>NW_027325356.1:11777581-13027581 GCF_036924035.1 Leuresthes tenuis
GCCTTGGTCTTGTGAGTGGAACCACAAACAGGTCTTCTCGGCACCTTTAGGCCCTGAATGGAGTAACTGCTCAGCAGTCACACAGATGGAGACCAGTGAGAGAAACACAGGGAATATTTATAGGAAATCAGAGTTCCTGAGCTCCCGAGCCCCCGTGAGTTCCCAACACACCCACGCTCTCCTCCCTGCCTGGTTGTGGGTCCTTGAATTAAACATCAAAGCACACAGGAGTGTAGGGCCCAACTGCCATAAATAACAGTGCGCTTGGGGAGGGAAGGGGAGGATGTTCAGATGGGAAGAGAGCAGGTCACTCGATCGCTCATACACATACTGTCAAAGCAAATTCATTTGTTCACAAAATGGGTGATGTTGTGTGAGGTTATTGATTTCCACATACCATCTGTCTTTTCCCAGGCTTTGGCAAGCAGGTTCTGGCACTACCAGCCTCAGGTTCCCCCATAATAGTTTGCACAGCCCAGGTGGACAGAAGGGAAATGTGAAGCAGGTATTGGACACAAATAGGTGAGGCTTATGTGACAGTCAGACAAGATAACTTCTGGCATGAGAGGAAAGCTCATGGGTCAATTTTATAATCATTATCATTGTTTAATGTTTAATCCCGTTTGGAATAAAATAATGCCTAAAACAGAGACATAATGGCATTGACTGTCTTGAGTTTTGAAATAATCTGTGTTAAATATAATGTAAATCTGACTGACACAGGTATCTATTTCACAACCATGAAAAACATTTATTTGAATTTTGCTGTAAGCAACTATGTATTTAGTCTTGATCAAAAAGGATCCTCACACCTATTTGAGCCCCACATTGGGTGAAAACTCACGCTGAAGGTGATGATTAACATCTCATTTGTCGCAAACACCTGTATACACAAGTTCAGGCCCACCCTCTTTCTCCTCCTCTCACTAACTAGTCTCGAAGTCACAGTGTACCTCCATGTTGAGCTATGGAGTGTGGAGGACCAGCCTTCAAACATGGGGCCCAGCTGCTGCTGTGTATTTTTGTCAGCCAACACACATGCATTGGCATCCCTTGGTGTTTGTTCTTGCGGAGGGCACATGTTACTGGGTAAATTATCACAGCAATGGTAAACAGTGTTTTTATGAGGAAATGTAGCTTGGTTGTTATATTTGAAGTCTGTGCTTTGTATACTGCTGTGCTATTAGGACAGATTGAGGATGTTTGCGCCTGGTGTCTGCACTCCGCCCATGTGGGGTATACACACAAATAAACACACACACATGCGCTCAGAGTGACAGGCTTAGTTCTAGTTATGAGTCTTAAACGACTCTTTTGTTGTTTCCGTACTAGGAAAAATAAAGAAAACATCACAGCCTAAGGAGTGTGTCAGTGTCACGCTCATGTCAGTCTTCTGGGTAAATGCAGATGAATGGCAACAGCAGGGGAGGCAAGATGGAATTTTGAAGTAAGGAAGAAGAATGTTGCGCACTATGAAACACTCACCGATCACTTTATTTCTTTTTAGATCAAATGCCATCCAATGCAACAGTTCTGCTAAAAAAATAACTTTTACAAAGCTCCCACATTTTAAGTTTTTGTTTACATCGAGTGAAAAGTAGCAATTATACTCTATGTGTATTAGTGGAAAGTGAACACTCCCTGGACTCCTTTATGTTTAACAGTGTAGCTTATATTTTGAACACTTGTATCTGAATGGGGTGCAAAAATGATCAAGAACCCTTTTTATGCAGTCCAGTTCACTACGACGACTTATAACAACAAAGTAGAACTGCCAAGCTTCTGACAAAATCAGCAAAAACTGAACATTTAAAAGCTTTTCAAAAGTTAAATTTCAGGCAGCGCCGCTGTACTGGATTGCATTAGATCTCATAGGGATAAAGTAGTTGGTGAGGGTTTTGTGTTTAAAAAAAGAAGTTAAAGAGGAGACAAGCGCATAATATCTGGTAATTTACATTTTCAGAACCTGAGTCTTAAAAGAGCTCCAAAATTGCACAAAAACTACATTTTCTTTGCTCAGTTCTCCATTATGACACAGCTCCCGTCAACTTGGTGGTGGGTTTCACTACTTTTTCAATGAGAGGAAGTTAACACTTGCAATATTCTGTAAAGGGGAAGAAGAGTTTGTGTGTGGTGTTAAATCCCTTGGCCTTCAAGTGTGACATCGCTGTTCAAGTCTGGACTGGAACAATCTTTTCCTTTTCACTGTTTCTACTTCATCTTCACACACTAATAGTTAGGGTTAGAATTAATGTACGTGATTAGATTAGATTAAATTCTAAATTATAGGGTAAGGGTTAGAAAACCAAACATTGTCACGGACGACACAGTTTAATAGTCAAAGGTTGTGGAAGAAGAACACAAGATTTCTCTTTTAAGGGCCTCTCCTTGGGTCCCTATCCCTCCCTGTTTAATTAGGAGGTCCTCTTAATAAAGGATTGTTTATTTTTTAATTAACGCTTTTTTTAAAGTTGTTTTTTTAAGTTATGACTGTGAATACAAGTCTGGGATTTAACAGTATTCACATGGCTATGAAATTAATGTAAACACTCATGCAGAGCAAAGACAGGAACTGATATAGAAAATGTCATGTTGTGAAAATCTAATTTCAAAGACAGTTCAGAACTTAAGTAAATGGTGCATTGATTGTCTAGTCACTGCAGTCATTTTAGTTTGTCACATTACTTATTTCTAAACTGATAGAGTGCTCAATTTCTCTACGAATGGAGGAAATTGAGAAAAGATGGGAATAATGATGATGATACTCTTCCCACTTTTTTGAGGCCCGTTTACCCACTAATGGGTGGTAAAAACAGAAAAATGAACAATCGTTATGTGTGGAGCCTTCTGCAATGACCAAATCATTCTTCCCTCACCTCCTGTCCTTTGGATGGGAATAATCATGTTTTCTCCCAAACACCTGCGCTTCAGTTGCCCCGACCTGTCACGCAAATGAGTGCAATTAATGACAATTACCCTCCAGGTGTCATGACATAGACATCTACTGATAGGGACCTATATGAAGGGAGAGCACTCTTGTCCTCCAAGTAAATATGTAATGATAACAGCTGTAACACAGTGGAATAGGGGTGGGGGCATGGGGGGGGACAGTTGTCACCAGTGCAATTTATTTGTGTTTGCCTCCACTCAGCACCACATTAAGCAGTTCAGACAAAGCAAAATGAATAGAGGTAGATTTTCCCTGTGGGACAGAGGGAAGTTGACTGGAAGTGTGGGGATGTGAGGCTGATTCGATGGAGATAAGGACAGATGGGGTGTGGAAATAGTTTCTGCATTAGACCTAACTGTAAATATATTGCTGTGTTTGTGATCACACATCATTTGTGAGGCTACTTCCACTAAACCATTTTTTTGTCTCATTTCTACCATAAATGAGAATTTAGTCAGAAGCAAAATTTTCCGCCAATGGTATAGGAAGCTGAAGCCTTGCTGTATACGATGTTCAAGACCAAACGGGGGCAGACAAACAAAGCCAGACGTGCAGCTTAGTCCTACTGGTAAACTTGAATTATACTTTTTTCAATTTAAAAATTGATCCTGCATCCTGCTCGGGTCATTTTTTTGGACCTGTTTCTTGCGTTCAGAGATTTCTTCGAGTTCTCTTTGGAATGCTCACCCAAAGATACCCACCCCCCTTTCTCTTATATCCAGGCGAGTTAACAATCGATTATTTGTTAACCTAATTCCCCATTAGTTGTGAGATGCTCTACCAGGTCCATTTTTTTAAGCATTTCACAACTTTTCCAGTCTTTCATTCGTCTTCTCTGTTGCTCAAATCACACAATACAAATTTCTTATTTCACAAAGCTGTAACATTTTTCAAGTCATTTTCACCCACTGGTTGGGCTGTATCGTCGCAAAAGGTTGTTGTGAGTGAGCACTTCATCCGTCTGTGCTCATAAATAACAAACCGGCATTACGGAACCAGAATAGTGACAGCAGTATGGTTCCTTAGAGCTGTGTGTTCCAGTTTAGTTTACGAACATCTTTCTTGACCTCACGGACGTCATAATGCCTGGTGCACAAACTTTTGGAACTGTGCCACACTGTGTTTCTTTGTTTAAAAAACAGGATGATCTCAAGGGAAGAGCATACAATCAGGTCAGTCTCTACAGTTATCAAAATAATGCTCAAAGAAATACGTCCAAACTGGACACCGCATCAGTCCTGCCAAGAGTGGGCAGTGTGGAAATGACTTCAGTTTCAACATTTGATATGCATTTTATGTGTTAGTTATCAGGCTTAAGTGTAATTCCTTGGCCTTTTAACTTGTTTTCCAACAATTACTTGTGTGACTTTGTTTAAATCAGATATAAATAATGGAAAAGGCACTAAAAGAAAGTTTAGAACTGTGATAAACTTTAAGCATCCTGTAAAAAAGGTTATAAATCCCACTGGATGTTTAGAATTTGACAACAAAATAAAGAAGCTGAGACACTTTCTGTGTAATAATAACATAGAAGAGCTGTTGCAGTTTAGTATTGTGTAAATGGTAGCTACAATATAATCTCTGGCCAATTTCCCTTCTTGAAGAGATATTTCTCAGGTGCAAAAGTCAACTTTAACCCTCCTCCTCCCGTGGGTTCACAGTCTTTTCCATCTGAACCTGCATTAGCATAAAGGCATTAAAATGTGAATAGGAATTAATTTGGACTTTCCCCTCCATAGGAATTAATGGAAGTTTGTTCTGCCTGTACCCCTCAGATGGCTTGCGCTCCTCCACAGTCCATAAATATTAATATTAATACAGCATCGCATTTAAAGGTAGCGCTTGACTGAAGCCGTATACAGAATATTATTAGAGCTCATGATACGTTTCTCATGAGAAGTACAGCTGAGTGAATGCATTGCCTTGCCGTTGTGATCTGTAAAATCCAATCTTCATACAGCACAAAAAGTTATTTTCAGAGAGACGGAAGATTAGTAGGGCCGAATGGCTGCTGTCTAAAGCCATTAGGCAAGTGGGGATTTTTTTTCTTCCCTGAGTTAAGAGAGAAGGGCCCACATCTTCTGCTCTATCGAGGTACTGATTCACAGTCACACTGCTGTAGCACTATTATCATACCCCAGCAGATCATCTGTGCAGATAACTATTATCACCGTCTCACCGCATCACTCCAGTCTACTCACCCACATAATACAGACCACGGAAGTTTTTGACACTCTTCCAAATCACTGTATTCACCTTTTTTTTTCTTGCGCTGTCTTTGTCACTTTTCTGTGTGCGCTGTGTGTGGTTGAATCAAGCATTTTCATCAGTAGTGAGGACACTGAAAAGTTGTGGCCCAAAGCCTGGGCTTGTATAAAGCACTTAAGCATCATCTACCGAAAGGGCAATCAATACATATTCTTTCTTTCTTCAATATGAAACAGTCTTGAAACAGTCCCCCCCCCGCTCCCGTTTGACTGATATGCTATTATTCGTGTTTTGGTCCACACTCTGTTGAGCTGTCTCAAGCAAAGGTAGTGTAGGGTGGGTAAGGGTCTTGTGTCAAAAATATTAAGCAGGTCCTTTCCTTTCCTGTGTTTCCCTGCTTAAGGAGTGTTGATCCTGATAGGTTACAGTGGGCAAGGTGAGACATGTTAGTGCTGAGCCTTGTGAAGGTTAGAAGATGGAGCTGGCTTCAAAGTCCCAGTGTGTGGGTGAAAACTGCACGCTGCCACCCCAGAAAGCTCAGTAAACAGTAACCACCTTTAATCTTTGCCCTGTAATCTTTACTCCTCAGATTTAGTCAATACACTCTCACTTTGTTCTTGAGGAGGTAGAGTGTGAGGTAATTTTATATGTAAAAGAAAAGAAAAGCACAGCACAGTTTAAAAATCAAGTATAAGGAGTATAAGCTTGATATTACTTAATATCATTAACATACTAAATTATAAAATATCATACTGTTTCTTTAAATACTAAGCTTTGTGTCACGATGATTAATTAACTGACAAGAGTAAAGAGCAAATATGTAAAAGACTACACAGGCAAGAGAATGAGGGCATTGAGAAGTTTTAAGGAACAAGTGAATATAGACATGAAAATGATAACACTCTTTTTTTTTTCTGTCACCCAGCATGACTTTCAAAGTAAGGTTTTTCAGTGGTACATCAGGTTCATGTGTTCATCATATATAGTGCACTTAGCTGAGGGTGTGGGACTCAGCAGCCAAAAATCCAGAAAAAAAAAAAAGTTAATTAATGCAAGATGTTATCTTATATCTAATGCAAGATGTCTCTCTTATAATGCAAGCCATCATGATTCTTCTAACTGTAAACAACCTTAAACAAGTGGCTTGTTATGTGTGGTGAAATAGTGAGTGAGACTGCAACAGGAAACAGTGATTGAATGCAAAAATTACATTTTAGTGTTAAGTTAATAGAAAACATTAGTACATCAGTAGTCAGTGTGGAAGCCAAACTTACTACGACAGCTAGGTCGTGTGTAAGCAACCCCATCTGATCTCTGAATGTGGACGTTTTGCCTTTTTAGCTGTGATGCAACAGTAAATCCATGACTATTTAACAAAATTTGGCAAGACTGTGGTAGAGTTATTTTCATGTCCATTAGCATGATAAAACGGTGAAAATCATGCCTGCAGACACAAATCTGTAGATGAGGATTTGGCTATTTTTTAAAATTTTTCTCTGGGGCTGAATTTAGTTGTTCCACAACTGATGTCACCAAATAAAATTCTCTACTTTTCTACCACTTCTCAAATGTAAGGCTCAGAGTTGGTGAATCTCAGCTTCTTTTTGACTGTTTTTTCCATTGCCATGTCTAATAAAAAACGCACACTAATTGTATGTGCAAACGATTTCTTGAGAGTGTCTTTATCCATTAATGGCAAAAGATGGGAGTGGGATTTAAAATAATCAAAGAGATCCCTGCGTAGCCAGTCATTTAAGATTATGCATTTGGTGTCTATTCATAGAAAGATAAAATGTGTATGTGCTTTTGGTCACTTTGATTTATTGTATTTATTTATTGTTGTTATGGTCCAGATTTATTTTTCTTCGCTCTTTGGTTAGATTGAGGCATCAATTATAGTTGGTTAGGATTAGGAAAAGTTGTACTTAAAAGTTGTGATAACAGCTACTACAATCAACCAAAGGTGTTGGATTTTTTAAACTGACTGTCTCATTCCACTGTTACTATGTTTAGCAATCAAGACTTGAACATCCAAGCTTATAGTAGCCCTAAATACTGTAAAGCATAGATACATGCTTTCATCAAAACAACGGTGAAGTGACTTAATCCCACCACCGTCAGCCTCTGTTGTGCAGACAAGCTTTTTGTGTTAGGCTCTGCAAGCTGAGGTTATATTTGTGCATCAGGTCATACCTGTAGTGGGCTAGTTAGGGTCAACCCACTCTCCTCTGAGATCCCTCTCATCAAGCCAGTCTCTGCCGTCCTCTTACCCACAATCCCCATAAACTCTCATAATTGCCACATTAAACTTCAGTTTATTATTTTTCTCCAGGTGCAGGTGTGCTGATGATATGAGCCCCAGGTTGCATTTACATACAAATTGAAGGTTTTTATTAATCAGGCAGGCAGCAGGAATCAAACGGCAACACTCCATCAGGCCTTTAAATACATTTGGTGACATTTTTACCCGGCATTAGCATGATAGGGCAAGCGGAGTATAATGTACCAATGATTGCTTTTCCATTGAAAGCACAAACGGTTTCATTTTTCCTGTCATCTCAAATAAGTGTTAAGAGGGTTTGGAGGCTATTGTGCGAGTGCCGTATGCTGGGGACTTGGGACCGCTGATGGCCATATTAAATAACCATTAGTGCCTGAGCTTAGATCATTGTGGCATCCGCCTCCTCTGAATTTATCCTGTGATTTCGAATGAAGGCAAGCTGTGCCAGCTTTCATAAAGTGCTCAAGCCCTCTCCATTTTTCCTCAAACTAAATGCATTACAACGGTAATTTTGTGACTGTTAAGATAACTAGCGTTAACAAGCACTTAATTAAAATGTACAATAAATAGCCGTCTGCAGCCTTATCTCCCCTCCAGAGCGACGCTGGTAGGAGGCTCCAATGCTCAGGCCGGCTGTTCCCCAGCTCGTTTGCAGATTAATTGCTTTTCTGTCTGGCGAAGCCTGCCTCTTCTGCAGCCAGATCGTAAATAGCCTGATAGGGAGTTTATCAATCAGGGCTTTCTACCTCACTGATCTCCCCAACCACAGCCCTGTCTGTGTGACTGTCTGTCTGTATGTATGTCTACCAGTCTCAAACAGACTCGGTACATGAACTTCCAAAAGCTTTTGTTAATTCTAACCATTAATTTGGTAGATGGCTTTAATTTCCAGTGTCGTCTTAGCCTTTTATACGTTTTGTGTTTAATTTTGTACTCTTTGTATGTGTAGTCTATGTCTAAGTGATCAAGCAATATTTTTCTGTCTGTTGGTGCTTTTAGCACTGATTTTATATACAGCACAAATGTCTGTGCTGGCAGTATAACAAATGGAACAGTGTTGATATGCGGCTTATGTTTTTGTAACCTTAACTGACACTATATTTATATCCACATATACCTGCTTTATGGCAGTGTATTTTGTGCCAGTTTATGTGTATAATGAGTGTGTACAAATGGACCTTAAGTATATCACGGGGGTTAATCAAACACAAGCCATACATAAAAGCAGCCAGTATTTGTGCAAGACAGGACAGAAGCATAGGGAGAGTATTTACAGTAATAAAAGTTTACAGCGGTCAGCCCCTTGGGATCGCATTACTCTTCAGACATGTGGCCACAGCTCTCTCCTCACAGCTTTATGGACTTTCACCCTCCCTAAGCAACCGGCAAACTGTTGTTTTTAAAAAGAGACAAAATGAAAATGTAAAAGCAAGGTTTCCTGTCCTGGCCTGCTGCCCCCCTCCCACCCTGAAGCTCCCCCCTCCTCTGTCAGTGGCCCACCCTTCACCCCTGGATGATAAATCTGCCTACAGAAGCTGTGAGCGGGAAGACCCCCATGCTGGAAGACCCCCATGTGTCCTCTATGACACATCCTGTTTGTGTAGTCAGGGCTTCAACCAGTGATCTTTGCACTCATAATTTATAGAGTGACAATGCTTGCTACTTACTATTAATACATCTGTAGATTTTGGAATTGTGAAGGTTGCGAAACTATTCAAGAAAACAGACTCTACTTAATCTATGAATTAACATATTCTGAATACAGGTGCACACTAAAGAATGAAAGTAAATCATATGTGGTTCATATTTTGTCAGCATAAAGAGATTCTTGCAATATTCCTAAAGCTTCAAAGCTTTCATCACAGTATATATTTTCAGCTGCTTATCAACAGAAATTGATTTTTAAGTTATTCTGACATCAGTTTGCTGATGAACTAGAAATGTTATGGCACAGTGTCCCTTTACTATGCAACATGACTCCTCTGAACACTGTTTTTTCACGCAGGTTTAACCTAACTTGTCCATGTGTTTGCTACATAGATTTACCACAGCGGGAGGAGTATTGTTGTTTTTTTCACAGTTTATCTTCAATCTTGACTGACTGATGAAACTCTGTTGTGACAATGCAACTCCCTAGCAAAGGCCTCTGGGGGACCCATGTTCATATTGTGCTGTGTGAACAGACTATTCAATGTTAGAGCCAGCTAACAGCCGAATTATTTGCGGCGCAAATGTTTCTGCTGCATCCTGTTGGTATCCTGTTCAGGGAGAGTGTGGACATGCATGGTGGTCTGAAGGCCTGGGCAGCTGTCTGACAGGCAGATTAGGAGTGCCATTTGACAGTGATGATGATGACCCACTTTGGTCAGTGATTTATAATGTGAGAACATGATAAATGTAGTTCTTAGCAAGTTAGGTGAATAGTACGAGGTAGCCGAATGGAGGGGAGGAATTATATGGATCTGCCAGTTTGGATCTGTAGAATGGAAGTGTCCCGACAGGAAATTAATACGCTGATGAATAAAAAAAAGTATGAATGATAAGACAGAAGTTTTGATTAGAGTACACAGAGTAAACAGACCACCCTTAACCTTGCCTGTCATAAATCAGTTTGTAAAGGCCCATTTAGCCCCTGGCTCATGCTCCTGTCTGTCTTAACCTCTGTCACTAAAGGTTCTGACCTTATAACTGAAAGTTTAGACTTTAATTCCTGGTCTTTGTTTGTATTTGTGCCCACATTTAAATACTAATTAAAATACTGATTAAGTTTTCTCAGACCTGATTTGAACTTTAGCAGCATATAAGAAGTGTTTTTCTTTGAAAACAATTTGTCTATATGTGTAATATTAGAGCAGCTCGGTTATTGTTTCCTTAATTGATTCATTCCATCCTGTATTAAAGTGACCCTTTGTTGTGACAGCCACAGTGGATACAATCAATACACATATAAACACTGGCCTTAAATGGGTCAACAGACATAGATAATTCTTTTTTTCAGGGAGCTATACAGAAGCCACTTAACAGTTTATGGAAAACAAAGGGCAATTATAACAGATCTTGCCCAAGTTTTTCTTCTTATTAATAGGATTTTTTAGAGTAAACTAAATTGCAAATGGAATCAGTGATTTTTTTATATGCAGACAGCCACACACAGACTCATGCATCCATATGCCCTGTCTCAAAGCAAGTCAACTGTCACTTTGCGGGCGCCAGCTTTGCATGATTTGTGTGGTTAGGTTTCTGTATAAATCCAAACAGCCTCCAGCAACGGTAATTCAACACTGTGTGTATTTCCCATAAATAATTTGCTGGCCATTGATTTTCAATGCAATGAAGAGAAATATGCCAGATCTACCCCAAGGGGCTGTGGATGTTTCAGGTGCTCACTTTTGTGCTCAAAGTTGTGACAGTCCATATGTTGTGATCACAAAATCAAAATTTATTGTCCAGTTGAGCTCATCTAGTCAGGAATGGGGACATCAAACACAGTTTGGTGGACAGAGTAAGCACCAGTAGTATTTGTGGCTGTAATTTTGTTTAATATAGTTTAACTGAATATAGCTGGATAAACAAGAAAATTAGATTTTTCAAATAAGTCGTATACATTTGCTTCATTTTTATTGTGTCTGTTTTGATTGCAGGCTGGTGTTGATTAACTAAAAATACAATTCAGGAAGTAAAGTTTGAAAAATAAAAGCATTACTTGGAAAGTTGAACAGACACAATAACACTCCATAGCGCTTTAAAAACTTTTTCAGCACTCTGACAACTATAGATATAGACCTACAGCACCAAGGACTAACAGGGTTCATTAACTGCCACCAAGAGATAAAGCCTCTGCCTGTGCAGGCAGAGAGGAGTTATACGCCTGCCACAGTAGGTGATTTGGTGTGGCTATTTTGTTGTAGTGTCAATCTGTGACTGATCAAGTCATTCATTGGGGTGTTTGCTGGCATCTCAGAGATAGAAGGCAGAAATTGATGAAGTCTAATTGCTCGGTCTCTTGTCAGCTCTCATTAGTTTCTCATTTAACACTATCTGATGGTGGACTGCATTGCACCTACAAGTATGTGCGCAAGAAAACGAGAGAAAAATTGAGAGAGAAAAATTGCAATTTGAACACACCCACCAATTCAGTTTGAATAGATTGCTGTGTCCAAACTTCTGAGTGTGAGCAAAGTACACTCATCTAATCTCTTTCACACAAGGACTAATGATCCAAAATGTTAAAGTTGTGTTTCCTGACATACAGATGGCTTGTGCGAAAATCAAAATTCTATGTTGAAGAGGCTTGCAGTACTTCTATTTTGCCTCCTTAATGGCACACTGGATTTGATATTTTACTTTACTAAGTAAGTCTGGCGGACGTTCGTTGTCCAGATGGTATCTTTTATTACAGCTGTAATATATGTTTCAGGTCATGAAAGATGCAATTCTGTACCAAACTCTTAAGATTAATAGCATATATTTATAGCAAGAAATCAGACAAGATAAGCTATTATTACCTTTGACCTTGTCAAGATGTGGTTAGAAATGTGGTCTTCAAAATCCATCTTGTGTGTTTTTGTTGTAGCTTGTACTAGCTAGCATTCAGATTTTTCTTGCTGGAGCTGTACTCAAATGATGCCCTAAAGACTTTTGTTCCATGCTCCTTCCCTGTTATGAAATCCAAATGACATCCAGGCTTTAGAGTTAATAGTACATTCCAAAGTGTGTTGGTTGTCAGGGACTGTATTGGTTCTCAGAAGACAATGGTTGATGTATACACTGCTCTCAATGGTACACCCGAGTGAGGCATCCTGTAGGTAGACTGGTTAATATGCTGTTTGAATAGTGTACTGAGTCCGCTCATCTGACACACCACTGGCACATGGTATGGACTCACTAAGCGTTGAAGCAAAACTCTCACATTGACTCTGTGTTGGATCTGCAGCAAAAGTTTTTTTTTCTAATACAGGAGTCCACCCACATCTTTAACAGTAAAATTGAGCTCTGATTTATAAAAGCAAATTGCTACACCCCAGCGCCCATTGATGTGTGTTTAAACATGTAATAAACTGTAAACATTTTCTTACTGTAGAAGTAAAGCGTTGTCTTTACTTAAGATGGAAAAAAAACAAAACAGATGGACTTATTGTGGTCTTAATGAGATAAGATGTTTAAGTTGCAGCAGAAAAGATCAAGATATAACAAAGAAAAAAAAAACTAAAACCTAACACAACTTTAGAAATGAAGCACACTTTCAGAATTCTCTCCACATATGGTATTTACAGCTGGAAGGTAATGAAGAAAGCATTATTTTCTGAAAACAGATAAACAAATCTGAATTGCATATGGTAAGGGTACTGTGATCAGAATTTTTTTTTTAACTTAATTAAGCAATTTACTTACATGCATAAAAGCATTGTATTTCACCAATATAAGTAGGAGCTGATAGTTACTTAATTCAAGAAAATGTTTGAAAAATGATACATTTTCTTCTGTCCACTTACTGTTCCAGTGAGGAAAGGTGCAGTTGTAATCATGCTGTGTTCTGTGTCATTACAGAACATTTAGCTTTTGGTGTTAAATGCTCATTTGCAGATGGCTTTCCCACGTCCTTTTGCTAGATCATTCTCCATCTGTACATGGCCTAGTGGCGGCAACTGCACTAATGTCAGGAATCGTGTTTTGTTTGGCTTTTATTTTGTTATG
The DNA here is from genome assembly GCF_036924035.1 of Leuresthes tenuis. Lineage (NCBI taxonomy): Eukaryota > Metazoa > Chordata > Actinopteri > Atheriniformes > Atherinopsidae > Leuresthes > Leuresthes tenuis. The sequence continues at coordinate 11,790,715 of NW_027325356.1, forward strand.
GCTCTTTTTGCGTCGTCTGGTGTGGCTCCGGGACTTCCTGCTGGGTGTGTGGTGATGCTGATTTAGGATTCACCTATCTGTACCTTTTTAAGCTTCAGTCTCCTCATCGCTAGATTGTTGCCTTACCTGAGTGCTACAACACAGGCCAAATTATTGCAAAGCTTGTTCTGGGAAGTCTCGTTTGTATTAGTAGGTCTCTTGTTTTTGTGACTCTTTCCAGAGAAAGCCTGGCTAAGACTGGAGCAAGCCGTACTCACACCTGACCACGCTGAGCCAGCCACTGCACCGCCTCTGCCTCTGCTTCAGTCACAAATTAAGTCTGTTCTGGAAGGATTTTTACTTACCATGGAAGTCCATCTATGTTTTTGCCCAGTTCTCAGTTCACTTGGATTCTGGATATTCTGGATTATCTACCAAGATAACCCCTGTAGTCTCTGTGAAGTGATTTAAAAACTGCCACAGAGGATTATTTTTGGTTTTGGTTTCTCCCAGAGGATCTTCAGTTCTCCTTAATAAACACTTTTTCTTTTTACTTACCTGCTGTCTCTGCTCCTTCCTGGGTCCAACGTGTCTCACAGCTAATTGTAACAATTAAAGAATTAGGAATGATTTTAAGAAATAACAACAAAAAAGATATCAAACATACTTCTTATCTTACAGGGATATTGAGATGAAATTTAATAGGGGTCTAAAGTTTGCACTGACTCCCGGAGGGGTTTACTTTCAACCCTTCGGTAGAGTTAAATATGCCCTTTAGAAGAGATCAGCCCTCTGGGTTGTTATATCTCTCTGCAAAAATCTTTTAAAAATCTTTAAAAAAAAAAATAAAATAGTTTACTCCAAAGACCAGAATGTCCTGCCTGCTTTGATAGTAGTTCTCATAGATGTCTCTAAAAATGTATTTTAAAGGATCAGATAAAGCATATAATTGAATCAATTAATGATTATCAGCATTTATTTTCAATCTCGTATTTTTGTTAAAGAATAAAAATACCATCAAAACCACTTGATGAAGATGACGTAAAAAGAAATTAGAGTGAGTCAGTGCAGTTACATGAGGGCCATTGGATCGGATTAATGGCTAAATTACAATAAGATTGAGTTATTCAGTTCATGTAGACAGCTTAATCTGACAAGAAATCGAATCAGATCGGGTTACTTGCGATCGAATTAAGACCCCAAGATAACTCAATCCAAATGTACACTGAACGTGCATGTAGACGACAGTGGATCGGATCGAGCGTTCTGCGCATGCTCGAGATTTTTTCACGCGATCATCACCTGGAAGTCGAAGGAGACAATATTACTGTTGTCGTCGCCGCCGTCAGAAAGAAACAAACAATGTGATGGAGAATGCGCTGTTGTGCATTGCGTTTGTGTCATAACCAGCTCATCACAAATGTAAAGGGACGTAGCTTCATCTTGCTCTTCGTTCGCCATCGTTCTTGAATGCCTTAGTTTTGTTGTTGGTGGTGGTGAAGATGTCAACTGGAAGTGGCTCTACTAGCGATAGTTGAAATGGTTACAGCGCTACCTTTTGTACTGCGGTACTGCATGCTTTGTGCCAGTGATTCACCGCCATATATCCAAAGATAATTACCCTTGCTCAGATAAGGAGCATAACCCAACTATAGCTATAATCGAGTTAATCTCATCATGTAAACCCACTGAGTGACTATCCATACCCTCCATCATGTCAAGCTCCGTGAGTGACGGCTGTTAAGATGACTTCAACATGAGAGTGAGAATTGGTGTGGATGTGGCGGTGAGCTGTGGAATTTGCTGCAGCCCCTCACTGATAGCTCTCCGAGGGCTTGGGTGTCACTCCAATGACGGTCTACGACCCATTAATTTTAGCCCCTGGAGTGGTTGTTGTAAAACTATCCGACACCCCTCTTCCTCAGAGCAAGGCTCCTAAATATACATTTATTTTCAGAGGGAGTCCCCTCGTCAGGATATGATGGATGTCGACTAATCAGATGTCCTGCAACTGGATGTCCACAGTCAGGCCCCACCACATTGGCTGAGTGACTGGCATAAATATCTAAGAGGGGGCTAGATCTGGGTCTTTGGTGACGATCTTGGAGATTTGATACCCTGTACTGTTGCTGCCTGAGTGGTTCTATCTTAAGACTCCACTGGAGGTCTGGCATTCACCAACTCTCTGTGGATTTCAGGGCAGTCAGGAGTAGGATTGCTTGTGGCTTACAGTTACTGGGATGGATCCCCCTGAAACACTCACCATTTGCCTCTCGTCTATTCCTGCCTCTGGATGACAAAAAACGCGTGTTCCTATCAAGATAAGCTGTCCCTGTGCTTGGCTTTGACATTAGTCCAAAAATCCCCCTCAACATTAACGTGCTGAGCATGGAAGTTAACTGATGATAAAAGTTAACTGAGTAATAATGATGAACACAGAAACTACATCTATGTTTGGATGTTTATCCATACTTACTAGCGTATCGTTCATTGTGTGATGATAAGGTACATGCAGCTGTATGGAGACGCATGCGTCATCTTGTTTTCTGGTTCTTGCATCCCTAGAAGGAAGATTCCATCTGACAAGCTGATTCTCCCTGCCTATAGGTGCTGGGTGCAGGTTGTTGGGGGGATAAGCAGTACTGCTGCTTGATGGTCTCAGTGGGGGTAGATCCTGGCAGCTCCTGGGGCACGGCAGATGGCTGATGGCTGATGGGGCAGGATGGGGCTTCCTGGCCTGCTAACCTATGATTTGGGGAGAAGAAAAGAATGAAGACACTTTATATGACAAACAGCAATGCTGAATGTTGTGTAATATGTGCCAATATAACCAAAGAGATATTATTTCTCAGACATAAACTCCAATGTGCATGGATCCACAAACTGAAATATATAAACGTGTAACAGTCCTGGTTGATATGGCATAAATAGACTGGTACGATAGAAACTGCGATTAGAGTTTTTCGCACATTGACTACAGAACTCTGGTTCAGTACAAAACAAAAACAATGCGACAATGCTGTTCAAAGTCAAGGCCTTATTTTCATCTCTATTTACTGCTTGTGACTAACCTTCGCTCTCCCCCAGCACTGCTGTGAGAGGCAGTATTAAAGTCTTAGATGGAGAGAGAAACAAAATGAAGAAGAGAGAGAATTGGAGGAGGGGGAAAGTGGTGTTGTTTAAGTGAAGAACGTGGCGTGTCCTGGAGGATCTAATAAGCAGGTTGAAGCCTGATAACGATAAGCTGTCCCCCTGGCTCTAGTGAGCCTTGTTTTAACCCCCCCCCTCCCACACACACACCACCCCTGAAAAAATCTCTCTATCTCACCTTCATCTTTCTAAATATACTCTTAAAGCAAGAAAAAATCTAATGAAAAGCAGATGAACAAAAAATATATAGACAGAGCAGAAAAAGAAAATGTAAAGACAGTCTAAAAAGGCAACAGAGGATGAAAAGAAGGAGTATTTGATGAAAAGTTATGGGCATAGTTAATATGGGAAGGGGTGAGATAAAAAGGACAGGGAGAAAAGGGGACAAGAAAGGCAAGAAGACAAAAGAGAGTAAATCCAATAAGGAAAATGGTTGAAAATGTAACAGAAGAAAAAGAGTAAAAGAAAGGTAAAATGTTTCACGGGAAACAAGAATGGAGGAAAGAAGAGATGAGAGAAGGAAGAAAGGAAGTTGAGAGAACATGGGGCTTAAAAATGGGCTGAAAGAGACCTGCTGGTGTGTCAAAGCTTTAGATCCCCTGGGGAAAAAAAGAGAGAAAGCAGAGGAGAGACATTGACCTTGCATTATTTATGCTTAGCTCTATTGGTCCAAGCAGACGCTGCTTCCCATTGTGTCTTCATAATGAGGAACCTCTATGAAGCGAAGGAAGAGGAGACACAACCAACAGACCAGTGTGTGTGTGTTGGTTGTGTGTGTGTGTGAAGATCTATGTGCTTTGGAGATGGAAGGTGATTACAGTGTAGCATACAGACACTTTAGTGTGCAAGGTTCAGGAGCACAAAAAATTCCTGTGTGTAATGTGTAGGTACACATGCTCACACCAGCACATACACATTCATTGTAACTGTATGTGACTGTAGGCCTGTATCTTTAAGGTGTTTACAGTGAGACTGCATATGAAGGGAAGGAGAGAGCAGAGAAGGTCAGCTGTCATTTCCTGAGCTCATTTTCACCCTCATTTTCTTATAACAGCTGCAGGCGAGTGAACACGAAGAGAGGACAGTGATCATGTGAGAAGACACTCTGTCCACTGTCCTCAACAGAGGCAGCCTGAAATTGATGCAAGGTTTATTGAGAAAGAAGACAAAGTCCTGCATGCTCAATATTCCCTGACCTAAATAGTTTATTCAAAGTTTTGACCTGAAATCTGTCTGAGAGATATTGTCTTCATCCATAAACAGTACAAAAAAGTGGACATTTTGTTTCAGCAGCCATAGATGGGTCTCAGCAGCATCAGAAAACAAGTGTCCATGTCTTGGCATGACCCAAACTGATCTATAGACTTCTTTGGAAACATTTTTCTTTCTGCTGTGATTAAAGACAAGTTCTATTTGTTGTGTTTTAACTGTATTAAGTATCACTTTTAAAGCTCAAAATCAATTTCAGGCAGAAAAAAAAAACCTCTATTCAGTTAGATAGTGGAGGCCCAAATGTGGTGGTTTTGGATATGTAAAAACATCAGAAAACCACCACAACATAAAACTGACCTTTCTACTTTGGTTTCACAACCGAGACTAAGACAACACATTTTACAAACACTTTCTACTCTGCATGTTTTCCCTCAAAGACACTCAAACACAAAAAGAAAATGCAACTTTATTTACTCTAAATTCAGCATATCTGTCAGTATCATTATCACTACTTCATGATACAAAACCACTACACTCACAGAGCAATAAAATCAGCAGGGAGCTTATGTCTCAGAGATCTGTAACACATGATACTCAAATCTGGCACCCTCAGCTCCTCCCACTCACCTTTCACCCTGCTGCACTTCTGTATGAAAACACTGTCAGTTTCAAATTTAATTACACACAACTTGACTTACATAGTCCTTACCCTGTCATTACCCTGTCTGGGTCCACCCACTCATCATAGAGCTCCATTCACACGCCCCAGAGAGTTGATAGTAACCTGCCTCCTGCCGACTGGTTATGATAGTGGATGTAGTCTGTGTGTAAGTGTGTGTGTAAGTGTGTGCAAGTGTGTCCCCCTCTTTCTGTTTCTCTCTGTGCCTGGGATGTGGAGATTTGTATGGCATGTTAGTCACACCCTGTGTTATCAGCATCTCTGTGATGAGCATAAGCATAGCCTGAGGGGCCTGGGGGTAGCGTCACAGATGGTACAGTGTCAGGGTCCCTGAATGTGGTTTAGAGAATGGTGAATAACCCCTCTATGGTCTCCCAAGTTCTGTCACGTTGCACTGTGCCAATGCCAAGGTGCCATCACATAGGGCAAAGGTTGAGTCTATATCACTTCATAGCTAGTGACCCATGCAGCATCTTATTCTTTTACACAGGCAAGTCGAATAAGGCAATCGAAACTTCCGAGAAAAAAAACCTGACCTAATCCTGTTATCCTTTTCCCTCAACAACCTGCAAGGGACAAGGGGCGGGATCCCAAAAGTCGGCAGCCAAGAGAGCCGTGCAGAGCCTACCCCTATCGCTGTGAAAGCGGGTTTAGCTGAAACACAATAGGTGTGTAATTTCAGGTTTTTGTTAAGCCAAAATCCAATCACATACATGACTGCAAGATCACAGAGAAACACAACAGGAGAGAGAGCCTCGGAGGTGGAGGTGAATCTACCTCACACAAACAATCTCCACACAACTGAGACGCCCTTGATGAAAAAACTGCTAACTAACTAACCCTAAGCACAGAGATTAGGCTGGTCTCTGGCCTAGATCTCTAGGGATGGGCTGACGCCTGACTCCTCCCTAACCTGGATCAGGTTGAAAAGCAAGATATAGCCTAAGCTCTTATTTGATATCCCTGTAGTTTATATGTACAGCGGCAGAAATATGAGGAAAATGTCGAACAGCCGCAACAAGCAAGAGTACTTTTAAATTTTCACTGTCTTTTCATTTCACTAATTACAACTATTATGCTAAATCAATTCCAAATGAAAGAGCATGGTTTTAATCTTGCCATGCTCATCTCATAAATGCCTGCATAAGAACTTCAAATAAATTGTATAAAGTCTATTGTTTTCTCCTGAGACTGTCTTGAGCACAAGATTTGGGTTATTTCGCAGTTTTGTTTTTGCAGATGATAAATGAAATTAATATACACATTTAATATTTGAAATGCTGAGATGAATAATTTATGAGCATAAGATTAAAAGTAAAGCATTAAAAAAACAGAGAAAGTCAGTAATCACCAGTACACAAATTCAGGACAAGCCAAAATGAATTTTTAACTGCTCAAGCCCATTGGTCTCGTTCTAGTTTGTGTATTGGGAGCTGTTGAATTAATGGTTTGCATCTTGACCTCATTCCACCAAATGCAGTCTGAGAGTTTTTTCTTTGAAGCTGATTTGGAGCCAAAACACAAGGCCTAATGCATCTATTCAGGATGTCTAATGAATGCAATACCTTAATACCAAGTAATGCTAATCCATGCTTGCTCACAACAGACAGACATGATCATTACCATGATCATAATTATTATTCATGTAAGGCAATTAATGTTCCTGGTACCTCTATTTTGATGACTTAATTTGCATGGTGTGAAGACAGCAATGGGAAGATTTAAAAAGTAGTTTAGAAAGTTTTAAATGCATAGATTTGTACATTTTTGTGTGATTTTTATTTTCACATCTAATCATTGTTACTTACAATTTTACAACATAAAAATGTCAAATTTTCATAGAATCTCATATTTCTCATATATGTGATTACATTCATACATGTTTATATTTTAAATGTTCACATATGAGAATGATGTTTAAAAAGCAGTTCACTGTAAAACCTAATATCCACACATATCTACAAATATCAAGTGAATTTACTCATAGGAATCAATAATGGGGACTGGCTGGCTAAATCCTTTGAGAAATCTAGACAGCCCTGGCACCGGTTGAAGTCTCCCAGTCAAAATAAGAAGTGAAATAAAGGCAAGATAAACAATCCAACCAACCTGTTTTCACTTAGGATACATATTTGTGGCAATTTAATCTGACTTTTGGCAAATGGAAAGGCTTCTGAACTTGAAACTTTTAAACCAAGAAATTTACACTTCCAGGCTTCCACTTTTGTGGTGTTAAAAAGATTTCATGCAATTTCTGCTCTATAAAATGCAGTCAAAATGTACTTGACCACATATTTATAGATCCTCTGGCTAAATTACACATGGATCCTATATCATTCTTATAAAAACTCTTCTGGGTTCTTGCATTTAATGGTGACAAAATTTCGAGATGGATCCTGCTTTAACATTTGCACACTACATGTGGCACAAGTAAAATGAGAAACGCAATGATAATGTATATCCACAGAGGATATCAGCCAATCGACTGTAAAGAATAAAAAGCTAAAAGTCCCACTTTGAGGGGTTGGTTGGAAAAATGTGCAATTAAATGCTGCAAAAGGTGATTACTGTATGGTGCAAATTATATGTGCAGCTCCCACCATCTCAAAGCCAACACTCACATGAGCTCTCGATCTGCTGTAGATGAGATTGTTTGATTCGAAGGGATTGCGAGTTGTGTAATTGTAAATGATTACTGTCTTTATACTGCCAAGCGTTCCATTTCACTTGTCCTTTCTTTGAGTATCAGCAGCTGGTTGAAATCCTTTTTTTTTTAAAGCCAAAAAAGACCCTAAATCGACCAAATGGTGAGCAAAAGAAAAAAAAACCCAGTATAGATATTTCCATCCAGAAAAATGAAATATTAAACGTGTTCATTATACCCTCAATTTGCAGTTATTTCTCATTGCACACGGCCATTTTCCCATTTTCCCCACTCTCTTATTGGCACTGTGCTCAGGGCCTTGAGAGAAATCTCTCTTTTATTATTTAAATCCATGCATGGGGGCTGAGCCAGGCGAATCATCTCACGTCTGCTGGCCTACTCCCTAATTCTGATTGGCAGCTTGATACACAGTCAGCGGATGGAGAGGGTGATAATGTCTGGGACAAAGAAAAAAATATCTCCTCCCTGTTATGTTTTTATTGGTAATGGGGAATATGGAGTTCACACACAATAAAAGTAGCCTTAGTAATTGGAAGTGGCAATGGGCTGTGTCCGTGAGTCTGTAAGGCTGTCAGCACAGCGATGTAAATTTCTTTGACATGTTTTTGTCTGGCTAAAACTTTAATGTCGTGGGTGTGACCAATCGGATGCAAATGTTGTTTTCATCCCTCGCCGATGAGATGACCTCTGTCATTTCCCTGGGGAAATCAAGCTTTTGGAAGTATTTGATGGCTGTAACTCCACACCACACACACACAAACACACGCACACACACACACACACACATTCTTTCTTGTTTGGTTAAGCAAACACATTACACAAAACTTTAAACTGTATGCACACCCACACATTGCACAAAACGGCAGTCACACATGCAGGCACAAATACAAACACACTGATATGCAGATGTTCTCCCTGTTTACTCACTACAAGCATCACCACCCTCATATCCTCGTCAACCTCCTCACCCGCTCATTGATGCTTGGCTAATACATTCAACATTTGACTGTACTGTATGCCTCCCTATACTCAAACAGACACCTGATTAGTTTAAGAGGACGCTTTCATAAGAGCTATAATGACTTTGAACACAGACGACGGACACAGCAGTTTCTCTGTCAGCCTGTCAGAACCTTTGACAGGATAAAGAGGTCACATCTCTCCCTGTAACCCAGACTCTGCTGCTTAAAGGCATCCACACCCAAAACACAGTGACAGCGCAGCATATAGTCTTCTGTGTATGGAATATTCGCGAGTGTGTACGTGTGCTTGTGTGGATAATGCTGCATGCGAAGGCCAGCTTTAATACTGGTGTGGAATAACGGGCTCTTTTGTACATTGTGAGGCAGCCAGCATCTGAGACCAATAAAATAGTGGCCCTTGGGTCACTGCTTGAAGGATGAAGGAAGAAGATATAATCATACACAGAGGACACAACACCTTTTTTGTGCTTTCTCCGCATATTTGGGTGCGAAGAGAGTGCGGGTCCTTCATAAGTTTAATATTTTCACAGTGTGACCTTTTGTCACTAATAGAGTGGCTCGCCAATAAGCGTATATTGTATCTTTAGGGGGTGCAGCCATATTAGTGTGGCAATTGGCTGTAGGAGAAGGAAGACTAGCTGCACGGAAGACACATGGTGTTCAGGCAGATACAGACAGGAAACATGTGTGTGCTTTTGGACGAGGACGCATGCCTATATGTGAATGATGGTGGGTATGACTTTTCCTTTTTTTGCAGTATACTTCATAATGACATTTGGAATGTCTCTGGAAATGGAGCCTTTAAGCCAAGGAGGTTGACAGTCAGAAACCACAAGCCAAAGTTAAGCCTCAGCATTGCAGTGAACCATATGCTAAATCCATGTCATGCCCAACTACAAAGATCCAGCAGCAGCAACAGACTAAAGCCATAAGATAAACATTGCAGTGAAAACACTTGGAAGCTTTTTAGGATAATTTATTTGATAAAAAGCACAATTTTGTGAAAGGAAAGTGTACTTAGTTTCTTTTTGTGTAAGTGCCATGTTGTCTCAGTGGCAATGAGGTCTCATTACCTTATATTAGGCTTATGCGCAGATGTCCCCTTGATTGATGTTTTGCAGGTGGCAATATTCCTCGAAGCTTTCTTTGCATTGATGTAGAGGAGTTCTGACTACCTCAACCCCTCCATCATAGCAGGAGTGTGATTGGTCGGCAGGAATTGTAGCTTGCGCTACCAGCACCTGTTGTGGGTGACTCCAACACTCCAAGAAAAGCACATTATCCCCTGTCTCCCCAACAATCATTACAGCCAGCTTATTGGGTTATTATAGCCAAACCTTAGCACATTTACACCGACTGTCAGATATCCTTGTGGGTGTATTCTTCATCTGCTTCTTGATGTTATTTTCTTCAACCTATTTCAGCCCCCAGGTTGCAAAGACAACTTCTCTTTATTTAGGGCAGGCAATAATTAGAGCAGACGAGTTGTTTGATTTCCACCTTGATAGCACACCTCAGAATGTTGTCAGAGAGTGTAAACACGTTCCCTCTCTTAGTTTGGCTCCTTTCATTTGAATCATTTGTTCTTGTCGCTTTTTGAAAAACAGGTTGTTGTGGTGTTTGTAGGTGTTTGTGGCTGTGTGTGCGTGTGCAAGACTGATTTGTCTTTTTCAACTGTGTGTGTGTATCAGCATTCCTCTGTGGTCTTGTTTTTCTTCTTTTTTTTTACATGTAGATTTGTGTGTCTGTGCATGTGCATGGATTGCATGCAGGTTAGGATTTTTGATCTTAGTGGGGAGACGTGAGTTGCCCTGGGCTGTGAGGCTCATTAGGTATGTACTCCTCTGAATGCAAAAGTATTTGTTAAACCACATGACAAGAATACCTCTCTGCTGCAACAGATGTGCTGTAATTAGAGAGGGCTTAAGTTGTCTTAGAGCTGTGTGGAAAGTCATCACCAGCTGATAAGTTTACAACAGCGCCCTACCCCTTTCTGATGCACACACACGCAGAAAAACATGCACATACACTCACATGCATTATGTGCAAACACCACATGGACGCACACACATCCGGAAAATGACACGGCATGCACATGTACAAATGTTTCCACTGCTGAAAAACAGAAAAAAGTACCTGTGCCTAAATCGTTGGTCGATAAGATTAGGATTTTCAGACCAAGGACTTGCAAATGGCTAATGGCAGAAAGACCACAAAATGTACCTGTCATGAATGTATTTACACTGGAAAAAAAGATGAGAAGAAAAAAAAATACACTTTGTAAGTTCAATGGAATTTCCTTTTAACTGACTGTGATGTTTTTTTCTAAATGTTTCCTTGGAAATACACTGATGTGCATATATTGACAATATACTAACAATATTTATTATAAGCAGCTTTATGATTGATTTATGGCAATAAGTTAACCCAGCATTCAGGCTTTTGGCCTGGGAGATGAAAAGGGCAACTGATCAGAGCTATTATCCATTCTGCAGTGAATCAGGAAGATAATGGCCTATCTGTCAGCACAGGGCCTCCATAAAGCCATTAACACCTTTTGTTGTTGCCCTCCTGTTCTCTAAACGTGCCGGGCAGTTCAAAAAGGCAAACAAAGCAATCTGTTAGCTTCACTTCAAGCCTACATACCCCTTAATCCAAGCATGTGTACATATACACACTGACAGTCAGACACACATCTACCTAGAAACATAAGTATTTTTTGCAGACATACTGCTGTGCATCCAACTTTCAGCTGAAAGGTATTTGTGATGGAATGCAGCTAAGACTGCACACCTGAATGCATCTGAAGTGACCCCTTGTATCCACCCACTCTTAAAGATGTGAGTTCACAAGAAAGTCACAACCAATGTGAAACAGATTAAAAACACATTTGAATACAGGGGAGAAGCGAGAAAATTAGTGAAATTCAAACCTAGATATAAACTGTTTGACAGAAGCAAATCGGTGTGATAAGTTATGCTTTTGTACTCATAACAGCTATACATGTGGCCTTGGTTATCAAATCCCAAAGTATATTCAGTGCATTGACAGTCTCACAAGAAAATGTGAAAAAGATATGTCAAAAACATAGTAGTGTCTCAAGAAAGCCTAGAAATTGTGAGATGGTATTATTAGAGCAATTGGCTAATAATTCAGCAAATGTAACGCAAAACTGTAATGTTTAATATATTAATATTTAAGATGGTTAATATTATTTAACCATCTGCTTGCAACTCCACCCTGAACCATGTTTCAATTGTTATCTCAACCTTACCATGTATTTTCTAATGTCTAACTCTAACCTTCCGCGACTGACAGATAAGTGAAAAGTTGTTGGACAATACTGGGACTGGAACTATGTTCTCTTGCTTGACAGCATGTCTAACAACACCAGCCACCTTTACATACCTCATTAGAAGCATTTTTAATCATGTAATAATTGTGCAATATCATATTTATCACAGTTTCACAAAAAGAAAAATTTACGCATGTGATCTGTAAAGGAAAAAGTAGGCATGTAACATTTTTGGAGCCTTGCAAATGTAATTCTACAATTTTTGAGGATGCATGACAGTTTCACAATATGCAAAATGTAGACCTGTTACTATTTTGAAAGGCAGATGTAGGCCTTATAAGTGTAGTAGAGCGACAGTAGTGTGGACAGCGATTTGACATTCTGATGTGAGACTGTGTTTGATCATCCGTAGTTATTTTTACAACCACGGGAACACAGCATCATAGTCATTTAAGAATAAAAATGTCTTTGGTGAATGATTTAAACCTACAGTTTCTATGCCTCAAACTTAACTGTTGCAGAGAGGAGACATAACTCTTGGGACTTTTGAAAGTAATAAAACTTAAATAATATCCGTGCATTTTACTGCTAAGAGGATCGTGTTCTAACACTTAACACTGTGTGAACCACACTTTTGAAAGACTACATCTTGGCCTGCACAGGCACCATGGGAGGTGGTGGTTCAGGGGTTGAACATCTCTCTCTTTTTCATACCACTGAGTGCCACCTATGGAAAGAATATCTACCTCAAACCACAGAAGATCAGGTATATCCCAGCTCAATTGCATGGATGCACACAAACATACTTGTTTAACATCAGTAGTCTTCATTGTCCTTTGAAGTTTTTTAAGCTGTCAAATTAGCACTGATAAAAGAGTCAGTATCGAGCATCTCTGAGACCGAGCCAGGAAACAGAGCTGTGGACAGCTTATCTTTATCTCTCCTTCTTTCTCTTTCTCTTCCCACCCCCTGTGCCAATGTTCTTCCTCCTCCTCCTGTGATAGCAGAAGCTCCCAGTGGCTCTCTTCTTTCCTTTTCTCCCTTTTTCTCTCCCTCTCCTGTCTGTGTTGCCTTTGGCAAATTGGCAAATTGTGTTTTACTAACGTGGGTACATGTGTTAAGTGGGGATCAATTGTTTGTTTAACAGGGTGCCTCTATTAGACTGGGAGGGTGTAATTAGTGGTGAGCTCTTTTCTTAATACAGGCAGCATCAGTAAGGGAGGAGGGAGGAGTACACTCTGTCCAATCAATGCCAAAACTCAAGTAAGGATTGGCTGCAGTTTGGTTTTGGGAATTCGAATTTATGATAAATCTCATGAGCAGGATGGAGCCTCAGCATTCAGTGAAGCTGTCCTCAGCATCCTACTGTGAATCCTTGGTTGCTAGCCTAAAGCCATAATCAAGTATCCATAATGAACTTGCACAGGGCACAGATAAAAGTCCCACAATGTCTGATTATTCCCATTTCTGTTTAACTGGTTTGCTTTGTTCACATCAAATGGGCTCTTTGAAACACCTCATACCGACTGTGGGCTGCAGTCCCAAAGCTTGCCAGCAAGGCAGATTGGCAAGCCATGCCAAGAAATTACACAGAGTAGAGAAACAAAGCAAATTCTACCCGTTCTCCCCCTTCTGTATTTCTCTATTCAAAAACCATACATGCAGCCACAAAGTCTGCGTATGAAGGATTCATAAAAATTATCTTGAAAATCGGTCAATGTAAAGTTTTGGGGCAGGCATGCAACATCAGGGCAACAATCTGCTCTAAAAACATAGTATTTTACCACAAGATTTAGACTGAAAAAGGGCTCACTTGCTGTATTTTCTATTGTTCAAATGGTTATTGTTTTGTTTGTTTGTGATTAAAAAAAAGGTGGCGCAGGACAGACAGTGTCTCTTGTAAACAAAGTAAACAGACTAATGTAATTGTGGCATTGCTGCAGGTGTTTTATGTTCAGAAGCTTATGTATATTCACATATGCATTTATCTTGTGCATGTGTAAATATGTGCACATTGCATTGTGTATGAGTGTGTGCATGTCCAATTGCCTCAGGACAGACTAGAGCCCATTGTCACATCGGCTTGTATGTCAGTGTCCCTGTGGCGTCAATGCTAAAAGGGAGACTTCGGGATATATGAGCATCAAATCCTTCAAGATACTAACTGAAAAGGTAACTCACTAAGACATCACTTCTGTCAACAACGATGCAGGAAGGGAGGACCCAGATGCAGACTTCAAAAATTAACAAAGGTTTATTTCCAAAAACACAAAAGCATGAACCAAGGGCCCGGCAGAGCCGGATCTCAAAAACACTTGACTGTGAAAGCAAGACTGTGAATAATAAATAAGCAAGACTATGGAAAACAAGACTGTGAAAACTATGATTATGAGTTAACAAGACTAAAGCACTGTGACTATGAGGCAAAACCAGACTTAGCTTTCGTGGCGTGAGCGTGGAAGGGAAAGTGAGGATTCTGTAATGAGTGAGGGGAACCAGGAAACGATATGCTGTGGGGAAGTGACTGGTGATGATGTGCAGCTGTGAACAGAAACAGGTGACTTGAGTGAGACTGAGTGACAGGGGAAAAAACATGACAAGAAATGAGTCTAAAAACATGACAAAACCTGAAAACACAATAAAAACCAGAAAACATAACAAATGACCTGAATAACAAGAGAATTAAAACATAAACCGTAACAACTTCATTTCATGTTTGTTTATATATTCCATTGAAAATTGAAAATGGACAATGAGCTAAATATTATGCTTTTTGCTGTAACTTGTATCAGTGTTGGCTTGTGTATTTTACACGTTTGCATCAGAGGAACAGGCAGTATTAGAAATATAGAAATGTGGATCTTTTTTTGGGTGATGCAAATCAGACACAAATCCCCCAATAAAAAGGTTTTCATGAGCCCAGCACTCGGGTTAATTGTATACTCCAAACAAAATTGTATTTGGCATGTTTTCACACTTCTGTCAAACATGGTGCTGCAGGCAAATACAAGTAAACTCACTGCGACTGCAGTTATCTTCATTAAATGGCATCCGTGTCAGATCAAAGAGCCTGTGTGTCACCGCAAATGCAGATACAACTCACAAGTTCCCTTAGACGCCAGAAGAAAACAGTGAAATCCAAAAACTAGATATGTAAATAGAGCGAGCCAACAAATCCTGTGATACCGTTGCCTTGTTGCAGGTGTGGCACATTTAGAGCAGAAAAAGTAAAAAACTTCATAGCCAGCCTACAGCATAACAAGTGAAACAAATTTCGCGGCATTCACCATTCACACACGTCATTCTAAATTCGGTGTCTATTAAGTGCACTGCCAGCTCTAACCTTAACATTTCACAGTAAAACCATTTAGTGCACGGCAGTAAGGCTGTAAAGTCCTGGAGCGCTACAGTGTAAAAAGACGTGTAAAAATGTGTTCACATGAAAGAAAAAGACTATTCCATGTATAATTATAATAATTATATATTATATAATTATAAATAATTATAAAGAACAGGGTATAGGTTTAGCTTTTTTCATGTCTCATGAAAATGTTACATGTAAGAGACAAAGAATATTGTTAGCACAAGTATCACAATTAGAATGCCTGTTGTTAATGAGTTTAAACCTATTTTATAGTAGTTGCTTTGCTCTTGTGAAGACATTTATATAATGTTAAGTCCTCTGCTTTGGTCCAGTTATCAGCTCATCTTGCAATAAAATTGTATTCTTTTTTACACTGTGTAATATAACTGTAGATGGTAGAGGCTGACTTCATTGGGGTGTAGTTTAACTGCAAGCTATGCTAGCTGGCAGCTGCAATGTGGCAGCAGACACGGTGCTGAGTGATTGACAGTCTCTGAAGCTGCATGCCAGCTGATCCCGTCTTCAACCAACACCAGCCTGGCATTGGTCGCCATTGTTGTCTTCCCCGATTTCACACACCAGTTAAATGATTGTGTCTAAACCAAGCTGCTTCTACTACCAACTAGCTAACAGACTGCTGGTTATGATACCAAATCAACTTCATTCAAGTTGAGGCTGTGTTTGGATGTTGTATGTCTATCATATAACACAGGCAGTGAAAATGATTCATAGCTAATTTAAATGTCACTCTAAGTTATTTACAATGAGACTAAATTAGAATTTTTAGATTAGTTGTGTAAAGACACAGATAAATAAAGATACAAATGTGCACACACAAACAACGACACACGCCCATTGACTCTTTCAGAGTGCAGGGCACTGAATAATAATATGATAACATAATTCATACAGATAAACAAGTGTTTGTGGATAAACTGTTCCCACAACTATTTATTTGAAAGAAAGTGATAGGCTTAAGGTGGGAAAATACCTATGTCTTTAGCAAGCACCAAGCTAGTTTTACTTTCATCACATTTCCAATCTAAACAGCTCAGCCATTCTCCAACTAAGCAATAAGTGGCAGAGGGACATTTGAGTGGGGCCGCCCCTTCTCATCTATTGTTGCAGCTTTTGAAGTCCCTTTTCAGGTCATTAAGCTCCATTTCCCATTCATAGAGAGCTTGTGTGGCGGCCGTTTGAGCACAACAATGGACCCTAATGACTTAACGCTTCTGTTTTCATTCTCCACCTCTCACCCATCCTGCATCTCCCCCTTTCCACCTCTTTACCCACTTCTCTATTCACCCTTCCAATCGTCCCCTTCACCTCTTTAATGGCGGCTTGCACCCCTCATTTGGCTAACCACACTTTTTTTTATGGGGTATTGTAATGAGCTGCAGCTGTGGGGTAAAATCTGAGTGTAATGTTAACCCAGGCAGAGGACGGTGACCCAGTGATCAAAGGTCAAGACATTGTGTTTGTGCCAGGTCTAGGGTCTATTACAGGCAATAAAAGTCATTTTCTGACTCAATGGTGAGCCTTTTGAACAGGCTCATCTCTGTTTTGTCACAAAGTGTTTCTTAATTGGTTAAGAATCTACAATTGGGGTGTGGATAAAAAGACTAACAAACTGGTAGAGTGGAGTGGCTGAGGCATTAGCGGTTGCTGAGAAAGTCAAATACCTGTTTTCAGGCAATCTCTGAGAGTTTTTATATAGTAGAACGTAGAAAAAGGATGTATTAAAGAAGGTATTATGCAGGCAAAGGGTAAAGGGACTTGAAGTAATTTTTTCTGCGCACTCATTCAACATTTAAAAAAACTAAGAGGGAAAGGCACACACCCAGTGCAGGATAATCTATCATACCAGAGTGAGTAATATGTTTACTCATGACTTCAAACAGGTGCACCAAAAAGGCCTCTCCCCAACAGAGTAGCTCAGAGCATAGACAGTTTATTCTCTGTCCAGTACATGTGGCAGGCAAAGGAGTAACCCGAGCTGAAAAAACAAAAGCCACAAAGGCAATCTGCAAAATCAAACTGACCCCTGTCACTCTCCCTCTCTGCAACTGGCGTAATCTTAATTGAATCAGCCTTACAGAAAGATGTTGACACTGAGAGATTGCATAAACCTGGGAGGCCTTTGCAGACCAGTGGAAGTAGTGAGAAAAATGTGAGAAAAAAAAATTGCCCCACCTATTCATTAATGTGTCCTACGATGTCCCTTTCCCCATTTCTCACTGTCTCAGGGAGATAATGCTCCCTCCAGACCCCTCCACCAACCCACCCCTGACAGCCAATTTGATCACTCACTGTGGTCCACTGAGGATGCCTCCATTTTTCAACCATGTCCAACTAATAGAACCACACAACACAGTGTCCATGCACGTCTACCATATGAGGTTCATAATGTATCAGGTGGAAAGACTCAAGCTAACTTAGATGCCATCCCAATCTCTATTCAGGTCAGAACTATAAAAGTATCTACAATATTTGTTTGGTTAACATCATCAAAATTAACCAATCTTGGAGGGCAAAAAATGATATGGGTCATGTCTAAGGTTTGGATTTGTTTCATGAACAATGATTAGCTGAGTACTCCTCAGGGGACCAATCCATCACGATCCTCTCCATTGTGTCTTTATCTGCACTCATAGCAACATTTATAACCATTCAGTATAACATTTAATCACTTTCACTCTGAGAACGATGAGAAATGTTGATGATGTACTGATGTGCAATGTAGTGATATTAAAGTCTCAAATTCTAAATTCTAGATGTTGTTGATCTCATGGAAAATATGCAGGATCTGTTATCAGTGCAATTATGCCTGCCTCTGACAATGCTTTGTTGCTGAATGTTAAGAAATGGGATGGGATAGTAAACATCTAAATGAAAGCCAGCAACAAGGTTATCTATTCTAGTGGAAATGTCTACTGTGCAATGAGAAGTGACAGAGTTAGGGAAAAACCCTAGTCTTGGCTTGGTCAGATCTGCATATGAATGGCAGGCTGCTCCATGCAGGTGGCATGTGATAAGAGCCCTAATCTAGATGAAAGACCCCGGTGCAGGCCTCCCTTATTAGCTCTGATGAAGCCAGGGTGCGGGTAGAATGCTAATACCCAGATTCCTCCCTCCACATATCGCTTGGTTTCCACGGCTGAATCTCAGTTTTGTTGTAAGCAAACTATTGTAAACAATGCCAGGGGAAATTGCTGGGTGGATCTCATCTAAAAGTGATGGCCAGCTTTGGCATTACTGTAGTAAGAAAGGTTAACAATTGTAAGGGCAGTGTAGTGTCTACCATCATTTGATCAGCCATGTCTCAGTCACCACGCAGTGCCCATGTCTTGGAAGTGAACAGAAATGCCAGATTTTTGCCTTGGGACAGCTGCTATGCATCATGCATGTACATTATCCAGACAATTATTGATAATGCTTCTTACATAGGTGAATATTCATTAATTAATAATTGTGCTTCTTAATGTGTTAGCCTTATATTGTTATGAATGTCAAACCATTTGAAGAGTTTCCATGTTCCCAGTGGCTTGTGCCTCATTTTTATTTCAAACCCGAAAGTGGAAAAAAAATAACAGTCGAGTGATTTTGGTTCAGGATAGATTGGATAGAGGGAATTTCACTATGGACATATGAGAGTGAAATGAGCTCCACAAACTCATCAAAAAAGAGGAGTTACAAATGTTTACTTAAACTTCTATGTGCAATTGTATCCCCAGTGCTGTAAAGATAGAAGCTGAGTAGGAGTACACCCTTGGAGCTGAACTATGGCGTAGGATGCTAATAGGGCAGAGGCTGAGGCATGCCTTGAAGCACCTCTTATGCCAAGCAGGGTATCTGAAAGCAATACTGTCTGCTGCTCCCCCCCAAGTTCCCCTTGTCATCTTGAGTCTAACTTGCATTACGTACAAATACAAACACAACTCTCTGCTTCTCCCTCCTTCCCTGAATCTCTGAAATTTTGATAGATTTCACCCAAGAATATTGAAGGTAGGTCAATGCAACAATGCTAACCTAAATAATTATTTCTGTATGTGTACAAAGTCTTAACTACTGTGCATTATTTATAGTCACTACACTTCTAGAGCTATATTTTCCCCAAAAATTAGAAACTGGATTCTGAATGTTACCTAGTTAGATTATGGTGTTATAATCATAAGAAATACATGGTGATCATAGCAAGATAATCCACATTTAAGATATCAGCTGTATTCCGTTTTGAATGACTTTCAAAAGCTTCAAACCTACTGACAACACCTAACCTCTAAAAAAAACACACGATGTGGTGTGAGTTGTTAAGTAGTAGATATTCAAACCAAGGTTCATAGCCACCCAAAAGTCCTTCTTCATTGTGAGGCTGTCAGCCTCTTATACAAAAAAACTAACAGAATGAGCTTCTATGAACTGGAAGCTAAACAGCAAAGAGAATGCAACATATCAACAATTAGACAGCTTTGGAGTTAATGAAAGTTGCTAACTACATAGTTGCTTTGGGTGGCAGGCAATCATCTTGCAGAGAGTGCAGGTGAGAGTGCATGTTCATGGAAAACCCATTGTAAAAGTGCAGCATCACACCGCATAGTTGTTTGAGGCCACTGTCCTTTCACTCAGCAGGAGGCCTCTTGTTGCCTCTGGTTATTTAAGTCAGTTTGATACAACCACAATTCCAAAAAGGTTGGAAAGCTGTGTAAAGTCTAAATAAAAACAGAATGCAATGACTTGCAAATACCATAAAGCAATATTCTATTGACAAAAGAACATAGAAACACTGAATGTTGAAAGTATTCAGTAACATTTTATTATTTCATGAAAAAATACTAGCTCATATTAAATTTGATGGAAGTAACACATCTCAAACAAAAGGCTGGAATAGTATTTGGTAGTAAAAACAAAAAGCTGGAGAAACATGTTGCAACTTATTAGGTTAATTGGCAATAGATCAGTCGTGTGATCGAGCATAAAAAGTGCACCTTAGAGAGGCAGAGTCTCTCAAAAGTAAAGATGGGCAGAGGTTCAGCAAACTGCAAAAAGTATATCTACAAATTGCTTGTCATCTCATCTCAGGCAGCTCTGCATAAAAAATCGGGAATGATTTTAACATGGAAATTCATTGCATGCCTTCAGGAAGACTTCCAGAAACAGATAGCACTGCCATCCACAAATTCAGGTTAAAGCTCCACCATGTCAAGAAGAAGGTGCATGTGAACAAAATTTTACAAAAACTGTCATCTTCTAAGGGCTGAGCTGATTTAAAATAGACTGAAGTAAAGTGAAAAACTGTTCTGTGGTCAGACGAATCAAAATGTGAAAATCCATTTCGAAATCATGGAAGTCACCGCTTCTGCACTAAAGAAGAGAAGGGACATATGTCAGCGCTCAGTTCAAAAGCCTGCATCTTTGATGGTTATGGGGGTGCCTGTAGAACTTGCGACATGCACATCTGGAAAGTACCAGATATATACAAAGGTACAAACATGTTTTAGAGCAGCATGTGCTCCCATCCAGACTATGTCTTTTTCAGGACAGGTCATGCTTCTTTAAGGAAGCATACTGTATCTATTACAACAGCATGACTTTGTAGTAGAAGGGTCCAGATGCTGGACTGGCCTGGCCTGTCTGCAGTTCAGATCTTTCACCAGTTAAAGACATTTTGGAACATCATGAAACACAAAATACTAGAAAGAAGACCTCAAACTGTTGAGCTGATAGAATCCCATAGCAGAAAATAATGGGAAAACATTCCTCTCCCTAAGGTCCAGCTACTGGTCCCTTCAGTTGAGCCAACATTTTTCATGATATTTGAAACTGCCTCACTGTGAACATTTGGTGTGTTCAATGTTCTACCGTGAATGAGATGTTGGTTCATGGGATTTGCAAATCATCACATTCTCTTTCTATTCAAATTTTACACATCTCAACCTTTTTTGGAATTGGAATTTGTATTATGAGCCCTATGACCACACTGTGTGTCTATGCTGTCCCAAAATGCATTGCTCTGTGATGGCAATTTTGAAGCTTGATATGTGGATCATTTAAAATTTAGCAGAGATGTCTACCCATACTTTGAGAAAAAGTTTATTCCAACCCTCATTTTTTTCCTGCTAAGTTGTAGCAAAAGCTAAAATTACTAGAATAGACCAAGACATAACACTGGACTGGTTGACCAAAACATGGTATATGTTATTCAAACATATTTCGATTTTTTTTTTCCGTCACTAAGTTGTTGTTTAAATGTCAAATCACTTTACTTGTAATGGTCAAAATAGGTTTATCTAATGTAGAAGAGCATTTTTACTAAATGCACGAGCAGCTCTCACTTTGCATCTCAGCATATTTTATGCTGTTGGCAGGGCATGGAAAGGCTTGCTCCAAAATAATTTGTTCTGACATAAAAAACTATAATGATCCTGGACAATGGGATTCGTACTGATCTAACAAAGTACGATTATTGGCTTTGTCACAAATGGTCTGTACATAAGGGAATAGGAATGACAGAGTATAGCGCACATTCCAGACTTAGTGCCTGCCAGGGTATTCCTCAAGTTTGATGCCCATTCAATAAATAGTAAATCTGTATTTCCATAGCAGTGATTGTAATGCCTGTGAGGCATGTGAAAGATGCTGACCTATAAGTCAACTATTTGTTGAATCGACATTATCATTCTGAGTTCATCTGTCCTGGGTGAAACAGTAGCCCCTCCCAGCGCTGAGGCTTTCTGGGATGTTTCCAGTCTTGCCGCCAGTGAGGCTCATCCTGGGACTGCTGGAGCCAACGCGGCGATCCAGTTACCCTTCTGTGTGTTGCATTACAAAAAGAGCACATTTGGTTCTGCTAATCAGCTATAATGCTATTGCCATCGATAAAGTGTGTGAAACATCATTCTTGAGAGATATTCCTCAAGTCATTTAGCCTGGTAATTGACTTTTAAAGCAGTCTGGGCTGAGGAGTGATACCACAGACCAGGTGGGCTGGATAGAGATATATCTATCATTTCTTTGTCCGCGTTGATATGATTGCAATAGATGAAGATACGATGTTGATGGGGGGTGGAAACAGAGGTCTTACAGCTCCCCAAAAAATAGAATCATCTTGGCTCATTCATCCTCCCTCCCCATGTGTTACTTAAAGCTTATAATGCAGAAAGCTTCTCTCCTGAGCTGAGGAGGCAGCATATTGATTTTGTCTTAGATGAGGTCTCTGAAACCTCATTTACTCTCGTTGTCATCATGGTGGAACATCAGTGTCTGACAAGCTGCACTTCCCCCATATCCATCCGACGGCCATCTTGGAAACTGTTGAAGGATGCTAATGTGTCTAAGCATTAGTGCTGTCCTCTTCCAGTAACGCTGTTGACAGAGCGCTTGCATGATAAGATGTATGAGGTCAGATAATGTTGCTGCTGACTAACCATTGTGCTGTCTAAATAAAGCTCTGTGTTAAAGAACTGATCCGCTCTTACTAGGTTACATGGCAAACACTGTGGAACGTCCCAGGTGGACCTGCCATCTTGGCATGTGGGTCACAGTGAAACATGGCACTCCTATGCCCAGAGGTCTTTGGGTGTTCAAGGAACTGCTGCCAAAGATTCATTCAATGATCGAGTACTGAATATGATATTTATGTGACTGAGCAATAAAAGTTCCTTTTAAAAGGTGCATGCACAAATTAAGAAAAGCTATCAAGCTTGTGAAAGGTTGTTTTAAGCAAGGCTGGCACAATAAAACCAAACATAATAGAATGTGGGAAATCTCTTGTTTGGCTCACAACACCACCCTTCTTTCATCAGCAAACAAAGCCTGAGTGACAACAAAAAGCATGCAAAGTAAACCTGCCCTCTGATTCTGACTCACACTTAAAGCACCTCACAGCACATGGCCTCCTTAAAAGAATCTCACACAATTACTCTTCTCTCAGCCAGAGGGCAGAGATTTCTATGTATACATAAATGGCAGTTGGGATTCTTTTTCATTAAATAGGGCAAAATTATGCACAGAGACATGACTCTGTGTAATTAAACTAATTAAAGAACATCATTAATAAAATATCAGCGAAGCCAGCTGTTTACAGTGTGTGGTGGGGCCTTGGGATGTGTGGAGATGGGAGGGAGACAGACAGTGTGTTTTAATATGTGCTTTTAAGGGTTCCCTATGGTAACGATCTTCTCAAGAGACGGGCCCCCTTTGTAATAGTCCCTGTAGACACAACAAACAGCATCCGCAAACACCAAAAAAATGATTGCAGAATAAAACTGTGACTGTGTTTCCTACAGATATTTATTCTAAGTTAGTTTACAGGAGGTTACTGCATGTACATTATATTGACACGGCATTATAATATTCAAAAGTATTAATATGTCCAGTATCTACCGAGTGTAGATTCCTGGTCAACTACTAACCTATTAACTAAAAATAATGACAAGTTCTGTTTTTTTTTTTTGCTTATCTATTTTAAATTATAAATCTTGTGCTCTTTTATGTGTGTCACTCTGCGATTGTTTTAACATTTCCTGACTGGCTTAATTTAACAAGCATTATCAATTGCTCAACAATCGATCATTATGATAAACGTAGAATGCAGTAATTGTAATACAGAAAAGAGGAGTTTACTTCTCTGAGCTTCTGGGATTTTTTTTAAATCTAAGTACTTACTATGCTCCTTTTTAACAAGTTGGCACAATTTTCTGAGGTGCTATTAAAATGTATCAGACATGCTTTGGTGAAAATATCATTTGGGTTAAGCACAGCTGTCTTCAAACCCCTAATGAAACAACAATAGAGGTTTTCAACAATACTTTTTTGATTCTGCGAGGGAAACTCTTTCGCACTGTAACAATGTAAGTTATTTGCTTTTTCATCAACAGCAACAGACGAAGCAGGTGTAAAAAGTATAACTCATAGTAAATGCATTTACTAATGCATTTAAACATTTATAAATGTCATTAAACAATTGTATTTAAAGGTCTACATCAATACACTACACATTCAATTTTAACAAACAGAAAGTGGTACATGGCATTAAGTGTAGTGAATGAGACTGAGCAGAGGTCTGAGGGCAGGTAAGTCGCACACTACTGAGAGTCTTGTGATATATCTTATCCACACAGCTGCACGTTGTCCAAATGACTAAATGTGACTTTTCAACATGAAAGCTTTCAATTCACAAAGGTATGGCAAAAATAAATATGTACCTTTCAGAGAGTAACAGTATTAAAGGAGAACTCCGGTATTTTTAAACCGAGACCTTATTTCTGGCATGAAATACCTTTATGTACTCACCGAGAACAGTGGCGAAAGTCGGCGTCCTTCGGGAGCAAGGCGTATATCCATATAACGGAGTGAACAGGGCAGGGACGATGCAGCCTCTAAATAAGGCATTATCTGTCTTTATTTCACCAATATTTTAAGAAGAATGAATGAACGAATACGTACTATTGCTCTGTTAGCACATAGCTACTGTTATGTGGCTACTTGCAGCTATAGGAGAGCTAACGGAAGGAATTCTACACACACCTCTACTGGGACCACTTCATTGAGAGGCATGGCTGCAGCACAGCTCATTCACTCCGGTAAGAACGTCCATCTTACTCAAAGTCATCGTTCACATTGTCAAAATTTGATAAATATCCTGCCATGTTGCACAAAACTAGCAGAAGCAAACTCCGTGTGAAGTTCCCCTTTAACTCCCCGGAAATTTGTACTTGAACTTAATTTCCTAAACTCTTAGCGTTAGCTGATGTTAAAAAATAAACGGATAACTAAAAAAACTAATATCCTGGGCAAATTATTTTTCAAATACTCACATTTCTTTCATCTGAAGTTCCATTGAGAGTCGGAACTGATCCCTTTTAGAGGCAAAACTGCTTCACAAGCCCAGTGTTAAACAGACCCACGTCAGTAAAACAGTTTAATGAAAAGGGATTGCTACACACAGTCTTTTGCAAACTCTTGCTGTGCAAAGCTGGCTCCATCATTCTTGCAGGTTGATGAGCACGAAAGTGAGCGTGGGACACAGAGGTGATTACAAGTGATTAAGTTTACACAAAAAATCTGAAGAGGCCACTGAATTAGATATTTTCATACCAAAGGGGCACAAAACAAAGTGCCAGGTTTGTGGTTTTTTTTAAGTTGGTAGTGACTTCATAAACTCAAATATGTGTCCTCAAGATAAAAGAAAAAAAAATTTTTTTTTATTGTATGCCCCACTTAAGCACTAAACGTTACTACAACACATACGATAGTATTGGTTGAGGCAGTGAAAACTAAAAGCATTTAAACTAGTTTGAGGTGATTGAATCTAGCCATGAGGACACTCCAAACAGAAAGCTCTGACGTCATGTGATCATTTAACCACATGATATTTAAACTGGGTTTTTGTCATGCCACTTGCACACAATGAAAATGGGCCTTTTGTAAGACAATAAATAAGGTATTACTCTGGTGATGGTCGACATGCTGAGAAAGGAACGATGGACATAGTGAAACGGAGCCCAATTAATAATGAATTTGTGTCTGACTGTCTGGCCCCAAAGTAGGGGCTGCTGAAAAATGGAGGTCATATGTCCTCAAGTGGTCAGTGATCCTGTGAGCCTCTCACCCACCTCAGCTCGCACCACTGCAGGGAAAATACACTTGTCTAGGCACAACCATTAACTGTACTGACCAAGAGGATGGTCATGCTTTTGTGTAGTGGTATGTGTATGTGTTTGTATGAATTTTAGTTTAATCTAAAAACACACGTGCACATACAAACTCAAACATGACAGGGGGTTTGTAACATTGTGTCTGTGTGTGCCTATGTGACGGATGGTCGTGGAGGTGACCTCTCTTAAGAGCAGTCACTGGTGAGGGCCTGTCTGTGACCCTTGGCCACTTAAGCACATTAATCACAGCCCTCTCCTCATGCTTTTATCAGCCCTGCTGAAAGCTACTGTCCAGCCTCTACCCCCACACCCCTCTTCATCACCTCCCTGCTTCAGCCATTCATAAGGCTCTCATCAACTTCGGACTACAGGTATCACTCCATCACTACACATTTATCAGGGGCTGCTCTTATCAGCCTGCAGGGCCTGAATATGGAAATGGGATCCCTGCCACTGATAAGGACGGCCTGGATTATCCCGAGCTCTACTTCATCAGATAGTAACTGAGGAATGGTAACAGGCCGGTACATTCCACCATTGTTTTATAGCAGTGCTGACTGAGGAAGAGCTTCAAGGGTGCATGCAATTGAGAAGTATGTGTATATGTGCATGTATTCTCACATATATGTTCATTAGTGGCTGAGGCAGCATCAAGACAAGTGCAGGTGGTTGCTTGGATTTCTTCCTTAATTGCTTGAGCTACTTGCTTGCACATACACACAAGCACCTGTTTTTCATACACATCGTACCCTGAACCCTGATATACAGTAGCTGTCCAATGAGTTGATAAACAGGCCAAACCCAGAGATCACAGAAGAATCAAATTAACAACTCTCTGCATCCACATCCACACACAAATAAAATAGATTCTGGCTGTCTAAAAAATGCACATTTTTTCATGCATATTAAATTCACACATGTTTACTTAAATTATCCCAGAAAATTCATACAGTCAGGCTCCTACATGCATGATGATAAGAATAAACACAGGCCTACACACAACACTCTTTCCTTAGCATGTGTTCAAACTAAAATAGGCCATACCTAATTAGGACCTCATAACCTGAGCTGTTTCTTCAAAGGCAGCGTCTCCTGTGCTAATCTGAGGCATTGCTTCATTATGAATTCTTAAAAGTCCCACCCAGCTGTCAAGCAAGTTTGTTGAGAAGGCCGTTATTAGCGCAGCTAGTTTAGCAGGCACAAAGCCTGGTCTGTTGTTCTATGTTGCTCGCACCCTCATGCAAATACACACACAGACTGGGGTGAACACCTTGACCCAGGATGAGTTTGTCTGCCTCTGAAGTGCTCAGGTGTGTTGACTTGAACACACTCCTTACAAAGGACTATTGACATGTCTAGGAGGGTTACTGCAAAATCCCTTGCACCAAGAAAAGAAAGGCCCCTCACAGCTTATCTTATCAGATGCATTATTAGCTGTGATTGGCAAAACTATCAAAAGAGCATTAGCTGACAAAAGAGGTCCTGTCCAGTGCCTGCAATAAAGCATACTTCTATTGGCCATTAAATGATTTATATGAGTGTCTTAAATGGCTTTTGGTTTGGCTTTGATAACACACAGAGCCACGTCTGTGTGTAGTGACACACTCAGCAGAGTATGAACTCACTGCTAGAACCAGGGTCACAATCAGTTAGGACTACCAATGGGCTCATATAACTCATGTTGCAGACAACTGATGTCAGCTTTTATTACTAACAGGAGATCTGTTGACTAAAGTTCCGGCCAAGAATAATGCATGATGAGTTGCACTCAAAGACATTACAAGACAATAAAAATAGTCTATGAGTATCCATTAATATTTACTGAAAAGGTATACATTTGTTACTGTACATAAGAATCCACAATCTATGGTCTTCAGTTTTGTTAACACTATTTAAAAAATAGGAAGCTGATGAATAATTATTCAAGAACCCATATTATGTCTTTTTATGCCAAAGGTAGCATGTTTAAGTAGAGTTTTTAAACATTGATACACTTCATAAAATAAGCTGATTAAACATTGTCAAAAATAACGTATTTGGCCTTATTGCTCTGGGGCTACAGTGTATTTAGAACCGGTCTAGTCACTACCACGAGCTCCCAGTGGACAAGCCCATAAGTATGACAATATACAAATGGTGTTACATTTTATACTGCAGGCTGCGTTGGACAACAATTTCTGATAAACACGACTTTCTGGAATAGTTAGAGTAGTTTATGAATTTTCACTGGACTGTGGATGTCAGCACCACAATGATGGACTAACAGTATGCTGCCAGCTGTCTTGCCAGTTTCTAAGCCTTTGTGGGGCTTTACAGTCAATAAATGCATGTTCATGTAAAAATAAATAATTAAAAGTCCCCACTTTGGCAGCCTGGAGCACTGCACCATCAGTGAAAATTACAGGTGCATTCACGTTTTTCCTATCAATGCCGATTGGAGCTGAAGTGGATAAATTTGTGTACCTACCGAAGAGTCACTTGACTGCCAATTAAACATTGCACTCAAAAGCAATGTAAGTGGGTGTTAGCAGATTTTTTTGACTAGTGTAAAAATTGATTGAGAGATTCAAAGAAATAAAATCCCAATAAGTGACACTTAATGACATACAATAAAACGTATAGTGGCCTTCTCCTATCCATATAGGTATAAACAAACATTTAGGTTGCTAAAAGCAATGGCAGTCACATAGTTTCTGTTAACATAAATCCTGGGGTCAAGACTAAAGATCCAATGGGTCTGTATGCACAACATCATTTTCCCCCTAGAATTCACCTTAGAGCTGTCATATTTAAATTGTGAATGCATAACTGTGCACATAAAGGGATGACTTTCACTCTGCTTTAAGCTATATTTCTCAAATACAAAGTATAATCACAGACATCTAATGCTGTACACAAGGCAGAGGCATGAACTGTTAATGGAGACCCCTTGATCACTCTAAAGCAGGACTTAACCCAGTAGGAGTTATTCATTTTGAAGTAGGACTTAATACAACAGTTTTCAAAACATTTGCTTGCTTCTCTAACCTTAAGGTTGACACTGACCCATGTAGCATCTGCCGCAGAGACTGGGGCATAATAATAGTATCTGATTTCCCTGACTCTTCAGACAGCCTGGTATGGGTGAGAGCATTCATGCATGCATGCTGCTAAACAGAATTTAATTGCTTCTTTGAATAGCTTTGGTAGTGATATCTCAGTACACGGCAGTGGTTCTCAAGCACACTAAACAAGTCCTGCCTTGGAGATCACTTTTTTCATACACAGTTACTGATACACACCAGTGACATACATAAAAACATAACCCAATCACACATTAAGTTAAGCACACAAAAATGTTAGAGATAAATGTAGTAGAAGCAAGCTCTCACATGAGCCACATAGAAGTGGGTTCAAGCATTTGAAACATGACTCTGTGACTTTTTAAGCAAACATTATCCTGTTTCCCAAACTCAAAACCCTGCCCTCTTGAATGACAAGAGCTGGTGTTGGCATATATCTAAGCTCTTGCTCCCACTATTTTTATTTTTGTTGTTGTAAAGATATGAATAAATCTCCTATTTTCTTTAAAAATATATCAGAAATATCAGGGACATGAAATCCTTGTTGGACAGCTCATTGTCACAGGCGGGGTTCTTGATTGGCAAGCTTGACAGCGCACACGCTACTCCCAGTTTTTCACACATTTAGCAAGGGCCTTATGCTGAACCAAGACAAGCTGCAGTGCCATGTGACTGCACGAATGGAGCGGCTGTATCACGCTTAAATCTCCATTAAATCGCCATTCTCAAGTTACCCCACACTTAATAAACAGCAGATTAGTGCATTCTTTGCAATGCCCAACACGCATTTCCGCTTCTGAAAGTCCCACAGGGTCAGGTCTCTTAGAGTTGGCATAACCAGCCATGTTAAATGGTTGGGGTAAGGCACGTCATGTGCTCCCCACCCAGTCCTCTACTCCAAAGATTAGCTAGGTCAATCCGCAGCCATTGTTGTGGCAAAAACTCTGTTGCCTATGCCTTCATGCCAGCATGGCCCCCTCCTCATTGGAAAAATGATCTCCATAACCTTTTGTCTAGAGTTCCTCCGGCCCACATTTGGAAATGGGCACATTGTTCGTATACATAAAGATATGACGATGAGAGGGAGGTGGTGCAAAAGGAAAGCATAAATGCAGTCTGCATGGTTGAAATTAGTGTGTAACAAGAACTACAATAGGAAGAGATGTCATATTGAAAGGTTACTTGGGTTACTCTGCCGAGTCTGTCTGTCACCTCCATGCCTTTAGGGGGATCTAATCACTTTACCCTATAATTACCTCACCACAAAAGGCCCTGTTAAAGTTCCTGTAAAATAAACCTGATGCTATTGAGTAGAAGAGAGGCCTTTTCTTTTAATTAGGGCCATCCATCTTAACCTTGTCTACCTGAGGTGAAGTGAAGGTAGCCTAGGTCAAGCTCCCAAAACGTTCTTCTCTATTGTCTTCTCCTGCCACTGACTAAAGCACAATGTGGGCGCTAGCCTGCTCGCCACGACAAGCCTTTTGTTGCCTGCTCGCTGGCTCCTAGTAGGATTTGCCACTGAATGGGTATTTTTTACAGTGACACAATACTTGCAATTCACAATGGGAACCCAACACTGCACGCATCAGTGTTGTATGCGAAACATATGCAGTGGGTGACTATAAAAAATTAAGTGTAAGCTCGTATCATTTAACAGCTGTTGGTGTGACGTAATAGTCTTGCTCCTGAATGGTCAACTTGAGGCTTGTGGGAACAATGTTTTTTTTATTGGGTGTTGCTCAAAGTACAGTAGTATCCGGGATTACATGTTTTTACACCTAATCCTTTGCTCTGCTGCTTGGTACACTACTGCGTATACGCCCTGTGTGTGCGTTTGTCTGTATTCAGAGTTTTGTACGTGTGTCAGTATCTCTGGTACACCGTGTGTTATCACCCATGTGTGTTTAGTTAAGCACCAGACAAGGAAATGTCGTGCTTAGAATCCGTATCTCTTCTCCAAAAGCTCCAAGGTGAGGAATATGGCTTGATGATCAAAAGTAGTGTTTTTTTTTGTTTTTTTTCCCTTCCCCAAAAGGAAGAAACACCATGTCCCTGCAGAGCACAGACGGGCAAACTGCCTCCCACATCAGCTCTCCTGAGAAGAACACGTTCTCCTGTGTGTGTGCATTTATATGTATATGTATATATACATATATATATATATATATATGTATATATACATACAAACGTGAGTGTGAATGACTGTGTGTGTATTTTGTGTGTGCGTGTTGTGTTTGACTCTGTTACATTGTCTCCTTTTCCTCTCAATCTCTTATTCTTTTCCCTTCTTCACACTTTTTGGGTGCCGCTGGCTGCTACCTTGAACTGACACTGATGTGTGCTGTCACCCCTGCTGCAGCTGGTGGTAGTAATGAAACACCCTCACATGCACACATACACACAAATGCCTCTGTATATGCACAGAGGACTGGAAATCACAGGCCTTTGCATGGTATCTGTACATACTGTCTTCCTCCTCCTCCTCCTCCTCCTCCTCCTCCGCCTTCTCTACACTTTCTTCGTTTCTAATCCCACTGTATCCGACCCACAGTGCACCGCGTGTGCTTTCATCTGTGCTGAGATGGCATGGTCGTATATTATTCATGGGTCGTGCGATTTGGGGCGCGTGTCATATGGCAGAAGTAATAAGATGGAGTAGTGGTAAGGAGGTGATGAACACAGTACTGGAGTGAGGGACACAAACCTTCTTCTCCTGTTGCCTTGCATGTCTCCCTTTACTTTGGATGTTGGCACACAGCTCAGCTTTGATTTATCTTGGAATGGATTGCCCATAAACATAACAGGTGTTCTTTTGAAACAACCATGACTTTTTATTAAGTTTTACAGTTTAGGTTTGTTGGAGACAGACAGGACTTAAAATGTTGTGTATCAGATGGGTTTAACTTTAATTTATCTTTAAGGGATATAATTTAACTATTTTATTGCTCCTTGGCACTGTATGGAGTGAAGCGGCCATATTGCTGTCTTTAAATTCTGGCCCAACTGTAGTACCAATAACTGAATTAACAGTTCAGAATATGAAATGGGAAAATAAATAATCTAAAATCCCTTTAGTAAAGTAGAGATATGTATTTAATATCAAACTGGGTCAGAAGAAAATGTAACTGTTCCATTACATGCAGGAGCAAGACTTCTGACCTCCCACTATACCCCTCAGCTTTACACATGGAGTAGGGGGGTCTTTTGAGGGTGGAGGGCAGGGCAGAGAGCAGACCAGCTGACCAGTATTGGCGTATCACTGACTGAGCCCTGGTGCGCAATGTCTAGAGGCGACATGTGGTTCACCACCTGGCCCTGCTGTTTGACCCACTGGAGTGAGAGAGAGAGAGTAAGGACGGCCTGTACAGCCATTTGCTCATCAATGGAGGGCATCACCGCCACTTAACACAGCTTATCGATCTGCACAGCCTGCAGGGCCTCTGTTGTGTGTCCATTTCCTATTGATTATTTCAAGTCTATTCTTATTGACCGTGTTCCTCTTCCTTCTAACCACTGCTCTCCTCTGTCTGATTCACCGGGGGATTTTTTTAAACAGTCATTTGAAATTATAATCTGTGTGAGTAAATGTCATAATCGCCCCTAAGGCCTGGTGCAGATTGGCTGGAGAGCAGGGATCTCTGAAGTCAATGACACTGGTCAATACAGATCAATTTGTGTTATGGCAAGTGTAGTAGTCACTTCTACCAAAACCGCGGACCTCCCGCTATAATGCTTATCAGTCTTAAATGGATCCAGTGATTTACTCTTAATTAGAGTGGATTTAAAGAAGAAGCATGACAAACTCATATCACTCAGAGTTTATTCAGTTGTTATTGTTTCAACGAGGAAAGTCTGTCTGTGAAGTGTGTGTATGTATGTGTGAGTGAATGAAGAGTGACGCACTAGCCGACTGCTCATCAATGCTTCATAGGTTAGATCATTAGATCTAAAGTGACAGCGCTACACAAGGATGGGGAGTGGGGGTTGCTTAGATAAAGATTGGCATATTGCTATTGATTCACCACCCCTGGGGCTTCTTCTGTTACCATGGTTATAGCCGGGGGGGCTGGGTAGGAGAATGAATCTGACACAGTGAAAATGATGTAACCATTATCATTGTGATTTAAAATGAAAATTTTATGACCATGTTTGAATAATCTCCTAATTCTCTTCAACTTTATTACTTGGTATAAGCCTGATCACCCATCACTTACCTCAAATTTATGGCACTGAAATACAGAAAATTAGAGCCGTTATGCTTCAGATGTCCATGTCACCGCAGATAACCATCTGTGATCCTAAAACCATTATTTAAACCTATAACAACGGCTGCGCTTTCGCTGTATGAGTCAGGGTTTTAATTGTGATCTGATAGGGGTCTGAAAAATTCCTGTTGCAACTCATGTTGGATTGACATACTCCTCAGCTGTCCCTCTAAAGCAGGCCGAAATAAGAGCAGGCCTCAAAAGCTCTTTGATCTTTTACTGCCAGGGTCAGGGTTGAAATGACGCGTAAATGAGGGAGGAATGAGTTTTCATTTTGTCAACCTGTTCTGTTATTGTAAAGCTAAGGAGCCTTTAGTGTAACATGACATGAGATTGTTTTTTAAGCGCCACACCAGCGGAACGGCTGACCATGTTTGTGTGTTCAGTTCACCTACACTACATACAGCTATTTACTGTGTCTAGTTAACAGCTGTGGGAACTTACCTTGACAGAATGAGTATGTGTCAGCTAACCAAAACGAGTCTACATTCACATGCAAGCTTGTGTGTGGAGAGGCAGACTGCGAGCATGTGTATTCTCCATTTCACTTGTGTGTACTGTTTAGTCTACCAATGAACGCACCTGCTGGCTGTGGAACACTGCAGAGAGATGAAGAGGATCCTCCATCAGTGTGATCGCAGAGCAAAGATGATGCAGTAAATACTTGGCTAAAAGGGAGCAGCTTCTGTAGCTGTTTACGGAATGTAGTCAGAGCTGGAGGTACATAAAGGTAACAAAACATGATCATTATGGGATGCATTTGTACTCAATCGCTGTACAGAACATCTCCTTCCGAGTGCCGACATCACCCACACATTGTTCTGACTACAGAGAGAAACCCCCGGAGCTGACAAAGGCAAAGGAAGAAGAGGAGAAGAGGAAAATCGGGTGCCATATCCGTCGCTCAAGTCTCGGCTTGTGTTCAGTAGTTCGATATTACACCCACTCCACCCATTTTTGATTTGAACCTGACAGTTGTTTCTGAAGTGCTATGCTCCATATCACAGGGAGGAAATGAGAGCGTTGGATTCCACAAGATGTGAAAGGTGAAAAATGGAGAAAAACACCCTCCCCCTCTACTAATATGAAAAGGAAAACACCCAAACACAGAGTGAAAACAAATACATAAATAAATAAATCAACAATAGAGAGAGTTGCAGTTGAGCAGAGAAACACTGAAAAACTGCAGCGGGGAGATTTTAAATTGAGGTCTAATCAATAATTTACGTAACAGAGACAGTATTTTTGTTCACCATAAAGTTTGATGCTGGGGAGAGAAGATTTAAGATTAGGGAGAGTGTTTTTTTTTATTATTGATGCCACGGTGAACACTTCACTTCTGGTGTTACACTGCCTACTCCAAAACAGTGCACAGCATTGCCCTTTGCTAAATGACTACAACACTGCCAATTGTATTGGTCAGTGGCAGACACTGTCAGGTCCAGGTTACAGAGCCTTGTGAAATTCAAACAGTTTCTCCTAAGAAAAAATACACACAGTTTATTAGTTAAGACCTGCACATTTTAAAGGGGAATGTGTCTTAACTGCTAATTAAATGGTCATTGTTAAGTTTTTTGAGTGAGCACAAGTCAACTAGTATGGGACATACTATGGGTCTGAATAATCTAAATTCAAGAGAGCTGCTATAAGTCTGGATTTGTAGGTCTGACTTTGAGCTTTTTGGTGTATTTTGAGCAAAGGCTTGGCTGTGCAGGTGTAGACATAAAACACTTATAGCTTTCTTGTAACCTCAACTAGACCTTGTAGCACACCCCATGATTCAGAGTCTTGTTATGCCTCCCTAATGCCATGTCAGTACCAATGCTCACGGTTAGCATCATTCCTCCCTACCATCATCAGTAACTCAGCCAAGCACAAATGACCCTTGCCAGCACACTGAGGGCTGGCGTGAACTTAATCACTTGAGCAAATTGAAACCACTCACTCTGCAGTATTTTTACAGGGGTATAGCATATGACCTAAGTCTATGCTGACTGACCTCTGCTTTTGAAAAGACTCAAGACCTAAAAAAGACCCTAATGTTCTTTCGCTTATTCCATATTAGGTTAGAATTCCTAGCTTATCCCACTTGCTGGGTGATTTATAACACTGTTGTAACCCTCTCACAGTAGACATTCAGAGGATGTGGTAAAAGTGGCGTCTTCGGTGTGAATGTGTTTTTATCATTGGTGAGATCCACCACCTTTTGAAGGCCTTCCTGCACCTCTAGTAAAGTTTCTGACCCTGATTACTGGTTCTCAACTCTGGCTCCTGTCAGCCAGGGGAGTAGGGTCAACAGCCCTTAGCAAAAAGGAACCTTAGTCAAGATGTCAACTGAGCTGACACAATGCTGGAATGCTGTGTGATAGATTATTGGTGTCCATGGGAAAAAAATAGCGAAGAGGAGGATTTTCTTTTATCTTGATTTTGAACATGAGTCATCTACAGCTACACAAGTGATGGAAGACATGTAGATGTCAAAAAACAAACAAACTGACCGGCCTGGAAGACAAGTAACAGGCTAGCTGTTAGCACATGTTTACCTGTTTCTGTTCCTTTGTTCTTTATCCCAGAGATCAGAGCCGGGATGTCAGGGGTATGGAAGGACTTACAGAGCAGTTCGGCATGATCTGCATTCACTCAGACTTTGTCATGTCATAATGTTTTTGCACAAAAAGACATATATGTTCACACAACATGCTTGCAGGGGCTACTCCTCAAGTGTTGGAATTCCAGGGCATACAGGGGCTCCTCTATAAAATCCCCAATGAAATCCCTAATGCTCTTTCCCGCCCTCTTTTTAATCGTTAACAGGCTAGCACATAGTATGGCCACTGCACCCTTAATTCCTCTTCAAATAATAAGTATTTAGTCTTGATTTACAGAGGCAGTAAAACTCTTCAAAGTACAGCGTAATCTTTCATTAGGGATCCCAAGGACGATGTCAGGCATATCTGTTCTTCATTATCTTTAATCACTCAGTGTTTTACCTGTTCATTTTATTGTGACAGAGATCATAAAAACACCCTTGTTAAAAAAAAAATTCTTACTTTTAGATTATTGTGTTAACACAGCCTCACAAGCGTCCAATTCAGCTATTATTTGGTGTGTGCACTAAACAACAAATCACCTCCATTGTGACCATTCTGACTTATAGTCATTTTGCTTATTCTTGCTGTCTGTCTATCCCTCTTGTTACTCCAACTGACTGAAAGTTAATGAGAAAAAGAGCTTTATACAATAGTCAAACTGTACAACTCTGGGACATTAATAGGGGAGAGTATGATAAGCTAAGTATAACTTTTTAACACAGCACAGTAACTGACATATCACTGAGAGTCCCTTTTGTAAGAAATTTTCAATAGTTTCATCAATGAAGTACAGTATCAATATCACAATGTTTGTCCACTCCCTGTGGTCTCACCAGGAACCGGGCTGGGTGTATTTAGAGTTTCAGCCCCTGATACTGACCACTGCTCGTCACTGTGGCATGGGGGTTGGGAATCTCAGTTGAGGTATTTGACCACATGACCCTTTGACCCTTAAAAGGTTGAAGTGGCGGCTTTCCCTGCTCTGGTGCTCCAGCCTAGAGACAAGGTGACAATTCCTCCAGGAGCTCTCTGGTTGCAAGATTTTGGAGAGGGTAGAAAAATAGGGGGCGTAGGCGCCAGGCTTTGTTGGGAGACTTGTTGTAATCTATCTGCTGGGCTTAGGCCTGAAGACATGTCGAGCAGTCATGATAGAAGCTGGGCTATGACCTTGAGTGGTTTCAGCAGTCTTACCCATGTAAGCTGGATGAGTCACTTCGCTAGGGCTTGAGTAATATGTTACGTACTTTGTTACTTAGGTGTTACTTGTGTGTGTTTTTTTCAACATTATTACTATATAAGACAAGATGTTTCTTCCTTACAATACATCAATATGGGGACCATTTCTGTACTATTTACAACCAAATAACATTTCTAGCATAGATTTATCCAGGTGTTATGTTGCGCTTCAGCTAATCTAATAATCTTTCTTAGTTTCCACCTTGTCCATGCCTGAAGGTCAAACAAATTTTCTCTCTTCAGTGGTCTCAAATGTTGCTGTGCTGCTCCCAGGGTCATCCCTACTAATCCCCAGTTACTCCAGTCCTGGTGGATTTCTCCCATGGGCAGGTGAAACTGGATCCCAAACCCTGAAGCTGGGCCAAGATGTCCACAGAGATAAGCATCCTGAGCCCACTCCCAGTCAGGGGTCTTAGGCAAGAATTCAGAAATACATCATCACAAGTCCATTAAGGCCAGCCCACTACTTTAATCACAAAGCCCAACTGCAGTCACTAGACCTTATAGCCTCAGTCTTGGAGACCAAAGCCTCCGGTTAGAGTCCTGACTCTTAACTGTAGTCATTCATGACCATTCTTCTTCACATCAGTCCCAGCTCCAATTAAACTTTTCTTCCTAAGGCCTCCCTCTTCATCTGAAATTTAAAAAAGGAATAATTATAAGCCCATGTTATCATCTCTGATGCAAATGAAGGTTGTAAAGTTTCTGTTATAATCTTTGATGACAACTGGACCATTATCACACTATACATAAGATACATGCAAACATACAGATATACATTTTGAAAAGTAGACAGTATTAAAGTTGTACAAACATTTTTCACTGCATCATAAGGTAAAGGGTAATTGGGTACCTGTGCCAATCCTTGAGTCTCTCCACCGGGCATTTGTTTATGGCTTATGCATGGCCTTACTGTTTATTCACTTACTTCACAGCTACGGGTTTACGGTTCAGCTCTTGTTCTCGCATGGTGCCTGCGGCCTAGCCAACCACATGACGCCTGTATGAGAAGCAGGCTGTGGCCGTCAGGCACATGGCGGGTTGGCTTAACAATCTCCACTAAATGGTGGCAGACTGCTCTATTGTTTGTGGTGCAGCATTGTTTGTGCAGCTCAAAAAACAACATTTGCGCATACTAACCATAAGTGGGAGATTTGTCTCTGCGTCTCTCCACATCTATCCCACATGTAGCCACTGGACTGCCTTCTTTACACCAACAGTATTGTGTTTGCAACTGCAAGAGTCACCCTGCATGTATTTGGCTAGGTTTTGTGTCTACTGAGCGTCAAGGCCACCATACCCCTCAATTAAGACAGCTTTTAGTGGGAGTCTTTAAAACCCTGAATGTGAAACAAATAACACAAGCCAAAAACATTTCCAAATAGTTCACATTTGGGTTTTATGGTGGCTTGCATGAACATTTATTCTGGTGAGGACTGTTTTAACCCATTCAGACCTGATTCAACACATGCAACCTCTGAGGCCTGACGTGTTCTGAAAATTGCATCATTTTCAAAACATGAATATTTATTTCTTAAATTTATACTGATAAATATCAGTGCAAAGTCATGTATTTGAAATAAAAGCTTAATCTCTCAAATCTTTCTTTTCTATAATTTCATTTTTTCCAGTTTTATAAGAGGCTGAGAGATAAAAGGTTTTAGTGGACAGTTCTCAGTTTTAAAGAAGCTCTCAGGTTTTAGAAGGCAGTTGCAAATCAAACCGCAGGCCTGAATAGGTTCAATTTTCTTCAGTTAGTGCCGAGTGCAGTTCGTATAGCCTGTCTTAGCAAAAGTTGTATTTTTACCTCCAAGC
The DNA here is from genome assembly GCF_036924035.1 of Leuresthes tenuis. Lineage (NCBI taxonomy): Eukaryota > Metazoa > Chordata > Actinopteri > Atheriniformes > Atherinopsidae > Leuresthes > Leuresthes tenuis. The sequence goes on from NW_027325356.1 coordinate 11,829,666, forward strand.
TTGTCTTTATTTTGTGTGATAACTAGTAGCATTGTTCATTTTATTCAAATAATTTTGTACATACAATAAAAGTTTAATGAAAAATTGATGGAACAAATCCACATGTATTATCACCCAGTCTATGGGTCTTCTTGGATCTATGGATTCTGGTTATTGCGTGTTTTTCTGTTTTGTTTATCGTCATCAGTGTACACGTTGTGCATATGTGTGTATGTTGTTGTCCACTTGAATGTACTAGCATTTTTTTAATAATTTTTTGCAAGGTTTGCTCTGCCTTATTTTAGTTTAAATTGTTTTAACTTAGCATTTTAACTTTCCCTCATAAAATAACTTAAATCATGCAATTATATTCTAATGTGAGACTATTAAAGTTTATTATCATTCAAATAAACTGGATTAAAACAGCAAGGATAATGTATAATGTATTTTCTTAAAGAAAAAAGAATATATCTATTGTTTTAAATAAAATTAACATGGACACTGTGAGTTTCCTCAATTATTCAAAGACTCTATCTGCAGGTTCCTTTATTCTCCACCGCAACAGCATGTCAGTTTGTGAATTTGAAGACTAAGCAGAGACCAGCCTCAACACAAGTCCACAAAGCAAGTCTAGCCCCCATTTTTTTATCAAGTGTATGATACAGTGTATAGTATGTGCTATCTTTTTATACTGCAGTTTTAATTATCCAGCACGTTCTGCCTTTAAAGTGTGATCAATCATCTCTTACCTGATACCGGGAGAGGCCTTCACATGTGCTTCAGCAGCATTAATTATTCCAGCCACATTCTTTACCCTCTTTCTGTTGTTATCTTTTTTTTTTTTTTTTTTACATGTAACAATATATTGATATTAATAGGCTTAGCAACTTAAACTCCAGCATCACTAGAAAATCTGTAAAACATTTAGCCACTTGTGTAATAGTAGTGTGACAATCCATGGTTGCAAATTGTGACATGTCCTTCTGCTGTTGTTTTCTATTGAGTCAAGGCAGCAACTTTGATGCTGGGAAATATGACATATAGGTTTCAGCTAATCTAATCACATATATTTTTTAAAATGTCACACAAAGTGTTTTGTAGCATGTAGACCATACCATGTATTTTAATTTGAACTCATAACCATTAGTAGTTAAAGTGCAGTTGAAAGTAAGTAATTGTGAGTGGTAAGGCAGTGGAAAAGTACAATGACTGCTGAAAACATTATTGTAAGTAAGTGTTCAGAGTATCAAGAAAGTCCATACATTGGCGTCTTCAACCATCCCCTCCTCTTCATAAGGAAACTGCCTTGTTTTACATTGTGGACTACATCAGATGTTCAACCTAAATGACAGGACCCTTTAAAGGAGAGAGCTGAGTGAACTAACGGGGATGTACAAGCTCACTTGAACTGGAAAGTCACAAGCAAGAAAAACTTCATGTCACACGTCTTTTTCCTTACTTTTGTGTGATCCATAAGCATACAGTCTCATGCTGATTATTTAAGTTACATACATTTGACTTGTGTCAATAATTTTGAATTTATCTAGATTTAAAGAAAAGCTATATTAGACAAGCCTCTTTATTACCTCATAAGAGCAAGCAAATGCGCTCTTTTCTCCAAACCAGCACATTTCAGGACATGAGCTCCAAGTCTTGTTTCCTGCACACAGCATGTTTTCATTTACCAAATGAGGAGCGGAGCCAATGGGAAAATCAATAGCACAGATAAGCAGCCCCTCTTCCCTCGATGTGTGACGGTGAACCCATATGGACACAGCAGGATGCTGTGGCGAAACAAGTCACAAAGAGGAAAAGATCCAATATCCCCCAAATGTCTTTGCTCCTCTCAAAAAAATCAAGGCAGATATTCAGCCATTAGTAATTTAGTATTTGCAATTTGCATTTAGACCACAAGGTTGCTGAAGTTGTGAAATGATACATTAACGAAGTATTGACAAAGTTGAATTAGCAAAGTTAGTAAAAAAGAACAAGATACAAAAAAGCAAGACTGAGGAAGAAGATGCTTGATACAAACTGTAAGTGAGTGAGTGTATAGGTCAAAGGTCCCAAAAAAAACTTTAAAAAAATGTATATAAGACACTGAGGGTGGAGTATGTATACATGTACAGTCTGATCCTAGATAGTCCATGCTTAGGGGGGTGTGTGCAATATGTTCTCTATTACATAGCCCAGGTGATTTCTGGCTGTCTCCCCTCAGAACATGATCTCCTCCAGGCCAGGGCCCGTGTCTCGTTAAAGCGGCACAAACCCGGCGTGGATTGAGTTTAAAAGTAATAAAAAAAAGTGGACCTGCTGGCTAGGTGAAAAAAACACTATCGGATTCCTAAGAGCAACTTTCTTTTCATGTGCAGACTGCATTCAACGAAGCGTTTAATTCAACAAATCCACGGTTGTGATCCACGAGAAACGGAGCTAGGGTTAGTTCAATTTGTACCAAACGATCTCCACATGATCAAAGAGCGGCAAGCTCTCCCCAACATGCTGCTTAAATTAGACTAACACCAAAGTCTTTGGCTCTGGGACAGTATTTGGAATGTCTTACCAGCAGAGAAATTCCTTCGCACATATGGTTTCAATAGGCCCAAGATGCCAGTTTCACATCTTTAATGGGCTGACAGGGAACTTTGGTGCTAACTCTCTGACTCCCAAAAGTTTCTGGGCTGTTACCCACAAAGCTACACTTTAAACATTTTTTTACACTCCTCCTTCCACTCACATTACTGAGTTCTGAAAAGGGGTGATTCTGCACTTGAGGGAGGGCACTGCTATCTCCCTCCCCCTTTCTGCAAATGTTATCTCTTGCTGTGAAACTGTCACTTCTTGGAGCATGTTTCAACCACAGCCCTGCGGTCTGCGAGGAGCCCCAAACCAAAGATATTGAGCTACGCTAAACAGACTTTTTCCTTCTCCTCTTCTTCCACTTTCTTGCAGAAAGAGCAGATAAAGTGGAGCTCTGCACTGTTCCTAGAATAAACTTTTGCCAGACATACAGACAGTTTGGGTTCATGTGTGTATTCAGTACACGAGTGCACATGTGCTTCTTTGTGTCCAGATAAGTGGTGTGCATGTCAGCCAGTGTGGGCAGAAGTTCTTCCCTTGATTCTTTCTCCCTTTTCCTTGTCTACATCTGCAGGGCATGTGGAGCACAGAAAACACGCAAACACACCAGCGGGAGAAAACAGGGGTGCAGTTTTCGTGTGCCTGCTGGAAGTCGCGAACTCCCTCGGCATGCTGTAAAAGCCTCTCTAATATTAGTGTTATAACCAGACAGGCCGTGCATAGCAGGTTGCTGTTTTAGTGTCACCAAAGCTGGAGATATCACGCCCTACACATGATTGTGACTTGTTTTGATGAGCGGATGTCACAGGTATTATAGATATGAAAGGAATATCATACACACACATGGAGCCCCAGATATTTCAGATTTCACAGCTGAATTGACTTAGGAGTCTCAGGAGAGTTCAAAATGTGACATTTTCACTCTGCATCTGCACTTTTGTTCCAACAGGCATAAAGAAAATCAGAAAAGCCGAAGCAGCAGGGGGTTGGTAGGTGTGTTATGGGTTGGGGGCGTCTCTTCAGGAGCACATTCAGATTTCTCAGCTCTATTTCTGTTCCAGCGCAATTAGTCTGTTCCCAGAAGACAAGCCTAAGCAGAGCAATACATGAATATATTCTTGTTGGCAGGTCGCTTCATGAGTTCTATAGCTTAGTGGGAGATCCAAATGTGTATGTGTTTTGTTTTTGTTTGAGCACTTGCTTTATGTGTTTTATCAAATAGTTTTATTTAGCAATTTACAAAAATTGAGATTTGTTTTCTATATTTTTATTATATTCTAAAGTCAGATTGCAACAAAGTACAGCATATATCACACTGTAAACAAATAATGTGCTCATCAGTTACCTCTTTGTAAAGAAAGAATGCATCATAGCTAATTTCTCTGCACTGCACTTCTTTCTAACTTGGTCTACTCTTTGTTGTGCTGTCTGTGATGTTTGAATTATAGAGCAACCTATTAACAATTTATCCACTTAAAATTTGTTCTGAAAGGTATTATTAGTTGCCACAGATCTTTATGTTACAAACATCACTTCTTTTGAAAAATAAAAAAAAGCTTATTCCAAAGCTTAGTAACTCTGAACAAGAGCATCAACCTAATGCTCGAAATGTAGAATGAACCAACTAATCATTCAAATATGTGTCTATGTATCACTCTCAGTATGCAAATCCTTGTTGCCAACTTCAAATGGAATGGATGCTGGCTAAAAGTAATTGTTAGTTGCAGTAATTTATGCATAAAGAGGCTGTTGTCAGACGGCAACAAAGCAACTTTGATAAATGCCCCTTAATTTATTGTCACGTATGTAAAATCAAAGTGAAACATTTACAGGCTGTTAACTGAGCTGGGCCAGAGGAGGGGCCTCTTTGGTAAAAGTGAGCATAGCCCCCAGTTAGATTCTTGTCTTTGGAAACTTTGGCTCCCTCCTCCTCCGAAGCCCTTGGGGTTAATCAGAGGCATAAAGGTTACGATGTAAGGCTAGTGACTAACGACAATATGATGTGCACGGAAACGACGTGACAGTTTGCAGCCATTAACCTGGGAGCAGGACATTTTTTAAAAGAGGAAGACAGGTCAGATTTAACACAGCACAGGATGGGACTTATTTTTGTCAAACTACACAATGTTTTGAATTCTGAGAAGCTGTCTTTTGAAAAAAAAGTGTTTAATTATATGTTCCATTTTCTGTGTGAGACAGAACTTCAGAAAGTTTAGATCAAGAGAAAATTCTGGAAGCTTTAAGCCATGTCTTAAAATCTTACATGTTTAATGGCAAAGTTTATTCAACAAAAGCTACCTTCAAACAGGTTGCATCTGTGCTGTCACAGGTACAATCCAATTTCACTCCCCCTGACATGTGTGGAGCCTGGATGACTTGCTCATAAGCAACTTCTTGAGAAATGCACACCCTCTTGAAAAGAGAGAAAAGCTGGGCTAACACGCCGATTCACAGGCTGACCTGTGACGCGACCTCTTGCCTGTTCGCCGACATTTTCGCAATGGAGGCACTTGAACAAAACAAAAAAAAAAAAAATAGGGGAGGTGAGGGAAGAAGACAGGAGTAAGAAACAAGGAGGGGGAAAGGGAGAATGCCTTTTTCTGATGGATGAGGTCTTCTCCTGTTACGTTTGGAGAGAACACAGCTGTGAGGAGCTGTTAAGTACACGCAAACAAGCCGTCTGCTTCAGACAAGCCTGCCGGGCACCCGGCCCCACATCCCACTTGTACAGCTCTGACACATGATCACAGCCAGACAATACATGTGGGAGCCAAGCGCGCTCCACTAAAAAGTGAGAAATATTTTCAACTAGAACAAAAAAACAATCCCCTCTCAATACCACTGGGACCCCTCTTGGTATTAATTCATCTTGTTTCTCTTTGTGTTGTGCTGGTTTGTGTGCTGCTGGGGAGAGGGAAGAGTGAAAGGAGAGACTGAGGTTTGGTGGTTTAGTGACTAGGAAATAGGTTAGGAATGGGGAGAAATGTAAAGAACATCTGCTACCGTGACGGTGTCACACTTTGTCTAATGTGTTTTGAATAGGCACGGCTGTCCCAACTTGTGTGAAGGGAAAACTTTCTGATCCATATGCTGATTAGGGGAATTAATGTGGGATTCTTTTCTGAAGTGATCTACACCATTTCTCTGTGTGCTGCTCTTGCGATAGGTCGCACTAAAGACAAAATTCAGTGTGTGAATAATTCCAGCAATTTCATTCAAAAGTAAGGGAGCATTTTCTTCTGTTCTAGTCACAGAAAAGGGCTCAGTGTAATGTAATAAATAATAATAATACATATGATGTATGCATTGAGGCAAAGGCAATGTTAAAAAAAAGCAAGAACCTGAATTGAAAGATAAATTTCAATGCCTCTACTGTCACATGCTCCCCAGATGAGCTTTTGCTATTCTTTATACTCTTCCGCAGTTTGGCTCCAATAAGCAGGAATTCTATTGGATACATGTGACAGTCATCTCAACAGTGACTACAATGGGGGCCACGTTAGTCAACATGATCCCATGTGAGGAAACGGAACCGATGTGGTTTTAATACTTGTGGCGAACCACTAATAAGCTGACAATATTTCTTAAACTATTGCACACTCTCAATTGACAAATACTTTAAAGTGGATTGGGTAAGCAGACTAGTGTCATGTTATGAACATGTGGCATTGTGCTAAGCTGAGTCATGCTTGTGAGTCAAAGGACGGTGAGATGGTTTGCTGACAGATGGATGTTGTGGTGAAATTTGGATCCCTAAGATAAACCCTGCGCTCTGTAAGATTTTTTGGTAATAATCTGTAAGTGTTTGTGAGTGAAACTTAAAACAATTTGGCCAATGGGTTCTATGTGTAATGTGTGTATGACTGGTAGTGCTGATGCAGCATTAATCACTGCTGTACCACAGCTGGTTGTGTTTTGGTTATGAGTGCTTTTCTCTCTCATACGCGCTGAACTGTGAACTTCAAATGACTTTACAATGTAGTGAGTCTAACAATTCAACGATGCAAAGAATGATCAAGGAACCAGTTTAGAAGATATGCATGCAGAATATGCAGGTTGATATTTCAGCTGTGACCACCTCTAGAATAATCTGCACCTGAAAATCTACCAAACTAATTATATGGCAAAAACTGATCTACATTTAACCATCCTGTCATAATACTATCTTTAGAGCTGAGTACCATTGGAGGCCTCTCTACAAGAAGAGGACATACACACTATGGACAAGCTGCTGTCAGCAGCTCCAGGTCCAGGTCGCAGGATACACTATTGTTGAGCGTCTCCATTTATCACAGGACTTGGGTTAAAGAGCAACCCCACTTCCTGTATCCCAGCACTTCACACTCAGCTGAGCTGTTCTGCAGGACCATCACAAACAAAGGCAACCTTTGCACAGCAAAGACTTGGGCTCCAGAAAGAAAATAAACACACAGATGAATAACTTAGGAGGCCAACTACAAGAGGAAATGTATTTATATCAATAGGCCTGCTGTTATTTTTCCACACTGCTGAGTGCTAGCACTTGCTACGTGCTGCTGTAGTCACTGGCTAAGGGGATAGGGTGATGAAGGAAATCCAGGTGAAGCATCTCTCCTGCTCTGATGGCGTCACACCGCTGTCGGCCTGCTGATATGGCATGAAGTACAGCCCACTTGGCACTGTTCTTTTCAGTCAAACAGACAAGTCATTAGGTCAAATATATGGAGACACAAAAAATCTTGTATAATATTCTGGTGCACAAATCACATATGGGGCCTCTAAACTAAACTATACATACATTTGAACTTCTTTTAGCAATGGTTTCAATAACATATGGCCACTTAGAAATATATGTAAATTAGAAAAAGTGCTTGATATCAAGTCATCAGAGAGACAACGTGTTTGTCTGTGTAATTTGGTTATCGTTAACAGATTTTGCAAGTTTCATTTCAAGTAAACAACTTCATCTCTTTTTGAGGCCACAGCTTTCTCCGTATTGAAATAAAACATCAAACCACACAAAATACCAAATAACACATCCATGCAAGACTTGGCACAATGTCCAGCTTCCACTACATGTAATTTGGGATGTTTAAGTCTTCCATGAAGTAATTAGGACATAAAGCCAATCCATAATTCTACTTTGTGGGTCTAGTTTCCCTGTGATTTTGCATCTGTTTTCAGACTGAGGGAAAATTTTGATCTGCTCCACAACTCATCATTCATCTTGACTTTAAGTCTCAAAGAGTTTTACCTATCTTTTCTTCTGTTCTTCTATCAGTGTGTGATGATGTTTTTAGATGAGGCGTGTGCTGCTATGATATCCTGCTATTTACATTTTTTTCTTCTCTCTGCAATTACTTGAAAGAAAACAACAGTGCCCTCTCACTTGTTCTCCAGATATTAATTTGGCGTAATTCAATTTGGAAAACATCTCCAGCAAGTTTTCCTGGCACAACCTTTGAAGTGACAATATGAAATAATAAACCCTATTAAATATAAATCACAGGGGCAATGTCAGCATTGCGATGATTCCTATTTGATTTTCAAGCAAGAACACATGTGATCACTCGTTTTTCCATTTCTCCCCCACCTTCTATCCCACTATTTCACCTTTAATTGAATGCATTTCTGTTGTTGTTGCCAACCAACACCCCCCACCCCCCATCAACTTCCTCAAGCACGTAATGCATGCAGTAAATAATTCAAATGAAATTAATTTTACAGCACCTTGTTTCCACTAAGCATGCCAACATCTGTTGTCGAGTCACAAGTTTACATTGTTGGTCATTACTTTCCACAATGAGCAAAATGTTTTATTAAAGCCCCCTGGGAGTTCTTCTTGGATCAGGCAGAGACGACAGTGCTTCTGACTGAACCCTCCCTGAACTCTGACAATCAAAGATTGGTTGTAGCTCTTTTGGGGCTTGAGAGTACTGTCTCACTTCCCAAAACAGGCTGGGACTTAATGTGATTGAGGTACTGGACAGCCTCAGTCCTTCAGGAAATCGCTGACCATAATGAAACAGAGCTTTGCTGACTTCTGAAGTGACGTAGTGCTTTTGTCCTGTACAACGAATAAATCTCACCCTGCTGTTTCACAAAGGCCTGTTACACTGTGCCTGTATAAGTAGGCCTTCTATTCTGTTGCTTCTAATTACCATAGAGCAAATATTAACATCACAATGATGACACAGAAATTAATTAATCAACCATTTTATGTTCTGTCAGTATGTCTAAAAAATCAGTACAGCAGCTTTGAATAATTCCTAGTTCATGAAAATTAATACACTGTCCAATAAAAGACATTTTAACACCTACCTCTTCACTCATTAAGAGATGAAGAGCCTTAAGACATGAGCACAGGCAAACTTATATATGACATCAGCTCTCTATGCGTTAAAGGTCAACCTTTTCTAGGCTTTCCAGAAACACTGGGAAAAGTGTACATGACATTTTTCACTTTGGACACTTATGCATATGAGAAGAGGTTGTGGATGTTGTAAGTCTACAGACTCCCATGCCAGAGAGCAATGCAAGACCCATCCCACACAATGTTTTCCACAGTTATTCCTCTTTTCTACTTGACTCTAATCTTGCTTAGGTTTAGGAGTTAGAAACACATGGTTAGGATTAGAATAACTGAGCATGGTTACAAAATAACGACCTACAGATATGTTGCCATATTAGAATTTCTAACCACACATTGTGACACTACTATTTTCTGAAGATGTGGAAAAAAACTACCTATTACACGTTTTCTAGTGAGAAAGGGCTGTTTGTGAATCGGTGGAAGGACAGTTATCTCCTGATCCCATAGGAGCAAATCTGTTTTCTTCCCAACTGTGGTTCTCAAACATTTCCTTCACAATGCATACTATTTTTGAAACAAATATTTTCAGATTGTCATTCAGTACATCTTCTAATGCACACCAGTGTGTGACAGCCACTAGTTATTAGCCTTCACTCACTTACTACATGCATGCACAGTTACGTTGAGCTACTGTTACAGCTCAACTTGGCCAGTCAATTGACTAGGTCCTTTCCTAAGTATAAATGCACATGGGGGGAATTGATTTATTGACCAAAGTATGTCTGATACTGCAATGCTGTGAACCGCATAAAAAATGTTCAAGACATCCAGCCGCTTCCAACTTTCTCTGTAACAGATCATTGTACAAGTAACTATAGCCAAAATCTCTGCACAGATTACTTGAAGGGTGATTTTGTGAAACTGGGGTTATAAGTTCAGAATTTTTCTGCTGCAACTTTTGCTAATAGAGGATACTTTCATGCATGTTTACATAGTCATTAGAAACTGATTAGAAACTCAGTTATGTTTATAATAACCATCCAACATGGAAATATCACACATAGAACATAAAATAAGGAAAATTATATATTCATTATATATTCTCTTTAAAGGTATTTTTTTAGATATCTGTTGGAAAAAAAACTACATTTCTACATGTATAATATGCTGGAAAGATATGTGCATATCCAAGTGTGAATGAGGTCAAATAGCACATCTCCTGATGTTTGTGGCAGGGACAGCTCAGGAAGTAGGCTGTTTGTTTGCACTGGTCCACATTTAAACAGCTTGCACTCACAGCCCTTCAAAGAAAGGCACATTGTATATTCATCAATTTTGGTACTCATGGGGAGAGAAAAAATAAGCAGACTGTTATACATAAATCATTAAGACACAATCGAAAGCAAATACAAAATATACAGAGAGATGTACACAGGCATGTATCAGTGGAAGGATGAGTAGGAAATGTGGTCTCGAAACCTCAAACCAATGTTTCAGTGGTGGTTATATTAGTTACAGTTGGAAAAGGGGCTTTAAACACTAAATTCTCTACAGGCTGTGGCTTTAACAGAGCAGAAGAACAAGGGGATAGACAGGCTGTGGGTGTTTCTGGAAGCACCTTTACTCTGAAGACTTGGCTGTAAAATGTAAAGGGACCATGGACACACCCCTGAGGAGCTCTGAAGTGGTTGTTGCCACCAAGGGGCCTTGATAGCCCTGCTGCTTCTGTGCTCCATTGGCCCCCAAGCAGGTGACAGCAACTCGTCCATGCTCTGGGCCTCTGCCAGTAACAGATGTGCTTAGTCAAATGACTAATTGAAAACCTAAAACAAAATCAGCAGCTTGGCTATTTGGCCTGCATAATAACAGGCCTGTGCTGATAAAGGGAGTAGGAGAAAATACACACACCCCTCTCATCAGTAGCGCCATTAACAATCATGAGCAAAGATGAAAACAACGCTTGGTTTATTCGGCAAATGAAAGCACATAACTAGATGCTGTCCCTGGAGTCCATTTCCAATTTTAATAATACATCAAGGAGCCTAGCCGCAGCAAATGCTACTACGTAGAGAGCCAAAGCATACCAAACTACTTACAGCTCAAGCATGGGGAGACAACTCCCAGAGCTAAGAATTTAGCAAATGCATAAAGGTACATAACATGATAGCTATTAGCTAAATTAAAAGAGCCATTACCAGAGTTGTGTGTGGAATCACTTGCCAGTTAAAGACTACAAACCAAAATGATCCATTTCAGAAAAAAAAAATCTGTTTGCTTGTTTCTTCCCTACCTCATCTCTTTCCATCTTCATCGTGAAATGCATGCAGCCTGAGCTCGCCTGAAATTATGTGCATGAATAATACAATACCTTCTAATTAAAAACTGTTGTTAAATATGCAAAAATCTAATGATAATGAGATTGTGCAATACCTTAGAGTAAAGCATATTATAAATTACTTAGAAGTGCAAGTCGGCTTGACCAAAACATTGCATTGTGAGAGCTACTTGCAATATTATGTCTGGAACATATGGAGTGGCGAGGGGGGGGCAGCAAACTGTGTTTAGTTCTGTCTGAAACTGTTTGCCTACATACATGCACACATATGTCTCTGACTAATATGCATGTGCATGTGTATGTATATGTTAGCTTGTCTGCTTGTCTGCCTGGGTATTAGTGGGGAGGGGGGTTAAATGTATTTATGTATGCAAATGCACAGAGTGTCTGTCTCATTGATTATACTGGCAAAATATCAATGTTAAAGACCCTTATAGAGTTAGTGTGTGAAGACGGGGAGTAATCTTCACTATCTTTAAGAACATGATTCAGATGGCAAACTTGCATATCAGAACACAGGACACTTATGAATTTAGGTTTACAGGACTGTAGCTACTATTAAAAAGCTGCTGTAATGAAAAATTAGGAAGCAGCAAATAATGTATTATGCACATGAGATAGAGCACATGGAGCTATTACCATCGATGACAATAAGGTCGTTGCAGGTTGTCTTTGTAGTATAATGTATTATTGAGGAGCAATGATTTACAAGAATTTAATTTGATTAGATTTAATTTCTTTTTTTGCTATGACAGCTAAGCAAATAAATCACCACTCCAGCCAACAAATCGTAGTCTTTTTTTCTGCCTTGTGTTGCGTTTGCTTCTTATCATCAATCATGGCACTTCAATTGTCCACTGATTGAGATGTCTTCATGGCTATATGTGGCAATACCTTTATCTCATTTAAAACAGGATTAAAAATAGAATTCCACACATATTCACATACAGTTTTCAGGAGGTGGGTAGAAAAACAAGAAAGTTGTCAGATCCATAAAAAGAAAACTTGGCTGAGAAAAATGACAAATTTTAAGTTGAATTATTCTTTCTCTGTCAATTAAGTAATTTCAAATTTGGTTTTCCTTGAAATAATAACCTTACTTTGTAGCTATTTTTAATGTTTGTATGTTTGTTATCATAGGTCAGCCAAATACTATAAAGACATAGTTGCACACAAACATGAGCTTGTGTAGACTTTATCTTACGGACATGTGATACACATTTACACACACACACACACACACACACACACAAGTCATCATTATCATAAGTCTCGAATATGGAGATGCATCATTGAATCGTATTTATGGAGATGAGAGTTGCAAGTGAATTGATGGCAATAATATTCCTAAGCTTTAGAAATTCACATGACACACACAAAATAGAGGCTGTATTTAATATTCAGCAAAAATAACACTTCACTCTGATTGAAAGGTTTGCGCAGCACATTGTCAAACATGATTGTCCCATTCTGGGCGAGCCAGCACCGGGAACAATGTACATATTTCACTTCCAGTCAATAGGCCTCTGCTGTGTTTATTAAAATTTTAACAGGACTCTGGGCTTCACAGATTCATCAGCTATTCAAAGCTGCTGAGCAATTCAGCTGTCAGGCATGGTTGCATGTTTCTGCCCCCCGCGTCCCTGACCTTCCTGGAATGCGGAGCAAGCTGCCATTTTAGATGACTTTCCACCAAGTCTTTATGACCAAATAAATAGCAGTATATGACTCCACCCATCTCACATTATAATCCAGATTGCTTTTATGTTTATACCATAAACAAATACTTGATTATGAGGAAAGGGAATAAATCAGGTGACATTATATGATAAGGCAATCTGTCAAGTGAAAGAATTATTTTGATTAACAGAGGAAGAGTCTCATATGTGCACACACACATGTCCATTTAGACAAATGTGCTTTAAGGAATGAAAGGAGCTTTGACACACATGAGATTTAAGATTCAAATTGCATTAAAATCAATGTATAAGAAAATGAAATGTGTTCCTTGAATGCTGCAATGACAGCTTTTTCTTTTGTTACCTAACATCTTTGTATATGTTAAGTGTTTATGCCATATCTAAACTATTTGTTTTTGTCAGGGGAGTCATCGTGGCTTTCTTTAGTTATTTATCATTGTCCTCTCACAGCTGTTCAGGTGTCTTGGTTTGGCTTATCAAACGAGATAAACACACTATTGATGTGAAAACTTGACACAACAATGCAGTGACGTCAAATGGACTCATCCAGTATCAACACTGAGACTAGAGGCCCCTTTGATGTCAGAAATGCAAGGCAGCGTGAAAAACAAAGGGCTCTTGGTGAGGTGGGTTGAAATGCTTGCAGGTGTATGCACTCTATATGGGAAGAGTTATGTACTTTGTGTGGAAAAGGGAAAGACAAAGGAATGAGGGGGATCTGTGTCTGTGGGGCTGAGAGTGAGTGAGTGAAATTGGATGTGTGTGCGCACGCACAAAACTCATTTTACCCAGCTCTCAACTTACATTCTTCATCTAGCGGATGAAGTGAGTGAGAAAGTGGCAGTTCTTTGGCAAATAAAATCGGGTTCATGCAAAGCCAGTATTAATTTGGCTTTTCCGCTGGAATGAAATGTTTTTGTTTTGGGAGGAAATTGCCCTTAGCAGTAATGAATTTCCCCCCTCTGTGCTATGTGGCACCATAATTTAGCAGAGCGATAGATCACATAGGCTGACGATTTGAGCGTGCATATATTCTAATAGAAAGCTGATAAATATTAAATGTGCGACATTTAAAAGAGGCTCATTTACCCAGCTTTTAGTGCAGTGAGAGCAAAATCTTTCATAATGGTTGCTGGCAAGTTGGGACAAGGAAAAAAGAAAAAAAAAAGAAAAAAACACAACAAGCATTATCGGGGCCAATGTTTATTCACAGTGATGTATCCAAATGAGTCTGTTAGCAAATGAGATATCAGAGAGGCAGTGAGCAGTTAGTTTTGCAAAATTCAAAGCAATGTGGCATGTGACAATACATGCTTTATTTCAAAGCATCGATCACCCGTCATCACAAACCCATGGTGATTTTGCCGTCTTCCTTTTGTGTTGAAATGTTTACACGACCACTCTCTTGTTGTTATTGTGATCAGTTCTTGCTTTGGTATCAAGTTACAGTCAAAATATGCCAGTGTTAGTCTAAAACAGCTCTCAGTTGTCTATGAGAGAAAAAGGATGTCTTTTCAAAACATGTCACACTATTCTTTTCTTTTCTTATTTTTTCTTCGCTCTTTAGAAATACATTTTGGACACCGGGAAGGATTTGGAATGCTTTGATGTGTTCGTATATTCTCTTTCATGCCATCTTCATGGTTAAACACATTTACAAATTATTGCAGTTATTTTCTGGATGATGAGATGGAATTTCAAAAAAGTAATCAAAGCTCCTGCAGAAGCTTTTTTTGTTTCTGTATTATTTGTAATAATTTCACAGATGATTTTGAAACACTACTGTTCAGAGTTTTGCTGAAATAATTATATACAAGGGTATCTAAGACATATTGTCGTATTTCAACACCTTATCTGGGCCAGTGTAAACTCTCGGACATATGCATTGCAACAGAGAGGAAAATTCAAAGTGAGCAATATTTGTTCAGAAACATGAAACTGATAAATAGTGGTTGATTTTGTTTGTATATCTTTTGAATGATCATTAGATTTGTTCATGTTAGCGGGCAAAAAAATTTGTGTCAAGCTAAAGGCTAAAGGCTTTATGGTTGCACAATGGTGGTTGACGGCATGATGTATGATAGAAAAGCACCATACTTCAGATAAAAGAGACACAGACACACAAAAAAAATAGAAAAAATGATAAAAACATGTGCTGGTCTGTCTGCATGCATCTGCAATCAAACCCCACCACATAAAATAGTGTGCGTTTACCAGCATATCAAAAGTTTGTGAGAATGAAGTGCACCAAATCCTACAGCAACAGCTGACTGATGTGTTTTCCCTTATAAGACGTATCTCACAGACACATTCACACCACAGTGGGACAAAGAAGAGGATGGGAGATCCCGAATCGAACGTCATGCAGTGCAGAGCAGCTTCTCATGTGCAAATCTGAGTATAGAGTTAAAAAAATTGGCGTAGATTTGCAGCTAACTATTTATTTGGCATGATAACAATCTTTGGCAGGTAAATGAGTTCCATTTTATTTATGTAAGTGTTTACTTGTCAAAGGAATCATTAATGTTAGACCTTTACCTTCTCAGTCTTGATAACTAGTCACAAAGAGTGTAAATGATTTTCTGGAAAGAAGCACCTATACGTTTTGGAAATATTCTTTCAGTTTGCATGCACAGGGGTGCAAGCATGGGTGTTTGGCCCAACTTCAGCAAAACTACAATGAGAATAGACCAAGCTGAAGTTAATGTTGGACCTCAGTTACTTTTCTTGAAATAATAACACAAATACTTTTAAAAGGTATACACCTATTTGTGTGCATGACTATTTAACCAATTCAAACCTATTGGGTTAATTCCTTTGTAAAACTTTTTATTATGGTCCTTGTAATAAGCATCAGTTAATTAGATGCTTATTATAATGATAAATATGTTTATGAGACTTTATAAATTCACAAGAACACCAAAACATCAGACAAAACAAATGCAGACGGCTGATGGAATCTTAAGAAGAAACTTGGACATGTCCAAGTCTAAACAAAAGTTGACACTATACTTGCAGCACTTTTTTTCTAAGTTGTGTTGATACTGTTATCACTCTATAGCTCAACCACAGAAACCCATGCACGATACTGCTATTAGGCTATCAATGATTAGAACCAAAATTAATTGAAAGCAAGCAAACTGCAATGCACAATATATATATATATAAATATATAGATATGTGATGTATTATATGTCTCCTCTACCAAGGACCATGATGAGCACATTCTGAAGTAGCATTTGTCAAAAATTACCATCTCTTTTACCCTCTGTTCTCTACTCCATCTCCATTTAGAGTAGCAATGGCCCTTTGCCACGCAAACCACACTGCCTGTGTCGCTCTAAATGATGCCTAATTCCAGATTACAGAAATCTACGGGTTAAATGATATTTCTTTTGTCTGGTCCAAGAATAGAGGCCTGAGAGTTTCTGCAAGCGTCATTTAGCCTGGCTAAATTACCATGACAAGAAGATGAGGAAATGGACAGTGCCTTGGCTTATCTGAGAGAGTTGCACTTTAAAAGAGCTTTAATGGAACCAATTATTAGGAGTATCTCTTCACCGTCTGCTCCTGGTGCCACTTGATTGTTCTCGTTATAAATGTCCCTCCTTCCCTTGACAGGGTTTCTCACCAGCCCCATGGCCAGCCTGTCTCTTCCTCTTGTACAGTGATGAGAAGGTCAATAGACTACTCTTCACAGTTCTTGAACCTTTTCCATATTTCTTAATTAGGCTAGGTGACATGCAACAATGAAGCTGATAGGCTAGTACTTTCTCCTGCTTTTTCTCTTTCACACAAAGACACATATGCACATACTGAGCACATTCATACCGCATATTGTGTTAAACTAGTTCAGTCTGACTGGATACTGATGTTTTTCAGAGGTAAAGGCAGCCTGTAAAATACACTGGTGATGTCTAGTGCTTCATTTATATACTTTACACTTGACCAAAGCTGTGAGTTTATGTTGTCTCCAGTTGACATTCCACAAACTTGACATCTGACATACTGTGAAGGTTCTGGACAACACATCCTCAACTTTGAGGTGGTGGGGTGGGGGGCATCCTTTCCATAATGTCAAAGGAAGGAGGGATGAAGAGAAACAGGGAGCAGTGGACAAGAGAGGAAAAAGGCCATTAGAGCCGTTGACATTTTGTTCATGCTTGAAATCCTCAAGTTGTTCTACTGAGAACCAGTCAATTCAAGTACTAATTAGTCATCAGAAGAGTGTCACTAGTCCTCCAGTAATTGTGCACGTGTGTGAAGTTATCCCACTGTTGGCCAAATGCGGGTACTGTTCCTCCCTTCCCTGCCTTTCAGATTTATTGCAACCACTTCTGCAATATAACTCATAAAATGTACATGCTGGACAATCTTTGAGAAAACAAAGTTTTGGGGAAAAAGAAGTCCATGTAGACTCCTCAGTTTCCACTTCACCAAACCACATTCTATTTGCATAATTCCACGTCTTTGCTCCACTTTCCAAGCTATTGTGTTTTAAGAAGCAGTTTGAAAAGAAAATTGTTCTCTCTCAGGTCACACTCTCCAGTCATTTGTCCAAGATGCATTGAGTGGCTAGCATAAGACAATGCATTGGATTTCTGACAGTGAGCTGTAATTGAAGCCGTCTCTGAGGAGGACGTGAGACACTGGTTTAATGCTGGTGGGGTAGAAGATGAAAACACATGCCCTAGTATTAAAACTACCACATATTCACCTCTCTGACCTCAGAGTTAGGCCTCTGTTTCACTCGGTTCATATTTGGAGGTGTCAAATGGTTGAACTTGACAACTTGCTGAAAACATTCTGCAGAACTTTGCAAGGTGTGCACAAACTGCTTCTTTTGTTATTAAACTAAATTTTCTCAACTATAAAGTACTCATCACTTGCTTTCATATTGTTTTTCCAGAAAGATCTCTTAGCTAAATTGAAGTCAGTCAGATTATCAATAGACCACTGATATCTCTACAACCAGCAACTACATGGTAGTGATCAACACAGGCAGAAATCAGTGTTGGCCTTGAATTTTTAAAGGTGTCAACCCCCTATAAACTAATCTGTGGTCCCAAAAATTGTATGTTCAAAATTTCAAAATTCCAAAAAACCTTAAAATGGCTCTATAACCATGCTAATATGCCCTATGTTTTAACCTGAGAGTAATTCTCAAAAAAAGAAAGCAAGACTGTAAAAGATTGCATGCAAGTGAAAGCATAACGATGGAAACGTATTGACTTCCTATTGCTTTAAACAACAGTAGAAATATGACAGTAATGTATAATATAACCCTTTGGCTTCACAACAACATCAGGTGGTATCAGATAATGCTAACATTAGCAAAGTTCATTGCTCTAGTTTTAACTTGTCAACTTTAGACGATTTTGTAAATTCCTTCAAATTAAATCCTTTCCAATTGCCAATTGGGTGTTTATCTTCAGTACTCCGAGGGCTAAAACTAACCACGTCAGTGTACGATTACTCCCAGGCAACTATACCCATGGATACTGCAGAGTCATTTCACCCAAGACTAAACAGCATTTAATTAAACAGTTTCCGATTGCATTCAAACGCCAGATTTTAGAGAGTTTCACTATTTTTTTTATCAGTGTCAAAAGGGCTCTCTTGGATTTTGGATACAACATGAAAGCTTCTGAACATGTCATGTCCACCATCTTCCTAACAAGAGCAAAACAAACTAGGTAGCTTCTCTTTTTGTGTTTGTTGTGTTCTCTACCTCATACTGTATCTGTCAATTAATCCCTCTAGCTTGTGCAGGCTTCTAACTTTATTGCGTCCTCACGTACAGTATATACTATAACTGTAAACTCTCACAATTAGCAAGGAGTCAGGATTGATCTTTCAGTCTTCCACCTGAAACATAAGGGCTTTCTCACCTCACTTTTCTGAGACTGTAAGTGATGTCCTGCAGATTTAAAACAGACATTCTCACTACCCTAATTTTGATCATGATATGTCATATTTTTAAAAAAGTTAGAAATTAATTTTTTATCTGAGGATAACTTTGAATTTGGGGACAATACTAAGATCCTAAGAAATCTGCTATGTACATCACTATATACAACTTGTCAGAGGAAACATGACTCTATTGTCATATCCAATGCAGTATTATTCTACAGTCTAATACATCAAACATGTAAAAAAAATGCATTGTTTCTAAAAAACATTGTTAGCGGCAGGCTGCATCTTTGTGTGCATCTGTAACTGTGACAGACAATTTTTCTTGTTGCTGAAATAGCCTCTATTTAAAGGAAAATAATTTAGAAATATGATAGGCGATCTATGTTATCATTTCACAGACTGCACATAAACAATAAATTTAATTTGTGCTGAGAGCCCTCCACTAAGAATGTGTCAGAGTGAAGCTGATGATGATGAAATCTCCCTGTAAGTAGATTCTCTTGTTTATCAATATGATGTAAATCGCTAAATTCTACAGCATTTGAATATAAACATAATCTAATTATGTTGTAGTCAGGAAAACTTCAAACTACGCTGCCAAGCCTGACAGACTAACCTGAAGATTAGTTTTATCTTGTTAAAGAAGAATGTCAGAACAATTCACAGTGATAAAGACACAGATCTCTGTGTGAATTTCTGACCTATTTCTTTTCCTACCTTGCCATCCATCTCCCCATGCCATCTGTGCTGTCTGATGGACAAAAGAGGGGGTGGATTTGATCTGCAAAGTGGCTTTTGGTGAACCTAATAAGAGCGTGAAGAGAAACTGCGTGAAACATTCGATATTCATTCGTTGACAGTCACACTCTACATACTCCACATTTGCAATCAAAGTGGAATTATTAGACCTAATGGCATGACTGAGAACATATTTAAGTCCTTAACTGAATTACAAACATAAAGAACTGAAAAAATACTGAAGTTACCTGATTAGGTATGGCAGGAAAGTTAAAGGCTGTTTTGTCTGTTTTGCCCTACTGGGTTGTTAACTAGGTTGTTCTATGCTTTGGCGCAAACCGTTTAAGTTATCTGCATTCTTTCACTCATAACTAAAAATGAAATGGGGCTAAATGTTTTATTCTGTGGGGATCTTAGGGTCAGAACGTAGCAAATACACAAGCACTGGCAAGTAGTCAGTCAGAGATGGAGCTAGACCCACTGTCAGTGAAGTACAAGTCAAAGTGACAGCACAAAAGGTTGCTTTACAAAGCGTTTTTTGTTTCAGGCATGTCTTTTGCTTAATTTATGGACCTGCTGTTTTAGGACATTTTAGATTAGTCTGTACTGGGGATATCTCATTCCATGTCTCCCTGTGTGGGGCTCATTAAAGCTGTGAACGAGCCGCCTCTGTCATCCTCTCATTGGCCTAAGGTACAATAACCGCCAATCAGCCGATTTGGAGCCATTTCAGAATGCAGGTATATTAAACTGGCTTTGCGTCAAGTTAATATACTGGCTGTGTTTGGCAACATTGGCTTGATAGTGTGATTTATCTCTGATGGCTTTTAGAAAACACCATAAAAGTATATTCTGGTAATGACTCAGATGTCGTCAGGAGAGTGGGCTGATGGTGTGGTTAAATGCATGAATGCATGCTTGTATTATTTTCACTATGTGTTGGATCTATGGTGGCAATTATGCCTTCATTTCCACTCAAGTGCACTGTGTGAGGTACTAAGCATCAACCAAGTCATTAACTTGGAGTTTCGACTAAGGAGTAGCTGAGTCCTGTGTGTTTGTTTGTGATTTTTTTTTTCTAATGTTTATGGTCTGTATTAAAAAAGACAGTTGGACTAGAGTATATAAAGTGTATATAATGTGTTGGCACTTCTATATTTTTGTGAGGACCAATTCAGACTTTTCTTTGTGAGGATATTTTGGTTTTCAAAGTTCCTCCTCAAAGGCTCTACACTTAGTGTAAGTTTTCAGTAAAAGTTGGAGTGAGCAACTTGTATGTAGTTTTAAATGTGAAGATTATTTTTAGGAGCTCAGCCCTGAGTAAAAGAGTATTCAGGCTGTTCCTAAAATGGACCCATGGATTGTATATTCATGCAGGCAGAACCCAACCGAGAAGTGACAAGGTGTTTTTTCGTGAACTGTTGTTGTTTTATTAAAAAATTCATACATAAGTTATATATTGCTTTTGATCTAAAATCACACAAAAGCAAAATATTGCTGCACATCATCACACATCATCATATCTCTGTGTATGTTTGTTCTGTGCTTTTTACGGTTGTCTGCAAGTGTATCTTTTGTATTAATTTGTCATCTCTTGAAGTTGATAGTAAATTTCTTTCCACACCTGAGTAATCTGTACAATTATACCAAATTTTGCAGCTGTCTTTGAGCATACATATATTTTCATAAAATTTTTGCGTACGTGCATAACAGTGTTTGGTGCTCACATATGTATTCATGTCTCTATGCATGCCCTGATCCATGTGTGTATTGTATTGTATTGTGTTCGTTCAGCTCCTTAGAGGACGTGACCTGTATGGGTAAGGACAGTGTTAAGGGAGGCAAATTGGGAGGAGGCCAGCATTCTCATTAGCAGGGCAGATGTGAGGTCGTTCTGACCAGATTGCTAGCCACTTCCTTAAAAAAACAGCTCACCAATGGCCTGGCGTGAGACTTACAGAGGGAGAGCAGGGGCATGGAAATGTCCTGTGTTCCTGACATATTGTGAGTAGCCACCAGACAGGGAAAAGCCAGCAGTGTTAACCCACCTTTGAGGCCACTGAACACTGCCCCCCCCTCCCTCTTCTTCTTCACAACAACATCCTTGTACAAGAACGATTCAAAAATAACACAAGCGGAAAACTGCAATGAGGTGCTACTTTATCCGTCCTGGACCCCTCCTGAGACGATTAGCAATCCAAACTGAAAGAGAAAGAGACAGAAGGAGAGGGAGGGAGAGGAGGTGGGCAAAGGGGAGAAGACAGGACAGGCATGGAACCAATTTCACCACACTTTTCATCCCTTTAGAGATGCTTGCTCATGAAGGACCATTAGAACAACAGATTAGGTAATTACAGACCGAAGGCCAAATCATAATCTCTAGTTCCTATTCTTATACTTTTCTCTGATGAGAAAGTCAAGATGGCTGCCGGGTTTCAAGAGCATGTGAGGTGATATTTTGATGAGGGGCCACAACTGGCTCTGAATGAAATATGAAATACATGCACTGCACTTTTTAAAGTAATTAATTAATCATGTTGCGTACCATCTGCTCTTTAATATTACATTTAGAAGAGAGGGAATATTTAGCCAGTATATTAGAATTTCATGTGCTGGTATTAAGGCAATGTAGTGACCAATAATTAAACAAAACACCAATGAGTCATTTTGTAGTGGCTGAGGGCACGAAGAGAAATGGCTTCTTGTCACTAGATTATAATCACTCACTCAAGCTGTAAGGGAAAAGGGAATTGCTTAGCAGTCTAACACTGTTAATGGCTTTGTGGGTGTGTGTTTGGGTGTGTATATAAGACACCAGCTAGAATTAGGTAGACAGGTCACATTGTCAAGCATAGAGCAAGTGCACGGAAAAGAGGGGTCAAGGGTGAATAATTCGCTCAGCCCCTCTTTTTGAGATGACAAACACGTGCTCCTGCCAGAAGGGAACCATTAAAAATAATTTACACAAGCTTTATGTTGGCTGAGCTCTTTTTGATGCAGTGTTTCCCCTGGCAATTATGGCTATGGCGCAGCTCCAGCCATATGGCCAGCCGGGCAGTGGGCCGTGAGGCTCAGGAATACCTGGGTGGTTAATTAAGAGCTGTTGCCAGGGCCATAGGAGGCCAGTCTCAGATCTGCCATGCACCCACCACCACTCTCTGCTAACACTTTTACTTCCTTTCTGAGCAGACCCTCCACTGTGACCTACTGTTGTCTTGACTCACACACAAGCAGCAGCCACTAGGGACAGGGAGAGGCCACCGGTAATTATTTGAGATAACATCCCCCGAGCTGAGGTGGGATATGTGAGAGAGAAGAAAAACTATGTACTGTGTTGTTTTTATGCTTTTTCAGTGCCTGGATGTATACGCGCATGCACGTTTGCGTGTGCAGGCTTGCAAAAGTGTGCATAGACTCCAGAGCATAAAGGTCAACATTTCCACCTTCCTTCTCGACTGGGCATAATGCTTCTTTAGAATGGAGGACAACGTAGCCATGTTTTTCATAAATACCTCATTCTGCATTCAGACATTTACTGTACCCTGCTCTAAGCCATCAGACCAATTAGAATAAACCATTCTCACTTGTCAGGGAGCACTTGCCTCACTTTGACTGGCATGCACATTCTTCAGTGATAGTAAAAAGAAAGCATCAATTTAAAGAATTTGAGCTTGGGAAAAATCAAAATGGACTGTGGTAAAATGGTACTGTAATTAATTATATTGCCACATGTTTTTGTGTTACTAGAGAATGACTTTGTGCATGTGTACATCTCAAGGAGACTGATCATGTGTCAGATTATACCCCACTTTCTGTCTAAAAATCAAGGTTATGGCGTCTATATACTGAATAACATGATGTCATCATTGCTGCTGGCTGTTAGTAAGTCGTTGTAAATGACAGATGTTGATCTATGGAATCTAAGCAAAATCCTTTGCTAGAGTTGGAATGAATTTTGACAAGTATCACCACTCTTCCTCTATCTATTGACCTCACTCTGTTATCACAGTTTGTGTTGTCATAACATATAGCTTTGACCTTGGCTTAGGTCTCCACAAGACCCCTGTCTAAACATATTGATATTCATAAAAGCACTATCACTCTATCAATCTGCTAGAGTGAGATCTAATACAGTATAATGAAGCAATAATGAGGAATTTTCTCTTGTTAAAATGTCATTTATGTAATGAATAAAAGATGATGGGTTCAGCTGTCTCTGCTTTGTTCTCAATCAGTCTTTCTTTATTCACCCCCCCATTCTGGCCTGTTCACTAACAATGGCGTCATTGGCAGACATTGTCCCAATAATCTGCCAAAATTGCTTCATGTTTCCACCGTATAAACAATCATTAGGATGTTGTTTTGTTCATTCGCTTCGCCCCAGCCTTTCATTTGTGAACGGTGGCTGCAACGAAAACACTGACAGCTTCTAATCTAAATCTGTGATAGTTCAAAATGTCCTGATTGTGACAGCAAGGCAAGGCAAATACATTTGCAACTGTGTCTGTGTGTGCATGTGATTGTCCCTCAGTATTTGTGTGTGTCTGTGTATGTGAGAAACCCCCTGCTGACTCTCCACCTCATCTCCATATTCCTTTATGGGAAATGTAAATGGATACATGATTATCTTTACACGACCCAAGCAGGAAATGGGATCCTACCCTTCAGTGTGACTAAAGAAGAGAGGGAAATGTTATGGTACACATTATAAATGATTTATGGGTGTAGAGTAAGGGATCTTTTCCTTGATAACCTTTCCTGTGTGTTTTACGTGCTCCCTTTACAACTAAGATTCAGTAAGGTCCCAGTGGTACTGTGTTCACTGCCTGTACTTTTCTAAACAATAAACTGCATTATCTGTCTGCCTGTCTGCATTCTGTTTTCAGCCATTTACACTCACGAGGCATCCTATGGTAATAAATCCCACTGAGTGAAAGAAGGGTGATATACTTGATGCTGAATAATTGGTCATTTTGGTTGCAGGCTCCCCTGCTTCACATTATGGTGATAATGAAGGCCTGCTGAATATGGTGATCAGTGTGAGTGTGTTAGATACGTGCTTCTGTACGCATCTGTCATCTACATGCATGCGTTTGAGTGAGTGTGTGTATTGCAGAGGTGTCTCCTGAGTCAGGGATTATTGCTGATAGATTATTTCTTCAGCCCCCTCGTTATCACTGGATCAAACAGACATGTGACCCGCACTTCATCACTCTATTCATCCTCCTCTTAAACTGAGCTCTGGAGACCTGCAGCGAGGGCTGTTGCATCTGAATGTATGGAGCTGAGCTGAGACAAGGGGGCGTAATACTGCTTCACTGGGACCCCTTTGCATAATTATAAACCTTTGCAAGGATTGTGCGTAGTATATGTTACCAGGCTTATGAATTTTGTTTTACTGCAGAGAAAACTATTTGAAATTGGGGCTGGAGTTGTGATTCTACAATTGTCTGTATCTTTCTGATTAGAGTAAGGCAGAGCCACTGGATGCTTTCAAAGAGTCAGCCCTTTAAATTGTTATTTTCATCTTTCTCACTGCTCTGGCCTCTACTGTCCAAACTCATGTTCCAGGCGCTGTTATTATGTGATATTGTCGTCACCTGTCCTCATTACTAGTTGAAGGACAGGCCCTTTGATGCTCATTAGCGAGCGCCCCTGTGTCAGCAGTACAGACTAGTCATAGAGAGGCGGTGGGAGCTGCAGCTATGAGTAACTGTGATGTCAGCCAACCTGTGTATACCATGACAGTGGTGACACCCAGCCAGTCCTGCTTTTGTCAAGGGCCCCTAACGAGGTCATCACTGTCCCTGAGACAGAGGTCACCCTTACATTTGACCCCCGTCCCTACCCACGCTGTAATGTCAACAGCTCCTCCCGTCACCTGCCCTGCGGCGCCCCTACACAGCTCTTCCTCACTGGTTGGTGGCATGCCGAGCTGTCACACAAGTGGGCAGTGTGTGTGGAAATCAAGGTGGGCTGATGTCTTTTAATGAGACAGACGTTGAGCCCCGCTAATGTACCCGCCTTCGTTAGGCAAGACCCAGCTGCAGCCTGTCAGCTTCCTTGTTAAGCTCAGCCCTGGTGGGACGGCCAAGCAGGGCAACCCGGCTGTCGCTCTGTCTGTCTGTCTATCAGTTGGTCAGCTTCTCTCTTCTCCCCTTGGTAGACCTCAGTCTCCAGGGTGGAAAGTGAGCTCTGTCTGCCTGATGGCACTACACTGTATGTCAGAGCTGTACTCTCTGCTGCTTTCCCTGGATCCTGGGAGGTGGTTGGCTAATGATTCTCCAACAGGGCTTTGGGGCGCTCCACGGCATTTTGTTTCCTGATTAGAATGCAGCAGCGGCCTTTGTCAACAGCGATGTCAGCCGCTGTAAGGACAAAGCATTGTTACCAGGAGCATAATTAAATCCGTTTCCTGTGAATCTGCCACCTGTGTTGACCAGGTAGTCAGGGATTCAGGAGGTTTGTTTTTGCCTCCCACTCCATGTTTTTATTCATTCTCTGCCTCCTTCAACCTCTGTATTTGCTACTAGCATATTGTGTGACAGGTAGAGTAAAAATTTGTATTTTTAAGGAGAATAATGTATACAGAGCAAAGCACAAATTAGAAAATAAATCCACACGCTTTTATTTGTACTTAACTATTTATTCTGCAGTTGTATTGTTTAATGCCTAATTAGGTTTAAAGGAATAAAAACTTAATAAATGGAGACTGATAACATGAGTTTTGATTTATAACTGCTTTCTGTTTTTTTTTTAATTCATATCATAATAGCTTTATCGGACAAGCGTAGGTGTAAAAATAAATGTAGATCTTTATATTTACGGTAGATTTTCTTTGTATTTGTATGTACTTTTCATCTTTTGCATCCCTGTTATAATAGACTAGAGTTATCCATCTCATCAAATACACAGTGACATGTGAGAGCTCGCGAACCAGACCATTAAAAGCAACAGCAGTCCCTGGGATATGGACTGGTCAAAAATTAATTGGCCCCATGGCTGTTTGAAAGTGCAGAGAAAACAACTCCATGGAGTGTATCAGGATCTCCCACATAAAATATGTCAATTTTCCCTGCTCATGCCAGTTGAGCAATAATGACCCCGCGGTGCTGTAGAGTGCTGTGACAACACAAATGACACTACACTGTGTGCTAATGACATGGGATGTAGTCGCTGGGTAAACATGGCAATTAAACAACAGTCTCCAGACTGGTAGGGCACACACAGAACCTTCACAGACCCCATTGTGTCTTTGTCTTATGCTCTTTCTCTCTCTCTCTGTTTCTGTCTCTCTCTGCGAGACATTTGCATGCTGGAGGCATAATTGGCTGGTCTCACGACGGCGGTGGCAGTATTCCTAGAACGAGGACATCTCAATGCACCTCACACGTCCTCACTGTCACAAGACTCGCTGCTGAAAGCCTTCCTGACACAAACACAGCAACACAGAACGCTCCCACAATGGCAGCCATGTCTGCTCCCACTCAAACTACAGCCTGTGACAAGAAGGAGCTGAACTAAGCACATTTCTCTTCCCCCCTTGCAGTTTCCAAAGTTCAGGATTACCGTCAGCATGCAGGAGCTCTGCCAGAGAAGTTTTTCGCTCTCTGAGAAGGCTGCGTGAGAGAGTTTGGTGGGTGACAGCCTCACTGTAGCAGTTTGCAAGAGGAAACTCATGTTGAGTTTAGGTATGTAGCCACATTTGAACATGCAGTCACCTTTAAGTGGCGCAATTTACAGTATATGCATGTTGGACTGAATTCTGAGTTCTCGTCACCTGGAATGTAACACAGAAATGTGTTATGTGTGTCGTAATTCAGAAATAAATTATTCAATAAAGAATAATAAGTGACTTTTGTTACTTTCAAAGGCCTCAGTTTCAGCCTTAATCCACTGTCACAAATAGACATTACAACGCATTTAAACGAATCATTGAGGAGGTAAGTAGTAACAAATATGTTGGCTGCCCAAAGGTGACACAGTGGAGTGCCACAGAGGCCAACGCTAGCCCCATCACATTAATAGGATACCCCTGCCAGAGCCTTATTTCATTCACCCGTGGAACAATTAGCAATGCTATGCAGTTTTGCAATTAACAGCCTCATAACTGTCACATGCCCCAATTTTAAATCAGCAGGAGTAATATCTGTTTTAGAGCAAAGTTTAATTACAAAGGAAAACATTTTCATAGCAGTGATTACCATTACCATTGGAATGAAATTATCATTACTTTTTTAAAATATTTTATTTTTAGAATACTACAACCTCAGTGGTCATGTCCCCTCTCTGAAGCCAGAGATTCTCTTTGGCAGGTTTTTTTTTCTATCTATCACACCCATATGGTGATATTACACAAAATCTGATAATGCATTGTGAGCTTAGCTTTACCCCCGATTGTTGATAGAGAAATAAAGTTTTAAGGCGCCTGAATGAATGAATGCGAGTGCCAGAGGAATAGCATTCACTTTAGGGTTGACATTCTCCATCAAACCACAGCATACTCTTGTGAACAAACAGTCTGTCTAAAACTGTAAATGGGCTCAGTCAAAATGGATGCTCAAGCCCAGTCAAGGCTTAAATCATCTCTCTGTTGAGCTCAAAAGAGAAGCGTTGAAGCCAGAAAATAGAGGAGTCAGGCTGATGGAATCTGGCGAAAACACATTCCCACCTTTCCAATCTTATTTTCGTCTCTTGCCTGCCGCCTGGTTCCCTTGCAGGGGCTTAGTGTACTTTTTGTATCCCAGTGTGTACAAAGTCTATCAGAATGCATTTGTTTCAGGGAGCCCCCTTACACTTTCAAAGGGTTAAACAGACCATTCACCGGCCTGTCAACATTCCCTGGCCCGCCTCACGGAAAAGTCTGCTCGAGTTTTGTTCCTGATCAACACTTGTCTCCTCGGCCCGTTGTTGCTCGCATCGTGTAATATCCATGACAATCGTGTTGGGCTTTTCAGGGGGCTCTGTATCACCCATTCTGTGGGGCCACTTTCAGGTCATAAAGAGCTTTATTTGTGTGGATTTGAAAGAGTCATGTGAAGTGCCCTCAGGCTGGAATCCTCTTCAGCGGGTCAGCACTGTCTCAATGGGCTTCTCTGGCACATGTAGCCATCAGTACTGCCCTCACGTTCTTCTGAAGCAAGATCATCAGCACTGCTCCAAGAGTTCTGAAAGTCCTCTGAAAGGTGTACTACAGGCAGAAGCGGGTGGAATGTGTGTAAAACTGGGGACAAGGCAAATCTAAGGAAGCAGGCATATGACCTCAGACCAAATGTTAAAAATAAAGGAAATTTGCATTTTTTGGCTTGGAAAACAACGAGAAACAGTGTTTAAAAGTCTTGATTTGGCTTGATATCTAACTTCATCAACACCACAACCATCTCTGACCCAATCTTTTCTCTCTATCCCAGCCACCTGAAGAGTGTGGACATAAACAAACCATCCAGCACCCAAAGGCACTGAAGGCCAGAGCGTGGGAATAAAGAGGGGTCCACCGGCATATCTATTTTCATGGACCATATGGAAATTCTGTTGTGTGCGCAGCGGACACGTTAGATCGCAGTGACCCTAATGACAGTTTGTGTATTCTGAATGGTAAACACTGTGGAGAGGGGTGTCACCCTGACCCCTAGCATATGGGGCTCCATTCTGAAGGAGGGTTTTCACAAACACAGCCATGCTGCCAGCAGGCCCTTGGGACTTTGATTTGTAAATGAATTGCTCTATTGACTTGCATCCTTGCTTGCATCATTAGAGGACACCAACAAAACTCCTTCTTTTCGTCTCCGTTGCATCCCCCCTTCTTTTTTATTCCACCCTGATCTTATGCACGTAGAGGATGATGTGTGCAAAAGGAGAGGGGCATTACAGAATGCTATTGTATGTTTGACTTAAATCTTCAGGCTTGTCATCTGTTCCCCCCACCTCTTCTGTGGCTTCCATTCTTTAGCCCAACTAATTTGTATTGTGGCGATTTAAGACAACTCTTCAGCGCTCAGTGAGGCAAGAGAACAAATCTAATGTCCCAATCCCCGCCTCTCTGTTCTAACCCCCCCCACCCAGACAGACCATGGCCCAAGACCAGCCTCCTCTAAATCTATTTCCCAGTCCCTCCCCAGCCCTCATTACCATGTGAAGACAATAATGGTTTTGTCAGGACGATACCTGCTTTACAAGTAGCAGATTATTGTGTCCCGCCAGTGTTAACACAACCAGTACAAGCCCTCTGTCTGTGTCCATTCCACCGGCTGTCACCACTCATCCATAATGGCAGTGTCACACCATAACACACTGCACACAAAGGCGTGTGACCCTTCAGCTACATGCACAAAGACATACAGGCTGTATAAGAGTTACACAACATGTGGCTACAGCATTATGGCCCACCGTTTTTCCACAATTCACCACTGAGCCAAAATGGTACTGCCCTTTGTCCAGAAAATGTGTTGCCCCCCGACTGCTAGGCCACACAGTGCCATGGTTGTGCACCAATTACACCACACTTCACCATCAGTGCCATCTGTATGCCAAATGGACAATTCTGTCTGGGCATTCTGTATCCATAGGTGTCAATTTTACAGCCCTGCAAGTGTATCACAGACAGCAGGAGTCTTGCATGTGTGTGTGCATTTACATGTTTTTTATACTGTATACTAGGCATGTAATAGTAAATATGAAAAACATATTTTACAGTCTTTTTTAGTCCCAATCTGCTACAGCATCCAAAAGTGAATAGAGGCGAAGGAAACTGTCCCATATCTAATATTGCTGAACTTCTGGTCCATCCATTTTCTATACCCGCTTAATTCGTCGGCTGGGTCGCGGGGGGGGGGGGTGCTGGAACCTATCCCAGCAGTCATCAGGCGAGAGGCGGGGTACACCCTGGACAGTTCGCTGGTCCATCACAGGGCCACACAGAGACAAACAGAACAAACAACCACATACACACTCACTCCTAAGGACAATTTCAGAGACACCAATTAACCTAACATTCATGTTTTTGGATGGTGGTAGGAGGCCGGAGTACCCGGAGAGAACCCACACATACACGGGGAGAACATGCAAACCTGAACTTCTGGTGACATACATATATTGCTGTTCAATAACATCAGACAGTTGTAAATTTAAATACACTTTACCTGTGTGTAGTGAAAACATAAAAAATCTATGCAGATTTCCACAGTAGGCCTATGTGTCTGCAGCACAAGAGACATGAACTTCGTTAATTTGTGAACATTGACTAGCTCAGGGAACTTCCTTCAACTGTATATGTGAGGACTGGAGGTAGTGGGTCAGCTGAAGCAGCTTCCTTCCCTCTACAGACTGGTCGATGCCTGCTGTGTGGGCATAACATGGTAGGCCAGGTCTATTGTCTGGAAAGAGGAAGTGCTTTGCTCTTGTCTCAGCTTCAGCCTAGGACACAGCTCCTATGACGTACAAAAATGTCCACTGACAAGTTGCGCAGCGTTAGGGTAAAACATACTGCTCTTAAGCTATGATGAGGTGGCATCCAGAGATTACAAAGCTAGATAAGAGAGAACAAAAAAGCACAGTTTTCAATTGTTACTAGGGAGATGGCTTCATATCTGAATTGCATCTGAATTTTAGCCACATAGCCAAATAGTAGCCTTTGCACAGAAGTTTTTTTTTTTTTAGCACTTTTTAAAATTAGCAATCTGACAAAAATCATTGCACACAACAGAGTATGATACATTTTGGCAATTCCTAGCAGACAAAGAAAATGTAAATATGAGATCTACACAATCTGGCAACAAGAGCAAGGAGAGTTTCACCAGCTGATAAAAGACCTGTGAAATTATCTGGATCACATCTGCTGGAATTACTGGGCATTCTGTATCCATAGGTATTACTGGAATCACATGTTAAAAAGAAAGACCATACTTTTCTGGGATCGTATCAAGTGTAGTGCTAGGGAAAAAAAAGTGAATGGGTTTGTAAGATTTTGGAGAAACAAGTTTGTATTTACAGCAGCTCTGAGCAGTCTAAAGGCATTTGACTGGTGCAAAACAGTGCAGAAGACTGAGCTTGTTCTGAAAATGTTAATGATGGACAAAAGCTTTGGAGTAAGTGTGTAAATGTGGTTGTCATAATGTGACTTTGCATTTTATTTTGAACATTCAACAATGTTATATGACAATTACAGACTTGGTGTGCAAATGCCTTTCCAAGTACAGAAATAGATTTTTCATGTTTTGGGTAATTGTATTCATTCTTTTTTTCAGTATAAAC
Source organism: Leuresthes tenuis (assembly GCF_036924035.1). Classification (NCBI taxonomy): domain Eukaryota; kingdom Metazoa; phylum Chordata; class Actinopteri; order Atheriniformes; family Atherinopsidae; genus Leuresthes; species Leuresthes tenuis. Next base: position 11,861,455 of record NW_027325356.1, read on the forward strand.
TATGAAAGCCTACATCAGTTATTGAACAACTTGCTATACCAGCATGTTGCTGAATTGAAAAGCAGTTTGACTCCAAATACTTGTATGGAAGATAATACAATTTAACCTTGAGTCTTAATAGTATTTTGAAATTACCATGACTGCAGGGTGCCACATAGACTTTAACCTGAGTCTCAGTTTAACCCAATGGATATGGTGCTGCCACAGTGAGTGAGGCACTATGATGATTCTACTAAACTCGATTGAACAAATATCATTGTCTTTGGCTGCATGCCTTAGCTTAAGTTTAGAAAAAGTGGAAGTGTTGGAAAGTATTTTCCCTCTTTTTTTATTAGCCCAGTCTGTTTCACTAACATCCCACATACATTTGTTCACTTGTCCAAAACCTAGTTGTGTCACCATCCATGATTGTATGTATCCCGAGGCTGTTTTCTGTAGGGCAGTATTCACATGTCATGAACAGACTTGCAAAGCACAAAAGTAAATAAGTGTAAGCTGCAACCATAAAGATTTGTGTAATTGCCTAACCACATTTTTTCAAACACGAAGGTATTTCTAAACATGTCCAAAAACTGTAACCCTAGCTATGAACTTTTAACTTCTAATTCTAACCATTCGTGAGTAAAAGAGTGCAATTGAAATGTAAGCAATGGAAGAGTCGAAGGGAAAGGGAAATCTGGTCTGTTTCCATATCTACTATACAAAGACTGATCGAGTCATTCATCAAGTATCCAGTATGGAGATCCCAGACACACATTTAGTTATTAGATGACTAATTTTGTGTTTTACATTTCTGTTAAATAATGTATTGTAATTGAAAACAAGCACTTTTTCTTTAACAAATTAAATGGCCTGCTTGGTTACCTTTATGCTGTTTTACAACTGTCTGTTATAAATTTTATTTTCCATAGTGGACCTACTCCTTTCATCCATATTTATTATTCAGACCCCAGAAGACAGAAAGATAGTGGTTGTGTTTTGTAATAATTAATATTTTTTATTTAGGTCACTGAAATGTTCACTAAGAAATAAAGCAGTTACCTATATATTAATACTGTTGAATAATATACTCTCTCTCTCTCTATATATATATATATATAAAATTGACCATCATAGGGCAAACAATGCCCATTCACATAACATTACACCGTTATGGAGGCTGTGTGAGTTTGGATGTACTGGAAACATTTACCAAACACACAGAGCAATTAGCCATGCAGAGTAATATGGATAGACAGAGCTAAGCTACCCAACAGAGTCAGTCACTTCTGGAGCTGTATTAGAAACAGTTGGGTTTCATTTCACATGCTGCTGTGCTCAGAGGAATCTCAATATTTATCCAGTTTGTCTGGCCGTGGCACCTGCTGAGGGAGACATTAGTCATTTGTAAGTATTAACTTGGGCATCCCCTTCTTCCCTCATCTTCCCTGTCCCCCCCAACAACCAAACCCCTGCACTCTCACTCCCTCCCTCTGTGAGTACACTGTCAGTCATGTTGTAGCCTTTTAAATGTCATCCACTTACTGCGGAGAGCAGTCGCCCCACTTGACAGTTTTATTGGGAGATGTTGTGATGACAGTGATGAGAAAGAGAACGAGAGACAGAGATAAAACTGTGGAGAGGCATCGCTGAGTCAAATCAAATTAGAATAATCAGAGTGATGTGATTAATAGGAGTGCCATTGTGGGGTAATCATGCACAGCGATCATCACTGCGGTGGACTTCAAATTAGCGTGCCCTGCAGTGAAGCTTTGATCTGGCAAGCATCAAATAAAGCTGGGCGTCAGGCTGTCACTTACTTAAAGTACACCTTCGCCTTGACGCCTTTTCGCCACACTAAAAATAGAGATAGAAGACAAGACATGACAAAAGGCAGAGGTACAGTCGACAAATGATCATGACTGCTCTGTGTGGCATCTGCTACTGTGAACCACTCTGGGAGATCTTCATTCAGTTCCTTGAGGTGAAGTTAGAATCTTATGCATGAATGTGAGAAAAAAAAAAGACAAAGAGACACAACTATAGCGCTAAAAAGAAAGACATCAAAGTGACATTAGCCCAAGTGACTTTTTCTCAGGTGTACATCTGTCAAACCCAGTTGTGGCTGAAATACTACTAAGGAATTATCACAAAGGAATTATTCAGCAAATTTCTTCCTTTGCAGGTTTCCTTACTTTTAATGCAAATCATCTGAATGAAATTTGAATTCTGTAAATGTTACATTTTCACTCTACCCTCTAAGCATTTCTTTTTCTACTTGATAAGAATTCATTTAGAATAGACTGGAGTAACTGGTAGGAATAGGATAAAAAGAATAAAATTGTTTTTGTTTATTTCAACTTCCATTGAACAGTTGATCCCAAAAAAAGGTTCATTGATGAAACAGAAAAACAACTTAAAGAGCTTGAGAAATTGAAAAAAAGACATTTAGGAGGAGTCACAGAAAATGCAGTTGAGTTTATGAAAGCTCAAGTGTCATGGAGACTTACCAGGTTTTTGAAACATAGTGCTTGCCTCTCCTCCCACTACAGGAATACTGACATTTTCATTAAAAGGTCACCAATCTTTTCATGTATTCACCTCAGCTTTTAATGTGAGTAGAAAGGTGAGCAAGAGAATGAAGAGAAGGGAGTGAGAGGAAGAGAGAGACAGGATTTAGACATGGGTGAAGGTGAAGCAGGACTTTGAGAGATACAAGATCAAAAAGAGAAAAAGACCAAAGCGATCAGCTCTCAGACCAAGGTCAGAGCTATGAGCTACATATCCTCGACTCTTATCTTATACAGATGCAGCTTTGAATGGCTATGTGGAGAATAGTGTATGGTTGACTGCCCTTTTTTTTTGCTGTTTGGTGTATAATATCCTGGGGTCCTTGTTACACGTTGACATTCACACAGTTTATTTTTTAAAGTATATAAATCAGTGGAACCAAATGTAAGCTTTGAATGTTTATTTCATGCATGTTCATTGAAAGCAATTTGGAATAAGAGTGAAGAAACAAATCGTCCTCACCATATCAGCTTTGTTTACTTCAGGGTTGTTTTTTTAATACTCTTTATTAAAGCTCTGATTTATACAAACAATTTAAGGGTAAGCCAGTGAGCCATAAGGCAGTGCATTTAAATCAGAATTTATATGTAAAATAATTCTGCATAAGTATGTGAGGATATCCGTTACAGAGCTAATAATTTTAAAAGAAATGCCAAAATAAAAGGCAGGCTTTTAATTCTCTCATTTACTATGTCAACCACATAAAGTTAAAAGATGCCCCCATTTAGCTGTTTAAATGAGGATGTAGATTTTTTCCTCTGAAAATGGATTAAAATAATTTGGCGAGAATAATCATTTAAATAGCAATAAGGACCCAGAGTGTATCTATTGAGCATAAAATAATTTCAAGTAAAAAATTAAATAGCTTATTACTGCCTTTCATTTCCTTGAGGGAATCATCTGCACTCCTTATTCTCAGCCCCCTTGGTAGATGGGGTAATTTTCTTTGGAGGCTGGTGGAATAAGTGCCATGCGGCTGCGTGTTCAGCAGGGAAAGTACATGAAAGTCTCCTGTTTTACACAGTGGATCTCATTCTCCATGCTGTCCATATTTCTGTCTGTCTATCTTGAGACTAGTGCTAAAGCTCCTTAGTCTAACAGTGTTAGACGAGTAAAAGAGGCCTCGTAACTGCGGCTCAATGCGATTCTCCAGAATAAATCCAAGTCTAATCTTTTATGCTTTACCTGTCAGAATCTTTCACTCAGTGTGCCCCTGCATTCCTTTACACAATGTCAATATGTCAGTATTGCTGAGATAGGTTAATTTCAACACCTGTCAGCTGAAATACACTCCAAAATGAAGTTGTGCAATATACTGGCCTAGGAATGCGTCAGTGCTGGCATGCAGTGCTCAATGACTGGAGGGAGTGAGGAAGGGGTTGGACAGTTCTTTGCTGTGTGACGTCAGTGTGGTGGCATGGTAGAAAACTAAGGGCCCGCTTGGCCCTGACAGCTGCGTTTGCCCACAGTAATGCACCCTGCCGGTCGGGGCCAAGGCCTCTCTCCTGCTGTCAGCACACCGATCGGCTTTCATGGATCATCTCTTATCTGCCGAATCTGTCATTGCAGAGGAGAGTTCCTTTTGGGGGGCTTTAACCCATGCTGCCATGGTTCACAGGCTTCAAGCCCCCCTTATGGATACTTTTCTCTCTCTCTTTCTGTCTCGCTGTCTTTTCTAATCCAAGTCCAACTCTCTTTCCTGCTTTATCACAGTCTCGCTCTCAGATGCATGCCCTCTTTGTCATTCCATTTTTGTCTCTCCACTGTTTGTTTACAAGTAGAAGCTAACCTGAGCGGTAGGATATTGAGGTGGGGGGGGGGGGGTTCAGTGTTGTGGAGCAAGAGAGGCGTCTGGGAGGGAAGAGGCTTTTGTTTGTTTGGACAGATGCACAGGCCCATCTCTGAACTTCTGTCAGTGATCAAAGGAGCCGATGATGTAGAACAGATTCATGGGCCATGTCTTATCAGCCCTTGCTCCGGTCCTCATCTATCATCCTGAGCTCTCGTCCGTCTCATTCCGATGACAGCACCCTAAACAAGGTGCATTAATCACTGCCACTCCCCTCTTTGGCCAGGTGGCCTTATGCCCTCCAGACATCCATACACACTCAGAGGGCTGAGGATGTACCTACCAACCACTCCCACACCCCAAAGGGCATCTTTGCTCACTGGGTCTGCTACTTTTTCTCCACCAGCTTCTGGTGCTCTTATCAACTTAATTCCTCTTCCTGGAATTAAACTGGCTAAAACAAGAAGGGTTCTTTGAGTCAAGTGTTGTAAATTTTGGTAATTTGCAGGCACAAGTATAAACTCTAGATATAAAAACTAGATGTAAACATGTACTGATATCGAAGCATATATGTCGTAAACACACATATGTATTCAGCACCTTGCACTTACTGGGCTTTTAGTGTTAATCCCTATCAAGTACATAGGTTTGTTTGGCATTCAAAGTTTGGTAAAAAAAATTACTATGAGTAGCTACTTGAGTAAATAATTACCTTAAAAGTTAAACATGGCACATCTTCACAACTTTCTCTTCAATAGCTGTCAGTACTTACAGTAATAACATCATCAGCTTGTAAACACTTTTTGAAGCCCGCTAACAGCTTGCGCCCCCCCCCGTCAACTTCTATTTTGAAGTGTAACCACAGATTTAACCAGGAAGGTTCCATTGATGTACCAGGACTCTACTTTTAGGGAGTAGTGGCCAAGATGGTCAGGCCAGCATGAGAATAACAAACAGTTTCACATAAAAAAAAATCTTATTTCAAGTGTTAGTACAATGTAAAATTACACAGTGAGTAAAAAAGACAGGGCAGTACCCACTGAATCCGATACACTTCTCCTCCAGTTAATGTGAAAAGAGCAACAGGTTTCCTTCAGGGCAATTCTTAAAACACCCTTAAAAGTAGGTACAGAGGTAAAGGTTCCTACTTTCAAGATCATTACATGTATAAAATGGGCGAGCATAAATAAGAAAGCATAAACAAGAAACCTAGCATGATCTTTGCAATAAAGAGCAACAAAAGCATTTTTCTTCTCTGTTTTGCATTCAAAAGTTGCTAGTGTTGGATTATATCCATTCTTTTGATTAGCCCCTTTCTTTACCAGCTATATGTTTTCTTGGTCTTCAAGACCTCAACTTGACTACAAACATTCCTGTTACATGCAATTCAGCTACATGAAAACTTCCCACCACTATCATCACCATAGTCCTAACATGATAATGAAGATATGAGACCAAGTAAAAAGTTATGTTGCAATCCAAACATTTGCATGGTTTTCCTTTTTTATTTTTAATACAGTGAATTTTTAATACAGTGATCTTACTTTAATGGTTGAAGAGAATGTTCCATGTTTACCTTCATTCATTAGAGAGATCAGTTCTACAACCATCCAAGGTAACAATATTATTCTGATCTTTTGAATACTACTTGTCCTCTTGCCGCGGTTAACACTGGTTACTGGCATACCCCATAATGGATTCCAAATGGAAAGTGAGTCACTGCGCTTGTAGATGATGAAGGGGAAAATAGCTGAAGTGGTTCCTTTGTGTCAACAGGTTAAGCAAAGCATCTCACGCAGGCTTTTATGGCTAGAGATGGTGCTTTTGTTCCTGAAAAGACTTGACTTAAAACAAATGCCAAATGTGACACCAAAGGGTAATGGCTACACACAAAATGAGAGATTTCACGGGAAAGACTTGTTTTCTCACACAAACCTGTACTCTCCTTCAAAAGTTTCAGAGGTGGAAATTACTCTTCTGCAGTGTCCTGGTTAAAATGAGCTCTTTCATGTGGTAGCCAGTATCAGCCAGAAGCACTTTATAACCAAGATGTATTTAATTCGGAGAATTTTGACATGTAGGGGCTGTAAAAACTAATAAAAGTAAAAATGATGGTATTGATAATTGAGACACTGTGAATATATCCTTTTTGAAAAATAACTTACAATGAAGCATAGGATAAAATGTCTGTAATTACTGCCGCACATTGTTTCATACGTTCTTGGGAAGTTTGTTCTTCATCCAGGTTAGCAATAGTGACCTCAACAAATTACCATTATACTGCTGGCCATGCTGGCTTCTGAGGGGTTGGTTATAGCAGTCTGGGAATGAGGTCAGGAGGTCAAGTGCCAAAGCACAGTGTCATGGAATACAGAGTCAAATGATGGAGCATGTGTGGCTGAAGAGCCTAACAGATGCAGAGGAGGAAAAAAAAAACCCAGACAGAGAAAGACACACTCCACGTCAAAGTCTTTTCAAGGGTTAAATCTTAAGCAAACAGATGTTGACAGGCAGCGTACAAGTTCATCTCAAGGTGAGGAGACATAAACATTGAAGGAAGCCTTCTCCCTGACTGGACACAAAGTACATTCAGACAAGGTTGTGTAGTCATGAAAATGGTACACACACACACACAATCAGCACCTATCAGCCAACTCAATATTTCTCTCATATCTGCCCATTTATGTCAGTATAGTTGCATATCCTTGCTGTTGTCCTTGGCCTGTGAACTGTTAATAAGCCTATTTGTTAAAATGACACTGGCAGGCAGAATAAGCATGCCCCCCCCCCCTATTCCTCAGTTGGAGTGCCCCCACCAACAGCTCATCTGGCAGAGGTGAGGGGATATCACTCTGACTGCTGTGACAGCTCTACTTTAGCATATTCATGACGAGTAGAGTCTCATTTCACAGGTGTATTAAAATATCCCTAACCCCTTTCTCATAGGGAGCCTCAACTCACACCACAATGGCTTGATGCCATGCATGAAAATCGATGGGGAAAATATGTAGAAATATAAGCATGCATCAGAGGCCGGGTCAAGAACCTAATTTCACAGTGACACCAGAGGTAATTTGCCTCTTGAAATGTTTGTCAATTCGCCATTCGTTTGAGAAGGCATGGCATTGTGAGGCCCCCGATGTGAGTGCAAGGTGGCCAACCTGAACGCCTGTATTTATGGTGCACTTTTGTGAATACATTACGCCTGTCACAATGAAATAAGTGACATACTTACATGCTGCGAGGAGTAAGTCCAAAAGGGTGAGCACTGGGCGAGAGAGAGATAAGAGGAGAGGTAATTAGTACATTCATCTTTTTTATGATATCATTTTTCAGACATATATGATCACAATGTAAATTAGAAGTAAGGAGGGACCTGCAGAAAATGGAATTCATTTGGAGTGGGTCAATCGCCCTACAATAGCGGTGCTGGGAGGCCAGGTGTAATTTACGGTGGCTCTTGGCCCTCTCTCTCTTCTGCCATACACCTGGCAGAGCCTGATACCCTGCTGCTCCCCACAGCTGCTGGGCCTCCTCTCCCACAGATAACACTCTTCCCTCCAAATGAGATCCATTTACCGCACCGGAAAAGAAGGAAAAGAAAAGAGAGAATGAGAAGACAAACCCACTCTGCTTTTTTTGCAGCATCTCCCTGTCTTTCTCTCATGATTCAAGCCTAAGCACTTACAGTAATGGCATTCTATGGATTATTGATTTTTGATTTGGTTTTCCTGCTCGGCAGATGCCCCCCGTTTTAGCGGAGCCATTACCTTCGTAACGATTAGAAACAAAAAGTTAATTATGTAATTATAAAGCCAATAACAGCCTGCGCTGGTTTACCCTGCTTTAGTCGGTTTAAACATTATCTCTTGTGTGCACATCATAACAGGCGGAATGTGAGGAGAGGAGATTAACGCCTTGGAAAGCAGATGCGGAATTTAATTCTCCAGTCCACGGCTGCCTGGGAAACCATTAAGTAATCACAACATTCTCCCTCGATTAAATTCACGGCTGCCACTTTGCACACAAAGGGAAGGGGAAGAAGAGGTGCCTGCTGCAAAGCTCTCCCATTTTTATTGACTGTAACGTCAGTCCCTGCCTGCAGGCAAAGATGAATAAAACTGTTAAATGGGGTGCCTCAATCTGTCAGAAAATGAAAAGTTTGAGTGGGCAAAATAAAATCGAAGTAAAATAAAAATTGGAGGGGGTATGTTGTGATGTGTACAGTCTGATAAAGCTCACTCAGAGCAGGTTGAATAAATAGGGGAGCAAAAAGATGCACTTGATATTTGCCCATTATTTTCAGTCATTTTATTCTACCGCAAATTATTTTTGTCCCCAGAAGCTACAGATAAGCTTGACGGTGAGAGGAAGTGGCTGCATTGGTTTAAGTGGATTAAACACATACAGAGGCACACCAATGCAGGTCTTCTCAAACACACTCGCATACACACACACTGCTGAAACACACATTTATTGACAACCTGGGATGCATACAGTAAGTGAGACTAATTACTTATGGATGGGTGTGTGAAGAATTAATATGGTCTTGAAATAATATTTACTTAATGTTACGCAATGAAGCTACATGAAACAACCCAAGAGGGATAGAGGTCAGAAGGGCAGTCTCCTTCTATAAATGAGCACTTAAGGGCAGAGAGAGGGTCTTGCTCTGATTAATTGGGTAATTCATTAGTTTGGTTAAGTCGTTTAGTGAGATGGGTGAGACGAGGGCCTATAACCTGAGGGCTCTGCTAACGAAAGACAAGGAGGAATACTGTGGCTAATGCAAGATAACAACATCAAATGAACTGTGAAAAAAATACACATCTACGCAGCTATGAGTCAGAGTGTCTATGCTACCAGAAAAATATCATTCAGCTCCACATACACAATTATCCCTTCATATTATGAGTTTAAACATGTTGGGAATTACAGTCTGCCAAAGTGTGATGGGTGTGACTGCAGATATATTCACACAAATGAATCCCACATGGAAGTTCAGGTATGTGTTGAGGGCTTTGTTGTTGAATCTGTAGCTTGTATGTTAAAGGAAATTCTTTTAACTGTATTTAGATAAGCTTTACTTCAAAGTCTCTGCCATTATCTATCATACTCAGGCTATAAGGACTTTGGCATTGATTTAAGAGTGTGATTGCTGAACACTGTGAATGTGTGAGCATGTGAGTAAATATGATACTGTTTTTTCAAGGCTATATTTACACATACTTCTTTAAAAGTACTTCATTGAATGCCTGGAAGCCCCATTTAGAAATCTGACACACATTCACAGGCTTGTGCATGGAAGCGCTCACGGGTGTGCACATAAACACACATGTACACAAGCAAACACTAACTGAATACCACGCCAATGTTTCCTTTCAGATGCATACAGGGCCCAGTGTGAGTGCCAGCCTGTTGCTCTACTCCTACGCTCCTGTCCGTCAGGTTCCTCCCTGGAGCTTCCAGTTGTTCCCAAGGGCCTGGGGTCTGTGCCTCCCTAGCTCCTCTTCACTCAGTGCAAATGCCAGGATCAGGTTTGAAAAAGGCAGCAGTTTTTTGTGTACAGTGGACAGCTGGTACATACCAGATAACAGCTGAATTTAAAATGAGTACAAAGGCAGCAAGCATGGGCTGTCTCTTTGTCTATCCTTGCCCATTGATGAGCTTCTCAGTCAGGCCCAACTGGTTTGTTTCTACAAGCATTCACACAATGTCACAACAGTACTGGCAGAGAAAAGCAAGCACTGTGTCTGGTTTCTGTTTAGACCTGCTCAGCCTATTCAAGTTGTCTATGTTACACCAAACACTGAATGGACTAACAGGGTGGGTGAGCAAAAATAAAGAGACTAAAATTCAAGTATCCCTTTTAAAATGTATCGTGGTCTTTTCAGAGTTGTTACTGTTATGTTTTAGCAGAGTTAAGGCTATTAGCTCCCTATATAAGTCTTACTTACCCAAAGATACATCAATTAAAGAAATGTTCACCAGTAACAGTGTGTATTCTGTCCTCTGCAGTTATTTTCTATCTTTTGGCAGCCCCTAAAATCCTCCTGGAACTCCTGGGGCTTGGTTCAAACATCCCCCACCTGATCCACACCTATGCAAGCTGTCTAGGTTCCTGAGACCCTTGGTCCCATTGCTTCACATCAAAGACTCTGTCCAACCCAAGAGATGTCTGACATTTCAAGAACTAATTACGCAACAAATCATTTCAGCATGCTTCTGCCATAACCTGCATCTTAAACAGACTTGATCAGACTGGCTATCCAGATAAGTGATTGATGAGTGACCATGTGGTGTATATCTAATATAGGAACATGCATTCCAAAAGCATATTAATATAGCTGCATACACAACCATGCACATTCACAATGCATAATGCACACACACTAAGCATGTGACATCAAGAATTCACTTTTTCTGAAAAGCCGAATTCCTCTCAGAGTCCCTTTTGAACCAGGTCAAAGCCCCCACCCACAAGCCCAGGCAGAAAGGATGGGAAAACTAATGACTACAATAGAGTGTTTGCATTTTTTTGGGGGTCTTGAAAAACACAAAGAACAAGGCCTGTGACAAGCTCCATTATTTGGTTGCTCTGCCAGTGAGGAGACAGCTCCTGCTGGAGAGATGAAAGTGGGGGGTTTGGGACAGGGAGGACAGAAGAATGGAGAGTGTGTGAGAGTGGGTGGGGAGGTTATATGTGTGGGGTGTCAAGAGGGCCACAGAGATGGCAGGTGATGAGGACGGTCCCGCCCTCGCTGCCATAACCCATGTCGCGTGGAGCTATGGGCCCATCAGCACAAAGACAAATTATCGCAAGGGGAATTTTCACGGACAGGAAGAATCTGTCACTGAGTGGAGCTATCCCTCTAAAGGACTTCACACAGCCATTATGAGCATCTTTAAGGACAGAAAATTCACTGAGAGGCCAGCATCCAACACCCCTAGCGCCAAGATGGATGGGTAAGAGGAGGTGTGGGTCATAAGTTAGATGGGAGTTGTTTTGCCTTTATTTTTTTACAGTCAAATGCATAATCTTAAGTCTTGCCACGTCTTTTCTTTTTTTTTTTACAGTAGTTGCTTGTCAGGAGTCATTAACTTATTAATTCACTTTAAAACAGCATAAGCATTCTATCTATTTTTTTGGTTAACTAACCTCCCTGTATAACAGTGAGTATTCGGAATGTCAGTCTTCTCACTGCTGGCACAAAACCTCTAAAACTTGGACTGTACCCAGTAAGCACATGAAAAACCCTGCAATAATAAATAATACCTCTCATTTTGGTATTATGTGTACTTAAGAGAGTTAGATTCATAAATTAAGCCTTTGTGTTTAATTGGCAGCTCCTTGTGAGAGTTAACAGTGTGTTGAGTGTGCACTTGATGGATAAACCTAGCATTAAGCCTCTAGATACACAGGCAGCACTTGTTGGGAAATACGGGTAAACATATGATGTCAGGCACTGGAAAGAAAGGCTTTTTAACAGGAGCACAGCTAGTGCGGATATGTGTTCTATTTATCTGGGATATGAAAGTGAGGAGGCTTGTATTCTCATCTCAAATTGAAATGTGAGAACAAGGACCTTTTAACTCCAGCAGGAATTTCCACTCCTATATCCAACATATATATGTCATCACTAATGTCAGGACCAATTTCACACAAAGCTCCAAAGAAAACCAACATGAAAGCTAAACATGTTCAAAAGGTCAATTGGGGAATTGAGAAAATGCACAATAATTCTTAATCACTTCATTGATAGGCAGTTTTCATCATCTCACATTTCATGGTCTTTCATGTACGTGGAAAAAAAACTGCATGCGCCGTTGAGAAATATGCCCCTTCCTTTATCATTGTGTCTGTATCATTCACCACAACATGTGTAATCATGCTCAATATTTTATAACAGGTTGTATTACAACAACTTACTCTCATTCAGAGTGTACGCATGTATCCAAACATCTCACCCAATAATGGGAACAATAGAGCTTTAAGTTGTTCATGGAAAGAAGCCACATCTATTGTGTTCAAAGATATCATTCCAATTGAACCATTATGACATCGCCTTTTAAATTTGTCTTGGCCAACACAAAAGACCAGTGGCCCTTTAACAAATGTGAAGGGGATTATTCTATTCCTTCAACGTCCAACCCCACAGCCTTTCTCCTCTCTTTCACACAGGGGCATGAACTTGGATGGGTCCTGCTTTCCCCCCTGCTGAACACCACATTTTAAACACACAGTCACAATTGGCTGGATTAACCCACTCCCTGCCCTCCCTGTGTGGAGCGATCCTATGGACCTGACAACCCTTACCATGCTAGTAACCAGCAGAGGTGCATGCTAACTGGATCATGCTTTGTGAGTAGGTAAAAAAAAAAAAAGACAAGTGTCCCTAACTTTTCTCATGTCACTTTCGCACCCAGCTCCCAGTGTGGATGGGTATAGGCCTTACTTAAAAGGGACTCCTTTGAACTGCATTCATGGAACATTTGCATAAGCAGATTTGGGTGAGGAGAATGGGGGGGTATTGCGGCTGGTCATTAATATGCCAGCTAATTCAGCACATTGTAAGCCCATTGATGCTTCACTAAAGGGCAGTTATCCCATTGCCTTTGTTTAGGCCTGAACCAGCCTCAGCAGTTGTTACAAATTACAGACTTAATTGATTTAATATCTGCCATAACCTGCACAATGAACAGAGATATGGCAATATTTGGTGATAGAGCAATGCCAAGTGAGTCTTTTTTTAAATACACTAATGTTAATGTCTATCTAATAAATGAACGGGTTTCCAAACAGCTGTGTCTGTGTGATAAACATCATAAGCAGATGCTGTGCCAGTCAAGGCTGCTTATTTTAGAGCATCACCAACATAAACACACATTTGCAAACTCATTTTCAACATGTTTGTAAAATGATGCCCATCAATCGCGTCTCTGGCTACGTGTCTGATTTTAATTCAAGATGCCTTCCAAAGATAACACAGTGAAAGTGATTAGTGTGGGACTGTTTGTGCTGTCATGACTCAGCCACGGTAATGCACACTCCACATTTTTACACTCAGCACCAATTAGTGGCTGCAACAAAGCCTGACCAAAAATAAACACTGCAGTATTGCGTACTTGTTACTACAATAAGATGTAATCCCTGGGATATGCTGAACAATATTAGCTTTTCAATTACTTCTCAGTGCCATTGAGCGACAGTCTATTGAAACAGAGAGCAACCCCCAACACACACTCACATGCTGTCCTCCACAGGATACTTCAGTATAGCACTTGACACGTGAGAGCCTTATACACACCACATCTGAGGATACACACCAGTTCCTCCTCGCTTCCAGTCATTCCATGTGTAACTCTTTTGCTCACCTTTTACTGCTCTGTCTCTGTTTCAAGGCTAGAGAAAAACTGCATGGCAGATCTTCAGAGTTCTTTTAATGATTATACAACTAAGAAAAAATGTGATGGACAATGATAACAATGATGAGGTAAAGCTAGAGGTAGAAAACTAAAAAAAGAGGAAGTGGTTATCTCTTCTCCTAAAATGCCCCACTGTTTGTGAGTCCCTGACCCACACTTCAGTAGCTGCCTTTGTCATCGAGTCTTTCGAGGGGTTTGTATGCTGTGGAGGCCTCCATGTATTCTTCCCCCTTTTTCTTCAATCTCCTGCCCCTGATAGGGCCACATCAAAGCAAGAGGAGCTGTGCTTTGTGGGAGCTTGGTCCCTTGACTCTCAACATGTGGTTTTGTGGCTCTGGACATCGGCACCTTTTAACCCATTCTGTCGAGATTAGGCATCGCCTTCAATTGGGCATTAGTGAAACTATAGTAACCAATAAGAAGCTTGTCGCTGAATGGAAACTATGTATCTTGTCGCAGTGGAGCTGTCGGAACATCACGATCCCAGACAAGTTCCTCGGCAGGATTTTGGCTGCCTCGATGGGGGCCCCTTCTTTTCATGCTGACACCAAGTAAACTTACACACACACTCACAGACCTACACACACACAATTTTCGCAACCAAGGCACTGTAATGGTAATTTATATTCAAGCAAAGAGGGGGAAACAATGTTTTCCACATGGCACAAGCATTTAATTATCTCAGTCTTTTTTTATGTCTTGCCTACAACAGTGAATGAGAAAAATGGACAAAAAATGAATAACCAACAACACTTTATGAAAGGGAAGAGAAACATTGGTGCACACAGTGACTAAAGTAGCAGAGCTTGGAAGCCTGGGAAATAAACAGGAACTAATGGAGCGGGTCTCTGCTGCAGTCTTGGCTGGCAAAGGGATGGTCCTGGGGAGGGAGGAAGGGCAGGCGGAGGGCCAGGCAGTGTTGTCGGCCCCAGCTTCATTAGGAGGTGCAAACACTACTCCACAAAACTGAGACCTTGGGCTCCATCAGTCAGATCCTGGCCTTAGCTCGGGCTTAACATGAGCTAAAGACTCCAGACATCACACACTCATTAAAGCCAGGCTCCTGGAGCAACTGTCACTGGCTGGAAGTTATCGGGGACTGTCCTCTCCAGATTCCTGTTGAGGGGAATCTTCACACATCCCCAGGTCAGCTCCCACTGTTCCAGCACTCGTCAACATCTTGGATTAGTTTGGTTACTACAGTTAAAAGATTTGTTCACCTGAGAGAGCTATATTTGCTATATTTCTGATGTCAGATGTTCATTTATTTGAATGAGAATTTTCAGAAGCCAAATTCAGACAGCACAAGTATTTTCTGACATCTCAGTCAATCATCAATGCAAATTATGTGATTTGCAGTTGCATGTAAACTATCATAGATAGCCTCTCTAATGCCACGAAATATACACATCATAGAATTGACACTTGGCTGGTGCTTTTTGTCTATCCGTTTTGTTATAAAGCCCCAGTTACAGTGTTCATTTGATGCTGCTCAGTCAACACAAGTCTCACACTGGCTCAGGCAGTGCAGAAAGAATCAGCATGAGGGTGGATTGATTTTTGGCTGGGTGTGGACCGTGAGCGAGAGACAGTGGGCCTCCAGACAGAAGCTTGGCTGGACTCTGTGAAGACTGGAGCCTTCTGTGAGGTTGCTTGCCCCACCACATGGAGTGCTCCAACAGTGACCCTGCGCAAACTGGCAACTGCCAACCGTCTGCTTCCGTCTGCTTGGCATATTTGGCCATTTAGTGGGCGCTTGTGAAGATCAAATGGGTTAAGATCGCCCCTCTTAGTGAGCGGGGAAAAAAGAACATCAAAAAGGTGTAAATTTCACTTCCCCACTTTTGATTAAGTCAAGCATGAAAAGAAATGTAATACTCTCAAGTGGCAAGGGTTTACACTATTGATGCTGTTACTTCTGCTTCAGGAGGCCCAATCAGCCGACAGGGAGCTGAGTAAACTCGCCCCGAGTTTTAGGGGAGGCCAGATGGAGGGCTTTTGCTGTGCCTGAAAAGACAGCTTAAGAGCTCGCCTCCTCAATCCCACTCAATACTGACTGTGTGAAATCCTGGCCCTGGCTAACCCCCCCAACCCACCCGCCTTCTCCAAAGCTGGTGGCTACCACCATATGGGCTTGTTTAAAAACTCCCACAGGCTGGTACAAAGCACAACAACACAGTTTTCATATCAAGTACTCTCTCAAAGAGGCCCCCCCTCTGACTCCTTCCCTTCCGATTCCAAAGGCTGTCACGGGTTCTGCTCTGATTAATAGTTGGTGTTGGCCGTCTGTTTGGCAGATCATTTTGTGTGATGATTAATATGAATTTGCCGGCTCAATCCAGATTTCACATGTTACTAAATGAGCTGCTGACTGACTGGATGTTTGCCTTTTCACCTGCTAAAAAATATTTCCAAAATGTCTGAAAAATATTACTGGGATGGCTCTCTAGAGTAACATTACACTTTCTTGCTATGTTTTGTTGCAACAGCCTCTCACAAAGCAAAAGTGGAGTCGAGTAGTGCCCCTGGTAATATGTGGTGGACAGCGGAATGGAATGGCTTTTGTAAAGACTTAATAGAATCTTTAACCGTTCCAACAATCCACTCCCATGGAGTTGCATTAAGTAGATATTGTAAAGGGACAATGACCTAAATAGCTCAACATCAACCTCATTAGGCATGCAGGCAGGGCCTAGGCCATTTCATGGTGGAAGCTATTGTCAAGGCTCACCCCAGGTAAGCATTAAATTGCAAATGATACCCTGAAAGGCGAAGAGGAGAGGACAGAGAGGGAGAGAGTGAATATTGCAAACACAGAGAAAACGGTTCTCAGGACAACAGAGAATGAAAAGGCAGTTGGAGGAGCTGCTCTGACCGTAAAAAATCCAATACATCACAGCTTTTGGGGAGCAAATTCCACTCGTCTCCTAAGTGTCTTATTTGTAAGCAATGCTGAGCACAGGCCTGTGTAGAGAGACAGAAAAAAAATAGTGGGGGAGCAAGATAGAAAATCTAATGACAGACTGATAGCAATTACTTGTGCCCATCAACGGGTCCTCTTCCACCCAGCATTCCAGGGGAAAATTAGACAAGTGGGGAAAATAAGGCAGAAAAAAAGTATAAAGAGGTTGGAAATAGTGTAGATTGAGTCTGAAGAAGTAGTCTCTGTGGTCTCTTTGCACTGTCAGAAAACTTTCCAGCAAAGTCTATCTCTCAGCAAATCAATAGCTGCATCCTCGATGCCAAACAATCTTTACTTAATGACCCCTTAGATCAACATGTTAATAAAGGGGTCTCTGAAGAATAGTTTGCAACTGCAAAGTGTTCTTGTGAGTGACATTTAAAGATGCTCAGAAATGGGAGGTGTGCTCCCCAGCGGATGTGCTCTCTGTCACCCTGCCCGGTGAGAAATTGTGCCTTTGCATATTCCTTGTCACTGCTAGCATAAGTTAAAGGACCCCTGAGGACAGTGTTAGTCACTGCTTGCCTTGTGGAGTGGAGTAAATTAAAGCAGGGATTAGGGCAGGCAAAATTGTGGATGACAAGCAAGTCAGTGGCAGCCACATCAAGTGCTCTTTAGGCCCATATGTCTTCATGAAGCACCGCAGTAGGGGCCACCAATGAGCCCACTGCACAACAGTTCAGTTTATTCAAGCTTAAATGGACAATGGCTCCTCCTCTCTCATTCTGTGTTTCTATTCCTCCTCCTTAACGTAACGTAAAAATATGTACAGTATCTGTGTTATGAAAGACATAGCAGAGAAACAATATCTTTCAGAAGATAGTCACAAAGTCAGACAGATCCATAACATTGTCATGAAATTGATATAGATATGAGTTCATATTTTTGTGCTCAACGTATGGAGTTGATTCTTGTTGAAAGCGGTGCAGTTAGGACTGCATGTCTGTTTTGTGGGAAAACTTTATATTCTAACTTAAAAAGTGATCCAGAATATGGCTTGCTATTTCTGATTTATATTTTTAAAGTGCTTGAGTGTGACAAAAGCGTGAAATCAATACATTGCAACTTAGCAGAGAACATTTCAAAAGCATGCAAACTCCCAAGACAATGGCATGAGAGTAAACTGACCAAATGTTTTCATATGAGAATTACTTATTTTTAATTTAGCCTGAAATTGCTAAATTATACTTCATGAGGCAGGGATAATAAGGATAAGCTTATAACTTGCATTTCAATTTCTAACTAATAACACCACCAGTATGAACATACTGCTGTCTTAATGTGTTTTTTTTCTCCATTAGATGCGATACAGAGATTGAAAATAAATGTTTTAAGTATATGATCATGTTGCAATGTCGCCTTTTCATAGAAATTTCATTACACGTGAGAAATAGCATGTAAGAGTTTGACTTTTACAACATGTTGTCAATTGGTTTATTATCAAGAATCAACCACTGCTTCAGCTTTGTCTGATTCATGACCTATGCAGACCAGGGAGAGTTTTTCTGTCTACTCTCTCTTTTTTTTTCTCTCTTCCTACAGGAACACTGTCATGGGTCTCCTTGCCACATCTGCCATGTTTTTTTTTTTATTATTGTTACTTCAAACTATCTATTAAGGTAAAAGTTTGTCTTTTAAAATGTATTTATCATTGTGAAAGTGTCTTCTTCTATCTAGTTGTCAGTGTGTGATGTGGCGCCTAAAAGGAAAACGGTGTGGTGCTGAGCTGCAAACCAAAGTTGTGAATTGTGGTATCTAAGCCCACAGACACCGTGGGACAGTTTCAGGCTCTGGAAATGTACATAATGAATGTCACTGTGTCGTCAAAACAAGTCAGAAGCTCATAGTTTTAAGGTTTGCACTTATCTCCAGAGCTGCTTAAAGTCAACTGTTATTTGCCAAAATTTTGCTGAAACAAAGTTATCAGAAGATCAGTATTGCATAAAGACTAGAAAAATCACATATTTGCCCTTTATTGCAAAACTATTTGTCTTGTAAGTGTTTTTTCATTGAGGAATTGCATGTAAAACAACAACAAAAAAACCCA
This sequence comes from Leuresthes tenuis, assembly GCF_036924035.1. Classification (NCBI taxonomy): domain Eukaryota; kingdom Metazoa; phylum Chordata; class Actinopteri; order Atheriniformes; family Atherinopsidae; genus Leuresthes; species Leuresthes tenuis. The sequence continues at coordinate 11,880,229 of NW_027325356.1, forward strand.
GAATGCAGTGAGGAAGTTCATCTAATTTACAACTCCTAACCTTAAAACTCTTCCAGGGGTAATATATATTTATGTTTAAGACATATAGTCTCTCTGTGTGTGTTTGTGTGTGAGTGTGTGTTGAATTGTGTGCAAACCATATACTGACACACATTAATTGTTTGGATTTCTCCAGCACAACTGTGGGACCACATTGAGGCATTAATTAATGAGCTTCTCATGTTGTGGCCTGGTAATTGTTAACATTTTCAAAAGACATTCCTGCTACTACACTCCCATGGATAAATATCCTCTGGCGAGTAGAGCAACATTTCAAAAACAAATGTGACCTCAGATAAAAGGGAACTCGATGACACCAGCTGAGGAGGGGGCAATAGCAACCATGCTGGGAAATTCATTCAAATTGTGTGTTGCAATCTCTGACATCCTCCTCTATGTGAGACCTGGAGAAATAGAAAGGATATAGGGTGGTAAGAAAATGGTACGTGTTTTTTTTTCAATACTCATAAATGTCCTTGTTGAGTGTACATCTGCCTTATAAGTGAATCTTTGTGGATTTTGCAACCTCTTCCCCTCATCTTGTATGCAAGCACAGTTTTAAGTCTATGTTTGAGCTCAGTGGGAAACAGCCAGTGGGTACTCTAATGAAAGTCATTCTGCTGTCCTACAGAGAGGTCAAGCTTTTACACCTGGCCATAACTGCATGGGGCCACACTGCATGCGTGGCCCTGGAAATGACTGACAGATAAGGAACTGCATAATTTAGATGTTGGGATCAGGCCAGCAGCAGAGAAAGATGGCAGCCACAACATAAAATAGTGTCTAGATCAGTTTTTTTCTAAAGTAAATATCATAAAGACGTTGTTAATTAGATTTTACTTCATGTAACACATGCAACAATTATGAATTTCACCTTTACATACTAACAGCAAGTTGCCATTTGAGTGTGTATGTATTGTCACCACCACTCCAGAGGATGGCAGAGTGGTTGATAAGACACGGCTTCATGGAGCTTGGTTCCTGGCTGTGACTTCTTTGGATGTAGGGGAGGGCTTAAACAGTGAGATTTGGGCCCCATTAAGAACTACTAAGCCTGCTCATTTCCTCGATTTTCACACCTCCCTAAATCATCCTGCATTCTATGAATTGAGAGTAAGAAATAACAGAATAATCTGAGTCCAAATGGCATCTGGCAAAAAAATTCAAAGGTATCTCAAAACATATTCAAAAGATATAAGTAAGTCAGATTGGACAACCAGAGCCAGAGCGATGAACATGTTTTTTTGACAATCACATACATTTTTCTGTGGAGTCTACTGAAGTAACACATCTATTATGAATTAATTCTTTAAAATTTGTGTTGCACCAAAAATGTTTAATGAACTACATGGAACTTCCCAACAGTGCAAAGATCCATAGGCTGCTAATTTGTGTTTCCAGCAGCATGCATCTGTCCATCTGGCTGCTGTACCCAGAACTCAGGGGCAGTCTGTGCAGCTACACTCCAAGCATGGTGGGATCCTCTTGGCTGCCAGAGATGCAGCACGTTAATGAAGAGGTAATGAGCCAGCAGATCCCTGCGATCTGCACCGGGGCCACAGTGCAAAAGTTTACGTTCCCAGGACATGGAGGGAGAGCATGCCGAACAAGCTGCAGGATGAAAGCTAGGCCTGAGTCGGCCGCATAGATCTAGAGCCACAGAGGGGATTACAGACACCTACTTCCAGCTTAGGCTGGAGTTTTTGAAGTTTGGGCATAGGAGGGGAGGGATCCCTTTGGCAGAGTCCTGTTTGATTCTGGTGGGAGTCCATCTCTAATCCTCCCTTCCCGTTCTCACCTTCTGCCTGATCCACTGCAGCCTCTCATCCCCGTGGTCCAGGATCATTATCCACCTTGGCCAAGGGGCTCCCCCTCATTAATTTCCCTAAGCAGATTACAGAGTGTGCGTTTGTTGTTGTTGTTTGAGCCATCTGATTTGCCTAAGCCCTTTGTTTTTTCATCTGGTTTACACTTTAATGCCCCCCGAATGAGTTTCAATGACGGGGAGGATCAACCTGACCCACTGGTAACTGCAGCAGAGACTTAAGAGAAGTGAGGCTGACCTGAGGGGGTGGATGAAGGAAGGGAGCATATCTCACATCTCTCCACTGCAGATTTAGATGTTCAGAGGAAGGAGACAAGTGTTGATTTACCCTCAACTCATTTCCTCAGAGTGAGGCTAAAGACTAGATGGGGGACTGGATCACTGGCTGTAATTGCTAAACCAATAAGGACCACAGGCCCACTGTTAGCTGCTCTGGACTGCAAATGACACAGCTGCTGGGCCAAACAGGACCCAGAGATCTCCTCACAGCCAAATACCTCTCTGAAAAATGAACCCTCAGACTGATGTAGTCAGTTGGCAGGCCATGCAAGCTCCTCTCTGAATTTGGAGCTGTTTGCACAATACAAAGCTTGGAGGGGGGAGTAGTTTGCAAAGACGGCTTGGTCACTCTGTTCGCTTCATCTTCTCCATGTGACATCTCATTAGTAAGATGAACGCAGACTGACCTGGGTCCAACAGCACTTGGCAGTCCTATATGCGCTCCCGTCTGACACACCTCTCACACATCATTATCAGCTATTTGCCACAGTGAGCTGAACATTACATAATTTATCTAGCTTTTCACAAACAAAGACACTATAGAAGTGAACTACCTCAGACAGAAGTGAAAATTCTGCACTAAAAGTAAGTCTACTCTATTTTCAAATGGCATGATAGATTTTATTTCTCAAGGTACATGGCTATGAACTGTGACACCACAATAAATAAACAAGGTTAAAAAAAAATTAAACGCAAGCCAAACACACAATAACGACCTAGCAGCACTCACACAAGCATCCTGCTCAACCCCCATCGTCTGCCTGTTTCCTATCTGAGGCAAACAATTCTATACAATTAATCTGACAAAGCCAAATTTAATTGATTGATAAGAGGCGGAAGGGCCAGCACTAACCTTCCTGAGCTGCATTTGTCTGGAAGCACAGACGGACAGTGCAGATGTCATCAGGTCCATCAACCGGCCAGACTTTATCAAGCCCTGGAATCAAGAGCAGTGTGTTTAAAGTATGGCCAACATTGCACAAAGACTGAGGGCAGCGAAAAGGTAGAGCTAATGGGACACTTGTGTACATCTCATCTCTATCTACATCTAACAGGACAGGACCATGCAGTCTTTGAGGTCAACATTTGCTTTTTTTCATCTCCAAAAGATTGTCCTGTGACACAGCAGGTAACCATAATCTTGGAAAATGTAATTGTTTACTGATGAAGAAATCTGTGTGTGTTTTTTTTAAACAATCCCACAATGAGACTCGTGCAAAAAAAAAAAAAAGAAGTTGTCTGAATAAACACAGTTTTGTTTAACCTATAATGTCCACAGCTCAGCTCTGAGCTGCACCTAGAAAATGTTGTGGCCTGTTTGGTCCTGACCTACAATCACAGAATGCTGTCTGTGTATATCTTCTCATTGTAGAGTCAAAGTGGCACGCTGAATCACATAGAAAAGGGCCTGCAAATGGCAACAGAAAACCTAGGAATTTGGTCTTAGTTTAGACTAGGACATAAAAGACACAACAACATGGGAATGAACTATGATTTATGCACGCATGAGCAAAGTATTTGTATATGGCTCCCACTTGTTGTAACTGACCGTCTGCAGTGTTGACCGCATCCTTGCTTTATGCTGCCCCATTTTCTCAACATGGTTATTCAGTTGCATGAGTAATATGCCTTGTTGTTCTTTATCTAGAAGTAGACAAAACATTTTTTCACATTTTACATGCCAAACCGTTTTGGATTAAAGCATATTATCAAAGGCTTATTGACTTTAATTTGTATTACATTATTAAAAAAATGTATATAAATAGAAGTGTAACACATTTTCACTCAATAATGGGTATCTAAATAAATGCCTTCAAAGAAGCAAATCAAGAAACAATAAGTCCAAATACACATAATTCTAACAGGTAATTTGGTTTCACATTCCTCTATCAACACTCTAATGGAATAAGTCAGTTTTGTTTTAGCACAGTTATTCTTTTCTGATCATTTCTAGAGATTATTGTAAAAGAGATTCTTTATTTTACACACAAAAACGTAATTTATTTGATTTGGACTGGACATGTGGAATTATCTTGTGAACAACTGGCCATTTTTCAGACTTTAGTTGCAAATGGAGTGAACATAGTAAAATAATTTGCTTTGTAGATCATTGCAATTTGTGGTTGGTGGAGGAGCATGTCTTGTCACCCACAAAGAAGGTATTGACTTTTATTAGTATCAGAAAATGTTGGAAAAGTGTGCTGTCATAGGTGTCTCATAAAGCTCAGTCTTATCATTTAAAAAGTTGTTTGATATATGTAATAACAGAAAGATTATAACACAAATGAGCCACTTTTTCCAATATATTGATCTGCTTTTTGGTATTAAATACTAAAATATTAGGGTAGTCCTTTCAATTTACTCTATATACTTAGCAAATTTCTCTGACCTTTAGGTCAACACTAACAGAACATTAGCCCTCACACATTGATTTGATTACAGTCTCTGTCTTCTTTCTTTCCTTGGCATTTCAGTGACTCGTTCCACATCTGGAAGAGCGTTGGCCCTGGTGAATGGCCTGCTGTGTGCTTTTTCTACACATGACTGTCGGTGGATTACCCACCTAAACCTTTGGGGTTGGCAATAAGGTTGGCCTTCCAACTCTGACTGGATGAAATTAGCGTGCTCAGAGCTACATTCACTTTTTAGATAATTCACACTATGTATAACCACTTACCCTGAAGAGACGGCAATTCTATGTATGTTTCCATATGCCGAAACAAAATATACTGATGTACAGTGAAACACAAGACATTAATCTTTGTTTTATACTTTGGCTTCCCTTGTGCAATGTCACCAGGTTTCACTTTTCAGCTGAGAAAGAACGACACGGAGGGGAGGTGGTATTGGGGTGGGAGGAGGGTGGTCAACAACCACACTTGGTTTCAGTGGTGGGGAGGAGCTGCAGGCGGTGGCATGGGCTCCTTAACAGCCTCACCCCACTGATCTCGCAAATTCGGTAAACTTCATGGAAATTTAATAAGTGCTGCTGCTTTGTGTTCATCTGCAGAGCCTGGGCCTGTTGCTGGGGGGCACATGTGTGATGGTTTACTTGCAGACACTCGCCAGCCTGTTTCTAAGGCTGACAGAGGGAAGTCCCTCTTAATGTTGCATCTCTCTGAGCTAGAGACAGAGCTGTGACCCCAGGGGCTGTGCCGCTTGAGCCAATATAGACTCTGTACGTCCTGAGGGGGAATAATATGTGGGGCTGGTCCAGACCCGTTTCATTTCCCCTCCCTTCATTCTCTCTCTTTCTCTCCCTTCAAAGGCCCTGCTCAGCTGCTCCTGCCAGGCTACAGAGCTCTTTGAGTTAAAAGGACAGCAACAGTCATTTGAAATCGCTGCCTTTGCTCCCTCGTCGCTCCTTTTTCAGTGGCTGGCTTCTTCTGGCTGCGCCACACTGAGCAGTGCCCTGCCATGACAACTAAATAGGCCCCCTAATACCACTTCATAAAGCCAAGGAGTATCCTCCAGGCAAGGAGCTGTAAATTAAAGGCATAAATGTTGCCTTCATGGGAAGCGCAAAGAGTGAACCTTCCACTAAAATGACAGGAATGGCTTACAGTCCAGGCTAAATGATACCTTAAGTAGGCATAATTTATAGGGACGTTTTACAGTGAGAAATAAATGGATCTTCTGGTTATAAAGAACATGTTGCTCTGTACATGGGATTTGGTTTGTGTGAGCGTGGAAGCAATGGACTTATCAACATGTATGACTTTGAAGGATGATATCAGACATTGAGTGAGACCAGAGATAAATTACAATTTTTTTTGTGACAATGGCAAAAAATGTTTATGCTGAGGTATCCACTGATAACACCCACTTATGCAGCAGATATATATATATATATATATATATATATATATATATATATATATATATATATGCAAAGAATGTATTTCATTTTCAACTGTCATCACCCGTCACTGTCCATCATGGCCACATAAACAGTTTTTGTCAGTCTCATAAACGGCTCAGCTGTCCTCCCCACCGGTTTTCCTTGTCATAATTCATTTTCTTAGAGGAAGATCCCATAAGTATGACAGTGGAGTAGAGGAATAAGACAACAAGGAAACTTTTCTTTTTATCTGGCACTCCCAAACACAGAGAAAAAAAAAGTTAAGCTGCTGTTTATTTAGTCTCAGTCCTTTACTGGTCGATAGACAACAAGGAACAAGTGCAAGTCCCTAGTGCAGGTAGATGACAACAGCTGAAGATGAGTGAGGGAGCAGCCTGTTTTCTGTCCTTCTTTTCTGTCTGTCTGTATATCTCCCTCTCTGTCTTTCCTCCACGCCAATGATGATGTGACAAGCCTGCTAAGCAGATATATACACCCGTCATTTATGCGCCAGGCTGTCTGTAACAGAACAATTCCTCAATTCATTCTTCACATCATTGTTTTCCCCTTTTTAACGTGTCACAGAGGTCTCATGTTGCGTGTGTTGTGACGGCAGGGGTGAGATAGGAGGGCAGACAGGCACAAAGTGGAGGGATGCTGGGCTTCTCCAAGGGGATGTTTGGCTTTGTAATTTCACCCTTGAAATTCGTGATTACAAACGGGACAACTTTTTTAATTTTCTCTTTTGTCTGGATTCAGCTGGCTGACAGTCTGCCTCAGCAGCCAGGCCTTTTAATCAATCACCTAGATAATCAAATGTCACTGGCTATCTGCTCCATGTAATTACTTTTGCAATTAAAAATCAATCTCCAGTCACCCCATCTAATTAGAGGGATGGGCAGATCTTCATCTAGATTGATTTTATAATACATATTGACTTCAAATGCCATAACATTGCCATATTCTCTCATTTTCATGCTGTGATGCATCAAAACAAAATGCCAGGGATTATAGGGAGGTACAGAAAGAGGCTGTTCCAATTCTGCGTACCAGGAAAAGGTCTCCAATCTAGGAAAGGTTCGCCTTACTAGCATGTCTGTAATGACAACACTCATCCTATCTGTTCCAACTGAAAAGTGAAAAAAGACAATTGGGGGTCCAACAAATTACATGATAGGCTTCAACCAGTAAAGTAAAACACAAGGATATGTTTATACTCTTACCCTTAAATCTGTTGTAACTCCAATAATGATGTAGACGTATGTAGGTGATATAGACTTCTAATACTTCACTGACACTTTAACATGTGCTATCTGAAGAAACAATCTTGTCAGGTGTCCTCACCTCAACATCTGTCTTGGCATTCAGAAAGTCTGCTATGGCAGATATTAACAAAACACCACCACAGGCAGCATGATGTAGATTTTCTTCCTGCTCTTACAGCAAATTTGTTCTCAAGGAAACAGATAGATGTGTACTTATGGAAGACATCATTATGGCTCGCATGCCCACCGTTGGGGACAGGCGTGTGACGGACATGTGTGCACGTTGCCCCGCCGTGACTCTTTCCGTCTCTCATCTCCACCTTGTTGCCTTCAGGGATACTTACAGCCCTGACAGGTCCAATAATGAAGCTTTCCAACGTAGGCTTATTTAGACACACACTCACGCAAGCATGCATACACACACACTCAGAGAAACGTGCAGAAACATACACAAAAACATGTGCAAGCACACACGCAAGCAGGCACAGCCTCAGGGAGACTGCCATTCATACGCTCAAGCAAAACAGTGGAGCCTACAGGGAGACATGAACCTCAAGGACCAGCTGTGTGCAGAACCTTGAGAACCGCAGAATGCAAAATAACAGTGGAAAAGGCTGCCACAGGCTTGTAATACAAATATGTGCACAGCTAAGTATTTAACTACTGTATATTGAGGTCTCTCAGTTGATTGAAGCTACATCTCCTATGTGATTACACTGGTTATAATAGATGGTTTCTCCTGTATTATGTCCACAGGTGATTAATTCTGTCCATCAGACAAGTGATGAGGAGTCTCTGTCCTCCCCTTGGCTGATGATAATAAAGAGCTCTGAAGTCTGTAGTTTCTATCTAGACGAGTGTAGTGATTAAAAAAGGGAACAAAACTCCATATGAGCCTAGAGGGAGGCAGTCTACAGCGGATGGGTAGATGGATGGAAAGAAAGAAAGAAAGTGAAGAGCAAAGGTGGTTATTTAACCCCACATGAGTTGGCAGCACTGTACCTCTCTATTAAGCACTAAAGAGTAAACAAAGACATGTATCATGCTAGTTTTCTTGGCCCCATGCAGTGCAGGGAGTGTGATTGGCCCGTGTTAGTCTAGTGCAGCCTGGGCCTTCTCCCAGAGCGACCAGTAATAAGGGCAGCACTTATCATGTGTTGCCTCCAGCCACCAACACCACCACTGGAGCAGCTCACATTGAAAAAAAAGGGGAGAGGAGAGCCCACCACTGTTGAGAAGTAATTAATCACTGTGGAGTGGGAGCTGTCAAATCCCCAGGTCTTTTGAACTGATAATGCTGCCCACCACAATTTAGTCTGATGGAGATGAGATTTTCTTTTCACCTCTGGCAAGAAAGAGCCAAATAAAGAGGGAAAAAGAAAAGAAGAGAGGCCGGGGCAGAGAGGTGATGCAGAAAATATATTTTTTGAACAACAGCGGCCGGTGGTGTATCTAATGATTGCCTTGCTCCTCTTAAACCTGACGTCCTTATCAAGTCTAAGTGTCCCGATCAATACATTTCCTCTCAGGCATTCCTGAAATAGCTCACACAACAACTCTCTCCAGCAGCCCCCCACCACTCTCTTTCTGTTACAACACCATCTGTTTTCATAGCCTGATCACCGAGTGTCTCTGCCAGTCAGACATATGAACAAGTCAATATTTGTTCTGATACAAAAGTTATGCTTATTGCTAGGCATTTTCAACCTTGATGTTAGTGAGTCGGAGCAGATTTGTTAGTTTACTGCTTGATTTTACAGCTGGGGATGTCAATAATAGCTGTCACACTACATTATAAACAAAAAAGACCAAAAGAATTATGGGACTTTTGTAGGTATTGTGCAAAAGAAACAAAAAGAGAGAAGGCATCATATGTCGTGTTGGTTGTAAATCATTTTGTAAAATGTATCAATTTGACATGGCTTATGATACAAAAAATCTATATCTTTGAAAATGAAAAAAAGGAAACTTTTGAATACAAAAAAACCTATGAGTCTATTCAGACTACAAAGAGATAGATAGAAGAATTCAACCAGAAAGTGTTGAAACAATTTGTGAAAACTTCATCCTGCAATGAATGACCTGTGTCATCATACAAATGGTTTCAGGTTGGACACTGACCAAAATCTGTGACACATGCAGCTCAAAAATAGAATGTCATCAACAGCACATCTTGGTGTTTAATGTGCATCTCTTATGTGTTTGTTTAATTGCCATTCTCATGGTAAAAGTCTAAGTGTCAGAGTTCATGACCTTTGGTGTTGGCTTTTGCAACACTGGATGAAGGTGCTAAGCGCTGGCTTTAGTAAAGGGATTGTGGGACTGCAGCCAGACTTTGGAATGTTTTCTTACACTTTAAAAAGCACATTTATAAGCAGGTTTATTAGCGTATTGGATGTCAGGAACAAATAAGCACGTTGGCTCTCTAGAATCCGCAGTTGATAGGAGAAGTGAGGCACCTACTAATAGAAGAAAGGATGATGCTATCAAGTGAAGGCAGAGATGAAAGAGAGACAGCTGTCCTGGATGGGTGTGCATGTTTTATCAGGCTGTTTGAGTTCTGTGTCAAACTGGAACTATTATAAGTGTGATACAATGTATAAAAGTAAAGTTTTTCCTCTGTACACTTTTTTGTTTTTAGACTCCAAAGCATTTTTCAAATTAGGTTAGTCTTGGCGGTTCAACTGGACCACTGCCCTTGTCCCAGTATACATGCTCAGGATGGAAATTGAGTTTGTGACTGAAGTATGTCAAACACCATGACACTGTGTGAGAAAACATTTAATTCTACTGCTTTCAACCTTTTCTGTGGAAGACCATCAAATATTTAAATATAGCTGAATTCCCTGCACAGATGTTGATGGTAGTTTTGTCAGATGAAGCTGCAGTTCTAAAATCAGGATTTTATTAGAGCAGAGGAACAGTCTGGCAGTTCTTGTTATGTGAGGGTGAGCGATTTATTATTGAGGGTGAGCGATTTACTGCTATTATATGCTTACATTGTACTGTTTTTGAAAAACAGATATAGTTGAAATATAGTTGAAAGAATGCATGCAGGAATGATTTGTCCCCCGACCTCTTTATGTGGGTGTCTTAGTCTGGTTTTGACAAACACAACTTTGCATGATTTTGGTCAGACTAACACAAATTCATTTTTCTAGGGTCATGTAGTCATGTTAAGAAATGCAGCTAAAATGTATTGGAAAATGTTTAAACTGCAACCCAAGAAGCGATGTTTTCCCCTCTCTTTGCAGCTAAATTAGCATGTCAACATGACAGTATTATTGACATTGAAGATATCTTTACCTTTTGTCCTGACTTCACACTTTGAAGGTAGAGCATTCACCAATGGAGAACAGGTTTCCTTTTTATTGCTGTGACATATAGTCAATACTCAATATAGTTCTTGACACCCTGAGGCCCAATAGCAGTCACTTGTGTATAAAGAGTGTCAGCGAGTTATTTTGACCCCCTACTGTAATCATGACCTTTCCAATAACACAACTCCCCCACAGAGTCTCATTCCCTACAGGCTTCTCCAACTCAGGGCTAAACTGCATTACCCCAGCCAGCATTCACAGCTCAGCAGCTTCTAAACAAGCCACTGTTGACACACACTGAAACACACATCCACATACTTACAAGGATGCACTGCAAGGACAATAAGTAACTAAACAGCACACACACATACTGTAACACACACATAGACCAGAAACACACATTTATGTGTACACGAACAAGGCTTGAATATTGAGCTCAAAGGAACATAACATGTAACCAGCGATATCATGCATAAATGAAAGGGAAAATGATATGGCATGCATTTCATTCTTTTGTAAGATTGCGTCCCCAGGTCATTGACTAAATAATTAGGCGATTGAAGTGACAGATTAAAGGGAGATTGGAAGTGACTGTGAAAGCAGGATAATGTTTCCCTAATCAGCTTGGTCGGAGAAATGCAGATTGTGAAATTTTCCAGCTACTTCCTTAGAAAAATGCATTTCACTTCTGATTAGAGATGATTAGTGTGCTTGTGGAGGAGGAGGGGGTCAGGGCCTTGTGATCCTGGGTTCCTGAGGACAGAAAAAGAGAGAGCAAGTGAAGAAAGGAGTGAGGCTGGGGGCATAGGTGGAGTGCCAGCAGACCTACGTAGAGAGCAATGCCTGGAAATAATGGAGCTGGAAAGAGTTAGAGAAAATACAAAAAAAATTGCTGTCCTTCCAACTCAAAGAGGATGATTTAGGAGTAGATAAGCCTTTGAAAGAAGAGGAGATCACGTAAGAGGAAGCACAGGATTGTTCTGAGTCCTGTACCATAGGGCAGGAAATAGCAGAGAGATATCTGCTTATCACAACTTTTCAGCTAGTGGATCTTTCATTTACCAGGCTATAAAAAAAAATATCCCAGATTTATAATGGCTACAAAGTCCCTCTGCAAACTCCTCTCCAGTTATGCCAGGATAATAGTTTCTGAGCAACAGCAATGCAGAAGGTTAAATGTAGAACAGATGTAAAGTGTAAAATACAACATGATCAAAGCTAAAGCACTCAAGACAGATACGCCAGCAAATGATGATGAATGACTCTCCGCAGAATTGTAAGCTGCACATAAATGTAGCGAACTGCAAAGGTGGGAGCTGTGGTGGAGGACAGAGAAGGGGGTGGGGGGCACACCAAGGAGCAAAAACAGTGTCTAAACTCATCGGGATGATCCTCCGCAGAAGGCCCCCACGATTAAGTTCCTACAGCGGGAATCACAGTTCGGAAAATGTGTAATTGATTTCCCCAAAGGCTCAGAGAGCGCCCTTAGTGATCCCTGGGATAGCCTTGCCTGTGAAAGTTAGCTTTTCTCCCAGGCTTGCGGCCACAACTGAATGACATCATCAACTTGTGCACATTTTTACTTTTATCTCTGAAAGATATATTATCCATGTGCGGTGCTCTGCTGGCAGAGATCAAAGGCAACACTCTGTCAGGCACCATATTAAAGTGAAACACAGTTTTGCTACAGAAAAATAATCTGTTTATTTCAAGTTAGATTCTGTTACATACCTAGCTTTCACAATCACACACAATTCAACTTGACTTTGGTGCTTTTCCACTAAGAGCAGTTATTGTTGTCTGTTCCAGATGATGAAATGAAGAAAGAAAGACAACAGATGTTTGACATAATGCATGTTGACTGTTACTATCACTTTATACTTTTAAGATTTATATATATTCTAATGATTTGTGAAGACACCTGTATAGGTGCTGCTTCTTCAATTCAGTGACTGCATACAAATTAGACAGCATTCACATATGCACTCCATATACCTTTTAAAAAAAACACATAGAATGGCAGACATACCCTTTTGAGTCTCGATGTCTTGTCCAGGAGGATCATTGGCTGGTGTGAAGCTGGTGGTCACGCTCAGAAGAAAACCAGACAGAGGGACACATGTTTGTGCACTCCTAAATGAAGTGTGACCACGGTGTACCTCTGAAGCAGGGGCTTGATGGGGGCTGTTATGGGGCCTGTCAACAGGGGGGCGCTGTGATAATTTGATGTGAACTAGCTTGATAAATCACTGTGTTGTTACCTTGGCTTTAGTATCTGTTTATGTCTCTACAAATTGAAACCCCACTGGCACAAGGCTAAGGCAGAGTTGTACCCTGGCCCCCAACGATTAGTTCAAGGTGGGGAGAGTTGGGATGGCAGGCCCCTATTGGCCATCTCCCTCTTGCTGTTTTGTCTCTCCCTGCTGAGGGAGAAAGGCACGGACATGTGTAAGCAATAAAGCCAAAGGTCTGCCTTTCACCACAGCCTGAGAGAAAGGAATGCAGAACCAAACTATAAAATAATAATGGGCACTAGGGCAAGGAAGAGGCAAGGAGGAGGCAGGAGGAGCTGGGGAGGGGGTATCAGAGACAGACACATCTGTAAGGGAGGTAGGGGGTGTTAAGGTGGGGTGGGGTCTTGAAGTAGAGCCCTCCTCTGACCTCTGGACGTGCTGTTAAAGGCAGAGCGTAGCAAGCAGCCCAGGCTGGCACCGCATCAAAAGGCTGACAGATGAAGGGCAAAGGCCAGTTTGACCTGAGCGCTAAGCTGTTGCTAAGCCTCTTAAAGCCAGAGGAGAGGTGCAGTAACAGGGAGAGGAAGCGAGGGAAGAGAGTGAGTGAGACTGAGAGCAAAAAATATCATTCACAACTCCCTATTTCTCTGTGATAATCAAAGGGATGATAAAAAAGCCAGTTGTGTCAACATTAAATACAGATGCACTGAAGTCAGAAGAGATAACATTAAGCACCTCGTGCAGAATTGTTTCGCGAGGGGCACACTTTATCTAAAGCTAATAAACCTACATCCCCAAAGTCAGTTTAAAGCAGGTTTTCATAATCACCGAAAATAAACTACAATCAGGATAATAAGACAGACAGATGGAGTCCTGAGGCATTTATCTGCTTTAAACATTTCTCTTAGAAGCCACCAACTTATCATGAGCTTGTCAACACAGTGACACCATTCTTTCAAATGAAACGCTAATGCGCTGAGCTGAGCACACAGTGCCAGTATCTGTTCATAAAATCTGAGGGTTGATCAAAAGGTTTGCTACATCCAGTTCAGTGTATACCTTGGCAAATAAGTGGAAATCATCACAAGTACTCACATAACAAGGATACAAACACAGTGGAACTGCTTCCAATGAGAAACGCTACGACAAAGCAAACCAAATAACACCAAGAGGGGGGAAACAGCAGACAGGAATGAACGGGAGATTAAGAAGAGAGGGAAGAAAAACAAAAAGAGAAGAACTAAAACTTTGAAAAACTGATCTCCTGAAAGGAAGCGGACATATCCCACAATGCAACGGGGCAGGAAATGCCTACTGTGGGGATAGGATGCCCCTCTGGACCCCATTAAGGAAATGCATGAAATTAATAGTGACATCATGTTGCTTGGTCAACAAATGCAAGTTGATTGATGAAGACAAACGGTCAGGGTGATAGCCAGTTGTTGGCTTTCCCTGGGATATGCCGTTTTCAGCCAGCCTCTACTTCCAGCTCGTGAAAGGGATATGGGCTGTCGAGCGAGCCATAGTCCAAAGCCACTGCTGTCACTCAAAGTCACTCTGGGGTAGTTTTCAACACTTGTGTAAGGTGGCTGAAAGGATTTCAGCTGAAGTGCTGAAAAAATAATACATTTCAGGTGAAAAGTTAGCATCCAGACATTGATCATTCTAACAGAGAGTGGATAAAATGCAATAAACTTGACCACTGCATTTAAATATAGCTATTTTCTTGCCACTTTGTGCAATAACAACAGCTGTAACATTTACAGGGTTCTTGTTTATTGTTGCTGCTATTTCAAAGAATATGAATAATGTTCCTGAATTCTATGGTTCATATATTATATTAGTTCACTATTTTAGTTTCAATTTTACAAAGACAATAAAACCAAGTCACTTGCAGATGCTGTATGTTTGCTTGTATCTTTATTAAAGTGAATTAGTTATGAACTGTCCTCATGCATGAATCATACATCAATAATAACCTAATTTTCAGTACGATTCATTATGATGAAGATAGAGGAAAATATAAATGTGTGGCAAAAACAGCATACCGGCTGCAAAAGAGAAAAAAATATGTTTTTATTTGTCTCGAAATGAGTCGGTAAAGTTTTTACTCTGAATTTCCTGAATAGGATTTATTTTCACCTTTTTTAATCACTTTTTTTGTCATAATCCTGCACTGATTGATGTTTTGGGTATTTTTCTGAGCCGTAGGAATGGTGCAGGTTTGAAATTTCCCTCCTCCTGGGTGGAGTCTGGCCTTTGCTCTCGTGCTGTCGCACATGTGCCTCATCAGTGGAGCTGCTTATAAGGACCTGCTAGAGCAGTGAACTCTCTACAGGATTGTTAGTGTCTGATGTGTGGTGATCAGGCCACTTCTTGTGCCTCCTAGTGTTTCCACCATGTTCAAGAAGTGGTGTCCAGTTCAACAATTTTGGTCTGACTACTCCATTCGAAACTACTTTGGGATTACTTACCACAGCTCCTTACCTGTCTGCTTACACTCCTACGGCTCTAGCACCCTCCTGGAACAAGCAGCGACCCTCGTCAAAATCCAACCACAATTTTACAACAGTAAGACTGAAAATATTCACGGAAATAACTTATATTGGATTCCTCGAAAGGCCATCATCAATCTTCAGTACTGGAACTAACATACTTCTCCTCTCTCCTGGAGACTTAAATCATACTCTCGTACCCACACCAGGAACCCCAGAGACAATCAACCACAACCATTGTTCAGATAAACTTTTATTTAAAACTTCAGTTTCCGTTGTCATGCTTCAGCGTCTGTTCTGAATTCGCTGCACAAGCTGTGACATTTTTGCTACTGTGCGAGCAGTTCAACATAAATGTGCCCTTCACACTTCTAGAGAAAAGGTTCTGCGTCTACTCTAAAGTTTGGTTCATGGTACTCATTAGATCAACACAGTGTACATTGGAACATGTAAAAGGCCTACTATTGCCTGTGTGATGGCTGTGTCAGAACCCGAAAGTCCGAGTTGGTGGTTTGGTTTTTGTGTTTACTTTAAGCAATGGCAACTGAGTGTGTTAGTTTTTTTTTTTTTTGTACAATCCAGCATGAGCGGATGACATTTCATTAGGATGGTTGATTCATGTGTTCTGTTTTGAGTGTTTAGCCATGGGGGCAGGACTCAGAAGCCAGTAAACCAAGAAAAGGATATTTTGATGTGAAAACTTATTACAGGATGAGGTTTAATCCAAGTCATGGTGTTTTACTAAACATAACCATCTAGATTTGAATACTTAAGCAAGTCATTTTAAATCCTATACAGCCACGAAAATAGTGAAAGTGTAAGGAAACAAAGTGACTGAATGCAAAAACATTTGAAAATAAACTTACCTGAGTGCAACAGCGACTGAATTAAAACAAGATATATAAAAGTAAACTTAACTGAAGGTCAAGATGGAACTTGGTCTTGACTCTCCCACTTTGCAGTTTAGTATGTATTGACATTCCACATCTCCTCCAACTGCTGACTTTTGAGACTATCAAATGTAATGCAACAGTAAAAACTGGACTTTCACTGTTTTGATACCATACTACTCTAAGGAGTGATTTTTGTAATTCAGCAACATGTAAAATCATGTAACGTAAATTACATGATGTGTAGTTACATTTTTGTGGAGGTGCATGCCAGGCTATGGACCAGCCACAGTGTAAGCTGCTGTCTACGCTTTGCGTCTCAAATGTTGACATATAAGACGGCATCAACATAAAACTCCATATTTCTACACGGAAACACAATATGTAGTTACTTTTTTTTGTTTGAGAAGCCTCAGCTACATAGGTTGGCACTAACTGAGGCAGACATCTGCAGTTAAAAAACAGGAATTTCCAACTTTCATTCACAAGAACTTATGACCACAGAAGAGACTGAAGCCAAACGTAAATGAAACACCTGTATTAATCTGTACATCAAAACAATTTTAAGAAAGTTAAAAGTTAAACTCTGTCAACAAGGTGGGAAGTAGGGCTATAGCGATACACTATTCTCAGGATACGATACACGACATTCAGCCAACGATTCGATACTATTTAATACAAATTATTTTCTAAAAGATTTTAAAGGGACAGTGTAATTTGACATAAATCGTCACTGATTGGACTGGTGGTCCGTCCTTTGAACCGGAAGGACAACACCACCAGACAAACGGAAACAAACAAACATGTCACAAACGTGTCTTCAGCGTACACAGACTCATGTTTATGATGTGAATACTGCATCATCAACCTCTTTGTTTTATTTGCTAAATACCATATCAAAACCACTGAGCTATGCACTTTATACAACATTTTTATTAACTAATTTATCACTGTTTTGTATAATGTGACCCTCCTGGCATTGTTTTGTATTATGTTAATGTTTTCACTAACTGTAACGTCTGGCTTTTCAATAAAGTTTGCTAAAAATTTTTTTTATTAAAATAAATAAATAAAATCGATACTCGTTGCTGAGACATCGATACTTTATCGGGAAACAAAATATCGATATATATCACGGTATCGATAAAATTGCTCAGCCCTACTGGGAAGTGACCTGTTATTACTATTGGATATGTTTTCACTGCATTCTGGTTGAAAAGTAGTTTTATTCCACACAACACATGGCTTGATTTTAGAAGTGGAATGCAATAACTTCCCCACCGTGAATCACATTCAATTGAGCAAAATATTTCTGTTATAATTAATAACTACCCCAAATCCCCACACTTAATTTCCATACTTCTGTTTTTCTCTGGTAAGTTGTCATTTACATAATGTGATGTGGAAGTCTGCACATAATGTCTTATCTCGAAAATTCTCAATGATATTCCCATGTCTAATTTTCTATGTGACTCATCTAGTACATGCCCAAATACAAAAAAGCTACGATGCTGTGTTAAATGTAAAAAGAAACAAAATGCAATGATGCAATACATTCACAATAGAACAAAGAAAACATGTCAAATGTTGACTGACATTTTAGTATTTCATGAAAAATTTTAGCTCAGATTTAAGTTTATGGATGCAATATGTCTTGAAAAAGTTGAGACAGATGCAAGAAAAAGGCTGTAAAGAGGGAGGAACTAGAAATAAACAGTACAAGAAACATGTTGAAGCTAAACAAGTTGACTGGCAACAGGTCAGTAACATGATTAGGTATGTAAAGAGCACCTAAGAGAGACAAAGTCTCTCAGAAGTAAAGATAGATAGAAAGAAAACTGCATCTACTGCATCTAAAATGAGGTTTCTCAACACAAA
This sequence comes from Leuresthes tenuis, assembly GCF_036924035.1. Classification (NCBI taxonomy): domain Eukaryota; kingdom Metazoa; phylum Chordata; class Actinopteri; order Atheriniformes; family Atherinopsidae; genus Leuresthes; species Leuresthes tenuis. The sequence continues at coordinate 11,898,295 of NW_027325356.1, forward strand.
ACTGTAAAAACATTCAATATTCCATCATCTACAGTACATAATATCAAAATATGCAGATGATCTGTAAATATGTTTGTGCACAAGAGACACAGCCAAAAATCAATACTGGAAGCCAAAGATCTTTAGGTCCTCAGGCTGCACTTCATTAAAAGCAAGCATGGTTCTATCATTGTGTCTTTGAACTCAGGTCACTGTGCCATATCCTGCTGAGAAGATGATCCAGAAAGACTTTAGGCATCTTTTTCAGGAAGGCCTTGAATATTTTGGCAAGACAAAACTAAACTGCATACTGCATCTATTACAACAGCATGGATTTAGAAGAAGTCTCAGGGTGCTGAACTTTTCACTTTTGCACCAATTTACATGATATGGTGCAAATTATGACAATAATGAATGCAAAATATGACAAAGAAGACCCAAGACTATTGACCAGCTAGAATTCTAGATTAGACAAGAATGACACAACATCCCTATTCCAAAAGGACTAGCAACTGATGTTCTCATTTCTCAGATGTTTGCATACTGTTGTTAAAAGAAAAGGGGATGCTAGACAGTTGCAAACATGGCCCTGTCTCACTTTTTTTTAAACATCAAATTTAAGATGAGCTTTTTAATTTCACAACATTTTCCATAATATCGTTAAAAGTCTGCCTTTCAGTTATCTGATATGTTCTCTATGTTGTATTGTGAATGAAATATTAGCTTATCAGCTTTGAAAATCATTGCGTTTGAATAGGCAACAGTTTGCACAGAAAGGCCTCTGTCAGACATTCGCTGTACGTTATCATACTAAAAATAGGTTTCTCATGTCTTTGCAGCATCTTCTGTGAAATCTCATTCAGCCCACAATTCAATGGTAGTTCAACAATCCTGTTGACAGAAGCCACCCATCATCATTTCAATCATAAACCAGCTGCAAACAAACTGTAGCATGTCCGTGATTCAACTGCAGCATTAATCAGTCTTTTGTTTGAGGCCTTGAGTCACTTGTAGTTTTACTCTATATAAAATATCGACAGTGTATTTCTAAATCCTTTTTTTATCATATCAATTATCTATCTATCACCTAAACCCGCTTCACTCTGATTTCAGGCAAAACACAGGACACTCTCTGGACAGGTAATCAATCCATCATAGGGCTAAGACTGAAGCAAAGAACCATGCATAGTCACCACCAATTTAGAATCACCTATTAACTTAACATGCATACCTCTGGACTGTGGGAGGAAATCAGAGGACAATCCAGGGAAACAGGGGCAAGTTATGACCCCATCACCTTCTTGCTGTCAGACAGCAGTGCAAACCACTGCACCAGTGGTATTCTGCACTGCTGACGTCAATGAACTTCAAACAGTTAGCATTGTACTGATACCATTGCAATAATAGAGGAAAATGCAAGAGATTTGTTAACATTGAACATATAATAAATTCTGTTATGTTTACCATTGCTTATTAATTTATCTATTAATTTTTTTGGACACAGACTAAAAAACAAGCCATGTTGTGGTTTTGTTTTTCACTAGACAAAGAAACATAACTTTTTTCATCAAAAAGCTGATATTATCAAATTTCAGTGGAACACAACTGTTTCCATTCATCTCAAATTCTATGCAGCTGTTGAAAGAAAAGTTATTTTGATTTAGTAAATATTTCTGCACGACTTGTGCGCATCAAAGGTATGTGCAGAGATATCAAAGCATGCTCCTGGACCATCTATCCTTGGCAGCTGGACTGTTCTTTCCATCTCAAATGTGAATTACTGTGGAGTTACAACGCAGACATAAAGGAGACAGAAAACATTTTATGTGCAATACAACTTCTTTGAGATGGTCATACTGACTTTTACTTGCAAGATATGATTGAATGTTTTGATGTTTTGGTTTTGATTTGGAAAATAATATCAAATCATTGCAGTCAGTTTTATATTGTTTTTCTTTTCTTGTTCATTCTTTTTTATTTCTAATATTTGCTTATGGTTATTTAAGCACCTAATACATTTAAGACCAAGTTCATCAAGGAAAGGGAGAAATGTCAATGGTGGGAGATGTATGTTAACTTAATAATTGTGGGAGAACAGAAGTGCAGTAACAAGGACCTAGTGAGTAAACATGACCTAAGAGAGTACACTTTACTAGACACCTTATGACAGGAAAATTTGTGCCACTAGTGGGCTGCACATGCTAAACTGTGCCACCATCTGCTTTGAAACCTGGGACCAACCCAAATCACAAGACAGTGGCTAAAACACACAACTCAAGATGGCAGTCACCACCACAAACACAAACCACAAAGCTACTCTGAGTCTCAAGGATGTAGGGCTGAAATGTGGAACTGCTTTAGGTGTTACATGGTGACAAAAACATTTGAACTTTTGGGATGACGCCAGCTAGCCTCAGGCTGAGCAGGATATTGCCCGTATGGCCATCACAATAAGACTTTGTATGCAACCATATTTGATATTTCAAACACAAATGAATAAAGAAGTTGGCGGCAAGTTAATGACAATATATGATGGCAAAGAACAAACTGCTCCATTTATGTTCTTGTCCACATGCTGGTATGGAGGAGATCACTCGGCCAGTCCCACAGGTATAAGATGTTCTCAGTTGTAGTTTCATGGACGAATAACAAAGATCCAACATCAGATAAAGGCATTTGGCTCTTCGGAACAGAGTGGGAAGCCCAGTGCAGCAAGAGAGGCTGTCCTTCACTAGCGGAACCATTCTCCACACTTGGCACTGACATGAAAGCTGCTTCTACTCTACTGAAGTCCTCACACATACATACACACATAGATGGAGACAAAGACAGATAAGCACATAAATACGTGCACACCCGCACACACATACACACAATCCAACCCACACACACGCATACGATGCAGGAAATATGCCTGTCACGGACACGCAGGGAAGGGAGGCAGCAAAAACAACTTTCTGTCGACAGGAATAAGAAAAACAACAGTTGAAAGGAGGTCTGCATGAGAGAGAGAACGCAAGTCAAAGGCTTTCACTCCGTCAGAACTCATCAGCCTGCAGAGGGAAAATATGTAAGGGAGATGCAACCATATGAGTGCTGTCACTGTCCTCCTGAACACGAGATGGAAAGGACAGGCTGGTGGAGAGTGAACCGTGAGCCAAGGAAACCTTCAGTAAAAACCTTTCACTTCAACAGAAACATTGGCAGGTTTGTGGCTTGGATGCAGATATACACAACTGCCTGTAGACTAGACAAGCAGTGTAAACACATGACTAAAACAAACTTGTTAATGCAGGCATAAAATGGAGGTGATTAAAGCTTGCTAATGATTTTATTTACCCAAAAGCACAGGCTTAACTAAAGAGAAACAGGGAGAAGCGAAACACATTGGAGAGCTCGTCAGTGAGGGCCAGATTACCTTCAGGGCTCCAGGGCCACTCTCCAAAAGGGAAGATAAAAGGGCTTATTAATAGCTCTTAGATTTACATACACCAAGTGGATGTTTATACTGGAACTTGCTGCTTATGTGTGAACATCCAACAACTGTAAACAGTGCCATTCAGGTCCCATTTCCTTTACATCACTGATATTGTTTCAGCTCGCAAAATAGGCAGCCAGAGTTTAAAAAACATCATTCGGGCATTATCTTTTAAGTGGTTCCACAGTTTGGTCTCCCCAGGGCGGTAATCAAGAAGCTTCATTGTGGACTTCCTCTTCTGCCTATTCGCATTATGCTGACCTCAGTACAAACAGCTGAGATAAGGCCAACCAACAGAAGCACTGTTATACAGTATGTGGGGGCCTGTCTTATAAATCACAACGAATAACTTCGCCACTAGAGGCGACAACAGACATCCCTGATTAAATGGGTTACGAGAAGGTTTTTTTCGACGTGTATTCATCAGAAACCATCTGGCTGACCTGCCAACTCGTTTGCCTTCTAAACACTATGTCCGTAACCCGAAGGCCTTTTTATTGGACAAATATAAAATTAACAACATTTAGAAGCTGTAATCGTGAGCCAGACGGCTTCCAACACAAAATTTCCAATTTGAGGTCAGTTGTACGGTTCTATAAAAGTTTACAGGGCCGCTTAAAAAAGAGTTGTCACTTTACAACTAACAAACTTTTCTAATTAATCATCACACTAAAACCCACAATTTTCTTTAATATGCTTGAAGTCTAATGTATGCTCCTAATAAAGGTGAAAAGAAGGCAAAGTCTGAACTAATGGCTACTGGCATAAATCAATAAAAAGCTGCTGTTAAATTTTCCTTTCTCGGGTAACTAATAAGGAGACTGTAAAAGTACAATGCACACCAAAGAGGAGTGACCCAGCTTTTAGCAATAAATCTTATACCACCCTTCCGTTCATGTTTAAATATGTAACTTGTCAAAATGTACAATGGGGGCAACGGCACGGGGAGTGTCAATTGTATAGCTGACTGCAGACTAGTAAGATCATAAAAGGAGAGTGAATGGTGTAGTAAAACAACAAAATATGAGCTGAGGTAATTGGGGTATAATGACAGGTCAAAATTTAATCAGATTTTACCAACACAAAGTATTGTATACTTTTATTGTGTAAAAGTATACTTTTGCACAAAGTAAACATTTTGATAGATTTCACATACTTTACTGTAATTTCATGGTTTTTTTTGCTGTTGTTTTTAATGAAACAATGAAATAATAATAATGAATCTCATTTTTATTAGATTCACTTTACTCAGAACATGTGAACAGATTGTGTGGATGTGTTAATAAACTGCTTGACACAAGCATCATGTTCAGGATTCCTCGCTGGAGTGTTCTTTAAGGGTATAAGGACACTGCAGCTTTGTACTGCCAGGACATCAAAGGGACAAGCCGAGGTATTTGAACAATGACTCCCATCTAAATATAGAGGAAGTGATGGGCGAAGAGAGTTGGACGTGTATGAGGTCACCGTCAGAATACAAGGTACATCCCTGCCAACATCCAGTGGGTGATGAAAGAAGAGCAAATAGTTCTCTCCTGCCAGTGCAGGGTCAGCGACCGACTTCTGAATCAGCCTCTGCCAAACCACTAAGAAGACTAAGTCAACTTTAAACTAGGGACTCATACCTCACCTTCCTAAAAAAGGAACAGGGAAGCTTTTAAATGCTTAAAATCCTGTCCATCTCAGTGGGGTAAAACCCAGTAACATGGGAGAACTTTCCAAGATAAGATCACAGGGAGATTAAGCTCCAGTATCAGAAATTAGGTAAAGTTTGTTTTCTCCCATTTGAACCTGTGAGGGGATATTCCCCAGCCCTGTGCCCCCCCAGGACTAGGCATAATGCCATTAGTGGTGTTTTGTTGACAGCAGGCAACGGTAAATGAGGCCCCGCTTTAATCAGCGGCATGCCGAGCTGGTGTCAGAGTTCCCCCATGTCTCCCAGGTGAAAGATGAGCAGGGAGAGAGGTGTTGTCTCCGCGTTAATTAAAACTGCTCCCCTCACGTGAGGACTCAGTGCTGTTACCACCAACCCGCCCCCTAGAAACACGACTATACTCTTACCATAAACACTAGCCATTAACTAAGACTACCAAGAGAGAGGGGAAGCAACAAGGGGTGTAATTAATCAGACTAAGATCATGTTCTAACCACTTAAAGTCATGAGGGGGGCATTTATCTGCAGATAAAAAAAAGGTCTGTTCTGGTTTTTGTGGTGACCAAAATATCTAGGTTGGAGTTATTTTGGAAAAAGTCATTCAAATGGGTGAACTTGAAGAGAAAGTGTAATAATTTCCAGGCAAAATAAACTTTTTTTAAATATTGTTTTCAAAACGAATGTGCAAGAATGCTTCTCTAATTTTTCTCCTTCAACATCGTTCTCAAAACAGTTCAGTGCAGTCCATGTGAGAGGGACAGGAGAAAACGTCCCAGTCTAGCTATTTACCCAGAAATCTCATCCACCACAGCGGCTTCCTGTTCCCTTGAAGTGAGACATCCTTGCTTTGGGGATCAACGGGATGAACCAGACTAAGATATGTGGATGCTGCTTTAGCCTTGCCATGCCCAGTTACAATAACACATTCATGCTGTTCATCCCAGCAGCCCGCCCTGAAACACCAACCCCATCCCAGCCAGGAACACCAGGCAGGAGGCTCACTACACCCTCAATCTGGCCTGGGTGGATGAGACAAAGAGTGTTTGATAGAGGGTGGGTAGATGGGATGAAGGAGGTTAGTCAGGGAGTCCCCCACTTTCCTCCCATACACTATGAAACCTCCTGGCCTCACATGCAAATGAGGTGGAGGGGCCAAAGAGAGAAAAAACAACATGAGGGGAAAATGGACACAAAGGAGGGATGGGAGGGGAGAAGGCCTACTAAAGCAGCACAGAACTGAGCGCCTTTTCAAATCACGGCAGCAGTGAGTGTCAATCAAGCAGGCAGCGTTGACAATGTTAGGCCAATGAAGGCCGAGCTAATGTCCTCTTTGCTCTACCCTACCCCCTTCACCAGAAGCTCCCCAACTCCCAACCTTCCAAAACCCCCTTGTGACCACATGAATCTTACTAGTGACAGCTCGGCATCCTGTAATTTGCCAATTTGCACGCATGTCAAAAAGCCAGACCATAGTGAATTACAGTCACAAAGTGAGAATAGTCCAAAAGAAGTGCATGATATCTGTAACACTGAGAGGGATAATGGAGATGACGGGGGAAACAGCAGGATGATACATATTTGAGTGAAGGCTGCAATCACAGAGTGCGTGCCTCCATCATAGGGGACAGTTAAATCTCATGATTTGTACATAACACAGTCTGGTGGGGCTCATTCATGTGCCTTGCGTATTTGAGTGTGTGTCATTCTATGCGTTTGATTGTCATGTATGTATTTGTTTATGTGTGAGCAAGACTGTGTCTTCTCTGACAAGACCATGTGTGCTATTTGTCTCATGCGTAGTAATGCAAGAAGTTGAACAAATCTAGCTGCTAATGCTGCCCAGAAAAAGAAGGGATAAGGGCAGTTATCCACAGCTGAGCCAATAATCTTGAGTATTATCAGCACCTTGCTGGTGAAATCCATTAGTTCATGAGTATGTCTCCATCAGGCAAACAAATGGACATGATTAACTGATCATCAGCAAGTGTGCCCAACTCTAAATAAGCAGACATATTAGCAGTTTTCTGGTCTGAAGAGATACATCTCAGACTCCACTGGCCTCAGGTTAGGATGTTAAATGTTCAAGTTCATGACAGCATAACTAGAAAAAAAATCAACAAATGTGGTAATGTCTTTATTTGTGTCTTTAAAAACTTTTGGATTGAAAGAGGGTGTCTTTTCAATGTGACTGTAAAATGTAAAAAAAACTTTGTAGCATCCTATCTACTCTTTTCACATAACCAAGAACTATAAGAGAAGAGAGCTGAGGAGCAACTTGTCCTCATGTTTTTCCTTGTGGAAAAGGAACTATAACGTTAATGTTCATACTGTATGTGCATGTTGAAATATACCCCACACATGCATTAACACACTTTAACACAAGAGAGAACCATGAAGCCTGTATAAATCTCTATCAGGAAGCCAGCCAACCCTTCTGCCCCTTGCTGGTGAAAACTATATAATAGTCTAAGGAACCAGAAACACATTTTCTGGATTGTTGGCAGCAAATGTCCCGTAATGGTTTGGGCTGGGTAACTTTCTAAATGTTATTTTTATTGTTGGGTTTAAAAGGTTGGGAAGGAAAAAAAGGCATGGCTGACAAATACACATACAGACTGAAAAGCTTACAATGGTGTTCTACGTTTGTCAAGTATGTAAAAAAAGAACAAAGAAAGCAGATGTGGTGGCAAATAACTCCACCCCTCAAAAACACATGCTGACAACCAAAATAAACATGCTGCACAAATGTTTTTATATACAAAAATAAAAGCAGGTCAGCACTTCACATGAAGTGATGTCTTATAATGCTCCAAAAATCCCATTCTGCCATTGCAGTGTCATTTAGAAATGCAGTAGCTTAGTCTGCCCTTTACACTTGTTAAACAATGTTTTACGTGTCCAATACAATACCAAACACTGATTAACATCTGACAAAGGGGCAATCATTACTGCAGGAGATCTTCTAACCATCCGTGAAAGTGAAAATGAGAAGCAATTCTGTTAAACACTACACATTATGAAGGCTATTTACCACACCATTGTAACTCTAAAGGCCGGACCTTTAAATGTCTCTCAAAGTAATCTTGCCTTTGGTACAGTTCACTGCTTTCTCTAGCTAACAATCTGTCTTACGTTACTCGCTTTCCCAAGTGTGAGGTGTTAGAGGGCTGAAAGAAGGACAAAGCTGACATTGCTTGTGGCTGTTACTGAGGGGTCAGGACAGCCAACAGACAATGAAAATGGCTGTTCAAAGAGGAAAAATTAAAGGACAACTGTGTATATTATGCAGACTTTGAGTGTGAAGTGCACAACATTTAATATTTTATAGTGTACCATATGCACAAGGCAGAACTGTGTATGGGCTAATTGTTAGCTAAAAGAAAGACTTTCACTTTTTGTTTTACACAGTGTTCCTCTGGGAGCTCACTCTATAGTGAACTGGATTTGGGTGACGTCTGCATTTGCCTTTGCACACCTTAACTAGGTAGCAGAATATTACCCTTGAGTTACACATTCTCACTAAAAGAAAAACTTTAGAGCTGCACCTGTGAAAGGACGAGAAGAAGGTGATGCACGTAATTTGCTGGGAAAATTGCAGTTGTTTTCTCACAGCTCATTAAGGAAGACAGACAATGCTGACTACTTATAAAAAAAAGTTCTTTTATTTGGTTAATATCATCACTAGTTGTATTCAAACACATTCATAATTACAACTATACACTGCCCAAAGTCAGGTTGAACTTTGCATTTGCATTCGGATCTTTTTCCAGATAGATTTGATTTGAGAGAGAGACAGTAGAGAGACAGTAGTTCCTACTGTCTCTCTCTCAAATCAAATGTGATATTAGTGCTGGAGGGATTTTATTTGACAACCTGCCTCCAACTATGGCAAATAAAGTGCATCACTGTCCTTGAATGCAATTATTTAGAGAATGAATACAGAATTTAGGGCATTTTTAACATAACTGCGCAATGACAAAATGAAATAATCTAACGATACAAGATTTCATTGCTAAGCCTCATGTCCTAAAATGTACAATAAACTTGCCCTTTAAACCTATTGATATTTTTTTTAGAACTCCTGTTAGGTACTTTGACAAAGTCTGCTAAATAAGTAAGTGTGATTATAAACATTTTCTGCTGTGACAGGCACAGTTCAGTGTGACATAATGAGAGATTTTCAGAACACACCCAGACAGTGAGTTCACCTCATATGTGCAGGACAGAAATTCACTGTGATGTTGAGACTCATGCACACCTTCAGTTTCTTTTGGACAGGTGCACAGGAGGAAATATCAATCGACAATAGAAGAGAGAAATCCTGCACACTGTAGGTAAAAGGACACTATGAATTCACTGTAGGAGTCATGAAAGAGAGTCATCCATTGGCAATATCTCCACTCTCCTGAAAAATAATACCATGCAGCTCTGGCCAGATTGACTGAGAGTTAGGATTCTTAGCATATGGGGTGTCAGAAATTAACACTACTTGGCAACTGCATACCGCCAATAACAGACTCCATTTATGTGACAATAAAAGATGTACCATACAGATTTTGCAGCCAACTCTTTCCTTCTGTTATGGTCCACATACAGTTTAGGTTGTAATGGCAGTATGACATTGTTGAACAGGGGCATAGAACAGCAGGGTTACTGGATATTACCCTGGGAGCCAGGGTGGAGAATCAGTTTCCATTTCACCATGACCTTTCTCTGGTCCCAATGGTGGTCAGCTCCACCACTACCTCCTTCCTCTCATATCCCCGCTGAGCAGCCTCCGCTCCACTGCTGTCTCTTTTTTTCTTCATTTGTCAACCTATCCATCTCACATTTTTACATGGATAGGACAGAACAGCTCACCCCCCACCAACAAAGGGATCAAATTCCCATAGTTCATCTATCTTCTCATCAGCTGTTTGCACTGCTTTAAATGTTAGCATTGCACACAGTGCAAATGTGTAACTAATATGCATCTGATGAATACTAAGAAAATTACATCTAAACAACTTCATATCAAATTAAGGACCACCAACTACTTCTAAATAAAGCTGTAATTACAGTGAATTTTCCCCTCAGGATGGGAGTCATCTCTTTCCAACACCCAAGCTATTCTTAGTGTCTGTTAGTATTGTTTTCACCAAATGTTTCTTTCATATTAAAACGTCTGTGATGACTTTCTCTATTGCTGACAATGCCGGGAAGCTGTTTGTCACCCGGCTGACCGCACAAACTCTGACACACCCTCCATTCTGACTGGAATCTTTTATATTCACCTTTTCCATTTACTTTTGGGTAGTTTTGCTGCTATATCCATGACAGACACACATTGGAAACTTAAAATTAAACACATGCCAAAGCAAACATTTTGCACAAAGTCAACTTGAAGTAACTTGAACGGGGATTTTGCCAGATGACACCACGGTTTTAAAATCAGGACTTCATTAGAGCAAAGCAACAGTTTGGACATGCTTCAAATGGCAACAAGTAGTCTTGATTAACTACTTTTCAATGACAATTTCTAAATTATATAGCCATCTGATAAAAGAAACTAAAGAATATATGAATGAGAGCAATTTCAATGGAAATTCAGTTCTATTAACATACACTTATACTTTCCTGTTTTTACAAAAAGATGCTAAGATGACTAGATGGAACGTCAGAGTATGTACAAAGCGTCCAGGCCCATTTGAGTCTAATTGAGTGTGCATATGCAGGAGCGATTTAATCACCCCAAGCTTTGTCTGATTTAGAGAAGCATGTTTTCGGTCAGACTAATATATTTACATGCGTTTTAAAAATAGGTTTTTAAGGGTTTTAAAAAGAGAATCTTAGTGTCATGTAAATGTGCAAGATTGTATAATCTGGTCAAATTCTACAATACTTGCACAAAATGGTACCTGGGTCATTTGTCAGCTGTTCCTTCCACATTTAAGCAAGAAATGTTATGCCTTAAAGTGGACATACTATTAAACAATCTGTGTCTGTCTAAAGTCAGTATCAATCAAAAATTTCAACCGGCTAGAATGATGAAGGCAGCTTCGCACTGAGATGTTCAGTTGTCAGCTGTATTGAGCAGCTTGTGTGTGCTCACCCTGTGTGTGTGTGTGTGTGTGTGTGTGTGTATAACAAACACTTCATATTGGACTGTTTAACTGACTTGGGCCAGTTCTGTGCTAGGCTTACAAAGAAATTGTGCAATACAGAATGATTTCCAATTGCACATACTGCACCATAAAACTGCTTAGAAACATCTCAGAATACAAAATAGGCGGCCAATCCGTGGTATTATGATACCACAGCTGAAACCACCTGCAGAATCTACTGTCAATATCTCAGTACCAAACACCACAGCACCTCCTCAGGCATTCATGTCCGTGCTCTGGTAAATCAGAATGATTTTTCGAGGCACGAGAGGGACCAACACAGTATGGGTCAAGTGTTTTTAATGCTATGGCTGATCAGAATATGAAATACTATAGTAATATACAATGATAAATAATTGCTTTTCAACAGTGCACTGATTTTTCATTTTTCAATATACCGACACGTATGAGTGTTTTGACACAATGAAGTTCTTGTGAGGCACCTTCTGTGTTCTCTTGGTGAAATGTGTCTAATTTCTTTCTGCTTATGAGTGTAAGGAGGGGTCGGGTAAATAAACTGGTAGAAACATAACAACTGTGGTTAATTGGAAATTCCACGAGATTTACTAAGGTTCACTCAATTTGCAAGGGTCACTTTTGCGTGAAGCAGTGCAAATTTGCATGAAAATACTTAAGAAATTACTGTGGAAACAGAAATTCACCTGCTCTGTTCCACTGGAATATTAATGAGTGAGTTTATCATGAAATGCAACTAAGAAATTATATAAACTGAATCCATTTGAAAGCAAGACCTCCCACGGTAACAGAAACAAGAGCTAAAAATGACAGCTTTTTTCCGTAAACAAAAACACTAGACTACTAGCATTCATTGATAAGCTCTGTTTCTTTTGAACAAGCTGTCACATGTGTAGTGGTACTTGGTTTCAGTTCCTTATAAGTTAAAATTTTCCATCTGTATTTGTGTCTTTTTTTTCAGTAGCCTAATTTTATCATTAATATGTTTCTTTGGATTCTTAAACTCCATGTAATTTTCTTAGTTGATCAATCAATATTCAACAGACCACTGCATTTTGTCTTGGTTTTAGTACAGTAAAAGTTTGTGGTATTATTTTGGCTTCACTTTTTTGTATAATGTAGTAAACTGGCAGTAGAGTCTTATAGTGTAGTTATCAATGTCAAGCTGAATCAGAATCATGTACATAAGTACTTGCTCAGCTCTTGATGTGTCAGATGCGATATATAAAAAAAAGGAAAGGGAACACAGGCAGACAGCTGAAGAGTCAACTGTGGTAACTTTCTGCTGCCATTCCTATCTGACACTGAGGAAAACAGTGAGGCTATAATCACCCCAACGTTTATGCTCCTCATACATTGATAAATGAAGCCATTGTAGAGTGATTATCACCGTTATTCATAGCCTCTTTGCCATGGGGATGGTACATTTGTTGTATTGCATAGGAGCAGACACTGCTGAGCCCTGCACATGTTTCCCTGTCACTGTGTATTACAGGCCCACCAATGACATTTATAAATACTTGGTAATCTGTGAAGCTATAAGCACAGTGTTATTAAATTGCCATTACTTTGGCGGCAACTGGGCCAAACCTATGATAAATTGAATACCATTAACTTGAGGTGAATCATGCCTATTTATAAATGCTGCTTTTACAGTACATATTAATCACAGACAAATTGCAATATATTACTATTTGATGGCACTAAGCTTTTGCATTAGCAGGATTCTCTACACTAGAAAGGCCAGAAATATGTAAACATATCATTTCTTCTTTCTGGTGACAATGTGATAAAGAGTAATTTAGAGTTGGTTTGTCTCAGACTGGATCCAAAGCCATTATGCCATATGCCTCTATGCTGTATAAGACTGTATACACACGCACACAAACAGGAGAAATAACAGATCACATTCTGCTTTCCATCAGTCTGAAGAATTAGGCTGCTTCTTCATCTTGGAGTAAGAAGAATAAGCTCCAAGTCATGTTTCTTTTCTCCTACATAACGTCAGACCTAAACCAGAGCCTGAAGGCAGTCGTGGCAGATGGATTTGAAGAATGCATCAGCATTTACTTCATTTTACAAGTGAAACAAAATGAATGAGCTAAATTTATTCATCTAACTAATCAACATAGTCACATGTTAATTTTTTTGTGTTTTCCAAACTTTTCGAAAAAGTCTTCTCCTCCCTGAAGACTACTTCAACTGTCTTCTTAATATTACATTAAATTTATGATATTTTAGGCATCTGTTTAGGAGTAGTATTGGGAAATTAACCTAGCAGAAGGACCGTAAGTAAAACCAAATGTGGTTAATAAACATTCAGAAAACATTTCTGTAAGCACTGGTCAGCCTTCTGTCTTATTACCCTTTTTTTCTTTTTTTCTTTTCTTTTTGTCCATTCTTACTGGATTACTTGGGCCAAGTCTACATCCCTAACCCTCTAAACTGGTTGGCACTGCTGCAGAGAGCTCACAGCCTTTTCACAGCTCTTTAAAGAGAGCATATGATTTTGTTTACTTTCACTTCTCCCTTTCCCTCCCTTGCCACATCCACAAACCCACTCCCAACTCTGGCACTTTGGCAATCCACACTCCTGCATCATGGTGGCTGCCTGTCTTTCGTGGTTTGCAATTATTATCCATCATGATATTCTGCATTGCGGACCCTGTAAGCTTTAGTCACTGGCATTGGCGGCAGAAAATATTTAATTGGAATTAACTGCACTGAGTTCACAGGCAGTGGCCTCTGGGCCCAGTCGTCTCTTCTGTATATTCAAACAAACTTTACAGCTACAGCAAGAGCTGACAAGGATCGGAAGAGAAGGCCTGTCTGTCACCGAACCCTGAGGAAATGGGCAACCGGTAGCCTTAAACACCTCTCCCTCACATCATTGCCTCCCTCCTGCCAATTCTTCATTCCATCTACCATCTATCCCCAAGCTTTGACAGAAGGTATGTATTTTAGGAGAGACCCCTGTTGATGTGATGGACATGAGAGCTCTGTTTGAAATGGAAACCTACGCATTCTGCTCTGCCAGGGAGATCCAGGAATATCCCAAAAGAGATGGTGAAAGGAAATGGAACAAGTGAAAAAAACCAGCCATCTTTATTGAGGTTTTCCTTTCAAAAACATGAGTAAATATAGGAACAACGTTTCCTATTCAGGATATGATGCTCTGTAATGCTATACCCTCAACAGAGTGTTCACTGACCACCACAGACACAGATCATTTCTTTCGCTCATATCAGGGCTTATTCTTGTATACACTGACAACACATGCTGACTCAGATAAGCAAGTAAAAAAAAACATGATAACAGAAATGAATGTAATTCATGAAAAGAGATAAACAGGGCCACACACAAGCTTATCCTGTGTGTGTGTGCACACGGCCTTGCATTCGCAATCTATCGTCTCTTTTTTTCACTTCAACCTCCATTTATTTCACACAGGAGAAGAAAAGTATGTGGTTATCCATGTTTTTGCATACTAGCGTGCATGTGTGTGCCTGATTTTCTAGGGTGTGCATGTCTGAATGTAGAAAGAATAAAATGCAGCGCGTTCCATCCTTCCTATAACTCACCTGGACTGATAAAGAGAGCAAAGGAATCGTTTCCTGCGCCTGCTACTCATTCAAATGGCTGGCGTCTGTAAACAAGAGCTGCAGTTATCCATGTAGCGGTCAGATAAGAGGGGAAGGAGACCTCCAGAGTGATGGATCACGAAGGGGCTCCCAGTCCTCTTCTCTTCCCAGCACCGCCCTGCCACCTTAGGATAATAAACAGCCACGGAGCAGGGGGCCAGATAAGAGCCATCACTCACATTGGCCGGGCTGATAAGACACAGACGCTCTCTGTCACCCTCCATGACATTTGTTTTTCATTCCACTTCGAACCGAGGGAGAAGTCAACCTGTTTCATCTCATCAATGGGCTCCACTCAGGATCCCCCGCTGAGTGTGTGCCACCCTTTGACACTGATGGTAGTCTGTGACTGACTGTCCCATGCTGTAAGGAAGAATAATGAACTGCAGCTTGAGTGTTTCTTCTACAACTAAATGATCATACTCAAGTAAATGCACCTACATTTATGGCATAGCATGAGTATAAAATGAAAGAGTCTATGACTTCAACTTTTCCCTTCTGCTACATCCTCACTAGTTACAAAGACAGTAGAGCTGCAAATTTTCCTCGAAGGGTGTGTACATAACATGCCCTGTTTGATGAATTGTAGATTTATTTCTAAAGATATGGTCATAGTTAAACATAAAACCTGTGCACACTCATCATCAAGTCTCCAGAGAAAATGTCCTGATGAGTCCTAAAAACAATCTTAATTTTGAATACCTTTACCCAAGCTATTTTTACACCTCTTATGTCACGTTAATGGATAGACTGGGTGCGACATCAGATGTCAGAAACAACCAGATAAATAGAGGTGGGTTTCTATCCTTTCCTGACAGGCTGTAAAACTAAAGTTAGACATGAATCAACGTGAAGCCTCCATGAACAAAAAATTGAGTTACAAGTTGTAAATTATACATTGGAGACTAATGTTTCTGATGGGGTGCATAAAGTTATTATTTAAGTCATTTCACATTTTGGCACCTTTAATTCTCTAAAAACACAGAGGCCCATCAGAGGACATATGCAGCCATTGTAAATCTGCCTGCCCTAACATTGCTTCTACCAGGGTCACTTACAAGTCACAGATTTGAGAAGGTATAAAATGGTTACTTTATAGCTATCCCAATTGTTATATGCTAGAGTTATGTGCATTGTATTACCCCTAATGAAGGGCGTAAATTCTCAGTTTACGACTGGACCTTAACATGGGGGGGTTGTAAAACACACACTTTTGCGTTACTTGTGTTGGTCATCAGAGTTTTGCAGTTCAGACTGTGCACACACTGTTTCCATTAGTCAGGGAGTACTCCTCTGAGAGGCCTCCGTCTGCAGTAATAGAGCCGGGCCGTGAGAGAACAACATCCCGTCTGTCGGTCACAGATGACGTTTAACAGGCAGGGCCCGACTTCCTGTGATCAGAACGGCAGTAACCGCGAAGCTAATCCATGGCTCTCTCCATCCTTTATGCTCATGTTGTTGGAGGTGGCCTACGCCTGATAGCTGTGGAACAACAATCATCTGTGATGACTACCAGATTTGAGCACATATATATATATATATATATATATATATATATATACATGCTTAAGGTGACATTTGATACATTCAATGCATCTCTCATTTGAAAATACTATTGTAATGGCAAATTTCGTCATTCAGAAAAGAAAACTACTAAATCCCTTTAAAAAATCCCCTCACAAATGTTTCTGGCTTTTGAGAGCAGTGGGTGTATGTTTCATCAGCACAGTCCAAGGTTACATGACAGCAGAATTCCTTGGTATTTATGGGCTTCAGTGCAGATTGACATTGATGGGAAGACAACACCTGAGTGCACCCAGTAATTTTTACTGAATGTGCTGGGGCACAGCTAACTTTTTCTAAAACGTGGAGGGTATGAAACTGACAGCTACAACTCACCAACAAAAAGAGATGACACTGATCAGTCTTAGCTGTGTCCAGGAGTATGGTTGTAGTGTCTCCCCCTGTCTCCCCCTGTGTGAGGCAGAAGTGGTCCAATCAAATTGTTTTGATTTGACTAATCTAATTCAGAAAGTTGTGCTATTATAATTCATAATTACAACACCTGCGAGATACAGTGTACTGCCATCCCCATGTGTTGTCTTAGTTACAGACAGTGGGTGGGGGAGGTAGAGCACAGAGGGTGAACAAACTACTGCAGAATGATTTAACTGACTTGTTTTAGTGCATGAAAAAAAAAAACATTTAAACAAGCTACTTTGGTGTCAGTAAGAATAAAAAAAAAAAAGTTTAAAACTAGAATACAAAATTTGAATTTACCTTTTTACATAAGCTGTGCAATTTTGGCCTTTGAGACTGGTTCTACATACTATCGTGAACTCTTTACCGATCATGTTCACCATAATTACATCAATCACATTTATAGGAGTTGCACCTGGTGCTTCAGCAAGACAAGGTATTTACACACTAGAGCTCTGAGAGAACTGACTTTACAGCCATAGTCCTGCAGTTTCCCCAGAGTGTAAAAACCGAAGTAGTTAGTGATATACCTTTCTTATGAAAATATCCCTCTGTGGATGCGAGGTCACCACCATAATGTGAAATGCAGCACTTTTAACAGTTTTCTGAATTTTATCCTTTTGCCACTCTCTGTGGCTGATTGGGTTCATGTCATGAAGTACAGGCTGCTCACTGATATATGTGCAATCATGTGGTGTAATTTGGTACATTTTTGCAAGTGATGTATGTATTGCATACAGCAACATAGACATGATTCACCATGCAAATTCCAGGCCTTGCTCTGCTGCTGAGGATAATATTTGACAGCAGAGGAATTCTAAAGACAGGAGACGAGTAGGAGAGCAGAGCAGGATTGGGTGGGATTGACAAATCAAGCAATTAAAGAGGAGCTGATTATGTCATCATTTTCTTGGGCTGGTTGAAAATGGGTCTTGCTACGTTTCATATTCACTCTGAAAGAATGAATAAGGTAATGTACAGGGGGGCTGAGGATTGAAATATCTTTCAGGGACATTCTGCTTACTTTTTTAGACAGGCCTTATCTCCACACATTCAGCCCTGTTAATATGATGATGAACAATATTTCATGAAGGGCTGCTGAATGTGTCTCTCATGAAGAAAGCTCAGGCACACTCTGTCTCCTCCCTATGTCCTCATCTGTCCTTTGTATTACTTTTTTTTTCTGAGAGCGAGGGTAAAGGGGGGCAGGTGAGTGAAGGCAAAGTGAGGTAGATAATCACCACCGCTGCACACACATATCCCTTGGAAACACACCACTTCAGGAACCCCCTCTTCCTCTCCAACATCCCTTCAACATTTTCATATCAATAATCAAGCAATTTTTCTACAAGCTAATCCATCAAAGCAGGCTTGAGCTAATCTGCAGGCGAGGGGTTGGGTAGTGTGTGTCTCTTACTCTTTTCAGGTATGCCCCGCTCTCTGGCAGACATTTGTCCCACTATGTGGCACACAAAGCCTCTGCTCTGTCAGCACTGATTGATCAGAGGCCGTCTGTAAAGGAGTAAAGCAGCACACCCTATCAATGATGCTCTACATCTGTGCCTGAAAAGAGCCTTCGTCTCCTTCCACAACATGCTCAATGCTACAGATAATAAGAGCCTTGCTGTTAACAGCGCTTGCATTTCTAGTTTTTGTCATATGTATACATGCAGAGTGCTTACCTTTAGGATGGAGGAAAGAGAGAGTTAAAGAAAAAAACAGGCTTTTGGTAGGAAGATTATCATAATGTCTACAAATGCTGACAGGGCTGAGTTTTAGTGACTCTTTTCAGATTAATGGGGCCTTTAAAAAGGGTGCATTTGCAGAACAATATGATTGCGTGTTTGATTTTAATTTTCTGACAAGCTTTCACAGCATGTAACGGATATATGTGCATGTTTTTTCCTTTACTCTGCATTACTGGGACTTAGACAGGGTAGGGATGCTTTTTAGAAGCATGTAAAGGCATAGCAGGTCGCCTCTAGGAGCCTGGGTGATCCTGCAGGAGGCAGAGAGAGATAAAATGCAGAGGCCTCATTAGTAGCACATTTATCATCTCCTGTCTGTGATTTAAAAGAATGACTGGGTCAAATCACTTTAAATACCTCAGGGGAAATCAACATTTGTCATTGCAAAGCAAACCTGCCTCTCCACTCTTTTCGGGCATTAATTTATTCTTGTAAAGCAGACCTATTCACAGCCGCACTGATTTTAATTTCATCCTCGCAAAAACCTTGGCTGACTGTCTATCTCAATTCATTTCTTTAAAACACAATTGTCCCCTTCAATTCACTGAAGTAATACTCACCACTAGCAAGGATAAGCCCTATTCATAGTAACCAGGTAGGTGATGCAAATGGCCTTTAGTGAAACACTAAAGCACGTGAGACATTGAAAATCATTCTTCTGATGTGGACAATTAAAAGTGAATGCCTTCAACAGTGAACAGAAAAATGTACATGGTAAGAACAAGGAAGAGATTATGTATTATAAATGTGTTATTAATGTGCAACTCTGCAAGGTCGGGAAGTCAAGACAGGTGTTGAAATATGGATGTCATCCTCAAAGAGTCCGCTAACACTGCTGCAAGTGGACCCTCTGGACACATTGCTTAACAGAATATTTATGAATATGCCTCCACACTTGCTTACATCTCTGTTGGCATCATTCGAGGACAGAGCGATGTGGCTCATACTTGCAGCCACCATTTTTTAACAACAATGGCTGTGAAAACCCACATGTGAAAAACTTTTCACCTAGTTATCATCTTATGTCAATGGTTTTCTCCTGATATATTCGATAAGTTAGCAAACATATAAAGACATGAATATCTGCAGGTGTGGCCATTTGAGCTGTGTAGTATTCCAGCCTTCTGTTGACACTGTTCCAACTTTTTGAGACATGTTGCTCTCATCAAATTTGAGATGAGCTCATTTTTTGCGTGAAAAATGTTGCACTTTAAACATTTGATATGATTTATGTGTTCTACAGTGAATTAAATATTGAGTTTTGATATTTGCAAATAATTACATTCTGTTTTCAATTACGTTTTACACTGTATTACAACTTTTTTAGGAATCAGAGTTGTAGTTCCAATAATGTTTTGCTACAATTAAGTCTCAAATAGTGTGCTAGATAGATCAAGCATGATATGTTTTGGTTGTGGCATGGTCACTCCTACCACTACATCACCTTGTGACTTTACATTACTTCTGTTGAGGAAAGCTTTAAGATGTTTATGGCAGACATGCATTATAGGGCAACGCAAAAATGTTTCAAAGTGAAGAAGAAAAGGACAGATGAGGAGCAGGTCCTGAAAGAAGTGCAGGATGTGGTAAAAGCAGCACTAGAATAAACGCATATCTATTTCATGCAAGTTCAGACAGAATAGTCTGCCATATGTAAATAGAAGTTCAATAATGAATGCACTTCCCCTGCTTTTATTTGCTTTAAGCCCTCTCAGTCACACACACATTGGCACCATGCGAGACACAAATTAGAGAGCATTTTAAAGGAAATATTCAAAGAGCAGCCTGCCGCCGGAATATCAGTTATTATTTTTGATGCTGCAATTTCTGACACTTTGATGCAATCAGTGAGTAGCCCCGGCATTCAGCCCTCTCCAGGGAGAGAGCTGTCAGGAGTGAGGAGCCGGTGGGTAGATAATTATGGGAGATCAAACCTCGCTAGTTAGTAGGCAGGAACGGGAGGCAAATGCCAAAAACCAGCCAATGTTTCGCAAACGCTTGTTCAAGGATATCCTAATTGCTATAAGTGGTTCCTTCAGGACTGGCACTTCAAACACTGCTTGCTGCATGATGTCATCTCCCTGGTTCCCCCTCACACTCACAATAGGCAAATTAAGGAAAAGGGCACAACAAAACATACCAGAGGATAGTGTCCTCTCGATTTACTCACATTCTACAAACATACACTTACAGCAAAAGTATCTGCAAACCCAAAGATTTAGTCAGGACAACAAGATCACGCAGAGCTGTTTTAAGTTACTTTTTATGCTGATATCAACTAAAGTAACACCACACACCACAATTAATACAGAATGCAAACTAATTCCTATGTAAGGCACAAAAAGTTCACCCTTACTGTTAGTAAATATTAGAGTTGTATGATTTCAAAAGCTACACATTCTGACATCTAACTTTGTGCACTATAATTCAAAGTGAGAACACAGTCCAATCTGTCAGTACCGTTTCAAGCCTACCTCTCCGATTCCCCTCTTACCTTTACAGTTCAAAGGGAAGGAGAGGGGAAGGTGAGTACAATTAGTTGAAATCAGTCAGAACAAATTGTCCGACAAGCGCCGTACAATGCTAAGACATCATAGTCCATTTGCTGATGATGGAATGGCCTTGTTACCGTGACCCATGAACTTCAGCAACATGCATAAAAATCCCGCTTGTCTAATCAGTCTCTCATACTTCTCATTGACCAATATCAGGTCTAATACAAAAACTAACTTGAAAAAGAATCCTAGACCTGTTTCTTTCTGCCTCAGCTACTTCAAAGGAAATCCAACCCTCAGCAATCAACAAGAAGGATTTCATGTTTCAAAAACAATTCACATTTTCAAAGGGGGACCACAGCTGACATACAAACGCAGTAAACCTATTGAGTCTTCAGCTCTCTCATTCCTTTTCTCTCCCTGTTGTGAATGTGAATCTTGAGGGTCATTGATCATCTCATTAAATTCAGCCCAAAAGAAAGCGATCCTTTTCACACAGCTCAGGAATTCAGACGCAAAACAACCCCGCCTCTCTCTAAGCACACACAAACATACCCGCACCATCAAACATCACCAAATGACTGCCTTTCGCCGACAAGAAAGACTGCAATAAAATGATAAAATAAAGGCTATTTTGTTCAAAAAGGGTAAAAAGGGGTCATTTTCTGCATAGAGTGCTGAACTGTTAGCATAACAAAGCATTGGCTGGTGAGCTAATGGCCCCTCATCTGTGACAAGGGGCTCACTAGCTTTTTACTGTTGTGCTCCTCATGAAGTGGCCTAAAACATGCTTATTTCTACTTCTGACCTTCCAAAATTCAAACACAGGAAATCATAATGTCAAGTTCCGAGTCAGAACTCATCCACACACCGACAGACACAGAGTGAGGCAAAACTATAAACATGCCAAAGTGAGTGTAAGTTTATCACCAAAGACGTTGTGGAACAGACACAACTACTCAAACACACTGAGCAGGCAGGACAGCCTCGTGAGCGCTCAGCAGCCCTAGAGTGGCTTGGCTCAGTCTAATTGTCTCTCTAATTGGTAGTGTCTAAAGGGGCTCTTCTCTTTATTTTTGGACAGAGCAGCATGCCATCACGCAAGGCAAATTACACAGACAGGCTGGAACACAACAGAGACTGTGCAAATGACAGCAAGAGGGGAAAAAGTGAGTGCAGAGAGCAGAGGGGGGAGGATGATTATCATTATCATTATTTTATTCACCGCTGGGAAACGACATGTTGAGAAAACTGAGTTTCAGGTGGCTAAACATCCAAATTGCTCCCCTCCCAATGGCCCCTCAGTCCTCTCCATCATCCAAACTCAGGCTGAGTATGTTAAGGATGAGGTCATGCTGCACTCAACCAGACAGTGGTGAGAGGCCTTATTCTCCAGTCCTCAACCCTGATGGTTTATCTGGGAGGCCTGGCTTTGATGTGCTCGTAATATGAAGGACGCTGGGCTATCAGCTAGCTGTCAACCCAGTGACTACCCCGCATCGCTCCCAGGGGCAACAGAGCCAGCCGACCCAGCATGGCTGCCCAGCGCCCAGAAGCTTTGCCGCTGATGGACCTGATTAATTCCCCGGAACGCTGGTTTGTCTTCCTGCAGTTCAGTCAATGACTTCATTCAGCGGGGTGAGGTCACCAGAGGCTTGGTAATAAAGGAGCTGCACTTCACAGTAAAGACAGCATGCCTGTATGGAGCCTTCCAAAAAAAAAAAAGAAAAGTCCTTTAAGAAATAACATCCAAGTGTCTTTGGCTCCAGAGCCGCAGTCCTTGAGCATGAGGCGAGCAAACGATATTTCCTCTCCCTCCTGCCTTCTCTTCTCTTTTTTGTCCCTCTTTGTGGAAAAAATAATAATTGGCAGCCCAATGAATTATTAGCACACACAGTTGCTACAGTAATAACAATGTCCTATACTGATTAAGGCTCCATCAAATGTGACTTTCCTTTAAAAGATATAAAAGAGGTTCACACGAGTAAATGGATTTCTTAAATAAAAAAAATGATAAAGTGGGTGCTGCTTTTTCCTTCTAACTCTGACCACCTTCTATTCTATTTGAAAACTTTTTTTATTGAAAGCGTTTTTATTGAAAATAATGTGTCAATGTGATGAATGAATGTTCAATAAAACCAGTGATAATGACAGAATTTGTCCTCTCCTTGAATCATAACTGATGTGGCACAGTGGTCTAGAACAGTAGTTTCTTATAACAATGCTTATTACGAGGCAAAGGCCTTTAAACAAGTCAAATAAAATTGATATCATTCCCTTTTCGAAACTCAATGATAATCTTGGGAATTCCACTCCAACAAACGGCATGGGAAAATGACACAACTTACGACTGCAAGTAACTTACTCTTGCACTTATGGGACTGTAAAAAATGACAATTTCTTGAGATGTGTCATAAATTTGCAGAATTGCTCTTGCCATCCCCATGATGATGATTGCTCCTACTCCACAGGCCGTGCAAGTGTAGTCACTTCATATAATCTTAAGTCACAAATCACAAAGGGACCTAGCCTCCAAGGTGTATTATGGGACTTTGGAGGTTTTTTTGGTGGCTCAGTTAAGTCAAGCAGACGGAGAACAAATAGATGAGGGTCTGCAGCCTGCCTATCCATCCGTCGTCAACGGGGAGGGAGTGTGAATGAAACGGTGGGCCAGCAGTGATGCACGGCACAGCAAGCTCATAAAGCAGGCCATCAGCTGACCTCTGAGGCACAGGGGAACAGGCAGGGCCTTTACGACCATCACCAGATTTAATAGCCAATAATGACTGAAATAGCCGCTTAAACCTTTACGGACCTGCACAGCCGCATGGTAGCAGTGACAGCAGAGCATGGCAGGAAGAGAGAAAGGGAGAGTGATATATTCAGCCACTGCACTGACAGGGGCCATGTTTCAATCGAAGGGAAAATGACAGATAGAAAGGGAGAGTACCCTGATATGTGTGTCTCTTTAAGTGGAGCCAACTGGCTTGTCCATTCCCATCCTGATGAATGCACAACAGGGAGAGCTGGAGAGAGAATTGGATGTGGGAGACGACAGAAGTGATGTACAGCACAAAAGACATGAGGGAAGAACAAATAAAAATGTATTCATTTTGTTTTTCAAAAGCAAAAAACAAGTTACAAAGTCCTATTTTATTAATTAAAAATTCATTTAACAAAAAGAAAAAAGCTTTGTTTTAAAGTTGTTTTGCCAATGGACCGATGCTGTTTCAAATGAATGTCTAAATCTAAAGCATTTATTTGACTATTTACTTTGAGATGAAGAATGAACATTAATATGATAATGTATATGTAAAAAGTTTGGTAAACAGACATAATTATTTCTGCCTTTTAAACACGAGCTGAAAACAAGAGAAAATGATAAATCTCACAGTCAAATAACACAGAAATAGTATTGCACTCTATGATATATTTGAAGCTGCAGTATATCATTTTTTTTTTTTACAAGGGGAAAGTAAAAATCTTAATTTACAATCTTCGTTTAGTAGACTTCTTTCTCCTTTCGTCTAATGTCAAGTCTAAGTTATAGCATGCCAGCATCGTTTGGACTAAGATCATAACATCAATTCATTAACTGTTGGCAGCAAACTAATTCTGATTTTCCATAAACTCTCTAAACCTAATACAGTACTCATGAAGGGAGGCCCATTTCACAGGCTGGCACATGTTCAAGCAACATATGCCACATAATCTCTTAAAAAGCATGATCCCAGTCCAAATTTAATTATGTAATAGCACAAACGAAATCAGAGTGCCGACACAGCAGAGCTCTGATACACAGCGTTCTGCCACTCTACTCTCATTCTCCTCATTTGTTTATTGCTCTCAGCAGTCCCGGCAGCCTCGAGGGTTATGGCATCCAGAGTCCACTCAACGGTCTGCAGATGGCTCCGAGGCTTCATGCTCATTTCACATGGTTGTTTGTCTTTTTAATAAGGTATGCTTGAGAAATATGACTATTGTTATATGATCATAATACTTTTTCATGGTCTCACAAGCCATTATGTTTAGCGTGCTGTGTTTTTACATACTGAGTTCAAAGTCTTTTAACTTGTTTTTTTCTTTCGTTTTGTTAGTTAGTGCACATGGATTTACTGTGGTCTGACTCGGCCAATACAGTAATGCTGTGGTGGCAGTCAGATGAGCTTAAGCAGTTTCAGGGACTAAATGGGTGCGGAGCTCAGGGGGATGTTCACGGTTTCTTGAGCCCTGCACTTCCTCTGGCAGCTGCTCTCAACTTGCAAAAGCACTGTGCTGAGGCTCTTGATCTCTGTTGAAAACAGATAAAATTTTACCAGTGTACAGTGTCAGGCCTTTCCTGACTATGATACTGTCCCCAAACATTGCTGAGGAGGAGTAAAAATATATATATGAGCATGAAAGCCACAAAGGGGTTCTACTGAGGACTATATCCGAGATACCAGGTCACCTTTTTTTCCTGTTACAGCATCAATAAATCCTGGGGCAAAACTGCATATCTTAAGCACCTTACTGGCGACTTTTACAGTGCAGTCGGTGCTTGGCACGCATACGATAACATTCCCCTCACACAATGGTCTAATCTCCATGGCACAGGTAGCACTGGGATTGTCTTGGATGTGCACTCTGCCGTCGCCTGGGTTTGTCCCAGCATTAGAGCCCTCTGCATTCCTTTGTGCTTTTTAACCAATGAATTAAAGAGGATTTCAACAGGGGGATACTTATCGGAATTTTTTTTTTACCCCCTTTTACTCAAAGATAAACAAATCAGACTAAATAAGTTGGAAAGAGTTTCACAAACTCATTCTGTAATAAGGAAGAGCTGCTTAAGATAACAACGCCTGATTTAGACATTTTCTTACACAAAGAGTTAGGAAAAGTGAATCCTTAAGCTATGTGGGACAGGGTTCATTTTGAGCAAGTGCCACTGCTTTGTAAAATAGTTTACTTTACAATTTATAGGAGCCAATCTACTTCTTGAGTTGTGAGTGAATAAATGAAATTGTTGGGAGTATTGTTTGTAGATTATATATTCAGGTCACTTCTCCTAAGAAATCTTTTAATTTTTTAATCCATGCAGATGTTTGTTTTCAGAAAAGTTTCTGAAGTGCATCCCCAGATGAACACTGAAAGCATTCTTAAGTAGCTGAGTTGCTCTTATACAAAATACCTCAAAGCGTCTAAGATAATACATGTGGATTGAAATGCAATCTGCCTCTCACTTCTTCCCAAGATAAGTACAGCCATTGACAAGACCTGGCTTCCTCCTCTTATCTCACAAACACTTGATACCAGAAACTCTGTGCATGAATAAGTCTTTCAAGATTGTGATGTAAATATATCCGATTAATCACAACAAGGAAAACTGCAACATCTAGTGCTTCCATCCCCTAAACAACATCGTAAAAATGTTCCTTTGCTTGCAGTTGTATCAGAACTATTTTCTTATCCATATTTTCCACTCAGGAGTTTACGATCACACAGTCCTCAGTCAAATACCCATTACATTGATGTGCTTTAATCTATGCTTATCTATTGTAATATTTTCTTTTTCATATTTAAAGACGATTATTAACATTAATTTAAACAAGACAATATGGGAAAACCTACAGACAAAACAGAATTATAATCTATGCAAAAGCTTTGAGCTGATTTTGATTCCTGATGGATTTAGTGACACATTCACCCCCACTACCCCCCTAGCACTAAAATATTTAATTTTATTGAGTAGATCCCCAGGCCACAAAAAGAAACCATCAGGTCTATGTTCAAGTTTAATTACTGATTACTGATTTAAACCCAGTCTCAACCCTCCAGGCACATTTCTGCTTCAGCTGTAAGAATGGAAGTGAGAAAGATGTGCTGAAAATGACCGAGATTTTCAAATAAATGTGCATGGGAGTGTTTTAAGAGTTTTTTAAACTAAAGGTTTGCCTATGTATAAAACAAATAGTAGGGCAATCTAACACACACTATTAAGACAAATCTATCAATGATTTGAAGATCCTTAATATCCCTCCGCTCCACAGTGTGGCGCTCTGCTCTTTGTTTGTTGCAATGACTTAAAGCAGATTGAGATGAGCTTCGTTTTGGCACCTTCCATCTGTCCCCCCCGCTTTTCACACTATTAAACGTCTGTGCATGCGAGCATGCAAGTGTTTGTGTGTGTGAGAGCAAGCCTGTGTGTGCATGTGTTTGATTAAGCTCTGTCTCGTAACCCTCATCGCTGCCAATGCCTCTGAATCTATTACAATCCCTTCATCACACACGCCACTTCATTTACATTCCTCAGGTCTTATTTGAAGAATATCTCAGGTGGGGGAATATATTTTCTGAGTGTCCCTATTATAGGTTTACTCAGATTCCAATGGGCTTGAAAAGTTGCAGCACTACACCAAGGGAGGCATTTTCACCTAATGAAACCCAAGATCAATAGAGCTGGTCTCTCTCTTATATATAGTGTATGTACACAAGGGAAATAAAGTATTATTTTTCATCCTCAAATGTATAATGGATATCATTCTTTATTTAATGCCTCGTTCAATTCCACATATGCCACAAAAGGGGAAATATTTCCTCTGATGATGTCCTTACATTACAAAAAGAAGTGGAAACATTAGGCAGAGAAGTATGAGTGAAATTGAGCATAACATACCTGAGAAATAACAATACACTGTCAAGTTCATCATCTAATTCAAGCATTATACCACAGTACATTTAATCATATATGATCAAAAAGCTTATAGACATTTACATATTAATCTGATTTGCCCACTGAAATCGACATATTTTAAATCAAGAGCTCAGGTTTTAAAAAAAGAAAGAGAGCACAGGAACGTGGAGAGGAGAAAAGAGCTGTGATAAGCATAGAGTAGAAGGAAGATGGGGGAGAAAAAGATGAGGGGAGAGCGGTGAGAGCAGTCACTTCAGGTGCAGGCCTTATCGGAGGTAGAGAGAGGACCTTTCTTATGTAATCTGTGATTTCATTCAGCCTCTGTATCAGATGATTGTCTGGGAGAAGAAAAAGCCATTTTGAGGGGAATGGGCTGCGTGAAAAGGATCGCCTCCCCGGCAGCTCACCCTTCCATGTCGAACCAGCCGCATGGCACCGAAGGTCAGCAGAATTATTGGAGGCGGGGGTAGCTCTGCCAGAGAAGACAATGATATGGCCTTAACCCTCATTTAGAGGTGCCATTTCCCCACCTGACCCCCCTGCTAAAGTGTTATTTTTCCATGTTATGAAATGTGATAGCTCTCTGGTGAAACAGGAGTCTCCAGTTAGGAAGGTAATACTTTGGTGTGCAGCGACAACCAGACAGGCTCAGCATCTCTTCTAAATAGGCTGGCTGTGCGGCCTTACCGCACTGTGCAAACGCAGACAGTTCAATCAGGGTAAAACAACGTTCATTTAACCACTTGGCTAACAACAGACAGTCGTGTATGCAGGAGCCCCAAGATTGCACAGTTAGGGGAGATGATGATAATGTCTTTGTGAATTTCACCCAAACATGTCATTTTAAAATCAGGCTCTACACAGGGCTGTGTTAAGTGTCAAAAACTATTGTTTTCAGTCCCTGCTCAATTTCTCCTGCTTCACATGATAGAGGTAAAATGGGACAGAACAGTTTTCGTTTTATGTGGAAATATCCTTATTTAACACAGCAGTTGATAATTGACGAAGAGTCAAATGCAGTAGTGATTAAGAGGTCTATTTCTGCATGAGATGAAGATCATGTTTGAAATACTTGTCCGGCAATTACTAAGTCAACTTTTACAGGGGGTGTGGCATTAATAAGTTACGTAGGAAAATCATAAATGGCTAGTGGTTCATTAATTTCATATTATATTTTCATTAATGGAAAATGATGTGAGCAGGGCTCTGAATAATTCAATTTCAAAAGAAACCATGTGAAATATCAAATGTCAAGGAGATAAACTGTCTAAGCGCTTCACAGAAAAAGTTGCATACAATTATGTTTCTGTTTAATTTCATCAACCAAAAAAAACAAAGTTATAAAAATCCTTCTTTATTGTCCTGCGGTAACAAAATTGTGACTAACATGAAAAGAAGAAAGGATCACCTGCAACAATGTATAGATTGCTGTGCATGCAATGATGAGCAAACCGCTGTCGCACAAGAAGAATTCAGGTAGAAAAGAGGATGAAACACAGAGAGATGTATATCTTAGTCAACTCTCGGCAGCTCCACCTAGGGGAGCCTGCCTGTCTCTACCCTCAAAGTTGTGATGCTTGTTCACCCCCTCTGTGGGTCTAAACAAAAATGTGTGATGGTTTGCTGTGACTATAACTCCAGTGAATCATTCCTGATTATTTGTCACTTATCACGTCTTTGATTTGAGACAAGAGGACACATGGCTACAGGGTCCAGTCTGACACAAGACCTTGGTTGTGAATAATGGTGCCCAGAGGGCCGTGGCACAGGGTAATGCCGCGGGGGTCAGAGGAACAGGCAGATTAAGGAGCTGAGGTGTTGGGTTTGTCACCTCGGGGCCTCCACCCACACATGGAGAAGACGCTGTGATCGGGGTCTGCCTTCATCTAAAGCAGATGGTATTTTTTTTAATGTGTCAGGGCTTATTTTTGGGATGCAGCCTCTGGCAGGCCCTGGGTACACTAGTTATTAGGCATGTACGCTTATAATTTAGTTAAACCACAGAGGGTTTGGACACAAACCCTGAAGCCTCAAACTAAAAGACTTCCCCTCCCTCCTCCCACTTTTCTCTTTCCTATCGGAGTATTGAAGCAAACTGAAAAGAAACTGTTGCTGTAAGAATGGTGTTACACAAAAAAAGCACACAGCTGCATGAATACACTTCAGTCTGCCTTGTAAATGCCCATAAACCACTGTTATAAAGTGTGGGACTGAAGCATGTAGGAGTTGTAAAGGAAAACCACTTAAAGTTGGAGTTGCAAGTGCTACATTTGTATGAATAGTAGAAAACAAAGGTAGAAGGCATCTGCAGGGCAAGAAAACCTGCTGCACAAGCACTGGAATCTAAATCCACACACTCATATGTCACAACAGCACTCACACAAACACACACAGGCATCAGGACTGCAAAGAGATAATTAGCAAGCACAGCTGACTCCTTGAATTGTCCTCCGTCCTCCCCCCATCGTTTCCCTGCTAATAGGGGCGTGAGTCCCACTTATTAGATGTGATTATCCACCCAGGGCTGTATGTAGATTAGCTTTATTACATCCCTTAACCAGCTTCTGTGCTATTTAGACAGAAAATGTAATTCAATGATGTAACTTAGATATAAATCTGCATTTACAGGGCCAAGTCCCACTCCAGCACTGGTTATGACAGGTTGGCTGATTAAACTATCACGCTGACAAGCCCAGCAGCCACACAAGAGGACAGGCAAAAGTACAAAAGCCATCCTATTATGGAAAATCCCTTAGAATAGCCAACGGTGAGGATATGGTAATGATGTGGTTCCTTTCCATCAGGTCTACAACACACACAAAGCTATACATGTACACTGGAACTAATGTTGACCTGCACTTATTTGTGGACAAAAACAAATATTTCCACATAGATTTGAGCCGTATGTACACACTATACAATATGTATGTATACATACATGAGTGTGAGTGGACACACACTCACTCACTCACACACACACATACACACATTCACACACTTATCTCTTCAATTCCCTTATCCAGCTGAATATGATGACTGGCTTTTGGAGTGACCTCCAGGCAGAGGACAAGGCCTTGTTCTGCTGCTCCCTCCCCTTCTCCTCCTCTCTTTCTTCCTCCAACAGAATGAATCTAAAAGATTGGTGACCTTGCTGTGGGTCTGTGAGGGAAATGAGCTACATCTTGTCACAGACTGAACAGGCCATTTGAAACCTGGTTTGTTGGCTTTGAAAGGACCAGTGATTGTCGAGCTGATAACTGGAGGGATGGCTTTTATTCAGAAAATTAAAAGGCAGGCCTGATGGAAATATGTCGGCACTGGCGTTAAGCATATCACTGCAGGACGCTTATCAAGTGCATCTCTGCAGTAAGAGAAAAAAGGGCAGACAGTAGCAGTGAAGCCATAATCTGCTGCTGGCAAGCTGTAGGCACGAAACAAAAACAACAAGTGAAGCTTCTCCATAGCCCTTATGCCAATAACTTGAAATATGTTAATGATTTTCAGAAGGCAAATTAACTTTGAGTTTTTTTTGGGGGGGGGGGAGTTTCTCCTTTTTTTTCTCCTTTTTTTTTTACCAATATGCCATCTTTGGGATAGGATTTAAAATTCATTATCTGCAAAGTTATCGAAATCCATGCTTGGTTCAGACAGACACACAGCGCGCAAAGTCTGGAAGCAAGCACAAATGAGCAAACTCGCCTGTTTCTCTAACAAGATTTGTGTCTGTGTGTGTGTGCGCGCAAGTGTAAGGAGCTCTCCAAACAAAAGCTGGCATCTCCCATGGCCTGCACAAATGTTTGTCTAATGTAAACCGCCATATAGGAGCATCTAATTAGGAGTGTCAGCCTGCATGTGGCTGAGAAATCTCAGCCAACTGTCAGCCGAATCAGATCGCTCCCAATCAGTGGGGAGACAAAAAGGGAAGCAAAGGAAGGAGAAGATTCAGCAAGTGGGAACCAGGGACCCAAGCAGGGGGCAATTAACAGCCAAGGTGAAGCCACTCATTGTCGTCAAAGAGGCTATGCTAGCCATGCATGTTAGACTCCCACCCTCCCCATAACTTTGCCAACATCCGATGGCACATTTGTAATTAGGCTCGAAATGCTGAGCAGTGCTGCATGGCGGTGGCCTAGTGCTGCTGTAAATGACACATGAAAGCAGTGTGGTAAGACTGGAAGCACGCATCCACAAAATAAAATACATATTCAGTTTTTAAGAGAGTGGATAAGTGAGCAGATCTGGCTGGAATGCAACTGAGGCCCAGAGAAAGGTCATGGTCACCCAACATGGGCTTTGTGTAATTCTCATTAAAAACTTGAGATTTAGAGACAGAAGAAACTACATAGTCCAAGCTCTGGTAAATCAGTGATATACACCAAACACACAGACCTGCAGAAAAATTTAGATATTACTGGAAAAGCTGAGGCAAACACAGGACACTAAATGAAAGTGTCAAAAAAATGGTTCTAAGCCATCTCCCTCAGCGTTGATAATTAATGGGTGAAAACTGTGTGAGAAATGCACTTTTTTCCCCAACCTTAAGCCATGATTTGCTTTGCATAAACAACAACAACAACAATAACAGGCAGGTTCTTCTGTAGAAGCCACACAATGAGCTCAAGGGTTCCTCATAACATCTCATTATAGTTAATGAGCGCTGTGTGTTTACAATGTGTAGCTCTATAGAGCTAGCAGTGTTTACCCATCCCCTCCTCTCAATGGAGATCACTCAGCACACCCCAAAACAAAGGAGGATTTGTTTAGCCATGGGCTGTGTTTCTTCCCCTCTGGATCATAGGGCTCAGTCTAACAGGCACTAAGCACTATCTCCTAAATTCATCACAACTACCATGGAATTCCCAAATATACACTAGGTTACAAACCAACATAATTATGTTAGATCAACACTATGTATACTATAGCTTTATGTATTAAAGTACAATGTATTGTTTTGACAACAAAAAAGAAGTAAAGATTGGTATGCATTTAGTCTGTTGGCTTGGTTTGGCTAGAAAAGAGTAATAGCAACCCTCCCCCAAAACCAACAAAGGTCTGGACAGCAGAGCAGCCAACATCTGGATGTCCCGTCAAAAGCTTGCAAGACTACACCTGAAAGAGGTGTGAAAACATGTAATACTATCCACATTCCTGACTCACTGGAGAATCTGACAATCAAGTCAAGAAATCAGTGACTAGGACCAGATACTGGTACAGATGAAGGCCTTAATCTGTTTATTTGACTTTTGCTGTCATAAGAGTGAACAGCTCATATGTCTTCCTTCAACATGCCTCCATCATAAAAAAGGGGGGAAATACCAGAAGAGTAGAAAATTAAACACACAAACTGTTTTCAGAACATCACATCTGACATTCACTAATTAAGAATTATCAGCACCTACGATCCCTGAATAAAAAGCTGCAAGAGAGTTCTGCATGGAAGGCTCCTCTCTTAATCACTGTGTTAGGAAGCATGGCAATTGAGAAGCTGATTGAGCCCTGTGTTGACTGTGTGTTAATCTCTGATTAACATCTGCGTGTGATCTCATGGAAGTATAGCACCAGTGAGCCCTATGTTCACACAGCGCATGAAATATCCAGGCGTGTAATAACATTTTATTTACAAAGGGCCCACTGGGCACAATGCATGCCAGTGCTGCCAAACTGAGCCCAATGTAATTCACTTGAACGCAATACATTACCCTTGCAATCCAATTGGGGAAAGGGAAAAGGGAAAGGCTTTAGTCACACTGGTTTCTAGGAGCTGGGAGCTGATGGACACCTGTAAGGCAAACCTAATCCAACATGCATGGCCACAGCAAAGAACAGCAGGACCCCTATGAAAGCAGGAAGATGAGGCATGATGAGGACCATACGGGAGAGTCCCACGTGACTCAAATCCTTTCATTTGTCTGCAGTAAGACCTACATCAGTTCCCCAGAAAATGACGAGACAGTACTGTGTTTCAGGAAGGAATTTGAGGCATGCAGACCACAGCTCCCATCCACTCCCCTTGAATCAATGGTGCATTTAGAAAGTAACCCACTGCATAAAAAAAAAAATCAATAAAACACACTATTTCAACACACAGTGGGGAAAACAAACACATACCAAACTTTACAGTAAATTATTAGCATGTGGAGTTATAGCAGGGCATGGAAGAGAAAATTTTCCTTTACGGTATTGGAGAGCAGTGTTTCTATGCATATACACAGAGGAACCAAAATATTTTTGGTCACTGCAGTTCATGACTCACAAATCGTGCTAACATTTCCGTCCAATGTACAGCCAAGAGATAAGGTTAGAGGCTAGTACATTCATATGGTATGCAATGTATCAACAGTCACACAATATATGAAAATATATGGCTCAATTCATATTCATCGTTGCTATGACCTGACAGCTTATCTGAATAATCTCCACTTTATGCAAGTGTGAAAATATCACCTATGGGCTGACCTATTGTACCTTCGGGGATTGGAAGAAATACATATTTTTTTCTGGTAAGCTGTATATCTAACAAGAAAAATACTTTCGGTTGAAATGAAAATCTTACCCCCCTTTTATTTTGAGAAATGTGGCAGCAAAATAAAAGATTTAGCCAATATATCAAAGTTTAACTGACTAAATTTATTTCATCAAATTTACATCCACAACTGTTGTTTTTAAATGAAATCTAAATAAATCCAAATGACTAAACTTGTCTCATATAGGTTTGTTAAAAATGCTGCTCGAGATTATAAAACATAAACTTTATTCATATAAGATTTATATGTGTTGACTTCGGTATCAACAATAGACAGAAATAAACAAACCCTTTCAACCATGTCTCTATGAGCAGCATAAGCCCAGTCATTTTAGGTACTTTGTGTTGCCTTTCCCTCTTTAAGAATTCTCTTATAATTAAAATATGCAAAAGTCCATTAGAGCATAAAAACGCAGCCCCTGCTTCCCCTCTGCACAAGATAAAAAAAAATAGAAAAAACTCAAGCTACCAGCATTGCTTTCAGTATGAGCTGAGCCTTTCAAACTGCTTTGGTGTCCTACAAAATTACCATATGAGAAGCTATTTACAACTCGACAAAATTTCTGTGTGTTTCCATGTGAGTTCAGTCCATTCCTGTGCTGGAACAAAATGAAAAGCCTGCCTTACTTGTTGCACGCAATTAAGCCCCTGCGAAAAGACAGTCGGGGCAGTTTAACATTTCATAGGGCTGTAATTATTCTTTAACTGTTAGAAAGTGTTGTCCCCTAGGAGCCAATTACTTGAAAAGCGCTCATCACACACAAGATATATACAAACAAATCCTTCAAGCACAAAGTAAATGTTTAAACATTAAAAGGGATGAGCGGAGGAACTCATACCAATCAGTTTTGGTAGGAGCTAATTACTAATAAGAGAAGCAACCCCGTTGTGTTAGATAATTATGACACCAACGTGCACCTCAAATACACAGAGCCCTAGGCTGTTGTACCACAGCTCCTGTGAATTGCACAGACTCTGAAAGCCGAGTGGATGGACAAGAAAAGTTCATGGCATTACTCTCTGGCCGGATACAAGAGAATATTCATGCCGACACATCCGCATCCTCACATCTTACAATGATCTTTAAATAAAGAACAAAAGAATCAGCAAATGAGAACATCTCACATGTTTTGAAACTGTCTGCGCTGTCTCAAAGACTCTAGTGGAGAAAATTAAGATCTGTTGTTTTACATTATTTTTGATCATTTGTGTGAGAGACAAAGAGAAATATCTTTCAGTGAAGCACATTTCGAGACTTAAGTACACATCATTCACTACAACGATCATATTAAAAAAATAATACTGGAAGCTGTAATGGGCTGGACGCCACCATGAGTACATCACTTATTTTTAACTAAAATAAAAACTTAAGAGTCGATATTAGCTTAAGTGACTCGGATGGGTAATTCCTCAGTTCAACAATCATATTAACCTCCACTTACTCTCTACATCTGCTTGGCCTGTTGTTTGCTCATCTAATCAATCTCCTTCAGCCTTGTTCTTTAATGTCCTACCACGTTTAGCCATCTCTAAATATCCACTAATGCCTGGGAAACATCAGGCCCTCAATGATAGCACTGTAAATGTAATTTATTTCTCACTCATGCAAGCACTTGAGCTAAACGATTATGGCTACTGAGGAGCGGCACACTATATAAGATAAATATTGATTGACTGAATGGTTTGTTAGCTACAGTGAGGAATAAGGTCTGAGTGAGAAGATATGCCTATAAAGATGGGGTGGTGGTGATGTTCAATCGTCTTGTGCCAACCAGGCTTGTTCCAAATAACGAATAGGTTGTGTAGACCTGACTTGGCTACTAACACTATTTCCTCATTCTCTCTGTGTTATTTCTCATTTAGCAGAAATGTGTAACCAGCCTGCTTTCTACACTTTGTATGGACATGGCTGCCTTTTTGAACACTTGCTCAGCAACAATAAGCAACATCCTGTGTCTAAGCGGTTTTGACTTATCATTTTATCTTATTTCTATTTCAAATGGCAATACAATGATTAGATTTTATCAGATGCATATTAAGGAGACCTCAAGCCAAAGACATTTTGAATCACTGATCATTTGGTCACGTCTTCAGATTATGTTTGACAGTTACAGTTAAAATTACTGTGAGTTTTGCAGCTTTATTGTATTGTAAGAAAAAAAAAGCTCTTCAGAAAAAAACGAAAAAACAACCCTTGTATTAATTCGATCAAACTTTGTTTGCTTTGTTTCATCGCCCTTGACATTATATGGTAACAGCATCTCTAGAGACACAGGCATAACCTCAAAATCCTATTTAGCTGAATGAACTGTATGACTCCCATTGGAGTGCACCCTAACCAAAATTATGTAACATATGCGAGGGACTGATGAAAAAAAACATATCACTTGTCTATTCTGTGTGTAGCTCTCAAATTGACAGAGGACCTCTTGCTGTCCACTTGTTCCACAACTTTACGAAGAGTGTTTACTGTGCATGAAAAGATGTGTAATTTGTGTAGTGAGCAAATGCATCACCATTTTGTTTAATCGCATGTCAGAGACTGTCAAACTTTTTTTCCTGACCCTAAATTAGCACAAACACAAGCATATACACACCTTATGCAGGAATTTTCCACCAGTGTAAACAACTGTGTGTTGTTGACGTGTGAGACTGACTGAGAGGGAAACAAAGCTGTCTCAAATCCCATTTGGGCTGAGAGGCGGCCCATATGGAAAGTTACCAAATAGTGCTAATACTGCTAATAGGATGTTCCACTCTAAATAGGAGCTCATGTTAATACCCAGATTTTCATTCATGCTGGAAATTGTAGTTTTAAATTACAGTTTAATGCTTCAGATTTTTAATAAAAAAAAGCCCCTCAAAAAACCTTCACAGCAACACAAAAATTACCACAGCCTCTGAACAGAGCCTCAGCCTCCCATTGTCAGCCAATTACTATGCAATCTCTTTCTTATGACTGAATAGCTCACTGTTAGCAAATAATGAAAAGGCAATTATGGCAAAGCTGTGTTCATATTACCCTCTTCATTTTATGCAGGCTGTAATTATTGTCAATCCTAGAGGCTTACTCTACCATGTAAGAGGCAGCAGGGAAGAAAATGGAGTGGGCTGGTGCATGGCAAATTGGAAATGTCACAGCTACCTTTTTATCAGCACCACTAGACCCCTATGTGCATGTGTGAATTCACCTACACGTACATGTGCACATATGCACATGCACTGCAAATGTACATGATTATACCTAAGTGTCCATTAGCACACAACATACCCAGGGTGAACATTTATTTACACATTAACACACACATATTTACTCCCATCATTACCAATCATCAATCCACCGATTGGAGTGTGAGTGTGTGTGTGTGTGTGTGTGTGTGTGAGAGAGAGAGAGAGAGAGGGTGGGGGGTTGGACACAGCACACAAAATGATGTGTGTTTAGCAGACTTTTCACCTCAAGCTGTTACTGTAGCTCACCGCTAGCGGGTGAAGAAATAAATAAATAAACTGTTAGATGAAGCGGGTCGGAGAAAAACACACACACATACACGCGCACACATATTCCTTTTGTTCTTTCTTTTTTTTTTTCCCCTGAAAACAATGATTCCCCAAAGACTCTTGGTTTTCTTTCCCTGCCAGTGACTGTCTAACAGCAAAGTGGTGGATATATTCCTTTTGCCTTGGCCCTCATTAGCTGTCTCCATGCTGTTCAGTAATAGGGAGTGGCACATAAATGATTCCCTTTATAGAGTTTGATGTGCCACACTGAGAGGACCACAGCCCCGTATGGACGGCACCCCCCATCAACTTCTTCACCACCCCCCATATGGAGCGCACATGGGTGGGTGGGTGTGTGATTGGGGCGCGGCTGGAAGAGAGAGCACTCTGTGACACACATGACAAACACCTCAGCCGATGTTGGTACTAATTCTAATGAGCGGTGCTGACCCTTGGAGAAAGAAAAAAAAAAAAAAAAAAAAAACCTTTCATCAATGTTTTCTAAAGGGCCACTAGCAGTGGTACATAATTAGGGTGGGACATCAATAAGGCCCATGCGCGGGCATGACCGTGGCATACATGGCACGGTGAGATGGAAATACAGAAGGGATATAAAGGCAGGAGGTGCGGTGCAGAGAGATCTTTTGTCAATACTCTTGCATGCATCCCTGACAAATCAAAGTGAATAAACAATGTCGTGATTCTACCGTACTTTGACAGGCGAGAAGCAGGTCTACTAACGCGATTCTGACGGCAGACTTTTCAAGGTCAGCCTTTAAGCTCTTTAACTGCACTGTTTCAAGCTTTGCACAAAATTCAACTCGACATTCATATACCTGGCAAGCACATTTATACATTTTTTTAAAGTTATTTTCCCCTTTCTCTTTTCTCCCCCCACTTCGTCCCACAGAAGCAGGTGCTGCTCCTTTTGTGTTTAACAAGATTCTTGAAAGTGTGCATGAGGGAAAAGTGCATTTCTTAAAGGAAGGCGCTGCACTACATGAGGCTGTCTTCCAAACGTGCTTTTCAAATGGATACTGAAGCCTGTCACAGTCATATTACTTTACCGCTCACATAATAGCATCGTCTAGTGAACTCCAACACAAAAGACAGCCAGGGAAACATCACAACAGGATCAGGTAGAAGAAAAGCCCTCTTTTAACTTTCAAAACTCCTTAAGTTCTCAGAGCACACAGACTTCGAGGTGCCGCCAGCTTACGACGGTGTGCTTGCCTGCTGCTTAGAATAAGGCTGGAAAGAGAGGCAGTAAAAACAATGTTGTCATTACAGCTCACTTGAGTGTCATTTTGGCAGGCAGCGTTTTATCGCTGCTTGACTTCAGATGTGTAACAGAAATCACTCCTCTGTTGTCTTGTGGCCTGGTGGCTGTTAGGTAGAGTTACAAGGCACACAAACAAACCAAAAAGATGCCAATTTACTTCCACACACTGTTCTCCATATGTGAAAATTTTGAAAGCAAAGTGTTTTGAATTCCACCAAGCGCATAGGGTGACAGAATATGATGGCACAATGCAGTGATCTATCATAGACATTTTGTGAAGGTTGCTAAGTTCTCTGTAAATTCAGATCTCACCCAAAACAACAGCACTAACAGCAACATCCGCAGCACCAACAAGACCTTACAATGACACGGAATGAATCCTGAGAACAGGATATTGAGCCTGTGTGACAGACTGTTTGTGCAAAATCTCAGATTTGATGTCATGATTGTCAGAGACCCTTGAAGCAAGTGGCCTGTGTTTTCATCAGTTCAGTTTGATGTGCCTATCTTACCCATACAGGTGCATGCATACACACCTCGTCAGTCTCGGAGTTCACTCATCCTCCATATCTGTCCTGGAGACAGCTGTAAGTAAAGAAAAAGTAAAAAATTTTTATTTTTTTTTTAAAGTTAATGACATAATGACACCCTACATCCCTCGAGTCATCTAGATTTTTAAAAAATCCCAGGTAGTGGCAGAGGTCTGATGATATGTGAATAACACAAAATGGCCAATTATACAAAACAGGCCACCTTTAATTTTCTGCCCGTGAGAACAGTAAATACACATGGCATCGACAAAGACGCAAGTGGAAACTGCTCTGCTATCAAAGCCATCCCTGAGTTATTTCCTTTGATTAGCTGCCAAGGCCCAGATACCCCGTCTGCCTCAAATCATTTGAAGAGTTCAAAATAAAATATTAAGCATTTCTTTGAGATACAAGTGTTAAAGAGCAAGTAGCCCATGGCTACAGTAATCCACAGTTAATCCTGACCTAATGAGACCAGGCATAAGAGAAGGGGAAACATGGGGTTAAAAGGCATTAGTGGGACTTATTGGTCTGCCATAAGAATTTTTATAAGCTAAAATTATCCAACAACAGTATATTAAGATTTTTAGTACTTTTAGTGAAATAGTTTAGCATTATAGAACCACAAACTATTTTTGGTCTTGAGCTTAACACTGTTTCATAATTTACTTCTTCTTTCACCCGTGTCCTCTAAACTACGTTGACATAGTCATGTGGAAGAAACTAATATACCTAAATATGATGGCAACAGAATACAATATATTCTGCTTTACATATACAATTTAAACCATATAGAGTTGTTAAATGTTCAAATGAAAAGGCTAAATTGAATAATTCCAGTTACTGCTTGAAACTGACAACATGACCGTCGGGTGTATGACAAGCAACAAATCATGATGTTCAGTTGAGAACTTGCTATGGACGCTTGAGATAAGGTGTGAGTCACAGACAAGGCCTAAATGACCATATGTCCCAAGCAAAAGTACTGCCTAATATGAATACCTCTTGGAAGATGTTTTTCCTTGCCATTATAGGTAAATGACTGTTGGTGAGAGTATTTGCTCAGCATACCCAAGCTTTAAATGCTACATTTGTGTCTCATTTGGTTGGTGATCAAGTTTGTTGAGCTGTAATATTTCAAAACCCCCAAAACATAGACAACACTGTGGACAATCATTTTGTGAAATAACTATATATATATATATATATACATATGTAATAGATAGATAGACTGTGTAAAGTTAACTTTGCAAGACATATGTATTTCCTGTATATACTTCACTTTTCAAGAAACAGTTATAGAATTAGATGAAAATTTTTAGCGATTAGACTACATAACAGAATTAGATTTGAAATGATTGCATTCATTCTCAGATCAATCATTCACATCCAAAGCAAACACTTTTCCTTTTAAGAGCAGCTTTTAGATGTTTCAACTTGTTCCAACGGTGCTCTAATAAACTCAGTAACACAGTAATAAAATACAGAAGTGAGTGAGCGGGGAGGCTGCACTCATCCAAAGGTAACAGAGCGCTCAGCACATAGATCAGCAGGGTACTTCCTCCTCACTCCTCTGATCTCTAATAGACACTAATCAGAAGTGGGCCTGGAGAGAGAAAAAGAAAACGTAACATTTCAAGAAGTCCTTTATAGAAGACCTATTTGCTTTTTAACATAGCCATTATAGATGACAGATTGCTGTCACAAAGCTAAACTGAAAATACCAAAAACAACATAAGTAGCTAGGCACTCAGAATGGCCTCAGCTGCCAAAGCTAAGTCCCAACAACAATTTCAATGACAGTGATCTGGATATACAACTAAATTAAACTGCTTCTTCCTTTGTTTTAAGATGTATGACATGGTATTTTTTCTCCCTCGTCTTGCTAACAAACAGGCAGACATGCAACTGGATGGCAAAGAAAATACAATACAGCCAAAGACTTAAGCAATGAAGAAGAAGAAAAAAAAGAAGAACATGTCACCATGAGCAAAACTGAAAATCTCATACAAATAGTCTAAAAGCTTTTTCTTCTTTCTTTCTTTTTCCTTTTTTTTTGGCATCATCGTTCAACAATAACTCACATTTGGAAGACTTCCAATAGGATGGGAAAGAAGAGAGGATGGCTAGAGTAAGGCTACTATAACATCTTCACCTACAATATTAGAAGTCATACAACCTACCAAATAAATGGTGTCTTCTAAAAAAAATGTGTGAGACCAAGTCTAATCAAAACAGCAGCAGGTTTTAAGCTGTAAAAATTGACGAACATAGTGTGACAGAGTGAGAGTGCATTTTAGAGATAGCAAAGGAAACACGAAGCTTTTAAACTTGAGACTGAGCACAGGCTCCATCTTTCAAGAATTCATAAATTAATCACCAGGCGGTGAATATGTCCAAACAAACACATGAAAGTTAGATGCTGCTCTTGAGTGCCTAAGCATGTGTGTGAGCTGGGAGGGTGTACATATAGAAAGCTTGCCTGATCCCTGACTTGTAATTAAGTGTATAGCTTTACACAGCTGCGTTCATACGTACATGCACACAGACACACATTCCGAGTTAATAGCTCGTACTTAAACTCACAGTTAGCGAAATGAAAGACCACACTCTTTGTGTCTTTCACATTCTCATACACACACACACACACACACATATGCACACAGAGGGCATGGGCCCACATCTAAGACTGT
This sequence comes from Leuresthes tenuis, assembly GCF_036924035.1. Classification (NCBI taxonomy): domain Eukaryota; kingdom Metazoa; phylum Chordata; class Actinopteri; order Atheriniformes; family Atherinopsidae; genus Leuresthes; species Leuresthes tenuis. Next base: position 11,940,588 of record NW_027325356.1, read on the forward strand.
CAGATTAGAGAGGATCCTTAATTTGTGTGACTCAGTGGAGTTTTGCTAACTAATGAGATTGGGCTAATTGGTATCGTTACTGTAATCTCCAGAGGCACAGGACAACGCGTTAAAACATATACGCACTGATCACACTTAAAACCTGTCAGAGATGCTAAAGGTCATTAGCAGTCATGTTCATTCCCAAAGCCATGCAATATAATGGGGAGGGGAGAGCATAAAAACTGTGGAAGTTCAGTAGGGTTAAAACATTAATTTGCTAATTCCAGGATGCTTGTTGCCAAAAGAAAACATGCTGTAATTACACAGAAAAAAAAACAGAACAAGCTGAAGTAACACGCCGACATAACCATGGATCTTACTGTGCAACCTATTTTCCTGGCAAATTAAAGCATATTGTACCAGACATTAAATTTGTCAAATTTCCATATAAACAGATGAGACAATATGTTTTTAACCCAAGTCGAGTTTAGACACACATTTTCTTCTTTTCTTTTTTTTTTTTAAACCACTTTAAAACCAAACCAGTCTGCACTTTTAATTGCCTCTCAACAGATTGTCAACAAATATACAAGGTGATACATTGGTAATTAAAACTGCTGGAAAACAAATACAAACTTAACAAGTGTATTTGTTTGCATGTTTAGTGTAGGTAAAGAGGGTACTGCAAATTAACATATAAATTGTAGAAAAAAAAAGTAGCCACCACAATTTGAATAATTTCCATTTAATTGTTATAACCCCTGAGTACAAACAATACACTATGTCATTATCTTGTAGTTACAAGATAACTACAGTGACTAAAATATAGTTCACTTGAGAATTAAGTCGAGTGAATGTGACACCATGCAAAGCACACAAGAGCATGGCTGTTATAGTGATTTCTGAGTTTTTCCAAGGGACTATATATCATCAGATTTGTCATTACACCAATCACAGACATAAATTCTGGGGATACTTGAAATTGAGAAAAATAAAAATAGTATTAGACTGTGGAATACCGATGACATGCTTGGTGGTATATCCAGAAAATCTGACATATCAGAATCTACAGACTATGAACAATTATCTTTAAAAAAAAAAGTGTCTGCAAAAAAGGGTGAGTGAAGGGTGAGTGAAAATAGTCAAGAATATTAGCACCTTTCATTTTTTCCAAAGCCCTTTTCTTGACCTTGTTGGAACACATCATGGGGTAAAGAAAAGACGGTGGGTGAAATTGTTAAGGACTTAGAAATAAGATGGCTGCACTGCAATGGGAATCTGACCACAGTGAAACTTTAAAAGCTCTGATGTGGGTCTGCAGACACTTCAAATGTTCAAGAAAGATTCTACAACTATACAACTCTACTTCTACAGCTATAACACATATGTGTCATAGTAGCAAAATAAATCATAAGACCATTTATTACTTTATTATCAAGATTGGTAATTTAAGAAGTTAAACATAAAGGCCAAAAATGTATTGATTGATCGCTGTCACAGGCTACTGAGACTTCTCAGATACTTCATTTTTCTCTGTGAAAAACCTTTCTTGTCAATATAAAAGTATTCGACTGGAACCAAACTCGAAAAGAATATACCATAAGCGACCACTACCGCCACCTTCTGACAACACTGCATAACCTAGTTCGATCACTCCAAACCAGGCAGTAGTAGTGTGCCTAGTTGGCACTATCTTGTTTGCAAAATTTCAAGGGTTCACTTCAAATTCACTTGGCAACTTATATGGAAACACAGCTAATGAGAGGGTTTATCACAACAGATCACTTGAGGTTCTTGCAACAAACTAGCAATAGTACTGCAAGCAATAAGTAAATATACTCTGCATCAGGCTAATTACTACACATATCATTTCATACCAAGAAGGCTCTGGGATCATATCCCCCCAGATCTACTTGGCCTTTTCAGTGTAGAGTAAACAACTACCTAAAGATAACTATGTTTCCGCAGGCATTAGAAATATTCTGTCTTTACACTGGGTAAAATGTGGAGATGAATTTCCCCACAGGCAATGCTGAAGTATAACTTAACAAGCTTAACAGCTATTAAAAATTCATCACTTAATATATATATATATATATATATATATATATATATATATTATTTCACATATTTCAGAGAGCAAACATAATGAATGTGGTGCAAGACCATCTGCATAAGTGGCCTATCTGTCTTACTTTTGGCTCTGGTCAGGGGAATAGCATGAGGCTGACAGAGTGAAACAAGAACAGTAGCTAATGTTAGCACTAATGTTAGCATTAGTATTAGCTTTAGCAATAGAGATGAATGGAGCTCCTGGCAGCCAGGCCTCATCTGTCCACAACCAGAGACAGGTGGACCCTTAAGCCTGGCTTCAGGTTTCGAAGACGAGCCACGATGTGCGTCACACACTCAGAAGCACACGCGTTAATACACATAATGGACTGCATAAATCCTGATTAACTTACTTTCGAGCTATTACCGTTCTGTTGATTCTTTTAAACACTTCTGATTCTTTGGATTTGATGTTTTCTTTTTTATCATTATCACCAAGGATGGTCTCATTTTGGCCTTTTTTTCACTCTCCAGAGCAAAAGTCAGGAGAATTGTTTTCAATATACAGCAAGCAGGAAAAGGGTAATATTTTGCATGTGTTATAGGGCTTTTGTGATGCTAAAATATTTTGGGGAAGTTTGCTTTAGCACTGAAGGGGGGGGGGGGGGACTAAGCTTTGCCACCTGTTCGCCAGATCCAGAGGCTCTACTGAATATTCTTTTAAAATAAAAAAAATGAGGGAAGAGGAATCAAAGCACTTCCTGGCTGCCTGTGGCACAGCTTCTGAGGACTGGACTATTTTTAGGTTCTGACCTAAAGCTGAAACCCTCTCTTTTAACCTCATAAATGTGGACTAAGATGTTGCCAATACAATAAAAACATGAATCCATCCGGCCAACATGAACATTTATAGATAGGGTCTCTGACTCATTCTGTCAGGTGACAGCAATAAAGCTACCAATATAAGGGATATATTATTAGGTCCTTCAAACAAACAGATACCCAAACAGCCCTGGTAGATTGTATCTTAAGGGACTAATTTGACACCTCTTCATGAATTTAAAACCTGACTAACTTGACTAAGCTCTAATCAGCTGACTATATTGCCATAATTAACTCATTAGACTTTCACAGCCTTTCTGTTTTACCCTGCTTCAGAAAATGTTTACCAAGGGATTTGGGGAGAGATGCCATGTTTGCCTTGCAATCAGATCTGAGCCGGAATGTGGGCTGGAGGAAGGCCTCTTTTCCTGCTTTTCTGGCTGGTGGCTTGGTGGGTGGTGTTGGGTGGATAGATGGGATGTAAGGACCTAGCTTGGAGTGCTATTTCCAAACCCCCTCTGCTCAGAAGCACACACACACACACACAGTTACTCCCCCCATCTGTTTCCCTGACTCTCCATCGGATGAGTTCTTAAACAAACTCCCTCATGAAGCCAGCTCTCTCAATTCCTTCTCCAGAGGAACATCCCAAAATAAAGTCAGGCAGCCATCAAGCCAGTATAGTTTTTACTGGATGTTCATCCTCAGCCTACAAAAATAGAGATCATGGTTCCACAAAGTTCACACTCTGATCTTACATTTGCACAAGACTGGCTATTTCCTAAAGTAAATTAGCTTAAAGCTACTGTTTCAAAACATGCAGAAGCTTATGGGCCAACTGACGTTTAAGTGCAACATAATAAATGTTATTTCATCATGTGTTAGAGCTGTCAGATTGTATGTTATAAAAGATTAATACTGCATTTTATACACTAGCTGACGCAAAACTACATATAGTATCCGACATTGTCAGATCGTTTGGCCATGCTATGGGGCAACTGAAATCCAATAGAATATATGAGCTATTAATTTCTGAAGTTAAAAAAAGCAATGCCTTATTTTATAAAATGAATACTGTATATATGATTGCCAGGCATTATTAAGTTCTTAAATATCAACCTTAGATTCTTACTTACAACAAAAAGTACAGGGATTATTTCTTTTCACATTACAAAATTATTTTGAATTAATCATTTCAATCTTCAAGATAAATTACAGAGCAGCTGCTTCACACTCTGATTTTGGATACCCATTTTGTTTTATAACTCCTTATAACTCCTGCAATGTTGCTCCTCATAATCCTCTTTTTTCATCCCATCCATTTGACAACTGCTACAGATAAAGTTTTTAAAAGGATCCAACAACCTAACAAGTGTTGATTGAAACTGAAGGAGAGACAGGAAAATACAAGACTGGGAGCGCTGTAGAGAAAGTAGGGTGAAACAAGGAGAAAGGGAAAATGAGACTAGTTGTAAAAGCCTGTGCTTGTTAGCACTGTGTCACACGAGCGTCCATATATCATCTCCATGTCTGTCACCTGACCCCGATGTGTTACAGACCCCGGACTGTCCCCTCCAACACAAGCCCCACTCTGGTAAACCCCCCAGGCCCTCTGTGCACCAGTCTCTCCCCCAACTGCCACAGAGGGTTTGGGAGTACTTTACAGCCTCTGAAAGAGAGCTAAAGACCGCTGAGGATTGAGATGAATTACAGCCAAGGGAGCACCCTTAACGAAGGGCGTCCAAATTTACAGCTTTGCCAGCTTCCTTAACTTCATGGGAGGAGATAAAACAGATCTTGGTTTTGACAGAGTTGCAACAAGAGCTCAGACAGGGGGAGCAGAGAGAGGGAAAGCAAGACCAGCAGAGAGGAAGACGAGGCTTAGTTTACAAAAAGAGAACCTAATGAATGAAAATATATGAAGCAGAATGTCCCCTGTTATTGGCTCCCCAACATGAAAAACAGCAGCCAAACGTCAAGTAATATTTATTGAGATCAACAGTCATTGAGAGGTTATGGGCACAGAGGCCTTGACTGCACTCACTAACTATTTTGTGAAACAGAAAGAGCAAGCCGCAGCATGAAACACATTTTTCACCTTTTTTTCTTTTCTCTCTTTTTTTTTTAGATCAGTTGGTTTAAACGCTTGTTAAATCAGCTAAGCTAAAAGGCAATATAAAAGGGAAAAAAGAGAGAGAAAAAAAGCTTTCTAGTGCTGTCTAAACCTGAATGAAAAGCCCTTTGTAGTTTACTCTGTTGGGTTTGTAAAAACAAATGTGCACTACATCAAGCCAATCATTTATCCCCCAGACAAAGATCAAACTAATATTGACTGAAAAACACCTGAAATATGAGACAGTGAATGATAACGAGTAGGGCCTTCCTAGCTGTTAATCATAGACAGCTATTTCGGGAGGTTGGTAAAAAAAGAGGTGGGGGTTTGGACAGGGACAAGAAAGCCATCTTCATAAACATATCCTCATTTTCAAGAGTGGTGTATGGGGTCTGACTGCAGGCAGACTCATATGAGAACTGTGAATTGTATATCAGCCTCTAAAGCTGGCACTTTAATCCTATTTGCATTCATATGACTATAGCTGGATCCTGGGAGCCTTTATCCTAAGATTTGCCCATTTGTATGCCCCTGCAAGTGCAGGAACTCTATGCAGGATACCAGTATCTGGATGTCTTTCACAAGATTCTCCCCATTTCTCTCGTACAGCCTTTGCCATTCACTGGCTGAAGAGGCACTTGGAGAACTTATTGGAGAATGGAACAAATAAGTAAACATGGAGAATCTTGGACAGGTAATGGACTGTCGAGAACACACATGCAGACATAGACACACACACACACACACACACACACACACACACACACACACACACACACACACACAGGTCTTGTTCATAGATGCAGAGAGAGAGGAGAGCCAGAATTAAATACTCCTAGTGGCTCCCTGATGGAGAGAGCCACAGGCTTAGCTCCACGGCAGCTGATTTGTGAATCTCTTCTCCTTAAACAGCTCTGTGCCTCTGTGCACACGTTGTGCTGGGGGTAGACGGAAGGGGAGGGGGTTATGGGAGCAGTCATTTCACCCATTTGCACATTAATAAACCTCCCAAAACATTTATTAAAAGCTGGGAGAATAGACAGTATTTACATGTGAAACTCCCAAGGACAAGTTTGGCAAGGGCCACACTGCAGGCCTCTACAGTCCTCCAAATCCTTAGCTGCACACGGAGGCATGTCCAATTACTCCTGCTGCCAATAGCACTGGTCATGATGGTGAGAAACACACTATTAACCCTCTTGGCATTATTGACACAACTAGTATTTGTCAAATCAGGACTTGATTATGGCAATAATAATAATAATAATAATAATAATAATAATAATAATAATAATAATAACAATAATAATAATAATAATAAATAAAATAAAAATAAAAATGAAAATAAAAATAAAAGTAATAATAATATTTTAACATATCATTATCGATATTATTATTACTATTATTATTATTATATACGATTATCATTTTTAACAATATAGTCTACATTGCATTGCTGATATTTATTCTTTCATGTGACACACATTATTTGAGTTTATTAATATTAATGCTAGGCAAAAAAAGGTAACCACACTGCACAATCTGCAAATATAATGCCTCACCTTATCAATTCATAACACAGACCAGCTTAACTGTCAGAAAAATCTGAAGTCACACTTAACCGAGCCCAATACCTACTATTAAGATGGCTTGACATAACAGGACGGCTGCCAATAATTGTACATAAAGATATGGAAAAGCCACAGTCCACTTATGAATATTTCATGAATTCCGACACAAAGAGCATGCTAAAAGGATCAAAGAGAGAATTGGGAGAGGAGTCAACGTGAACATCCAAACAATATGCAAGAATCCCGACAGTATAGGTCACATGCAAAAAGACCGGGGTCACACTGAAATTGTCCATCAGTCAGACAAGCAGAACTGATTTGGATGCTAAATAATGGTTTAGATATTCAAAAATTCCATATATATGCGAAAGGCTTCAGTGCACCTTGGATCTGGCCTATCAGAGGAGCGCTCTGCCACCACACTCCCTCATGCAGACCCACGCCATGCCTCTGAGCCTGCAACTAACACGCACACTGGCAGATATGCAGACATTTGGAGACGTAGTAAATGTAAATACACACGTTAAATTCACACATTTAGAGTCTCATATCCTCAGCTAGACATAAATACAGACATATATTACAATCATAGTATGTGGATCTCCTATGAAAATGAAAACAATGTGTAAAACTTAATTAGGTTATGATTACTTCCAATGATTTACTGGAAGCTTCGTGTCAATCAGAATTTAATTTCACCGCTTGGAAAAGAGCCAGAAAAGCTCAAACCTGCCAGTGAAAATGAGGCAGCATGTGTTGGAACAGGTATTTGTGTTTAAATGTTGAACAACAGAGGAAAGTAATGGCCTATTTTGCACTCCTGCTTCTTCAAAGCTGCATATCCATATGGTTGTTTATTTGTTCTCTGCTTTTATGATAAGCAAAAGTCTGGCTGAAAGTGGGAAAAGCTGGCGTTGTCACTGCAAAATGTCCCTATCCTTTGTGTCCTGTACATTTCAAAACAACATAATCAATGCAAAATTTATACAAGCCAGAGTCTTAAAAACACAACATGGTGCCGCAATTATATTGTGATCTTCTGTTCATTCAAAGGGTCGTCTTGTTGTGATTGTCATATGCCACTTGCCATTGAACAGTGTTTTTCATGTTTCTCATCTCACTGAATGTCAAACATCTCTTATTGAGGGAGCCAAATCCATCTGATGATTTTTCCACCCTACTCAAATGGAAATGGTGCATGTGACAAAACAGTGGTATTAACATAATAAAGGAATTCGACTTACAAAAACCTCAACATCTGCTGGGTTGGAGAGAGTAATGGATAACATTTCTTTGAATCCAATTGATGGATCTGATGGCTGTTAGACAGTCATTCAAATCATAATGTCTCAGGAGAGGCCAATAATAGGAACAACATGGGATTAATCTCAACGCTCTCGACTCAGAGGAGACAAAATATGCATGGGCCTGTAGAACTAAAAAGACGCAGTTATAAACAAATTTGTGTGAGAGTTTTCTCTCTTTTCTTTCTTTGTTCATGGAAGCTTGGTGTGATGGATGTTCTGTAAAGATACGAAAACAGACCCAAAGAAGGGAGCAGAACTGAAAGATTAGAAATCTGCGATTTAGCAATGAATGTTATTTTAAAAATAATAAAAATAATAGTGGTAGTAAATATTTAGAAACTAACAAAGATGAGAACTATTATAAAACTATTATAACCTAATGACTATTATTACCTGTCCTTTTTTAAAATGTGGATTTCAGCCATTAGTCTCATTCATGTTTAACTCAGGTGATAGAACAGTTCTTTTTGATGTGCCATTCAGACCAGCCAGATGACTTACCCAAGAAGAAGGAAATCAAAGTGAATAACAGACATGTTGAAAACCTACAGATTGTCTGGCCAACCAGTGCGCATACAGCAACCTGAATGTGATGGACAGATAATTCCTTGTGAGCTGACCTCGAAGACAGTGGTTGAATAATAAATACAGCGTGTCTGAATTAAAAAGACACTGTTCTACATTTTTAATGTAAATGTATTTCTGCATGCAATTAAAAATTAATAATCACAGGCCTCACCTCTGTGGACCTGGCTTCAATGGACCTGGCTTCAATGGCTGGCCATAGGGACAAGTGGCTGAGACCTCAGAGAGGACAGACTTGAAGGAAAGGGAGCAAAGAGAAGGAGAATCTGGGGGAATGAGAGGGCTTAGGGAAGTACCTAGTACTGTCTAGGGAAGTGTGTACCTCTATCGAGCCCACTTTAAAGACTGTTCAGTCTTTACAAATAACCATGCGAATCTCTGGCTGGTGATTAACGTGCTGACTGGAGGTTTAAATCACTCTGGGAGAGAGATGGCACAGTATTTGACCGTGAGACATACTTCAGGGGCTCCTCTGATAGGAAGAACATTACTGATGAAAACTAAAATGAGATTGCAGAGAGCAGGGGCAGGAATTAGGGCTGACCTGAATGGGTCTCAGGGTAACATAGAGGCTATCACATTAACCTGATGGGGGCTCCTTTAATAGGGTCCAGGGCTTAAACTGATATATCAATTTCCCTCCATGTGGACGACTTCAAAGGGCAGAGCTCATTCTCGCCGTTTGTGTAGGCCCCCCATCAATCTCTGGCTGCTGTGGGCATCATCACCTCCAGTCTGAGACAAGCCAGGATAAAGATCAGCTCGGCAGGCACCGTCCAATCAACAGCTTCATCCCGATTGTCCACTGCCAGTCAGAAAAAGTACTACTTACCTTCTTTCCTCAGCGATCCTGCCCAAACTGGCACCGTGCAACACAAGACAGTAAATTGGTTTCAACACACAGGTCAGTACAACACAACAACAATCAGCATCACTATCACAGAATTATTGTAATTATAATCACAGCTGACAAACATATCTTCATCTGTGTGTGCTGAAGTCAGAATAATTACCCCTGTCACACTAAATGTCATTTAGCATCACAATCATGATGTGTACCTCTGCTGACAGCTTAAAGGTTCCATAAAGCACCTTCCAGTTCATCTGCACAGTTTGTATAGAAAGACTTTTTTCTCCCCAAACAAGAGACACTCAAGGAGCTCCTTTCTTTTTGCTAAACTCTCTGTTCTCAGAAATCCTATCAAAAAGCCTCTCTCGCAGTGCAGGCCCTCCAGGGTTCTGATGTCACTTCCACTGTAACACTTCGCTGATGACTGACATATGCTTCACGTGAGCATGAAGGAAAAAAAAAAAAAGAATTGAAAAAAAAACATGCAAGCTACATGATCTACACACACCGTTTTTTGTTTTAGACGACATTTCCTACTTTACGCTAACTTGTTTTGTCAAAACAATTCCCGAAGAAATTAAACGACACATTACCCAAGTCAAACCTGAAACCTAGATCTGACACAACAAACCTAATCCAGTTTGAGCAGCCGCTGTGTTGTGGTGTCCTTGGAGTGCGTGTGTTTTTCTTGAAACATGGCTTAGGTTTCAGGAAGTTTTAGGCCTGGAGTCAGTCATCGAGGGGGGTGCAACAGCACAAAAACAAAGGCTCTGATAGCACCGATAAAGGTCCTGAGTAAACTCTTCAGACGAACTTTCACTGACAACAAACAATGAACAAAAGTCAGAGGGAATTACTAGAAAGTATTAAATAAACATTTCATATGAGGGTTTAAGTTAAGCAGGGAAAGTAGTTATTTGCCACAAAATAAACGCAAAGGAAGTAGGTATCACAGACATATTAGTGTACAAACATTCTGAAAAAAGAAGCCCTGCATTTGATGGAAAAGACTCAGGTGTGATAAGAAGGGAGAACTCCATATATGTCACACAGATCCGTTCAGCTTTCACCTTGTGATCAGAAGCATAATTTAGACAAAGAACAAAAGATGGCAAATATTTTGGGAAAGAAGAGAGAAATGGTCCTGTGTAGTGAGTTGCAAGAGTGAAACTGAGCAGGGCGGTGCGCCCAAAGAGCCCGCTGGTGTAGGCTACAGTTTGCGATGCGTAGAAGCCGAGATCTATGAATACAGATCAGGGGAGATGTGAGGGAATTTTACAGCAGGTATTGTCTATCACTCACCCCGTCTGTCTGTGTGATCACTGCCTCCTCTGCTACCGTTTCATCTTCCACTCCCTCATACATTAACACTCACATACACACACAAACACTCCTCCCCCAGTGCTACCACATAAGACCTGGTGCTATGGTGTGCCCTTGCCAAAAAGTGACAGGTGTTCCAATAAGAAAACCAAAAATCAAAGGGCCATTATTCCTATTATACGTTATGATACCCTGCTTATGTCTGGCTTAGTGTAAGTTACTGACATCTGGATTTGACAGAGAATATAGCACATATAATACAGAGTTTATAATCATACTTAGCCATCAAATAAATATCTAGATTTCTTTTAAATCAATTTTTCTCAATATAAACAAAGGCTGTGGTTTATTTGTGTGTCTGCATAACCTCGAGTCCTTTTACACAATATAACAGTGTTGCCCAGTGGCATGTAAAAATCTGGACACCAGGGGTCAGAGGTTACAGTAAATAGCCAGCAAGTAAGTAATCTAATTATATTAAAAGAGAGCAGCAAAGGTTTGGTCAGGACTAAGTAACCAAGCATCACGGCATGTAAATGCTTTTTTTACCATCTTTCCTTTGGTGGATTTTCACCCATTCTTCCAATAATCATCTGCGAGATCATCTGCGAGATCCTTGGGCTGTCTTGTTTTTAGTGATGTTCATTAGACTATGTTGGCCAAAACCTGAAGCTAGCGTGTGTTTAGGTAGCCCCGTGTAGACTTTGAGATGTGTCAAGCATCAGTATCCTGTTGTAGATGCCAGCCTCGCTTCATCCTTTGTACTTCTACCGATGGTGTGATGTTTGCTTCCAGAATTTCCTGGAATTCAATTTAATTAATTTTTCCTTCGTACTGTATCAGTGAAATGTTTCCTTTGCGACTGAATGCAACACGTCCAAACATGAGCGCTCCACCCCCGTGCTCAGAGAGTTGCATAGAGTTTTTTTTCTCCACAAAACATGCCTTTGTTTTATTTCCATCATCCCACAGCCTTGTTTGAATGTTGATGTCAAATTTATTTGACCGTGTCTCTTGTGGTTCAGGAAATGTTTTCCCCCGATGACACTTCCATGAGGGTAGTATCTACAGCAGGTGTCTCTACAATGTTGACCAGAGCAGCAACACTGAACCAGAGCCTACTTAATGTTCATCAAGGTCTTTTGCAATCTATTAAGGGTTATAATTTGCCTTTCTACCAATCAGTATGAAGTTCTCTAAGGCAGATTTCTACCAGATCAACTTGATGACCTCCACTATTTACATAAATGCCATTCGATAATTACATTATGAACTAAGAAACCACCAACATGAGAATACGTTTTCATATCTATATCTATAAAAAGATACCATATCTTTTTATATGCCTATCCCACATTATTGGCTTGGATCATTTTAATTTTCAGTATGCTATACGGTTACTTTGTAAAGCCAATGGCTGTTAATTATTGGAACATGGTTTGAGGACTGATACTGTTTAAAACCACGTCCTCTCTCCCTGAAAACAGGCATGTTGGGAAGATGACCAAAACACTAAACGAAAAGAGCAGAACTTTTGCCTAAGAGTGTCAGTGTTGATTTCTAGCACGAGTAGACTAAAAACACACATAAATCTGCCCCAACTGTTCACTCACAGTTCTCTGTAAATGGGGACGATCTGCATTCTCTGTTAGCTAAGTGTAACGGACAGCTGCTGTGTGCCGAATGGAGAGCGTCGTTAATTCTGTAAATATAGAGCTTCTCTCATGTGTCTGAGAATCACCCACATTTAGTCCATATGAGCTACAGCTTCACCAGTGTCTGGTAAACTGGGCAAAATGCAAATGACTCAGCAGAGCACAGAGGAAATTCAAATGTTCCTTTTGGGGAATCTGATTCTTCTTTTGAAAAGAAACCACGGTTGCCAACATTACTACAAGGTTTTTAAATGTGAAGGAAAATGAAGCATCTTTTTTAGATAAATAGAAGTTATTGTTATCTGTTCATGTTCCAGTTGTAGCTCCATTTTGACTTCGCTGAACAACAATGAGAAAAATAAATGCTCTACTCTTTCAGGAGCATAGCAGCATTCAAACTGATGGGTTAGCACTTGTATTGTTCTTTAAAGTTGGAGCAGAGAGGCAGCAACATTCTGGCTCTTCTTTTATGGGCTATCAATAATCTTTTTTCTGACACATTATTTGCTGGGCTGGAGGAAAATAGGGAACAGCACGGTCAGTGGTTCACCACAAAGACTTCTGGGAGCTGGCGAGGGCAGTGTACGTGGGCGATGCATCCACCCTGGGACTCTGCCAGGATGTCTTTTTGACCAGGCTGCTGGAGCACTAAGAACCCGCGACAGAGCTACACACAGCCTCCGGGAAAAGCAGACCCAAGCAATTAGATGACATGACAGTCACGAAGATGATAACACTTTGGGAGCTCAAGCTCAATTCAGTTTTTTTGTGTACATTCTTGTGACTTCCTGGTACATTCTTATATTTGTGATATATGTTTTTCCAGTGCAATGATGCTTAAACTCTTCAGTATAAACATTTATTTCACTTCTTCTTGATAATCTTAACTATCACTCTCTTTTTCATCTCTTCTTTTCATTACTGCTATTTTTCCCCTGATGACCAACGTACTGGTGTGAGGAGTTTTACAACCATATTACTTCTAAATTCAGCACAGCTATGGCTTTTGGGGAAATTAAATAACCTGAGGATTGAGCTACTTTAGGAAGCCCAATTAACATATTTGCCTCTAGAGGAAAATATTGCCTGAAGTTGAATGGACTGCAATTTTACGCATGGATTTTTCCATCGTAATTCTCAAAGCTTTGAATAATCCGTAGAATTTGTTTTACAGAACAAGGGCTTTTGCATTCTGTGTTGGAGCTAGGGTGGTTGATTTTTTTAAGAGAGCTGTATGTCAAAACAAATAACACAGCTTTTCAAAGGGGTTACATTTTCTGTTGTGGTAATTGAACATGGTTCGGTGATTCAATTTGGTGCAATCGTCTTCTTTTTTCTATTCTGTGTTATTGCAGATTCACTAGAACAAGATCCAAGTCTTAATGATCACTTACTTCTGTTGTGGCTCATTATGGTTTATCATATTTCAACAGAAGCTTCTTTGATCATTGCAATGTTGGACAATCTAACAGTCTGGCTAACTCCTGTGTGCCTCCCCTGAGTGGCTAATCCAAGACATCCATATCAGTGAGGCCTACAATATTTTACAATCCAAAATGTTCATCCAAGCTTCAGATTTAGAGCTTTTAATTATCTCTCTGTCGCCAAATCTGCACTTAAGTACACATATCAAATAGGGGTCAACTTCCAAGTCCCATCTTAGAGTACCTTCTATAACTAATGTTGAAATCCCATTGCGGACAAAGATCAAAGTCTTATAAAGTTGGAATAACCCTTATTACTTCTCATTAGTGGGAAACCTGATGCACACTGACATGTCTAACAGTTGCTGCGGTCAGCTGCTGATGCCTCCAAATGGCCCAGCCCTTGTGTGAAACCAGCTGACCAGACACCAAAGTAGTCCCTGAGTCTAGTCTAGTGTAGTGTGGCTTAGCATGAACTCCATTTGCGCTGTCGCCTCTAGGCCCAAACCAAAAGGGACTGTTAAAAATGAGCTTTAAGTCTCCAACGGCTCGGCTGACATCCACTTCTACAGATCATTACGGCTCCACAGCTTCTCCCTCGGCAGCCTCACACTCACACACTAGCAGAGTCATTAAAGGCAATGTGTAATTAAAGTTGGAATAAACAAAGGCTTTTCTCCAGGTCTTTTATTTCTCCCTCAACCACGTGTGCATCTCTCTTTCGCACATTTTCACACACACTTTCTCTTTCCCTCCCTATTTACATTTCTCTTTTTTCTCTCTGTGTCTCAGACTGAGAGTTTGACACATCTGAGAGGAAATTCTCATTGGCTCCCATGGTGGTGGTAGGCATGGACGAAGGCCCTCAGCCTAATTAGAAAACTAAATACTCTGAGTAATGCCTAACCCCTGGGAATACAACTGCCATATCTCTTACACATGTGATGTGGAAGGACCCGGAATGCCACTGGGGTGTCTCGCTGAAATATCCTGTGCTGTTCCCCTTTGCACAGCTGTCCACACAGACTCATGCACTTAAGACAGGCTCGCTTTCATAGTTAAAATAGAAATTTGTGTCCTAAGTGCTGCAACACAGCTAATGCTAAATATTTAATTCCCGTGGGTGCTAATTATGGGTGAGTACTGGCAACACGGATTCCCTTTTTTCACTCCACATAACAACTGTAAAAGCAATTTAAGCATTTTTCAATTAATTAAACACATAGTCTTCCAGTAACCTCTTGTCATTTTGCCCTCCAGGACCATAGCTAATTTGTGTAGAATAGAAACCAGAGAGAGGAAGGAGTGGGGGAGGGTGCTGTTTTCATCTTTGCTAAATGCTTCTACAAAGGAATTAAAAGGAGACACAAAATTTTCATAAGAGTTTAAAAAGATCACACTCCATTATTCTTTTTCAAAAAGCCTGTAGTATTGTAAGAGCACTTTTGAATGTTATGAACCTTAATATCAGATGATTGTAACCATGAGCAACCAGACCCCATTATGTTATCAAAGCAATAAGAGATAGTTTGGCCGTGAAGCTAATCCCTCATGTATTTTTAGTCACAACTGACTGATGAAGTGAAATTACTACATCAGTGATAAAATGAGGCTCTCTGTAAAGCCTCTACAGGATCGTGCAGCAACCAAGAGAGCTCTTTAAGTGACTGCACTTTGAAATCAACATGTACAGAAATGGTGACATATGACAATATGGTTAAGTGTCAGTGAAATTAAGATAAGGGTTCTTTGTGCCTTTATAATACACTTAATTTTTTATTTTTGTTTTAAATCTATGTTATCATTGAGGTATAAGGCCATCTAAAAACACAAAGTCATCCTGTTTAATTTGTGCCTAATTTATTAGTACAAAAAAAACATAACTTTATGAATAATTTTTTTAAATGCACAAAAAATCATTTTAAAGAAAACTGTACTCAGGTGGCATATACTATCATGCTTCAAATATTAGACAAACTCATACTCATATCGCTTTCCATTGTGTATGTGCCATTGAGTAAATGTATCTATGTACATGTATGGGGCTTATAAGGAGGGGCAGTGGCTCACCCCTCCTCTTATAAAGGCCCCTGTCATTGCAAAAGATCAGGCGCAGGCTGTGAAATCCAGCTAATAGTCATTATGGGATGCCGGTCCCTGCACACGCTACCTGCTTGCCAAGGCGGCTCCCTCACACTTCATATTTGCATTGTGTCATCTTATCAGCATTCACCCAGAGAGAGGACAGATCATGTTGTAGAGTGACAGCCGCATCACTAATATCAATAAATAGGAGTATTGGAGAGGCAAGCAAAGGAGAATTAAGGTGCCTGGTGCTCAGCAGAAAGCACAAAGAAGTTAAATAAGGCAATAAGGCAAGATACAACCTTGTGTCGATTAAAATAGGCAGAAAAATATTGTTTTTCTCCTGATGTAAAATTAATGTGCTGACACTTTGTAGATGGCCCTAGCATGCAATACACCCCCTACTGTTCAGAGCGACCAGGAAGGGTGAACTCTAAGAACACTGTGTGCTCAGTCACTTCTGGGCCCATGCAGTCAATAAGGCTATTTCTGATCTCCGGATGGCTAGGGTTTCAAAGCCTGTTTAAATGGGCTCCCACAAAGCCGGAAGCACCAACCTCAGCCCTCTCCCTCCCTGTCTTTCTCCCTCTCCCTTTCCTCCTCCACGCTTCCTCAAAATATTGAGAGAGAGCTCATCTTGCCTACCCCCTTGGTAAAGGGGTAGAGGGTGAGTCGAGGGGGGCACAGCCCTTCCACATGCACGGTGGTGAGGAAAGACAGGGAAGCGCAGGGTCAGGGATCCCGGTGCTAAGCTGTGAAAGGCAAACGTTTGGCAGAGTAATTACACGCCGCACTGCTCTGGGAGTGATTAGTGATAGTTGTCTGTTCAAAGTGTTTGGAGCTCACAGCCTTTATGGGCTACGCTTGCCTTCCTTTCGCTTAATGTTTAGATTGCATTTGCATCAGGAAGAGAGTTGCATGTGTCAACATAAGCAGTGTGCCTGGAAAGCTCACCAAGTGTGCACTTGAATATGTTTCACGGATGCATTATTATTAATACTATTATTATGTATTATTGTGGAGCACAGTTGTACAGTTCATCCATGTCAATTTCATCAATATGGAGCATAAATTATCCATGACTGAAATTTTAATCTTGCACTAAGATCTCAAAATTCTTGAATTTCTTTCTCAAAATCATATGTTTTAACTCAAATAAGAAATTTTCCGACATCCTTGGACTCTTAGACACTGCTTTTGAGAGTGTATTACTATCACTGAATACTTTGTTACTAGACCTAATTTGCTTTTCTTGAATTTTAACGCCCCTACTTGGCAAAGTAAATCCTCTCCATGCCCTGGTCAGCTGACACTGCGATGCGCTTCGATCAGCACGCTCAGGTGGTGCGGCGTACGATGCCAGCTTTCGATGTCCTTACTATGTTTATGTAGGCCAGCAGTTCTGTCTCAGTACAGCCTGCAGATGTGACTGTAAGCTGTAAAGTGAACAGCAGCACTGCAGAGTAACATGTCCACTTGTATAGCACACCTATCTGAGGGTGCTGAGGGGGCTTCAGTGGTTGTAAAGAACAGGAACAAACAGATAAAAAGAAGAGGACAAATAGGAATAAGAAAAAGTAATGAGGTTAGCATTGGAGGTGTTTTTATGCCAGTAGTCATTCTGACAAAGTCAACTAACTTGGTCAAACTTAGACCAACTCTAATTATGTGACAGATTAAACTTCTTAATTCCAGTATTCAAAGGAGACATGAACTTTAAACAAATGTTTATTATCATTATTGTTTTGTTGGATGAGAAGAGGTTCAAAACTGTTGACACAAAACCTGTGATACAGCTGTAATAAGACTTTAATCCCACTGAAATAATTTAGAGCTTCGCAAATATCAACACAAATCACAATCATGTGTATCAGAGGGATGATAGGTGTCATATTTCAGCACCCTTTTACCCTAATCCCACACAGAGGACGACTGAAAGAGGCTGGATAGATGGGTGGCAAAGCAGAGCAGAAACAAACACAGCCGTGGACAGAAAAGGAAATGCCTCAGGGAATTTCTGGGATTGGTGAAGAGGTAAGGGAGTACCTGTAGTGCAATCCCTTCCAAATCTGCACCAGGTGTCAGGCATTAAGGGGAGCATCTCCGCTTTGGATTTCCACGTCTGACTCAATGACCCAGGGCAGTGTGTCAGATGTTGGACAAAACGGGTACTCTTGCAGAGGAGGAGGAGAAAGAAGGCCTGCAGCTCAGCGCAGTACAGAGATTTCTAATTTCACAGAAAAACATATATCTGTAAAATAAAAACACCCTGATGTGGGGGAAATTTAATTATTTTGCAATAATCCACACCCAATGTGTGACATTTAAATATGAAATCACTTGTGAAAATAGTCTTGTGAGAATAAAATATACTGCAAAAGACTGCAGCGAGAAATTATGGGAAGTAGAACTGGACACTTTGAGTTTTAATGAGTTAGGATAGATTTAGAAATACATTACAATGAATCCCACTGAGATTTTAAGTTAACTACAAAGACAACCAAGGACTGACAATTCCCCGAGTAATAACACAAAGCAAAGGGTGCTCTAGAGTACGCGTTGCTCAGTATTAATATTACACCCTCAATCATGAAGACAAACTCTAAATTGAACCCCTGCCAACTTCTCAGTTTCAAGGAAGTAAGCATTTTGCAAGTGCAGCTGTCCTGAGACAAAACAGTGGCATCAGACTGCTACAGTACCCAGTGAGGGACAGGGACATAAAGTCATGTTGGCATTGTTATTGCTACAGATTATACATGACACACCGAGTAAGAAGGGCTGATTGTGAGACGTTTAAATGTATCAGAGGCATGGGAGAGGAAACTTAATACCTCAGTGCTGGGAGATGGAGAATGTGACCGGGCACGTGCGGAATGCAGAATGGCAGGAGGAAAGCAGCAATCTAAATTTCTAATGCTGAGGATGTTTCCTATTCTGTGTTTATGAAACATGGCTACCGGGACTACAAAGGTAAGGGGATACAGCATCAAAGCCTGCCCTGACAAAAACAAAAAGCAACAATGCTGCAGAGGAATGCACGACAGAACATTGTACTCCACCTCCTTCTCTGCTCCCCTAAGCAGTCTCATTTGATTACAGTGTAGTAGGCCCAAAATCAACCCCTTAATCCCAGTCCTCACTCCCCACTGGTGTTGTGAGCTGGAGGTAAAACACAACTTGCCAAAGTGGCTGAGGAAGAGGAGTTGGAGAGCTGATGTTGTGGAGGAGAATCTCTCATTCGGAGAACAAAAGAACAAGGGAGATGGTGAGCTGAGGTGTCCGCCGCAGCAGTGGAAAGTGGTTGTTGTCCTGAGTGTGGCGACCGAGGCAGAGACTGCATGTCTGATGACGGTGAGGTGGCGTATCGTTTACAGGCTGCCTCTGCAAAAGCCCCTCGCATGTCCGTTTCCAGCCACAGAGTTTTCATTCTACTTAAAGCAACAAGAGTCAGGCTCAGCATTACAAGCCTATTAAAAGATACTTTTAATTATGCCCCGCTCTCCGGGGATCACTTCTTCTGTGAACTCTGTATTTCTTTGGCATGTGCACTTAGGAATGGCACAACCAGAAGCACGTGTTGTTTTCTCTTTCCAATTAAAGGGCATGTTGACAGATTAAGGCTGCTTCTGGTTTGTGCTCCACTAATGCATTTAGAGAAGATGATGAACATTGTGGGGTGGGGGCTCAGAGAGAAGGAGAGGCTGATATAAGAGAAAAAGAGAGAAAGAACATGCACATGAACCCTGAGGGATTAATGTGTTTACATTACCTGGGTTGTGATCTATCACCAACCTCGTCAACTTCTATTATGCATCACATACATAAGCAAGCAACAGACCTAGAAGCCCCTGCAACTCACTCATACTATTCCAATTGGATTAAGTCAGAGCAAATATCTAGGGCACAGCTCCCACACTGTGGTTTTAGCATTCTGGCAGTCATTTGATTTGTACATTGTCTCACTTTACCTTTTTTGTAAATGCATATACCTCCTACATACCTCAAGAGCTTTTAAGTTGTATGAAATTATCACCATACAGTACCTATAGCACCTTAAAATATACTGTTTTGCTGTAGGTCTTGTTAAGCAACAGTGAGACATTGAGACTCTCATATCATGACTCAAAGTATACAGGTACACACCAGTGAGAGGAATAGGTAAATGTTGAGTAGGTGAATTAACCATATGTGATGTTCACTAACATGAGGTGCATTTCATTCGAGCTGTAATTGCAGCTCTGTAAAACACTCACTCAGAGAGGTCTCGCATCACTGTAGAGATGATGACAGTGAGAGCCACTGAAAGAGCTCATATTCACACTCCAGCTTCATTATATTCAATCAATATTCATTTACTCACTGAGCCTATTGACTCAGATCTGAAATAATACTTCAGGGCATCTGTCTTGTCATGGAAAAGGGTGAATTATCTCTATTATACCCTCCCCCATTTGGAAGACGAAGAATGGGGTGCGTTTGGATACAGCCTATGGATACAACCGTAAATAAATATTTTTGATAAAACACAGAAAAATCAATGGGTGCTTCCTGTGATCCATCACGAGCGAATCAATCATCATCTGTGCAGCTGGCAGTGTGGTGCAGGCGGACGGCGTGGCGGTGAGAGAGAGCTGCAATCTTTGTCTGATACCGCTCATTTTGGAATCACTTCCCATAATAGGGTCATCATTTCATCACTTAACCAATCCAGAGGCCTGCCATTCAGCCTTGCGGGGATCACAGGGACTGTGGGTGGGGGGTATGGGTACACAAACCCCATCAGGAGGAAACACACACACAATCTCACTCCATACATCTTCATTCAGGTCAATAAAAGAAAAAGAGATGACAAGAATAGAAAAGAGATCAGAAAAAAGATTTGCTCATTTCAGCTCATTGTGCTCCATGTTAATTGCATAAGTTTTTCATAAGAAAAAAAAAAATCAAGTCTGTGTATTAATTTGTGTGAGCAACAGCACTGATGTTCATCGGGGAACAAAAAAGAAGCTTTTTATGCAACAATCACTGCAATAACCACAGTATAGTGTCCTCTAAAAAGGTAGGAGAGAAAAATGGTTGAACTTACAGAGATGAACATTCTATTAGAGCATGTAGGCTATGCATGACCAGTCTTTAATTATCACTTCAAAAAGGGAATAAAGTTAATTTGGTCAAACTGTTCCTGTATGTGTGTATTGGAAGGTTGAAAGAATACATTTCGCTGACTGCTTGGTGACTTCCACAACGTGGATCTGAATGGATTGAAAACAAAGAAAATCAGTCAGTTCATATGTTAATGCTGTAAGAAGTATAAAAAAAAAGCATCTGTAACTTTGCAGCCATATGCACAACAACAAGACAAAACCTTTAAATCATGCAGTTCACATCATAAGATATAACTATATCAAAAACTGTATCTAAAAAAAATACAGAAATAAATTACTTAAGTACTTGAGAGTAATTACAGCTAACCTTTGCTGTATTCTAGTTGTTTAGTCAAGTAGCATAGTGCACATATGTTTAATCATTTAATAACCCTCCCGTTGGAAAAAAAAAGAAAAAAAAAGAAGCAAGGTCAAAAATAAATTACATCCATTATTTGCAGCAGATCTCCCCAAAGCATTCGGAGCGAAAACTGTTTTGAATTTCAATTGGCTTCCAAGTGGCAAAAGCCCTCAGCTAATACATCAAAGAAAAATTGGTGTCAACTAATCGGTTTAGGACACAGATTTAGAATGGTTAAAAATCCCATGAATACTTCAAGCATTTTTCTGAACACCACCAAAGGCTTTGCGAACAGTACAGCTGACCTTGCGCGCTCCAGAAACCTGTCCGCCACTCGACATTAACTGACTGTTTAACTCACCCAGCCGCGCAATTAGTCCGCCTCAACGCATAATGTTGTGTAATAATAGCCTCTATATCCAATTTAGATTACACTTGCTCCCTCAGGCATTTTAAGTGGCATGCATCATCTTTCATTCACTTCTTCTTGGCCAAGTAAAGCCGTTTTTTATGCGTCAAAAGCGAGGTCGTTCTTTCAAGGGAAAAAAAAGACAGAGGAAGCAGTTGTGAGCAGGAGACGACAAAGTTGGAAAGAGGAAAAAAACTATATAGACTTAAACCCGGGTCAGTATATTGTGATGACAGACCACTTATACGCCTCAAAAACCACCTTCCCAAAAGCGCAAATGAGCAAAAACTGTACTCACCTCCACCTCCTCCTTTATCAGTGCGGTGCTGAGAGGCGGTAGCAGTTGCCATAGCCCTAGTCCTATTAAAGCCTCCGTGATCTCAAATTATGGGTCCTCCTCCTACTTCAGAGAGAGACTCTGAACCGAAACGCATTAAGGAGGACACAAGGCACACATACCCTGCAGTCATAGTACTCTGGAAATACATGGAAATGATTCATGTAAAAAAAAAAAATGCACGATACTGAATCACAATACAGAATGATTTAAGAAATGTGCCAAATGTGCCTTTTTGAAATAATATTCCATAACACAAAATAAGTTCTCTATAAGAGACAAGTACATCATTGCAAAATGATGAGGCTTTAATTGACATTAAAACAAAAACAATAAGGAAAGTACAAACTGTTTTCATGAGAGAAAAAAATGTTCCAATACTTCACTGAATGTCTAATCGTTGAGTGTTAAACAGGTCTCATGGTATCACTTTCATCTGATTAGACGATACTGTAGGTCAGCTTTGTGTATCCCCCCCCCCCCCCCCTGTCGCCCTTTTCTAAAGTCTGAGTGTGCTCCCACTGTACCGGCGTCATCATTCTTTGCTCTCTTGAGGTTTTTCAGAGCGTAAGAAGCACGTGACACCGTGTACACACACTCTTTAGCAGCGCCTACAGCGATCCCTTTCGGCTTATCTGAGACTTGAACTGCAAAGTAAGTCACCAGAGTGAAAACAGCTTTTAGATGCTAAAACACTTAGAATATATTTTTGTTGTTGTTGTTCAAGCCCGCAAATATTTTCTTAGCTATCCACGCACGTAAAGCAAATAATGACAAAAATGATCATAATAATAATAATAATAATAATAATAATAATAATAATAATAATAATAATAATAATAATAATAAATGTTCAATGGACTATCGAATACGCTGCGGATATTAAATCTATTAAATCTGAGAAAGTAATTGCCTATAACTGTATTAAATGCTTTCCAGTATTAAGAAAAGAAATGTATCTACTCTGATCAAATGAGATTACACTCACTAGTCCAGGCGGATTTGATGTAGTTGGCACTAATCTGCCCTGGCTTGAGGGTTTAT
The DNA here is from genome assembly GCF_036924035.1 of Leuresthes tenuis. Taxonomy (NCBI): domain Eukaryota; kingdom Metazoa; phylum Chordata; class Actinopteri; order Atheriniformes; family Atherinopsidae; genus Leuresthes; species Leuresthes tenuis. The sequence continues at coordinate 11,963,655 of NW_027325356.1, forward strand.
GACTTTTTGAGCGCGTGTATCTGACTGGTTTATTCCAGGATCCGCTGCAAAAACTACTTAGCCTCCGCCACAGTAAATCAGTCAAACACAAGTGATGGCCCAGAGAGCCACACTCCTACGATCGAATCATAAAAAGACTGTCAGCAAGAAAGACAAAAAAAAATAATGGAAGTTTGTTAACCTACCAAAAACATTTTAAAAAAAAACTATTTTAAAACGGCTGTTCGGTTTGGTCTAGCGCAGTTTGCGCCATCTTACTTTCTATCGACGTGTATCTTACCGCTGCAGCGCTCAGCTGGCGTTAAAAAGTCGACGTGCACAATTGTAATCCATTTGTAACCTCCGTTGCGGATTTTAACAGAGGGCGCGCGGAGATCGCAGAGTAGCAGTCTGTTGATTTAACACAAGTCTACGCAAATAAGTTTTTTTTCTTTCTTTTACGCAAAACGAAGCAAACGACAAAAAGAGAGAGCGCTGCAGTGGAGCGCCTTCTTAATTCCTGCTGGTATCTTGCAAGCCCATATCCTGGCATACAATAGCCGATTTGTTATTGATCGAGTGTGAAAGTGAGGACTTCTATTTGGAAGAAAAAGAGCAAAGTTGGGAGTTGATAGACTCGCATGACGTCGCCATCCGAAAGGGGGGCTGCCAGGCGCACTTGAGGCTTACTGCAACGAGCCTTGTTAAAGAGGAAAAAATAGAGAAATAGAGAATGAGAAGGCTTGTTAGTTAACGCGAGAGAAGGGAGGGGTGAGGAGGAAACAGAGAGAGAGAAAAAGAGAGCGAGAGAGAGAGAGCATGGGTTTGGGCAGGACTGTGGTTACCCAGCATAAGCTTGCTTTTCCCTTCGGTGACTACACCCCGAGAGGAGGAGCGTGGTGTGCAGCGTAGTAGGCGTCAGGAGCCTCAATTTCCAACTTAGCATCTTGGCAGGACATTTTCCCAAGCAAAGCCCCCGTCCGACGGGTAAAAAAAATAAAACTTCTGCACGAGCATGAGAGCGACGGTGCAGCTCAGATAAGGGAGAAGCAGAAAGGCAAAACGACACAAAACCTCCGACGAAGAGTGGCTGGCTGGCAGCGACCAAAATAATCCACCCAACACTCAAGCCTCTTTTTATTTCAACAATTTACTTTTTTCCTTGCCATCACCACTGTCATTCACAAGAGGGGGACAGGCAACGGGTCTGCAGTCACGCAGCTCTATGAGCTCCGACACCAGCGCATGAGAAAATATAAGGGGGGAAAGTGCGCAAGTTAAGTGGCTTACACTCTCCGGGCTCCAGCATGGCGTATCCTCAGGGCTACTTATACCAGCCGTCCGCCTCTTTAGCCCTGTATTCATGCCCCGCGTACAGCACCAGCGTTATATCGGGACCCAGAACTGAGGAACTTGGGAGATCCTCTTCGGGATCCGCATTTGCGCCCTACGCCGGATCTACAGCGTTCACCAGCGCCTCGCCAGGCTACAACTCCCACTTACCATACAGTGCAGACGCGGCGGCAGCTGCCACATTCACTTCATACGTGGTGAGTAAATTAAAGATTATTTGCTCTAATAGGAAGTAAAAGACAGAGAATTGACTGGTTGTAAAAGTCTCGGTTGTCAACTTACACGGAGTGAGGCATACTTGGAGGAAATGTTTCACTGAAGAACGCGTGGATCTAAGATTGGATGATGAAGAAACATGTTCTTGGGCAAATACAGCCTCTTTATCAGAGAATTCTGCCAATATGGCCATAAAGCAAACGGCTCACGACAGACAACAAAACGCCGTGTGATGGCAGCTCGGGTCACTCTGTTTATTTTTTTTTTGTAAACCTATTAATTGTGCCAGAAATTTCAAAGCCGAAACATGAAAAATGGTGATACATAGTAACTTTTTATATCAAAAGGCATTTTATTTTAATTATTTTTATTGTATCCTCTGATTGATTTCATGGCACCACGATTCATTTAAAGTGACTTAAAAGGCCTGGTAACGACAGAGAGACGGGAAAAGACAAAGAAATATTTTAGGCTTGTCGTCAACGTCAATCCATCGTGAAAACTGCAAATTATTCTATTTTAACGAGAGTGAGAGACACTGCTCGCTCACATCGTGTAGCAAAGTATTAATTTAAAAGAAATGTCACAGAAACGGAAATCACAGTCAAATTATCCGACCAAGTTTAAAACAACCATAAACTTCAAACTTGAACTGCTGGATTAAAGCCAGTGTCTATGTCGGCACGCGTGTCTGTGTTACGGTGCGCGCGCGTGTGTATGTGTGTGCTCGCGTTTGTATGTCTCGGCTATTTTGCAACAGTTTGGAAAATAACTTTTTCCCCCCCTTTGTATTTTAATTATCACAGAGTTCTCCGTATGACCACACTACGGGTATGGCCGGCTCAATAGGATACCATCCTTACGCAGCACCCTTGGGCACCTACCCTTATGGTGACCCCGCATACCGCAAAAACGCAACCCGGGACGCCACTGCCACCCTGAAGGCCTGGCTCAATGAGCATCGCAAAAATCCTTACCCCACCAAAGGCGAGAAGATCATGCTGGCCATCATCACCAAAATGACCCTAACGCAGGTGTCCACCTGGTTCGCGAACGCCAGGAGGAGGTTAAAGAAGGAGAACAAGATGACCTGGACACCCCGGAACAGAAGCGAGGACGAGGAGGAAGATGAGAATATTGATTTGGAGAAAAACGACGACGACGAGCCAAGCAAGCCGTTAGACAAGGGAGACACTACAGACACAGAAGCAGGTCGGTGTTGTAGTGGGAATAAAAAAAAAAAGAGGCAAAAAAAAAATCATCAATTTTTCATCGCAGTCGTTTCCACTCAGGGTGGAAAATTGATTGCTGGTTAATGGTGGTATATAATTTATAATGGGACAATTGCTTTAAATAATAATCACCTTGAACTCCCCTCGTTTGACTTGTCAGGGGCTGAAATTGCTGGTGACGCACAGTGTTTAGCAGTCAATTTATCTTTAACTGCATAATAAGGATGCAGCTGGTGAACTGAGCTGGAAATGTAACTAAATGTGCTGAATACTTATCTTAACTTGTGATATTATATTTAAGAGATACAATGCACTCATAAATAAAACATTTTGGGTGTAAGCTCACACTTATATGCGTGCTAGGTTTATATTGTTTAACTACTGGGGAGAATAGTTCATTCACCTTTTCAGTTTGGCACTCGTGTTTATGGGGGGATTTATAGCACGCACCAACTGTTTGTAGGGGAAACCAGTGTAAGAAGCCTAATTAATTTTATATATCCAATTTTACTGTACATTTGTATTCAGTTGCCTCGTGATCGCATGTTACAGATTTATCAGCATTTCAATGTTACGCATATTTGGCAGTAATTTCATTCTTTATTTGTGCTTTAGAACACAAACTACTGAACCCAGGGGACATAGGCTGTGACAGATTTAAAGAGGAGAACCATGGCAAAGACATGGATCCCCTTCTGAGCGACTCGGAGTTAAAAGACCAGGAAGAGCGGACTACAGAGTTGCTGCCTGATTCCGCAAAACCAACCACTTCGTCTCCTTCGGCGGTGACCCGGGGGAACCAGACCGCCGTGCAGCAAGACAAGCCGTCAGATTTGAGCCAAGCACCAAGTGTGGTGACCAGCAACGTCACCTCTGTTATCCACTCACCTCCATCGGCCCCTAAACCCAAACTGTGGTCTCTTGCGGAGATCGCCACGTCCTCAGACAGGTGTAAGGGCAGCGGCGAGGCGCCACAGGCTTGTCCCGGTTTGGGTCAGAGCGCTGTAATGGTTACCAGCGCGTCTCCATCACGTTCCTCCCCTCAGTGTCCGCTCCCCAACAACACGGTCCTGTCCAGGCCTCTGTACTACACCTCCCCTTTCTACCCCGGCTACACGAACTACGGTGGCAGTTTTGGACACCTTCACAGTAACCACGGCTCGGTAACCACGGGCTCCACGGCACATTTCAATGGATTAAACCAGACTGTGTTAAATAGAGCAGAGGCTTTGGTAAGAGAGAGCCAGAAAGTCAGAGGCCAAACGCAGGTAGATCTTTGTAAAGACTCCCCTTATGAACTAAAGAAAGGTATGTCAAATATTTGAATATTTTCCACTCAACGCGGACTTTTATTTATTATTATTATTATTAATATTATTTGTGGTTGCATTACATAAAAAAGGAAAAAAAGAACAATGATGAAGCATATTCTGAGAACAGTTATTTTCTGAGTAAAATGCTTATCTTCAAATTTTTAGTTTCTGAATGGTTAATCCTAAAATGTAACAAGAATGGTCTTAATCGCTGCAGCCGCCTGAGTCTATTTGTATTAAAGACTAACATGTATATTTAATGTAGCATTTTTGTATTTAAAATGGACAACACACTATCTTTGAAGTAAATTATGGAGAAAAAAAATACTTGTGCAACGGTTATTTGGGGGAACAGCTGGCATTGCCTGGTGTGTCAACAGCGCTTTAAGGTCAGTTAATCTATGCGAAATTTTAATTCCATTTTGCACAATGACAGATGGTTCAAAGGTAATTATTTTTTTAAATAGCAAGGCAGTGGGAGTATAAAAAGAAGGGCCTACATTCAGTCAAAGGATGTCGAAATATTTAAACAATAAAAAGGTTTAGTTTCGTTTTGTTGGTGCAAATATTCAGAGTTTGTGGCTTATCACATTTGTTTTTCTCCCTTGAAATTCCACCAAAGGGCCTATCTTTTTTTCTTTTTTTTTCTTTCCTGAGCACGTTTCCAGAAGTGGATATTGATATGATAACAACACCAAGGCGCAGTCATTTAACCCAATTACTTTTCGTGTTTTATGCAGAGCAATCAGGTGGTGAACTCCGGTAATGAGCTCGATTTTATGCCAAATTTAGACCTCATTACTATTTTCCAAGGCGTGGCAAAGCAGTTAAAAGGAACGCGACCATGCATTTAAAACATACTGCTCTATTATATATAATTAATGGAGAGTCTCTTTAACGGCTCGTTAGATATGCGGGGAAGCTGGTGTTTGGACCAAAGGGAAAATGTTGCCATGCACACATCAGATCCAAAAATGATACTGTGGGTTGTGTGCAGCCGATAGTCGAGCAGGCAGTGTCCTCTAACTCTTCCAACTTCTGCAGGTAGGTGTCACACTTGCTCCTAATTTCAGGAGGAGGACGAGGGGGAGGGAGAGGGGGGGGGGGTTGTTAATCCGTCACGGAAACCCATCCTCGATCAAATGACCTGGTGAAAAAAAAAGAAGCGGAGCCACTGGGGCAACAACAATGATCACAGTTATTATGAGGATTATGGCAACTTTGACAAGAGGATAAAAAAGAATGAAAAAAAAATAATACAAACCTGCCTCACATGCTGAAGATAAAAAGGGGGGCAATTAGAACTTTTAAGGCACAGTGTAGACCGAATTTTTTCCTTTTTCTGTGCGTGAAAAAAAAAGAAAACTTATTAGAATGCGTTGGTTCTGGAACAGTTGAAGGCCTCTGAGCCAAAGGCCTCAGCTAATGTCCCTCCGCCCCAAAAGAATAGATCATTCATTTATTTTTCATTTGTTTATTTTCATTCGCCATCGTGTTTTTTAAAGGTAACTGACAGAGTATAATTGTTATTATTATTAATGTCGTTACTGCTGACCTCCAGTGTTATGGGGCAGCATTATCTTGTTTATGGCTGCCATTAATCTCTATAGTTTACTTTCCCCTTCTCCAGTTTGAAACCTCCCCTGAGGTTTATCTAATTCCCTTAGCCTTAATGTCTTCTATTCGCTCCCCTCTGTTTTAATTTGACAGAGTGTGCACTTCAGCCGGCTAAAAAGCATAATTATGTTGGTTTTTATTTCGTTTTGTTTTGTTTTATAATGCTCTTTTTTTTCAAAAGAAATTTACGAGTTAGTCCAAAATGTCTCTCCTAATCTGTTTATGAACTGCCAGCATTAATTGTACTATTACTATTATTATTTTTATTTTTTTCCGGTAAGAAAAATAAGGGGGTTTTAGGCATTTAATACAGATTGCACTTTTTCATAGCATGTATAGCCGAAGGGTAGGACCACTTTAAATTACTGTAGTTATGTTCAGTTTGGGGAGGGGAAAAAAAATCATCCGACAAATTACTACAGACTGTATATGACCGTTGATTATTCTTGTTCTATTTCTTTGCGTGATAAAAGGCAGCCAATTAACCCCTGATTACTCGAGGAAGCGGAGCGGGAGAATTTGCAAACCCTTCATCAGAGGCATGATAGCCTACAGGGGAGATCCTCTCAGCAACTTTATTGAACTTGGTCCCTGGCTTCTCTTCCTCTTGAATGGCGTGTCGGTTCATTGTTGGGATTGCTACAACGTGAGAATACTAAGTAGGGTTGAAGCCGTTCCCACGTGTGAAAACGGGGGAAATAATCCGGCAGGAGAAGAAGCTGGAGAGAAAAGGGAGAAGGTCTGTACCTTTCACTCCGACTTTGTTGCTGCAGGTTGAGCTTTCAGAGGCGGCTTTGAAAAATTGCCTCTCGTTACCTTCGTTATAATTCCCCCCACCCACAGAAAACTAACAATAAAGGCCCCTGGCAACAGGCTGTATAATTTATTAGGCCCTCATATAAAGCCTAAATATTTGTCATGCAATGTTTCAAGAAAACAATCCACCGATCTTTTGCGGGGTGCTCTGCCGTTGATCACTTTGTTTATGCATATTTCATCTAAAAATAGATTTGTCCTCTTCAGCGTGATGCTGACAAGACGTTGAAAACAGTGTCAATATAAAACCAACGATTAACAAGAGTAACCAATGCTTTTCTCCTTACTTTCGACATGTTTGGCAACGACAGGTTGTAACAGAGTGAAAGTTCAGTCACATCTTCTTTATCTGTGCAGCACATCCGTCCGCGAAGAAGACGCGTTATTCAAATGTTAAGATGCATTCAGGTCTATTGTCCAAAAAGAGTGGTACTTAAGAAACTAAAAAGGAACACGATGGATGGTGTCAGCATGGGCAACTTGAAATCAGCTCCGCCACTTAAAGGACTTTACGCCCTATTTAGCCTACAAATAAATCACGTGAAAATTCAAACAAGTAAAAGCGAAAAAGACTTTCAAAACGTGTGAAGTCGCTAAATGTTCAGGCTGTAATGGATCCGACTGGCCAGATAATCTTCTAGATTCGCCATCTTTAATTTGACACTGTATGAAAAGGATCAACTGCTCCTCGGTAACTTGGACAAGAGATTTGCTGCAGGGGCAGAACCACTGTGGACCAAACACATTATAGACACCGACCGCTGGACAGTGCCTTGAACGCCTCTTAAATGCTTCTGCATTTCAGACTGCAAGGTGAAACCAAAACCTGTTGATGCACGCAGATTTCTTGGCGGAACAAACGGTGCATCTTAGAAACAGACTTTTGATTCAACACATAGGCACCGACTTGGAGTCAAATTCAACTCAAATGTGTAAACAGACACCGTGTAGGCCTACATGACCTGCTCAGATTATTCGCTGGGCGAACGGGCCTGAGCTGGAGCACAAGTGTTGCCAAACGCCGTATGAAATGGGATTGAAATAAAAGGAGGGCTGTTTTTATGGAAAGGAGGTTGTTCATATCTGTGACTGAAAAGCAGACGGTCACTGAGACATTTGATTCCACAAAATGTCTCCTCTTCAAAAAATATCTTAAAATGCAATGTGGCCTGTGGATGGACAGATGAGACTTAAAAGTGAAAGTGAGCGTTCGTGATATTTAATGTTTGCAATCCTGTGCCACAAGATTAAAAACATTCAGCTCGTCTTTTCCAAACTGAGAAACTGTTAGTGAGGTTCAGAAACTGCTCGCGGCTACTTGAACATACTTTTTTAAAAGAGAAAGCTAATTAAGAACACATAATTTCAGCTTTCAGCTTTCCTCTGGCAATTCTGCACCAGGTTTAAGACAAACAGCACTTACAGTAGACGCGTTTTGGTACAAGCGAATGTGAAAAAAAGAAAAAGCTTAATTTCGAGTCCAGGAATTTAAATCTAATATGTGTGCTTATCCTCTCACTTTCGGGGGAAAAAAAACTCATGTCGGTGTAACGTCACTGTCAAGCTTTTGGAACCGTCGACGCTCCAGTGGAGTTATAAAACGGCCCGGATAAGGTGGCAGAGAGTGATTTACCACCTTTTTTTCTTTGCACTTCACGGACTGTTTCTCTATTTCTCCATAGAGCTCCTCTGGGAGAGATTACACGTGTAATTTTCAGCTGTGAGATGTTTTAAGTGACCTCCCCCCAACATAAATAAAACATTTCAATGAAGTGAAAAAAAACATGAGGGAAGAGTGATGAACTATGAAGTCCTTACATGGCAGAGGTTGGACTGAGGAGATTCAGTTTAGTAAAAAGTAAAAACTCTATTTATATCTAGCTGAATTGGCATGTGTTCATTGCTCAAAATATCGACATATGTTTTAAAGTGAATTTTGGTCTGGTCATTTATATAATGGGCTTGAATTATTTGAAATGTTTCTAAAGTACAAACGACTTGCCTAATTTTGCTTAACACACAGAGCTCCACTCTGAAAGCACCTTGACTTCTTGAAAGGAGCTGCTCATTGACCAATCTGCTCTGACAGCAGTGTGGCGTGAGCCTCTGACCCTGTGACTGCAAAGGGTCTGTGTTCAGTGGCCATGTAAGGGCTCACTGGAGAGGGGTTCTGCCCTGCCATGGGGGGAGGGGGGATGGGCACACACATACACATCCATGAGAGGATCTCATGGCCTACTCCTTGCCAAGCCCCCTCAGGTATGTATGGCCACAGAGCAGTAAGTGTGTGCATCCAGTTTGGAGGTGGAGACAGCCACAGGCTCTTCTTCCTGTTGGCAATGTATAGGTCCCGTCTGTATCTTTGCTTCTCCTCCCTCGCTCTGGTCAAAAGGTGAGCAGGTTCAGCACGAACAACCTTGAAACACAAATGCATATGCTTTATGGCACAACTCTGCCACCTCTCACAATGTTGCATCTCTCAAATAAATCTTCATCCCACACTTGTATCACATTCAATAAATGATTAAATATCTAGGAGAAGGATGATTTTTATAGGAATAAATCTATGTACGACACGGGACTCCAATTTTACTAAATGAATGGTTGCGAAAAAGATTGATGGACTGTTTTCTTTCAGTGACTTCACAGGGTTCACAAGGGAGGAGGGGTACCAAGCTGCCTGACTGTTTATTTACATTTGCCCTTTTTAAATGATCCCTTTCTTCTCAACATCTGCTCCACATTACCACACAGATATCTGTCCTAATGACCGCTATAATGCCTGTGCTCACACACTTGCTCAAACGTGAGCACTCACACATACACCTCCTGTAACAGTACCATTATCCACTGTTCATCTGGGACACTTTACTCTCTTCAAACCACCTTGCACAACAAATGGACCTTCTCTCACTGCTGACCCTTTTTGTTTGCGCCAGCTTCCCACTTTTACTCCCAGTTTGGTGCAGTCTGATGGATGCAAATGGGCACTTACTTAATTGGATCTTGGCCTTGAAGGAGATAAAGGGAAATAGTTTTTTTCTTTTTTTTTCTCTACACAGCTTTCCCCAAGTTATTTTTGAGCTGTGCTCAGTTCAACGGTGTGTGGAGACAACATTAATGAGGAGCCGCCACTGCTGCTCTGCCCCCAACCAGCCCTCACTCTCACACGATGAGTGGAAGAAAGGTGGATGGGCCCCTTCTGCAACAGTGTCTCAGTACCACAAGTAATTTAGTGAAGTGCCTACAAGTGATGTAACTAGCAAACCACCCAATGATGAACAAGCACAGTTGCTGTTCTGGGTTTGGTACGTGCAGGTACCTGCTGGACTTTATCTTTCAAAAGATAAATTAGATGGCAGCCAAATCTAAACACGAAGGGAAATAAATTAGTTCGGTTCATGTCTATGCGTGCCCGTGAATGTTCCAGACATTAACTGAAAAATATTTGGTACTTTTTTTTCCTCCTGAACCACAACACATATCCAAAGGGGGGTGGGGGGTTCAGGCAGTGGCTGCATGCCAGTGGGAGTGTGCTGGCTGCTGCACCCTGATTAACAGCGCAGTTTACAGCCAACTCCAATAGGTAATCTCATCAGAGAAGGGCTTTAAACAGATAAAGACCACCCCTCACTATCCCCCTCTGCCAACCGCTCCAACTGCATCCCTTCCCACTTGAGATGTCCCATCTAACTCTCTAACTGAGAGCTGCTAATACCTGACGCAGGCTAACATGGCCAGCCACAATCCAGGCTCAAATCATCTATTGACCTCATTTTCAATAAAGGAGCCATTTCCAGTCTGATGGATGATTTGTTGGTCTTGCATGGAATGGCCATCTGGATGGAAGGATATGCTCGCTGTAGTAGGTATGCATCACCTGCCAGCTAGGATTCTTTACAAAAGCTTGCAGTTTGCAGCTATGCATTTCTCAAGCTAGTATGTGTAAAACCAGACCAGATTAGAATAAAGAAAGGGGGGAAAAAGAAAAGCTAATTGAATTTTGCACCATATGGTCACTATTGGCTCAGGTTTTTCTCATCTCAAGGCAAACATGAGGTTATTTTGATCCAATATGAGAAAATCCCTTGTTGCATCTGGAGACATAACAGCAGTTCATTCAGATATCAAAAGCTTTGTACCCAGGCCTCTTTGTTGCAGAATAAAGAAGAGGAATCCAAAACAAATCAGTGAAAGAGCTCTGGCTATAGTAAAACCCCTTGTCCCACACAGGCTCTCTTTTTTTGTTTGGGGAGCTCAGATTGGGTTCACAGTAGTTGCACTTTAAGTATAGAAAGATCTGATTTATTAGCTTGTCAGGGGAAGTATTGTTCAAGAAAGCAATCAAAAAGCACTTACCTAGCTCCTCTAAAATTACTGCTTTTTTCTCTGGCTAATTTGTGTAACTCCCATGGAGAGGCTGGCAAAGAGTTTGATGAGCCATATAATGATGATTAATGAATTTATTGCCCTGCTGCTCGTCAATTGGTAGTAGTATATACTTCTCTCTCTTTCTGCCAATGTGTCATGTGGGCTCCAGACACAGCGGCACAGATGAGATAGTGTTGCCCTGCTCCCTGCTGCCTCCCTTTGGCTGTTAACCTGCCTGACCTGATGGGCATGAGACTGTAGCGGACAGTCTGTGGGCAGAGAGGAAGCACAATGGACAGTTTAATAAGAGGTTAAACTGAAAACGCAGGGAAACCTGCTGCAAGGGACATGAGCTCTCAACTTTCAGCCTCTGATCGCTTTTGTGGGAAAAGGAGGGGGAAACCAGATCTGCATCGCTTCTTCAGCCCTCCACCACGGCAATCTCTCCCAGACCTCCTTGCATCGGCCTTAAAAGGGAAAAAGGGAAAAACAACAACACAGAAGAAGCTACAGAGTTCTATTAATGAGTCAGCAAAAATCAATAAGTAAACAGTTTGCATTAAAAGTGCCCGTCGTGCTGGAATAAATGAAAGACAAGTGTTCACATGCTCTATTATTTCTTTGAAACAAGGCCTGCGCTCATCACAAATGATGATTAACGACTGGCTGGGCAGGGAGGGAGAGTGTGTATGCGTTTGTGTGTGGCTGTTGTTGTGCACTTGTGAATCGGTCACTGTGGGGTCAAAAGCCCGTCTACATATTTGCTAAATAAGCCCACATCCTCCACCCATCCAGCTCCTATAACTCTGGGGTCACACATCTCTTCGTTCAACATTGTATAGGATGCTTACACTCGATTACACCCCATGCTCTTCTATGCCCTGCTCTTTGGTCGACTGTGCTTGATTAAGTCAAAGCTACTTCACCATCTCTTGCTAGTAAAGAAGGTATTGTTGCAACTCCACCACCACCCTCCTACAGCTCACACACGCATATCCCTACCCGAACCCAATCACCCCTTCTGAGATCAGTTCCCTGGATAGACTGGATTCTGCATTCACTTATTCATTAGGTTGGTCCCTTAAATACATCAAAGAGCTCCTTCTCTCAAACAATAAACCAATAAAAGCAATTATAACCCCATCTCTTCTTGGCAATGTTGATCTCTTGGGTGCCAACATTAGATAATGAAAGAACTGGATGACATAAGTTTTCTGAGAAAGCTTACTTTCTGTTTCTTTCTAGTGTGTGTGCTCTTCAATTGGTGCTGCCTCTTAAGCGTGTTGTGCAGTGTCACACACGGACCGTGAAACATACATGCGATTTGCCAGCCCAGAATTTGTGCTGTAGGTAAAATTAGAAGCTTTTTAAGCTTAGTACAAAGCCCTTGCAAATATAGTTGTGCTTTGCCTATCATGTGTTTCATATTAAATGTTACCAGTTTAAGTTCTTTAAATATTCATTACCCTCCCTCGCTCTCTCTGCGTTTGATGGAGTGGATGGAGAGGTTCAGGCACAGGCTATCCTGGATCTGATAACCTTTTCTTTTGGAGGAGATGAAATGCATTTGTCAAAAGGAGAAATTGAGATTCACTCAGCACTGCCTGATATTGCTTTCATTCCTTTTCTTAAAAATAAGAGACGGCAACCCAATCAGGGGAATCGGCATATGCAGATCACAGCGATAAATTTTTCATGAGCGTGTTTCATCCTAAAGCAGATAAAAACAAAGAAGGGAAAAGTGGCTATTAAACAAAAGATGGAATCAACAGAGTGAAAAATGGCGTTAAAAATGAAGTCTCTAAGTGGGTGTTTTGCTTCACAAGCCATTTCAGTTCTCTGACAAGTATGCATATAATATGGCTTATTGTGCTGCAAACTCTATGCTGAATGGGAGAAGTTGAAACCTCTTTTTATGCAGCTTGATAGTATTTACAGGATATAATTTTAGCAGTGTCATTTCTGCATCAAGTTTTTTTTTGTTGCTGCAAGTTAAAAAAGAAGGAAGCAAATCTCCCCTCTCCTTTTGGAAACACACTAAACCGACGGTCAGCAAGTTCACTTGCATATATCACCAATAAGTTATAATCACACTGTTTGTTGCCTGTGGTAGTGCTGGAATTTTAATGAATGATGCTTCAGTTTCCATAAGCTTATGAGCTCTTGTCCCTCTCGACGAAGGGAACGCTTGTGGAACAGCTTTTAAGTAGTGCTTGCAAACATTTCCTGGTATTTTAGCAATATCTGCTGGATGAGTTTATCACATAGAATCAGGTTTGGCAGGATGTCGATTGATTGATTTATTTTTTTCATTTTCTGACCAACTAATCTGATGTAAAATGGTTTAATTTGAAAAATAAATTCTGAATAAAAGCATAAACATTAAATTTTAGGTAAAACTTAATATAATACATACACTAGACTACACTAGCCCTTTGAGATCTTGCGATGTAAAGGGCACTACAAATAAAATGTATTATCATTATTATTATTATTATTACTGGACGACTATGTAAATCAAAATGAGCTTGAGAATAAAGGGTAAACAGTACCCATAATGGCAAATAATAAAGTCAAGTAAAATGTATAAAAGGATTTCAGAAATTAGACATGATAAAAATGCCTTTGAGAAAGGCTTTTTCTTCCTGAGCTGTTCTTGTGGCGTTCAAATAAGGGGAGAGGGTCTGAAACAGACTGAAAAATTATTAAAGTGTCTTCCTTTGAGCCAACCAAAGCCACTAGCAGAGGACAGATATTCAGTCCTTGACCCATTCACTGACTCTGAAATGCACCGACTTCATTAGCAGGTCATCAGCGCTTACACTGTCATTAGTAAATACATGAGTATTGACACATGCATATAAAAATCTTATGCACATTATGTCATTGACTCGAGCAGTGTTACCTACAAGGCTACAGGGCATGGGGCTGATAAGAGGTTGTCCAGCCAATTACAAGTGTTCTACCTGGAGCAGTCGATAGCAAGTAATACTGTGATTGATTAGAAAATTGCATGGGTAAAAATGCAGTTAAAAAAAAAAAAGATTTATTGACTAGTGTAAGTTGGTACAGTCGCATAGTTCTATTTTGTGTGCATAATTGCTTTAATGTGGGCTATTAAGGCTAAGTGGATATGATTTTACTGTCTGCCCTACATTCAGTATGATCCCTGCTGTGATCAATACCCATGATTTGTAAGTCACCAGCTATCAATAGCATAGAATGAGTTAAGTGTTTGACCTTGTGAGGAAGAGCTCCTTCCTTGCTCTTGACTGTCAGAGAACACACTGAGGAGGGGTACATTCTGTAGATCCAAACTTTATTTTTCCTTCGATGTGAAATCATGAATTAAATCCTTTGTTTCATTAAATATAACTTTGTGTGGGCAGGTATAATATGACAATATAAATAATGGGTCTAGCTGTGGAATAATTGATACTCTGTAACATCAAATACAAAGCAGGCATGCAGGAAGAAGAACGCAATGATCTGTGTATATATATATATATATATACCGATATATATATATATATATATCGGTGTGTCTCTCTGTCAGGAAGTCACAAAAACACATATATAAGCACACTCTTAAGATTAGACGTTGAGTCTGAGTGACTCAAACACTAAAAGATAACTCTTAGTATGGTGACAGATGGGTAAGCAGAGCTATCTCAGGCTGTAATCTTGGAATAGTTTGAGACACTTTGTGTTTTGGCAACAGATGAACACGACATGTGATCTTCCCCAGAATGAATGAGCAATACTGTTTAAAGCGAGTGGGATCTGTTTTTTATTCGTGTTGTGTCATGTTTTTACCGTAGGTGATCAGAAACCAACATCTGGCGTGATTACTCTCAATTCCAACAATAGTATAACTGTAAGAAAATACAAGACTCAAAAAATCAGAGGCCCCACAGTTAAAGAGTTGGATAACTCACACATAAATCAGGTCGGTGAATCATCTGTCTTACCGGGACGAGATACATCCTCATAGTTCTAAGTAACTGCCAACACATGCATAGTTATGTGGCAACTCACTTAATACCAATCAGTCATATCCAGTTCTGAGGGATTTGAATGAATAAGATGGACGTTGTGTAAGATCAATAGATACAACATCCGAGAAGAAGAACTCCCTGCCTCATTAGTATTTGTCAGTTTTCACACGGGTCAATCAGAGCCTGATAAAGTCCTACTCTAAAATCTGTTGAGTGAATGTCTATTTGTATCTGCATGCATGTGCATTTCACAACAATGCAAATGCTTGCGATTTGTGAACACTTCTGGGCATGCTGGGGATATGTAATAATCAAACACTTCTAAGTGGTAATTAAGATACAAACATCAAATCCTTCTATCTAATCTCCTTGTCAGTCTTATATGTTACTCAGTGCAGAGTCAATCATCAATCAGTCTCCCGTTTCTTCTCAAGCCAAATCTTTCCACAGGCAGTTTTTGACCAGCGGCAGGAGTTAACTTTTACCGAATTCCATCTTAACTGTCTCTACAGAGGCATATAAAGGGAACAGTACCAGGAGGCCTAACACAACACAGTGATCAAGTGCTGTGAGCATGAGTAGCCACAATACAGAGGGCTATTAGTTGTGAATGATACGGTTGAAGTTACTCCTGTGAACTTTGCCGTGACTTGATGCTTGGTGCTCTTTGGGGGGTGAGGGGGTGAGGGGTGTAACTACTTGAGTTGGGGGAGGGTATATGACCTAACAGTCGATATATATCCCACTGGCCACACAACTCCCCTCCTTGTTTCCAGCTGGATTCCACTTATAAGTGCTGCCATTCTTTCATCCATTGAGTGCAGGCAACACGTGTTTGTCACCACACTCCCTTTCTCTCCCCTTAGTCTTTACTCCATCTCACTCCTTCTCCGGCAAACCCGCTTATTAACACAAACACTGGCTGACACTTGTTTGTGATTTTAATTGTGTCTGGATGTTATGTCTCTTGCAAACACATACATTAGCATTTCTCTGGCACAGTATAATCACTCCTTCAACCACAACGCCATGCAGAGAGCGTACAGGAAATTACCACATGGAATCGTGTTTGCTGCACAAGCACATTTGACTTCGCTAAGCTCTTGCATAGTCTGCCGCAACCTCCAACTTTTTGTTGGGAAATGTGAGTAAATGTTGTTTGGGATGCCGTTTTATTTATGCACACATTTGCAAGTGCAGTCACTTTAAACTGAATTACAGAAATGTTCAAGATAGATAGTGTCAAAGTATTATAATTATATCTCATATAATGAAATGTAAAATACAGCTGCATTTACAATACAGGATGTGTACACATTGCCCTCTTTTCTCTCTCTGTTGGCAGAGTGCTGTGGGATTATCATAAACTTCAAAGTAGTAATGAAAAGACTGATCGTGATAATAGGTTTAGATTCTCCTTGTTTTTCTCAGACTGATATATCATGAGCCACTCAAAGAAAACCTCCTTCTCCTCAGGCCTCTTCACATACTGCGAACAAAGCAGCGGTGTGCCAAGGATTACACTGTGAAATATGCATGTCCCAATGAAATATGCATATAGCCGTGTGTCATCAATGACATGGCTTCTACAAAGACTATACCAGCTACACAGAAACGTGTGTTCCTGATTCTATTCCCCTGACTTTGGTGAGTGTAGACATGGGAAAGGACTCATCTGGGAGAGTAATTAAGCCTGACATCAATGTATTTGGTGGCATCTGAACACATTTTAGTGAGGCACTCGTTTAGAGTTTTTTTTTTTAATAACATTGAGAATGGTAATAAAAAGAAAAGCATGCAATAAAGGGGCTCAAAGCACCAGTCTGCATTGTTTCTGAATTAAATGCCCCAAAAAATAATACTGTTTTCCAGTGGATGGGGGCCTAATCTACTCAGTCATGGTGGTTTGAAAAGGGAATGTTTTGGGAGTTTTTACAGGGTTGGTTTCAGCATTCCCACCACCTCAGCGATCAAACTATGAAGAGGAGCTTCTCATTTGCCACTAAAGGGAAATGAGGTTACATGGATGAGCTGCGAATTATATGGAACAGCTAAAGCAAAGCAGCTTGAATGCTTAGAACCTGTTAAGTGTCATTGATAATCTAACTGTATTTATCACAATGTGATGATACAGCATTGTATCATATGCAAACAGTACAGTGAAACTTTGCCTCTCTAAACACAGATTAAGGCAAATACTTCTTTGTATTCATTACAACTAAGAAGATCATGGCTACAGGGCCACCAGATAATCTCCTCATGACTCATGAGTCCCACAATCAACACAAAAGCATTAGAACCATAACACTTTGACAACAGCCAAGTACAAGAGGGTGCAAGCAGAAGGAAGCAGTGTAAGTTAGTCGCCTCTAGCTGCTTTGGATCTCAGGTGTCTGCTTCACTACAGGTATGTGTTACCATAATAGAGTAGTTAAGAGAGCCTCTTGTTGAGGGCCCTTCCCTCCTGTCTCGGCACACTGTCTCCAGTGTGAACAAGGATGCCTGGACGGTTTAGCACAGTCTTGTTAGATTGAGTATTGCACAATGGAAACTGTCATGTGACTTGTAATGCGTAACTGAACTTGGAGCCATTTTTACTTGAGAATATTCAGACCCAACTCACTTTGAAAAGCAGACAGACATACTACGCACTGTTTGCTCAGAGGCTCATGTTTTGGAGCAGGAAACAGAGATTGAGAAACACTTGCCAGAGTCACTTTTACCAAATGCGTAGTGTCCACTGCAGTTGCACCCTTCTCTTATGTCCCCAAAAAACCACAATCTACCACCGCCCTCCAACCTCCACACTGCTTTCTCACAACCCACCCCACCCTCGCAGGGACTGTTTTGTCCTGTGGAACTTTCATTATGTGAAGAGGATAAAAATACAGCACAGCATGTGAATTTATGGTACTGTCAGAGTTGCCATTGAAAATAAGAACTTTTCAAACTTTCAATCTGAAACCAAAGTAAGAAAACAGGGTGACCACAGCATTTATACAGATTTGCCGCAACACTGAGGCCCATACTCCCTGCACTTCCACTTACAGCTTCTCGGTATTGAAGTTCAGACACTAGGCTCAACACACACACCCATATACACGTCCACCCAGAGCACATCATACAAGCCCATAAACATTTAAACAAATCCACATGCGTCTGTGTGAGGAAACTGACCAATGAAAACTTGCAAATATCTGCACCCTTGAATAACAAACCCTCATGCAAACATGCACACACACACACACACACACACACACACACACACACACACACACACACACACACACACGCACACACACTCACACACACACACACATTCCATAATCCATTACATCCGTTTGGATAGGTTATAGTTGCTTACTGACTGTGCCAATTTTAAAGGACAGTCTGTGTATCTTTTTCATTTCAAGTGTAAACCTCCCTTACCCATCTCAACCTCAGACACAGATGACACATCCATTTAAACACCACTTTCTCTCGCATGGACATATGACTCAATGATAATGACAGTATTGAATGTTTTATAGAGTCATAATTACAATTATCTAAACCTCCATTCTTGGGAGTTTATGTCCATGACCACCTTTCTTTCTTCTAACCTCTCCCTTTCTCCTTTGCAGCAGCTTTTCCTGGGAAAGTGCTGCTTTTCTCAGACGATAATCTATTGCCTTCCTCCCGTCGCTTACATGTCGCTACATGGTGAGTCAGTGCTGTAATTCCGTCATTAGCTGGATAATGTGTAGGCTGTCTGTGTGTTAAAACTCTAAGTGCCAGCTTTGCTTTGACCCTGAAGCAGTCTGTGGGTTTGAGTGATGCCATGGGTTTGCCAGTGATGTCTGCCCACCAAGTGTCATTTCAGCTCTGTAATGGGTTTTGTCCAGCTCACTTTGGCCAAGAATGGCTTTGGGTATCAGGACCTTCACATTGTGTTTGGACTACATGCTAAATGTCCTTCAGGCAAAGAACATTTGACACGTCTTAAACCTGAAAAAAACAAATGTATTATATATCCTGATAGTTTTCTTCAATGTGTTACTCTTTCTTTTTCTTGATGAACTTGTCGACCGTGGTTCGTGACATGTCTATGACATGTGATTCACACCAGTATACAGTAACACCCAATCAGGTCCTGCCACTTTTTCCACTGCCAGCTGTTACTGAGCGAGCATTCACCACACTGCCTGCCAGACACAGACATCTCTAAATCAAAAGGTAAATCACAGTAAAACACTGGTTGCGTTACACCAATATCTTTAGATACATCAAGAGACACACAAGAAAATTGATAAAACATGTCTCAGCTCAGTCTCCACCTGTCTTTTTCCAATAACAAACTCACAAAATTAGGTCCCAAACTCTGCCATAAATCTTACAGGACCCATGTTTAAAGAGTCCTTCCAGGCAGACATACATTTGTTTTTGATTGCAGCATAAGCAATATTGAAATAATTTTGTATCTCGGTGTGACTTTTTTCTCCTAAAAGTTATAAGTTTGACCTACATGCAAACACACTGAGGCAAATGGAGACATACCTCATATGTGAATACCTTCAAAAAATTTTGACAAGCACACAGAAACACACAAGTGCACACGGACACACTCTCTGCATGTGTGTCACATTCACACACCGTATTCAATCACAGATGAGCTCCTACCAGCCCATGACAAATCTCCACCTGTGTGTGGGATCAGTTTAGCTGTACATGTGGGAGCTCGCCCTGATCCCACAGCCTCTGCACTATCACCCACCACCTGAGGCCCTGCCTGAATGACTGACTGACTGATGGGAGAATCTCATCTGACAAAAAGCATCAGTGATTGATCATGGAGGCTCACCTGAGCACCTGAGGGGAGCCCAGCGTGCCAAAGACTGTGGGCCCCAACAGACTGCACCTTTCCTGGGCTTGTCCACCTGACTCCCTGGGGCAGATTCCCCAGCACATGGATCTGTGTGGTCATTACCGCAGCTATGTGGAGACACACATTCTGTTTCAAAACTACATCATACCAACTGAAAACACACACAGTACACCTGGGGTCTCAGGAAAATTAATTACACACTAAATCATTTATACTTTGAGATAAGTGACTTTCCTGTTGATCTTGAAAGGAAGTCTCCAACGAAGCAGGTCTCAAAAATAACCTTGGGCGGTTACACTGACTAGTCTAAGCAATAGGATTTGCCTCATTAAAAATAAATCAGGCCATTTTACACCAAACAAGAGCAAGTAAGATTGGGCTACGAAAGGACAATTAGCACAGAATCAATCCTTTTCTTCCCGTTTCCTTTCCCTCTCATTTTGTTGGCGATTTATTTTAGCACCATAATGAATACTATGGGAGAAGAACACACAAACCACGAGATTCTTGGAAGAAGAAGGTAGACAAACCCCCATCTTGCTCATAGCTATGTCTGGATTGCCTTCTGTGCTGAGATAGGAGTCAACATGTTTAGCGACATCAAAAGAAAACCTGATACCTTAAGTATAAGAAGATTAACACTTGCAGTGATCTTGAGCTTAGGCTTCTCCAGGACTTTCAACAGACTGTGCCAGAAGGGACAATTACCGATGAATTGGCACCAACATCTCGTAGTTATTTAACAAAATCTGGCACTGTGTATAAGCTCTCGTCCCTAAGACTTCCTTTCAAGTCTGGCCCCAGTATCAGAAAGCTAACAGATTGGGGAATGTGACGAGAGACGACAGCAGGGGAATCTGCAGGAACATTGACAGAGGGAGGTGGAAAAAAGAAAGAAAGCAAGTGAGCAAGAAAGAAAGAAAAATAAAGGAGACCAAGAAGCAAACAAAGAAACAATCATATCAGTCAGTAGAGATTTTTTTTCCTGACTTTAGGGCTATGTCATATCTCAGGGTGGATATTTGTGGTGTGTCTAAGCTCACTGGCATGTCTGTGGGTGCTTTACTGTTTCCCTCAGTGGACTCAGTTTGACAACTTTAGGAATGTGACATTGTATAAGACTCTAAAAACAAATTATGACAATATAGCTGGGAGGCACGCATGCATGAAAAGCATGAATGTACACAAAGACAAACATTTAAAACACATTTTAATAGTATAATAATTTGAATAGCACATTATTTCATGATTATTACTACTTAAAGTAATTCGTAATACTTAAATGTCAGAAAGCTACACACAACTCAATGATGGGCCACCTGTAGGAGATGCTATGTTGCCACAAGCTCTCTGCTAATCCTTACCTTGAGCATTTCACCACAGGTCCTTTCAGGGTTTAGAGAGTACACTGCTTTTTAAACATATATCACTCCCTCTTAATCCAAAGTACATACTGTATGCTTGTACCTACAATGATTTTTCTTACAGCAACTCTAATCTGCCTGTCAGAGGAGATGCCAAAAGAGGAAGTTGCAGACCAACTCTTTCGAAAAAGACTGCCTTTTCCCTGCAGGATATTGATGGCACCCCTGCTTTTCAAAGCAAAGCTTGAACGTTTGTAAAACTTTAGAATTTTCTTTCAATTTCAGCATATGCATAACCTAAAATGGCATTAGATATTCACACAACCCATAACTGCAGATAGGTAGAGCACAATAATAAAAAAAGGTTATAAAAATTACTTAGAAAAAAATAATCTAACATTATATATCTGCTGTGAACCTTAGACCACAGAGGGAACTAAGACAATCACAGCATTAACAAACTGAAAAAAGGAGGGTTAGTGCACTTTGGGTTGCACTTGTGTTTGGAAAGTCCAATAATAACAGAGTTGCATAGAGATCTATGCTGCCTGACCACTCCTGCGTGAGCATGGACAACACCTTGAAGGAAATGTTTTAAAACATCCAAGCTGCTCTGCTGAGTTTATATTGGTGCATATTTTCAGTACTTAGTCAAACAAAACTTAAGGTGTTAAAATCACAGAGGTCATAACTCATTACTGCACTTAATCTTTACATAGTATGTTCACTTACTTTCTGTTCAAAATAACATATTTAGACTTCACCGCTTGACTTTTTAATTCAGTAAACTAAAGATTTTTATAGTATTTTTTTTAACAGTATGAAGTTCTAGAATGGCACCACACAAGTGGCCGCGTGTTGCAGCAGCTCTGGTCATATTGTGTCTTTCCTTGTATCGATTGGGGATTTTCTACTCTTTGTTTATTTATTTATTTTTAAGTATCCAGATTTGGATATTTGTGCTGTTGGAATAGTTTCTGTCAATATTTCTAGCACTTTTCAACGTTGGTTATAATAAGTAACCATGCTTACAGGAAAGTTGCGTACATCTGGGAGCAGCTGATTGAGCTTTCCAAAGCCCAAGTAATGACCAGAATAAGATCTGATATCTAGACACGTTGAAGAGGAGATGTCCAGGGTGCAGGACAGGAACAAAGTGGAGAGATAGGAAGAAGAAGTTAATTTTTTTTTTAATTGGTAAATAACATAAACAAACTTGGAGCACTGATAAGGACAAAGTGAGAATAATGAGAAAGTAGAACATGTTTCAGAGACATGGTTACGGATACTTATTCTCAAACTGAATGCCTCTGGTTAACACACTATACAGAAAGACAGAGACTGCTGACAAAGAAGCAAGAGTAAAGAAGGAGGGATTTCAGAGCTTGATAACAACAGCTGGTATAATCATGGATATGGCAATGTAAAGGAGCATCTCTGCATTGCAGATACTGAACTCTCAGCTGTGAGTCTCCATTCACATTTTCTGCAGAGAGATGATGTGTTGCCTTTCAACGCTGCACAAGGCGTTATGACCTCAGCTCACTAGATGCATTAAAAGGGCAACCAACACATTTAAGATTCTGTTTGGTGGTTGTTCTCAATTTATGAATTTAGTTTTTCTGTCCCAAACTGACCAAAGATGATTTGTGGCACTTATCTATCTTATACGACAACAAGACAAATGATTTCTTCAACACTTTCTCCAATAGGAATTATGGATTTTTGCCACAAATGGACATATTACATTAATACGCACACTTTTTTCTTTTCACAAAATATACTAAAAACATGCTTTCAATGTCCCTACAAAATTTTGACGTGAAGTTTTGCTATTAAATTCTGAAAAATTACAGCACGACACATCTAAAGAGTGATAAAGGTAATAAGGATTAGGCCAGCTTGGTTATGGTCAGTCATTTTTGAATATTTCAAATTGACTACAAAACAGTTTGGAACTTAAGTGAAATGCGTCATCTCACCTACTTGGCTTCCGCATATTTTTCTCTCTCTGCTATGTAAGCACCACAATGCTTTGTGTGTCACTACACAGAAATTTGTTTAAAATTAGTTGCACATCAACTTAATTTCTATGAAAAGTTCTTGCTTTTTAGAGAATGCATCTATTTCTGTCATTTTTTCTAAAGTGGTTGATTTATGTCCAGTTATTAACAAAGTGCACATGCTGTAAACCATACACCTCGCTAGATTATCGGGGGAAAAACATTTAAAAGTTAGTTGTTCCTGTCGACCCCATTTCCAGCTATTAGAAGTCCTTAAATCGATGGCATGTTTAATGTTATGAAACTCAGACTCTGCATTTTTTTTAAAGAAGCTGTGAGTGATCCAACACAGAACTCCAAGACATGGTAAAGATAACAGGTGACAAGACAAGAGGCGCCAGTTCGTTGTTGGATCTAGAGGTCGCCTTGGGATACTGTGACAGACATTGAATTCTGACACATCTCCATGGATGGGGAGGAGCAGGAAAACTGAGCGATTTGGCGTTGTTTGGAGAAATTCCCTGCAGTCATAGTGCTCTCTCATTCCCTAGCCCTCTCTGGAATGGCTTTGACAGACAGACAGAGGAGACGTGACCTGAAACAAGACGCTGTTTGATCATCTCTGTACTGCTTTCATTCTGTCACAGAGATCTATACAAAAATCACTTAATATTAAAAACGTTTTCAGTATTATTAAAGTAAAAATAAGCTTGCTGATGCCAATGCATTATACATCAATAACTCTGACAAAATCTATTTTGTAAGTAAACTGATGAGCCAAGAGAAGAAAGAGAAATTGTGATGAGTCTCAAGAAGGGTATGACGTAGACCACAGAGAGACACCAGTAAGGCGTGTGTGTTATATAGGCAGAAGGGGGAATCCTTTTATCAAAATATTGACTTTTAATTTCTACCCACTTTGAAAGCCAATCCGAATATCTTCTGACCAGTGCATGCAAGTGCTCACCTTTTTATCTTTGTGTGGAGAATTTACAATTTGAAAGCATAATAGTCACGTTTTTGCAGTTAATGACAACTAAGGACGAACACTTTTACGTTTTATGCTTCTGGTATCTGATTCTGTTAAGATAGAGTGGAAATGATTTTTTTTTTTTAAAGGTAACTGTATAATAAACTGCAATGCCAATGCCTTACTAATAAAGAAATGGCAGTTAGAAATTGAAAAATTATATCTTAATTGGGTTTACACTGCTAATACGCACTAAGACGTCCACACAAGATGCTTAAGTATTTTTGTTTGTTTGTTTTTTCCCTTAAAAAGAATAGCTGTCAAAGTTTTACATCATCTTACTAATACTAAGTATCACTTGATTATAGAAAAAGCAAAGAGTTGGTGAAACTAGTCTTTATGGCCAAGAGTTGGTCACTATAGAAATGAGAAGAAATTATGATTAAGCATTTGCTCTGAATCAGCCTTAAATTGCCTCAGAAGTCTTCTAAGCTGCAAACACACACACTAACTTCATATTATCCCAACACCTCATAAAGTCAAAGACCGCCCACACCCAAACAAATCTAAAACAATCAGAGGGTTTGGAAGGAGTAGACTGCCGTAGTCATTACTCAGGTCTCACTGACAGCTTGCCCTGCTCACCTCATCTGTTTGCCCTCTATAAAGACCAGCCTTATGGGCAGGCTAAGAGTCCCACCCCCTAACCCCAAGACCTCTTCTCACAACCTCCTTCAGACACTCCTATGGCCCCTGGACCCTCTTAGCATGATTTAGGTATGGCATGCTTAGTATTGCAGGCACAATGGCTTGTAAGGACCTTTGAAACAACTTTGAAAAGGCTTCTTTTTTGAAAAACTGTATTGTAAACTCAGCATAAAAATTTGGTAACTTGTCATTAACAAATACGACTATGTTTGAAAAAAGAACTTGCAACATTAATGCTACATCTGGTATGTGACATCCTGCAATCTAAGATAAGTTCAAATACAATTTTTTCTGTATTTTTGAAATAGTAGGATATCATTTTTGGATGGGTACAGGCCATTATATTCTGGCTTTGGGATAACTGGGTAACTGGTTAAAATAAATGTTGTGTATACATATAAAACAAGAAATATACTGAACATCCACCCTCCAATGTCTTTCAACTTTCCACTTTTTACAGTAATACAACAATATGAGGTGAAGAATTAAAAAAAACACAACAACTGTTTAGGACAGCAAATAGATTCAACTACTCACCTCAAAACATTTCAGTCCTTCTTTTTTTGAAAATTATGTATTGAAACACTTAAAAAAAGATCAACTTTTTCCACATAGGCAGACAACCCCCCCAAACACACACAGGGACTCACAAACTAACTCACCCTAATGTGTGCTTCGACAACTCTCCTCCACTGCTTCAACCTGCCACAGCTGACTTAGCCAGGATTTACGTAACCCAGTCACAGCGTCTCCATTAATTGCAGAAAGTGACACCATGCACGGTTATTACACGATTACGACATGACAGCTCTCGTTTTTCACCATTAAGAGGCAGACAGGCCTGTGCTCAGCTGCAGCAGGGTGTCAGCGCATGGAAGTGGAAGTAAGTCAGTAGGAAGATTTGGAAGAATATTAGGAAGAATATGGAAAGAAATTTTCCATATTGTCATCATATGCAAATGGTAAAAATCAAGTAGCAATGAGGCTGATCAACTATATGCACATAAAATTCAGAAGAAAAAAACAAATAAAGCATATATTGTTTTGTCCTTTATGACTAAGAGTAGTAGGAAATAAATTAAAGTAATTGTGAACATAGCAGACATTTAAGAAAAATAATGGAATGTCAGCAGGGTTTCACAGGAGTTCACAGGTAGCTTTGCCTTGATATATAAATATATATATTGTAAAATGTGTGTGTGCAAAATGTTCAGTGACACAGGGGCCAAAGTCCAATTCTTTGGTCAGCTGTTTAGACCTATTTAGTTAAAAAGGAAATGTTAGTTTACTACATGAAGTTGTTTTATTTCACAGTAGAATGCAAAGAACATCAGGCTCTCTTGCACCTCCATGAACTTTTTCAAGATATTTGGTGGGTAGGTTGCACCAAGCACGTTGGAGCCTTTTTTTTTATTATGGCCTCAAATTTTCTTTGTTACTTTTCACCTTTTTCTGAACACTGAGGATGCAATATCATCTGCTGCAGAGCCCTTTATTCTTTTTGTCATTATTCATACATTGTAAGTCTTTCTTTCTGTGCTGTACATTTGTGGTTACTGTAGCGGTGCAGGCCAAGTTATCAGGAGCTTTCCTGAAGTTTCTGCATGACTAATAAGAATCTAAACATCTGGCATGCCTGAAACTTTTGCAAAGTACTGTATAATACAGTGAAATATTTGTTGTAACTTGAGCTCATGTTTCATTCTTAAACAACTCACACCAAAAACACGTATTAAAAATAATCAGCTTGCTTATTAAATAATAAATAAACATTGCGGAACATTACCATAACATTACCATTGAACATTATCATCATAGTATATCATAATCTTTGACAACAAATAATATGAGAGAAAATCGACCCAAGTTGAGGTTCCACTAATTGGTCATGTGAAGAAAAGACGTCAGGGCTGTATGGATTTTCTGCCGGGAAAGTCATGGGTGACTGTCCCCTCTCCAAATACAAGTGGGTTGGGGTGTGTGGGGAGGGCAAGAGCGGATGTGAATAATGCATTACAAGGTATGAGGCTGGTAAGGAGACGGGGCTCTGGGAATTTGAAGGCATTTGTGTGTCACACAAATCAGAAAGTCTTGCTGCACTTGGAGGTAAATCAGAACCGACGGAAGAGAGAAGAGAATGACTACACCTTTTCGAGAGAACTCAAGTCTGAGAAGGAGGCAGAGAGAAAGTAGGCGTATGAGTCAAAATGGAAAACAGAACTGAAAAGAAACAGAAGGAGGACTTAAATGGAGCAATATCTACGCTTCTGTTAGAGGTAAAAAAAACAAACAACGGAATTACTGTCTAAGTAAATAATCCAACCTCCGCTCAATGGCATACATACACCAGTGAACATGCAGATATTTCATCTGAAATACATTCTTAAATTAATACTTCAAAATATTAGGTATCAAATGTTCTACTGCGATAATTACACAAGAACATCACTATATTTTCAGACTGCTGATACTTTCAAACAGTAGAGGAGTGAATCTTTACTTGCTTCACAGTTCAGTAGCTCTTGGCAAATCAAATAATCATCAACACGTGCAGAAAAGTGAACTCCCGTTTTATGTAGCACTTAAAACTCTGAGCTGCTCACTTCAGTACTACACATACCAAATTACCACATGAGTCCAAGAATCATATGTAATGACTACTTGACTAGCTTTACTTAAAAAGTCCATTACCTATGCTTTAGTTTTTCTGTAAAGTGGAGGCATACCTGTTTCCGTACTGAAGTTTGTGATGGGGGTATATACAATACCTCCAAGGTCTTCAACAGTTAACAAAATAATTAATTTTTTCAGGCAGATTATGTACAATGGGTGCATCTAGTTTGTGCTTTCTCAAAAGTTGAATATATTGGAATCACAAAACTTTACAACAATGTTGTTCTACTGGGCTGGAAAATCATCAATAAGTTATGGTATACTATAATTTTATGGAGGATGCAATCTTTTTATTATCTTCTATTACTGCATTGATGCAGAGTTGTCACATACACATCGTGATGTATCTTAGAATCAAGAAATATCCACACCTCTATTATCCAGAGTGACTTTCAGGGCAATCCCCTTGGATTGCAGTGTAATCATGGGTTTGAGTGCCTGAGTAATCCTAGAAGTTGTTTCAACAATATCAAGTGGGTTTGAATGTGTGGGGAAGGCAAGAGAAGAGTGATTACATCCTGGAATAAATACAATTTGTTCCTGGGTGAGGGGGCAACTAGGTGCAATTCAAATGACTCCAAAAGAAAAGAATAAGAAAACAAGATAGATGACTGGTAAAAGGATACTGTAGCACGCACTTGAGCAAGGGAGTCATCAACAAATGTGTGGTAGTTGGCTTTAAGGTATAAATGTTGTTGAGTCGTCCAAGCTTAAGTGCTAGTGCAGCGTTACATGAGGGAAAAAGAGCCTCTGGATTGGTAAATGAGAGTGGTAGTTTCCCTTGTCAAGCAAAGGGACTAAAATGTGTATTCTAACCATAGGAAAAAAAATCCCACTTCTCAGCTTCCCTGGTAAAGTCTAAATCACTTTTCACACAATGGTATGCAATTGTTAGGCTCCATTGCCACATTTTGCTTACTCATACTGACCAAACAGATCTCAGCATTGTGGAATCAGAGGAGTGACAACAGTACAGGTCTTAGGAAAGAAGTGCTCTTCCATGGTTGCATCAACCATGTTACTTTATTATGTTACAGATCTTCACAGGCAGAAATAGACCCCATGATTCAACATTAACTTGCAGCTACTACCGCGAGACCCTAAGATGAATACGACTCATGCTAGGGTCAGACATACTAAAGATAAAATCCACTGACCTCTGCTCAGGAGTTTCTGTTCCTGCCTGGCATGCCATACTCCTCTGTGATTTGTCTGTCAATAGGATCATGTGTGTGTGCATGGGTCTACATAGGATAATTGATGTGTGTCTGTGAGGGTTGCAAGGTTCTATCTATGTTGCAAGGTTCATTTGTGCTCCTGGTGTAAGCCTGTTAGTTCCATCTGAGACAGCCTGGAGAGGTAAAGATTTTCACCTTAGGAGTGGCTGGGAGGACAACTGGGTGTGTGGATAGGTTGGGTGGTGTTGCATTGCAACTGATGCAGAGGTTGCTGAAGTGCAGAAAGACAGGAAGCAGATCAGTCTAAGAGGCCAAGCCTGAACAGTCTCAGCCTTTTTTAACCCTTCCTATGAGCACACTATGTGCTTCACACAATGTCCACCGACTTTGCTAATCTAACTTATCTAATGCTTTTAAAAAACAGATACAACTAGACAAATAGAACTGATTACCTCTAAGCAAGACAATCAAATGATGATGAAACATCCATAGAAACAAAAATGTCAAAAATGTCAAACAAGTTTTTTTTTAGGGGGTAGCTTAAAGTAGTTTCCTGTCTCACTTCTGACAGGAGACTGCATGTCACTTAAGGTAATGGTATAAAGGCGCGGCTGCCAAGCTGTGGCTGGCAGACACATACCAGACCTTCACTTAAAAGGCTGTGTCAGGGGTTAAGTGGTCATGGAAAAGAGGCAGAGAGCTGCCGCTAAAGTTATTAGGCAGCATAGTTTCTCTCGTCAGCAGGTGGGAGGTGAGAGCTGGTGTGACGAGCAGGTGCTGCTCAGGGCCAGAGATCCCAGCTGAACGTTGGGCTGTGATAAGCCCAACGACACTTAAATTACACCCCCAGCACCGCTTTGACCCTGCATGGTTTGTATGGTGTGATACAGAGAAAGTGAGAGAGTTGAGGGTAAGTGTGAGAAACAAAAGCTGAGACATGTGGATGGATGTGAGTACATGTGATGAGTATGGGTGTGTGAGTTCTTCTTTCTTTCATTAAAGATAAACTTTAGTCTACATTTAGTCTATATATAAAAAGAGAGAACACTGATGCTAAATTAAGTCCAGCAGAGACTTCATTCTTGAAATCCTCTTTCACTTCAAATATTCACTCCAGTTGTTGATTTGCCTTCACAAAAACTAAGGGTGTGGGGGTGCATCAAGGCTGCCAGTTAAAATGGAAGATGGAAGCCTATGTGGTTTTGTCAAACTTGAGAGCTCATCCACAAACTGGCATCAAGCTGCACATTTCAAACCCTGGTGTTTTGTCTGAACCCAGTGTTGACACATGTTGACGGGATTTTGGAAAGAAAAAAGGTGGCAGAAAGGGCATGTTGAGGGATGAAAGTGGCAGAGTGAGACGGTGAGGAAAGAGTAGGGGCGGATGCATTTATTTGATGATTACCTTTTTGTAATCCTAGAGGCCGTAGGGACCCCAAGACCCTGTGCCCTTCCAGAATCCCAAAATCATAAACAAACAAAAAATGGTTGAAGAATCTGGGAATGAAAGTGGATAGAGACCAGAAGCACAGGGAGCTTTGAGGATTTGGCGAGGTGAAGTATTGATCATCCATTGACAAACACAATAGAAATTTTAGATGTGATGTGAGAACCCCCATCCATAATTTATCAGTGGGCCAAATGTGAGTGACATGGGGTGTGGACTGGGGAGCAGTGAGTATTGATTAGTGGGGGGGCACAGAATAAGAGGGGGGCTCCAGAGAGAAGAAAAAGTGGGGAGGTGGATGCAAGACAGAGATGGAAATGGGGATTTGCAGGGGCAGGAGGGGGTATAGCTGGAGCACAGGAAAGCCATTAAGGATGGCAGTGTTACCAGACACTGGCAGCGCTTGAGAGTGCAAAAGAAAGAAGTGCAAAGATTTAAACAGAAAGAAAGAGAACGTTAGGGAGAGGTCAACACACATCCCCCGCCACTAACACACCCCCTTTACACCACACTCCAGTCGTCTCTCTGCGCCACCTCAATCAATATGACCATGTCAAAACATAAAATGCATGCTTTTGCTCTTAAGTAAAAGGTGTCTAAGATTTTTAAAAGCATTGATTCAGTAACGGGTCGATGAAAATCAAGGCATATTTTCCTGTGCAAAGAGGGGTAATAACACTCAGCTGATAATGGCACAACAGAGGGGACCCGACTCTGTCTGTAAGGTGTATGCTGGTCAGATTACGGCACTCCACTTCACTGGGAGAGGTCACAGGAAAGGGGCAGGTCAAGGATTTGAGCTCTCTCTACACAAACTGTCTCTGAGATTTGTCTATGGGGAGAGCGCAAGGAGGAGGATGAGTTGATGGCACTGGACTTTTACTGGAGCATCTGCCAGAAACATTTTACACATTAAAGTGAGGAGTACCTAGACAAGAAGTTCTCACAGGCTTGGTCCTGGGGGAATATGCACCATCAAACAAAGCCAAACAGAGACGATAATTCCTCTTTTGCAATGCTAACCACATTGAGCCAAGCCATTTAATGAGAATTCTTTTGAGTGATATATCGTTGTTTAAACATGTCAATCATCCTACTTTGGAGTGATATTGTCATATCATTCTTACAATTAAACCTTAAACAAAAGTCTGTCTAAGGTGAAAAAAATGAGGCAGAAAAGGTCTTGAATGCCCTTTTGTGGGCACCATTGAGGCGGAGACAACGTCCACGCCAGTACTTGGGAACACAGCGTTGTGGGTTTGTTCCTCTATGGGCGCATAGACCAGGCACAGAAAGAGGAAAAAGAAAGAAAAACACAAGATGAAAGACAGAAAAAACAAAACCACGTTCCATAATCAGAAGCTAACCTCATACCTACCACAAAAAGGGCAATGGCAGTGTGCATCCATTTGTCCCCCAATGCTGCACCAGTTAGCACAGCAGCCACATAATGGAACATTATAGACTATGGCAATGCAGCAGCAATTAGCCTTATCCTTGGGTGTGGCTATGGGGAGACTCATCTATCCATGACCACAGAGGCATGTTTATGCATTTGTAAGTCGCTTTTATCTAAAGTGATGTATAACATTACAGCTAACATCAAAGCTTACAATAAGCTAAATGAAGCATGTCTGGAACTGCATTACTGTGACACAATGAAATAAGCATCTCGGTAACTTTGATGACTCACGTCTGCACTGACCCCCTGACATTTCTTAGGCTTTAATCCTTTAATCAACAGGCATGATCACACTTCTCTGAAAACTGGCTGAAATATGACCTCTTTCTCATAAAGGATCATTTTAAGTAACTGGCGTGGTGTTGATGTCACACTGGAATAGCAGCGTCCAACAGTTAGATCGATGTTGGCTCTGGGTTTATTTCTCCCTTCGTTGGCAGGATTTAGACAAAGATTGAAATTATCAATAAATGGAGAAAAATGAGGAACTTCATCTCCTCCAAACTTCACATCAAGGAATCATATGTACTCCAGCCTGAGTCCCACCACATAGAATAAAGATGCTCAGATTACAATACACCCAGAGACAGCGGGACTTTGTTCAAGGGTAAAGGTGCCACACTGCTTGATATAATTACTCAGAAAAAACAGTTTGCTTCTATCTGATGTTCAAACTATAATATAAGTAAGGTTGAAACAAAACACCATAAATGTTGAATAAATCTAATAGTTTTATGAACATAATTTGAAAATTATAGCAAGTTGATATGCATTTCTATTCGGGCTGGGCACATTAACAAGTTATTTTTGAGTTAACTAATGAATTCATTATTGCCGACAATTATTTGTCTCCCATTAACGCAGTTTTTATTATTTATTATTTTTATTGTAAACGTCTGTTGCTCACCGGCTTTTATTTAGAAAAAGTCCATCATGAGCAAGCCTAGTATGTTGCTTACCGCTGCGGCGCTCACAGGAAACAGTCAGAAAAGAAAAGAATGGCGAATGAAGCGGGCTAAACAAACATGGAGAAGGTTACGGAACTTTTACATGGCCATTTTCATTTCAAAGTTCTTCCAGACGGCGCAGTCAACAAAGCCAAAGTTATTTGTAAGCACTGCAACGTTGAATTGTCTTCTCACCAGAGTACTTCAATCATATGATTGTACAGTTCCAATCATATGTACAGTTCCAATAAAAGTGTGTTATATGCTACTTTTAAATTCATTATTGGATTTTGCGTATAACAATGTGATTAATCGTGATTAATCACAGGAAATCATGAGATTAACGCAATTAAAGAATTTAATATTTGTGCAGCCCTAATTTATATGATTTCTTAAAAGGTAAATTGAGGACTTTTTTTTCAGTATATAAATTAGTTCTGAAAGCTCAACTTTCAGTGTACTGCAATTGTTTTGTCACCTTTTACCACCCCGGTACTTTCCAGATCTGTCAGAACAAAAGGTGGAGATGATGGGCCTCAAAACTTTGTTTTGTCACATACTTTGTACCGCCATGGGAAAGCAAGTAAGTCATCCATTAAACAAGCACTAACTCGTTGTTCTTTTGGAACTGACAATTTGACAGGGTGGTGACAGTGGTCATTGTAGCCTGAAGTTGAACCTATGTTCTCCCTGATACCCAACAATCTCTCTCACCACCAGGCCATCCTAAAACCCAAAACATGGTTTTCAGCTCAGAGTGCTGTCCGCTTTACAGCCAGGATCAACCACTTTGATGGCTTGGAACACAAGCCATCAAACTTTAAACCTGATGCCAACACCCTAGAGTCAACAAGGTCAGACCTGAGCATTTCTCTGACACATGTTGTGAAAATCGCAGGCAGTAGACAAGTTGGTTGGTCATTTCATTGGTTTTGTTCTGATTGTGTGTGATCTGTTGTCCGGGTGGCACATGGGAATGTAGGAAATAAAAGCCGTCAGGAAGATAATCTGGTCATCCGATCCTGGCTTGGTCAAGGCTCTGACAGCCGTGCTGTGCCACCGTGTGTCATATGATGAGGGGGCCAAACGGCAGGTGACTGACTCACCGCCTCGTAATGAACAGATGACCATGTCACAGAGAAGATGTATGTGATGAGAAGAGTGAAGGAGGAGGAAAAAGAGATAGGTAGATGGAGATAAAGAGCCAGGGCCATAGCTTTTATTTAATACGACATTTTATGTGAGTCTTGTTAAAAGTGGGACTGATGTGAGGTGGTGAGGGAATGAGGGAGGAATGGAAATAAGAGATACTCTGTTTCGCACTGCAATAGGCTGGAAGGCTCTCTGCTGGTGCTCCAGCGACACTGTGTGAAGCCAGCAGGTATGGAAACACTGTGTAACACATCCATGCTAGTGTGATCGAGGATGCATGTGAACTCAGTGTGCCTGTAAGTGTGCGTGCCTGTGCATGTGTATTTAACAGCTTAATCAATTACCTACCCTCTTGCCAAAGAGAAAACAGGATTTGCTCAACATGCCTCCCACCTTTTAGAAAAGGAGTCTACACAAATAGCTTGTGTTCACAGCTCAAACAAAGAACAAAGCATCCCCCCTCCTTTTGTTTAAAGTACACTTCTGGTACATTGCATCAATATCAAGAGTTTGATGTGGAAACAAAGCCAGATGACAGTTGTCAGTATGAAGCAGACCACACAAACACATCTATATTAATATCTTGTATGACTACAGTCACGCAGGACAATTGCCCAAAATAGATAAAGGGCCAGGGAGCATGCTAACACTCTCATAAATGCAGATGTTATGCGGGTGATTTAATCACAGATGTTTTTAGGCTGCCCTCTTTCATTAAAATCCTACCACAGCAGATCGTGGAATCACAGATTATTCGAGGAATTAGGATATGAAAAGCATGTTAACTCATTAAGAAAATTAAATTGTATACATTAGACTGAGCCTTGTTCAACCAGCAGCAAACATTTTGCCGGCAAAGCCGGGGCATAATAAAATCAAAGAATCACAGCTTAATTGAATTGCACTTAGAAAGGATCATGCTGACAAATGCGATTGTATTGAGTCGCTAATGTGCACACCTCCTCCAAGTACTCTTTAAATCCAATGAAATTGAAATATCCTTTGCTGCTGACCATCTCCTGATACAATCAGTCAGCCAGCAGCACAGACCATGTGGAAAGGAAGAACAAGATGACAAAAACAAAGGCAGCAGGTTGTCATATTAGAACCTACACATTAGGACAGTATCCCCCCTCACAATTATATGCTGCTCTCTCTTCTCACACAAACACAGGAAACGTAGGATATTAGGTCGACTAAGAAGTCCAAACAAATTAAAGGTTTACTGTAGATGATAAGCCATCACGGCCTTGTCAGTCTTGTCCTACTAAAGCAACCAATTCACTTGTTTGAGCTCATGACCAAATGAGGAAAACACCTGAAACAATAGACCATTTTGTGTTAAACTGGAAGCACAATTAAAAAGTAAAGCATGTACGCACACTCATAAGGAACATATCTATAAACATATAGTGCATACAAACACACGAGTATAATAAATAAAAATATACTCTACTGTATATTTCCATATATCACATTTACTTTAACTAAAAGGCACTGTGTAGGAGCTCAGTTGGAGTCTACAGCATGACGCACTTATTCAGGCATGTGCGGAAAACAACATCACGGTTTGCAGAACTATAGCCCAGAAAACAAATCAACAATTAAGATTTAATGCTTGTGTATTAGGTGTTTGTGCTTCTTGGCTTGGACTAAAAGCGTGTTTCCATCCCAGGAATGCACCATTGAACCATGGAAGTGTCTAAATATTAAGACATACATAGAGTTCATATATTCAGCACAAAATGTATTCGACTGCATTACAGTGGTAAATGAAAAATAAAAAAAACATCTTATAACCATGACTATGACCGTAAACAACTACCTCCCTCAACACCTTTATTTTATTTAGTAGCAGTTGATGAGAACATTGTTCTTGAATTGCAAACACTTAATATAAACATACTTCTTGCAACTTACACTATGTTTCACAAACAAGCCGTTCTTTTCAAATACATATGCAAGCCAACAAAAATAGAAGGTACACGGTTGGACTGCTTATATGGGAACAAAAAAAGTAATGTGTTTGCTGTTTTTCTTGTCATTAGTGTTTGCTGCTGAGAGCTGTACTCTCTGAGGTAATTCTCTGGAGGAGCCACTAGGGGAGCTTCCAACCTCCTTTTAAGCAAACTTCAACACAGTGGATGCAGAGACAGAGGAACAGGCACACACACACACACACACACACACACACACACCTACGCGGATATAGTAAGACAAAAGGAGAAAAAAGGAGGGAGAAAGAAAGAAGATGAACTTGTTTTAATCATGTAAATGAACACAATTTGTTCTGAGCCTCATGTTTTTATCATTGTCATCCCTTCAGCAACCAGCCATCCACAAGCTCCTCTCACAGCTGACACTGCTATGTGACTTGGTAGAAAAACCAGCATGCTATTGTAGTAAAGTCTGATATAGTGATGGGAATACTCTGCCCCAAAGTACAGAACACACCTCCATTATGCATTACACTTCTAAGATATTTAAGCTCTTTGTAAGAGTTAAGTCTCGGAGCCGTGCCGTGTCATTCTGTGGGGGATGATAGGGAGCTTTAGACATGTCTGTATTAGCAGGATGACTTCCAAAGCCTCTGGGATGGGGTGTTACAACCACTAGCTCAAGTCAGTCGCTGCCTTGTTGCCCAAACTCTGCATAGCCCTGAGCACCAGATCAGAACCCCAAATAGGCCTTGCATTAAAGGGGATCAGCCTTACCACAGGGACTGACAGTTCAGAAAATAAGATCAATCAGTGTAGGTTTATTGTTAGTCAAAATAAACGGAAATGCAATGGTTCAACAGTCCAGCATGTAGATGGAGCCAATGAGAAAACCTGTCTTCTGCTTGGGGAAAACCAAGAATGTATGATTTTACTTTAAAATAAGTCCTAGGGCGGACAAGTCAGACTTGATACTTGTGAACATAAACTGACATGAATTCCAGGACACATGTCATCTTCAGAAGTGGGAAAAGCAGTGTTTTTTTGTCTTGGAGCAGAACATAGTTCTTGTTCTAAGATAAATACCATCCATCTGTCTGGTGCTGTTTGGTGGTGGGGTGTGTGTGTGCCAACATCGGAGCCCTGCAAGAGACACTTAGGTCTGTGTGTATATTTTCATAGTCTGATTGAAGTAAAACACAGCCTTTAATGTATCATTTCAAGTGAACACAGTGCCCAAATGAAAACACACACACCTACAAGGCTCACTTAATTTAAGGCTACAGGTTTTCACATAGCAGGCAGGTTTTTTTCCTATTTTTTTTCCAAGATAGGAAAAAAAAAGCACTTTTTGAAATCAATATTCTCAACTTGTGTTGCTGCAAATTAAAGCTGCCATTCTTAGGCTGATGTCATGGGGGACCGGCACTGAGAGAGTGAGAGGGATAAGAACTGCAACAGTAAAGTTTTAGATTTCAAGAAAAAACAGATTGAAACGTAGTTCTGAATCATATCAAAATGACTGAAAGAGAGAAGGGAGGGAATACATACACACCAAAAGGGATTGAATATGCTATTTCGGTTCTCTGACAGCATATGAAAAACACATTCCAAAATAAGAGAAAAATAAAAATATCATGACTTGATCATAATTTCAGATGCCTCCTCTTGTATTTTTCTTTGAGATATGGAATTATAGTGTTAGTTACAAAAACTTGATGTTGACATACTTTCCATCTGTGGGAGAAGAATTTGATTGGTACAAGTTTCATCCTTCATCTCAATAACATGCAATTCCCTGCAGTTAGTCTACATAACATGCAATTTACACACAAGACTGCATTCTCCTTGAAGTCTGCTCCAGTTGACCAGGGCTGTGCTTTTCCATAAAAACAGATCCACTCCTCAGGAAGCTCTGTAGTGCCTAAAAACCTCAATTACCTTCATCAATATTTGATGGAATGGCTCTGATAAGGTCTGCTTGCTCCCCCCCTCCAGTGCCTCTGTGCTGGCGTGATGTCTTTAATTGTTGGCCCAAAGCACAGGAGACAGACAAAACATTGTTTTCTCAGTAATGGATGGCTATGTTTTTAACACAATATTGAGACTTGTCTTTGTGCTTTGCTGCCACATTGGTTGCATGTAGCTAAACTAGAAAAGAGAGGGAAGAAGACGGTGGAGCCATTCAATAAACACTGAACACCCATTACACCCCCAACAGGATGTGCTTACAGTATGTCAGAACATATTGGCACTTGTTAAAAGGGCAAGAGAACACAGGGTGTCCACTGTTCCCTGATAGCGCTGTAAATTTGTAGTCTCTCATCCACATCCAGCTCTTACAAATTCTCCGTCACCATGTAAAGCACAGCAAGCTAGAAGTATCCACACCCGGCCAAGATCTGTAAAATTATTTTAGTTTTCATTCCAAGACTTCTGGGATAAAACAGACACAGGGGGAAACCTGAGAGATAGTCCTCATCCTCTCTGGCTCCTCCTTTGTCTTTCTCCTTCCTCTGGCAACTGAGTTACTTTCACCTTGGCATGCAGCGACTTCGCCCTTTATGATCGGCTGTGCTCTTCATCCAGGACCCCTGAGCTGTCCTTTAGGATGTGCCTTCACTAAGGGATTTCTCTTCATTGACTTCCTGGGTAAATTGATTTTAATAGCCAACACTTGGGGCCTTTTCTCACGGTCTCTTCTTTCAGCAGCGGCAGGCTCCGTCACGCCCTGCCATATTTCCCCACTCAGGACGTCTGGGCTATTTTCCAGGGCTATTGGAATAAGAACTGACGAATCCCTTTCAAGGTCCCAAGGAGATAATCTCCTGTCATTTCTGATTTGCATAACATTATTTAAAATTTAATGTAATGGCATTAAGATATAGAACACCCTCCCTTTTCTGAGCCCACATCTGTTTGCAGTGTGTGTACGTGCACAAACTTGTGCATTTGTGCAAGTGTATTCAGACACCGTGGGCGCTCATCTCTGATGGGATGACAGGAAGACTCCTTCCTCCCACCGCTCCTCTCTTTCTCTTCCCATCTTCCCAGAGCGACCCCCACCTCACAATCTCTCCCAGCTAAGACTAAGTACGACCGCACTGCATTAAGATGATCAACAGATAGGTCAAATAGACGAAAGAGGTATAAAGTCTGTCCACACTCAAAAGCATACACACACAAAAAGGCCAAGAAAACATCATGTTTGAGAGTACAGGGTCAAAGCAGAGCCCAAAGGGCCGAGGACCGTCATTTGTCAGATCTGTATGTGTCCTACTTAGAAAGCTGCAACGGGACTCAATTAAGCTAGAACCAAGACGAGCTGGTAAATTAATTTATTAATGATCAGAGTAGAATGAAGAATGAAGGGATGAGCTTGTTCATTTGTTCAGGGCTGGCTAGGCCAAACAATTCCACTACAATACCAGGCTTTCATGGGGAAAGAGATGGGTCAAACTGGGATTATGCAATTGAGCCTTTAATAGCTATGTGGTGGGTTTGTAAGAGGAAAAACTCTGGAAATGGCAAAGTCTGATAAATTTAGTATTTATTAAAAAAAATTAAAAAAACACTTTTTCAGCTGCAGTACTGATATGTATACACACACAAAGGTGCAGGTTCATAGGAAAACACGTTATTACAATGCAGACATTAACACAAACAATTCTCTCTTATCTGTGGTAAAGCATCTTCAACACATTAAAAATAAATTCATTCAAAGTCAATTTACAGAATGTTTGGTGATGCAGGGCAGGAATACCATCTGAGCTTTGGGAATAGTAGATTGCTCCCCCTTTCCCTAAGGCATTCTCTTTGTCTATCTATTTGGTGTGATTAAAAATACAATGATGAATGCATATTTCTTCCAGATGAATAACTTGAAGGGGTTGGCAGCAGATGAATCAGGGAGCAGTGTGTTGGAAGAGAGACCAGCCAGGTCAGACAGATTCACAGTCAGATCCTCTGTAAGCTGGACTTCATCAGAACAGAGAGAGTGAAAAGAGGAGGTCATCTGGACAACAGTCCACAGAACCACGAAGGGCTGGAGCTGGTTAAATTCCCATCAAAGCTGCAGGCAAGATTTTTATGTCAAAACACAAAATGCAATAATTCTAAAAATAGAAAGAAAAACCTTTGAATTCGCAATCTGAGACATTCAAGTTCAACTTGATTTTGCAACACGTCATGTTCACACAGAAAATAAATCAAGAATTTGAAAAAGTCTTAATTTTCATGACAAAATGTTCATAGGCTCAAATCTGGAGAACCAGAAAGAAATCAGAAAAATGACCAAAATAATAACATCAGTAATCTAACAATTACATCGTAGTGCCTTATGAGGTGACCAATGTCTGATGTTGCTTTGAGAAGCTTTATTTCAGTCAGAAATGTGTTGAAATATGTTACAGCAAGCCACAGCAGCATTACAACTGTAATTTGTGCTAAGGTTCACAAACGCATGCCACATACATGTTTTTGTTTATGTATTTGGCAGATGCTTTTATCCAAAGTGACTTACATTCATATCCCAGGTAGGCAGGTAGCGTAAGGGGGTCTTAGCTAAGGACCCCTACTGGGGGTAGTACCTTTCATGCAGGAAGGGAGGTCAGGATTCAAACTCCAGTCACCCACATGGAGGGCAGTAATCTTACCACTACACTATCCACTATACATTTATGTATACATACGTCAACTAGGCACCAAACACACAAAATATAAGCCCTCCCAATGGCTCGAGAAGGCTTGAAAAGGAGCATTTGAGGCTTGTATCCCCAGTAGAGTTTGCTCCTGGAAGGGCTACTGACTGTGCCCCCCACCCTCATTGCCCATATAAACCAGAGAGAGAGGAAGGCCCTACTCTCCTTACATGTCAGCTTCAGACAGCATGCCTCTTGCTGCCTCAAAGCTTTGATACCAAAATA
This sequence comes from Leuresthes tenuis, assembly GCF_036924035.1. Lineage (NCBI taxonomy): Eukaryota > Metazoa > Chordata > Actinopteri > Atheriniformes > Atherinopsidae > Leuresthes > Leuresthes tenuis. The sequence continues at coordinate 12,004,180 of NW_027325356.1, forward strand.
GTCCAGGAAGCCTCTGTCTTAAAAATGCCCCAGCAGACCATGATTCCACAGATAGAGGGAGGGGAAGAAAGAGTTTGGAAAGAGAGAAAGCACAAGAGAACTAGAGTATTACAAGGAAAAAGAAAAACAAACTGAAGAAAAAAATATGGATTCTGTGTGTTTGTTGAACACTTTAACGCATAACAAAGCACCCCAGAAATTCAATTCAATCTTGACCCATGATTAAATCTTTGCTTTAAAAAAAAAAATCAAGACGGACTTGGTGCTGGGGGACCAGAGGAAAAAGAGGTTCAAAAAGGCCCTTACTGGAGAACAATATCGGCCACTTCCAAGGTTTTCTGAATGTCCAGTATGCTCCGGATTTATAAAAATATGTGTTGTTCACATCTCAGAAGATGCTACTGATTTTAGACAGGAGGAAATACTAAACATCGGTCAAGGCAGGGCTTGTGCCTAATGATCTGCAGCTGAAGAGAGAGCGCGGTAGCAGTGTGATAAAATATAACCAAAGGGACGAGAGACTGAAGGGAAGTCAGACATTCACAATGGAAGGTTAAGAGTGTGTGAAATCCAGAACCAGGTATGCAGAGAAACATGCTTCTGACATGTTTACCTCTCCATGTATTAACCAATTTTATGACAATGGTTAATCACAAAAGGATAGAATTCACGCAAAAGTGCTTTTGTATCAAGGAAGCAGGGGGTTCATCCAGCCTTGGCTAAAGAAATCTTTCACAAGCTTACAAAAGGTTACAAAAAGCTGGGTAAACCCAATCACAACACAGATATCTCTGCATACCATGTAATTGTATGTCCCTGCAGTGGATTTTTTAAATGGATTTAACATTAAGCAAAGAGTAGTGATTTAAGTCAGGAAGCATTCGATGTTTGAAGACACATGACCATGAATTTGGTTCATTCAGAACAAAGTGACAAACTGATTAGGCTGAAGCATTTGTCAACCACAAAATGGATCCAAGAACTCTTTTGTAATATGTGGGTTGGACATTTCCTGTAAACCAGTGGTAACTGTGGTGTTATGAGGTCCCCTCAACTTTGCAAAATGAAGCATGCCTTGAATATAACCCTTTGTTTTTTTTAAACAATCTATATTGGTTTAAAAAAACTGCTAAAATTCTCTGCATTCTGGCTTAAATGTGGTTCTAAACCATGTGGCTATAAACAATACAAGGATTGCAAAATGAACCAGTATAAACTGAAACCAGATTCTAATGTTAGAGATATAATTACATTAGCATGCAGATGCTTGGATCATATAAAATGTGCCATGAACTGGTCAATAGCCAGATTCTAATTAAGATCCCGTCCACAATGTTTGGCTGCAGATCCTACTCAGAGTCAAATTCAAGATTTTTCATATTTATGTGAGAGGAAGTGTCTGACTGTGTCAACACCTCTTCTAACTGGCTGTGAGCAGAGAGAGCAGACAGCAACACCATTTAAATTGCATATAAGCTGGCCTGCTTGCTGGTCACCCCAATTAGATCCAGCAGTGAACATATCTGCTGACCAAAGCTAGCACAGTTTACAATGCACCATCCAATCAAATATCTGGAAATAATCTGGAATTTATGAAAAGGAAGGAACATTGGACAACAGTCTGTAAACCAATGATTAAGTACAGCATTAGAGTAATAGGTCTTAAAAGTCACCTGGTGAAACATCATGGTGAATCTTTTGAAGCTAACACAGCTAGCATAAGCAACAACAACTCACAAAATGAAGACACAGGCAATAAGACTTTCTACCACAACTTAGCAAGAACTTTGCAAGGTCAAAAACAATGGCAGCATCTATTGCTTAATCTCTTGCTAAATACTTAAAGAGCCATGGTAAACAATACCCAGAATAAAGAATTTCTTTATAAAACTATGAAGAATTTCATCATAAAACTATAAAGAATTTCATCATAAAACCATAAAGAATTTCTTTATAAAATTATAAAGAATTTCACCATAAAACTATAAAGAATTTCACTAACAAATGTGTGGCAGACCTATAAATTAGCAAAGACTAAGTCCAACAAGTGAACTTGTTTACTTGTTAGATTTAACAAGTTTTGCAAGTGAACTTGTACTTCTTATTCCCTGGTCTTTTATCAAACTTTTATGCTTGTGGGTAATCAACTAATGTTACATTTAAAAAATACCTTGTTCTGATTTACAACGGCACAATAAATCGATATATATGTTAAGCATTGTATCAGATTGCATTGAATCAAATCATATCAAATCAAATGATTCTGCTGGAAAATCTATCTTTAACCATAATAGCAAGAGGTTTGGAACCTGAAAATTATGACACCATAAATTCCCCGGATTAAACCCAACTAAAAGCAACCTGTAGTCTGTCAGGGAAACAATGCATTCCATTTCTGAAAGAACTATGGTGTGAAATAAAAAGCCAACTTTTAAACTTTTTTTTTTTTTTGTCAATGTTTTCCTGAGAGTCAGAAATCACTGATCAATGGCACAACAGACAATGTTCTTAAGATAATCCCACCGACAACACTATAATGTCCTAAATATTAGAGGCATTTGTGTCTGTTTTGCGATCTATGACATCTCGCTAAGCATCTGAAGTCTAGCTAGCGGACTTTGCTGTCTTCATCACGAAAATATATCTTTCACAAATAACAAACAGCTCCTAGAAGTGATGAAATTAAGAAAAATGTTCTCACTTTTGTGAAAAGCCAAGTTAAACAGCCACAGACTCACAGAGGTATGAAGGCTATACACAAACTCAAATAATTGAGGTTATGCTCACTTGGTGTCTCATTAGGTGTCTACCAATGCACTCACAAAATCAAGACTTACTAGGGTTATACTTGGTGGTTTGTTTCTATAATGAGACACATTGATGGAGAGCTGGAGAACACTTCCTGCCTCTGCAGGGTTCAGTTTATGTCACATACTTTTAGTTTTAGTTTCACCAACGGTGACTGATGGAGAAACCACAGCAAAACAAAATATGACTTCATTTACCGCTGTAAAACGACCAAAATATTTTCTCTCCATTTGAGATGCTACATCTGGCATATCAGGTGTGATTAAAACAAACTCGGTTTTGTTTAACTGGTTAGCACGGCTCATTTGGGCCGGCATATAATCTTGAGACACGCCCCCGGAGTCTCCAGAGGAAGAGAACACGACTCATTCTTTCAAGCACTTAAAATACTGACAGCATCATGAAATTCTAGATTCAGTGAAGATGCTAAAAAACATTTCCTTTGTTCCTGTATTCAACTTTCTGTTGCACGTTCGAAACTTCCCAACTTTTCTGGAAATGGGGTTTGTAATGTATTTCTTGTTTGAACAAAATGAGCCGCCGCTTGTTTCGTACCTTATTCACTAAAGTTGGATACTCATTTTGTAAATAAACATCTCAGCCAGATCATCACTCACTCATAGCTCGCTAAAAAAATAGCTGCTAACTGGCGACATCCTTTTGAGAATTGTCCTTGGCTTTTATCTATCTGGAGACTTATTTCTTGAGTTAATTTCACAAAAGCTTTTAAACACAAACAATTTAATAGACACATAAAGGAATACTGTCAAATCAGAGTTCATTAAGAAAAAAAAAAAGAAAAATGAAAAAGACAATTATACAATTGTATAATTTTGTTTGACGTATTTGTCTACTTCTTCACACAAACATGGTTCTTTTCTGACAACGTGATTGAATAAACTTTGGGACGAGGGACTGAAAATGGTTCCTGATAAATAAGGAAGACGATGTTAAAAGCATGTTTCTGTAAACAACGCATGCTTTGGGGTTTTGCCTCTTGAAAGCATGAAGCCACAGTAAGTGTGACTGGATTCTCGTCGCATTTCCATCTCTATTATGTCGTTCAGACATTGTGACGGATTGCTGTTGCTCATCTTATATGCAGTGATCCAGCAAACTACCAGCCTTCCCTCTGCTGCTCCACCAGCCTTTGATAAGAACAGAAGGAAATTAAAATCATGAACCTGAATTATGAATCCAATGACAAGAGACTCTCGGAAGGCTCTTTCTCTACACCGTCTCTCTTGGTTATTTCTCCTCTATGTTTTTTGCCGCTCTCACACTTTTTCTTAAGTTCTTTTTTTTTGTTTCAATCACAGAGTTGTTTCGCCGTGTTTAATTTTCTCAACCCCCTTCGTCTTTTTTTTCTCTCTTTTTTTATGGGTATCTGAAGATTCAGCTGCTAGCATATTCTGTAAGAGCAAGAGAGACTGAGGGATAAGGAGGAGGAAAAAAAAGTTTCAAATGATGATAACACACAGTTTGATAAAACTGACAAGGGACTCAATTAAGGCTTCCCTGTCAAAGCAGGAGTGATATTTTATTAAGCGGCAACGTGCCATTCGATGGGTACATCAAGCGACACATCTGTAGACGAGCAAGCTGCACCAGCTGAGTAAGAGGGACACGTGTTGCCACTTTCAGGAAACATCAGTCGAAACTCACTTCATCACATCTGCTAAAAAATTAAGAAGTCTCGATATTATGATGCTCATTTACTTTTTCATGCACCACCCCGAGTCTCTCTGAGACTCCTGCCATCATCCTTTTTATTTTCTTTTTTTATTTCAAACGCATCCAAGCACAAAGATTTATGGTATTAGCTTTTGTCACACTACCATCAGAACAAATGAAACCAAGATTCTAGCACATTCAAGAAAGAAAACACAAAGGCCTGCATTGCAGTTGTTGCGCACCCACAGGGGCACTGTGTGTCTGATTATTTTGCAACTGCGAAATGTTTCCGAGTCTGCTTACAGTTTCAAATTCAGTGCACAGAAACATTAAACCGGGCCAAATTATTGTTGTATGAGGTCCTGTTTTTAAGGAAAACAAAATCTTCTTAAAAAGAATATTTAGAAAATATTGACAGAATCAGCTTGGCAAACTTCGAAACTCTCAGCAACATCAGACACAGTTAGCATACTTTTTAATCAATCCCAGGAAAGGTAAATAAAGGTACATTTCATTTAACACATCTGCAATTTTCCTCAGGAGAACAACTCCTTTTAGAGGACATGTCACATCTCACGAGTCTGATGTTGGGATGCTGCGGCTTTAGCTCTTAACCGACTTTCCCGTTGTTTGCATATATAAATTAAAAGTCAGTCTAGCGTTGCACTCATCTTAAGTTGCTCTGGATGAGAAAGTCAGTGAAATAGGCAAAATGTGAAAAAGAAAGTAGCATTCTTTGTCTCCCACTGCAAACAGAGGATCTGGGTATCAACATTACATATGAGCCTCGTTGTTTGTGTGGACAGCTTCACATATATTCAATTCCTCGCTATTTTAAATTTCCTTTTATGTAAAAGTAAACTTATTCTCTCTGAGAGAGCAAACATGGTTGTGTGGTTAAAAAGAAATCAGCAATGCTGTGATATGTCTGGAGGAGGCCATAGTGTTGCAGTAAGATGAAACTGTAATTCTCAAGTCTCTCTTGTAATTGAGATTGCTCTTGTGGGATGTTGTACTGTTGAGAAAAACCAGATGCCCCCTTTGACTCCCACACACACACTATAAATATGTGTGCACATGGGTTTACATGTTGTTGTACACAAGTGCGGCTCTCTATTCCGACTCACTCGCAGTATATTTGGGATGTTTGTGTATGGCTGTTTGCAGTCATCTCCACAAATGCATGCATGTGTGTGTGTGTGTGAAGTTGAGCTGACACTTGGTTGTACAGGAGCTCAGTTCTGACCATACATAGTCTGTTTCATCTAGAACAAAAGCTCTGTTGGAGGACACAAAAGGCCAGGTTCAAAAGCATTGCAGGCGTCAGGAGCCCAGGCCTAGATACATGAAACAATCAGTGTAAACTTGTCTACAGCTAAGAGGGCTGTGATGCACCTACAATACAATGCTCCGCATGCTCAACTGCAGGCACGACTCTGTCCACATAAGAGAAGATTAAAGCACTGGGTAGATCAAACAGTGTTTATGATTAGCACAAAAGAATGTTTTGGTGTTTCTATCATTGATTAATATGTTGCTCCCAAGACAAGCAATGATTTATGCATGCAGTGTTCGACCAAAATCACAGCACATCACTGTTACTGGCGTGGCTGTGCGGCGATGGGTGGGGGTTCTCTCATATGTGTACAAATGAATGCTGTGTGACAATTGTGATGTGGCCTTGAGTATGAGTTACACCCACACTCCCTCATCTCAGTGACAGCTACCACGGATACACTGACGGATTTAGGCAGTGACAAGCGGCAGTGCTGTTTTAATGAAGAGTGAAGCACACACACACACACACACACACATATATATATATATATATATAAATATATACACACAAATTCCTATAAACGTCTTAAGGTCTGACTTTCCCTCTTCTCTGCTATTCCCTCATTTCTACCTCCTCTCCTCCTCCCTCCAGAACATTCTCCTGGATATCTATGACTGATAGATGTGTCAGTGCTCTTGCTAAACAAATGAAAGTTGCACTTGCAGTTTCATCAGCACTCCGCACGCCTGGTTTGATGTTTGGCCCCATCTCTCTCGTGCGTCTGGGCTGAACTTTTGATAAGCTAGTGCTTGGGAATGTGACATTTACATTCAGCCACCGCATGTACCAAAACTCGGTTTCCAGCTGTAGGGGGCTGTGTAGGCATTACAGGTCTGTCACTGATTACATGAAGAAATTTATGTTCATGTGACTGTTGAATGTAATTTTGATCAACTATGCTTTTACTGCACTTGAAAGGAGAGTTACGTTGAGGTACTTCATCTCAGAAAGTAAGAAATATTCTTCTTACTGGACGACAGTAAAACTAAAGTCCTACACAGCCAGGATAGATTTTACACAAGGTTGTTGAGAACATCGTAAATTTAATCCCATCTGAATTGACCAGGTCACTAATTTTTATGGAGTAAGTGCTGCTGTGCCAGTAAAGATTATTTTACCACTTGTTTAATGCCTACTAATAACTACCTTCCAACAGTACTGTGCAAAACCTTGGCAAATCTTAGGCCCGTTTTCATGACTATTTAAGCACAAAGCCCCATTAACACTGCCTTAAGCAGACTTAGGCAGACTCCAAGTAAACATATACACACATATCATACTTCATGAAATAAAGAAATAAAAAAAAATTTAGAACATTTATAACAAACTGAACAAATTTGAAAAAAAAGTTATTGTACACACATTGTGTACATTTTAAAACGAGAAAACAGAAAATACATACACGAAGGGCATTGAATCCTTAGGAAAGGGGTTTTCAGAAATACAATAATCACTCAGTTCACAAACTCTTACAGACTGAGGTCAAAAAATGAAGTAACGTAATATGGTGGTATACGAGCCTCTATCCCATGACCCACACGTACGTTAAGTACAGAGGAAATTTGTGCATGAGTGTAGTAGAAAGACCATGTTGGTGTGTTTCAGTGTGTGTGTGTGCAATTATCCACATACTGTTCTCCTCCCTCTGCATCTGCCGGCTGTTTCTGCCCAGGCCAGATACCAAAGGTAAGAGAGATACCAAAGAGATTTTATGTTGTTTGCCAAGTTTTTGTCCTTTAACTAAAATTGTTTTCACTTGGAGCCCAGAAAGACAACCAACCATTTTCAGTGTATATCAACCTTGCTCACATATCCGTACCCATGTGGGGAGAACAATGTCATCTGGATGGATACTCGGTCAGTGGGCAAAACAAAAGAAATCCAGAGGAATCACTCTGTTTCTCTGATGCATGTTGGTGTTCTGTAGATATCATGCTGATAGTATTAGCCTGGTGCCTCTAGCTTCAGATTCCCTACAGAGACCGCATTGAAACAGTTGAATAATAAACATGATCCTGAATGTAATTCGAGAAAAGAAAATAATGAAAAGGCATAGAGGCTAACAGTACACCACTACAGAATTTTAGCACAGGAATGCACACAGAAAGAAGCTGTACACAAAGAGATACAACAATATATTCACTTTCAAAAAAGCAAATGCTTTGTACAAAAAGTTGCAGCAGTTCGAATACAATCCCACGTCTTCAGTGTAGAAAGGCCACTTGTACAGCAGCAGAAAACAGCAGCACGGCCAACTGAACTCTTATGGGCTACTTGTCAAATCAGAAATATGGTGTTAACTGTAGTTTTTTCTGGTCTAATGCATTTCAACAGGGAGTAAACAAAGCTAACACAAACTCTACTAACTACAACTCTGATCCATCAATCCACTGCAGACAAGTATTTACTAAGAAACCAAGTTGTGTTTGTTAGGTAGTCAAAGCCTCCTCCATTATTGACACATTGTCAAAAGAAGCTTAAAAACACTGGTCTCTAGGATTATTACAACCTACAGGGAGCTTGTTTGGCTTACAGTACTTATATAACCTCCACTTGCTACTAGCTGTTTTGGCTGGCAGTGGGGAAAAACACACAATTAAAAAAAAACACAGTTTCTTCACAATGTACTGTCTGTCTGATGATCTGTGTTAAAAGTGGCATAGCCTAAAGGGCTCAGTCAGTTGGGAGAAATCAAACACAACCCTGTGAGTAAGCTTCTGGTTCTGACCTTTGTTTAGTCCAAATTGCTCGTGGCTTGGCACGCACTCACACACACACACGCAACAAATATTTAGTCTACTCTAAACATGTATGTGTGTATCCGAAAGTGAGAGGTAAACAAGTATAATCACCCTGTTCCACACCGATTCTACTGACAACTTATGCTACCAGTTGAGGAAGAGATGATGAAGGTGATGCATAAGGGTTTCACATAGTTGAGGCCTTTGTAAAAAAAAAAACAACAACAACAAAAAAACATAATGAATGAAAACAACACATAGTCAGGTGGTGATGTCACACAGCCTAACAGCACTAATTGGATACATATAGATTTGTAGAAGATAACTTAACGGGCTTTTTAAATTATGCATTAATCAAACAAAGCTTAATATGAACTGACAAGGAGCCTGGCAATCTGGCAGCCATCTGGAAGACATGCCTGTCAGTCACAGAGAGGTGAGAAAGACGGATGGCTGAACTCTGAGTTAACCCCACAGAGAGGGAGAAAAGAGAGAGAAAGAGAGGCACCAAGATGGAAAAAAGGGGAGACAAGAAACAAGAGAAAGACAATGTGAAATGGAGGTTGAGAAAGACAGTGAGATCATTTGGGTCTAAAGGTTATACCGACAACTATGAAGAATACTCAAGTTGATTTGGACACTGCTAAAGATGGGGGGGTGGGGGTCAAGTTTCCCTGACACTAACACAAGGTCAGGTAGAGAGGCCTCCTTTTGACAGCTTTGGTGAAAAGCATTGTCAGAGTCATCATATCTCAGCTTTACAAATAGTCACAAGGACACACACAATGATCTTTGTGCTGGACATCGACGCAGACAGTCACACTGATGCACACACAGCTAACCACACACAAATTTGCAGAGCCACTCACAAACATCGCATTCACTGAACCGTGCAGAATGCTACACAACCACCCATTATTTCCCTCTCACACAACACACACATTACAATTTCCATTCCGTAAGCGTCCAACACAAACTTCATTTAACTGAGACATTTCATTTGCACTTCAAGCTGAACTGCAGCATGTACCTCATGAAGGCTGTGGACAAGCTTGCTTGCTGTTGATAATATTACTGTTGATTGAAGTATGCTGTGCATGGAAAACAAGCGCTTATAATCAGAAAGGTCTCCAAATGACACAGCTATACCACCAGGTCGATAACCTGCCATCAGCCACTGCTTCTCCCTGCAGAAGGGGACACAATAACCAGAAGAACAAGAAGAAAACTGACAAGACTGTGATACGAGCAACAAATGATACTTCTACCAGCTCGCAGGGCACTTTGATTCGCTCCCTCCAGTGGTTAGAGTGATTTTGATTTTACTTGTCTGTATTGTACTTGCTCTTTTTCTTCTTTAAAATCCGAGTCTGATTTCACATTGTTCTCCACCTAAGTTATGTATGACAAATGCCTGGGGCCAAATCACCATCAAAGCAGCGCATTGCAGGAACACAGTGCTTCCGAGCTTCTTAGCGATGACAGATGTCACTTTTGAAGTGAGCAAGGGGATGAAAGTGGCGGGGATGTGACGGGCGGCATGAGGATAGATTCTATGCCACGACCTGCCATCGTCAGTACTGCTGAGGTGTAATGGGGAGAGACTGGAGGGGCCTGGAGGCGTCCGCGGCCGTCTTGGGTGTCTGTCTTAGTGTCCAACAGGGAGCTGGTCTTATATGTCATACCCACCTACTCTTCAGGCAGCCAGCACCCAAAGTGGCAGCCCATCAACCAGCCAGCAATACTGCGAGTCAGCCAGCCAACCAGCAAGGCGTCATTCCTATGCAACCCATTTGGGATGGAGCTGTCTCCCTCCGTTACACTGGCTGTTCTGCCAGTGCATTCATCAGGGTATAGAGAGAATAGTTAATCTGAGGGAACCAGCAGCCCAGAATCAAAGAGCCACTGGCTTCTCTCTTCCTTGTGTGGAGCAGTGCTCACCTGGGTACTATCCCTGGTGTGACAGAGCAAGCAGCAAGAGGACTTGGTAAACAAGGAAGAGCAATGCAACTTTCAAACATAGAGGCAGCTAGTGCAGGGAAACAAAAACAAACTCTTAACTCAGGAAATTCACAGAACGTTTCCCTCTGCCTTCCCCACTGTTCCCTCTGTCTTTATTGTGGCTTGATATGTCACCACTGTCTATGTATCCTACTTACTCAGGACTTCAAGTGGCTGTCTCTATTTTGCTTGGCCATAAATTATTCAGTGCCATGTGTCTTCTTAGTATCTGCGCTTTCCACTGGATTGCTATCTTATCCCTTCTTCTAAAAGAGGGGCTGGTGCTTAGAGACAGAGTTTGCAAAGGTAACACGGGAACTTCAGCATTGACAACCACTTTCTTAGCAGGAGCTCTTGTCAAGTACATATATTTGTTCCAGCACAAGGAAAATATGAAAAAGGAAAAAAAAAAAGAAAAAAGTTGTATCTGAATACAACATGGAAACCAACAAGCTCCACTGCTGCTACTACAACAACTTGGACTTCTATCTAAGCTAAAAATAATGACAGTATTCCACATAGACTGTGTGTGTTTTGTTTCCCCCGGCACACACGTGTGTTTATGTGATTGTGCCCAGGGAGCCCACTATATGTAAATAGCCATATGAGACTGCATAGCATTACTGTCCAGACATTGAAGAGGTGACCTGATCCCAATTAATCACACAATCCCAGGGAGAACTGTCACATCTCATCTCCATCAGCAGTACCATCCTGTTCTCTCCCTCTTGTCATCCTCTGTTCCTCCATCTCTTTTCCTCACCCTTTCTGTATCTCTCACACACACACCAAACTGACGCTGCATGCATACCCTACCAGGCCTCATCATCCCCTCACCGAAAATCCCCCTCTTCACCTCCCTGCTTTTATTCAAACACACAGGGTATAAAGCTGACAGGTCAGCTGGCGTGGGCCATTCGGTCCCCACCTGTCCCCTTGCTTCTTCCCCAGAAGGCAAAGTGCCAGAGGAGCACAGAGGAGGCACTTCTATCTTTACAGCTGCCAAAACAGGATGCTGCCTTAGGCTTCACGTCCCCCAAAGAGATGGAGTGTTTGCCTTGTACAGGTATAAGTGAAGTTTATGGTTTATCAGTTTCTTCCACTAAAGCACACTGACGATGACAAACATGTTTGACATTAGTGTATGAAAGGAAGGTTGTTCTGTTAAAATTGACAAAATGGTAATTCTAATGTGGTGTATTCTTAACCTCAATAGTATTATAGTATGACCCCGCCTTTAAACGCAATGGGCATAATGACTGCATAGAGTGATTGAAGATTGTTTTGATGACTTTGTTGGTGTGATACAATCATTCTCAAATGGCGGTATATAACCTTGCAGGTCTTTATGAAAATTATACGATATTTTAAGTAAGTGTCTGTTTATACTATGTTTCCACCGTTACAAATACTTTAAGGTAAAGATTCATCGGCAGCCTATAACGCGACAAAAAAAACAAAAAAACAGGAAACATCGTTGAATTCAGAGATGGTGCATGACTCGTCTGTTTCTTCCAAGGGACTTCTCTAATGTGGGTTTTTTTCACCAAATCTCTCAGCAGAACTAGAAAGCAACATTTCCCATATTTTAGACTTTGATAGAAGTCGTGATCAAAACACTCAGCATGTCTAAGAAAGCGGCATACTGGATGCAGGAGTCATGTTGTAGCTTTGTCTTGATTCATCCTAATATAACCATTATGAGTATTCTCTTTGAAAAAATTGAAGTGGCATCTTGTGAAATCACAGAAAAAGTCAGGAGACTTTGTTACACATCGTTAAAGTTCTATTGCTTCAGCCATCTCTCGGTTGTCTTGTTCATGGCAGCTTTTCAAGCTGTTCCCTGTTGTGCCGTTTCTGTTACAGGCCTGACATAAAATCAGAAGTCAACAAAGGAACAGGGAAGGCAGATTAGAGGTCCTCATTCAAATATCATGACAATTGATGATCTTGAAAAGTATTTTGTGTTATGATGAAAAACATTTTGCTTGCTGTTGCTTGGAAAATTTGGAATAAAATGCAGTATGAGACTGAGGAAGACACGTAACCTACTGACTATATTTTCTTTGCTTCTGATTCAAAATCGTTTTACAATTAGCTCAGGGTCGCTCACCATCTCTGTCTCTCAAACTTCTTCAACTCCTCTCTTCATTGAGCTTCCCCTGCTGTCAGAATAGTTCCTCATGGCTATATTTGTGAACGATGACTAATTGAGTTTGCTGTGAAAACCTAAGAACAGGTACATGAGGTGAGAGATAAGGAGCCGAGGGGCCATTGGAGGACCCCCCCGAGGAACTCACAGAAAACAGACCACAACATCGGTTTCAACCTCAGAGACATGAGAATGAGGAGGAGAGGGATAGGTCTCCATTCCCAGAACACAATGAATTTCCCTCCTCTTTGTCTGTCTTGTGCTTTTCACTCACCTTCTCTCTACTGCCTCCTCTCTCACCTTGCCATGGAAAAAAAATGAAAATCGGGAAAGAAAAAAAAGATGGAACAATGATACATATTTATGAAGGTAATGAGGCCCCGAGTGGTTTCTTCTATCTTAAATCTTTCTAATCATTAGGTGAGCGCTAAGAATCCACAAAAGACAGCAGCCAGCGATGGTGCATGAAACAATCAGATGCACAGCTCCTTACAACAGTAACACCACAATGGAGACATTAACTTTCCCAGGCTGGGAAAAGCCTCCACCTCTCCTCTGAATACGTTTGCTTCAAATTTCCACAACCTCTCCTTCAAAATACATTTAACACATAAATGCTGTGCCCTTGCTATGTAAAGTGAATTTATTGCTTTTATCTTGCATAATAAATTTTTTTTTTACAATTTTGCTTAACATAACAATTATACTATGCAGTGCAATTATAAGGACACAAACTATGGATTGGTAATAATAAGCTTCGAGCTGCGCTCTTACTGATGCGGCTCATCAATCCAATACTTTAATGGCAATATTTCCTTCTTTTTAAAGTAACTATTTTTAAGAAAAAAAAGAGAAAAAGATTACTTTTATGTGTGTTCTTTCGCTCAGCTCAAAATAGATCAATCATATTATAATTATTAACTTTTTTTTACTTTCATGGCACATGACTTCACGCTTCCATTTAGGAAATCTAGATCCAAATTTGTGAAACTGATACACCCAAATAACAACAATGAAATCCTTTTGGACATACCTCACAGTATGCTGTTACCATAACCTACTGCTCACATCTTGGGTATCTGCAAACAGAAAATGAAGGCATGTAAATATCAACCTACCTGTGTGACACTGCATTCTGGCTTTTTGGCAACATTACATTCCTCTGCACTCATGAGACAGCAACAGATATGATGTCTTGTCCATTCAAACAACAAACAAAAATAAAACAAAGAACAAAACATGACTAACTGCAAAAAGTTTCGGTGCAGCTGGTACTGCATGACTCCTGCAGGTTAAAGATTCTGAACTTCCTCCTAAAAATTGAAAACAACGTGGGCTGGAAGCCACTCTAATGTGTGGAAGACACCGTGTGTCTTTGAAAGCACTTTGCCCTCCCGTGGGTTTTGCATGGTTGTGCTCCTTATGGCAATTATCACAGCCAAGTCAAGCTCAAAACTTAAGATGTTTTTTTTGTGGGTAAAAAAAAAGGTGCAATTGGCAGTGAATGGACATCACGAAGCTTGGTCAATAAATCTGTGTGGTTCAAATTTTGTGCTCTGAAGAAGAAACTTGCATTTGTATATAAGCAACAGAGCTAGGAGCAAAAATCACTGTGCGTATGTCTGTCAGGCTCGAAATTACCACATTATGTTCGCAAATACCAACAGTACTTTAATGCCCAAAAAGTGATAATAAATCTAGGTCTTTGAATTGTTTTGATTTCTCTGATTAATCAGATTTCTGTCTAAAGTAAAAAAAGAAAAAGAAACAGATAAAAATGAAAGAAATGATTTTGACTACTTGCTATACAATTATCTTTTTCCTGACTGTACAGGATGATGACAGCTGAGATGATTGTTTCAGGTGGACTTTGTGAATACACCGCACCTGGCCACTGGTTGCTCCGATTCATTGGCCCGTGTTCTTTTGATTTAGATAACTCTGTGCATGGGGTATTTTCTGTCTGTATTTGATCCATCCACGCGAGAAATTCACAGATTACATGCAGAAGACCTGTAAAGCTTCAGCTAATGAGTATTGTCACAGGCAAAGTATAATCACTATTCTACATGTTTGATTCTGTCCACCAATGTGGCAGGGAGCAAAGTTTATGGTGCAGCAGCTCATGAACATTTTGCGAGCTGCCGTAAGCGTTTTCACACAATCTCTCACAGAGGGAGTAATATCTATGTTGTGATAATAAAAAAAGATATATAGTTTCTCTTAACTGTCATGGATAACACTCACAAATGATGTTCTGCTGGAAGGAATGTCAGAAAAAAAAGTATGTGTTACAATATGTGCTACATCTCTAGAGCTGACAATCAGGATGGACCACCTGCTACTTTGCACTCATAAGACCTCTTAATGTGATCTGATGTGAAATGTACTGTGGCTATCCATGGCTCTCATAATGTTTTTTTTTTTACTGTACACAAAGAAAAGCAAGACCAATTCTCTCCAGAGGGGTTCCCAAATGGAACAGATTTATTTCCAGATCCATTGTATCCATTTTTGGTTTACAGGTTCATTTTGTGCATTGAACTCTGCATGGTCCATCTGCTTTGACATATCTACTGTAGGCCCTGCCTTGGTAATTATGAGCTACAAAGCTCACTGACCTTGTCAAGATCTCTCTACCCTTCCCAGCCTTGCTAAGTGTAAAAGAGGAGGGGGGACATTCTGCTGTCTGGTTAGCCCCAGTACACACACAAACATGAACACACACCTGCACCGTGACTGTTTACTTGCCAGGTTAAAGGGCCAAAGTCAGCGACAGAAAGATATTAAATAGGAAAGCAAGGAAGGTGGAAGTAGATGAATATGCAGGAAGAGTAGAATGTGAAGGAAAGGGGCAAAGAGAAAGGAGGTAGGGGGTGACAGTAGAAAGCAGAGGGAGGGGGTGAATGCAGGTCACAAAGTGATGAGGGGGTTAAATGCCACAAATGCCATGTCTCAAGGCCTCATAAAGACAAGCTCTGCATTGCACCCAAGGTCAGGGCATGCACACGTGCACCTGTCTGATGGTGGTGGTGGTGGCTTGAGGAGCATGTGTGAGTGGTTAAATGTACAATATGCAATCTAGCCTCTTAAGGCACACTGTCTGGGAAAAGTGGCCTTGCAAAAATAAATTGTGCACCATAGTTATAGGGGATTATATACTTTCAGTCTCGTCAGTGACAAATGGAGACAAATATTGTTTGGCATGAAGACTAGAGGGGGAGCACAAGAGGAAAAGATGAACATGTCTAAATGAACATTTGCTTAAAGAGATTTGATTCAATAACTTTTTTAAACATTCTCAAATAATCAGGACTATATTATGGTGTGTATTTAACCAACTGATTCATACCTCCCACCCCAAAACATAATGAAGAGAGCATCTGTTATGAAGAAAGGTTTTGCTAAATTAAAAAACTTTATAAAAAGATTTAAACTGATAAACTATAAATACAAACTCTGATGGTGTTACATTCAAAAGTCACCACAGAGGGCACAGATTGAAGACAATCTTATCTTTTCTTTTCTCAATATTCTTTAAATTCCCTAAATAGCCATGAACTGTATTCAAACTTGTTTTACTACAACTTATAATGTTTAGGCTGTAAAAGATAAAGCTTTATGGTAAATTTATGTTATTCTTTTCGCCATAATGCTTCAGTTTCTTCTTAAAAATCAAATAAGAATACGCTGGAAACCATCTGCTAAAAGATGACAATGAATAATCCCGATAGTGAATTCAACATGCCCTTGGCCAATCAGCATGTACCAAAGACCAGCCAGCCACTTAAAACCCCAGATGGCTGATCGTACTGTGGTCAAAGGGATCTGGAGCAGGCAGCTTTACAGGCACCATAATCACGATAGTAACTGGGATATCTGGATTGTCTTCAGTTATGGGAATTGGAAGCCAAAAGCTCAGAATTTGCTATTTCCTAACAGATGAGACAGCAGAAAATTAGTCTATGGACACAAGCCTCTCAGTAACATTCTAACTTTCAAGCAAGTATGTATTTACACACACATATCGTAGGCTACACAATCTCAGCGACCAAGGCCCAAAAACAGCAACAAAGTCAGACAATGAAAGTGAAATGGTTAAGACTCTGATCCTTTGATCTCTTCCAATATCCAGTAACTTTTCCAACTAAACCATTATTGTCCTGTGAATTTAACAGGCAGAAGCAGCCTTCAGCCCATTACAGGGTGGCATTAGTGTTAGGCAGCAGTGTGTGTTATTTGAGACTGTCAATTAAAATCACTTATGGGCAGGATAATATCCAGTGATTTAGGCCTAAAAAAACTGGCTTGGGTAGGATTATCCCTTGCGTAACCTGATCTCATTCTCTTTCATTCAAACTAAAACACACACACACACACAGTGTGCTAGACAGACGACAACTGGGTCTTGAGCGGCATTCATGTACATGCTGCTGTCATTCCCAGACAGTTGGCAATGAGGCACCAATAAATCTACAAACTGTAGGTATAGAGTACTTCATTTTATTTCTATTTTTTGTTACCACACACACTGACATGTAGAAACAGTTTACTACGTCTAACTACCATTTGCTTCGCATCTGAACATCTGACCTTATTTTGGTCAAACTGCATTTTTTTGAAGAAGGCACTAAAGCAACCATCCAAATGACAAAGAGGAACAGAAGAGTGGAAGCAGCTTATTCTACACTGAACTGTTGGCTTGGTTTATTTCATGTTCTGTTCAATGAAGCAAAAAAAAAAACAAATTGAAAAAGTGGCCGCTGTTCTACAGTCACCAACAATTTCTTGAGACTGACTCTCCAAAATCTGCCCTAATTTAGAGTTTAGATGATGTGTGATAACACAATTTCACCATTTGACTAATGATCTAACTGAGACTTAAACATTCAACTACCTAAAAGGCTCACTATCCATTTCACAGACCTCTAACCTATTTATCAATCATATCAAAATGAAAAACAACTTTTATGTAAGAGGGCAGCTTGTAGAGAATACTCATATAAATGTTGTTCCTCGTGTATGTTTAAAAACGCACTTTGCATTCTAGTTCAAATACACAAACTTATTCATTTTCAAGGAAAATGTACGACGTTTTCATCTCCTCTTATGAACAGAACTTAAACCAAAGTAGTCTACGCTTGGTGCAAAACACACCACGTTATAAAAAGAAACGTTAGTGAGGCAGCAAACACCTAAATTCTTCATCTTTTTTTCTTGATATTTCTTTAAAGTTATGATTTGACTTTAAGTGGGTTTTATAAATTGTTTATCATGATACTTATTCCTTTGTGTGTGTTTAGGACGAGCTTCTTTGCCATGTGAAAGAGAGGTCTTTGCATCCACAACACCGGACTTCAAATTTTTTTGGGTTTCCATCTCGCTACACTTCGGGAAGTTATTATTACACTTACAGAAACGTTACAACATGTTGTCTAGCTAAATGTTAATTTATTGTCTCCCAGAAGAAAATTAGCTTAAATAGAACAAAAGACTGTTTTCTCATTAGTAAATTACAAAAAAAAAAAAAATCATAATCCGATTAATGCTTCCTTCGTTGTGCTTGTTATCATTGTCATGGATTTAGCACATAGGCACAAAGTTAAAAAAAAATGATTCATAAGTGCGAACACATGCTATTACGTCAGTGTGTTCACCACAAATCTGGAAGAATTTAGACAATCTCTCATTTCTAAATGTCTGACTATTTTTCAATCTTCTGGTTTGGGTAGTAAACAGCTACGGCATTATCTTCTCACTATTTAGGCACTCCAACCAAACCCAAAATTTAGTCCCCTGCAGAGCCTGGAGTCTTCTAATGAGCTGATGGTTACTGCTTTACCGACATTTGACAGACGTGGCATGCCCACAAGCTCTGTTTGCCTTTCTGTGGCTCTTCTGTACTGTCTAAGCCACAATTAATCCTCCCTATAGGCATTTCTTTCTGTTTTTCTTATTTTTTATCTTTATTACTATTTTTGTAACAGCATCCACAGAAAACCATTGAAACACCACCTAAAACCTCAAATGGGCATGTCAACGTGGGCTAAGTTTAAACTGGCACAGCAGAGTGTACTTTCCTGCACCTCGAAACCACTGAAACTGACCTCAACATGCAGGGAGAAAGAGTAAGGGATGTGTTGGCATGTTGTACCTTCCAGATAACTGAGGATATGTAGCATTGTTAGGTTGCTCGGTGGGTTATGTGGGGAGACCAGTGTTTATTCGCCACCCCAACAACCCACCACCACTGCATCTTTCAAGGCAGGAAGAGCAATCTGTGCAAAAAAAAAGAAGAACAAACCCATAAATGTTCTTCCAAGACCTTGTAAAACATCCATGTGTGGGGACAAATTGTTTGATTCAAATAAGTCTTGGATAACAAGCTTTTGGACCGACAAAGAAAACCAGAATTAGCTGACAAAAGAAAAGATCAGTGGTTCTACTTATAACGAGATAAAAATAAAAACAGCTGACTAGCAATAAGCCTTTTAATCTTTCTGGTTTAGAAATATAAATAGCTTTTCTGGCAGTTGTTTAAATTCATCAGTCTAAAACAAAATCATACGGTCTGCCAAAACGCATGACACAGTCACTCTCCATGAGAACATTAGTCAAGCAATTTGAGACTGTGCACTCACAAATCAATGTACAAAGCACAAGAGGGAACAAAGCAAAACTGACCTTTCAAATGATTAAGCTGAAACATTATCATCATGTTCCCCCCTTTTTTCCTCCCCTAGATCTGAACAACCGGCTTGCCAATTCAGAGCTGGCAAGAGCAAAGCTCATCTATGATTTCAGTTCAGAGCCACCGGGTTGTGGGGCCAAGCTGGCCGGTGCCCATCTGGAGCAAGCCAAGTGTCTGCTTCACTCAGACTCAATGCACAGTGGTGATTACTGCAACGGTGCGGCTGTGGTCATGGTGGTGTGGTTATAAATATAAGCTCTGGTCTGACCCTCTTGTTCATAACCACAGGATCGGAGCTGCTGTGGGAAACGGGCACAAAGACTTGTGAGCTTCTGAGGGCAACTGAGCTCCACAGCTACCATACTATCTCAGGTTTGTCTGGCCAGCTGGTGTTGTCTCACCAGCTGGGGACAGCTGGGCAGTGAATGAAGGGTCTGAGGAAATGAAAACAGGAGAGGAGCGATAGCTTCCACAGAGTGAGATGGTAGCAGAGAAACAATGTTGGAGCATGGACGTAGAGAGGTTCAGAGGGTACTGCTTCAGATCAGAGTTTACGCTGCACTGGGTAAAGTATGATTTATTATGTACTTTGAAGAGACATAGAAGAAAGTGGAAGGAGACAACATCTACTTTCTTAAAACAATATTCAACACTTCTGAGTGAACTGGTTTATAAACACAGCAAAAAAAAACACTGACCAGCCAAACAACATGAAAAATCTCTTAAACTTGATCATATCAGAGTAGAAACTCAACCCCTGATGGAAACCTATAGAGAGCTATACCTGAAATTTTGCCCACAAATCAAAGCCTAGATCAGCTCCCCACCACCAACTCCCCACTTTTCTAAACCAGTGTCTGTCAGTGGCCATAAGGCTGACAATGGCTGCTCCATGCCCAATCCCATATTAGCATTAGCATCAAGGGTTAAGCCACTAATGCCGCCAGCTGTGCATAGCTGTCCCCCCCACACCAATCCCTTTAGAACAAAGAAATGGCATAGGGGCACAACAATTGGGTTGGGGTGGCATTCCCAGGGGGTAAGCATGGTTGCAGTGCCCTCTTGTGCCAAGTGTTTTAACTAAAACACATTAGAAAAATAAAAACAATTAAGTACAGTCCAAAACATGATGGTTGTCGAATGGTTCTAAGAATCCCTACCTTGAAACCTACTTACATTTGTCCAGGTTTAGAATCCGTATGTAGATGATAAGGAAAGCAAAATTTTCATCAATGGTTGGATTTTTTGCCATTTGTTGTACTTTGTAACTTGTAAGAGTGTGCAAATAAACTACAATACTATTCTGCTCTGGTTTCTAAAGGATGTGCCTTGAAGCAAATGCCACCTTTAATTCTGGCAGTGTCAATGCGCTGCTGCATTACCGAAGCATGTCAAGGCAGTACACTGGTGTAGAGCACAGCAGAGAAGGGCATGGCTGAGTTGGCAACACTACTTTCTCTGTTAAGCTGATAATTGCCCTTATTGATGTATAAAAGATATCCCACAGAGCCTCGTGAAACACCATTAGCAGGCAGAGGCTGAATTGTTCATGAGCTGCCTCCAAATGAGCACGAAAGGGAAGAAAACCCTGATGATTAATAAGACTTTCCCTAGAATGTGATAATAATGTGATGTGTGTGTGTGTGGGCTTATGTGTGAATGGGATTTCTCAGCCCAGCCTCTGAAGAGTTTAAATTACTAAAAGACATTATTTGCGGAAACTGAAATTTGAGTGGAAAAAAATTAAACATCATTTAGCATACGAGGGGGGTGATGGTCATTATCATGGGACTCTCCTGATGTCAACTCCAGCTTCTAAAGCCTAAATGATGACACTTAAAATGGCCCTTAAATTTGAAACACTAAGATATTCTATGGTAGTAATTGTGTAAGTCGAGTCCTTACCAAACGACTAAGAACTAAGTGGCCCTAATAAGGTGGATCTTTGCTTCTGTGAGCTCTGATGTCCATTACAAGTCTAAAGTCAGCTTACTGAGACAAGTCCCACATAAAGAGAAAAGCATAATGTTCAAGGATTACCATAGAGGGAACCACAATTATTAATCGTTTATCCGAGCGGTGGAGCAGTGTTCAGTGAACGTTTATGAACAAAGCCTCATCGTATCACCTGGGCTCAGAAAACAGAAAATTATCACAAAACAGAAAATGTTGTGTTGATAAACATGCATCTTCCTGTTTTTCTTTTTTTGCTGCCACACAGGAAGATGTTTAAGTCTGGTTCAAGTGTCCGATATGTTTTCTGTGGTTGGCCAAGAGGGCGTGACTTGGAAGGCAGTAAACCAGGAAAAAAAATTCAATTCAATTCAATTCAATTCAGTGATACCTTTCAAATCTTTGAGTGGAAATTATAATCTTCTTTTCTATTTTTTCTGCTATTATCTTTTATTACTTCTTACCTTAACTAAGTAGTTAATCAGTGGTTGGGATGGGAGTCAAACTGGATTCTCTGGCTTGACACTTGCATGTGTTACCCAGATTTGCGACCTCTAAATGTTGACTTTGTCACCTAATACAGGTGATGCAACAGTTTTGTGACCATTTCATAAACTGCCCTCACAGTGTCTTCTTCTATGTTGCTTTTTTCTTTTCTTTATGTCAAGTCACATGAACAAACATTTTAATTTCTTTTTTCTTTCGACGTGAGACAGGATCACTAAATCTCCTACAAAAAGGTACCATTTAAATAAGCAGGCAGCAAAATCTGGAAAAGCTTAAATATCATCCTGCAGGTCACAAAGAGTTCTGCCAGTTGATGCACGACAGTGCGTTAAATCAAACTTTAACTTTCTTTGCTTCCCATTTTTTTTGAGCAAGAGCAGGAAAAAGGATGTTGAAGGGGCCCATTCCAAATATTCATGGGCTGAACTGAAAAAGAAATTTGTGAAATATTAAACAGCGCATTGCACACTGTATCTAACGATTCTTGAAGTTTCTGTGTATGTATTCAAATCAAAAACCTCCTAATTATTCAGAAAGGAAAGTCACTGAAAATCTGACGAGGTTTATCAATGAGAAATGACATCTTGTTAAGTTAGGAATTCTCTTTGTGTTAGCAAGGTTTCTTTAGTTAATCTGGCACCTTTCTTGATCTGCACAAGGGTAATTGGAATGCACAGTGAAAATGTCTGCAGTATTGAGCCAGCAAAGAACAATGAAAGAAATGGATATCACAACAGGCGAGAGCTTTCTGATCAATCCTCTCACTTACTGTTCAAAAGTAGGTTTGTACTTTTTAATGAGGACGTGGGGGCTGAATCTTTCCAGCTCCACTAACACAACAGATTACAGCTCCAATTAAATAAACTTTCACTTAGACATCAAGTAGAGTTATCTCTTTGTTGTTGATTTTCCTGACAAAAAACCAACAAATATCAACTAGAACACCTATATCCATCAAACAGATGAAACGTGCAGCAGAGTAAGAAAGAGACACTGAAATTTTGCATTCTAAACTTGGCTCGACTGCATGGCTTAAAGTGGCTTCTTTTCTTGTGTGTGTGTTAGTATATGTGCTGAAACACCATGTGTGTGCTCATTTACCTACCTTTGTGCAAATATCTGTTTTCCCGTCACCACAGCCCTAATGCCCTGGCATTAAGCAGAAGGAGGGGTGAGAGGTCAGGTCAGGAGCAGCCACGACCTTTCCGTCTCCTCGGCACCGTGTCATCCTTTGAGCAAGGCAAACAAACATGCCTGGCCCCTGGGCAACGGGGGCTCAGCAGGATGGCATTGCCAGGTCAGAGTAAAGTCTGGGACAGGACACGATGGGATGGCAGGGCTCTGATAGATGCTGCTCATTATTTTCCCCAGAAAACTGGGACAATTACAAATGGAGAGGCGCCATGGTAACTGGGGTATGGGGTCACAGGCACAAGGCTTTTCAGTCCAGCCAAACACAACCAGATTTGTCAACGCACCCATAAAGATGCACACACTCGAGCTCCCAAGTACAGTTTCTGACATTTTAGTAGTCAGACTTTTTTTAATTATAGTGTCTTAATGGTCACAAATCTAAGTTAAAACTCTCCTGTGATACACACAAAAATTTCAAATAATATCTTTGATCAATACACATTTTCATGTGTAGAATACTAAGTTAACATAATAAAACATAAAAATATAACTTTTTTCAGAACACTTACACTGTAATACTTCTGTTTTTATTACAATTTAATAAGTGAAAGAAAAATTCCCAAAAGCTTAAAGAAACTTGATCTGAACTTAACACAAAACTTAAGTAGCCTTACAGCCCGCAAATATTCCAACTCCCAAATGTAACTAAGTCGAGGAACTGAATCTGCTAACTTCTGTTCTCCAATTTTTTTTTTTTTAACCTGCATATTTTCCCAGGTTGTTTTGTATAATTTAAAGAGACTGTAAGGGTATGAGGGGTGTGTGTCACGATGTCTCTCTGAACTACATATATTTACTACTGAAAGTGAATTCTTTATGAGAGTGCAGATATCAAAGACAGCAGGATCAAAGAGGATTTAATAAGCTACCTACTGTTCTATGAAACCTGAACTTTCATGTCATGCATTTTTTCCTTGGCTTCTTCATTTTGGGCTATGGGCCAAGAAACTGACACTAAAGGCAAGCATATGTAGTCACATTGTCATTCTCTATTCCTTTAATTTGTTAGTCTGTAAACCTTGTAGCACAGAATGTCCCAGCGGCTGGCAAGAGTGGATTTTTTTTTTTAACTGTCAGTTTTGTACACCACTGCAACTATCTGCTCCTCTTGCCGCAGTTTGGCATGCATGTTTTCTTTGCTTTTAGCCACGATATAAATAGTGTCTTTGTGTGCGTACATATACAGTAACAAGGAAAAAGTTTGGACACACAGACGCATTCATTTTAAATAAGTAGCTGTGTGCAAACTTTTGAGTGGTGCTGTACACTCAGTATGCATTGATCGTTATCCCCAACATGCAGCTATAATTGCTTTATACAAAAAGTAATAAACATTTGTATTAAAACACATATTTATGGACAGGAAATATTAAATGCTTTCAATCTTTTTCAGATCAAATTCCCTGATTTGTTTCATCAATGCTCATGTTGAGATAAAACAAATGCAACAAATGTGAGAGTCATGTAGAAATAATAACATGATGTGCAAATAGAACACCACTTATAATACTCAAATTGTTAAAGACGAGATACAAGTTAGCATGTTAGTAATAATCCTCATTACACTGAATGAAAAAACTGGGAGAGATAGCTGGTGCCCAAACATAGAACAAAATCTTCTTATTCACACTCCTAAAATTAATCTATCAACAAGTGACACACAGTTTGTTTAATCCTGTATCAAATTTTGAATTTTAGAAGATAATAAATACTGTGCATGATAGATTAAGAAAACAAAAAAATGTTGTAACTCTAATTCTTACTCTAATCTACTTTTTTGATTTCCTTAAATACACATATACAAAATGTAGTCTGCATGACAGTATTTGGAAGAATAGTTAATAATTCAACTGTGCAGTTATAGCTTTTGATGAGGATATCCATGGCTAAGGATGGCAAAACCTTTTGTGGAATTGCATCTAATTATTTTAAGCTACCATACAATTGATTTTATTTCCTCTCTTTAAATAACTGCAGACCACATTGTCGCATCAATCACATAATCGAGGCTTTGCATAAGTGGTTGATCATCTTAATTTAGGTGTGTATAAAAGTAGTCAGCCCTCTCCCTAAATCAAGCTTTAAAGCAAATAATACTACCATCAGGGATGCAAACAATTTAGGACTGAAGAAGGTGAGAACCCTGTGTGGTTAAATAAAGTCTGTCAACTATAGTAAAGTAATATAGAATCATCGTGAAGTGCCAATCAAAAAGTGATCAGGAAATTAGAAAAAAAAACCTGACACTGACTCCATATGCATTCTAATTTATAACAACTTTATAAAAGCTGTTACATTATTTCATTTCAGCTCCGTGTGAGTCTTCACTGTGTATTTTGCTGTCAATTAATGTCTGAGCTATTTTTCCTCTCAATCAAAGATGGATAAGAATGGAATGGAACTGAATAATACTTCATTGAATCCATAATGGGAAAGTCAATAAGAAGAGAAACAGCCAGGAAAACCGTCACAACCTAAATCCCTTCCAAAGCTACATACCCCGTCAAGCCACCATCATACTTCTAATTTCCTCACCTTATAAGAATGAACAGATACATCATAGAAAAAAAATACTGAGACATCTTCTTTGCTTTAACGTTATGATCCTGTTTGGATTTGTATGAATCACGTGTGTGACCAGAGGGACATGCACAGGTAGGAAATATTGTTGTAAAATACCAAGCGACATGGATTTCTTTCCTAATAGTTTGGGGTGTTTTAAGAGCTAAGGGGCGGGGGAGGTTATTATGCTTAAATTATGCTATCATTTTACTGCAAGAACAGGTGTATATTACCGACATTTTAAATCTAACAGCATCTTATCCTTTTATATAAACTTATTCCATAGCAGTTCCTCTTCTAGGCAAGTATGGTTTTTGGATGCTTAGCTAAAAATAATTTAATGGCCAAAACCTCTTCTTCTTATATTACATGTGGTATGTGAAGAAATTATAGCTCTCCCCTGCCTGGTTCACGCCTTTATAATTCCAGTATTCTATGAGGTGGTGGTCCCTTGTGGAAGAACCCTACAAGACACTCTGATGTCATCGACAGCTCGGTCTGCGGTTTTGTGTATTTCTGTGCCCTCCTCCCCAGAGGATAACAGAAGCTCACTGTGCTAGCGTATATATGTCAATTTATGTCTGCAAGTAATGACATATAGCTATTATATTGCAGAGCACAGTGCCTACTGTATTCACCAGTACTTTCTAAATAGTTGTATGGATAGATGAATCTCACAGCACAATATGTGCAGTGCATGTAGTCCACATGGTGAGTCGTGTACAGTAGGTGATGAATTTAGCATACAAAAGCGCAGCTAACGTTGTACCAAGAAACAGAAGCTGCTTCATGAAAATGCTTTTTACAAAGGTTTGAGACACATATACAGCATGTCACCTTTGGCTCAACATTTTGCTGCGTCTGATTTGAAATAGATCAACAAATTGGATGGTAGATTTTCTGTATATGGAAAGTATGTAGAAATGTATCACTGTAATTAATTCACATTTAAAATGAACAGCACTGGAGTTAAGTATTGATAATAGCCATAGCACCTATGTAACAGTGCTGTCTGCAAAGCAAGATGTGAGGACTGTGAAATTACTCCACTTAAGGAGTTTGACTGTCAGGATACCTGGTCACTGTGGCATAATTTTCACGAACACAGACACAAGGAAAATGGATGGCATTTGCATTAATAGAAAAGAAAAATTGGCCAAATTTCACAAGACGATTTCACAGTTTTTTAACTATGCTGAATTCAGTTTGAATCAGTGCAATTGTGGATGATAACACATGGCCTTTATTTATTAAGCTGTGTTTACTGAAACAATGAAACAACATCATCAATCATTCTTAAAGACTAGTGCTCCAATGGGGGGAAATTAGAATACATTACAGATGTCACGCATCATCAAGCTAAACATCTCATTTCCACCTCACTGTGCGCTGTGTCTGGGGCTTGGTTCTTGCTCTGTCTGTGGAGCATTTATGTGTGCCTGTGTTTGTCTGTGAGTGTTTACGGTTAAGCACTCTTGTGGCCATTCTCCCTGGGGCAAGGTATCCATCACCGTCCAAGCAGCTTTTGACTGGGCACAGCTTAGGCCCTCGAGCATACTCTGGTCCCCTGAATATCTCCCTGGGGTCCCTCTGTGTCAGGGGAATACCACCTGCACCAGATACACATGCACACACACACACTTCAGTACAAATAAGTATGACCCTTACACTACTCTAATGCCCTCATTAGGTGATTAGTCCCAGAGGCGGGACTAAACTAACACTGCCTTCTTCCAAATACCCAGCTTTACCCCTGGGGGTCATGTTGGAGTTGTGGATGTACCACATAAACACAAGAGAGGATAGGCAGAAAATTGTGTATGTTGTCTGACCTCTGAAGGAGCAATCTATTGCCTCGCTTTTACGTGAGTAAAATCTCTACTTTAGCAGACAGTAATAGTGACCACACAAATGAAAACACATTAACATAGATCATTCTAGTGAATAACATTACAGGAAAAGTGTGAAAATATCTCCCTCTTAGAACTGAATATTTATACCCATATTCCTGCAGAGAAAGAACGTGGCATTTTTCTATTTTGTCAACCCTTATGGACATTGTTGTTTGTTCATGTTTAAGGTTAGTTAAGCAAAAATATACTTTAATATCTGTCGAATAACTGGCAAATACTTCAAATCTAACTACAGTGTCTCTTAAGTGAATCTGAACTCAAAATTAATTCTTAAAATTACCATATTTATATCATGACAAAAAAAAATGGGAGAGTAACCAGTAAGTTATTCAGTAGTATCCCTGAATGTGTGTGTGTGTTTGTGAATATAAGCCCACTTGCATGCGTACGCTTGGCTGGACAGAAGGAGTATACCATCCTCGCTATATTCATTAATTCATTTGGCATTCCTCCAGCTCGGTGTGTCACAAACAACAATGAGCTGTAGAAACTCACCACAAGCACCTCTCCAGGAATATTAAAGTCAGTGACTATGCTGTCATAATTAACTATGAAATATTCATGTCTAGAACTTCTTGTGTGATCCCCGTGAGCAAGCCTTTAAAACAAACTGAGAGGAGAGGAAACTGTATGCGCTTGTGAGCTTGCAAACCTGAGTCACCACTGAATAATTGACAGCAACATAATTAGCTTGGTGCTCCGTTAGCACATTCTACACATATCCTACAAGCATGTTCTGCTGTGAAGAAAATGTCAAACATGGGCACAAAGAGATCTCTGAAGATGTATAATTGAAATGAATTTTAAAAAAATATTTTTTGTTAACTTTATGGTGCAGGTTGGGTTAACGATGATGAAACAATTATTAAAAATAAGTTATTGGTTGTGTTCTTATCCCATTACCTCAGCAACGCAGAGAGAATCAACTGCAGACATGAGAGAACCTTATTTTAACTGTTGCTACATTCACTGAGTTGAATTTTCCCTCCGACACTGATAATCATGTCCTTTTACAGCCATTTTTTGCTTATTCATTTTTATCATGTATTTATTTATCTATTTTCATTATGCATTTATTAATCTATTTAGTCATTGCCTCCACTGAACTCTATTGTACATGTTTTTCTACTTTTAACTTTTTACTGCCACACATTCTGAACTGGGGACATTTTGTGTGGTTACTTAGCCAACGCGAAATAAGTCTATAAAGACTGGATAAACAAAGCTACTAAGCTGTGTCTTATGATGGCATCTCATTTATTTGAAAAACAAGTTTTACCAAAGAATAGTAATAACATTACTATTCTTTTTTTATGTCTCAAGATGCAGTTCAGTTACAAAGTGACTGTAATCCTGTGTCAGTAAGCATCACTTAAAAAAAACACAACTATTCTAATGACGACAGTTAAGACTGCCTACTACTCTGTAACAGGCACATTTCTGAAATGAAATTTAAAAAAGAAATAAATGAATCACTGGAAGCCGACAAATCCATAGCTAACTGAGGACTGTCTGCTCAAAACCATCTTCATGCCATGGAATAAAATAATCCCCCTCATCTGCTCGGACTTGTTAACAAAGCTGTCAGCTTGCTTTTACAACCAAACAGGCCTCAGTCAGACCCTCTCCCTGACAGCGGAGTAGGAGCAGACTGAAATGCTTCATACAGCATCAGCACTGGTCTGTAGTACCAACACCCCCACACACACACACCGTCTCCTGTCTTTCTATCTCTTTCTATCTTGTCGACTAAATGTCAGCTCTTCTGACATACAGCCTTGTTTGCAGCCAATGATTACCTCATAGCCAATTAATCCCAATTCAATCAATGAGAAGTGTTCAGATATTGTGTGAGTGTGTTTATGCTGCTTGTATGTGTGCTTATGAGCGAGTGTGTGTGTGAGACAGAAAGATGGAGTAATCAGAAGGGAGGACCAGTAGGTTAGATGATGATGGATGGCATTCTGTGAGAGGCCGTTCTAATCAGCAGGACCTTTTCCCTGAGGTAGAAGAGGTGGCAGCAGAGAGGATGAGTACAGATATCTTTGCATGCTTAGAAGAAACAAAATCTTACATTTCCAAAAGCGAACAATTGAGAGCAAAAAAAAACCAAAAACAAATAGGAATATATCATTTCGAGGCTAAATCTAAAAAAATAGAAAGAGGAAGCCCGGAAAAAACAAGGAATGGCTCAATGAATCAATCCTAATGAAGACATTTATGTTTTGTGTGTATCCAAGAAGAAATGCTGATTTTCTCTGTAACAGCAGTCCTCACATTTAGTTGGCTGCTGGAGATGGTACAGTGAAAAGTCAAGATCGATGCACACTGGGTAGTTTTTTGAACAAGTTGCACTGATTAGTGTGCATGTTGTTTGCTTTCTGGTGAAAGTGAAACAGATGGATGAAGGTTCACTTGCCCCTTTATGCCCCCATTCTCCCCAAAAGACCACATGTCGCAGAGTTACTTTAACATGCGTACCAAACACAAGCTCCATTTAATAGCTGCGCTTTTTATAGTTTCCCCTCTGTAGTGCACCAAACCACAAAGGGTCTTGGCATACATCTTATATCAAACAGTTAAGGCCAGAGAGAATAAAAGAAGAAAGCATGTTTGTTGTCTCCCTTCCACTGTTCATTAGCAGCACTCGAGGAACTGTCCCCAGGTAGGACCCCTTCTGGTTTTTTTCTGGAGTGACTTAAGAGAAGTTCTACCAATAGCATGTTAAAAAGATAATTTGTAGATAGTCAAGACAAACAAACCAGGCTCATTTAAAATGTCATGGCATAGTCTATTTGTGGGTCTTGTTTGCATTTGAGGAAACATGGAGGCGTAAATATGTTATAAATATATGAGTATTCTTATTAATCTGGGATTTTCAAACATAATTAAAAGAAATTAGTTAACAAGCATTAATAACTGAGGAAAAATCTGTCGCCTTGCCTCTTCAAGATGACACTGAGGAAGGATAAAAGCCTGACCTAGATATATGCATGTATTAAGAAGAAAAAGAAAATCTACCACTCCCAGAAAGAAACTTGTCAAATGTTTCTGAGGGATGGATGGCATCTCTCTTTGAGTTTGAAATATCATTTATTTACAAATTATATCAAAACAAATATATTTGTAACATAAAAACAAAAAAAAAATCATCAAGCATTGTTACTCTAAAATCCAACTGATTTTTAAGTGCAGCTTTGTGACATTGAGGGGAATTTTTCTTGAGTTTTTCCTCTAACATCATAAGCAAGACAACAGGACAGTAGGATGCCTCACAGGTGTGTTCCATCTGTTTTGAGTCTACCACATGCAATATATGTACTATGTGACGTTGTATTTAAAGAGAACTTGACAGCTAATTACTTGACCTGGACTCTAGATTAGCAATTTCAATAATGGACTCCTGCAAAGCAAAGCAATTTAAATGTATCCATGTAAAGACTAAATGTGCAGCACTATAGCTGTAACTGATTATATAAAATGACATGTAAGATATATATGTATGTAACACACACATATGTATATTTTAATATATAGTAACTGTATTATGGCATGCCATTCAGGAAATTAATATTTGAATATATTGAATGAAACTATATATATAGTATATATATATATACATAATCACATACTTTCTACCATACTGTGAGGAGTGAATGCAACTCATAACTCAAATCTGCTTGACATACAAGATCTACTTTACTCCCAATAATTTGTTTTAGAATATAAACAGTGGTTGGAGGGTTGCTTGTCTTTGCATGGCCCTGTTGACGACCTGTCCAGAGTGTACTCTGCCAGTCGCCCAAAGACAGCTGAGATAGGCTCCAGCCCTCCTGTAACCCTGAGTTGGATTAAGCAGGTATAGAAAATGGATGGATCTGGAAAGGGAAATCCAATGATGGATAACCCAATCATTCCAGTTTTGGGGCACATAATATCATTGAAGCCAGATCTGACAAAATGAAGCAACCCCCCTGATCAGTTCAACATTCAACAACAAATTCTGAACACCTAATTTAAAGCTTTTTTTTTCCTGTTTGAAACACAAGGTTTCCACAGATCAACGTGTCACTCAGACTTAGGACTAAATGTTGAAAACTTTAGTTTCAGGGAATCTAAAGAAACAATTTTAAACCTGTGTGATTAAAAAAAAAGAACACTGACGTTTGAATGCCCAAGCTGCCTCTGAAAAAGTTCAGGGGGTGGATGATTCCATACTAATTGGACATGCAGGCATTTTCCCAAACTAACACCCAAAGATCTGCACCCACCAGCAGTTATCCACTTATTCACACACATGTAATCGCACTAAAACATCCACAGGCGCACAACAAGAGCAGCACAGGTGGTGCTTCATACGAGGTCTGCACTCCACATCAAAAGGACACCTCTGACATCTCAGATTGCTCGCAAATGATGATGCACAGAGATCTTTTGCCACTACAAAGGCAGAACAAAAGAACTAACATGAAAGAGAAGTCAATAAACATAAGGCGTTTAATAAAACATTCTTTCTGCTGTATTCACTACAAAGGTTTTCACCTTTTTTTTTTCTTTCACACGACAAAAAAAGTAACTCTTGAGTGAGAGAGTGAGAAGAGTGGCAGCAATCCACTCTTTTTCATAACAGGCCATCACTTATGACACTGTGGTAATGTGGTGGGAAATCAGAAAAAAAAAAGTTATTAAAAAAAAACGTACGTATGTATGCTCGAAGCAAATTTGTGGATAACTAACCACAATACAAAGAAAACGTGGCAAACTCAAATCCCTCCCTTTAACTAGCCTACTATGTTGTTAATTTGTTAATTCTCTGAGTGATGAGACATGCAATAAGTCCCTGATGCAATGACATTGGACACATTCACATCTAGCTGACAACTTGTACTAGATATGACCAGTATGATGCACACAGTCTTACAAATTCTGCAGGAAATACACACACACACACACACACACACATAGCAGTGGCAACTGCTCAGAGAGACTCTACCCAATTCTGAAGCAGCTGAATGAGCTTACAGATGTTCAGTGTCCCACAGAAGGTGTTGGAGCTACAGAGAAGCATCAGCCCAGGAGGATGGAGAGCTGAGGCACAGCAGCACAGAAACAGAATGGAACATGAGGTCACACTCAAAGCAACACGGCCCAAAGCAGCTCAAACCTCTGGCACTCACAAAAGCTTCCAGTATGTCATGAAGCAAATCTAAAGCAAAGCCTCACAAAGACTTGCTTTTAAACAGTTTTTTTTTGTTGTTTTCTTTTGTTACTTATTTCAACTAATTATTTTTTTTCATAAAAAAAGTTGTATTCTGTGTAAAGGGATTTCTACAAGTTGCAATATCCCATAGAGTGCCATGCATTTTGTAGCTGACACACATGCCAGCTGTAAAATCTTTGAGGTTTGTTTGAGCATTGAGTAGCAGCAGAATTATTCTCAAGTCAACCAGTAGGAAAGCTGCATTAATGGTGGTTAACTCATTGCTTTTCCAGGTGGTGTGTGCCAAGGTGAAAATGGCTCGGGTCATAGGTCAATCTAGAAAAAAGGTTTGTTTTCCTGATGACTGTAAAATGCCTGTTGATGCTTAGACACCTCTTAAGAGAGACCCTTTACAACACTGGCTCCAAGTACTTTATGTCAATCCTGCATGAAATGATCCTGAAGACAAATCCAGATAAGCCAAAGGGTGATTTCCTCTGTTTCAACATTCTGAGTACTATTTCAAATGGGTGATGTAATAAAAATCTGAAGTTAACTTGCATTGGTTACTTTTGATGTTTAAATTGAAGGTTGTTCCTTTTCTGCCATTTTTCAAACATTCATTGGGGGTCCACAAGCTGTTTCATGTTTGTGTGTGTGGAAATGTATTAGAGGTTGTGTAAGTGGTGTGCTGTGTTTGTCTGTGTGTGCTTAAGCCAACCAAAGGATCACATGCACACGGCAGTGTAACATGAATATTCTGCTTTGGGTCTGGCTTCTGCAGTCTCCCTCGATATGGGGAGCCATGTAGTCGGAGGTGGGGGTCGGGGTAGGGTACACTCTCTAATGGGCTACCCAGGGACTTGACGCCACTCTCCAGAGACACGTGGGCTCCATACAGCCCAAGCCAGCAGCCTTTGTCAAAATGCACACTTCCTCAGATATTCCTTTTCAAATCTATTAACTCCAAACTCAAATCCACACCTAATTAGGCTGAACAGGCCATCGTCACGAGAACTGTGTGAAATATGTGGTATCACCAAGTTTTGATGTGGAGTGAGTGGCAAACTTTTTGTTTATGTTTCTGGGCCTGTTTCTGATAAAAAAAATGATCAAATAATCTATATCAATGCATTTTTGGATGCATTTCCATCATCTCTCTGCACATTTGTAATTATGTTAACATGTGCTTGTGAGTGTGTTTGCTTTGCCTTTCTCCGTGGCCATCGTGGAAAGTAAAGCGTCTCCTGCTTCTTTTAATCAGAGTAGCACAATGGTGAGGCTAAAGCTGCCTTATCTCTACACAATCAGATTAGAGAGGATTGCAGCTCTGTGAAGCAACACAAAGTAGAGAACCCCACCTCTCGGATCAAGATGATTTGATTAATAATTTGCGGTCATATTATCCGTTAAGAGGCATAAATTGTTTTATTTCTATTTATTTATTTTCCATTTGTGTCTGTGTTTTTCCCAACTGTTCCTAAGGCTAAATGGAGATTGAAAGATTATCTTCCCCACCTTACAAACCGCTCTCCTCCTCCCTCCCACTCTCTATCCCTCACATCTTTTCAACCCTTGTCTTGCCGGTAGTGATTGTTGTTAGTTCTGCCAGTGACCAGATGGGGGTGCCATGCCTGCTGCACACAGTCAGGTTCTCCTCCACACCTAATCTCATCAAAATAAACATGCCAGGAGTTGTCAGCTTCTCCAGCAGCGAGAGGCAGGAAGGGAGGGTGCTATAGAAACAGGTCAGGCTAATCATGCATATAATTGCATTTTGACATTTTGGGCTACTGGGACCAGACCTTTGGATATCAGGTTATCCTTGAAGCACTTAAGTGATTAACAAATGAAAATGCAGCTCTGAAACTTAATTAGATATTATGTCTTGTCCATGCCTACAGGGTGGGGTTCTAAGGTAAGCTGTAAGTGGGTCGAGTGGTGGGGGGGGGGGCACAGTTACATCAGGAAATATTAAGAGATGGTAAAGATGTCACTGTGAAAATAAGCAAAACTCTATTAAATTGATAGCTTTTTCTTTAACATTATTTCAATATTTTACACTAGCTGTCAAAGAAAATAAGTAAATATATATCACAGTTTCACTGATATATTGTTTCCATTAATGTATGCATGGAAAAGCCATTATTAAAAGGAAGTGAAAGCACCTCATCATTATATTAAATTCCTTATTTGCTCTCCGGAATGATTAGTTATTCTCCCCTGTGATAAAGTTAAGCAGAAGACATATTCACGTATTTCTCACTCACTTTCACCTACACAAAGGAATAAACTGTTCACTTTAGCCTTGTCACAATTACAAGTCATCACCGTGTTATTCTGCAAAGCAAAGCAGAGATGCAAAGATGAGCCCAGAAATCACTATCAAAGCATGCAGCACTGAGTCCTGATTCACAGTCCATTCAAACTAATGTGGAAACCAGAGACAGTGTAGGAAATAATTGAAACTGTACAGTAAAAGACTACAATGCGATAACTTTCAGGAAATCAATGGTAGAGCTCCATTTACCTAATGGTATTAAATATTTTAAAATAAAGAGCCAATGTTAGGATGTTAGAAGCTACCGTACTTCTTTAGAAGGGTGTTGCTGCCTTGTTACTGACAGTTTACTTTTACGGTTTGTGAGAGTGAACAGAGAGACACTGTCATAGCTTTGCATCAACAATGTCTTGGTTTGGGCAGCACTGTAGTGTGGTGGTTAGCACTGTCATACACTGGCTTCCTCCTATGGACCACAAATATTCAATTGCCATCACTTTCCTTGTGGCACCTGAGATAGGCCCCAGCCCCCCTCAACCCTGAATAGGATGAAATGGGTGTGAAAAAGGGATGGATCGATGTCTTCGTTTCCTTCCAATTCACTGCCAAATACTGGATTGCTTCCGATCAAGATGCTGTTGATTGATTGGTATCAGGTCACCTCAACTCTTATACCTACTGTTCTAAGTTGACCACAACAGCACAGGCAAGTAGCATGTGGCTAACTGGGGCATCAAAAAGATGACCATTACAGAAGCCATCTCTCCACCTGTAGACATACTTCTGCTGTAGATAATATACATATAGCATATATTTTCCTTGCATGAATGAAACAGTGGCTACATGAAAACAGACAGTCTTATGTTCCAGCGTAGCCCAGACACGCTGCCTTCAATGTCATCTGAAAACAAAACATTGCCTTCAGTGTCAATTTGGAACAAGCCCTGTTTTGTCTTATACAGTAAGTTTATTTCATATTTTTACTTTAGATGTTTCTTGTTTGAATGTCCTCATTATACTTCTGCAGTGTTGCAGTGAATAAAAGTGTCTATAAGTAATAAGACTGTCAAGAAAAAGAAAAAAACAACTGTTTATAATTAATATGGCTTTGATTGAAAACAATTAAAAAATAATTCTACACATTATAGAATTGTCAAGTTTTATATGAAGTAATTTGAATCACATGCTTTTTTATTATTGTTTCAGTAACTTTATTGTACTTATAGTGTAAAATATGTAACTGTGTGCTGTAGAAAAATGCAGGAATCAGACTGGTATCAGTTAATTACAATCAACTACATGGAGACATGTAATATTCATTTGAATTGCTTGATACATTTAAATAGATACATTTGAGCTTTATACTTTTGTACACTTGAAGTCAATTCTATTGTTGAATTATCCAATAAATACTAAAATACTTTCAAACTGATAATGACTTGTATATATAAAAGATTGAAATTGCGATTGCCATGTTCCTAACAAGATGACAAATTTGTGACGGATGGCTCCACCAGCACCAGAACGCCTATACTGTATCTTCGGCCCAGATGGAAAATTAATTAAATATCTTGATTTTTTAACTCAATGACAACAAGACATAGACCTTAAAATAAAGTGTGTATTTGGTATATGCTGTACTGACTGAAAGTCAATGGTGAACTTTGTAAAGAAGAGCTATATTTGATTTAAGTCACGGTCAATATAGGACAAACATTCATCATATTGTTTATCAATATGCAAGTTACAGAAGGACCGTGTGCCCTGGACATGAGTGGCACTGCGTTTAGCCTTCTCCACCCTGTCTCGCATAGAGCTCGTCATGAGCACAAAGACTGTGATGAAGACACGGCTGCCGACAGATGTCCTGGACCATGTCTGCGTTTGTGCCTCTGCTTCACGAGACAACTAGAGCCATCAGTCAGAGAGAAGTGTTGGGGAGTAGGAGGGATGCTCAGGGGGTTGGGGATAAGGTTGTGGGAGGGTGGACAAGGAAACACTGGGCCTCAGCTGTCAGCTCTGTGTATTCACATATGGCTCAGTGTCCTAGCAGCACTATGTTAAATGACAAAGAGCCCTCCTTCTCCATCATCAAAGAAAGACACACCTTTTCAAAGACCTCTGTTAGTCTGTAGATCTGTACACAGACAAACTAAAGCACATTTTCAGATATGCAGGATACAACCACACAATCATGCATATATATATATGTATATATATATATATATATATACATATACACACACACACACGCACATGCACTCAAAAACATGCACAAAGCACACTCACAAGCAGGCATACTCATCTCCTGCATTTTGCATAGGTGACACTTTTCATTATTCAAAGCATCTTTCTGGAGATGTGGTGTGCACAGTGAGAGGCGACATGCACTTTCTCCAAACAAGGTACACCTTAATTATGCATGCTCAGACTACATGCATTGCATCTCGGTGTGTTTGTGTATCTGCGTATGTGTGTAAGCATGTTTTGTGTTTATTTGCCCCATTGTAATTATTTTCCTATCGGACATGTGTATGTGGATCGCTTCAGAGATTAAGGATCTTTAGGATAACTTTTTGTTGTAGTGTTGATAGGTATGGAATTATAAAGACAGCTGTCATATCTCTGTGTACAATGGTGTATACCGAATACAATATTCCCAAGGAAGTCTTGAGTAAGCGAGCCGTGGCAAAATGACAGATTATCAAGCAAGTCACAAAAAGTTGCAAACAGACACTCCAACTGAATGGTATGCTGTGTACTTAAATAGCAGGAGACAGGCAACACTAGTTAAGCCATATCAGTGTGAACAGATGAGATGCATCATGTCATAAAAGGACTCCCACCTGACCCACCCCTCATCAGAGTAAACTTCGGCTGCAAGCCCTCAACAAAACTATTTGTATACTTGTGTATTTATCTGCTTGCCTGGGCTTCAAACTTACAAGTCGCTCAATGAAGAGACAGCAACGATGAAACTATCTTAGAGATGGTGGCCCTCGTCGTTCACTCAGCATTACAGCTGACTGTGACACACACAAGTAGAAATCAATTTAAGCGATTACGCCAGATTAGAATTCCCACTAATGTTAGTGAGCACACATTGCTTTAGAAGAGACCTCTACTTTGAGAGTCACATTAGAACAGTAAGCATCACATTAACCAGCAGCACAGGCACGTCAGAGGTGCTGCAAGACAGGGATTTTCAGCTTGATTGGGTTTTCATCCTGGAGTAAAGGGATGAATTATTTATTTTCCAACTTGACTATGGGTGTGTGAGAGAGTACACAAAAGAGTGTGTGCATCTGTGTGTGCATGCGTGCATTTGTGATGGATGAAAAAGCCAAAGCAAGCCAAGGTAAATACTTAAAACCATTCTACCTTTCTCTTGATGCAAAAAAACAACAAGCTTTAGGGTCAAAGTGCAACATTCCCAAAAGTGAAATTCCAGCAATTATTCACGGGAGATCCACAGTGGGTGCTCAGGGCAACATGTCCGCACCCTTGAGTGGGCAGAGGAGACTGACAGGCCCATTATAAAACGGCCCACGTGACAGATAAATATTTCAGACACAAATAAATAAAGGATGCCCGACGTTTTCTCTCTGAATGACTTTTCACAGCCGAATGCCCACGGCCACTTGCCCTGGGATCTCCTGACAGCACGCTTCACCCCTCCCTTACCTCAACCCAGTACCTATTCCACCTCGGCCTCCATGCGATACCCCAAAACAGGTCACCAAAACCCACTGATGTTACTGGTGTTAAAAAAAAAAAAAACAGCAGTGCTCCTCCTCCCTTGCACAGATCCCCTGGGCTGACCGCCCCTGGCAGGAGCAGGCAGGAGCAGGCAGGTGAAGGCGCTCTTCCATTTCTGGGTACAAAGAAGCAATTAATCTACGTGTCTGAGACAGGGTGTCTAGGAAGGCCTTCCCATTGTGTTTGTAGAACACTCCCTGTCAAGCAAACTCAGAGAAACAGGCCCCATTGTTGCCCAGTAATTACTATCATGTGTAGAATGCATGTTGAATTGTAATGATGCTTTTAATGTATGTGTGTGAGTGTGTGTTACTTATAAAGAGGTTAAAAATGGTTTCTGCAGAGGATTCTCACGGGATATGTTTGAAAGGGGGAAGAAAATTCTATGGCTGTAATAAGCATAGCAAAGAATGTCCCTTGCTTCTTCCCAACAGTGTCTTATGGAATACCTCCCTCCACTTTATTAGGGCTCTGTGATATCCTAGGGGAAAGTAGTCTTATATTTCAATTAGGCAAAAATTATGACATGGTTATGTTACACTTGAAGAGAATTTCCAAGTGGCAGCCAGGATGAACAATCTATACCTCCACAAGAAGACTTTGCTGACCACCCACCAGTGCAAAAGAGGGGAATAGTACGCAAATCTTACAATAAGATAAACCAGAAGACAGAGCGGGCTCGATAAAAAAAAGGGAAAAAAAGAAAGAAAGAAAACAATATAGACATGGTGTGTGCTTTGTGACTTTTAGTGATGTCATACACTGCCAGTCTCTCTTGAGTCATGGTTATCAGTTGGTTCACCAGTGTTCCTTGTTTTGGAGATATCAACATGACAAATGAGAAGACATTGTTTGTGACTTGTTAA
Source organism: Leuresthes tenuis (assembly GCF_036924035.1). Classification (NCBI taxonomy): domain Eukaryota; kingdom Metazoa; phylum Chordata; class Actinopteri; order Atheriniformes; family Atherinopsidae; genus Leuresthes; species Leuresthes tenuis. Next base: position 12,043,821 of record NW_027325356.1, read on the forward strand.
GTTAGCCGTTTGCCTTCTATCACTGCCGTCTCCCATCTAACGCACTCATTCGCTGCACTGAACAGCCAATCAGAGTAAAGTCTTTCTACTACAGACGCTAACCTAATTATATGTTGAATTGGCTGAAAAAATGGTGTTGACAGTTGACAGTAGTGCACACACACCAAAAATACAAGCAAGACAGGCGATCACCAGACGTGCTCAACGATCAATTGTCAGTTTGGTGTACGAGGACCCAGCGGTCAAAGGGAAACCTTTCAGCTCCTGTCTCCAATGCCTCTATGAAAAGAAATTAAAAGAATAACAAGAGAAAAGTGAAGCAGCAAACAGATAGTGTCCCATTTGTATAAGTTCACATAGATCACAAAGGATAGAGCTTCTTCAAAAGAGTATATTTTGTTGGTGCTTTTTTTTTTTTGTTGGTTTCAGACATTTCAGTCATGAAACCGCATAGAATGATTATTGTATGAAAAACCATGACAAGAGTTGTTTATGTGTTCGACAAGTATTGTAGCAGGCAAGGATGCAGTCATACTGAGGGAGGTTTTCCAATGTTTGAATCGTCCAAGAACAAGTTTGAAAATCTTTTTTTATTTTTTTTTCCTTTGATGTCCTGCTGGGCGGCACAGAGAAAGCTGCTCTGCTACCAATTGGGACGATTACACCAGACAAGCTGAAATCCTGAGAAGACAAGGTCTTTCTCACAGTCTTTTTTTTCCTGTTTCTGTGTCTTTCACTTTCTCCCTCGCCATCTTTCCCAATATTTCTCTTTCACAGTCTCCCTAAAAAATATTGTGTTGAGCGGTGTTAGCATTGAGATAAAAAGAATGTTCAAATATTAATGGAGGTGTGCTTTGTTCTGGAGAGCACAGAGACATTGAGATGGAGTTCTTCTGACTGATAGAAACCAGGTCTGATTCATTAACTGGGGTGTCTGTGTAAGGAGGTCCACAGAGGGCTGCCACATCCACTGAGAATGGTGGGTAGGCCACCCCCCAACCATACCCCCTTCCAATCAAGCCCTCCCATGCACTGTTTTTCTCCTCCTTTTTCATTCTCTCTATCATTATCCATCACCTTCTTATTCTCTCTGTAATTCACCCTAGTACCCTCAAAAACACACTTTACTGTCTTGTCAATTCTTCTTTTATTCTTGCATCCATCTACTTTAGATTGAGAAAGTTCCATTTACCTACCCCCACTTTAAGCCTCTAAGTGTTTGCAGTGTTTGTTCTGCTTTGTGCATCTCCACATATGAAAGCGAAAGGCAACCTAGAAAAAAGGAAGGAAGCTTGTCTCCTAACTCCACTCAACACAAGATTTTAGGGTAAACAAGCCAGAGACCTAAGATCTTAAATCACGAGTTACATTTTACCCTCAGTGGCTGCTTTTGAGAGGTAAAAATCACAATATATTCATGGACGTTTGAATTAAGCGGCTCAGGGATGCTTGAGCCACAGAGACAGTCAAGCTTCTTCATAAAGTCTTTTTTTTTTCCTCATCTTTTACTTTAGTCGACTTTCCCATGTTCCTTTGAGACCGAAATGATCAAACCATACTGACTGGACACAGTCCCTCCAAAAAGTGGAAGGCAAAAACCTAGAGAGAGTAACAATAAGACATAAAAATAATAGATTCCTCAAAAAACCCTTTCTTCAACAATCCACAACAATGAAGCACAGGTTCCCCAATGATAATGGAACAGCTCATTGGGATAGTCTAAAAACAAGACTTAGGATTTCTGGGAAATGTTTTATCTTGGTTATGCCCTCATTGGAAAAAAAAAAAAATCAATAGAGCAACATGAGGATAAAAAGAAAAAGATAACAATGGTGCTCGATAAGTAAAGTTTTCATGGTTGTGTTAATACTCGTCAAGAAAAGTACTATGCTTGTGACTTTGTCTTGAAATGTAAACTTGATAGCTTAATAGCGGGTTTCTATTTAATAGCGGCTTACGAAAACAGTACATTGAAATTAGTGCGTGACCACGTCTCCATTAAAGCGTCAGAATTCATAACAGATGTACACAGGTTAGGATATCTCCTAAGGGTTACACACATTTACACTGTGGCTCGTTCTTCCCATTCTCCAGAATGGAGAAATTGAAGAAATAATCTAAACTTGTTTTACTTGTTCTATGTGTAAACCGGAATCAACTTTATGTGTCCCAGGTAATGGATAATACATTATCCACCAGTCACCCAAAATCCAAGAAGAGTTATTATCTGAAACAATCATATCACATTAGGATTTCTATCGTGCTACCTTCTTCTGAGTTACAGTTTTGCTCTAATAAATTACACATTTTAGAGTAGCTGTACACGCTCATGATGGTATTATGTTTTGTATAAAGAAACTTGCATGCAAACACATATTTACAAGCCACACACAAATGCATCAACATTTAACTTCTCACACAGGCCAATGTCTCTCTCTCACACTCACACAACCACCCCGAGAGCAAACAAGCACACAGATGAGACACTACAAGCTCAAAATCCCTTTATTACCTCACGCTGTGGAGAGGAGGCAGAAGTGGCCCACCAAGTGCTCCCCTCTGTACATAAACCCTTAAAGCCCTGTCCCACACCCAATGAAAGGCCACTGCAATCTGTAAGCAACCCTGTTCCCATATGGGCCAGCCTACCATTGGCCTCATTTGCCTTTGTCCTGTGGTTCTCTGAGGGCCAAGCCCTGCACACCCCAGCCTAGCTCCAGGCATTTATTAAATATGCACCTTTCAGTCGTTGTGAAGAAAGATCCCAACCAGCTAATCTCATCACAAGCTGGGGACCCTCCACATATGTAAATCTACATCTGTTCCCCTTCAAAGAAAGAGATTCTCCAGGATTATCCCGCACACAGACCCAGACACATACACACATGGAAATTCACTTGCACACAAACACGCAGAAGTACTCTTTCTCCCACATGGCCACTGCCAATCACAAAGTATGCCCTCTGCCACATGTACTTGTCTGTCACACCCAGACTCCAAACACACCCTTGTTTCTCTATTAGCTTGATGACAAGCAATGGCCAAGAAATTGTGCTTTGTGTCATACGTAGCTTTGTATTTCCCTTGGTGGGAAGTGACAAGGCAAAGCCTTACACAACCTGTCCCTAGCCTACAGGCTATGACTGGCATTTGTATGCTGGGCCTAAGCCAGGGTCCATAAAAAGTAGTACAAGCAGTCCAGGAAGTTGGCACCATACTGAGAGGAACATCCTATAGCACCCTGGGATATCATTATACATCCCTGCAACACAGGATTAACTTGCTCCTTGGCTGGGGGCTGCCATCAGACAGTCTATGGGAAAGACAGCTTCATCATGTATCACTAACTGGCACACTAACATAATGCCTGACTGTGAGCCAGCCAAACAATCTATTACATCAAATCAATGAGTTTAGCTATTGTAATAGTGCATGGTTGGTGATGATAATATTACAAGAACAGATAAAAAAATTAAATTTATCAAATGCATAACTAACACAAGGTTATTTATGCCATTGTGTGTTTTCTAATCAAAGTGTCTTTAAACTGACTAAACGCATGCAAATAACCAAGTTTAAAAGACATGTATCAGTGCAGAGGACAGATGCTCTTTCTTATCTGTTTGTGTCATCCCTGGGATGCATCATGCACAGATCAAATCACACACTGGTGAGTTGAAAATCAACAATAAAAAAAACCCACAGTGGATGACAAACAGATTTCAAACCGACAACAAGTTGTTTTATCATCTTCAGTGCAATGCAAGCTTCCCAAAGCTTCCGAGAGCTTCATTAAGTTCATCTAATCGTCAAAAACACAGTGATGGGCAGTTGTGATGCCAAGTAAAGAAACGATTATGTTGTTCTAGTTTAATTATTTCAGTTTTTATATCAATCCCAAACATCAGACAGTCAAACAAAATATATGGATCTGTTGACAGTGACAACGACTACAAGGCTAAAAGCTCTGCTGCGAATAAATGGAAGGATAGTTACGAGCAGATGAGCACTAATAGGTGAAGTTACAATGGCATCCCAAAGTCTGGGACTATGTCTACGAAAAGTATCAGTCAAGTGCATATGCATTTGGGGAAGAAACATTAGAGAGATCATGCCATGCATCACAGAGCCAAAGTAGTCTACCTAACTGAAAGACTGCGTACAATGTTGCTAGGAACAGTAAAACGAATAAATCTACTGTGTGTGGTTTAAAAAACACCCTCTAATCAATTCTGGCAGATACTGTTTCCTGTTGTAAGCCTCAAAAGAAATCCTGATGGAAGCCCTCCTTAAATTGGTTAAATGCTACAAGAAAATGACCACAGTAACACACCTTTGTGTGAGAGATATGGAAAAAGAGCAAAGCAGGAAAAGATGCTGCACTGGGGCTAAGATTTAACTGCTCCATGATGCCAAGAAAGACCATTTAGTACCAATCTCTAGTCCAGCAACTGCATGTAGTAGAAAGTTTCAGTGAGGCTGTTCACTGTATTACATTTAAGAGCAAGATAAGACGTGACAGATGTCTCAATTTTCATCCTAATAAAAAAAATAATAAATCAATCAATCGCGAATGTTTGCTTAACCTCTGGTGAAATACCTCTGATCATGCAAGCTAAGCAGCCTTTACACATGCTTCCAGCACTCTCACACCAACTGAAGGTTCTTTAATATGAATATTACTGGTGAATATTGCTGGTGACAGAATATGTCTGCTGACATTTTCTCAAAAGGAATGTGTAGCTTTGGACTTCAGGTTTTCATTTGGCATAGAAAATGATTTTCTGATCTAAATTAGGCAAGAAAAGTTTCTACTGAATACGAATATTGACTAAATCAATGAATCATGCTGAGCCACCACTCCTGTATAGCCAACAGAAGAGAGGACAACAGTGGAAATTTGAACAGAGCAATAGATAAAGTTGAAAATGAAGCTATCAATGCCTGATTTTGATTTTCACTGTTAATGCTGACCATTACTGCTTCAAGATCAAATAAATCAGGAAGGTGTAAAACGAAATTCACCTTGACGTCAAACAGCAGGTTCACATGAGCTGGTTTTGTATAATTAGAGTTTGTTTGGGAAAAAAAAACTCTCTGAAACACACAAAAAAAAGAAAGACCATATGACATGACATAACAGCAACACCGAGAATGGTTGTTAAAACATGTTCGATAGATCCGATTTGCATGTTTAATTAAGCTATCAGCGCAGTACAACAGAGACCCAAACCCTAAAGCCGCAGAGTCAACAGTCCCTGTAATCACACCTCCCTCCGGTCAGAAAGGCTGACGAGAAGTGCAGAGAGGAGAGGAGGAGGAAGAGAGGAGCCACGCAAAGAGGGCAGAGGGGGGTGAAGTCACTCACTAATACACTGAAAGGGAAAGCCAAAGCTTTTCATTAACACCCTGTGAAAGGCACATTCACACTCCAGCCCACTAATTAAGTCAGGCCTCACTCACTGGGGAGTAGGAAAAAGAAGAGAGAGAAAGATAGGGCAGAGAAAGATGAGCGGAGTTCAGAAAAGACAGCAGAAGATTTGGAGTTGGAAAATTAAAAGAAGCAATGTGTCAAAAAAGTGGAAAGATGGGCAGGGAGATACTGGCACTCAGCAGTGACTGAAAGACACAAGCAGGGTGGTGCAGAGGTACTATCACTGCCTCTAATCAGGTTGATTTTAAAGTCACTCGTTGCAAGTCCGCTGCAGGCCTCATTAACTCACCCTTGGCTGGCATTATTGTTGAGACAGCGTTTGAAATCCACCAAAGGAATGGAGATTTGCTTTAATCCGGGACCATCAAAGGTAACACTGATGCTACAATGATGCTGTGCCACTGGATTAGGCCGAGCTCAGGGGGGAAAAAAGAGCGAGAGAGACCCATCCTAAAATTTAACCATTTCAAATTCAGTAGGTGACAGGTCTCAAGAGCCTCACCGGCACTAAAGATGACATGTTCAGACTGCATTTGAATAATCTGGATGGTCTAGGTTACATAATTTATCCATGACAATTTGGGCACATATGTCAGAGTACAGTCTGGCAAGCAGCATGTCTGTGTGGGGAAGCTTATAAGGGTAGGGATAAGCACCACACTGTCCCTGCATTTACTCTCCACCACTGCACTCTGCAAGGTACTGATTTGGGAGCATTTGCAATTCAAAACAACTTTTTGAAAAGAATATTTTTTCCTCTCATGAATACAGAATGTGGTAGGCAGGGTTTAAACTGCACATAGCAACAACAGGGGACCATTTCATGTTCAGACTACACCTGGATGAGATAAGGACTTAAGACTGGCTGTATATCTGGGAAATGGCAGTAAAATGTTGTTGTACTTTTCCACATGTTCAGTATTAGATTTTTCAACCAGGAAGCCTATCTCAAATCAAACAGAACGTCTCTATGTTCCAAGCAGGACAGTTCAGTTAAAATGACAAAGTTGTGGGGAGAAAAATAATAGTGATCAAGCAACACACGTGAGAGCTTTAGCACCTTAGAGAATGAATGTAGATGCTTGACAGCTGTGATAAATACCTACAGAAGTAGTAATACCTACTGAAATAAATACTTTTATCACTTTCTTACTATATTCTGAAAAAGTGTTTTCTTAAAGAGTAGCCTTCTCTAACTGAGAGACCAATCTCCTGTCTAGGAAACATCTGAATTTTGGATTTAAAATGTCTCATTTCTATTCATGAGAAAAGACAGAGGAAATTAAATTTCAAGACTTCAAGATTTAAGAACAGCCAAGGAAAGCTGTGTATTCTGGAATTTCTAAATGAATAAAGTATGCTTATTGTATGACTTTCATGTAATACTAACCATGTCCCAGCATGCTTTGCAGCCAAACACTGATGACACTAAGGATTCTCAGGGGAACTGAGGATGAGGTGGATAGATTGGGTATGAGGGTGGGGGGGATAAGTAGGAGTGGCAAACAGGCAAGAGATTGTGGGCATGAGGGCCCTGAGCTCATGGGGGAGCCAGGTTAAGCCAGTTAAGGGCATTAGACCTCCAGGCCGATGAAAAGAGGTCCTCCTAGATCAAATTGAAGTAAATCTAGCCTAAATCCACCATACAAAAGGAGTTTAGACTTTGCCATTGTGCAGACCAGAGTAAACAGGGGGTCCTTGGGTAAGCCTTCCCTAACAGCGGACAAAGGCAGAGACTTCAGGAACTGATCTTACCCCAGTAGGCCAGTGTTAGCACACAGATCACAGGGTTAGACACACTCAAACCTATCAGCTGCTACACAGGCCTCTATGGTCACAACACTCTCCTAAGCCTTAAACAAGCTATAAGTTCTCCACTGGGTCTGGCACTCAAGCATGCCTGCCGTGACTGCTCACATGATGCCCTGAAGACAGGAGTGAAGATAACTTTGTGTCAGGTCACTGGCTCTTGAGCAGACATCTCAAAGGACAGTTTCCTCACCCTCCAAGCTGTTTAACACAGTTTTCTTACAGGCCTAAAAGGATTGCTTAGCATTTCCACAACAACTTACAAAATCAAACTTCCATCATTCCATTCATCAAAGAATGAAGCGATTTTCCCAGATGGCTGTTAGGCACCTGTGCTTTGAAAGCAGGATCATTGTGCCAGAAAAAAAAAAGAAAACACTTCACAGAAAGACAAGCACAATCATCCTGTTAATGGTCTTAATTGAGGCATCGTCATACCCGTCAAACTCTAGCTGAACCTAGCACAATAAATATGTGTTCAATTAACATCCATCAACTGCTCCTAGCCACTGGTGCTGGAAAAACAAAGACAGCCCCTTGTCCATGGACCTAATTCAATTCACCTAGCAATCATATAATAATGCTCTCATTTTTTGACCTGCTTCAAATTATCTCAGGGAAAACAAACAATTCCTCTCTAAATCTCTGCCAAGACGATTGTTCTTCCACTCATAAGTCAAAAGCTTTGCCTTATCGTAGCTTGAAAGGGACTGAAGTAGGTATGAAATACAATTACTGTCAAGGTCCACACCCACAAATACACACAAATTTATACAGCGGTCACAGGCCCAGCAGCCGTGTTTGATCACCTGAAGAAAATACAACATTCCTTCAGTAATTATCAGCCAAGGAAACCATAACAGAATTCACACAACAGATGAACACAAAAACAAAAGAACCATTCAGTAGCAGTTACGCCCAAAGTGTTTTCATTGTGACGGCCATCAGCTGACAAAGCTGTTGAATGTAATGAAAGATAACCACTACAGGCAACCAGGTGCATCTCCTATTTCCCAGCAGTCTATTCATACTTCATGCAGAATGCTTGTTTGTGTGAGCATGTCTGAAATTAAGACAGATTCAAAAAGTCAGGTGGCTGTGTCCTGACTACAAAACCCATTCCAGTTACTAACAAACAAGTGATTCAATGACAAAATTTACTGATTGTGTTTGTGTGCGAGTACACGCCAGCAGTACTTTTATACTAGTTTAAATCTAGATGCACTATATTCAACTGTATAAGGATATATTGAGCAAAATGTATTTTGCTGAAAGACCTTATTGATGGAAGCATTTCATTTCTTCTTCATCAGTGTTGCATTTTTGTCACTCTTCAAGTTCTACAGTTCTCAAAATTATTTCTAGATACCAACTCATTGAAATAGAACTATATTTTCTCAAACATTTTCATATAAAGGAGAAAGCCAAAGTGCAGCCACTCAACAAAGAATGGAGGAAAAATATTTACAAAGGAGAGTTTTACCACATGGCTGTGTGTCAGCATATAGGCTTGTGCAAGTGAGCAGGCTCCAAATGAGCAGGAGGGTCCATCACAAGCCTAGCTATAAGAGATGATAAATAATCCAGCTGAAGTCAGCCATAAGGAGACTCTGCCTGTCAGTCCCCTTACTCTGGAACAGCCTGGGGTTATCATGACGCGCCAGCACATTTGGTGCTAGCATTTGACTGCTTCACCTCCTAATCGTGCCTCCTCCGGGCAGCACTCTCCGGGGACACCTCTCAACTTCTCCCTTTCCTGCTCCCCCTCTTTCCGCGGACTGTCTGTTGTTACACTGAACAGTCACACAACTGTGGACAGAGGAAGCTTGCTGAGTGGGAGACTTGTTTCCACCACTGGATGCGTCTGTTCAAACTGTCATTCGTACAACTGTCACTGTTCTAGTGACCTGGTTTGTATGATTCTCCGGTTTTTATCCCTGCAAGCCATGACCAAAACTTATAAGTAAAAAAAGGCTCATCATAGTAAAAATACACACTGTAATGTTTCTGGCTCTTGTGTGATACTTAAATGATAGTTTAAAAACATGCCAAACAGTTACCACATTTTATTGTAAACATGAGCATGTCTTGGGCAAGTTACTTGGATGTTTTATGTGGGTAGAAATTATAATGTTTATAACGTCGATGGCATCTACAGAGATCAGGATACAAAAATCCACATATCAACAATTGAGTGTTTGTGTTAATAAGTTAAAAAAATGCTTTAAAAAGCATATTTAAGATCTACAAACTTGCATTTATTGTGCCCAGAAGTATTAACTGCTATATAAATACAAATATATAAATAGTATATCAGATGTTATATGTTGGATTAAGAAGAAACGTTTAAATATTTGCTTTTATACATGTTATTTCATCAATGTTAACATATTTAAAGGTTTATTTCTAAGTCTGAAAACAGAGAACAGAGAATTGGCAGAATGATACTTCAATCCACCACATTTGACTCAACTCTAACAAGGCAATTTGGCACACATCGTATGTTCCTCTGCTCCAAAACACTGAGGTCCATCTCTTGTGTCTTCTGTCATTTTTGGCTTTGTTGCTGTGTCAACTCATGGCCCCTCAAAGTATTTCCAGATTGTTGCTCTGCTCTAATAAAATCCAGACCTTATAGCCACAGAATCACTATTCAGGTAACAGTGAAGTGAACTTGTCTCTACTCGCTTGTAAAATGATCTCCTACAGAAAAAGTTAGAAGCAGCACAATAACATTTTCTCATACATTCAACAGACATAGACTAGTCAATAACTTGATTCTGCTACCATGTATGTACAATAGAACAAGGATGGTGGTCCTATCAAATAGTTAAGTCAAGCTGTCACCATGATTTAACTCAGCTGTGCATGTAACTGAGCTGAGTGACTGAAATAGATCCCCATTGAGGGATCTATTTCCAAGGCCAAGGCAAGTTTGCATGAAGCCAACATAGGCCACATCTTCCTTTGTGGCTTGTAGTTCAGTGCATTTCTGAACCCACCCATTTATTTTGGTTTGCCTTAAACTATATTTATCTTTTCCCTTCTGACAAATGGGACTAGAAGAAGGATATAATGTAACGAGCAAAGACTGAACAGCTTTCCATCTCTGACTACTTTTAAGTATTGATAATTACTTCAAACATACAGAAATACACAATGTCCAGTGTACACACAGCAACTGTAATGATCTGTATCTTTATGTTCTGGTATGTTTGGTGTTCTAGTTCATTTGTCAGATATTTTATCTTGTATATCACTTTTCCTTACTTCCTGTTTTATTTTGTAGTAGTTCCCCATAGTTATTCTGTTTCTGATTGCCTCACCAATTTTCCATCATTTTGTAACTTCCCCTGTGGATATATACTCCTGTTTTTCAGTTATTCATTGTTATATAATCATTTCTTGTTTCCCATTTCATGTGGTATCCTTTTCGTGTTCCAGTTATTTTGTTCCCTGCAATTTTCAGTTCCATTCTCTATGGGTTTTCAGTTGTTTATTAAATTTATCTTCAAGCATTATCTGCTGCCTACGCCTCACTCTTCTCTCCTCATTGTCTGCACTTGGGTTTACTCTTCTTCAAAACATGACTGGCAACACTAAAGTGTGAAAAGTTTTATTTCCTTATTTGAGTTATAGTGGTGGGATGGTCCTTCCTGGTGGATCTGAAGGCATGGCAAAGGACTGAGAACTCTTGAAGCAAGTCATCAGGTTGTATCATGTGTTCTCTTTTAAGTGCCTTGCAATGACATTTGCTGTGATCTGGCACTATATAAATAAGATTGAATCGAATTATGTTTAGTTATTGACATTCATTTTGTTTTCACTTTTTTGTGTGTCATTTGGTTTGGCCGAGCTAGAAGTTTCTCTCGTGTCATTGTGTTAGGTCAGTTGTTTGTTGAATTAAGTTACCCTCTTTTGAGTATCGTCATCTTTAGTTGACCTCTTCTATGGATCTATTTGCCATTCTTTTTGGATTTTTGTACTAATTTTGAATATTTTGATGTAGATATAAATCCATTTTTGAGCATATTTCCGTGTCCTCTGTGCCTGACTGCTTGATCCCTGACAAACAGAAGATACTGTATCATTTGATCCAAGAGTGGTATTGTTTGCTTGGACTCTTGTTTCTTTAGTCAGCATTCCGACTAACATGTAAAAGAAAAAGGAGTGGGGGACTCATGTCCACCCACACAAACTTCTCCCTTGAGCTAAAAATTTTGACAGTTGTAGTCCAAAGAGCATCGCAGAGACTGAGTGAATATGCCACAACTAGAACTTGAAGGTTTAAATGATGCAAGAGGGTGGGCTACTCAGCAGGATGAATCAGAATTTCTCAGTGCATGGGTATACACTCAAAATATGAATTATTAAGTGGCTATCATACCCCCATAGTATGAAAATAAATCCAGGGGTGAATGGAATAAGATGGGGCTGAGGTAGCGGACCTGAATACTAATGTGGAAAGAGATACCGATGCAGGCACAGGTACTAAAAGGACGTCAAGATGCTCACTTGGATCTCTTACTGCAAGTGCCTAATGGTATCTTTTAACCTCTGACACAGCAGACCATAACAGTGCTCTAATATCCAACTGGATAGTTTTACTGACCGATTAAGTGAATCAAGTAACTCAAAATAAACCAAATTGTCCAGGAATATCCAAAGAGAAAAGGCTAATTCTACGATTAATGCTGTGCTTCAAACAAATAGTGGATAACTAATTAATTCAAAACTTTTAAGAAACTATACAAACTCTGACTATGATAGGAGAAAAAGCCAGGGAGGCATGAACATAAGGATTCAAGCTCAATGGACCATGAATAACCAGGGAAACTTTCAGGCCAATCAAGGAATCAGTTCTATAGAAGTCACTGTTCTGTTGAACAAGTATGTTTTTTTAACAATGATGCTACCATTTGCACTTATTTCCATTATTGTCAATATATCACCAATATCATGATGCCAAAATAAAGAGCAGATAATTGACACAGCTTAGGCACAGCATTTTTTTACAATCCATACGCCAAATGAACAAAGAAGGATTTCAGTTAGGGCTTTCCTTGCTGTCTCTGTTATGTACTCTCATAGTGAGTGGGGCGGTGGCAGGTTCTCCACATACAGGTGGTGGTGGAGTGAACACAACATATTAGCTGAGGCCATTAAAAAGTTTTATGCTTATAATTTCCATGCATTTATTTAGAGCATTGTAAAATTTTTGTCACATTTCAATAATCTTTCAAAATTTTCTTGAGTAAAAAGTCAATTGACCTTTGAAAAAGGCATCCTTGCATTTTCCTGCTACCACCGTAAAAGCATAGAAATGTTATGACAACAATAGCAATGATAATGTGATAGTATCACATTGGCATTAAATGATAATGCTGATAATGATGAGTAGTATTAAATGATATTGACAGTATCATATTAGTACTACAAGATGTATTGAAAATTGTCTAAAACGTCAAGAATCTAATAATATAATGTATCCTCCAATAAAAGCAGTTCTTGAAAAAGGGATCTCTGGTAATAGTACTAATAAAAAGTTGGACTGACCCAAAGAACAATGGCTTTCATTCACCAACAGTTCTTAAGAACAAATTTCTTCTTAAATCATACTCCATCACTTTTTATGAAGATTGTGCCATTCACAAATGTTTTCTCATCCAGAAACACTCCTGAGTACCATTACGCACATTTGAGTGCTGACATGTTTGAACTAAATAAGTGTTTGTGTTGTCTTCAGTTGTGCAGTCCGGTCCAACCCTGTTCCACCACAGGTGCAGGTCATTTTCACCTTTGGCTTTATGGCCACTGGAACATTTCAACAGGGCCTGGAAGACAACGTGGGCATATCACAGCTGTCCATCAGCAAGTCATAGATGCAATAAATCAACTGGCCTTACAATACATGAAGTTTCCATAGACAGTTGAAGAACAAGTCACAGTCAAGACATCCAAAACCAATGAAGCAGTAGACTGCACACATGTGCATTAAAGCACCCTCGCCAGATCCATTTTTATACCACAAACGCAAGCAATATTCCTGGTAGATTCCTAGCACCACCTCAGGAATGTGGTCTACCGCGTCCCAGGAGGAGTATGCGACTCCTTCATCTTACATTACAGCTCCGTTATTCATGCGCCATGAACAAAGAGCAGCTGGTGGTGCGTGAATCATTGGTACATATCTTTCAATAATTACATTTTTTTATTATGATTCATCCGAGAAGGAGCTTGAGGATATGTCCTTGCTCGCTAGTCAATAACACCACTGACCAACCCTCAGAATCACCAGGAGGTTTAATTTAATCAGATCCACTTGCCAACACTTGCTCCACAATCAAGTGCACCATAGGTATCTTGAAAGGATGCTGTATGTGTTTGCACCCAGCCCTTCAGTCTCATACCCTTTTATGGGAATTTCCAGGGGTTTACCTATGCAAATTAGGGACTGGCGGCACATCCTTTCAATTCACAAGGAGAATGGCATTCACCAATCTAAGAGCAAGAACAAGTTTGTGTTCTAAGAACACGTTCATGAATCTGATGGGGAGTTTTCTTAAGAACAACTGAAGAAAGATATTGGTGAATGAGGTCCAAAGCTAATTGTATGCTGCCATCAGAGGGCAAAAAAATAATCCACTTTATTACAAATATTAGCTGTTTAGAGTGAAATGTTGAAGAACCTATATGCTATGGAGAATATGCCATAAAATCAAGTCAATAATCCTCAAATATCTACTTCCTACCTGAAGTGTTGCAGGTATAAACTGCACTCTGGAAGGACTTCAGAGGACAGTGTGGACAGAGAAACATCAGTTTAGTTTTATCACAACTGCAGAACAAAAAGAAAAGTGTGGAATTTAGAGTTTTGACTGGAATGTGCACGTGCTTGTCAGAACACTCATCATCAATGTTATACCACCTCCTTCAATAATTGTACATGTAATATTTGTTTGCAATGTTACTATCAAACATTAAGCGTCTTTGTAGAAGGATAAAAGAAAAGCAATAATATAAGTAGCACTATTGCTGTTGTTCTGATCAAATTTGATTGAATAAAAACAAAAAAACAATAAGATGATGTAAGCTTCTGCTGCAGTTTGTCTAATATAAGAGGCCTGAGAATATGGAGGTTAATGTAATTGAGCTTTTCACCACAAGATGGTGTCTGTCTTTGAGGTCGTATCCCCTGTACATGCTCCTAAAGCTCTGGGATGTTCTGTGACTGTCACAAACCAGAATTACATACTGACTATGGTGTTCACATCATTCTCCTAAAATAAAGACACTCCTACACAGATCTAAAATGGACTTCTTGCACATTCATCGTATTTTCCAGCATTGGTTATGAACTGTATAGCTTTTGGAAATAGGCCAGTCTAAGTTTTTGCTTCCATCCTGCTCTCCAGTTACATGCATGTGCATTCAGCATGTTGAGCATACTCAAAGTGTGCAACAACTCTTTCAATTTCATTTGACTCACAAGAATATCAGTGTTCTTAAATCCCAAAATAAGAATAAATGAAAAAATGTTTGACTTTATGGGAAAAAATAAGCAAAGCACACATAATCAATACATTTCATTTGTTTGTTTGTTCCAAAAAAAGATCCAAAAACTTTCTGTATGAAAGATAAAATGACAAAATCTTGTCTAGTGATACTAAACAGGCCAACTGTAATTAGAAAACATCTGGAAAACAGTTGCCAAACAAACTGATGTCAAACTGTTTATCGCAGCAAGGAGATGGAAAGACAAAGCACAGCAGAAAAGATAAATAATGGTGCTGGAAGGTCATAACACATCACAACTACTCGGATTGCTTTAAAACCTGAAGCCTACATGAAGCTATTCCCCGACCATGTGTGTAGCAGCATCCAGCCAGGCAGTGCTGTTGTAAGATCATCATGTAGTCTTATAAAAATAAAGTATGCATCAAACTTCTTTATAAATTTTCTTTTTCCCTCTCTTTTCTCACAGACGATGACTAAATTGCACTACCTTTGTGTTTCAGCAGAACTTTGAGTGTCTTGGTTTCACCTCCAAATCCCAGGTGGAAGCAGAAGCCGTCCAGAGCAAATAAAATAAAAAGAAATAATAAATGTAAAGCAAACACAGCCTCCGGAAAAGGCTTTGTCTCTTTCAATGATTATTATCATTATTCCCATAATTAGGACGCTGCCCCATGTACAGAAGCTTAAGATTCCCCAATGCTGCTAGCTTTGCTCCATGCCATCCCCAACTCTCACTCTCTGCCTGCTTTCCTGTCCAGCACCTTTTAAATAAACTCTATTTCACTTCATTTGGGGCCACCCAGGTCAGGAAATTTGTCATTCAGTAAGCCTTTCAGATCTGCAGCTGAATTTTTATGTCACAGTTAGAGGTCAGAGTTTGGAGATCTGAGTGAAACATCTGATGACATGTACAGGCACAACACTATAACCACCCATTTAAAAAACTAATGAAAAAAGAAACCTTGTATCCATACATTGATCATAACTTTAGCCTTTAACCAATCAAAGATGAATGGAGTGACAGTAAAGCCCAGTGTTTATCAAATCCATATCTGTACTCTGTTTTACCAACCTGGGCAATAGGTAGAGGGGAATGGATAGGAGACAAGCAGCTCTCTCTACATTCTACATCTGGCTGCTATTAGTAGCTGTGCAAGACTGAATTGAGAAGGTACTGTGGTACTATAATGCTGTGATCTTGAGACAAACGGGTCACAGACATTTCATGAAGACCCCCGGAAATTGCATCAACTTGTGAAAATGGGGCATAATACTTCTTTAAGAACTTTCAGAAGCCCTTGGTTGGCCTGAGAGATATGTACATTTCTTTCCATCACGTACACCATTAATAAACACCAGTCATTCAGTTCCATTAGCAGTTGCACATGCCTTTGCCATTGTTCTGCGTTCACTATGTTTGACAGAGCATTTTCTTTCTTTCTCCTTGCTCTTCTCTTGTTTCAGAAGTAGGCTTGCTTTACAACATTTTTGTCCTGGTGGTCTTTGAAAACTTCCAAGAGTTACCTTCTTTTAAGAACTAAAGTGTCTGCTCTCCCACTGATAGGTCTATGATGCTTTTCAGTCTGCTCGTGGCCTGGTGACACTCTTTTATATAAAAAGATTTCTAATTTGGGAGTGATTATGGACTGTGATTTTAAATTCAACAAGCAAATCGCTGCCGTTGTACAGAATAGTTTCCTTCAATTAGGACAGATAGCAAAGTTAAAGCCTGTTCTGACACGGCTTTGAAAAGGTGATTCGTGTTTTTACCACGACTCGCCTGGACTACTGCAGTGGTCTTTATATTGGAGATAGCCACTCTGCTCTTTCACGCCTGCAGCTTGTCCAGAACGCTGCTGCTCGCCTTGTAACTGTAGCGCACAGGCGTGAGCATATTTCACCATTTCTGTCTTCTCTTCATTGGCTTCCTGTGCACTATAGAATTGATTTTAAAAAAAGTGTCCTTTTGGTATATAAACGTCTGAACAGTTTTGGTCCACCCGACCTCTCTCACCAGCGATATGTTCCCTCTTGTTCCCTAAAGTCTGCTGATCACCTGACCAAAAACTAGTCTAAAGCTTAAGGATGATTGGACTTTTGCATTAATTGGAGCAAGTTGCTTTTAGATCTTCGGCAGGCTCATTATTCCCTGTTTTTAAATCTCTTTTAAAATCACATTTGTTTTCTCTAGTTTTAACCACAATGCGAGTTTTTGAACTCTGATTTCAAGTTATTGTTTTACTTATTCTGCCATTCCATGTTTGCTTTTATACAGTATGTCTTTTGATGTTTGTGTTTTATATATGTCTGTAAATGTATATTTGACTGTACAGCACTTTGGGTCGACTGCTGTTTTAAATGTGCTTTATTAGTAAAGTTAAGCCAGCGGAAAAAAAGATTCCTAAATGGTTGATGCAATATTTTGTGGAATACACTAAATTAAAGTTGGGAGTTTATTCTTGAGTCTTAACTTGATGACTCCAATCTAGTTCTGACAAAAGCATGAGAAGTTTAAGAGAAAACCTGTCATACTACAAATACTTAAGGTTTCATATTACAGAAGATTTAAATAAATAAGTTTGTGATCATCTGCCAACCCTGTATCCCCAATACTCACTTTTTATATTGTGAAATCTTAAAAAAGGGATTTTACAAAGATGGCTTTATAAAGTCTTCAACAAGCCTGTTAAAAGAGTTTCCAATTGTATCTTGCAAGTCTGGTCCCAAAGCACCTAAACTATATAACAAAGTCTAATAACTTGTACTGGTGCCAGAGTTTGACCTTCTGCTTTCCTATCAGAGCCAGCTGTTTGTCCTTCTTCACTCTGCATCTTTCTTCCCTTTTCCACACACAAAGCACCAAAAGAAGAATCAAGGCGGGAACAGTTTGAGCTACAGGGAGAAGGTTTCTACAATTCATCTTTTATCCCACACATAATACCTAGCAAGAAGAGTGTAGGAGTGAAAAGGTGCAATAAAGTGCAGGGAAAAATAAGAGATGAGAGCTGATGGAAAAAAGAAGAGCAACTGAGTAGGAGAAAAAGATTGTCACTGCTTTACTTTTCTTCAGCATATATTTCATGTTCTCTGATCTTAGGATGAAATGTTAAAAAGTCGTCCCAGAGAGATACAGAGAGCAGGGAGCAGCTTTTTATTTCTACTTTACTAGCTTCAAGTATGAGAAGTACAGTTTGAAGTATCACCAATTCAGACGTCTTTGAATCACAGAATGCTATGTGTTCTTACAACACACATATTCTTATGTGAACTATTGTTAGTGCACCTATTGTCCTTGAATCATTCACTTCTAATCTATTCATGCTAAGTTAACAGTCTCAAACCCCAATGAAGCTATAGCTCTGTCTGATTATCACACAAAACATGGCTTGTTTACAGTAGAATGCTTTTAACTGCTGTTTCATATTAAGATAAGATAAACCTTTATTCATCCCACAAGTGAAAATTCAAAGCTACGATGACAAAGCACAGCTGCAGGAGAACATGCAACAGATATCTGACAGAGACACCACAATAGAAAACTCAGGAGATTCCCATAATCACATCACAGTGAGTGATCATATGCTTCTTAGTGAAAAAGTTCTGAATCCTACCTACGTGAAGACTGATGGCTCACCTGTTAAGCTGTCTCCGTTCTGCCTCTACATTATTTGACAGGTGAAGAAAGGGAAAGGAAGAGATAAAAACTCAGTTTGGGGCCTGTCAAAGGATCATTTCTATGGCAGCCAATGGGAGTGACTATTGTGGCATTTATGGATTTGCCTGGTTTGATAGACACTCAGTGACTGACACTGCTGCACGAAGCATTGTCAATGCTAAAGAAAATAGCAGAGCATGATCAAATCCTTCACTGTCTAACATTTCTACACCACAATAATCATGAGATTAGCCACGCACCAGTCATCGCCACACATCTCTCTTGCAAAGAAGGCAAAGCATTATGAGGCAGTTTGTCTTACCTAAAGAATGTTTAACAAGGGGGATTACAAAAGTAGTAATTCAGACCCTGTGTTTCAGTCTCATCACACCGATAACAATTGCCTCACTTTCTGAATAAACAGAAATGTACTATTTCTTACACGAAAACCCTAATCACAAGATGTTTGCTTCAAATTAAACATTTTCTTGAGACTTTCTCTCAAAGCTTGGTAATGATGCTTTTCACATACAGGAGGAGAATATTGTTTCACAGAGAAACATGTGTTTTGAAATAAGATCAGAAACTGAGAAATGCTTATTTTTCCTCATTATGCATTTTAGCAATATGACAACATCAACTGAAATTCATGCAGGTTGGTTGTGTTGGGTCAGGCCAGTGAAACTGACCAATTGGAGCAGACTGGGCTTTTCGGGGGAAGGGGCAGCCTTCATAACTTATGTTCTTAAAATAAATCTTTAAACATACAGAAAAAAATAGTCCTGTGCTTGCAAGAACTTTAAAAAAAAGCTTCTCTCCTCGGACAAACTGAGATGAACCTGTTCGAGATGAACTCCTAATCAACCACTGGGCACAGGCAATGGCTCTGATGACTCGTGAAGGGTATTCATTGGAGAGGAGTTTAACATCATCGCGTCTGATTGACTAGGCTCTCAACCACAGAGGGTTAAGGGGGCTCCTGGGGTTCGCCTGGTCAGACAGAATAAGATGGGGCTTGAGAAAGAAAAAGAGACGCAGAAACAGAAGACCGGGCCCTTCAGTAAATAGGTCGTCCACAGAGAACCAGGCAGCACTCTAATGGAGCCTCTCACAGCCAGTCTGTCAGTCAGTCAGGTGAAACGAGGTCTAACTGGGTCCTAATGAAGACAGCTTCACACCAAGCTGTCTTGAAGCTGCCCAAATAAAAAGCATACGCACTTATTGTCTACCTTCCATACTGTGGAATATTGCCCACTCAATCTCACTAACAAGAACAAAGGAAGACCCAATTTCAAGTGCAAGGCAGACAACAACAATTTTAGTCTTTGGAATGAACATACTGCACTTGAAAAGCAGAAAAAGAAGACTGTTGCACTGTACTGCTCTGACAATGATGTCTGCAGGTCAGATGTTGAAGATCATTTTGGCTGTGCTAATACATACAGATTAATACACATACACTAAGTTTTGTCTTGTGTTCATTAGCACTCAAGGACGGCATCTTAAGCAAACCAAGAATTATGGAATTATGTGATACAAACTCCTATAACAAGCTTTATAAAAGTCTGCTTTGTTTGTACTTTTCTATATTGTCTGTGTATTGTATTGTTGTCTACAATCATTAATACAACAACTTTTTAATAATTCATAAAATAAAATATTCAATTAAATATTTAATTAGTTATTAATAACAAACAACCATGACTCTGCTTAGCAGAGATATTAAATATGCATATATACGCTCAGATAGATTTTTAACAGATTTATAACCCTTCCCAACAAAGGACTATGGTAGGTCGAGGGATTTGGATGGTAACTGAAAGACCTTGGAGATAGGCCTAATATTAAGTTTGCATTCAAATGTAATGAACCATGTTCTAGAAAGACAAGCTACAATAAAACCACTTTTCAGACAAAAATGCATTCAAATATTCTTTTTTTCAAGTGAACCGTAACACTTCAAAGGTCCCCTAAAGACAACACACCAAAACAGCTACACATCAAAGTATTGCAGTGTGAGCATAGATAGAGACAGGTCATTCATGACATTCCAATGTGTTGATTGAAATGCTTTGAGGTTGCTACAGGGACATTAAATAAGTTGAAGAGCCAATCACCATTCCATGGTCCATCTCAGCCCAGTAGCACTGCCTCAGGACAAAGCCCCCGGCTGGCCCCTAACCAAGCCTTGGCCTGCTGTTTCTATGGTAAGTGCTCTGTCACGAGGCTGCTAGAAGCTACAGCATATGCCACCAAGTCCCTGGTGTATGCCCCATGGTAAATTGAGGCCCTGCTAATGGAGGAATGATTTTCTGTATGTACTGTATGTCTATCGGTCTGCTATGCCTTAGACTGACCTTCAGCTGGCCCACTTCTACTCTTCACTGGCAAATGGTTTCACGGCTGGATGACTACAGACTGACTCGCTACATGTGTGAACTACAGAGAGACAGAGGAAAGACGAAATGAGAGAGAGAGAGAGAGAGAGAGAGAGAGAGAGAGAGAGAGAGAGAGAGAGAGAGAGAGAGAGAGAGAGAGAGAGAGAGAGAGAGAGAGAGAGAGAGAGAGAGAAAGACCCCCTTGTCTCTCCTTGAACTCAGGGTTCAGTGGAAGAAAACACTTACTTTGAAAACCCGGAGCGCAGCAGACTAGATTAACTTTATTCCCCTGGTAAAACTGGTGCCACTAAAAATTTTAGGAAACACACAAATTAGTAATAATTAAAGCATATTCATAAGTTTTCTATATCTAAACCATAATAAATGCTTTTGTAAACGGTCACAAAGAAAATTGGTACAAGAGTTTAATATATAGAGTTTTATATATATTTCTCTATCCATCTGTATACCTCTCTCTCTCTTTCACATATATAGTCATAGATGGACTATGGTGTCCATCAGATCAATTACCAAACTATTCATCAGTCAAGCTACGGTTATAGTTCAGTTTGCCTATTTCACTGGCCCACTGTCCCAGTGCATGGCAGCAGAATCGAGTTGTTGACTAAAGAATGTGTGATGCTGCAATGCTGCTGTGGTCTGTGTGAGAAAACGTTCAAGACATCCAGTTTCTTCCAACTTTCTCTGTTAAAATCATCGATCTCCTAAAGTTACTTGCCTTTATTAGAACACAGCTTTTATCAGAAATGCTTTAAGTGACTATGAGGTGACTGTAGTCTTTACAGTCTGCTTTTCAGTTACAGTTTCTGACACATTACATTTCTGACCAATATGAAAGGAAAATTTATTTGTATAGCACATTTCATGTACAAGACTATTCAAAGTGCTTTATGTAAAATAAAAGCATTGCAGCGGGGAGCAGAAAAAGCATTAAAAATATGTAAAAGAAAAAAAATAGAAAGATAAAATAATTAAAATGAATTAAAATGAATAAAAACAAGCAACAGTCTCGATAAGTTAAAAGATACAGCGCAGATTTTTATTAAAGTTGCACTTCACTGTTTCTACCAAAAAAATGAGAAAAAGATGAAACTTTGGAGCATGTGCTGACTGCCAACACACATTTTAATCTAGATTAAAGTATACTTGCAGGAATGATCTGATCGCCTATCATATAATCTGGGTGTGTTTGTCCTTTTTTGAGAAGCTTGATTTCTTAGTATTTCGGTCAGAATAACATGTTTACATGCATTATGAAAGGTCGGTTTTGTCCAGTCAAATCCAATAATTCCTTTTGTCATTTTAGCATGCTTAGTGATAGAGATAGGATGGAAAAGAATATGAATGCACTGCATCTAATCTAACTGACACATCAGTGTCATTGCCCATAAATAGCCCACATGTTTCTGTAAGTCATGATCACTTGAACTCATTTTATTTCAAATTTGAACATGATTAATGAACTGAGTGAATGGAAACTGTTCCTTCTCAATAGGCTAATCTGGTATTATTAATTGTCATTTCTTTTCCATTTAGTAGACACTTATATTGGCAGTGTTAATGCTGATGAATTCAAACGAGCATCTGATTCCTTCAAACTAAAAACATTACAGTCGAGATTTAAGCTTCCCAGAGGGTGGATTTCCCAATCTAGAGACATTTGTGGAATTTTCTGATGAGAACCTTTACTCCACTCCGTGGTACAGTTAAAGCTTTGTCCGACTTTTCTGTGTAGCATTTAGGATAAGATTCTGAAAACAAAAGCAATTAATAACTGGAGTAATGCAAAGAAAATAGTTTTCAGACATTTCACAGCATCAGCTCACAAAAGTGTACAGTGAGCCGCGTCTGAATTTATGAACGTTGCCCTGGGCGAGAGCAAGTCTGTCTATTCCCAGTTAGATCGCTCTTACACACAAGCAATAGAGTCCTATAAACATGGACTCAAGGCTGTCATCAATCTGATGGTAGTTGGTGGACAGAAAAACATCCAGGGCCACACAGATGAGCTCAGAAATGTTCTGGTGCTTCTGAGGCATCATGCTGATGGAGAGGAGCAACAATGGCAGAAACATTACATTCAAGATTTTTTACAATGCATCAGTATTGCCTCCCACAGACCGTTGTGTAAACCGGTCTTTGTTCTAGAATTGGACCAGTGGAACTGTGAGTAGCAGCTGATCAGCAGCAGCATATGCTCGGCACCCGCAGTCACAAGAAGCAACATAGGCGTTGTTCGGCTGAAAATGTAGTTACGGTCGACAGCGTCGATGATGCAATAGTCATACATTGTAAAACAATCTGTCATGTGGCATTCGCTTCTTCGGCCTGCAATTTTTTAGGTTTGAGATGTTTTAGATGGTGAAAATTTGCTCTTCTTTAGTCCCTGCTCCCAGTAGCTGTTAGAGTGCCTCCACCATAAGAATCTCCCCCTGCTTCTCCAAACAGTCATCTGAGTGCTGCTTACTACTCATGACTACATCACTCAACCCACTTAAAAAAGTACAACATAAGGTTTCATGCACTATTTCCTGTAATATACATTTTTTTTTTTGTTTGCTATGTACATTTTAGATGGATTCTATTACTTTCTATAACTATGGGGTTTGGGAGTGCTTTTTGGATGTATCCCGAACACAGCTGTAAAAAATAGAAAAAACAGGCCTTAGTAGGGCTGGGACATTGGTGTGGTAGGAGAAGTGGAGCAAGCTTGGTGATACTGCATCTAGTATTTTGTTCATATTTAATTGTGAAGATAGCTGTATTTTTATTGTTTAACAAATACATTCTTTACTCATGATGACAGACTTCTAAGACATGCGCACCTATATGTAAACAGTCTGGAAGGAGCACTGATTAGAACATGTTGCATTTGAGATCCTTTGAACTTAAACAAACAAACCTTTTCATGTATGTTGAATTTGTAGGACGACATGTCCACTGCCAGTCAAGCATGCCACTGCCCACGCTTAATCATAAAGAAATTTTGTTTAAACAGAATTTCTTTACTTCAATTTTTTCACAATGGCTTGCAACCCAGTGTGTGTCTGCCATTCTGTGGGCATCGAACATAATTACAGGGCTTTGTAGGTTTGTAAAGGAGTATTGGGGCTAGACAAAGCCATCATTACTGTACACATACACTGCAGACACAAAAGCCCAGAACTGGGTACAAAGCAATCACTACAAGTGTATTATCTTTCTTGCACAAGTCTATAATTAGTTTTCCCCTTGTTACAAAGTGGGCATATGTTTCATGGAAGAATGAAAAGAAAAAGATTACTTCAAACCCAAACCCTGTCCTCCTTCGCTGAGATAAGACAAGAGCTACAGGGAGAAACTTTATAATGCGTCTCCATATCAGAGAATGTTGAGAGTTCAGAGGAAAAGAGGAATGAGGAGCCTAGGGCTTATGTCTTCCAATTGCAGCGTTCCCAAGCACCAACTTTGAGTTACAACAATAATGATGCTAAAAGGGACAGGAACAAGATCTGACCACGTGTGTTCATACTTGTTCTTAAAGTTTCCCCATTTCATGTGCTTCCTACACAGCCAATAATATCATAATACAGTATGTACAATACATCGTAATTCAAAGCAGGAGCGTATGGACCAAAATCCACATTTTTGGTACATTTGGACAGAATATTGATACAGTAATAATGGGACAGTTTTGGTTTTTTTTGTATTTTCTTTAATATTGACAATACTATCATCGGAAACTCCTACTCCCTGTGCTCTCACAAACTGCATTTTAATACTGCTTCATTCCAAATCATTATTCTCACTTACATTTATTTCCTGGTTTTGTTCGAGAACAAAGTCATTTTGAAATAGAGAGTGATGCAGTCCATAAAGACCATATGCTAACAAGCAGTCACTGACTTTATTACTGATTGTAATGAAAAAAAGACACCATAAGTGCCTGTGCTCTAACTAAGTTTCTTTGAGTGACCATTTTATACGTAAATCAGTTTGTAAACCAGTCAGTTAACATATCATTTCATGTGCAGCCTTGCAGTCAGCTGAATGTGCTGCTTCCACTGACTGAGGAGGGCAGACAGAGAGGCACATGAGGAAAAGCTTGTGGGGCTGGTCTGGCAGCTCTTTACACAAAAAACATAACTACAGTTTGGCTTTTTTTTTTTAACAAAACAGCGGCAAAGCCGCAAAGTTTGTAACAATGATGAGAAGTCATGAGCGAGTGTGCAGCTTACTGGCTTTGTGCCTAATTCACAGAAAGAAAGTGAGGGTTGGGCTATGCTGTCAGAGAGAGGGGGGAGATATAAACACAACTATGGAGCTAAAGAAACAGGTTATCGAACACAAAGTTAGATTAAACTGATATAACTGTCCCTATCAGATGTTAAGAAGTCCAGTACTGCCCATCATGTCTTACATAAACACTGATCTGTGTATGCCCCATTGCAGAATGAGTAATGTCAAATAAAGGAGCGCTTCTTCTTTGAAAAAGCAGTGGAAATGCTGATTTATACATTATTACAACAGAATGATTTTGCCTGAACTTGATGTAAAATCAATTTTTTTTAATAATCAGTTTAAGAACTGAATGGCATTTTAAGAATGTACTAAATAACCCACGAGAGCCATAGGAGCAGAATTTGAATTAGAACTCATTCCTCAAAGAAGCTGAAAATGTTGAAAACTTATGAATCGCTTAAAATTGTGTAGAAACACAATAGAGATTTCAGAGTTAAAGCATATTCATCTAAAAGCAAAACGGGAAGCTAAGTGTTGTTCAAAAAGAGACAGTTTGGAATCTAAAGAGGGGAGAAGTAAATGTTTGAATAGATAGTATGAAGAATGGAACTATACGAGGAGGAAAAAGGACTGTAATGGCGAATGTGTGTTAGTGTTTTTGTGCATTTGCGTGGGTTGGAATGTGTCTTTGTACATGTATATGTATGTTTGTATATGTGGTCTTACATGTTTGTGTTGGTAACTGTTCTGGTCCAAATGCGATACCATGTTTGTCTGCATGTGTGGTCTACTATGTGTGTGTATTTGTGTATTTGTATGTGTGTGCTAGTGTGGGTGCGACTCGTGTGCTGCTATGTGTCATTTGTCAGTTCACAAAATGGAATTAAATACCAACTGATTCTGAAAGGCCAAAATGTCAACTCCCATTGACTGAACCTGAGTGTAAGTATTTCCAGTGAGATCTGTTAAAACTGGTCCTAATTCAAGTTTTTCACGTGTCGTAAAAATATTTGAACTTAAGTTTTAAAGTTAAAGTAAAAGTTATCTAAAACCTGATAAAGAAACATGAAAGCTGATGTGTTTCCTGTGTGTCATTATGTTGCCATGGTGACCGAAAGTAAAACATTCTTTCTGACTCAGGCTGAAAATGCACATAAACTTTGTTTCTAACCACTTGTTTTGAGGGAAAAATGTATTGACCAAGTGATACGACCCCTCTGATAAGCCTGATGGATAAAGTTAGATTGTGGAAGAGAGGACAATTTCTCCTACATTGTGGTCCTAACATTAGGCTTGTGGTGGAAAATTGTGGACACAGGAACAGGTTTAGGAGAATTTTTATCTGGCAAATGTTTTACCTTCTCTCATTGTCAGTGTCTTTTCTCCATCCTCATTCTGAACATTCAGATCCATAGAACCCATTATAAAATCTGAATTTAGCTAAATTAGACATCAAATGTCTTTCCTCACACTTTCAGTCAGGAAGTAGATACATTTTTAAGTTGTTTGCTGGAGATTTAAACTTTTTTTTTAGAATTATTTGACATACATAAATATTAAAATTATATTAGTTATCTACTGTCTGAGCTGAATAATTTGGCATTTGAATAGTATTTAAGTAGAAATGAAAACAAACGCATCATACAACAAGTCTCCCCACTCCCTCAAAGAGAATGCTATTCAGTTTCCATGTCTTTCTATCTGATTACGCTAAGAAAAGGCAACACATCTGCAGTGAGCCTTTAACCTGCAATGACATCCTGCCCTCCCTCAACACTGCAGAGATATTTTAAATCATAAAATCAAATCACAAAAATGTCATCTCTTGTGGCCGATGTTCAATATGGTGCAATTAGTTTACATCAACTATAAATACTTTTCTTTTAAGTAGGTCTATGCTGGTTTCAATAAAACATAAGGGGTTATAATAAACTGCAATTTTCAAATGAGAAAGTATATGAGACACGACTAATTATCTATCTTAAGAGCAATATTCTATCTAAATTCTGCACTGGGGCCTCTGCTTTTTTGGACAGTAGTTATGAGCACACTTACTCTTTGAGTTACATCTGAGCAGGTGATGGTGATTATCTCCCATCTTTTCCAAAAATGAAAATAATAGTGCTAATCAGAAGTAGTTAAACATTTCCATGTTTCTATCAAAACGAGGCAATCGTATAATTTATTCTATCAACTCCAATATGTCACACTTATTCAAAAAAATTGCAAAAGCCTGCGATAAAGAAAAAACAAAACAAGCGGAGGTAAAGATGAGAAAATAAAACAAAAAGACCAAAGGAAAAGGGAAAAAAGAAAAATAAATTGAGTGAAAAACCCAAGAACAGAGCAGAGGCCAGGAGAGTGCTGTCATGGGAGAGACGGGAGGCGAGTGCCATGCTATTGAGCGCCTGGAAGAACACAGTCTCTGATTTCTTCTCTTTCTGCTTTTTTTCCTTTTCAAAGAGCACTTGAAAGCTCTTCTGTGGTACTGGGCAGGTGGGGGTATATTTTGAGGAGGACTGAGGCTGCAAATGGGCAGGGCTGGGTAAAGCAGCTCCCTCTCTCACTCTATCCAATGCACACAAGTGGAGGACTCAGAGGTCCAAAGGCCCAGTGGCCCAAAGCTCCCGCCAAGCATCTCTGAGGAGCCTTCAGCCAGGAAGAAGTGGAAACTGAAGGCATGAGACTGAGCACCTACAATAAAAGCTAACCATAAAAGCTGCCTAAAACTATCCACACTTAGAAAAAGCAGAATATCGATACATATTTCAAGGGATACTACACTGACCTTATCTTTTTTTCCCCAAAACAATCTGATACTCTCATCCACAGTAGAACAAACTGAGAGTGTATGCTCTTTCAAACTGTTCTATTTTAGAAGTTTCAAACAAGTCTAATGATGTATCAAGTACTCCTACTGTAAGTATTAGTCACTGCGCTTCAAACCAACTAAAAGTAAGTATCTCTACCAAACATGAACAATATCATATTAAAACTTATTTCAAATCATCAGTAACTATAGCTACAACTTACTAACCATAGCTACATTCATGAGTTTCATAATTTGAGTCCGACTTACAGTTATGTTCTCATGGAGACCTGTTTAATCCAAATAGGCTGCTGCAAAACACTGAATTGACGCAATCTAGATATTTTTTTCTTTTTTTTTTTTTAAGTTTTCACTTTAATATAATTGATCAAAACAGTAACCAGCCTTTGAAACACTTGGTCCTCTGGGAGAGTCTTCAAACAGTATCAATTATAGAAATCAGCTCAGCAGAGAAGAGTCAATTCCCTATCAATAAAGTATTCAGCGGCAATCGCCAGGAGAATAAGGGAGAGATGAGCCAAGAACAAACCCACAGGACTGGCTAAATCTACTGCATAGTGAATGCTCCAATAAACTAAGACACCTCAGATGATCAAATGGGAGGTATTCCAATCAAACCCTGAATGGAGCTCCAGTAGCAAAAACTGCTGAAACAGTGGTGAACAGATATAAACTCCTAATTAAAATAAGTTAACCAAGATGTGGAACGATACAAAAGACCTAAAAGCTGTCTGCTCACACACACCGTGGGTTGTTGGTATGCAGCAACTAATCTTGAATCCGCAAACCTGTTGACAAAAAGACAAAAGTTATAAAATCAACTCTGAGGGTAAAACATGTCAAATAAGGCAGTAAAGCACTGTCAAAACCTTGCAAGGAGATAGAGAAGAGCGTACTGTATGGCATAAAATTGCATCAGAGTACTTACTTATGCTGCACTGTATCTGAGCTGCATTCTTTTTTGTTTTCTCAGAAAAAAAAAGTTATCCACAAATGTACACAAAGCTAACACACAAGAAAAACAAAACAGCACATTGGAACTAATGCCTATTCATAGGATGTAATTGAGAGAAGTCATGTATCAACAACCCAAGTTCTTCACATGATTAACCCTTTACAAAGAGTCCATCACAGGGCCAAAACACACATAATCATCACACTGATAGCCCATTGAAATAATGAAATGACTAACCATGAAAGTAATTAAAGAATGGTAAAATAAATAAATAAAAACTTCTTTCTAACTGTGGTTGAGCAGTCTGATACCTGACAGACACAGCTGAGAGTGTACAGAGTCTAACTCCAGTCACAACCAGCAAAAGTCTTCCAGGAAATTAAAACATTATTGCAAAACTTCACATTTTATTGAATAAAGAGTAAACTGTCCTTGGAAGATTTTTTCCAACAGTCAGAGGAGCCCAGGAAACCTCGGACTTACCTATCAACGAAAGTCTAAAGTGAAAATGTGAGACCTTGTCAGATGCTGGTATTGTGTCGCAGAGAAAAGGCGTGTGGCTATATTTTAAAGCTTATTCAAACAATATTGAGGTAACTCTGCAGATTTTACAGCAGATTACAAATGGAATGATATGGTGTTTAAATAAGGCTGGTCAACACTGTGTCGAGCCATGAAACACACTGCTGAATACTAAAGAAAAAAGTGAGAGATTCCTCACTGTAGAGGGGAAAAAAATTGTGGGACTAACATTTCTATTTCATGTAGAATACCACAATATAAAAAGAAAATTAAAAAAATTACAATAAAACTGCTACTTTTTACTTCTAGAAAAAAAAAGAAGTACATTAATCTTCAGCTCAGGCTTGTTAAACAGTTGTGTCAAGCCTTTATTAATTTGTCTGAGGTTGACATCAATTTACTGTACATGAATATATGCAAAAGCCAAAAACCGTGGATGAACACATTTGCTGACATGCACACAAAGTGTGTCCCATCTCAAGACCTGAGGATTTTTCACCACTACGCTGTATAGATCTATTGGCAGAGCATTGCCATATCAGTGACACCTTCAGTCTTTACAGGCCCCTCTCCCTGAAAGCCTCTGTTGTGACACAATCATTACAAATTGATTGCAAAATAGCTAACAATCATGATTAAATCATTAAATTCTTGTCTACGCTTCAGAGAATGGAGCGAAAATTAACTTCCCACCAACCTCATTTTTTCCAAACACGAAATAATGATTTTCTGCCAGTCTAATTACAAAGCCAACATCTGATCAAGCCCGCATCCAGAGGGAATTATCACATGCACTAGTATTAGACCTCATTACCAGCCTGAGTGCAGAATTATTACATCTTGTAATTGGATGGTGAGATTTATATACAGATCAGGCCGGTTTCTGTAAGATTGTAATTACAGGCTTCGTTGGTTAGCTACTTATCACTCAGCAGTGGAGTGCAGGAAATCTGCACGTGGAGGAGCATTTCATTAACCCCTCACCCTGATGGAGGGGGAAATGCTGTACCTACCATGTTAGTTTTAAGAACAAGAGTAATTTGCCCATCAAATAATTCATCACACCCTACTTTGGACAACATCTAATCAAAGACCCCATACTGACACGAGCTCCTGAATGAACAATCAAAGAAACTCTGTCTCAGTAAACTATCCATTTTTACTGTTGACTGGGCCCTTTTTTCTAATGACTCGAGATCAGTATATCGTGTACGCCCTCAACAGAGGCTTCCTACAACACACAGCTGCAAAATTAGCTGGCGAGTGTTAACAGACTCATAGCTCATTACCCTGCAGCTGCGTGTACCCGTTCATGGATGGAAGTGTACTTGTATCCATTCTTTCTGCTTCGCCCATGTATACTGCCTTGAGATACACCGCATCTTTCCATTCTCCCATCGAGCAAACACCACTGATGCTACCATCACACCATGTCAATTATTGAACAGAATTCTTCGGTTTCTTTGGCGAAAAGAAAGGCCATCTTCAGCCATCATCACAACTCGAGCAGTGGCTGCTCTACTTACAAACAAATCACTCGTGATAAAAGTTAGGTAAATCTGCTCCGACATGTGAAACCTGTTCCACGTGGTAAACTGAAAAATTAACCCCGGCAAATGAAATGAAAAATGACAACGAGAGGAAAAACAAGAACTGTGTATCTTGTTATTTGCCTTCCACCAATTCAGCAAGAAATGCCTTGCTCCTCGTGTCATGGTGACACGAACAGGGAAGAAAAGAAAGCATCAGCACCTCCTCACAGTTAACACCCATAGAACTTACTTTCTCTGCAAATAACAGAACCCACTGCTGTAACAATCAATACAAGCCTACATTTTATGAGACAAGGAGTTAACTTGTTCAATTATGCCACAGACAGCTCTATTCTTTTGTAACAAGTAATCTGGGTAGTGAAATCAATACTGACAGGCTCACAGCACGCTAGCTAATTTCATATTACCGCCGACCAATAGCAAGACAGTTTGTAATGGAGCCATAGTTCCACTTCATTATAAGGATGGAGGGGGGGATCAATACAAGCACAGATGCACACCCACCCACATTAACACACACATATATATACACACACACACACACACGAAAAAGGTCTGATTTTCCACACACAGACTAACACAAACATATACAGGCAAAGAGGGCCACTCTGCTACATCAGAGCTCCCAAGAGGCTACACAGAGCCGTCTGATAGAGGGCAGATGGGCCGCGTGGAGAATGAAAGTCTGGGGTCATAACCCCTCAAAGTAAATGGCACTTCAAATCTTTAGCTAGAGTGTATACAAATGCAAGCACTCGCAAATCTCATCTCCTCTTTCTTTGTTTTTTTCCTTAAACTGTCAAACAATCTAAAGGGAAATATCATAGTTTTAATTTATGGCTCTTCAGCTGAGCACACACACAGACACACACATGAACACAATTAGCGCCTAATTTTTTCCCAGCAAGGTCATCATCTGAGTAAGAGGTTGTACAGTCTAAGAGATATGGAAAAAGAAGAAGAAAAAATTCAAATTTAAAAGGAGAATAACCTTCAGATTGCAGATGAAGTCTTTGATTTTCTTTGTGGAAAATATAAAATAAAACATTATATATATATATATATATATATATATATATACAAGAAAAATAATACACGGTAGATTAAGATAAGCTTTTCAGTAAAGGAAAGGTTGAGTTAAAGCTTTTGACAATTACCAAGCACATGGTGCATGGCAAAGGCTGAGGATTGCTCCTGGTAAACAAACTAAATACTCATTAAACTTAACTCTGACATCTCTTTTTTTCATAACTTCCTATTATGCAATTTGGATTTATTGCACTCATTAATAATCTCTACCGGGTTATGCTATAAACTCAGTGACAGCACCATCATTTAGCTTTAGTGAAGGGCACCTGCAGAATGGTCTGAGAACACATTTGAACTGTGATATGCTAGAATTAAATGCATTTTTAATCTAAATGTCCATCTATTTACTCGACTGTTCTTCTTTAATTTTCTTGTTACTATTCCATATGGAGCTCCAGTTATCAAGTAGATGGGGTTTATGGTTTTTACACTGGGGTTCATCAGTCCTCAGCAGGCTGGCAATGTCTCAACAACTGGGGACACAGGCACATAACAAATGCCTGGCTTTTGGTGGAGATGCATTAACAAGTCCCCTAATCACTGGAGATATGAAATGTTTATTAACATAGGTGTACACAACATCCATCACATGGTGCAATGATTATTTAGTTTTATAAACTTTTAATGTGTGTAGATCATTGTTAGAGTCTTCCAGTTGTTGTCATTCATTAGATCAGTGTGAATTAAAGATATTTATGCCTCAAGTTTCATTAGAAGTTCCTCTGCAGCTGCATTGCTACACAACCTACTTTTCAAACTAATTGGCATTTCATTCCATTCATGGGTATTTTGTCACTGCAAAGTGACATGCTCATTCAGCTCTAAATAAAACCCAAAGGATGTGGCTGCTGCTGCAGTATGCTAAGTGGTTACTGTCTGTAAACGCAGCATTCAAACTTAGCCACTCTGCTCCTGAAATGCAGACTAATAGTGTTGCTCAGAGAGGAGGAGTAGACAAGTCACACAACAAAACAGCTCATCTGAGAAAATAAAAAGCAATGTGCCAATTGTTTCATATCAGTTAAGTTCTAAAGCATGAATAAACCTCCACACAACCCAGTGGGAAGATGGTGCATTGTTGGATTCTAGGTGAAAAATCTGCCAGTGACGGGTCTTGCCATAGAGTAAAATAGTCATATCCACGGTTAAACAAGAGGAGAAGACAACTTTTGTGCAGGACCAATCGTCCTGAAGAGTCCTCTGAAGTGACAGCAAAGTGTTAGAGCCATCTGTCCATCAGAGGTGTGGAAATGTCTTCCTGTTCCCTCCGAGATGTGCTGTGATGCAGACAAGAATAGTAAGAGTTGGCGGTCAACCCAAGAATAAAGCATAATATTTATTTGGTATAATTTGGGATTTTCTGGCCTAGACAAAACAATTCAGTTGCACAGAGAGGTTGCTGTAAACTAAGAACAAACAACAAGATGAAAAACAAGATTAACAATAACGAGAAGAAGAAAAAAAAGAAGAAAATGTACTGTGTAGCTCAAGGTTATGCCAACATTACTGTGATATACCAGCCAGCCAAGTGAATGGGCTACAAACCCACACACGATTTAATTCTATCTGTTGATTAAAAGTAACCAACAGATTAGAGCTAATATCTCCTAAATAATTATACTGCTTTCCATTGTATCCTCTGACCAGAGTATGCATGTTTGTACACTTTGTCTTTCATATGAGTCTCACAATCCGTAGTAATAAATCTTAAGATGACAACATATCTCTACGCCATTTCCTGTCTGGCAGCATTCACATGACATGCTGCAAATGGTAATGCACAAACAGTAGAATGTGTAGGCTACAGCCAAGTAGAATTTCTTAATTCTATGAACCGAACTATATATATGACTATAAAAGTAATTGACTGAAAAAACAAAAGGGTGAGACCCATATGGTCCTGTCTGCTACTGTTTATGGAGTTTCAAAGTGAATCCTCTCCCCAAATGCTAACCTTTTTTTACACTGACGCCCCATGAAGTCAGGTGCAGCCACTGATGCAACAACCTGGGCATGTTTTCCAACAATTTCCTTCTTGTAAATACTGTAAAACTGAGTGAAGAATCAATCTATAAAACATTAAAAACTCAGACAGGATACTCTGTTGTAAGAGTTTCTTTGTATTCTTTAATACCCAAGTGCCTCCCCATTTCACATTATTTCATAACATCCCACTCAAAGGGACAACTAAGGTTAAAAGTTTCATCATAAAATGTGCTCTATTGTATATCACCGCAATAATAATCAATCATTTAGTATTCATCTTTCATTTCATTTCATTGATTCTTTATGTATGGTATAATAATATTTTTAGTTTTCAAATCATCACCTCACAAATGGAGGGCAATCCTCAGACTGGATGTATTCCCATTTCCATAAATATAAAAATAGAGTAATTGGTATTATGACAAGTAAATAGAGACATGGAAAAACGGGACAAGGTGTATTCAAGTGAACAAGAGACCGAGAAACTGAGTAAGACTTGTGAGACTGAAGATACTGACATGCTTGTGCATTTTCCCTTCCCATTATCTGATTAGCCTTCCATTTCTTCTCCATCAGTGCAGTGACCTGGATTTTGGTAGGAAAAATGGTTCTGGTCAGCCAATGCAGAGTCTGGTGAGAGGGGCCAAACCATTTGGGGGTAGCAGAACCATAAATCAGCAGCAGCGGGAGAGGGGGATTTATATAGATGTTCTGCTCGGGCAGCCCACTTGTGGACTCTGATGAATCTACAAGCACACTGCCAAGGCAAACTACTTCATTATACTATGGCCCAGTGGTCATTAATCTCCCTGTGAGGCCAGCATCCTGGAGAATCACCAGACCTGAGAATTTATTCAGGCTTGGAGGTACCCCTTTCATTAGCCATCCAAACTGTTCATTGTCCTGGCTTCACCCCCTCTCTCTGTGTGCTCTTTCCATCACAAATGTACAATATCTCCCAAATAGCAGCTCAATTCCTTGTGTTCCTCTGTGTGTAATCTTTATTATGACAAATCACAAATTCACAAAACCTTTAACTTTTTTTTACGTATTGTTTATTGTTCCTTGTTCCCATATATGAGAGTATACAATGGTCCTTTGACAATTCTAATAAGCACAGGTTAGAAAAAAAGAGTAAATTGTGCAGGTGTGGTGCAGGGCCACACTGAAAATATATTCAGATTCAACAGACAATCATTCAGCCATAATCATGAGGAGGAAAAGAAGAATGGAAACACAGTTAAATTCTTAACTGGATATATCAATCCTGTAAGTTTGTCATTATTGAGGGCAAGCACTGCCGACTTGTCAAGTTATGGAAGGGCCAACATCCAGTGAATAATTATTAATCCTGGGTCTTCTTATTCCAAACACAGGAAAAAACATATGCCATCCCCTCTGTTGGTTACTGTGATCAAACAGATGCACCTGGACACGGCACTTCAAGGTCAACCAGGTTCTTGTGACATTGCAAATGCTGGAGAACATTGATATTTATATTCAAACAGAGTTTGCTAAACAACTAGCTGTAGTAGCAGTAAGCAGAACTTCCAGTTGGTTACAGCATATCAAACAAGCATTTCAGCGATTTTTTTATGGTTTACACAAATTCAAAAACTAATGTTTGTAATCCCAACTAGTTGGTCAAACAAGCAGTCTATAGTCTGTTGTCATGTGATCAGACATTACATCTAAAATATCTTCACTTTCCTAAGTTCCCTTGCTTCTCTCCCAAAAGGATTTAACCATATACTTGTGGAATAATTTCATCAACCCTGTGCTTTCCCAACGGACCATTTCCACTTTAAACACTTAACGGGCTAAATAAATAATGACAGCTTGCACACTGAGAGAGAGTGTGCACGTGTTAATGTTAACGGCACCAGCCACCAGCCCCGGGTCCCACAGCAGCAGGAGTCCTTAAAGCGCATAATTTGCTTCCGTTCAGGCCGCTACATTGTAGCCATTCGCCAAGCAGATTATGGGCCTTTAAGTCGCAGCCAGGTCTGAAATGTGACTCTAGGGCCTACAGGCTGTCGGAAAGGAGGCAAAACTCCTTAGAGAAAAACAAGGGAAAAAGGACCAGAAAAAAAAAAAAAAAAAGGGGGGGGGGGGGGGTAAATGTACAAATATGAATGCAACGGGAGAGGTGAAATGGTTAAATGTAAGTTAAATAAATGAAAATAGAGCGAGCTCCTTAACCACTCTGGCTAATGAAATAGGATAGACTGCTAAAAAAAAATCACTGAATAAATAAGAATTATGCAGAAAGTAAATAATGCCCAGTGCTCAATGAAAAATCCTAAATGTTGAATACCCCAGGGAGCACCATTAAATCCATCACTGCAAAATGGAAAAAATTTGGCTCCTCAACAAACCTGCCTGGAGTGGGCTGTCCAGCAAAAGTCAGAGTCAGCTACAGCAGGGAGGGCATTAAAAAGAGAGGCAGCAAAAAGACCAAGGATAGCCCTGAGGGAGGTAAAAAGCTCCACAGAGGACACTGGTGTATCCCTCTTTAGGACCACTGTAAGCTGCACAGTCCACAGAACTGAAGGGAGGCCAAAAAAAAAAAAGTCAAAAAAAAAGCCACTACTTACCAATAAAAAAATAAGAAAGTACATTTCCAGTTTGCCATAAGGAATGTAGCAGACTTGCCAAACACATGTAAGAATAAGGAGAATGAACGTAAGTATACTGCATAAAGCAACAGTTGATTGATTTGAAAAAAAAATATTCAAATGTGTTGGAATGACCGAGTCAACATGTAGACTTCATTCAACCTCAGCTTAAGTTCACTGGTTTGCCCAGGATTTCCACAGGGGACGGAATGGCTGCATAACCGCAATTGCAGTTGCGCAATTGGTTGTATTTTGTGAATAGAATGTGATTGTACTGTATTTATTTCTGGCACTTATGTCCAGTATTCACCCGGCTATTAGGCCACCTGACTTTATAAATCATATATTCCATAACACAGGTTCAGATTACAACTGACACAAGAATGCTATTGTAGAAATAATGCAAATATTGCTGATATAACATTGATTATCACTTTTATATGTCTCTGACTCGCAGAAAGTAGTTTTATTTTGAAAACCTACCGGATTTTCTTACCTTTCACAAGTCCAACTTCCTGTCTGCGTCATCCGCGCCGAAACAAAAGCTTAAATCAAATGGAGAAAAAAATTAAAAGAATTCAGAGAAACATATTGACATATTTTACAGGACCACAACAAAAAATTCAGAGAAAAAATATAACAGAAGATGAAACAAGATCTGACATTGCTGATTGGATGGTGGACAGCAGCATCTCCCTGGCTGAGGAGAGCTCCCAGGCCGCCCTCGCCCCCCGGAACTATGGTTGGGGGCTGCAGCCGCTTCGCTAAATGACAAGAGGGTCGAGAGTGGCTTAGTCTACCCGGTCAAACATTAAGAAGAAAAAATAAAACATCTTGACAGCACATTGCGGTATTTCATGTTTTCTGTTGAACTGAAATCGGGAAAGAATCAAAATTCTATTCTTATTTGGCGAATTTAAAAACAATATTTTGAGAAAATATTTCTGCAAATGCAGTGGTTAAATTCACGTTCAAAATAGGCCTACCACCTACGTTATGTAGTCTACGTGTAAGGTTTATCCATACAAACATCAACAGTTTTCATGTTTTCACATGAAAACTTTGTGTGTGTGGTAATTTTTCTGAATAAAAGGGTTCTCAAAATTAAACCCCCTCTGGTTTTTTCACAAATCGCATGAAAAACATTCAAATACAAATAAGAAACCAAAATTTAGCTTTCCCTCTCAGCAAAGTTGATTTTGTGAACTTTCACTAAACACAGACAAACAACAGTAGTAACTGCTTTCCTACATAAACAGAGAATAAGACACTCGGTCACATTCCTAACACCATCAGTCACAATGAAAATACCGTACGTAAATAAACAAAAAGACATATTTTCAGTATTCAAACATGATGAACAATATATGACACCATAACAAGGACGTTTATCATTAATCGTGTCACTTACGCTGATCCACCACTCAGCTCAGTTTCAGCAAAATGGAGACAGCGCACACACGCACCTGACTATATGCTCTCGATGACAAAGTGCGTTTACTCGTCACACACCCGCTTGTCAGCTGTGCGGCACTCATCTATGGACTCTGCTAATTGTTCACTCTGTGATTTACTGTTTTTCAGTATGTTT
Organism: Leuresthes tenuis; assembly: GCF_036924035.1. NCBI lineage: Eukaryota > Metazoa > Chordata > Actinopteri > Atheriniformes > Atherinopsidae > Leuresthes > Leuresthes tenuis. Next base: position 12,082,001 of record NW_027325356.1, read on the forward strand.
ATATCATCACAGTTGACAGAAATGCACACCATAACAGTCGCTAACTTTACGGTCGGCAATATTTCGCGGGGCTGTCAGGTCTCATGGGACTTCAGAGTTGTCGCGAGATTTGCAGTCGCTGGTCTTAAAGTGACAGTAACCTGTTTCACTCCCTTATCACCCACTAAATACACAAAAAGCACTGTAACCCCAGTTCACCTGACTACACGTAGCTATACAAATGTTGTTTATTAGCGATGACGTGAACATGATGAAGGGATTTCCGTACACTTACATTGTTTCTTAACATTTCTATCTTGCAGTAAATTCAGCCATCGCTCCACCCTGTCCAAATTGTGTTAGTTTAGCTCAAAACAGAACTGCTACGAGTGTGTGGTCTTTGCTGCTTTTCATTCGACTTCTTTCTTTTTGGAGAGCAGTTCTTTCTCCTCGCTGCTCTGTAATGCACGTCATTGTTGTTCAGCGTTCTCCTGATAATCGATTCATGAATATTAACATGGTGTGAGAGGTTATTAGCTGCTTTAGAATACAACATGTGCTCCTTTATAGCATGGCAGACTACTAAACAACAGCTATTGGAGTGTTTAAATTGTCCCCTTTTGTTCACCGTCTGGCTGACCTGAAGGTAAGAGCCTCTCAGAGGGTTTTGCAGCCTGTTCTAGATGAGCCCCGACTTTCTATGAGCTCCCTAAAATCCCCTCTGTTTGTCCGATGACACAGTTCAGACTCATTGGATTAGTTCAAATGAATGACAAAGTGTAACAACAGGGTGTCTTCTTCTTGCTGTTAGGAGGAGTTGTGTGTCAGATCTGATGTTTAAGATCATATCTGTGCAGAAATTGAAGTGTTCACACTAGGGCTGTAATCAACCAAAGAAATTCTTGGTTTACTGAAACCCTGAAATTTTGACTAAGGACTCTGGAGGAGGAGGGCAAACTCAAGTCTGACGGCTCTGACAGCGTTTTACATCACGTGCATCTGCACATATAATAGCCCATGATTAATGAAAATATACTGATATCAGCACAAGAAGGCAATTAAACACAAAAGCTACACAAAAAAATTATTTTTATTTAACATCCCAGATCAAGATAAGTGCAAACTAAATAAAGCTGTGCATTACTGCATTACGTTTGGATGATAGAGGAGGCTTAACATCAGGCATGGTCTGGGTGTATCTGATGGATGCTGCCGTTGTTGCGGGCGGGTGTGCCTGCAGTTATAAAACGAATAAACGATTATTAGTAAAATATTTCAATTCAATTCAATTCAATTCAGTTTTATTTATATAGCGCCATATTACAACAAATGTCATCTCAAGGCACTTAATTAATATAGTCCAATTCAAGCCAAATGGAATTCAATTTTATGCAATGATAATACAATGAAATCCAATGAATCAATTTCAAAATAATCCAATTCATTCATATAGAGCCAATTCAAAAACAATATCCTAGCTAAGGAAACCAACAGATTGCACCGAAACTTCTCTTCAGTTACTTCAATCTTGAAGTAACAAACGCATGGACTAGTTTCACCCTGAGACAGGATGTTCCTGATTTTGGCAATATTACGAAGGTGAAAGAAGGCAGTCCTAGAAACCTGTTTTATATGTTCGTCAAATGATCAATTCTGGTCAAAAATAACTCCAAGGTTCCTCACTGTAGAGCTATAAGCCATGGAAATACCATCTAGAGTAACTATATAACTAGACAATTTTTCCCTGAAGCACTCAGGTCCAAAGATAATGATTTCAGTTTTGTCTTAGTTTTAGAAGCAGACAGTTCTGAGTCATCTAGGTCTTTATGTCTTTTCGACATGCTTGTAGCCTGGCCAACCTATTGGTTTCATCTGGTTTCATAGAGAAGTACAGCTGAGTATCATCAGCATATCAATGGAATTTTATGCCTTGACGTCTAATAATGTTACCTAATGGAAGCATGTATAAAGTAAAAAGAATCAGTCCAAGGGGAGCCTCAGTGGGTGTGTCGCTGAGTGGGGAAAATCTATTTGAAACATGGACAGGTTGATGGTTGACTTTAAGACTATGACTCCTCTTCCTGACAGTCACCAAGCCACTCTGGGGTCCCGGCTGCTCGGGTTCTGCTAGGGGGCAACTAATGGAACTAACTAGGTAAGGTGGCTAAAAAGTGAAAAATAAAGACAAAGATCTGTAAGAGTGAGTGTTAGAGTATAACAAGTTTTAGTTTTAGTATATATTTGATGACAAAGTAAAGGCCAACACCCCCACATTCATCTATAGCAGGCGCACAAGAACAGATGAGACCACTTGGCTGTCCATGAATGTCTAGGGTTTGTTCTCCACATGGATGTGTGTGTTCCCGGTGGTTTTTGGGTTGTGTTTAACACACATGTGGCACAGAGAGGACCCACACAAAAATGAGTCCATCTCTGGATCAGTAGATTTGTGATAAAGATGCAGGTCCAACATGTTTAAAGACAGTGGGTGCTCAGAACATTCCTCCAGCCCATTATTCACCATGAAGTTCTGGGATAAAGACACTGTTCATGACCTGTACATCTCTGTACCATCTGTACCAGAGATGTACCAGCTCTGGGCTTTAAACTGTACGGCTGGAGAGAACATGTCTGATGTGATCAAGCACATGGTTTGTATTTAAAAGAAGGAGAAAACACAGGATTATGAATTCAGACTTTATTCTCAGTTAAACACACAGATTTAGAAAGTTGTTCAGAACTGCCGGTCAGGTCCATTAAACCCAACTAGAAGTTATAAATCAGAACAGTTCACATTAAAAGGTAGACACTAATTATTTGTTTATCAAGAGAAATGAAGCTCATATGAGAACGTTTTAAAACTTACACCTAGCAGCAGCGACATCCTCAGAACCACAACAGCACCACCGGGTCACCGAGTCCAGCTCTGCTGAAAGTATCTTTATCCTGATGCAGGTGGAGTCGGATGATCCGCAGGTGGGGTCCGATCATGGCCCGTTCACAGCCCCTGATTACTCTGATTTCTGATGGCCCAACCGAGGCTACTAGACAACAGGTTTTACCCACGGATGAGTTACTTACTCAATTGCAGATATCGCTTTTAGCAAAGAAGCAAAGAAAAACTTACATTTGCAGACACACACGGTTCTATTTGTGCTGTTCTGATACTTTCAGTGTGCTGCGGTGAGTTTTTAAAGCTCTTCCTTTAGTGAGAGGACCGCCCACCGAAAGTTAACCAATAAGTGGTTTCACAGAGGGGAGTGAAGCCCATTCACAGGTCCGTTAACGTTCCATACAGCCTCATGGCAACATAATAAATAAGCGTTAAAAACTACAACAGTTGCCTTGTCTCGTCGGGCCGTAGGTCGGTTAACAACCATACAGCCTCACGGCAACATGATAGATAAGCGTAATAGACGATGACATTTGCCTTGTCTCGTCGGGTAACGTTCCGTACAAGCTTCACAGTTTTTCATTAAGATAAGTATGTTTACAACACCATTGTCTTTAGATAGTTTAGTGCCTAAATTCATCATTAACCTATTCCAAACACCAAAATCCACTCAATCTGCACTTAAATCCCAGTCCTCTTTTGTTAACTTGTAAGACAACAATCACTCCCATTTTGGGACAGTTGCTAAAACAAGACCCTTTCCTCTTAAACAGGCCAAATGAAAGAAATTCAAAGTAAAGAAATGGGAAGAACAACTTACTTATAATAATACTAATCCATATATCTGGTGCTCTGGAAACTATTAACGCCAACTGACCAACTGTCAGATATTGCACCACATCAGTCCTGAACTGATGAGTCTTCTTGCCCTTTATGAGTACAAGCGTCTCACACCTAAAGTAAAAACTGACTAAATCAAAGAGAGGAGATGAAATTCAAGGTGCCTTTTGCACAATGGGAGCTGAACTTAATGCAACAGGCTCATTAGAATTAAGCACTTGTACAGTTTGGAAAGCGCGATAATAATGTTTGCGTAGTAAAATGGAGCGCGTCTTACAGACCGTTACATGTGTCTTATAAAACGTCACGAGACTACGAGCACCCCACTATAAACACCAGCTTTGTAAGTAGGAAAACAAAGAGAGAAGGGCTCGGCGGCCAAGAGGATAGAAGGGGAGAAGGGCCTGAGGCCAAGAGGAGACAGAGGAAATAGTGTGGCATACCTTTTGATGGTATGGTCCAAATGGAAATGAAACTCTGCTCTAATTGATCTAAACCAATTTTACGGACAAACTAGCAACTAAGCGGTTTTGATATGATTGTTAGGTCTTTTTGGAGAGAAGATCAATTGAGATGAGGTGCAGTCATCACTCAGCAAACCTGTAAAAAAAAAATCAAATCAAATTCTGCTCCATTTGATCGAAACTTATTTCATGGACTAACCAGCAACTAACACGACCGATTGGTATTTTTGGAAGGACAATAAATTGAGATGAGGTCCAGTCGTCACACAGCAAACCTGCACAAAATAACTAACAAGACAGTTAAAGTAACACAAGAGAATTTGGTGGCTCCCCCCTCAAGTCGGGGTATGCTACACCACTGTGATGAAGGCAAATCTCCATGTGAGCCCTGCACATGAATTTCGTGTTGAAGAAGCCACAAAAAACTTCAAGCAAAGCTAAATTTAACAGTGTGGCGCAGGGCCAGAGGTTTTAAAGGTTCACAAACTTCTCTAGTGTTCTCTGTAACAATAAGCTCAGACCTCATTGTGACATCAAATTCATATCAAGGCACAGAGAGACAGGCTGCCAGAGAACAGAAACAGGGGCACAGCGGCCAAGATGAGGCACAGAAGCCAACCAAAGCCACAGAAGAAGAAAAATGGCACTTGCTGGTTGTAGATCTTCAGATGTTCTGCCTGTGGAAGAAGGAAAAATCATACTTATACAAATCAACAGAAGCAGTTTGTGGCTCAACTGGGTTCAGAGGTTAATTCAAACCGAGACATTTAAGAGTTTTTAATCTTTTCATTGGTTTTGAAGCTCCATTTTGTTTAGAAGTGTAATTTGCAACCATTAAGCTATATAGGCTGGATGCATTTTTTTTACAGCTGTAAACTTGAAATATATCATAGCTTCTTCTGCTGTATCAGATCGATTCAACTGTTTAAGAGGAATTTAACAAACTTCTGATAATTGGAATCATCCAAGATAAACAGAAACTTCTCCCCTTTCATTTCTTTTCCACTAAATTTAACCAACTGTTTTCAGTGTATTTGAGGGGCACAGATCTGTTCACATGATTTTATACAGTTATATAAAACTGATTTACATTAAAACTCAGGAGGCATCTGGCTGCAGACACAATGGCTGACCTTGTGTAATATCTAAACAGACACAGTTATAGCACTTCATTAACTTTGGGACCAACAATTGATCCATCTGAGATGTAATTTGATGCCCTCTTTAAACTTCCGCCATCTTCAGACAGATTCTCAGAATTCATATAAAATGTCGGCTGAGCCACGAACAGAATATTAACAGGTTATCTGGTCCCAACAAAAGGCTGATAACCAGTCTGGGAATGTTTAATGAAATCAAATCAAACAGGATGCAAGTACCTCTGGCTTCTTGTTTGTCGTGCCTTTTGTCTCCGCCCAGTGTGCGACGTCTGTCCAGGTCGTCAGTCCTGCACAGTTCTGTTGATGAGAATAAGAGCATCAAAACCACATCTAATCAAGATGTTAGCACCAAGTTCAGACACATTGGATTGGATCAAAGAAAAGTTTCAGTGCAATCTGTTGTGTTCAAATGTTGGAACTCTGAAGGAGTTTAATGGATTATAAATAAGAATTAATGAATTGTAAATAAATGTGCTAAAGCTAATAAAAATAACATTTTCATGTCATGTAGGATGCAGGCTGTTAGAGTGAAGTACAGCGATTGTCAAAAATACCTCTGTCAAAAATACCTCTGTTTTGAGGGCCAAGTGGGGGGGGGGGATATTAAGTAACTATTACTAAGGAGAAGATATATTTTATGTTCACAGCTGCCAAAAAGTTCAGCATCCCAACTGTTTTCAGGTCTTTTATTTCCTTCGGAAAAAACAAAACCTGGGTGTGCTCGAGATTTGTCTCCCACGATGTCCAAATCCAGATGGTAAGTTTCTTAGTGTCATTCACTTTTTGTTTGTTTAAAAGATTTTCTGGGGGGCTTTTTGCCTTTTAATGAACAGAGTAGTGTAGTGTGGATAGTGAAGGGGAGAGAGATTGGGGGAATGACACGCAGTACAGATCAGTACAGTCAGGCATTGATCATGATCACTGCATTGGGCATTGCCAACATGGGACATGTGCTTAACCACGCAGTCACTGAACACACCAGTGTCATTCATTCTTTGAGTCTTGGCTAGCCTAACATTGTTCTATGAATATACTGCTCAGAACGTAATTTCCGGCAGTTGCTTTTTTGGTCTTAATCACTGTATATGGCGAAGAAGCTTGTCGACATTCGAATTTATCGAAAGTGTATTTGTTCATCCAGGTTGTAAATTCATACCAGTAAATTAACAACCAGTGTTGTAAATTCACCCGTTCCCAGCCTTGGCCGGTCGTACAAACCACCCACGCAAACGTCTTCTCTGTCGCCTGCGCTTCAACATTTGCAAAATAAGCATTTGTTCTTCAATATTGATGAGCTCTAACTGTAAATACAGTTGCTCCACCTTGGTTGCCATTGTTTACTGTTGTTAACTCTGACCGGAAGAGAAAGCAAGGATTCGGCTTTAACCCCTGAAACCACACAAACACACAGCCACACCTCCCTACCAGCATGGTGAATTGCAGAGCAACGTGTTCCCTCGACGCAGAACTTCAAATGCTCAATAACGACATCACGTCGACACGTCAACGTTATGGAGGAGTATAAACTAGGACTTACGCGGCGCTTACATCCCCGGTTTAAATCCCCCTTGAGTCTTGTTTATCAACTCATACTCTTGTAATGCCTTTGCATGACATTTCAACAAAATTACTTCAAATGTCATCACATGGTAAGTCACCAGTCGTTGTCAGTACGGTGAGAAGTTATTATCTGGTATAAGTTCTTTACTCTGATCTCTCACTCTCACGGCTTAGGGCAGCTCTCTCTTCCCACTGCAGTGAGACTGACTGATTTTATGTTTAAGTTGCATGACTGACTGTATATACGTCTTTACTTTTGTCCAGCTCTTTACTTCCTCACAGTTTCCTAATTCCCAAATCCATCTGCCTTTTAAACTTGATGGGTTCTTTAGTGATGAAGTCTAAGTACTATCTAATTAGGAAAATTGAATTTCAAAACCCATACCTTAATGACACAGAAAGACATGTTTCTTACCTGGATGATAGTTTGCAGTTCTGGACCTCATCCAAACCTAAGATCTATCGCCAGCATATCCTTTAGATAAACGGTTTGCAGTGGCTCATTCCCCTTCTGTTCAGTCAGTAACATATCAATACAAAATTTCATAAATTTAACAAAGTATTTTCAATAGAAGCAAGAGTGTATTAAAATTGGCATTTTCCTACATCACTTTAAATTTGGATTGGTTCATCTGAAACAATTAGTTTACGTGGACTCGTGTCTCTGTGAAATACCTAGAAGCCTAAATAAACAATGTAAGCACTCTGTTACATATTACCTTCTCTTCTTTTACAACACAGAAGTTTATACAACTTCAGCACATTTTGATTTCATTTTACATTCCTGATTTTACTTCAGATAAGTTTTATTACGCCATGTTTTCACTGAAAAGAGGAGAGAAACATCAAATCCTCCAAATTGACATCTCAACATCAATACATGGTCTCCGCCCCTTCAATGTGACAGTAAAAGCTGTATTGATTTCCAACCAGATTAAGGATACTGCTGGGAGCAATTTAAGAGAACAAGCTGAAGTGTCCCTGCCCAGTCGTGACTGATGTCTTTCAGCATGTATAATCACATTGATGCCTTGCATTTTTGGAGGAGGAAGGAGGACTAGATCATGAACATTTAAATCATAGAACAACCTCTGAATGCCATACAGGAAAAGTATATGAGGAGAAACTTAAGGGAGGCTATACAGACTAATTAGAATAAAACAAAAAGAAACAAACTAAAAAACGACTGACCAAATAGCCTGGGAAGCTTAGACTGTTGCCATAGTAATTTGACACATCAGCCATTGACACAATCTGCATCAAGTTAGTTTTGTTTACTTGAAATTAAAAAGTTTGTAATAGCAATAGGTACAAATAGACAAGGACATTTAATTAACAACGAGTCACAGCTGGTACATAACTTTCCCAGCCCATCCGTGTCACGTGACAGTCTAATGCGTCACTACAACATTGATAAGCACGGAAGAGTAATTAGTATTGGACAAGTTTCATGAAACGTTGTACATTTGCTCTCAGTGTGGATTTTGTATCAAAACCACAGTATTTCTGTCTTACAACAAGGACTGGATAATGTGGTGACATGATTGCCACCTTCCATGTGGGACAGCTGAGTTCAAACCCCCTGCATGTAAGGTACCACCTCCAGTAGGGGTCCTTAGGCAAGACCCCCTTACCCTACATGCCTACCTGTAAGTCGCTTTGGATAAAAGTGTCTGTTTTTGATTGAAATAATGAATTGAATAATTTATTGAATTTCAAAATTGTGATATTTGAAATTAATTCATTTTAATCTATTGAAGTGGTAGACATAGGTAAATTGCATCTTTACAGTCTCAATCAGGATTTACTATGAGGAAAGATATTTGACATTAATATGACATTTGACATTTGACATTAATATGAAGGTATTACTTGACCCTCATATTTACATCATAAAGACAGATTCACGTGAGCCCATACAGATGCGCAACCATATACACCTACACACACACACCCATTCAAATTGTCCAGAATTTCCTTCCCCCAGCTGTGCAGCGGTGCTGAGGCCATGTATCCTGATGGCACTGATGGTGCTTCATGCAGGCCTCAGGTCTCTGAAGGTTAAATCCATGACCTCTGTGGTCTCCTAGCTGAGGACTGTGATAGATTAGCCAGCTCACAGATAGAGAGGCTCCTGCTAAGCTTAACTAACAGGGGAAAAAGCACTTTATTGCAGTCATTGTTAAGAATGGAAGGAGTTCAGTATTTTTTATAGTAGCAGCTCATGTTAACCTACAAATCTGGGCGGGTGACCCTTATCAGTGTTTTTGCCGTCCCCAAATATACTAACCAATATATAGCTTGTAACACAGTTCAATACCATTGACTGTACTTCTCTATGAATACCAATTCCCAGGTAAAATTCACTGGTGGATATTGATTGCATAGGGTTTATTATGTCTGGCACATACACACATACATCTCTGGTACGTCTGGTATTGATGATATTTTTCTACTGTTAAATAAAATCTTATGTTAGTAGAAGATAAATAATTTTCCCAAAGAATTATATAACATATTGTACAAAAAAGCAGTACTGCAAATCAAACTGTAACATTTCTTGATCCCATTACAAAAAAAAATTAGTACACTACCCAGATAAGTGTATAATTCCTGTGTACTTGTTATCCATAGTAGATGAATGGTCCTCAGTCAAGGCTTCCCTTCCTTCTTCGATCAAGAGTATTACTTTCTTCTCCGTGCACACTGCCTGTAAGTATACCAGCTGAGAGAACCAACTAGGTGAATTGATAAAGGTGGAGGATGAGGAAGATAGGATGAAAAAGGTGTAGAAAGTACAAAAGAAAAACGAAACAGGACACAGAAGTAAGACAGCTGATCAAAGAGGAGCAGTGTTTCCAACCCAAATGAAATAACGTCAAATTCAGTGTTGTGAAAAAAATCAAAGCCTAGGTGAGACCTGCTCATGCGTGTACTTGAACCTGGCTAAATGTTGCTCTTGAACATCTAATAGGTGCTGGGAAAAACAAGCCATTAGAGCAGGTTCGAGTAAACAAAATAGGACTCCAGTGGGAACAAGCAATATTGAAGGATTGGGGGTGGGTGGGCGTCTTTGAAGTGACTCAGAGTACTCCCCAGACACCTCTGAGATATTTATTTGAATAATGTGCAGATTCACACCCGAGTGAGCAGAGATCTGTACCGAGGGTGGGGAGATGACAGGGTTTAATTTCCAACTCTACTGAGGAACACTGAGAGTGAAGGAGGAACAGAGGGGAGAGAGAGACAGGGGAATTAAATGGAAAGACAGACAGGGAGCAAAATATAGACCTAGATATGAGATGTGTGAAACAGATGGAGGTATATCGAATTCCCTAAAAACATTTTGACATTTTAAACCTTAGGCAATTTGCAGGCAGTAAATAAAAGGAATGGAATCAATGGCACTCAGTGAAAAGGGGATAAAGCAGCTAAATATGAAATACAGCATTACAAAATGGTATGGATTTCCAATGGGGGCATGTCACACAAGCTGCTTTGAAATGCAAATAAGTAACTTATGCACATTGTCCTTTTCATGCCTGGCCACCTATTGATTGGCTAAAACAAATTCCATTGACCATTGAATATTTAATAGTGATAATTAAATCTCACATGGAGGTACTTACACCCCATTTCCAGTTTTCAGAGACTTTCTCTTGAGACCTGTCTTTGACTCACTGAAGCATCAAGACAGCTTTGTGAAGAATAGCATGTGCATTTGTAGTTTATAATGAAAGTAGATACTGAGCTTGTATTGTGCAAGCTGTTTCCAATCAAACTGTATACTGTCAGCAGGAAAATTTACAGTGAAAATCATTTTCTACCAGTCTATATGCAGTAGCCAGTGAACACAATCATTCAGAGAATGAATGTGCTGAATACAATTTGGAACCAAGCTATTTGCTGCTAAGATTCTTTAGTGGTTTGGTGAGTGAAGAATTCAAGAATTATGAATCATTGAATTGTTAAGACTTCACTGTATCCAGTGATTGCTACTGGGCATGCCTTCGGGCTGTTTGACCAAATTACCACCTTAAACAAAATTTACTGTCATTGCGGTTTTTAATTGAGTTTATTTTTCTTCATGTTTTAAGGGACTAAATCTATCATGCTATATCTTGATTTGTGTAATGAGGGATACATTCAGTCTTAACTCTTGAATCGACTTGTTGAGAAACTGCTCAATTTGGGTCATGAAAAATAATCCTGTGTAAAAGACAAGAATTTCCAACACGTCCCATGAGTGTGACAAATCTTCATTCGAATGAGTGTCAATTGTCTTACTCGTGTGATGTCCATAAATATGTCTGAGACCACTGGTAAAGACTTTAGTTACATATTTTTCATTTATATCCAGGTCGACCAAATGTTTTTGAATACAAAAAAAATTAATACAAAAACCTGACCATCTTTGTCTTCCCAACATGAGCTGACTGTGATCCTGACAAGTCACTGCAAGTGTCCAGCTTCAGAGAAGTTCCCCTTTTCTGCTTCTTACCTCACATACCCTCACACCCTTCTGCTAAAATCGGCTGCAGGAGTTTGGCCTTGTGACCACTAATCATCTTCTGAAAGACACTTTTATTAAACAGAACTTTTGGAGTCTTACTTGCCCTGGAGTCTTGCGGATTTTCTGCCTGTGTTGAATACATTTTTGGTCTTTGAATAAAGTATTCATTCAATGTATCTATCTCCAGATGGTATGGTTTGTCATTTGGATGAAGCTAGTTCTGCTAAGCAGTAAGTGCCACAAACCACTGCGTTAGAACCTTATCTCTAACCATGATCTGAAGCTGAGAAAACCTGCCTTTTGTCCAAATTAACATTGTGTTACTTAGCTCTGATGCCAAATTTTTAAAGTCATTACTGAATGATGAATCTTCTCCAACCATGAGACTCAACCTAGTCCGGTGTTTCTCAATTCCGGTCCTCATGACCCACTGCCCTGCATGTTTTCGATGTTTCCCTCCTCCACCACACCTGATTCAAATGATCAGCTCGTCATCAAGCTCTGCAGTGGCCCGATAAGGAGCCATTCATTTGAATCAGGTGTGGTGGTGGAGGGAAACACAGAAAACATGCAGGGCAGTGGGTCATGAGGACCGGAATTGAGAAACACTGACCTAGTCTATCACAGGCAAACGATGGCTGCAAGTGGATGGATATAAACATGCTTCTGATGAGAGAAAAATCCATCAGCAGTGTTCAGTGTCATCTAAACACTACTCCAGTGGGAGTGAGAAAAGTCCAGGAAACCCAGGAAAGTAGAAAAATTGCCTTAATTGACTGACATAATTTATGACATTAAGAAACTGGCAAACAGGAAAAGGTTGCTGTCAGGATAGCAGAAGAGGGCAGGTCTCAATGCATGGGCCAGTGTTAAACAAAGTGCCAATCAATAACCCTTTTATTAGTGACCGCAATCAATGTAGTGGTGACTCAGTGAGCCAATTAAACCTAATGACCGCTTGGGCAGAAGAAAATAATAATATTGAAGATGATAGGAGGGGATGAGCCGCGGTGCCTTCCATGGGTCTTGTTTTCCTTCCCATCTGCAGGGGAGTTGTGGAGTGAGAGGACCAGATTCCCACCGAGTGTGAAGTCCCAGGGATCTGTGGCTGAGGACACCCAAATAGATAACAGAGGCCATCTATCTCTCAGTAGGAAGTGTGTGCGTGTGTGTAAACGTAGTAGTGGCAAGGGGGTGGAGTTCAAGGGAAGTTGCTGCAAGTCCCACACACCCCCATTTGTGCGCATCATTTACAAGCACTGCGGATGAATTGTACTGGGAACGATGCATTACTCGTCTTCTCACCACTAGTTCTGAATTGTAATGAGGTCAGAAAACTGCAAGGTCGACATGCAGGCCTATTTCTATCTTACAACAGCAAAAGCTGACCAGTGCGTACACATGTCTGTGTGTGAAATAATCTGGGTTTGGGGACATGTAGGGTATTACATAATTTCCTAAGGTCTCTGTATAACATTAAACTACATGTGACACTAAGTGTCAGGGTTGCTGCGTTTGTCTGAAGTTGCTACTCTTGATAACAAACAATGGCAGATAGCGTTGCATCTCTATCCAATTGTACAACATTTTCTACTTAGATAAATTTTCATTTGCTTCCTATGGACATTTTTGGGATAGAAAAAACCCCACTGAAACTAAAATAAATCCATACAGTTTTGTTAAAGAAAACATACAGTATTTACTGACAAAAGTACAAAATCAGCAATAAAAATGTATCAATATGCTATTCTAAACACACAAAAAAAATCACTTCTTGATGTTGTTGGCGTTGTTGTCTTAAGTTCCCAGAAAAATAGGGACAAGAGAATATCTGCCTCTTGTCAACTGGCAGTGCTTCACTTGTCGAAGGGGTTATCAGGCTGCCTCTGTTAGGTTGTGTTCAGAACATGGAATTTTCCTTCCAGAAGGAAATGCTCAGAACCAGTGTGTTGACGGCTTAAGGATGTACAGCAGAGAGGAAAGAGGGAGCAGAGGAAAAACTGGAGGAAGAACAATGAGACAAGAATGAATAGAGAAGAGAGTGCAGGAAATGACAATGTGTGTAAAGTGATACACCCAAGTTTGGAACCTCCGCATCCTGGAGTATGTCACAGATGTCCGGGCCCAGAGCTGTTGACAATACATACTTGTGTAGACTTGTGCATATTGTGAAATATTTGTGAAATTTCATATGTAATTTCACAGGTAGAACATATATGACAGTTATTAATCTGAAAAAATCAGCTAATTACAACATTTAATGGCAGTTGAGACATTAAGAAGAATACTTACCATGTTGGAAATTGCAGGAAATGTAAATAATGTATATTATGAAGATTAGAAGGCTGGTTGACACAGTGCTGAAGTTAGGTCTGTTGCGTAAATTTTTCCCTTTTTCCACTGTGTTTAAGAATAATGTGTAAGAAAGTGCTCTGCTTTGATTTGCCCCCTGACTGATTGATGATCTGTCCAGGATGAACCAAACCTCTCACCGAAGGTACCCCCGGGCAGCTTGGATAGACTCTGGACTTTCTTTGGACTTTCTTGGACTTACTGTCTTTTATGTATATATATATATACATTGAACACAGACACCTGTGTACAAATTAAAATATTTAATGAAAGACTTTTTCATTTTAAGGGGTAAATAAAATACAGAAGGTGGAGGTTGTGGTTCAACACCTAAGACTGCAATTCGGGATATCTGACTTCATCCACACCAGGAGTTTCAGTGTAATTTCCCAGGAATGTGCATGAATAACACATCACTTAAGGTACACTTTTGCTAGTCATTTTTATACATTTTAAAGCTTTTCATGTATCATTTCATGCCATTACAATCACTCATGAAAAAGTTAGGATTAGGGTAAAAGTACAGATCAGGGTGTGATCATCTCACTCTACATAGCCTGCAATGGCTAAAAACATTAACAAAAGTAGTTATAACATACACATTTAATAACCACTCCATTTAATGACAACAGACTGCTGGGTCTCATCCATTCACAGAGTATGGCATGCAATGAAACACAAAAATGTTAAATGTCTTGTCATGGCACGCAACATGACCTGGAGTGTTATTTCTTTTTCACCAGATGAGTTGATACACTTATTTCCCATTTTCCCTTACAGTTTATTTCCACATTAACTTGCTCTTTGGTTAGGCTTGGGAATATAAACAACTTAGTTGGGATTAGAAAAAGGTCTTGACTTGCCTTGAGCCTGCTCTCTCAGCACTGGTCTACCTCATGAATCAAAAAATGTCTGAACTTAGCATTGAGTCCCACCTCATCAAGAAACAATATAAAACAAACACACGAAAGCACAGAAGCACCCTCTCACAAATTACATGACTTTGCACGACCTGCTATGTGTCAAATAAAACTAAATTCCATTTATGTCCATAAAAATACTTTTGTGTTATCTCTTTTTCATAATGTACCATCACACACAGCACAGGTATATGCACAGTTGAGTTGAGCCACGGTTAGAGCTCAGCCAAGGCTTTTCACTGGACCACTGTCCCTGTCCCACTATAGATTTAAGGGAAAGGAGTCGAAATCTTGACTTTAGTATGTCGGATGCTGCACTTTCAACCATTTCTAATATTATCTGTTTGACATTATGGTGCATGTTGGTAAACAGTACACATGTTGTCTTTAAATTACTTTAATACTGATTCTGTCAGATGATGCAGGTGCTTATAAAATCAGGATTTTATTGGAACAGAACAATAGTCTGGGAATGGTTTAAGTTATCACGAGTTCACGCATAGTCTTAATGAGCTGCTTTTCAGTTAGAATTTCATGCACGGAGCTGTCTGACCAAAGAAACAGAAAAAATATATTGATGAAGCAGCTTTAATGGGTGTCTTGATATGAGGGTATGATGTTTTCACAAGTAAATGTAATGCTTTATAATAATGTTATGAAAATAATCAACTACATCATTTTTGCACATTATCTTTATCTCATGTTCTGCAATTATTTTAATCCATTGATGAGATTAACACACAGGATTGTTACTAAACATATCAATAGTACCTGAAATTAAGATTTGAAGGTCAGGACTTGCCTTGACTGTTGATAAATCCACAATAAGTAATTGGATTATGGTTACGATGAATTGAATTCCAATTGGCTTGAATTGGACCACATTATTTAAGTGCCTTGAGATTGTTGTAATCTGGCGCTATATAAATAAAATTGAATTGAATTGAATTGAATAATGGTGACACTGGCTGGGACACAGTTGAGCACAGGGAGGGAGAATATAATGCACTCAGGTCTTCTATATGTGAGTCATGGAAGGTGTCAATCTCAAGATATAGCCTACACCCTGGACTCATTTTGTAATACCAGTGATTGTACATCTGCAAAGGTCAAAAGAAGATAAGTACAGATAACTGATAGGGGGAGAAATGAGGCTGGATGTAAATGCAACTAGGTTTATGCAGCAGCTATGCCCGTCTTTAGAGTAAAAAAGTGAGATGCAACTCTGCTTACATAGGTGAGCTGGAGCGGAGGATCTTAAAGGCTGAACAGAAAAATGGAAAGCAAAAATAAAAGATGAATGACAGGGAAAAAGATAAAGAACGAGCGATAGAGAGAAGTAGAAGAGTCTATGCAACCAGGCTGCACTGTGAGAACACTTCTACCAGTTTATGATATGGAAGCTTTAGATGAAGCTGAGTGAAGTGAGCTCCAACGCTGTGGCTAAGTGAGCAAATTAGATGACTGTACAGTGGTCTGATGCTTCCTTTGTATTTGCTCCTCTTTGCTCCTCAAAGGTCAAGCATGCACTACAAACACATGATTTGCCATGTGTATAGCTTACACTTATAGCATTACATACGCATACACACAGATACAAACTGAGCACATTCACAATACATTTATGCCTGCAAAGTTAGTAAAGCTAACAGAACCGATTTAATTCAGTTAAATTTGGCTCGTGGTTTGATGTGCTGGAGCAAAAACAAAATGTTGCATGCTACAGGGTGCATCAGGTGTTACTCTCTGTCCCGATTGTCTTTTCTTTAGCACTTTTTAGTATTTATTTTTTCATCATAGGAATATTGTTCCAGTAGTGTAACTTCTGAGAGTGTGAAAACTAACCTTTAAACTGCAAAACCTTCCCTACAACCTCCTTTCACTCAGTTGCATTATTAGGATCCTCGTCAAAATCAGTGTTGTTAACAGGCATCTAGATTTATAAGCTGCATAAATCATTATTTTTTAGCTAGTCAAGCAGCTTGATTAAACTTTTGCCTGCTATCTGGTCAGTGCACAGCAGGCATCGGTTTGAGTGATCTGACAAAGACGGTTTTTGGAATGCTCAATGTGCGTTAAACAGGTCAATGGCTGTATCTGAAATCCTCTTGAATAAGGTTTAGCTGCAGATCACACACAAAGCTAAAGAGAGGTTTCTGCATCAATATCACATTAAAATGTCAAAGTCAGAGTGCAGATCTCACCATGCCAGCACACATCAGCTGTGCACCAAGTGACCGTATCTACACACTGTTGCGCATTGGCTGGTCTGTAAAATGCCCCAGTGGGCTTATCTGGTGAGACTTTACCGTTAATCCTTGCATGCTATTACAGCAAGCACAGATGAAAAACAACAAGAACCAAGATAAATGCAAAGATACTGAAGACCTCTTCCAACCACAATTTAGCCACAGTTTAGCAAGGTCAAAGGTAATCACAGCACATACTTCCTAATCTATTGCTGTAGGTTGAAAATCGTATAGTGTGGCTGAGAATGATGGCTTTCCTGACATAATACATTAATTAAAGCTACAAAATAGATACTAACTAAATATTATTTCACTGTTTGCCAGACTTGGATGTCAAAATGACAAAAATGTCAAAAGTCAAACAAGAGCTATCAGATGCATCAATTCCTATGCTAGAAAGTATCTATCTGAAGGTGACTAACATTCTCATTTATAGAGATTGCTAATTTTAATTTCCTATGTAAAATGAATGTTTATGTTATAGAATCTGACTGCACTGAACCAAATCAAACTGTGTTTGTGTTGAAATACACATCCTTTTGTTTTATAAAGGGAGAGATACATACCCTTAGCAGTCATGCCTAACTATCTACTGTTAAACCGGAGCACTACAGATTTAAAGCAAAGCAGCGCTTGGTCCTGTTACGGAATATGTAATGTTCACTAACATTTACCAATAAAAACAAGAGAGGTCTATTTAGTAATTCATTTATTATTTAGTCTTCGTGTTTACCAACATTTTGTCATTCCAACAATTATCATTAAATTTTACAACTTATTTTAACTTGTAAAACTACTAATGTACTGCATGATCGCAATAAGTTTGTTGGTCTGTTAATGATAGAATAATTGTATTTTGCTATGTAAGATCTGATGAAGGCACTGCTTTCTCTCTCTTTTTTTAAAAATCCATCTGGTCTAATAGTGTCCAGTACACATGATGTGCCTTATGAGTTCATGTGTTATTAGAACATAATTTTTTGGGAAATTACCCAGTGGGTGCACTCTACTTTTTCCTTTTCATATTAAAAAGCCTTGTGTCAAATTGACATCTGAAGTGTTATTTGTTCTCGTTTTTGCCGCTCCCAGAAAAAGATGTTGCTGAATTTCTTAACTGATATGCACTTCAGTTTTGGTGTGTACTCTCCCCTATTTACACCAGAGATTACACTGCATATTTACTCTCTGCACCTTGGGGTGACACTACTGTGCTCATTCCTTGGTATTTAAGCTTTGCTCAATGGCAAAGAGCTGCTTTGCTGTCCTTTCAGATGCCGCTTTGTCAACTTGCTTTTCCACAAGCAAAGCAAACAACATTTGTTGAAGGACCTTTATTTGTCATATTCATATAAAAGAATGCTGTGGCACCCTACATTCTCTCTGCACACCACTTTTCTTTCCATGGTCAATCTCTTATCATTCTCAGAATAAATGCGCTTGAGATAACTTGAGGGCATGTCCACTTTGTAGAGAGCTCAAATTCTAAATGCGAAACATCTTGAACTAAGCAGTGAAAGGGGATTCAATATGGAGCCAAGTTTTAAGGACACTGCCCCCTTATTTAGAGGCATTTACCAGAGAGAATGGGTGCTTGCGTAAATCTCATATGGTTCTTGCTTTGTCAATAGTTAGCTTGACAATCTACAAATCAGCAATTAGCTTAGAAAATCAGAAATTACTCGTCTTTTCTTTCTTTTTTTTTTGGTAATTAGTTGATTTATTAGCTATGAGGCAAAGGTCAAGGTTCACTCAGCAAACATGTTCAAAGCTTGTTTATATAAACCAGTAAAAAGGATAATCAAAAGTATATGATTTCACTTTCTCTAAAGTTAACAGGATCTTCTGATGTTGGCAACCATGTAACATCTGCTTTTAAGTTAGATGAATTGAGGGAGCCCCACTATTTCCTTCCCCCTATTTTTTTTTTAATTTTAAGGTACTTCCGGTATGGAAGCTTGGAAAGAGAAAAGGGATATTTTTCACAGCTCATAAAGAAAAATTAAAGGAAAATGTCTTAAAAGACAGATATTTTAAGAGACAAAAAGTATAATGTTAAGCAGGTTAGCATTAGATTATACATATGTGAGGCTGGGTTTTCCATCCAAATGCATTTTTCTGCTCACTGCTCACTCAGATTCACATTCAAAAAGTCATCAAAATTTCAAGACAGTTTGTTGATTTAATAGAGTCCACGGGAAAGATACGTTCAATAGGTATTGTCCATTAGATGCTGAGTTTGTGGATCCTTTATCTATTTGTTGAAACTAGACCTATCCATGAACAGCAGGTTTTTGTCCATGGATGCAAAAATATATCTTTTCTCACTTTGCAGTCTGACAATGTAAAGCTCAAGACAAAGAAAATGTTACAGTGAAAAAATATAACTTTTTTTTGGCTGCATCTGGACCTAGTTGGGAGCCGACCATGGAGGGACCTCTTCTGGCTAAGTAGAAAATGAAGAACAGAGGGCCCTAATGATTGTAATGCCATTGGTCGAACTGTGATTTCCATCCTACCCGAGGCTCTGGCTGAGACTTGAGTATTTCTGCAGCTTGGAAAAAGATGAGTCTGGTACCAGTTAGTGCTGAGCTGGCACACTTAGCTGGACATGAAATCTATTAGGTCAATTTTTTTACAAGTGGTGATGACTTCCAGTTATTTGCAGGTTCTTTTTTTCTCAAGAAGAATGTGAGCAATCAAACCAAAAAGTGTGCCTTTTACAATATAATTTTACATGGAATACAGGACTAATTCATCTTACAGCAGTAATTGGCTTTTTCCTTCCATTGACCTATGGGAGTACAATCAAAGTGGATATGTGAGGGTTTTAGGAAGAAGACATTTACCTTACATTGCACTGGGCCTCTGAACTTTCAACTAAACTTTTAGCATGTGTTTAATGCTACATTGACATTATCAAAATTGACACTGCTATGCCAAAGAGGAAAAAAGAGCAGCTTTGCATTCTACATCATCATACACCCACGTTCCACGCACACACATACGCCTGCATAAAAGTTCACCGTCCAAACTCAATGCCAGCAACAGGGAAGAAAAAAATCCAAAACAATCTTTTTTTTTAGTTTTAAAGAAGAGCAAATCTAACTGTCAGCTCAGCGAGGATTATTCTGCTACGGCTGGCTCCATAACTTCCCTGCCGTAATCCACACAAAAAACTCTTGGTGAAGCCTTTCAAAACAATTTATGCAAACAAACATCAAGCTCAGCTATTTGTATTGGCACCATTTTGCAGTAAACCAGACTGAACCCAGACCAGATGGGGCTGGGTCTTTTTCTGTCTCCATGTGGTGCAACATTAGGGGCAGCTCCATAGACACTTTCAGCGGAGAGTGTTTCAATATTTAGACCACTTCTCATCACTTTCCCCACTTGTAGGTGTGTATGTTTATATGTGTAATAGATTGCCACAAGAACAGATGAAATCTCAAGGAAACTATCCCAACTATTGTGTCATACTGCTTTTTTCATTATTTTTCCTTGTTGTCAGTGTATGTATCTTAAAGCAGTTTGCGATCCATATAGATTGTGCTGTGGGTGTCTGTCACACTCATTCAGTTTGCTCATTTCCTCCTCTCCTCAACTCTTGACCTCACATAATGGCCAATTTACAACAAAGGATTAAATTAAATGTTGATAACCATTTGCTTATAGTTTAAAGCCGCACTGCTCAACATTCAAGATCCCCTGCTTGGAGGTTATGGCTATACATGAGAGGAAAGATGCCGATACATACCATGCTTTGTCTGGCGTTGACAGCAGTGGCTGGCGCTGTGGCCGGTAATTGGACTGACAGTAATAGGAACTGTCTTTCTGCCTCTGTGGGCCCAAGAGATAGGCCACAATGCTGCTGTGGATTTAGCAGCTGCAGTCAGACGGAAACCATGTAACTCCAATTTTTCTCGTCTCCCTTTTCTTCCTTCTTTTAAACACTGACGCGATCATTTATGAGTTGAGTAAATTTCATGACCCTCAGGCAGTTGTAACTTGGTCAGTTGCCAGAATGCGATTTCACAAATACATGGTTGTCAATGAGAAAATTAGCCCTCCATCCATCATACCAGAGAACTTGTTGTTTTGCAGATACATGTATTTACCTGACAGCAGCATTTTGCTGCTGCTGGCCCTCTGCCTTGAGGGAAAGTTCGGTTTGAAGTCAGCAGCCATCTCGGCGAAGACCACACATACGCAAACACGGGCATGGCAGCAGGGAGGGAACCTACACAAATTCCTCAATGGTGGGGAATGGAAATACGTATTTAATCATGTCCATATCCAAATGGAAGACCTAATGCAGAAGTAGACATGGATATATGTGATGCTTTTCTGACACACCCAGACGGGCATGCACACACATTACTTGCTGACAAGAGCACACATAGGTCTTTTGTAGGCCTAAGGCCTCCACACGAGACAGCACATGGATACACGCATCATATGATACAGCCAGAGCCTACCTGTACACACACATACCTTGCGAGACACCCAGGGGAAAAAATACAGACACAAATTCCTTCCACCCATTCGCCATCCCTGTTACCTTCACTCACACGAGCTGTGGGAGGCAGGCTCCCTCTCCATAAGCAGTTATTTCCCAGAGTTACTGCCAGTACTCCCTCTCTCTCAGTGACAAGCTACAAATCCCTGACACCACCACTGATGATAGCTTTACAGTAGAGCCTCAAGGGGACTCTGCCAGCCAGCACACAAAAACAACGCACTCATGGCTTTCTGTCTTCTTCTCTTTTGTAGACGTCTATTTCCCTTTCACCTTTTCCCAGAGGCCTCGGGAGCTTCTGGGAGAGGCGGCTCCCAGCAAAAGTTGTTGCCAAAGGTTTGTTTGAGTTAAACATCTAAATGTAAGTAATCAAAGTGACATTGAAACAAAAGAAACACCAATTTTGCCAGCCCTTGCATGTACAGATCCATGTTTAAATTATGGAAAACAAAACCAAATGGATATATGTGTAATTATGCTCTTTCAAAAATACAGACTTCTAAGTCTTCTAAGCTGAAGATACAAATCAAAGCACGCCACACCCACAATGGCATTACTTATACAACAATCAAACTTGTACAGTCATCACATACAATTATCCCTTTCTTCTTTACACCAGATTGACTCATGGAGACAATTGTCATGATGTCATAGTGATCTTACTTCTTTTGTGTCTGTTTGATCAAGCTTTAATGACTCCTTGCATAGCCTGTAATTACTCTTCATCCCTGGAGATGTTTGTTTTCGCGTTAAGCGGCCACTGCTGTGACCATATCCTTCATGCCTCTATTGCTTCTCATTCCAGCATTCATTACTTTTCCTTCCATTTTTGGATAATTTAGCAGGACTAATAATGTTCTTCATGAGGGGCATTTGCCAGCATGCAGTGTATGTGTGTGTATATATGTAATAATTCCAGATCACAAGTGCCTTGGATTTATTGGCATATACCAATTTGGCTTTAATGAGATCACACACCTCCAGGTAGGTGCTGCTCCATCCCCTGTTCAACTCAGGGTTCTCCCTCCATCTCTTCATCTTTCTGCTCTTATTACCATTTCATACACCCCCTCTCTACCTCAACCAACACTGCTGCTACCCCCAACTGATGAAAAAACAGGGAGGCTTTGTGTGGTTCATTAAGTCAGCATAGGAAATGTATTAAATAGGAGAATAGGGCCGGGAGCTATTGAGTGTTGACTTAACCTTTCCAGATTTTTTTTTTTTTTCTACACCGTGAGGCTTCACATTATTCAGTCTCATTAGTAACCACTTGAATCAGTCAGAGCAAGATATAATAGAGGTTTGGGCTTGCTTTTTCTCTCAAATAACATGAGTGCAAGTACAAGAAGGGTGAATGCCTTTGTCTGATAGTAGTTAAATGTTGTTACTTAGACAGTCTCGGGTCAAACAGTATTTCCACAAATTGCAAGTTTGTTGCTGCCTGTTAAAGACCCCCAAGAACTCTAACGCTCTAAAATGGTAGACTTTGCCCACAGGAATTTTCATGCAAAAAACAATATACAAAAAATAAATTAGCCATAGAATCAGTCATTTAGCTGCTAATGTGATTAGTCCAAACAGATCACTGTAAAGAAATTGTTTGGCTTTGGCTTGTCACACATGTTAGAGGGAAGGGCACTGTGGTCAGTCTGCCATTACAATTAGTGCTAATTTCAGCCTTATTCGGTGAGATCTGCACTGACTGCTGCACATGCATTATGGATGAATGAGTCCATATGCACTTGGGCCATCATGCATGCCCTTGTAAAAATGCATCGACCACTGGCATGCAATTACATTTAACTTGTTTCAACCTCCTTTATGGGCACATTTGACTGTAATAATGGTTCGAACTGAATTTGTGCATTCTCCTATTAAGTGGTAATAGTCCTCCTTAATGGTTATTGGAGAGTTAAAAATGTTCCACTTGACTTATTGGTAATATCTGTTACTCAAATTTTCATCAGCATTCAGGCAGAAATACACATTTTTTTCAGACCAATAGAGGTCATGTTACTGAGACGATAGAAATAATGTTTCTAAATTGAAAACCTTCTAATTATCAGGAAATTTCACTTTCACAGAGCAGAAAAAGGGCTTTTTAAAATGTATGATCTCTTCTGAGTACATCCAAATCCATGTTGTTTTGCTCATTCAGATACATGATTATGAGATTATTTTGCTTGCATGCAGTTATGATACAATAAAGGTGCCATTTAGTTTGAAGAGGATCATTTTTAACTTATCACATTGTTTGTGTATAATAAGCCTGGCTCTAAGTTAACATATAATTAAAAAAACTGAGAATGCAGGATTATCTTGAACATACACAAGATTACTAATTCAAGCACTTGAAATGTTTTCTACAGTTTGGTAACATTAGGAATAACATAAGACCAGGGCCTTCCAACAACTTCTAAGTTGGAGCTTATAGTTGCCTGTCAGCAGCAGTGAACTCTTGCCCGGACCAAAGGAGTAGTGTGCGTGAGATATATTTGAAAATGGCACTTTCCGGAGCCTAGATCACGACCACTCTGCCCACTTTATCTCTGTGGAGAATCTGAGACGGGGAGATCTCGATCTCCTACACGTGGCTCTTTAGCGCCCCTCGGAGAGAAAGCCCGTAATCGCAGATGGATCTCATGGGGAGTCAACGCCAGTCATCAGTCTAGGAAACTCGGGGCACTGGCAGATTCTGGCACAAGATATCAGTCGTGGCAACGGACAACTTATACTGCTCTAGACAGCCAGAAAGAAGTAGATCATATAACTCTGGAAGTGATCATTGCTGTCACTATCATTACAAATATGTGTAGGCTATAGTGGAAATACCCCCCCATCCCGCCAACAAATCCCCTGAGCCGCCTCCTCCCTGCCTGGGCCAGCTCAGCACAAGAGGGGAGGAAGAGGAGAAGGCACAGCACTTGTTTGTGTTTATAAGAGAGAGTGAGAGCACCAGTGATGGTTGAGCTGCTGATCTAATAAGGCTTAAAATTATTTCAAGTTTCATTCACTGTGAGGCAGTTTATTTCTTACCCATCTTTCAAGTGAGCATCATTCAGTTAAAACGCAATTGTCGTCGCCCCCATGCACGGATATTTAATTAGACTGTGGAGTACGGCTTCGAGTGTCTTTTCTTTTTTTTTCACGCAAAGCTCTTCGGATTTCACCTCCAAAGCATATTTTCACTCTGTTACTCGTTGGTTAAACAAGGGCATGTATCCATTTGTTAATTGATACAATTATGCATTACGCGTAATGGTCACGTAGGTCTCCAGGCACGCATCAATCACTGGTCTATTGACCTGCCAAAAACGCCTCTAACGGCTCCTGCTGGGACTGCCCCTCTCTCTAACAGAGAAAGATAGAAACACTATCGTCATTAACTCCGGGATGGACCTGTGGTCAAAGAGCCAGAGGCGAACAGAAGTTAGGAGAGAGCAAAAAAAAAAAAAAAAGAAAAGAAGAAAGTATAAAGGTGATTGTTCACCTCAACGTTAGTTATGATGAACTGTAAATGAGATGAAAGTATTTTACATTTTTTTGACAGAAAACTGCAGGAGGCTGGACAGTGTCCTGTTGAGTAACAATGTGATAAATCACAAGACGGACAAAATAGGAAAATGT
This sequence comes from Leuresthes tenuis, assembly GCF_036924035.1. Lineage (NCBI taxonomy): Eukaryota > Metazoa > Chordata > Actinopteri > Atheriniformes > Atherinopsidae > Leuresthes > Leuresthes tenuis. The sequence continues at coordinate 12,107,077 of NW_027325356.1, forward strand.
TTCTTCATTTCTGATTTATTCAACTTCACAATGAGCTTCCGTGAGCTGTGTTGTTACAGATTTTCTGAAACAATATCTCAGAAAAAGTTGTTCACTTAGAAAAGCAGGGCACCAAAGTGTACAGTGCACCTTAAGAAAACCCTGCGTTGGATGTGATTGGCAAAGACATTATTCTATCCTTGGTACCCTGCCGTTCCGGGATTACAGTGACGTCACGCTGATACCCTTGCATGGATGAATGCTAAAGAACTATAGAGCCACAAATAATAGCACAAGCAGAGTCCATATCTTGGAAGACTTACGTTATCCTTTAAGCCTCCTTCAGCTAACACAACAACATTTTTTTGGCACTTAATGACGCTTAATTTAATTTCTTATTGAGCCCTAGGAGGGATTATTCATTCATATAAAACAATCTGCAGCTGGTGCCAGCCTAAAGTCTTCCTCCTTTGAGTGAAGTCATCTATTATTGAGCGAAAGGCCGTGCGTGGAAATGTGGGGAAGACGGTGGATTTGAAGTAGAATTGGTTGCAATCGATCAAGGGTGAAGAATATTCCTGATGGTAACAAAAGAAGCAGCTATGTCTTTCTCGCAGTTTGGATACCCTTACAATGCAACTTCACAGGTAAGCCACCTCAGTTTTTATTTCTCCTAAGTCTACCTTCTGCACAAACTAGTGACTTTTGCATGTTTTCTTTCATTTCACTTATCAGAGGACTTTTCTTTTGTAAGAAACGTTGATAACTGAGCGACTGCACTGACAGCACTGGCAGCTTTTTTTCGCGTGGTGGTTTTGTTGTTCAACCAAATATCGATATACACGAACCCGTGTCCAATTACTCTGAATTATGAATGAACTCACGTGTTTTTCTGATGACAATAGAGATGAATGTCACCTATTGCACACAGCGAAGTGTAATCACGCTGTTACGCATGCTGTGCATCCTCGCAAACTTTCTGTTGGGATTAATACGACCTATAGGATAGGATTATGCTGAAATCCTATAAAAAGTAAAGAGCATTTAAAACACGTTTAATGAAACTGTTATTGCTCCGAATGACAAGTTCAAAGAAGTTCACGTCGTTGAGGGGACAGAAGTTACTCTCCTGGCACAACAAAGTTATCACACAACTTTTAGCTATTTCAGTCTTGAGCAGAACACTTACACAATTTAAATGCATCTAAATTCGAAGTCAGGTGGTGATTGTTTTGACTCTGACTGTTCTTTATTGTGTTGAAATTATAATTCTACAGCGAGTAAAATGCTGTAGAAGGTCACCTTTACGCACACATTGCGCAAAACTCTTAATACCCCCTACAAAACAATTATCTTCGCGTTCTACTCTAGTATGAAGTTTTAGATTTACACGTTTTTGTTAAATCATGCAGAAAGGCAGCGAAGAGATTTTCGCGCTTGTTTCCGATGAAGCTACTTTCTCTCATTTCAAAAATTCTCTGAAGGCTGACTTACCTTTAATAAGGGCAAGCTAACACCTTGTTTGTGATGGATATAGTGACGTGCCCCAGAAACAGACAAACAAAACCAGCTCCCATTTTCTCTCGTTTTACGAAGCACAACACTTGCTGAGAAAGATATATTTTGCAGTGCATAGCTCACTGTCACTTTAGAGTTGTCTCAGGCATCCACGTAAAAACTGAAACAGCCAAATGACCATATCTATCCACGGTTCTCTTCATACAGTTTTTCGTGTCGGCAAACCCCAGTACGACTTGCTGCGATTCGATTTCCAGGTCGGTCTCTGACGGGACAGGCGGTTCCCAGACCGCCGCTGCCGCCGCCGCTGCCTCCTTCTGCTGTCCGTCCTACGAGAACCGGCTCCTGGCGAGCAGCCGGACGGAGCTGAACGCAGCGTTGGGGATGTACAGCTCTCCTTACGCCGCAGCGGCCGCAGCCAGCCAGAACTACGCCAACTACTTCCCCTACAGCACCGACCCATCCGCTATCTACTCTACTCTGGTGGGCTTCTCTGATGCGCATTGGAGGGGGGCTCGGGTTGATCGATCAACTGGGTTTATCAATTTATCTCACACTGCAAACATATCTGTCTCGACAAGCCGTTTAATCCATCTATCATTCTTATCACCTTAGACTTTGAAAACAAAGAAAGTAAAAACAAAAAATATCACTGAGAAGAGGAGAGGGAGGACAAAAACCCTTGACTAATCTCAAATGAGCTTCGGATAAAGCAATCCTCCCCTACTCTGCTTTGTTTCAAACATATTAGAACAAATGTTACGGCATCAGCTTTTGAATAAAGCAAATAAATAGCGTTAATTCACTGGTAAAATGTTTACTTGAAAAATAACTGTGCCGGAGCAGATAGAGGACTAAATGGTTTGTTAAATAGACATGTTGCAGCTGGAACTTTTCTTCCTTTGCTCTTACTTTAAACAGCTTAATGACGATGAAATTGCCGTTCAATAATATGCCAGAAAACAATATCAAAGTAAAGAAAAATATGATCATAAATAACAGAATTTCAAAATCAAATAATGTATTTGTTGTTTAAAAATCTAAAGAAAAGTTCTCAAGACCAATCAGTTTCTACCTCAGTTCTCTCTCAGTTTGATTGATTTACTTGTGTTTTGAGAGCATGAAAATCAAGAAATGTCTTAAATGTAAATACAAGATGTTTCCCAAAAATCTTTAAAATGTTCATAAGACGTTTTGAAGTCAAAACTCAAAATTTTTTCAATTCATAACAAACGCTTGTCTCATTTGCAGAATCCACAATATGACATTAAGGACAGCACAGGCACTTTGCACTCTGGAATCACTCAAACTGCTGCATACTATCCATACGATCATTCACTGGGACAATATCAGTATGACAGGTAAGTTCTATCTATGTTTGCCCATTATGTGCTCCTTGCACCTGTCAGTAAGGATTCCACTACTTATCAGTAAAAGCAATCCTTCACTGGGGGGATTTGTCGCATTCAAACCAGAGGCCAGAGTGTAACTCAATATTGATGCCCCACATTGGGTGAAGCTGTATATATTTCAAACAGTGAGAAGCAGGAGTAGAATGTCTGAGTGAATAGCTTACCAACTGCGCTAATGACAACTTTTTGCATGTCCAATTTCATGTGTGTGTGTCATATTCCAGATATGGGACAGTAGACTTCAATGGCACAGCTCGAAGAAAGAATGCCACACGTGAAACCACTAGCACCCTGAAAACATGGTTGTATGAGCACCGCAAGAACCCCTACCCCACCAAGGGAGAGAAGATCATGCTGGCCATCATCACCAAAATGACCCTTACCCAGGTATCCACCTGGTTCGCCAATGCCAGGAGGCGGCTAAAGAAGGAGAACAAGATGACCTGGTCGCCAAAGAATAAGGCCAACGATGACAGGAAGGACGACCTTAACAAGAGTGACCAAGACTGTGTCACCAAAGGTAACTATTTGTCTACTTTATAGTAGAATGAAGTTACTTTTTTCTTTTCTTTATTTACTACTAATATAGTATTAAGTTATTTTCTGGCCAATGGTGGCTACATAAAAAGAAATTAAGGATGAAAAAGTAGAGTCAGGGTTAAAAAGAAGTCCATCCAATCCGAACTTTACAATACAGAACATACTTATTCCTTTCACTCAGATTCCAGTGATTGCAAAGAGGAGAAGGATCTGCATCTGAGTGACTTGGATGACATGGATGAGGACGACTGTGACAAGCTGGACAGTGACTGTGAAAAGGTGGCAGCAGATGAGCAGGACCTTCACAGGGTCATGGCAGCATCTGGAGCTCCTCACAAAAGAGACTGCAGCTCTGAGCTGCACCTGAGTTTAACTAACAGCTTCCACTCATTCCCCTGTGCCATCAAAAGTGTCACCACCCTGCCCCCTCTCTCGTCCGATTTCCTGGATCCTGCAGTTTCCAAGGCAGCCTCTCTGACTGGTCCATCGGCAGGAACCCTGTCCCTGTCTCACTTTGAAGCATCAGACAAGCCACGGATTTGGTCTCTGGCCCGTACGGCAGCTTCAGGGGTCATACTGAGCCCTCAGGAGCATGGCTCTGAGCTGAGGACAGGAAACTCAACTGGGGACTGCCAGCTACAGAGCACCAGACTTTCTGGGGCTCCTACTGGACAATGTGGGGCCATGAGAGGCCTCCATGACTCAAGCAGTGTCATCAATGCAGACAGCCCATTCCCCGACAGCTCAGCCTTGCACTCAAAAGTTTATGGCACAAGCAGCTATACTCACAAGGGCCTCCAACTTCAGTGTTCATCCTATGCTGCACTCACAGACACGTGTCAGTACTCCTCGATTGAAGGTATGCATGTGCTTTACCTGCTGCAGATAACAAGTTTTTATTTTTATAATTTAGGGGCACAATTACACAGCACTTCACACTGTTGACTACACCAGCACTGCTAACTGGGTTACATTTATCCTTATTGTATTTAATGTAATTTGCACTAAAAAAATATCTGAAGATGATGAAAATACTTTCTACCTACTTTTACTTTGGGCAACTTTCTTGAGATGTGCTTTTGTATGATTGTGCAGGATTCTCTAGTGGCAAAGCAGAGATTCACTCATCTGACCTCAGCGAAGCCTGTGGGACGGTGCAGGATGACAAGGTCACTGCATTTAGACCAGTCATGAAGAGGTGAAGCAGGTGAGAGTGTGCACTGAACTGGGGGTGGACCAGCGAAGACATGACACACACACAAAAGCTCCAACATGCAATTTTTTCTTCACAAATAACTTTACCTATTCTAAGATTTTATTCAGTCTAAATGTAATTTATTCAAAATATCTTACTTGAACTGTATTAAATGCCATTTGCAAAAGAAAAAAACTAAAAATATGGAACTCAATATCCACATGTTGCAATGAACTTGCCTGGAAGTATCTACTTTTTAAAGTACCTCTCTAAAAAGACTATTTATTTCTTCAAATTGTGCAAACTCATTTTAATTGTTGTTTCTTATTTTCCCTAACAGACTACTGGAGAGTGTACAACAATAAATAATGGGAGGTTTATTATGCACTAAAGGACAGTTAGTGGAGCAGCGGCCTCAGTATGACCCACGGGAGCCTCTTGCCCTGCTGCAGTGACAGCCGTCAAACTGTGGACTTGACTATCATTTTGCACAACATTGTTTTTATGGTGTTAAAGACTTTATGCAAAAAAAAATATTCTAGATGCAAAAGCACGACAATGGCTCGATGGGAAACGGTCGGATTTGTGTAAGGCAATCTTGTAGTGTAGAAAACTTATTTATTTCTCTGTGTATTTATGATTTTGTTTTGTCGTCTGTTTGCTTATTATTTAACGTGTTGATTTGTTGGATTTGTATCTCCTTTAAGTGTTTTGTTGTGTGTATTGTTTTTACTGTGGCTTCGTGTCATTTTGCCTGATGTAAAAGAGAAAAGCTTGTCGGACTTATATTTGACCGCTGTTTTGCGTGTACACTGGGATTTTTCTCTCTTTTTTTGTTCTTAATTTTGTTGTCACTGTGTTAAACTGTGAGCTTCTCCTGTGTTTGCCATTCATGATTTTTTTTTCTAACAATACAATTTCTTTTTTCCAAGAGCTTCCGTCTTCTGTGTCATGTTATTTATAGAGCTGATAGTCCAACCAGCCAATTAAAAGACATTTGCAGATGCGAATTTGATCAAAGTTTCGAATCTTGACTCGATGCAGCGCTGGTGGAAGGTCATAATTCAGAGGAGAGACGTGAGTGCAATCCACTAGTTGTGGAATGAAAGGGGACATCGTCTCTCTATTGTCAGCATTTAATCAGAAGTGGCATCAAACACTTTGTTACTGTTCAGGCCGAGCAAGGAGACAGGGGCGTGGGATGAATGCAGCTTTGTCCCTTGTGTAGCGCGCCGCTGCACTAACTTAACATTGTGTTAATTAAAAGGTCATTTGTAGGATCAAACCCAGCAGAGAGATTCACATGGTCCGTCAAAGTCCCTTTGATTCAGCTGCTTTGCTTATAGACCATCTCGTTGGCCTAACTATGCAGATAAACGCAATAAGATGATCACTATAGTGTTAAAACACAAATGATGCTCTGCAAACTAATTGCCGTTGGGTTATTGATTGTGACGCACTAAAAATCTGTAAAACCTTCCAGAAGTATTGAAAATTCCAACACCTAGAGCTCAAGTTGTATGATACAGATCGGATTTTAAGAGCATGTTCCATTTAAACTAAAATGAGAAAACTATAATAACGACACAACGGAAATATATGATCTGTTTCGTTTCTATCCAGACATTCTGTCTTGATTCCTGAAACCAATGAATAATACTGACACGAGCAACAGATATTTGGATTTTTATGTGTAAATCTGATTCCAGAGCCCTACCAGAAACGATGCAGACACTCTCCTGCCTCAAAAACCGCCCTTGCAGATTGTACTTTTGGGATTATGTTTGTGGTCAAAGTGTTTTTCAATTCGGGCGCAATCCTTCGGCGCTGTGGTCACCCTGTGTGTCTTTGGCCGATAGAGGAGCTGTCAGTGATGCACGGAGGCTGGTAGGCTAAATCCAGGTAAATCAACACAACGTGGATGAGGACGACAGGAATAATAACCGAGGCCTATTTGGATTATTTTTCCAGTTCAATTTCCACTCTAGATTAATCTGAAAGCCCCGTAAAACAAATACTGTATTTCTATTGGTGATAATCGACGCTATTTTGAATACAGGTAATACTTTTTTTATAAACGCAGAATCTCGTATTTACCTCCCAGTAGCAACAAAGTGAACACGTGAAATTAACCAGTGACACATTCCTTAGCTGGAAGTCCCCTGTGACACATAACAGTCCATTTTAGGAGCTGAATGCATGTCTTAAACATAAATAATGTGGAGAAATCAAGACATGAATGGGGATAAAGCGTCCCGAAAAAGTGTGAAGGGAAAAAAAGATAGTAATCTGTACCGGATTTGAGACAAGAATGACAGCTCTCGATATAAGGTGATAACTGCACTGCAGGCCCAGTAATGACAGGCTGCTAATGGGGAGCGCCCCCCTCCTCGCTATAATCACCCATGACGCCGGATGCGTCGCTCTCTCTCTACATTGAAATGTTCGGCTGATGTGTATAAAATATTTAACACAAAATTTAATTACATCGCAGGCTGTAAAGAAAAGCTGCCCAACACTGTTGAAGGTAATGATGCATATGCAATGGGATTACCACCGTGGCGACGTACCTGGGGAGACGCTGGTTAGATAATGGCTGTGATGGGTTTATAATGCAGAGTGTGCTTGAAGCAGCTAACAGGTCAATTAGACCGTTCTATACATAGAGTTTTATAATGTGCTTCAAGAGCAACTGTATCAGCTTACTGTGGCTAATTATTTGTCACAGATCAGAAACTTTCTCATAGTTTTTCTACATATATGGAGTGGAGAGAAAAGGCTTTATGTGATAAAAATCACAGAGGTCCATCAACAATGGAAGCAAGGGTGAGTAAATAGGCATTTAGCCGTTTGTGTTGTTTGGGGTGGGGGGGGTGGGAGGGGGGAGGCACTACATTTTCTGTTCTGACATTTTTTAATCTGAGTCCAGACATGAAATCTGTGACAAACTACAATGTTACAGAGTAATAAGTTCTTTAGGTAGCCTATATGCACAACCAAATCTCCCTAATACACGCCTTCCTCTTGGTAAATTACATTTTTCATTATGGTGGGAGGGGGCGGTGCCTATGAAAGCATGTTTGGATAATCCAAAACAGATTTAAGATAATCTGTGAATGAGGCCCGGCAATGCAAAAATAGAAAAACAAGCTATTATAAACATGAACACTTCAATTGGTTTGACAACTTTAATCTATGACTACCCCCTTGTCAAATTAGAGGGTGTCTATATATCGACACAGCTTTTAGTTTATAACTATTACATATGTTTACATTCAATTCCATATGCTTACATAGATAACCCTCCACCCCCACCACCATTCTTGTACCGTCATGCATCACTGGGCTTTATTGGGGGCCAAGTGGCTCCTTGCACCCTGTGCTCTTTTCAAGTCAATAGGCCAACTGACTGTCAGGGGTGACAGGTGGTGGTCTGTTAAGTCAGTGCGTGGAGCACATGACAAGTATGAAGAGGAGAAGACTTGTGATTAATTGTGATTATCATCATCTAAGATTGAGTCCTACCCCCCGTCGAGCTGTGTCGTCACTTTCAAGGGCAAATATGATGTTACACATTCATAACTTGAAATAATCTTAATCTGCGTCAGGGTTGAGACAAAAGACTAAACAGAGCATCTGACTAATGTGACTGATCATTTTTTTTCTTTTGTGATCTTTTTGCTATTTTTCAGCTCTGTGGTCAAATAAGTGTTGATAATTAGAGACCAAATTTCCAGAATTCAAAGTGTTGAAATACAGCTACCTAATAACGCTTTAAAAAGTGCGGTGAGTCGTAGTTTATGCATATAGGCACGTAGTCTCTTCCTTTTTAAATTACAGTATAACATTTACGCGATCTAATAATAAGTATGTATTGGAGCAATGACACAGTTCTTATTCACATGAACATAACGTTTCACAGCTGTAATATCTTGAAATGTGAAATTTTGTCACTTGCTGCTATATTCTTTGTTCGACAGCTCAACATCGAAATGTAACGTAAAAGGAAGCAAAATGAATGTGGCATATTTAAATGAACAGTTAGATGTAGAATGACGTGAGTTTGGGGCAAGTATGTATGTTCTGAGAGGCACAGGATATAGCACACAAACATAACATACTCATTTCATTCATTGTTTTCTTTAATTTTCCTTTACCCACACTCACAAAGGACCTGACACCAGTCTCACAATGAGTTTTGTATGTCGTACAATGTTAAGCTAAAGGTCAATGAGGGGTTAACTTCTGACAAAGCACTGTCAGGAACATCCATCACATGTGCACTTTTCATCAAGGTCCCCACTTAATGAGCATGTGCCTATGATGTAAAAGAATAGAAATTATTCTGACACGATATCAATGGCCTCTTTGTATAAATAGGAGCCTTAATAACAACAACAACTTTGCAAACAATAATTTTCCCTCTACTTTGACAAAAGAGCCATCATGGAGGTGCCATTTGATGTGTCCCACGCTGGGCAGCTAAGGCTCATAAAACAAAGTCTTTGTCACGATGGCTCGGAGTTCAAATGAGGGGGACGATATACACAGTTCATTACATTTTGTCAAAAGGCGCAATGAAATGTGTGTGGAACATTGTTTCTGTGCATGTCTCCCTCCATGGAATTTCTGATTGCTGATGTTGCTACAAGGTCTCTGCTAATGAGTTTTGTCAAAGACAATTACAGACTTCGTGGAATGGACAGAGAGGGGATGAAAAGCTGGCTTTGTGTGGTTTGGGTAGATGTTGCATTGCGACCCCTGCTTCTAACTCTAACCTTTTGTTGACCTGTGCTTCGAGTCCAAATATTCAGGCCTCAGTTCCATAAACATCAAAGTACTTGAGGCAAAGTACCGCTGCTCCTGCTTGTTTGACCATTGCATACGTGCTCTAACTGAGATCTCTATGTACCAATCTAGATATGGAGCATGGCACAAAGCGATATCAGTGTTGCAATTTCTCAGGGCCTTGCCTCTTTTGTTATTTATTCCCCTCAGCGTATCCAAGGTCTTTAAGCATGCTTTGGTCTGTTGAATGTGGGAATAAAGACCTGACTGAAAATGCTGATGAAAGCCAAAAGTTTATTTTTTACCTTGTCACAGTTTTGTTACAGCCTAATTGAATGTGAAATTGGGTGGCTACTTGTTAGCTCAAGTTTTGCTAGATCATGATGTTGCTAACCTGGCTTCTACTCATCTTCTGATCTCCTCTAGTGCCAGTTTCACAGCAAAACCAAGTCATACCTAAAAAGAGGTTGCAACTATCTATGCTTTTTTCCAGTTATCTTGGTTGTTGTGTGTTGTTTGTTTTGTTTGTCTTTGCTTACTGATCTTGGGTTAGCGTCACCAACATCAGCATAATCTTCTGTGCCATTTTAATGCCCTTTCATAATCCCCAGCATCTAATTTTTAATCTCATGCTTTCCTTGTGTTTTTCTTCCGCCTTTATGATAGGCATCTGTTGGTCTTAAGTGCCTGCTGCTGAGTCTCCGTTTGGCTCTTAAAAAGGGTCTATTGTGGTATAGATGGAACCACAAAGTGCCTAGAATTTTCAAACACTGCTGTCTAATCTCACCATGTAAATTTAGCATTGATTGTACATAACTATGAAATCTACTACACATTGCTGTTGATTAAATGAAAGCAGCGGCAGACATCAGGTGCCTATCATGGACAATGTTCTGATACTAAAATGACGTGATGGAATTGGACTTAGGTTCCTACTGTTCTGGTAGATGCGACAGTGAGCTCATTTTACATCATTGTTGAGTATCCATGTTTTTCTACAAGTATTAAAGACTTAAGTGAAGCGAGATTTAGTTCCTTTTTACTTACCACTGGGCTGTGTAAAGGCATATCAAATGACTAGTCTGGGTATTAGCCGAGGCTATGTTTTGCCTGTTTGTTTAAATATTTCTCTACCTTCTATTGGTTGAATATTAAGCAGTGCATCTTTAATCTAGCTTTAAGCCACTTCTTTCAGTTGCTTAACATTTGCCAAATAACAGATATGTGTAATTTTTACTGACTGTGTGTTTCAGATAATAGAAAGGAGAAGGCTGAATGTTTCTCTACAGCTTCTTGCTTATTTAACATTCCAGTTCTCAGCACTGAGGACCCCTTGAGGTTGGAGCAAGTAAACCTCTAACATATGCAGGACTGAAGATCAGGACCAAGATTGAGAAACACAAGTTTAGAGGTATATTCCAAAACACCAACTTGTTGTATGGTGCTTTCTGTTCTCTCAATTACTGTGGCTTTGGGATCATAGAAAAGTTTCAACCATACTAACATTCAATTTTGCTGTTTAGAAAAAACAAATATCCTACATAAACATAGTCATAACTTCAAACATAACTTCAAATTATGCAGACACAAATCACACTCTACATCAGACTTTTGGGTTAGATATATGATCATATATGATGATGTTCATTTGGGACTGCAGACAGAAACAATGTTCTGCAACAGTATTCTGAAAAACAGCAGGAGCAACAATTCCCTTGAATTTATGTCTCCAATTCCCTGAATCCAGCCAGTGCCAACACCACTGAGGAGTTGACAGATGAAGTCCTGCATGCGAGGCCAGCTTGTCTCTCGGAGACTCTGCACTGGTCTGTTTTTTTCCCTTCCTCTTACAGATACGCAGCAGACTGAGTAGCAGTATAATGAATAGCTTCCTCTACCTGAACAAGTATTTCCACCACATTAGTTGCAATGGCATCATGCAGGCAGGAAGAAAACTCCCAGCAGGGCTCTGTAACAGTATGGCGTCAACAGCAAACTTCCCCACTGGGCTTTACTTGGGGGTCTGCCTCTCTGTGTGAAGCTCCTGCGTAGGATTAGACACTGGTTGTTCAAGTCAAATGATTCCTGTTAATGGAGTCTCCACACCTGCCTGATGTCTACATCAGCTCTGCTTACTGTTACTCATGGTCCTCATATATCAAGCAGACACATCAAGGAATGCTGAGGCATTTCCAAGAACAGTATCTCCATGATTACAGAATGTATCATTACTGTGACAACGCTGACCTCAAAAACCTATGCATGCAGAGTGGATAAAAATGACAGAAAGCCACGTTGAATACCTAAAGAGGGCTTCTGATCAAAACCAAAAGTAATTTATAGTACTAGATGCTTATGGCTTGTGATTCAAATTGTGTCCTTTAGTAAATGTTGCATGGAGGCCATGAAATGTGAAAAATAGCTTTGTTTATCACAATCAAACTCTCATCAAATGACATCAATGCATGTCCCACAACAAACGAATGGGGCGACTGGAAACAAGGGATTATTGTTATGATGTGGCTTTGATAAAGCAGAGAGAAAAGAGGCATCAAAAACTGGCTATTTCAGCATCGGAAACACACTGAAAGATAAACAGCTGAGGTGAGACACGGAGGTGAAGGGGAGGAGGGAAGGAGTAGTGGAGGGAGGTGACATAGAGACCACACATTTTCAAAGTACAGGTCCCATTATTCACGGGTGGGATTTTCTCTTTCTCTCGCTCACAGCACACAGGCAAACAGCCCCAAACCCTCGAGCTGTGTCAAATGATGGAGCATCATAATTACGCCCTTTTTTTTTTTATTGGCCATCTTATTCCAGCTATGACTAATGTAGCTCCTAACCCTAAAGTGTTTCCATTTGCACTTTCATGTGGCAAACGAGCAGAGAAGCCACGGCTCGCCTGCCTCTCAAAGGTAGGCCTGACAAATATTTATGACCTGACGTGAAGTCACTTTTAATCAGGCCTGGTGACCTGTTCCAGAGGAATCTGGCTGCTGCAAGATGCTTATCTCTGTAATAAATGAGCCTTCAAAGGGCTCACTGTGCTTGCCTTATGTGGTTGTCTAAAAATAATAACTGACACATTTCTTTTGAATCACTCATAATCAAGAACCCCAAGGAGGAAAAAGCAGATTCCTGCTGTAGAAGTAAATCAGTGACCTCCCTCTACTGGTCAGAGTCCAAACTACAGTCAAGTGAACCAAGCAGCCCACTGAGTGTCTGCTTTCATGACAGGAAACGCTGTTAAAATTAACCAACCGTGATTTTTATTTGTTTTGAATACCTTCGAAGTAGAATATTACACTTGTTTCTGAGTTGCGTTAAAGAAATTGATGTTCTAAAAACAAAATTGAAAAAAACACCGTAGGATGAAAACAGATTATATTTAAAGAACAAATTTTCAACATCCTGTAAGACTAACCCCCTTTAAAACTCCCACAAAAACATGAATTACCTGGCATCAGTAAAAAGTTAAGACAAGTCCTCTTCATTTTTATAATGTGTTATAAAATTGCATTATATATTGTAGGCACCTGAGGATGTGATGGATAGAAAGAGAAGCCAAGAAAAGATACCTTGATGAAGTACATTAATAGAAATTACTTCAAACTTCCAGGGTTCATATCCAAGTCACATCCTTTGCTATGGTCTAACTTTTACACTGTTGTCACCAGCTCAAATCCCTGCAGTAGGTTTTACGCTGTCTAGTTTGAAACCTGAATTTATGACACCAATATGTTCTTTTCCATGCTTTAACAGCCTATAAGGCAATATGGGAGGGCGTCCATAGTGAAAACAGATATTTTCCTTCGTATTAGGAGTTATGGGGAGAGCGCTCCTTAAAAATGAAAGCCATAAATCATTTCCCTCCATGATTATACCATTAACAGGAGCATGGTTTTGTCGTTTAGGTCATGCTAATAGTTTGGGCTTGAGGCTGTGGCCATGCATGTTCCCATCTGCCAGCAGAAGGGAGTCGTTGCGAGAGCTGAGTTTGTCTTGGTGGTCCCGAGTTAGTGCTTCAGCTTTCTTTGCCTGCCTTGTTCAGACATTGTGGGCATCTGCTCTGGATTTCAAATTTTCTTTTTTTTCTTTTACCTCTGTCTTCCAGTTGGAGTTTCTATATCAGGCCTGGTTGTGGTCTTCCAGAGAGACCCCACAACAAACTATCAGAGCATTTTGCACTCAGCAAAAAGCAGCGGATGCCAGCAGAGTACATATTAAATTTGTTACTAATTTTAAACTTGGCATGGAGAACCACGAAGCTGCCACTAGCTCACTGGAAGCAGGCGGGTTCAGCCCGACTGCGACCACAACCACAATACAAACAAAGCATATGGAACGGCAGCTCCTAGTGTACTACTGACAGCAAATGTTTGGAAAAGGAACTTTTAAAAATAACCCAATATAATAGCATTAGTGGGAGAGAGGCGCCTGGCAGCATGTCCCCCCGCCCCTTTTTTTGACTACTGTACCAGCTTGAAATAATAGTTTTAGAAGCAACACCAAAACTAAATAGAAGATCAGGCTGTTGTGTTTTAAGCTCTTTCTCATGAGTTGCCTTTGGCCTGGAAAAACTTTAGCATCTTGTTTACTCACATATTATGTGCTTAGGACATAAAACAAAATCTGAAAATCAAAATGTATTATCTTATTTCACTATATTAATAGTTTATGGCAAATTAATAACTTTGATTGCTTTATCAGTGTATGACTATTAGCACCTAACAGAGCTTTTGGACTTTTAGCTTTTAGTGACAAGGCTGTGAGATTTGTTTCTGAATATTTGTCTTTGTGTGGCTGCTTGAAACTCACGATATTATCCTACAGTTTTGTTTCAGTGTTTCTTCCTCTCCATTCACAGCTTTGATCTGAATAGCTCTGTTGAAAAGGATGTTGTTGCTGGCCCCAGCTGTGTCTGTCACCCGTGGAACTGCAGTGACCTCTAGAGACAGTTTTCTCCACATACAGTGTGGAGGCAACCTAAGGTGTTTTGGCACAAATTAGATAAGGTGAGAGAGTGTGTGCATGTGTGAGAGTGTGTGAGTGTGTGTGCGTGTGTAGCTGAAAGACATATATCACAAGCCAGTTGAGGCTGCAGATTACTTGAAGGCCTAGCCCGAATCGCTGTTAAATGCACGTGCACAGACTGACATACTCACAAAACAACACACACAAAAAGCACAAACATGGACATGCATCATCAAAAGTGCATACCAGCACTCACATGAACTCACACAGTTAAACAAACACAAAAAGACAAGACCCCGGGCCACCCTGCAGATCACCATGATCAGTGTGGGAGCCACGTCTTCTCTGATCTAATATGTTTAGCAAACAGTCATTTATTCTCCCCAATCAATAACACAGAGCAGCATGTGTTTATGACTCTGCCTTAACTCACTCAGTTCATCTGCAGTTCATTGAAGCTGAAACTGTTCTCCCCTCTAGTCCACTTCAGTCAATGACTAGTTTATCACTTATATTTCTCTTACAAATTGTAGGTGGGAATGTTATCTAATATCATATCTTCAGAACAAATATGCCTGTCTTAAGCTGTGAGTTAGAATCTTAGACACAACTGCTGCAGTGGAAGCAAAGCTAAACAGTTTTTCACACTTCCTCTTGGAAAATACAGATTGTTTTTTATAAGGAAAAAGACAAGAGATGTACAAGTTTCAAACTGATTTTTCACGTGCAAAACCGTCACAGTAAGAGACAAAGAGAGTGTGTTACCTTCAGCTGCACTATGAAAGTGGAAGACTCGTGCTTAATAAAACTATTTTCATGGTATCTCCAAACAGGGTGAATGATTTGCAATGGAGCCTTTACACAATTTACACAAAATTTCCCATGGTACAAAATTATTTAGAATAAAATGTTCCAAAAGGTAGACTCGAATCAATATCAGATGCAGGTTAAGCTTTATCCGAGGGAAACTACTTGCTTTAATTATCCGCTGAGGAACACAGAGTATCAGCTAAAGAATAAAGCTCATTTATGCTCAGAAGTGCGGTAAAGGTTTTTTATATGGTAATTATGATTGTTATTACAGTTATCATTCTTTGTGTACCATAAAGGTGGATGATGGAGGGTCTATGGATGGCTGAGGCTGAAAATAACAGTTGTGATGCAGGGTTATAAAACTGTCCTCTCTTTTCTGTGGTGGCATAAATAATGTGTGTATGAGCTCGGTGCACATCTACATTCATCTCGAATCTGCTTTGCTCTAAGAGGTCACTGTGATGCTAAGCTCTTTTTAAGTAGAACAAAGTAGTGGAATTCATCTAAACTGAACACAAAGCAGAGATTGTAGACTACATATATCCCAGGTGTGACTGTGTCCAGTAGTGCTTGTGTGTGTGTATTTACAGTGTGGTTTGTGCTTCCCATTAGCTATGTAAAGTACAGTGCAGGGCCGATGCACAGATGCCCTGAGTGGTGCCATACGGCCGATGGCTCATTAGAGCTCAGATGGAAGACATGAATCAAAGGAGGAGAGGAGAGGAAACAATCAATCTGCCTAATGGGAATCCCCTGTGAGGAGTGTGGGCCAGCCGTCCCAGTGCAGCTGTAGCAGTTTTTATATGTGACCTCCCAGCTTAAATGACACACAAAAACGTCCCCAGCGCTGCTGCAGCCGCCTCCATCGGAGAGCACGGAACGCACACCAAAAGATACTAATCCCCACAACAAGCTATTAGCACAGGGCCTCCCACAGAGTATGTGGGCGCTGCGTGCTGGTGATGTGGTTTCTGAGGCAGAGGCTAGGAAGCCTGACATCCCCATTTGTCTCCGATAGTCTCCTGCACATGTGTCGTCCATATCCTTCCAACCAGGGAATGACACCCAGCTTGATGTGGTGGGGCAATCAAAGAAGCAACAGGGACTAGATTTATAGCATGAAGGGCGCCTGTGCGCTGGGAGGTATGCGCAAATTGTATGTTTACTGTCAGTGTGTGAGGTTGTGGCTAAGATTAAGACATCATTGTTGTGGTTTAAGGTAACTAGCACTTCATGGGGTCAAGGTTGGGTTTCATGCTATAGTTTACCTGAACTTTGCCCCTTCCCACTTAAGTCTTCAGGCAGCTTTCAGAGGCTTTGATCTGCTGCACTGCACGGTCTCTGCCCGCAGACAAGTACTTATCTATTCAGTGTAGAGTTGCCAGCAACCCTTTAAGAATCGAGTTATGCTAAACAGAGGTTGATTTAAACCAGAGGTTGAACTCTGACCTTAGCTTAGAGGATAATGTCCCAGGCAAGGAGAGCAAAGTCCTGTTACCATCCATGAATCAGGTCCCCACCGACATTATTTCAAAATTGCTTAGTTGCATTGAACTCCCTTTAGTGCTGAACGGACTTTCATAAAATTGATTTTCTGAGTACACCCTTTTAGCAGCTATAAGCTTGAAATATGAACCCTTCATTGCTGAAAGCATTTCATTTTTTTGCCCCTGTGACTAATGATCTAGGGAAGCAGTGCGTTTGAAATTCTCCTCGGCAGCCATTTCCATAATTAAACACTGCTAATTATAGAGCTTTGGCTGACTTTAAACAAACAGGCACAGTTGCCTAGCATGCTTCTACGCTTTCTATTTGGAAATTTATGCAAATTGTATCCATATTGTGTGTTTTCTTAGATGAAACTGACAACATTAGGACACATTGCTCATGCTCACAAAGATCAGTCATTCACACAGAGAGTAATGCTGGGGAAAAGCTGACACGCCGTAGGTAGTTTGAAGGAAATACCCTGCACAGGTATGATGTTCTGCACAATCAGGATCAAAGCGTGCACTCCTAAAGTATCAGACAGAGAAATACTGTATGTTCACATACATGTGTGTATTTGTGTTTGTGCACACATGAATATGCATTCATTCATTACTATGAGTGCCCTGAGACAGGAGAAAAAGCTCCTGTCTTGGCCAACAAACATTTCTTCATTGTTGGTTCTTCAGCTGTGATACTGCTTGTCAATTTATCAGCCTTTGACAGCATGCCACTAGAAGCCATTATACCAGACAAACGAAAATTATATATGAAGATTAACATCAAGTCATTTGTTAGAGAGAAAATAATACTGCTGGAAATAAGCAGTGCTCAGAACTGGGAGCTATGCTGCCAGTAATTCACATATCAACAGCATTTAAATTATTAAAAAGATTGGAAATCATAATTGGCCATATATTTTTCCCATTCTTCTCTACACAAATGGCTCGCCTGGGGTACTTGACATTCAGTGCTGGTTTGTAATGTAAATGACGGAACGTATTTTCCATCATATCTTAACAGCGGATGGAGTGATTGACTACTGAATATAAGCAAGCTACAGGTGGGGGTCAATTATCATTAGAATAATCGAGCATCAGTGGCTTCCTGGCTTGACTGTGAAGTGTGACACATTTTTATCTCTATGCATTTCAATGAAGTCAGACTGGTACATAAAAGGTTATCACCAAGGAAACATATTTGCCTAGGCGCAAGTTAAACAGGCAAGTGAGATCAGCATAGATATTCAATTTAACCAGTCAACCCTGACCTATAAATATTTCAACAAAACCCAATGATGACCCCTCCCTCTTCTCCAACCCCCTTCTTTCCTTCTTTGATCCAATTCCATTTCAGCAGCGGGAGATACGAGGGATGAGAGGGAGGAAGGACGTGGGGGAAAGAGGGGAGGTGTGAGAAAAGAAAGTCAAGCATATTGCAGCTTATCTATTAAGTGAATTGTTTAATGCATCTGCCATCTTCTCACCCCTGGGGACGAACGTCAAGTGAGAGGGGAAAGAGGGGACAGATTTACACTACAGGGCACTGGTGGCTCCAAAGTTGAGGAAGAGACGTATACTAATCTATAGTTGTGAGCTGACAAATCTGGCCTGACACGGTGCTCTGTAGCAGGTAGACTCAGGAGATGGGCATTAATCACAGCGTGTGCTCAGCTGAGAACACGGGCACACTGGGGACGCCTCAAAGTGAGCTGGAGGTTATACAGGCAAGGGGATTAATCAATACAGCCCCATAATAACAGCCAACCACCAGCACTTAAAGCCCCACCGGTATCAAGGTACAACAACAGTCACCCAGCCAACTCGCCCAGACGTTCGCTCACAGTTACAAGTAGGCAGAAGCTTGCACGCACACCTGTGCACTTGCCATTCAAGATTGTGTGAAAGACATTCTGTTGTCAAAGCAGTCAGTTCACATAAAAGAACATGTAACCACCTAAGGCAAAAAAGAGTGTGCAGGATTAAGGAATTTATATTGCTCCTTTTGTCAAGAGGAAGTCAGAATGTGATGAAAACAAAACTGCCTGGCAATAATGATAATGTGTTGATTAAAGCCAAATCTATTGGCTTTAGTTGTTGAAACAAAGACTGATAGATGTTCAGTCTGTTTACAAAGGATGACACTCCCTTTTCAAAGGGCAGTATAATGTTTACCCGTTTATAGTCTATACTCGATTTATCCAGGTCAAAATTGTAGGGAACTGAAGTCTATCCCAGCTGTAATCGAGGGACAGGCAAGGTACACCGTGAACAGGTTGCCAGTCCTAACACAGAGACAAATAACCATACACACTCACACTCATGTCTATCAGTTAACCAAACATGGATGTTTTTGGACTGTGGGAGGAGGAGTGCCCTGAGAAAGTCCATTCAGGGCACAGAAAAAACATGCACACTCAACACAGAGAGGCGCCAGCTGAGATTCGAACAGGGAACCATCTTGCTATGAGGTGACAATACCACCCTGGGATATTTCAGACAAAGAATATTCAAATTTACGCTTATTTAGTAATTATGACATCAAAAATTTACAGACATAGTTGAAGTAGAGACCCTTTGACATATAGACCTCCATCTCACAGCCTCACCTCACCTGAGGATTAACAATATGCACACTGTACTGTGATTACACCGCTGCCTCTCCAACAGCAAGCTGACGAGCCCCCCTCAGCTGTGAATATACAGTACAAGATAAAGGGTTATTTGAAGAGGGGGTGGGGTATAATTTGAGGCAACTTCAGTCACCAGCTTGTGTCGAGCTCCAAAAACTGGCACAAGCATTCTGTCAATGGCCAGCCCTCCCTCTTTGTCAGAGTCTGCCACCCAAAGAGACCTCGATCAGCAGCCCCCCTGCCTGACAGCAGATCTGTTAGCCTCCCTCCTCAGCCCCCTCACTTTATACAGCCAGTGAGCAGACAGTGTAGCAGGAGGTGAAAACTCCAGCTATTAGTCAACGTGGCGCCCGTGTCAAAATGTCAGGCCCGGGGACATTCTCCGTGCAGCTGGGCTGTTAGCGAAGTAGACAGGCCGTATGGTCGGAGCAGGAGCATGCTGTCACCGGCCAGTCAAACTGCCTAAGACAAGCAATCAAGAAGCTCTTTCTTCCTCTCCCCGTCTACCTATCCATCGCAACTCTTCTCCATGTGTTCAGTCAAAGTGTGTTCCATCTGCAACTTCTTTTAATGACTCTCCCAATTTGTCCTGTTCACTCACACTCCTCCTCAGCCTCTCTACGTACTCAATCTAAATCTTTAAGTTTGTTGCATTTCTCTCCTTGTCACAATTAATCTTTGGCCTATCCCTCTTTATACTTTTCTTCTGCCAAAACAAAAATGAAGTAGTTCAATTTATGCAATTAAGATGATCAGAAATGCATCTCTCTTGTTTTCCTCACCACTGTGCTTTGTCACAAACTGTAAATGGAATCAGGTTGAGCAAAACAAGTCATAAAGAACTTCCAGACAATATAGGCAAGTGGGATGATTTAGTCAGTCACTGACAGGGGCTGTTCCTCCTAAATATAATCCTCATGTTGTAAATTCTGTTGTTTGTGGCAGAGTGGTGGCTATTCTGGATGCAATCTCATACAGCAAAATGGTAAACATCTTCATGTATGCCTGATGTGCCAAGTCTGATGGTAATTTCACTGTTCCATCAGCCTGGCTGAAATACACTTACCCTGGCAGAGTCCCAATCCCAGAAGATTAAGAACTGAAATAACAATAACAGAAAATCAAATCAAGTAACATATGAAACACGAAAAAACAACATTAACTGTATTCATGAGCGACAAATTCATTGCTCTATCTTTTCTTAAGCTTCTTTGACTTGGCATTTACCAGGAGAGGGTGGAGGATTTACTGTGGCAAAAAAGCAAACAGGGTATTTATGGGTCAAACACAGCCTAGCTGGCTTTATGGCAGATTATGCCCTTTTTCCAGAGGAGAACACAAATTCAGTTTGACAGTGGTTTGATGAAATTTAAAAGCATTTTCTTCTGAATAGTATGGGGTCATATATATACAGAATTGTACAAGATGAGTGGGCAGAGTAGAATATAAGGAGAGGATGACTAGTCTTTCATGACAACTTTGACAATTGTTTGTGATCGGGTGTGAATGTGTGCTGTCTCTTCCTCAGGCTTTCCTGTGTTTTTCTGTCCATTTTGTTTTTCTCGTCCCAACACCCCTCCCAGAGTCCATCTGGTACCTTTTGCTCCCCCTCAGAACGTGGGCCGGTGGAATTCCCTGGCCTAATTAATGAGCAGACACTCACAGACGGTCAAAGGCTCGCATGTCTGTCTCTGTGTACCACCTTGCCCCAGGAGGCCCTTTATTGAAAAGGGAAATAAATTAGATCAACTGGACAGAATGTACAAGCCAACAGCAAAACATGTCACACACAGTTTTTGACTGAAGTGGATTTTTTAAAGGTGATAAGATGCTTTCAGACTCAGGCTGCTGACTGTCAGTCGGCGCAGCTGACTGGCTGTTTTTATCTGCCTCTGAGTTAGCCCTATGATGGATTAAAGATTTCTCCAATGTGTTTCCAAGGTTCTCTGTGTCTGCATGCTTGGGAATGGCTGGATAGGTTAAGAAATACTAGACTGCAGTGGTTGTAAAGCCACCCAACTTGCCCCTCCGATTCCAACGTCAATCATGTCAATGATTTCATGAACCTCTCGCTTCCTGATAACCAAACAACTCCTGTGGATGTAACTTAAAAGAGAGACGGGAAGAGCTCTCTCTTGCAGGCTTTCTGGCACTGTGAAAATGAAGAAGAAATTATGTTTGAAAATGTTTGTGTTTTTTGTCTCCTTTTGAGTTGTGACATTATTAGTCATGTGGTACATCAATCATGCAGTGAGTTAATGACACATCCAGCCCATGAATCTTTCAGCTCTTTTTCCCAAACTTCAACAAGGCATGCTGGGGCTGTTCCTGCTCAGCAGCTGCTGGAGCAGGGCAGTACTGGAGCCCCGGTGTATTTGCCAGCACTGTCACTTTGATCTCAGCTTGTGGAACAGATAGCTGAGAGGCTGGACCTGGATCTGGCTAGGCTTGAACCTAAATGCTGTTCTGCATAGTGCACACACAGGAGTCTCATTCCCATAGGCCTCTTCCCCTCTTACTCACTGCCATGACCCTTGTATTTCACCAAAAACTGGAAAGAAAAAAAAAAAAGAAGGTTTTACATATGCTGTTTTTTTCTCATTGTAATGTTTATTTTAACAAGGGTGCAGAACGCGTCACCTGCATTTTCTATTTTCATTACAAGATGCTACCAAAGAACTCCAACATAAAATACAGCCCAAGTTTTATGTCTAACTGTGTACATCGGCATGTTATCGTAATATTTGAGAAACTGTAGCTGTTGGTTTTTCCATGCTCTGAAAACAACCCCACTGCTTCACTTCCTATAATTTTTGTTTCTGTGGAGCCAGAATTTAGGAACAGCCGGCTCCATTCACACTCCCTGTGCAGATCCACTGACATACTTTCCCTGCTAATGGGGCCACCTGCAGGTCTGCATAGGGCCCCGTCCGGACAGTGTCAGAGGGGAATGCAGACAGAGCAGGCTGTGGCAGGGGTGGGTGGTGGTGCAGGGCATCTGTGACTGGCACCAGTATAAGAGCTCTTTCATTTCCCCCTGTTCTGCTGAGTGCCATGGGCACACAGACTGAGCCAGGCACTGGTTCAGGCCAGGGCATCAACACATGTCAGGAAATATTTTCTCTGTGATCTTAGTGAGCAGGGCCCAAGTTAATGCATGCCTGACATTTGGACAGTGGAGTGGAAGCTACAGAGAATGTAACAGAGAAAGGGATCATGCATAAATTCCAGAAAGGGAGTCGCTAATTTTACTCCGAAAAAATGTAAACTTCAAACTCAGACAAATGTTTTAATTATGAGTATTTTATGTGCTAGAAATGACTTGATAAGAACTGGCACAGAGGAGTATGATTTATATTTTCCAGTGCTAAATTTTGTTGTAGTTAAACTACAACCAAGATAGAATAAATAATTGTGTGATTTATTTTGTACTCTTCTCTTCTTACTGAAATAATCTTGATACAGTATGATATGAGTCAAACAAAACAATATGGTACAATACAGTAAGTTGTGACACTGGATGATGCACTACCTTCCACTTCCTCTTTTGCCTCCCTCATAATCTATAATGCTTTTGACTTCATTGTAAACATATGTTGTTTTGAGGCACTTGCTGTTTCTGTTAATGGGAGGATAGTCTTGATATGATATGATAATGGATGAAACAATATCATGCATTTACATATTTCAATATGATGATACAATATTATATGAATGGAAAATATATTATATGCAGTGTGATATTCAACAATGCCATATGAAGCAATAGAGGAGATGTAACAGAACACTTTATAACACAAAGTCACATGATACAATATGATGCAAAACTATATTATTAATTAGGATTAATAATAATCACAATACAATAACAGCTACAAGGTAAATAATATCAAGATCTAGAAAAGCTTAGTCAGTGAAATGTGATCTCATTCAAATATTAATGATAGATGACTAAATTTTTACGAGTCGCAAAATAGAATAAGTTATGCAACTTCTGTTCTAGTATTTCTAGTGCCAGTTCCAAGCCCAGATAAATGGTGAGGGCTGCATCAGGAAGGGCATCCAGCGTAAAACGTGCCAAATCGATGATCGACTCACTGTGGCGACCCCTGATGAAAAGGGAGAGGCTGAAACAAGAAGAAGATGCGACTTCTGTTCTGATTTGTCATTTAATTTCCAAAGTGGTGACTGAAAGTCTAACAAGTTAAAGAGACTTACGAGGATAAAAGCTGTAATTCAAAGCAGTTGATAATGCTTTGAGCCCAATATTTCTCCTCAAACTGTGTGATTACAGTCAGCTCATTCAATAACTGTTCTTTGATATGTGTATTTAAAGCAATAATTACAAAAGGATTGATTATAGTAAACAGTAGGAACCCCATAGACAGAAGTCATAAAAATGGGGCATTCAGTTAGCAAAGCCTTAGAACACCTGCTACCTGGGGTGTAATTTCTTTAAACACCATGGGAGAACACACAGTGCAGTCATAACATACTGGACTCTGCCTTAAGGCGGCAAAGTAAACTTATAGGTGTAGTTCAACCATTACAACAGAGAATAAGGCTTTTAAAGTAGAAATATATTATTTTTGTAGTTGCCAAAGCGCATGGTACCATTAATTTAGTTGTTAATCCTACTGTAGACTTCAATCAGGACCGTATTTATGTGTGCATGTATGTGCAATTAGTTTTTCTATTAAACCTATAATAAACCTCAGTATCATGTTGTTATGATGAAGAAATAGTAACTGCAATAATGAGCAAAACTATTGTACAAGACTTTTCATATGATTGGACATTTGATGATCATATACTTGTGTGCAAAAGCAAAGCAAACAACTGATTAAGCATGCATAGGACAACATACAAAATATATAACATATATTATATTACCAATTCTTTTTTTTATACTAATTACTGAAAATATTTTATGCTTATTTCTGTGGTGCAAATCCATATATTCTCTCACTGGCTCTCACACATTTCCTCAAACCTATACACACAGAGCCCTAACAAGACCAAATGACACGACATTTATCGATCAAGTAACTGTTAAGGAAATATCCAACCTAAAATATTATTGTTAGAGCCATTCATAATCAAGCAAACAAAAATATTAGTTGAGTATACCTTTACAGCAAAAGCTTAAAATGATCTCATAAATGAGCTGTAGTTCTTGTTAACAGAATACTAGACACTGATACATTTATATCCAACTCACAAAAGAGTGGAAACCTGACTCTCTATTCAGAGCAAAGTGGAAAAATACAGGCCGAGTGAAGAGGGAATCAAAAGGAGACCGATTTAGAAATTCAAGGGGATCAAGTGGTAGCTTTATTAGTAGCTGAAGCTGCAGGGCCTGTTGGAATGAAAGCCTAGTCTGTACTCAGCCTAACTGACCAGGTCAGACAAGACACCCAGAAAGAGAGCACTCAGGCCTGGAGAAGCCTTCACACCATCAACCAAACCCTTACAGGTCATCCCACTCTCCTTAGCCTTACCTTACCACTCCACTAATGTCTTTCTCAACAGCTACAGTGAGCAGGGGGGCAGCCAGGTAACCCAACACTGATGGGATCACTCAGCCTCTCTGTAGGCAAGGCGGTCATTTTTTGTGATCATCGTGTTAGCACGGTCGCTCATGAGATGGCAAGCTTTTAAGTGAATGGGCTGAATAAATGGGAAAGGCATTGCTCTGCACTGCAAATGCAGGTGATGACAATTCAGGTCAAAGATTATCTTGCGTCTTGCAGGGGTGTGTGGAACAAATCCAATTTCTGATGCAGGGACAGAAAGTAAAGCAGGCCAAAGAGGATATCATTCATAATTACAAGGCTTAGCCAAAGTAAATGCTCCCCCACAGAGAAGTGCAACAATGCCCTTAATTATATTTTTTCTTCCAACCCCACCTCAATGTAAAAGCACGGATGACAAATTTGGCATTGGGATTCCTGCTCATGGCTACTTCCTGTGCCAATTTCACTTTTTTTCTTGCTCATTGCCAAGACAAATCATATTAACACACTACTAAAGAATTCTAAAACCTTTTGGCTACACACCAACCTACCAGTGCCAGTAACTTCATTAAAGCGAAAAATGCTTTTAGGAAACCTTTCCTCAGTTGCAATTACAAATAAGTTCCTTCACGAGGGCCCCCGTCATGGGTGGGCTAGCAGCCCAGGGGCCACTGGCATGCAGACAACTGATCACTGGTCTGAATGGAGAGCAAGTCCAAGGAGCCTGCTCAAGTAACGGCTTTGTTACTGAATAAATGTCGCCAGCAACAAAGTTCACAAAAGCTCATTTGTCAACATGTTTATGCAATAAAGGTCTATAACTATGGTGATGACGACCACACTCCCAACACCCCAAAAAAGTGTCCATCAGAGAGAGGAAAATAGGAGCTCTGACATGACAAAACAACCTTATTGGGGACTGGCTAATAGTGCTTGGACTGAGCAGTATAAAAGACTGCTTGAGTGCTTGATCCAGTGTGAATGTGTAAGGTGAGATGACTAGAGTTTCTAAATACAACAATACAGGAGACTCTTACATATTCCCGCCAAAGGACAGAGTCTCTGTGTGCCGTTAACTAATGATAAAAATTAAAAGTCTCCCTGAGCAGCTTTCCCTAATTAAAGCTAACTAAAACACACTGAATTTGCAATTCATAAGTGTTTCACAAAGCTGGCAACGCTTACAGTTTTTCTGCCTCCTTATAGACCCCAAAGGTATGGGCAGGCACATAATAACATATTAATTTAATTTTGAATTAAATTATTTATTACTTTTTCTTTCTTTCTTTTTCTTTTTCTTTTTTGCTGCAGCGACACAAAACAAACCTGGGAAACTCGCACAATTTACCTGCCTGTAAACGAGCACCCAATGAAGACATTGTGTACAGAAAAAAATCAATTAGAATTAAATATATATATGAATAAATACACTCAACAGTCAGAAAAGTGGAGAAATCACTCTATTATCTACTGATTAGTTTTGAGAGGAAGTGGTTGAGGCACTTAAAATGCAATCCACAGTATCTGCGTTCAGGTACGGCACCATCATTGCTTTGATCCTCCCTAACATTGAATATATATTTAAAACAACCTCTCTTTAAAGAATACAAGCCTTGAGTGAATTTTGTGAAGATCCAAGTGCTTTTCTGTCAACATGTTTCTGCCATGTACAAACTGTTCAACTTGGCACTTTTCAAAAACTTGCAAAACAAGAACTGGAAGTTTGCACCTATTCAAGGTTCCATTCAAGCTTCTTTTCATGTACTCATTAGATAAGGAGAGCTGCTGGGTGTTAAAACCCACTGACAATCTTTTAGGGCCTTTTCATTTGCAGCGGGCCTCCCGAGACTTGCAACAGAAACTGCTATGAATACGCGAGCTGTTCGAAGAGGCCAGCCAAAAGCAAACCGCTGTCCTTGCCACTCCATCACTCAGTGACCCGTCCACAGGGCATGCCAAACCCATCAGCAGAAAGGCCCTAAAAAAACCCTACCTGTCCCAGGCAATCCCCAGTCAGTTAGCAGACCCCTCCCCAATCGTCAGGGTAGGGGCAATTGCAGGAAGGCGTATATATTTCAGAGAAGCCATTAATCTTTCTTCCCTTCTCTTTCTGACACTTGAACGAGACCCACCCAGCTGCCAGCTCCTTCACAACAGCCTCCTTTCTGGTCTCAATAAGTTCTGATCAGAGCCACGTGGCAGGCTGCCCGCAGATTACCGACAACATTGTGTTACTTCCAAATACATGTATGAACACACACATGCACCATGTAAAAACCCTGCACATACTCACACAAGCACACACTTCTTCTCTGCTCACTAACATGAAACCCTCTGAGAGTGATTTTGACGGCAAGCCGATCCCCTCCCATCATTCCCCGCACACTCACACACACAACAACATCTCTACCTAAAAATGTAGATTATAATAGTCAGATGCCAAACGGAGGGGAGCTGGGGAGGTTTTAGATGATGACTTTCGACACACACGATGCACGTTAAAGATGCTCTTGAGGAGAAATTCATATTTGATTGAACGTACATCGGTACACTAAACCCCAGATGTTATTCCTATGTTACTGACACTAAAATGTTTTTTTTTATTCCCTCTAAAAACTCTGATAATGATGTTTCCTCAGAAACGGGGTGGATGATGTGATGACAGTAAGTTCAGAGGATGCTGATGATGTGCAGTGATACGACAGCTTACAGCTGTGATACCTGTTTAGACAAACCCTCTGACAACAGCATGTGTCACTAAGCAAGGCTTTAGCACAGCCGATTCCCTCGTAACAGGATGCGGATTTGCTTACCTTAGAAGTACGAAGACTTGTCTCGAAGCCTCACTTATGACAGTTAGCGCTAAGCCACAATGTTTACACAAACCCTCTGGGCTATTTCACTTTCCAGCACCAAAATAGCAGTCATCTCCCAAATCTTCTTGTGAGGAGAGAAGTCTCATTGATGAGGATCAGAGAAGAAGGGGACAAGACAAGCTTGGGGATTAGAGGCCTCAGCCTCCTGCACAGCACACCCCACCGTCTGGTACTGTGCATTGAGCCGTCTTGACAGGAGGGATTGGAGCGGCAATTGAGGAGGTTAGACGGGGTCATGGAGCGTTGCTCAGCGGGGATTAGGAGGCGTGTGGCCCCCTTCACTTTTAATCAAACTCTTCCAATCAGGTCAGATTACAATGGGATAAACAGGTTCAGCACATTGTGTGGCACTCTGTCTTGAAGGATCTCCCAAAATCTATTCTCCTCGCTAAAAGCGTAGCAATCTCTTGAAATATATTTTGTTTTTCATCTTTTTGTCTCAAAGCGCATACAGGAACCTTCTCCAGACCCTTTTTACACCTCTTTTTTAATTTTTTTTATTGAATACAACTGTCCATCAGGGCTGAGACCCTGCCTTTAAATTCTGCCCTTGTACAGCACATTGGATTGAAATTGAACTAACTATGTATCACGTGTTAGTCATGGCTAATTTCTTATTTGCTGGTCATAGACAACATTTGGCTGTCAGGTTGGAAAAACTCTCTACAGGCTTTACCAGTAAAGAGAAGAAAATTGGTTAACACTTTAGACAAGCACGACTGCAGGTATGATTCACTTGCACTTCTTTAGATCGATTTCAGGCAGATCACAGAGGGGTTTTGTCACAACTCACTCTTTTACTAGTTGTTTCAACTTCGCAGAGATTTTCTGAAGAGTTAGGTAAACAGTGTTAACAAGCTCCAGGTTTTCATGGTCTGACTGAACAAAAGCCAGAGATGAGATGCTCTGCCTGCCCTACCATTCAGCTCGATAACTATCCTTAATCTTGAAGTCAGGCTGCATACCTTCTGATTTCTCTGTTAGAACATGGATAGAGGAGCGGTTGGTGGAACTTCAAAGGGGCAGGGAGACGCACATGGCTGCTAATTTTTCAGACTGGGCATATGTGGCGGAGAGTGTGGATTTGAGGCTCTCCTCTCACTTCAAAGCCAGGCGCCTTAAAAGGTCTGACTGTGTTTTGACGTGGATCTGCAGAGGTGAATGAGAATCAAGCGCCCGCTGCAGACCCTTCAGAAGTCAGGCTCACTCTGTTTAACCCCCCCCCCCCCTCGTTCTCCCTCTGCACACATTCACTCCTCCCTGTCTTGACAAAGAGAAAAAGAAAAACAAGAAAATTCAATAATGCCTTTGAGAGGCAGGATTACCTGAGGAGACGCCTGCGCTGCTATGCCGAGAGTGAAATCTCATGTGCCCTCCTCTCCTTCTGCTCTCACCACATCCCTTCCTCTTTTCACGTCTCTCTCCCTTTACTCCCCATAGCTTGGTTAAAGACAGCCCTCAAAAAGCACATCAAAACTCTCCTTTGATGCTATGGCAGGCAATTAACCCCTGGAGTCCAAAATTACAGATTGCCAGGGATGTGACACATTTTGGAAGGGTGGGGTGGCAAGTGTGTTTGCCTGATTTCATGGGGTGGGGTTGGAATTGAGGAGGGTGGGTGTATTGTTTGTTTGTTTTAAAGCGGGCTACTTCTCTAATGAAGTGATGCTGTGGCAGATTTGAGACAACCCATTTCTGTCAGTTTGAAAAGTAAAGTAGGGTAAACCTCTAGAGAAAGGGCTAGCTTCACCAGAGGAAGTGTTTGCACTCCATTATTTGTACTCCTGCTCACTTCTGATGAACAATGCTGCAATACAGAGGGAACAAAGGAGCCAGGCTCCTTGCGAATCTTAATTAAGTTGTGGGTGCAGTCAAACAATGATGAGGTCTATCCCAATTTCAATTGTGTTTTTGTGTCACTCTCTCCTCTTGTGATGCTTTGCAAAAAAAAATAATTAGGCTGGATGGGAGCAGCAGTGTTGGATGGAGCCCGAAGTCAAGCATTCCCTTGACTGATGTAGGTGATGAAGTACATTATACGTCACTGGGTATGTACTCAGTGAATGCCGTGTGCGGCTTTGGCTCAGCAAAACGATTTACAAAATGACTCCATTTTGGAGACTTGTAAGTGGCAGGGCAGGTGTGTAACAAGTCTCACCAAGTAATGCAACAACCCGAGCTCATGACAGAATGTGAAACCGCTACACTGCTCTACTCACACAATGTTGTAGTTTCACAATAAAGGCTAAAACGTTGCATAACTATGACCTTTTCCTACACAAATACATCTTAAGTCTCAGTTTGTTAGCATATCATTTTCCTTCATCTCCTACTTCCTACATGATGATGTCCACTTTTTACGTTACTATTTCTATGTTTGCATACTTATAAGAAGGTTGGAAGGCACTAATTCAAGGACCTTTGTGCAAGAGGTCACTGGTTCTAGATGTATCCTGTATAGTGTTTACAACACTGTCATTGTACTTTTTTATTTTTCTGCCACTTACAATCCTTTGTAGGACATTTATGCTCAATCTTCTCCCCCTCACAAATTAAGATATTGACATCACAGTACCTGGTAGGCTGGGCATTGTGGTGTTGTTTTAGTCAGTTGTGCATCTTCTGACTTTTGTAAGCTGTTGTATGCCGTGCTGGTGGCACAGAAAAGCTACAAGGAAGAGTGTGCGAGCCGGTCCAACTCAGGATGCGGGCAGGTTGAAGAAATTATTAAATTCATTGTGAACCAAAACGAAAGCGCTGCAAGAGCAGGATATCCAGGAAAACAAAACTGAACTAAAAACATACTTAGAACAAGGTAACAACTACAAGGTAGAGGCACTGAACACCTAACCTGGTGTATGAATACTGAGCGGGAAATATCAAACAAGTAAATTAAACCCTGGTGTGAAACAGAATGGTCAAAATGTAAATAAGTAAGCATTCATCCAGTGTGCTGTGACTGGTGACCCCTGGCAACTTGAGCTGTCTATCTGATAAGGTGTTATGACTGTTCTACTCCTTTTGACTGAGATTACAAATATCAAGACACCTGAGCCCTTCTACAGGAGCCTCTCAGCTCCAGTAGTCTTTGATCATTAAAACCTTCATAACCAAAATAAGTAATGAAGATGTGCACACGTATGCACATAACATATACAAACCATTCGCTTTTTGTTTGCACTTTTCATTGTTCATGTAAGTGAGACCCAGTTAAGATGAGTCCAGTTTGTGGGTTGCACCCAAAGTAATTGATGCTGTTAGTTATGGCACTGGGTGCCCTCATCTTTATTTCATGTATGAGGCCAGTGACAAACACTCGTTCTCATGGCTACCCAAATTCAACCAGGGATGCAGTGGCTGATCTAAACAATTAGTGGTAGTACACAGCATAAAACTGGGACTTTTCTCTGCTGAGGGTAAATTAGTCATATTTCCTACTTTGCAAACTCCCTGCCTTCTTACACTGCCAGATTAGGCAAAGGCTTCTGATCTCCTCAAGACATTGTTTTACGGTGGGCTTTTGCGCCGCCCTCCCCTGGCAGACAGTGAGATTACACTGTGATTAAGCACCTCAATATGACAGCCTCTTCCGTGAGGGACTTACAATCATGTTTCATTAATTCAGCTTGAATGATGCCTCATTTCAAGGATAGAGAAGCTTAAGATTTATGTGAAATTTATAAAATAGCAGATGTCTTCTGAATATCCTATCTCTAGTATGAAAAAGGAAAATCAGATTTTTTCAGAAATTAATGAATAAATGAAAACTTTATACGTGCCTAATATTTACACTTAATATTTTGAGAGCATTTTGTTAATATCATGCATTGCAGGGTACTAAAAGGGGTGTCATTTTTTATCAAATGGCCTGATTTAATACTGCCTTTCAGTTTTGATACTGACAAACCCAAGCAAGCATTGTGTTGGATTTTCAGTTGCATAAAATCACTTGGGTCGCTTGCTGAAACATGGCATGCACGAGAGCTTTTCTTTTCTTTCATTTTCATGAAATGCCATTACTTTGTATATATTCTTTTCGTCTGTAACAAAATGCATCTGTGTTTCGAAAATGTCTCATGCACTTTGTTCAAGCTGAGGGATTCCTGCACAAGATAGCCTCAGGCCGGAGCTGCTGTACTCGCTTTCCCTTTTGTATGCACTGTGTCTCTGCATAGACTAAATATGGGAACATGAGCTTCACAGCCCACTGTCTTGCATGCCGCTGCCCTCCCCAGGTACTCCACCAGCGCAGCTCAAACAGAGGCAGCGGGGAGACAACGTTTCTCAGCTTCAAAGAGGGGAAATAGATAAATCATTCAGGTTGGGCTTTTGTTCCGATATGCCATTGAGCTGCGATCACAATCCCTTTTTCCACTGTCTTTGTTTCTCAAACTAAAGCATCTGGATGTGACAGTGAATCTAACTTCCACTGCAGTTTGTTTATGGAGCTTAAACCCTAGACTTTTTCAAATTTGAAATGACACAAGTGACATATATTCTTACTCTTAGAAAAGTGGCTCTATGAGATCATTCTATACACACAAACACAATTGTGAATATACTATATATATATATCTATAGTATATATATCTATATATATGTGCGTTTGTGTATATCTATATATATATGTAAGTAAATTTCAAAGCTACTTGAGCTGAGATACTGACTGTTATTAATCTAATCACATTTATTCTGCTCCACCAAGTCAAATGAAGCAAGAATTCAACTCGCTATCATTCTCACTAAAGAGGACCTTTATTTATTCTCACTCTCAGTCACTGATGTAAGCCCTGTGTGTGCTTTTTGTCAGGAAAAGCTGCAGAACTCCTGTCTATGCCAGCCTGATTTCCAGGCTGGTTAAGTCATTTAAAGGAGTACAATGCAAACAGAAAAAACAATAAAGAAAAATCTGAGTTATTAAATTGGATATTGCAGTAATTTATAATCTAACTTCATCTCAATGGATCCAATGGAAATTCATTGTTTAGCCAGAGAGAGCTGAAGCACTCAAATCATTGAAAAACCAATTCAAATTTATATGAGAGTCTGCTTTCTGCAAAAATGGGCAGATGGATGAATGAGGTGTAGGGAAGCATTAATCTTGATAACGTTATTATTTTTTCTTCATTTCTAGAAATAACAATTGTCTGCAGTATAATGGGATCAAAGTGAGTTTGCTAATAATGTCTGAAGAGGGAGAGGCTTACTGTGTGTCAGTCATATACTTTCTAAGGGTGTATAACTCAACAACCGTTTCCTCTGCTCATTCTGCTTTACACATCAATGGGCACAGTGTCCCTCCAGCTCCTGCTGAGAACACAGCGAAGCAGGGTAAAACTCAGCATTGTGCTAAATGGTCTTTAATGTATGCACTGTTGAAGCTGGGCTGATGTTCAATATGTCTGATTTATAATTACATTCAGACAACAACTATTACAACTCTCCATATTCATTGTGCATTCTTCCTCCATCACATTATCACACCACAGGAGCTGAGGTGAGAAATCTCTTAAAAGAAGCCTTTCTTGCGCACTTGTATAAATTCAACATTTTCTTTGACTGACATCCAGATACTTCAGGTTATGGAGGTGAGTTGGGGTAGTTGAGGCATGTGGTGGAGGGGGTGAAGGTGTATAAATGTTGTTTGTTAAATCACAAATAAGGGGAAGGGAGGGTGACAGGAGGACCAGAGTAGGAAGAGAGTTCCTGCCGATTGCCCCATGGGGTGATGAGTGGAAAGACATGCAGCCCAGAAACTCTGGCCACTTGCCAGTGCCACAGTAACTGTACTTGTCCCCTCTCCTCCCTGCTGAGAGAACATCCATCTCCCTCCTTAGCCTGACACTCCGTTTATTCCCACATTCATTTGTCATGTCCCCAATCAGCTGGATGAATAGAAAAGCTATGACCATGATGGATGGTGATTCTAATTAGGACCCCTCCCTTTCTCGTAAAACAAAAAAAAAAAAAACTCAATTTGAAATGTTATTCCCCCGTTTTACCCTCTCTGTTTATCTAAAAACAGTGCTTTAGAGTCCCTGTCTGTCAGCTGTAGGTCATCTGACCGCAGGGAGAAGCAGAGAGAGGTGTGATGGGGAATGGAGGGCAGCTGAAGTAACTGAACCCAAGATGCTTTTGTTTGTTTGTTTGCTGTGTTTAAAACAAAGAGCGCATGGCATTGAGAATTCCATCTGAAGGAACTCCCCTTGGAGATTAGTTATTCAAAGGCATGCAAATGACATTGCCATGTGCTGGTTTACAAGGGGGTTGTGTTCATTTTGGATCTGCTTAATTGCTTCATTTCTAAAATAACTTCTCTGTTGTTTACCAGCACAACACAGATAAAGGATGTGTGTAGGGGAGCTGTATCACAGTACATTCATTCTTTTTTTTTCTCTGGATTGTAAATGTATTATTTCATTGTTTGGTCCTTTATATGCTTATCAAATAATCACGCTGTGGAGTGGGGGAGGTCCTCTTGATAAAATAAAACACACACAAAAAACAAAAACACATCTTGATTATCTTGAAATCATCAGGGATGCATCTATGAAGGGATTTTATAGCTAGCGCCTGTTCCAGCTGACATTGGGTTAAAGGCTAGTACACGGTAGTTGACAGTGCTAACCACCCCTACTTACCTTCAAAACAGAAGTCTTACACGAGAGGTTAAAATAGTTGCACAGCTCAGAATTAAGTAGTTTCACAAATAAGGCTCAAAATTAGTAAAATTGCTAAATTTTCTGAGCTACAAAGACATTTTATGCCTATATCTGACCTTCAGGATTGTGACATACATACATTTTGCATTACATGAAAATGTTGAAAAACTGGCAATGAAAAACTGACCTTTATCGTGATACTGCTATAATTTGGACAGGTGGACAAACATACCTGTGACATGTTTTTATGTGAGAAAACATGTAACTACAGGCTGGAAAAGTGAAATTGGATTAACTGACAGCAGGTCAGAAACATGACTGAATACAAAAAGAAAATATCAGAGAGACAGAATCCCACAGAAGTTAAGATAGAAAGTAAATTTCAGAATAAAGTTCGTCATCATAAAATTATAAAGACTTTGAATGTTCCATCGTTTACAGTATGTTGCATGCTAAAGAGATTCAGCGAATCAGTTGACTTTCCCAGTTTGGAAGGGACGTGGCAAAAAATCAGCACTGGCTGTCCATGATCTTCAGGCCCTCAGCAGGCACTGCCATCTTCTCTGGTCTATGAGCCCATAACTCATTTGAAATGCACTGAGGCAAAGTGGAAAACTATTCTGTGGTCAGAGAAATCTAAATTTTAAATAATTTTTGGACCTCATATATTGGACCACCTCCTTGGGACTCCAGAAGTGAAAGACCATCCAGCTACAAATCAGCATTCAAAATGCTTACATCTCTGATGGTATGGGGGGTGCAATAGTGCCAATGGAACTAGCAACTTGCACATCCGTAAAGTCATCATCAATGGCTGAATAATACATACAGGTTTTAGAGCGACATATGCTCCCATCCAGATTATGTATTTTTATAGGCTTCAATATTTCAACAAGACAATAATAATAATAATAATAACAATAACAAATTTTATTGAAAAAAATGCCTTTCTTGACACTCAAGAACGCTTAACAACACATTAAAAACAAAATAAATAAGATGATACAAGTTAAAAAGCAATGAAGACAGACGGAGAATGCAGCTTGGAACATATTGGAAAAGATTGGTTTTGAGTTTTGATTTGAAGAGGGGAAAGGAGTCAGTGTTGCGGATGTTTGGTGGGAGTGACTTCCAGAGTTTGGTAGCAGAGTGACTGAAAGCTGTGCTCCCCATGGTGCTGAGACGGGCAGAGAGCACAAAGAGGTGGAGGGAGGAGGAAGACCTGAGGAAGCGAGAGGGAATGGCGATGGAGAGGAGATCAGACAGATATGAGGGGGTGGGTTGTGGATGGCCTTGAATGTATGGAGAAGGATCTTGAATGTAACTCTGAATTTGACCGGGAGCCAGTGAAGCTGTTGGATGATGGGGGTGATATGGTGAAAAGAAGGGGTTCTGGTAATGATGAGGCCTGCAGAGTTTTGGACCAGTTGAAGCTTATGAGAGCATTTGTGAGGGGCACCGAAAAGGAGTTGCAATAATCGATGTGGGAGGTGACGAGGCTGTGGACCAGGATAGCAGCATGATGAAGAGGAGGGGCCCCATGACAGAGCCCTGGGGAACACCTGAGGTGATGGGCTGAGAGGAGAAGGATTTGAGCTGTATGAACTGCCAATGCTATACTGCATTCTGTATCTATTTCAACAGAATGGCTTCGTAGTAGAAATGTCAAGATGCTGGTCTGTCTGCCTGAAGTTCAGACTTTTCACCAGCTGAAAACTTTTGGTACATCATGAAACACCACACACAACAAAGAAGACCCAGAATCCTATACAAGAGGAGAACAGAACAACATACAGTTCACAGACTTTTATGGACTGTTAAAGAAAAGGGGACAAACTATTTTTTACTATTTTTACACAGTGATAAAATAGCCCTGCCTCAGCTTATTTGAAAGATGTTGCTGTCATTGAATTCAAGAAGAGCCAATATTTTTCATGAAATGGTGAAATGTTACACTCCAAGTGTTTTCTATGTTTTATCGTAATTTGAATCCAATTTTCAAATAATTTCATGATTTTTTATTTACATTTTACACAGCATCACAACATTTTTTTCAAATTGGGGATGTAAATAAGCGAGACTATTATCCTTTAGCGGGGAGCCTTTAGCAGCAGAGGTTTAGTATCTCTGAAAAATGTTGATTTTTCATTTGTAGACAACAGCTGGGAGGAGAAAACAATTTCAAATTACTTCATCCTGAGTTACATGGAAAATAAATAATGATGTAACTGGTCTTTTTAGTTTGAAAGGTTTAAAAGACAAAATTAAATCTATCCCAAATTAGTACAAATATCAAAGATGCATTTGGGATCGATGTGACAAATTTTCATAAAACACATGTCCATGACAAGCAATGAAATATCATTTCAATATCTATTTCCAGGGCCAAGTCAGATAAAAGATAGCAGTATGTATGTATGAAATGTGTGTTATTATGCATGAGATTACATGGGAAAGAATTATATCCAATGGACATAATCCTAAGGAGGAGGGCCAGCAGCACTTGTGTCCGAGGAAGTTAATCACCTGGGGTAGGTGCGGAAAGGCTGGAATGAATTACA
This sequence comes from Leuresthes tenuis, assembly GCF_036924035.1. Lineage (NCBI taxonomy): Eukaryota > Metazoa > Chordata > Actinopteri > Atheriniformes > Atherinopsidae > Leuresthes > Leuresthes tenuis. Next base: position 12,144,034 of record NW_027325356.1, read on the forward strand.
AGAAAGGAGCATATCTGTTGAGGCAAACCATGCGTGACATGCCTGCAATACATTTAAACATGCAATCCCAGCAGGGACCAGGGAATTTAAAAATCATTGAAAAGAATCAATTACTGTAAATGCAACAGGGGCAGTCAAGCATGTAACACACAGCATATCTTTGAGGAGCTTGAAGTGGCATGTGGACAATCTATTGTGAATTTCTGTAGGATAGTCAGTTATTCTTAACAAGCATCTGAAGTACATATATTGGTGCGACAATGCTGAATATATTTCTAATGCATCTTTAATGAGACTAATATCAGCCAAAAAAAGAGCTTTAGATTTGTTATGTCAGATGCACACATAGTGATATTATCAGCTGCTACTGAACCAAAGACTGGAAAACTGTCAACCCCAATATTTTCACCATCAAAAAATAGAACGAGCTAAAGCAATACAATAGTTTACTCAACTGTGCGCTAAACTAAGCTGACGATTAGATTTTTGAACTATTTTCAAATATTTTGTGGGCAGTTGTGAGCGTTTTTAATCACAATAACCCTACTGTAAAATCTGTTCAAATCAAAGTCCCTGGGGAAAAGTAATGTCCGGCTTTTGGATTGCTTTCCTCAACTAAGCCTTTCAAAATAACCCCAATATTGCCCAAATATTCTTATTATGTACATCACATAACCTTCTTTGCTTCCAATCAGCCCAGAAGCCCTACTTCAGCTTTATATCAGTACTAACATACCTAATCCCATGTTAAACGAAATGACACATAATAAAAGGGAAAAAAAAGAAGAAAAAAAAAATGTTTGCCGCAAAGGCCTAAATCTCTTTTCCGTGTCTGCCTGAGTGTACAAGCAATGTTATTTATTGTGAAACAAGGCAGGGACAAGGATCAGCGCTCTTCTTTAAGCACCATCTGAGGACTGAACCACTGTTTTTGCATCATATCCCAGTGTATACAAGCTGTAAACCCGCCTTGGTGTGGCCAAGGCCCTTTGTTAACACTTGTATATTGGATCCTCTCTCGATCAGACACACTCACAAATATTGATCTCAAATGTCTGACATTGTCCTCATTGCCAGGACAGCAACCTTGTAAAAAATAAGGGCTAATGTAGAATAGGATTGCCTGTCCAGCTCTGTCTGTGTTGTGGAATCACACCTCTTAGCACACACCCCCCCTCATGCGCAGTGCCTGTGGATGCTTATGCTGGCTATTCTTGTTTGAGGGGCGTTGCTTGATCATTCATTATTAGCTCGTGTCTGTCAAACCAAACAATGGATAGACTGCTCAAAATTGATGGCTATATAGAAGTGCATATGAGCAAAAAGACTTTCATTTAGTGCCCTACTCTCCATGTAGGAGGTGACAGTCATGATGGATATGACACTATGAACCAGATTTATCTTGGAAATGGAATAATTATGCACTTAATGCATGACTGGTGGTCTGCATTCATACTGATAGCTAACAGAGCAGGCAGCAGGAGTGGTACAGCAAAGCCCCTGAGGCTTTGTAGTGTCCAGCCCCATTGACAACTACTTTTTCCTCATTCAACTATTTAAAAATACTATACATTTTCTTTAATCAAGGCTAAGATACAAGATACTACATATGCCACGAAACATCCTGACAGTGTCACCTCGGCTGGGACACCTGGCTCATTGCAAGGTGACCCCAAAATGGCTAATGGTGACTAATATCCCTGGAGGGGGTAGCTAAAGGTCATAACAAACCACACTACTTACAAGGAAATGATACAGAAACACTGATCAATATGTTGCATTACAAAGTCCTCCATCTTTCTTTCTTTGTTCCTATATATGTGATCAGACAGTGAGACACCTAATGTGAAAGTAATGTAGAGTTCCATCCAATCCAAAGTGAATGTAGCGCATAAACACCTAGCATGTAAAGGCACAATGCTTCAAGAGAATGACTTTCCATTACGAGTTCTCAGGTTGACAGTTCTGCTAAGGGAACTGAACACTTTACATGCAGTACTGCCTTTATAATTGAATGTCCATTTCACAGACATCAAAAATATCTCAAAGCCCTGACTTCAGTTGCTGACTTCAGTCAGGGTGGAAGGAAAGAGAATAGTTCCTCCGAGTTGTCTATGAGTGTTTTAACACCAGACAAATAATTCTTCCTTTCTGTCAGAAGCATTTACAGGTATCCATCATCCAAGTGTCAATCCTGCTGGTAGATTTCACACACCACTGACACCACCAGACCTATGACTGCTCACTTCCTGATTGCATAAATAATCCCAGTAACACACTGGACTGCATCCAATTCCACACCTGCTCAAACATCCAAAGGAGTGGAGTGAAAGGGGGATGCAGGGTAAGGACACTGTAAGGATCTTTATATATTCATGCATTCAGAGGAGTGTTGATAAATATATACACTCAAAGTGATGATGCACATCATCAACAGGAAAATGAAAAAAGCTGGAAAACTAATCACATGGGAAAAGAGTAATCAGAGTGCCTATTACCTCGTATTAGCAAAATATTCTGTGTCTCTACACCTCAAAGACAACTACTCTGTGACTAAGGTAATTGTCATCATTAGCCCTCCATTTTTAATAATAAATTCCCAGAGGATAAGTATAATTACACTGCTGTGCTCAAGCAATTCAAAAAGCCACAAAGCCACCCCAGTGTAAAGCAATGTACAAACAATGTTACAATGCCAAATGCCAGTTACATGATAAAGAGCATCAGCGAAATAGGAAAAGGGTTCAAATCCATCTTGCAAATTCCTATTCATTTGTGTTTCTGTGGTTTTTGTAGCACATGGAGGTGATGAGCTGCTATGCCTTTGATCAGCTAATGGAGACAATGCAGCTTTCCCCAGTCCTGTGGCACGGGGGTTTACCTGCTGCAAAGTCAGGTATCACAGTCGGGGACCGAGCACCTTAAAGAAGCTTTAACACTCCTTTGGATCAGGCTGACATAATTCATGTGGGCTGGGTGTGGATTTGAGTCCCTGCTCCAGCACAGCGTCTTTCATGTCAGTGTGTTTATGGGAATATGGAGATGGGTTTTGCGTGCATGTGGGTGTTCCTTAAAGCAGCGATACGACCTCAGGCTGGTCTTGATCCCTGACGAGTCAGAATCTACCTCTCGATGAATCTCATGTAGCACACTTAATACCCTTAGGAACATGGTGCACGAGGCCCCCTCATCTTGGTAACAGAAAGGAATTTAAGAGCAGATTAATATTATGAACAGTAATATTCCCCCGGCGGCATCTGCATGCTCCAGGGATTACAGGGCTCTGGGGTGATTACCGGCAGAGGAAGTGGGGTTACAAGTCCAAAAAACTTTTCATCTTCACCCAAGGCACAAGAGCACACAGATAAAAAAGACACATAAATAAGTAATAATGGAGCATGTGTATATTTCTCCTAAAATGTGTGCCTTGTTATGTTCATCACAGCAGAATGTTTTTCATATCAGCATTGTGGCATGGTGAGGCACATTTCGTATTGATATAAATAGTTCACTTGTATCAAAAATTGTATCAAAAATTGTATCAAAAATTGTATCAAAACCTTTTCTTCATGATGATATTGAGACTGAAACGTAAAAAGAAGTAATGACAATTTGATTAAATGTATCAAAATTTTCATGAAGCAATAGAAAAAAAACCTATTCAATATGGTCTTAATCATTTTTAAGCTGAAGGCTTCTGTAAGATCACCTATGTCCTCTGTCACCTAATACACCTTATTTAGAGGCTGATTTAGTAATTCATATTATTTCCAGTCTGTTATCTATATGTTGCTGTTGAAGGAAACCATCTAAGTAATTTAGAATTTAGTCTGGCATCACTGAATTTGCTGCAATTTTAGGATCTCCTCTAGTGGTAAAAAGGAATGTTGTTTTGGAGATATTTCTGCTTCTAAATGATGCCCGGGTCGGTCAATATGGTGAATTACAGCAGTCTTCTGTTCTCTGTGTGGACCGATTCTTTTCACTTTATACTTGCTTCTATTGGGAAATATTGGTAGACAATATGGCATATTATCATTGTTATGCTGATAATACTCAGCTATACCTTTCTATGAAACCAGATAAAACCGATCAGTTGGTTAGACTACAAGCATATTCTTGAAGACAAAAAGACCTGGATGACTCAGAATTTCATGCCTATAAATTCAGACAAAAGTGAAGTTCTTGCCTTTGGACCTGAGCACTTCAAGAAGAAACTGTCTTGCTATAAATTTACTCTAGATGGCATTTCCAGAACTACAGTGAGGAACATTGGAGTTATTTTTGACCAGGATCTGTCCTTATATATAAAACAGGTTTCTAGGACTGCCTTATTTCGTAATTGTAATATTGCCAATTACAAACATCATGTCTCAGAGCGATGCAACAAATCTAGTGCATGCATTTGTTACTTTATCATTGGATAACTCTAATTCATTATTATTGGGTTATCCCAAAAATCCCCTGAAAAGCCTCCAGCTTATCCTGGATGCTACTGCCAGAGCTCTGATGAGAACTAACAGGAGAGATCATATTTATCCAATTTTAGCTTCTCTACATTTGACTACTTGTCAAATTCAGAATAGAATTCATAATTCTTCACCTCTCAAACTCTTAATGACCAAGCTCCCTCATATGTTAAAGATCTCATGGAGTATTTTTTTCCAAACAGAGCACGTTGCTCTCAGACTGCAGGTTTGCCTGTTGTTTCCAGAGCTTCAACAAGTAGAATTGGAGGCAGAGCCCTCAGTTACCAGGCCACTTTCTTGTGGAACCAGCTGCCTTTTTGGTTTCAGGAAGCAGAGACTCAGGTGACCCTGAAACATCCCATAGTTATGCTATTACGGGCTTGGACTGCCGTGGGACATCCCATGATGCACCTCTCCTGACTCTACTCTCTTTACTCTCCATGTACATATGCCATTGTTATTGTCATCAACTTGTATTTCTCTTTCTCAGCAGGTAGCCCTGGCCTGGTGTTATGGTGCTTGATGTCCCCTCTTTCTTGTCCTCTCAACCACCAGCTGCACCACCAGGTTGATGTAGAGGACCATCCTTCCTACGCCTGGTTGAGCCAGATTGATTGATTGGATTATGATTGGATTACAATGAATTGGATCTTTGAAGTGCCTCGAGATGATATTTGTTGTAATTTGGTGCTGTATATTCACATATAAAAAAAGTTTTTCACTACTGAAGTATGAATTATTCCATTACCTCTACTGTTCATAGTAGCGTGTTTATGAGATGGTTAATTCATTTTTTATCTCTCTTATGTGTAAGAATATTATTAGTTTAGTGAATTAAGGAAGGCTGCTTACAAGGTGAAAGGTTGCAAAAATGACCTCCCAAAGGATGGCATCAGGGATCCCTCAGGGTTCAACGTCCAGCCCACTGTAGATATCAGTTTCAGTAAGGGATGAGGACCTACCAGGCTTAAGGCCTGCTTACTCTAAGCCGCATTATTCCCCTTCCCACTGGGCTGACGCCACGCAACGCGTGCAAAGCAGTGAAAGGAAATCACCTTCAGGACTTGTCTTATGACAGAGGACACAGCAATTTCCTCAGCACCTTTGCATGAGGAAAATCCCCAGTCCACTTTGCCCATGTGCAACCAATAAGTTGGTCAAATGAAGGACCATGCCGTGCAGGCAAAAGAAAAGGCTGAAGTGGGCCTCTTATGCCTGAAATTATCCAGGGGAAAGTGATCTGACATGCCATTTGGCTGCACGGTGTTTGCGTGAAAGGAAAGAAACAACACTGTTTCCATTTAAAGTTAAGATGGAATCAAAGAGCACCTGAGATTGTGCACGTTTGTAGGGGAAAGCAGTGGGGTATTTCCTTTCTTTAGACTCCAGTGTTGACTTTGTATATTCCACAAGCTCTCAGGGATTGAGCTGAGGAAGGAAGGTGAGGGGCACAGTGGTAAGCTGCCATGCAGAGTCTGAGTTTGTCAGCAGCTCATAAGCCTGAAATTCAAAGAGCAATCTGATAGAAAATCTCTCTTGGCAGCGGTTTCCTCCTGTGTGTTTGCCAGCGCTGCTTCTGTCAGACTGCACCCAGTGGTCATCAATTAGAAAACTGAAGGGTGCCATCCACACACTATGGCAGCAAAGCCCCTATTCGCTTGTTTGTTGAGCAGACAGTTATGCTAAAATGTAATATCAATGCTAATATATTGTTGATATTTTAATCATAGAAAATAAATTGCCAAATTGATTTGTTTTGTGCATGCCTGAAAACCTAATCTAAGATACTGATCTATGGCACATGTATGGAAAAGGATAAGCAGAACTCAAGTTAGTATCATGTTAATGTCAAATATGCGTCTATAGTGCATGGATCAATTGTACTTGCTTGTAAACCAGTTGCTTTTGGGGAAGAAGAGAATATTCCCCTAATACAGAAAATGCCCTCAGCTTGATGTATGAGAGTTCCTTTTGGCTATTTTGGTCTTCAGGCCCACAGTTTAAACATTTCGATGTCACCAAAATCTGTTTTCAGGGTAAAGCCTCCAAAACCTACAGGTGACACACTAAATTTGTAACTAGATGGTGAACAAAGTGGGAATTCTAAACGCTCCAGAGCCACATATTTCTGTTGGGAGGATATGGAAAGCAAATCCTAATTGAAATAAGAGTGGCCTACATTCACTTAAAGGCCAGAAACATCCTTCCAAATGAATGCTGATATACCGCATATGCTGTAAGCTTGGACAGTAAATAAGCATCTATTTTCAAACTGGATTGCCATATCAAGTCAATAGTTGGTACAGTATGTAACCTTGTGTCTGCTGCCCCTGAGTGGTCAAAAAATATACATATACATATACAATGTTTAGATAAAGTTTGAACAAGCCAGACATGTTTAAAGAAATCCAAAAACTGTTCAAAGAAAATAAGTAGTACAATTTATTTTAAGTGTGGCATCATTTAAAGCACAAAAGGCTGGTAAGAGTATGTTGTGTCCTTTCACATGTTGCAAATTACTTTCTGCAAATGACATGCTAGATCTAAAGTCCGCAATAATAGCACATGGGAAATTGTAAAAAGCCAAATGATCTTTTGACCTTTTATTTAAGTATAATTGAAAGTCCTGTGTGAGGAAACATCCCTATTCATAATTCTTGAAATATATCATTATTGGGATAACGCGTTGGATGAATTACTTTGCCAACACCAGGCGCCTGAGGGGTGACCTGTGACAATTCTATACAACACCTCTCCAGAGCTGAAGGAATTCATTTTCATTTCCCGCTGGCTGTCTTAATCACCATGCCTCAGTGTGACAAAGAGTGCGCTATGGCTGCTTGCATATCAAGAATGGGACTCTAAATTGATTTCACTACAGTCCAGAAGTGTATTTTATGAATAGAAACTGCTAATTCAGACACACTTCTTGATCAAAATAGCTTCCCTTATCATAACACTTTGTAAGGTGCTGTTTTTTTAGGAACAGATCATTTGTGTTGAAAGAATTTTTGAGAGTAAAAAATAAATAAACAAATAAGACGCAACTTACAAAGTGTCATAGATATATCAAATATGTGGGTGGATATTCTGAAAGGATTAGCATATAGGACACATCATAGAAAAGCCATCTGTTACAGCTCAGTAGCCGATCTAATCCAGTGATCTTCAATTGACACATTTCAAATCAGTAATGAGATATGCAGATAAAAGGAAAAAAAATATCTATCCAATTCTGCAGGAAGTGTTCCAGAGATTTTTAGTTTGGAGATTGAAATAAAAAGCAATATCATCAATTATGCTTTGTTAAATAACTGCTTTTAAAATGAACTACAATTCTGACAAATGAGCTTTATTGTTCCGGCTGTTTCAATGGCATTAGTTTTGACGTCAAAGATGTGGATAGAAACTGTGAGTAGCAGTAAAAGAAGTATTATAAGCGTGAGAGCAGGGTTGCTGTAGAAATCAATATAGCATTGCATTTGCAATGCTTTGATCATGTACAGCACGACCAAGAGATTAAGTAATACAGATTCTGCCTGACAGGCCGATCATTAACTCTAGTTTGCAATCTGTCTGTGCGTCCATTCACCCTGTCGAACGCCTTTGGAAAGACAAGTGTTCTACATAAGTGAATTTAGGAGGGCACATGTAAGACAGTGACTATCGTGGGCCAAGTGGTTTGCTGGGTGAGTGTTGTCTGTGTTAATCATTATCTGATTTCAGTCACAGCTATTACCCAGAGGCATTAAGATCACATGCTGGAGTTTCCCGGAAAAAATAGATATATAAATTTTGTAGGTGAGGATAAATGGAATCTGGACCTTTGACCTGTGTGTCAGTCATGTCTTAGTATAGGCCCCAGTTTTACTTTCCCTTCTCCGTCAAATCCTGTCATTCAGCTGATCTGATTTACTGTTCTGATCCAAGAACACAAAGTAATATTTCATATGCCACTCATACTTTAAATGCTCTCCATAGGACTTTTCTGGCCATAGTCTGCCACCATATGCCTGGTTATAATGCGACACATACACTCAGAAATTAAATACAGGATAAAATCAGGTTTCAATATGGCCCAGTTATAGTAATCACAGTCTCTGATACATTACAAATATCTAAAATATAATATAGTGGATTACGCTCTGATTTCAGATTACTTATTTTTGTGTGATAGGAAAAAACTCCTGCCCTCTATCCCTGTAGGATCAGCGGATTAATCTTGGTAAGACGTAACACACACAGATGGTCAGACAGGAAAAATTAGAAAAATATGCAATCTGAATACATTTGTCTTGTGTAATATCACATATGATTCATCTATCAGAGAGATAATGGCTTGATGCATTGGTGTACTTAGCAAAGAGACAAAGTTAATTTCTTTATAGGCCAAATATTCCCATCAAGATCCCCCAGTAATAAAAATCGTTCTTCTGGGAGTATTATATAAATTAAATGTAAGCCATCTATCTGGTTTGCATAGTAATGGCAAATGGGATAGCTTGTGCATTGATTCATTTCCAGCTGCACGTCAATGCCGCCAACACAATGCACTCAGGAAGATATGTGAGTCTCCCTGGTTTCATTTTATATGGCAACAAACATACTCAGAATAGAAGCAAGAAGGAGAATGTTTAGTTTCTTTCACATGCTTAAGAATTTTTAAGCAAAAGAGCCTATTGAGGATCACCTATAACACTACTAACTGGGCTGTTTATTAGGATGTAGACAGAAATGTGATATGGTCACCTGAAACAGCACGCACACAACTCCCAAACGACCAGTGGGCCTCAGCTTCCTACCAAAGGTCTTTCTCAATATCCTGCAAACACAGACAGCGGTGACATGCGTGTTATCCGGTATTCAAAACACAGGGGGCCTGTTGGCAGCAGATGTAGCCTGACAACAAGACTCAGATCACAGGTAGCAGCAATAGAAGGAGGCACCGCTTCCGTGGGCAAAACACTGGCTCATACATTGACATACCTCTGCAACAAAGCTGTTTTCATGCAGTGAAGTCTAGAAGCCCCTCACAATCACATGCATATATATTTCTTTGCTGTTTGTCCTTTAAAGAGTTGCAAGGACTTTAAACGGTGGCAAAAGCTGCGTACGGGTTGTGTTATGAGGGGCCAATACAGGGTCACTGTATGTTTTTAATAAGGCCTGTAGGGTACTTACCAGAAAAACTGTAATTCAACTCTGTGTTACTAACAAGGTGACATGTGGTCAAACTGAAAAAAAGAAGAAAGAAAACCTAATTGAATCATGCTCCTTTGAGCTCCGAGGTGACATCGAGCTTGTTATTGACTGGGAAAAGGAAATTCACTTTTGTCTGGAAATTGTGTTGGTGAGTCCACACCAAAATAATGAATGACCTATTGAGCTATAAAGGCATAGCTGTTATCTTCCAGGAAGAATGTTTGGTGAGGGAACTAAAGGGATTTCTTTGATCCACTTAAAAGGTCACTGATATCCAAATTTGGGTGGAGAGAGCAAAATTAAAAGGTTTAATCAAGTCCAGCTGTTGATGCCTGCTGCATGACATCTGTCATACCAACTTCGGTCTCTTAAACCGATTGTGTGTAAACTCCAATCAGATTGAAACTGAGTGTACTACACTTTTTATGAATTAAGGCCTGAGAAGTTTGATGACCTCAGTAAACAGTACTGCAGCAATTTCTGTGTATTATGTACTGACAATAAATACCTGACTCTTAAAGTTGTTCTAGTTTGGCAGATAGTAATACTGCAGTGTGATACAATATGTTAAAAGGAGGCTAAGCAGTTCTAAAGAAGACAGGAAAGCTGCTGCCAGGCCTGAATGTCTTTTTCCTTTAATGAATGAAAGTAATCAGAGCTGATGAATGTGATTTCCCAATGGATCTCTGTTGTTTTGGAAACACTATTCTCATTTTCATTTAATAGATAATTACTTAAGTTGTGATTGTTTTTTTCAGTTCTCATTACACTCCAAGGGTAAAAGAATAAATCAAAATCACCATTTGCATTACAGAACTGGTGATAATATGTGAACTATGGCCAAGGTAGCACCCTCAGATTATGAGACCATTTTTTTAAGATAAGTAGTTTCAGTGCAGTGTGAAATACTGGTGTAAAATAATAACTGTCCAAAGGCTTACTAGTTCATATGCTAACAGTACCATTAAGACCTAAAACTCCAAACCTGACATCTGCAAACAAACAGCATTAAAGCCAACGCACAGGTCTCAAAATTGCCCTCGGCATTACCCTCATTTCTCACACTTGCATCATGCAGTATTTCATTTTCATCCAACAGTCCAGGTAGCAATGTTCCTGACTTATCTGGACTATCCATTTAGTGTGACGGCAAAATCAGATCCTTAATGAAAAATTCATCCCAAAGTGTCAGCCTGCGTGCAACAAGCAAGAGCCATGGCACTCCTAAATACCACTGTAAATATTTCAGAATTACTAAAAGCAATCCAAGGTGAGCATACATATTTCATATGCGTGTCCTCGCACCTCAAGATATCTCTGAGAGTAATTTGTCTTTGATGTGAGGGAGGCATCAATATTTGAATTTCTTAAAAGATCCCACAAACAGGCTTATACAGTCTCCATCTAGAAACACAGAATTAACAAATTAGCTGTTTAAGAGACCTGAGTCAAACCTCAGATTAAACTTGTGAGTCATACATGTGTTCTGAAGGGACAGTCTTTGACTGTTTAGCATTACACGGACTCTTGATGATGCTGAAATCGTTGAATGAGAACAAATCTTTGTAAATGACAATGGGAGTGATGTGAAGGATGCCGGATCAAGATAAGTACAAATAAAAAACAAAATAGGAATATAATTGATGCAGTTTTTAAAAAATGAAGGAGAAAGATGAACATTCTGCTGAAAGAGAACACAAACTGTGAAGTGCTGTAGTGGGGTCAACCCTCCCCTCCTGCTTATTTCCATCTGCTGTTGCCAGCCTCTGCCACAGAGTGGTGCCAACGCTGCTGTCTTGGAGTGAGGCAGGGCCAGCCCCGTGTCCCATAAACACACACAAATCATTTACATGCTGTACTCATCAAAGGCAAGTCTTCCTCATCTCCGCCGAGACTTGCTGCTGATCTGAGCTTCCAATATTGCATCTCAGAGCGCTGCGGCTAACCTTTGCAACTGCCAAGAATGTGATTAATTTTTTAAATACAGCTGTTGACCTATTATTGAGATGGAGAAGAGCCACACGAGACACTCATCTCTTCTCCTCTGTATAATGGAATGCATTATTGCATCAGTGTTTACAAGGCGCGCTAAAAGAGAAACAGAATGAGGGAGAAAGCATTAAATAAAGCAATTCGACTAATGTTGCTCTGGGCCTCGTGCGCACACAAAATGTCAATCAAAACTCGCAATACTTTGATTCATCGCAGTTTGCTCTGGCAGTTGTATCTGAGAGAGGAGTGGTGACACAATGTGGAACAATAATTACCCTGCAGTGTTAAAGTCCTCCAGTGTCTTGGTGGATTCATAAATAAAATATGTTCAAGATAATGGATTTATGTTCAATAATTCATCATCAGAATGTTTCAATCTGAGTGATATAATATGTGTCACAGTATTCAGTAACACAGTGCTTCGCCAAATTAAGTTATCTTGAAACAGATTTATTGACAGGGCCGTTGTTGCATTCATTTACTCAGCAACCATTGCTTAATTACTCCTGCAAAGCAATAAAACAAACAATGCCAATAGGCTGATTCCAAACCACTCAGTGTCAGTATTAACTACACACCCAGGCTAACTATACATTCAAGCCTAGATAATACACCACAGAGCATCACACACCATCCTCTCAAACACACTGAGCATCTTGGGGTTGGAGTGAGAGGAGAGCCGAGGGACTGTGATATTTGTCATTCATGACGCTAGCCAGACACAGAGGGAGTTTGGTTTGATGACCCATCAGAGAATCTGTCAGTGTCCTCGAAAGAGCCAGAAGACCAGGGTGATGGGAGAGGGTGACATCTAGGTCTGCGGTCTGTTCAGCTGGATGGGGGTCAATCGGTTGACTTGAAGATCCAGAGCCAGCTGGAGAGTCATAATACGACTGGCCTTCATGTCCAGAATGTCCCATTCCCAGTTGCAAGTGGAGGCCTCATAGGCTGGCTGGAGGAAGCCACTCACCCTCATAATTCATGACATGAGCCTCTGTGGTGTAGGACCAGAGCAAATATGTTGCAACTTTGCAGTAGGTTGCTTTTGTAATATAAATGTAAAATTGATATAATTTTCTGGCAACAAAAGCTTCACATGTGATTTACGTACAGTAGTGTAAATATTGAAGTACAAGTCAGCTGTAAGAGCGTAAAGCATCCCATAACACCTTGATTGTGTTTAAATCAACCTATCAGCCACAAACAAATACAAATAGAGGAGATGCACACACAATCAGCAAACACCCTTTTTTAATAAAGGCTACAGAATTTCATCGAAACACACAAGCATACATATATTGTGCAGTGCTCAAACCTAGAAGCAGCTTAAACATTCAGAAGGGGCAAAAAGATGAAAACAATTTACATGCAAATCGAATGTTATCGTTTCAATCTCTTTATGCCTTTTTCTCCTGCAAAACTGCATTCATATGCACAAAGGCATTCAATTACTGTAGCTGTGGCTCAACTTTTCACATCTCAGCATTTTCTATTTGGAGAGGCAGGCCCATGTACATTTAATAGGTAGCCATTCTGTTTCCCAGCTCTGCGAGAGATCACTGCAAGTGTGTCAGTTGGAGGAGATGGCAGCATGTATCAGTGCATGAAATAAAGCTCCTGTTCCAAAGTGACAGGCCCTGGATATTGTTGGCAAATGGATGTTAAATTCAACCACCAACAGCAACCCCCGCTATGAAAAATTAACTGTACTCTCGCTAAAGGGAAGGGAAATTGCTTTGCTAGATATACCACAAAATCCTGTTTGCAAGACATCCGCCTGTCTGATCTCTTTGAAAAAGAAGTCCTTCAGCTCTCCCTATTAAAGTCTCTGTTCAGAGTTATCCATCATGAAAGCGGAAACTAAACTATGTCAAAGAGAGTTACAGTAAATCCCAAATCTACGCAACAGACTGCAACTGTAATAATAAAAAAAAGACCACTAGATACAGTGATGCAAGGCGTATATCAACCACTAGAGGGCAGCAATTCTGCTGACTGTAAATCTCGTAATACACGAGGCAGTCCCTAACACTCCCCTGATCAGGAAGTGTGAATCACGAGTCAAGTTACATTCTAGTCGATTCTTGGAGTAGTCCTTAATCCCGATTTTCCAATACAAAATAATATTTTTGCCAAAATATTTTAACACTCTATCATAAGCTTTGAAGGTTTACAATGCATGCTTTTTAAGGCTGCCATTTTTATGTACAAATGATAGAGATCCCTTCAGTGATTGTGTTTTAATGGTTTGATTGCTTGTGAGTCACTATTCACATCATGCCACCAGATGTCAACGTACCACCTCTACTGCTTTTAGAAACGTTTGCTCTGTCCGCAGCTGGGTGTCGCTGCGGTCCCCAGTAGCATTACAACACATAATGCAAGGTTGTACTCAAGAAGAGTCAGTGGAATTAAATGGGTCTGCGAGAGCGATTCATCCGATTATGTGGAAATGCATCAGGTATTACTGTGATCTTCAGACAATTGTCTGCAGGGGGAAAGGGTTTCTCAAGTCGTGTGAAAAAGTTCGAAAAGTGAAAGGGTGGAGCAGGGATGCTGGAAGAAACAGATGTGCAGGATAATGGCAACACCCACTTCTGGCCCTTTAAAATGCGAATTGTTTTGTGTATGAGTCTGAAAGAGAGGCAGGACTTTGCAAGCAAGTGACATAGTTATCACTCGGTTCAAAAGTAACTTTTTAATTGGTTTTGGTGTTGCAGAAACGAGGCTAAGTGAAAACTATTGGTAGAAGTGCATCGCACTGTGTCGCCGAAGGCTTCTCCGTCCCTCATTCTCAACCTGGAGACTGCGCAGAAAGTATCGCTGGGGGGGTGGGAATGCATTAGCAAGCAGTACTGAGAAAGTTCAGAGAGCCGAGTTGCAGGACGTGCCGAAAAGGAGGAAAAAAATATACAAGGAGGAGCGGAGGCAGTAAGCTGACTGGCTGAAAAAGACTATAACTCAGAACAAACGGCATTCAACACACCTAAGATAGACTTAACCTGAGTAAAATGGACTTTCCGACGATATTTAGTTGTCGTCGGATTGTTCTCAAAGTGTTTTTGGTTCAGTTCATAGCCTTTCAAGCAGCAAATGCTCGTCCTTCTCCCATTATCCGGTTTCCCGGAGACGACTCCCCCAAAACAGACAAAGAAGTTGCTCTGGTAAGTTTATGGTCTTTTTTCCCCCCCAGCAATATGTCTAAGTGAGTAAATGAATTAGGCCTTTACTTTAAAAGAAGAAAAAGTGAACCGTTAGGTAATATTTGACACATTTTATTTTATTTAAAAAAAATAATAATTCACTTGAACCACTTCTTTTTTACTTTAACCCCCTTGTAGCACTATCTGAATAAGTTTTATGGATGCCCACAAGACAGATGCAACCTCATGATGCTCAAAGACACCCTGAAGAAAATGCAGAAGTTCTTTGCTCTGCAAGAAACTGGAGAGATTGATGCCAAAACTGTGGAGATCATGAAAAAGCCCCGCTGTGGCGTCCCAGATGTTGCCAATTACAACTTCTTCCACAGGAAGCCCTTGTGGCAGAAAAAAGACATCACCTACAGGTCAGACGCTTAAATTACCTTCATTTTTCTGGTGACGCCTTCACAAATGTATTGATGGAGGTGGCTGCCAGTGCATGTTAACTCTGAATTAGTGCTCAATTGATGATATGATGGAGGCTCTTTTGTCCATGAAAAAAAGGGACAAACGGATCTGCTAAATTCTTCGAACTGTCACATCAGGGTTTAATGTACAGTATGATGCTTGCCAGTCTTAACCCATCCCAAAAGCTGCCCGTAAACAAAAGCATTTGAGTTATTGTGAAATGATTCTTGCCCCCGCCTGACCTCTAAACACAACCACCCTCCCTCAGCTCCAGTCACCCCTCCTCTTATGTCTTGCTAACACCAGCATTCCTACACAGTATGTGTCAGGGCCCTTGTTTTCATTCTGTTTGAGGTTGACAACAGTGTGGATTTAGTTTACTTACATTAGCATTTTTTGTGTGCCCTGATCTTTCCAGCCCCGTCTGCCTTTGTGTTTGGAAGAAGGACTGCAAGCCAAAAACAATAACTGAGATCTCAGACTGTTTTCAGGAAAAGCACTTGGTAGACAGGCACAGTAGATTGCGTTGGTTTGTAGCTGAAGAAAGTTTCAGGAAGCGCTCTCACAGATGACTCATAGAGTGTTGTCCGGCCTCATTTCCATTGTCTTAAGTTAAAAACAGAGAGGAACTAGCTTTGCAAAATTTGAGACACGAGCACCACCTTTGCAGAATAAGTTTTAAAAGCTGATTACAACAGCTTTTTGTTATTCTGATCTCATCTGTTTAAACCTTCCTTCTATTTCATGATTTCTAATTATTTACCCTGAACATGTTGTAGAATCCTGGGATACACTCCTGATCTGGATGAGGAAGTCATAAATGACGCTTTCTTTAGAGCCTTTAAAGTGTGGAGCGATGTCACACCGCTCACTTTCACCCGCATCATGGACGGAGAGGCTGACATCATGGTTAATTTTGGTCGCAACGGTACGCCACGTGTATATTTTGTGTAATTTCATGTGTGAAACGTACTGTAAATGTAGACTTAGCAAAATGTTGATACTTTCCCCCCAAAACTGTAACTGTGTTTCTCAACATAAACAACACGTAAGATCAAAATTCATAGTCACTGTTTAAGCACTCCACCAACCAGAAACCAGTTGGCTAAAAGCTCACTGGCCTGTAGACTCATAGCGGAGGAGCAGTAACACTCATGTTTTCTTGTGGCTCTTCCCGCCGCTATCGTATATTTTAGGAGCACATAATAAAACTGTGGAAATTGTGGTCCTAACACAGGTCATTCCAGTCATTCCAGCTAAAATAAGCACTTGATACTTACTTACAGTGTTGTAATATATTTCGGCCTAGCCTTAGCTAGACAGGAATCCAGTAATAACAGGGGAAGACAAACAAAAATGCTGTGCTCAGACTTGATTAAATTGTAGTTTTAAAAACAGGAACATTGAATACACATGCAAATGTCACATCACATCCAAAAACAGACTTTTTTCTCAGTTTTCCTTGACATTTTATCAACAGAGCATGGGGATGGATACCCTTTTGATGGCAAGGATGGCCTCTTGGCTCATGCCTTTGCCCCGGGGCCAGGAATTGGAGGAGACTCCCACTTTGATGATGATGAGCAGTGGACCTTGGGAGAGGGCCAAGGTAAGGGAGAAATGCCTCTCAGAAAAAGCTTATTTAGCTGCAGCTGTTCATGTATTGCACTGTAACAGTTTATCAGGAGGATTTTGCCATCAATTATTACTAAACAACGAAATCAGCTTTATTACTTCAGGTGAGATTAGGACATTGATGATACTATTTTGACTTTGTTTTGTCTGATTGCTTTAACTTTGTTTGAACTTTGTGGCACTTGATATATGAAAGTGCAGCCATCTGGAAGCGGAATAGAAAAGAAAATCTCCATTGCACACATTTGTATTCGTACACAGTGACCCAGATAATTTTTCTCTGAATATTTGTCATTATTAATGTCCTCGTCTTTAGATTTACAAATTGTGCAGAAGCATTTTTTTCCCTGTGCTTTAGAAAAGCCTGAAAACAGGTGATATATTCGATGAGCATGTGTTTTTATTGTGAAATGTTACTCCATGTGGACTTGACATTATACTGTCAGGTAAAGTAGTTTTCAAAGCCTTCTTTTTAACAGCTTTCAATACTCTTGAGGCAGTGACTTACTTCTCGCAGGAAGCTGCTTGATAAAACTGTAGAGCATGATTTATGGTAAATGAGTTAGGGCATTAAAAGGCATCAGTACAGGCATGTTTTTTTTTTTTTTAACAGTTGTGAAGGCGAAGTTTGGAAATGCTGATGGAGAGTTCTGTAAATTCCCCTTCCTGTTCATGGGCACCGAGTACAACAGCTGTACGTCTCAGGGCCGCGATGATGGCTTCCTGTGGTGCTCTACCTCTTACAACTTTGATGAAGATGGCAAATACGGTTTCTGCCCTCATGAATGTAAGTTTCTCAACTGGTTCTCCCATTTTAAACACATGTATACACTGCAGTGTCCCCTAACACATTTGACTTTTGTATCTTTGAAGATTTATGCCTTTGTAGCCACTTTTTATCTTTGCAACAGTGGTATCACATCCAGCTTGCATCTTATAGAACATTTAGTGTTTTGGTGAGTTGAAGCTGGCAAATGCTTCATATCAGATTATTGTTATATTCACAGCTGTTCCTCTGATTTTGGACATGAAGAAAGTAGGTTGAACCATATGCCAGGACAGTGTTGTTGTCTTCATTTGAAGTGGATTATGGAACATTTCTTTTCCAAGTTACTGCCCCACTTTAGAAGCGGAGGCTTTGTCAGATGTTTTGTTTGTCTGTGTTAATGTTGCTGTCCGTGGTACTAACATTATCATAAGCATGTTACAACCAACAGCCAAAGTACACATGTACAACGTTGTTTTATATGATGTGAACATGAGCAAAGGCCTGTTTGCAGCAGAGTTGCCTATTTTGTTTGGCTTCTGCCTTTCTGTTAAAGAAAGAAAAAACAAAGATGTATTGCCGTCATAAGATTGCAATCTGTGTAATGCCGTTAGGTCCTCTATAAAACTTAACTGTTTGTTTTGCTTTACAGTACTTTTCACCCTTGGTGGGAATGGAGAGGGTGCTCCGTGTAAATTCCCATTCACCTTTCAGGGGGAGAAGTATGACAGCTGCACTACGGAGGGCAGAGATGATGGTTACCGTTGGTGTGCTACTACTGAAGACTATGACCGTGACAAATCCTATGGCTTCTGCCCCGAAACTGGTATGTGGCATCGTCAACCCTCTGATTTCCCCTTTACATATCAGCACATTACCTTGGAATCACTACACATTACAGGAATTCTCCAGCTGGGGTTATTTGGTCTTGGTCATGGTCGGCTAAATAGCTGTGAAAGTATTTTAACATGGAATGATGGAGCTTATTTTCCATTCTGTCAGTGTGACTGGTTTTAGGAGTAGAGGGAGAGCAGGAGAGGGGGATACAGACAAAGAACAGTATGATCATTTTTTTATTTGATTAGGACTGTAGCTTTGTTGCAGAACTTTCTGTGAGAAACTTGTGCTTTTTTAAAAAAAAAAAGAAAAGGAAAAAAAGAACAACACAGAACTAGTGTTGCCAGATTGAAAATGATCTTTCTTTGAAAGAAAATCAATTTGGGCGGGTGCTTTTTTGGGTTTGTGCCTTGTGGATTAGCTGTTGATGGTATTTTTGTTGTGCCAGCTGCTGTCGTGGTGCTGTTTTCAACATCATCTGTACTCATTTCACAGTTCAATGCAACGACAAACATGTTTTGGCATACAAATCAGTTCATAAGTTACTAAACTTCACTAAGCATATCATCTTAATAGATGTTGCCTTGTGTTGCAATGTTTAGCGATGTCAACAGTGGGAGGAAATGCAGAGGGGAGCCCCTGTGTCTTTCCCTTCACCTTCCTCGGAGACAGCTATGACTCCTGCACTACCTCAGGACGCAGCGATGGCAAGATGTGGTGCAGCACCACCAAGAGCTATGATGATGACCGCAAATGGGGTTTCTGTCCTGATCAAGGTATGAATGTATTGGTCATTAGTATTTCCAAGCAGTTCTTGCTATTGTTTCAGGTGACAGCTGCCAAGTGGAATGACCACAAAGAACAAAACAAAGATGTTTTTTTTTTGTTTTTTTTGGTCTATCTCAATGTCAAAAGTCATTCCAACTAGCAGGGAAAATAAGCACTATGTGAAATAAATTCAGACATGTGAGGATGAGTTGAATTAAGTCATGCAAACCTTCAAAGAAACTTGCTTTTTTTTCCTTTAGGAGACATTAGGAAATAACTCATACACTCATTTGATTGGACTTGCTTTTAGGCTACAGTTTGTTCCTTGTGGCAGCCCATGAGTTTGGCCATGCTCTTGGTTTGGAACATTCTCAGGACCCCGGAGCACTGATGGCTCCCATTTACACTTTTACCAAAGACTTCAGACTTTCTCATGATGACATCCAAGGCATCCAAGAGCTCTATGGTGAGTAAAACTATAACGTGTACCATCATGCTAAAATGGTGTGTTTTTTTTATTTGTCACCAGTGGAGATTAGGTTACACTGAGTGTGTGGTTTCTCCCTCAAAATTGTAATCTTCTGATAAATCCTATGACAGGTGCGTCAACAGACAAGCCTTTGGATCCAACCCAGGGTCCTGTCACTCCAATGGACATCTGTAAAGAGCCGGTTGTCTTTGATGCTGTTGCACAAATCAGAGGAGAGACCTTTTTCTTCAAAGACAGGTAATTCTTTTAAAAGGATGTGTGCTAATGTTGTGTCAATGGGGCCAAGGAACAATGCATAAGCCATGAACATTTTCAGGTGTTGACATGGCATACAAGCATTGATGTTGTCGTTATCTTTTTTTTTTTAGTCTTAAATGCAATGTGAAGGCTGTTGTTGACTCTTTTGAACCTTACAGGCATTGCCACAGTCTGGTAGAATTTCCCGTCAGTGAACCACAAGAAGAATCACATTCAAACCTAATTGCCCAGTTCCGCTTTATCATTCATGTAACTGAAATAAGGCAGCCTCAAACATTTTAAACCAGTCGTAAACAATGATCAGTTATACATGATTTTTCAGTGAGATTGTTGTTTGTCATATTGTAGGCTTGTTTCACTTGAACAGTGTGGTTTGAATGTTTGATGTGGCAATTAGAAAGTGGGCAAAACAAAAATATTCCTTTCCTCACACAGTGACAACCAAAATAGTCATTAGTCATAAACACAGTCTGCAATCCTCTGCTCCACCGGCGCCAGTGAATCCAAAGTTTTGTAAGCTTAGAGTGTGTCTGCTGGCTATGGCTGCGTAGGAGAAGAGATTCATGAAGTGCTGCGTGTCTTTGTGAGTCAGTGTGTTTTCCTTCATGAAGGACAGAAAATGCTACTTTGCTACAGACAGATTCCTCCGAGAGACAAAGACATAATAATGTGGCTGAATAGGAACTGTTAGAAAGCACAAACAAAGCATGAGCAGCAGTGTTGAAACATTGACTCTTTGTCATTTTAAGGGTAGCAGAACTGTATATGTGATGCAGCTATTTTTTGGAATGAGTCCAAAACAAACAGACCAGCAGATCTCCCCACCACAGAGTCGACTCTTTCGGTTTTATAGTTTGCTTCGCTGAGGCTATTAAGTTAGAACCCGAGAGCAACAAGCCACAGTCTTGCTCACACATGCTCCTTTAATGCAGATTTGCAGATTTACATTTCACCCGGCTGTGTCTCTTATCCACACATTTGCTGTGAGCAGCAGAGCAGCACAAAGACTCAAAGAGTGCTCTGCGGACCGTGAAACTTTGGGCCACTTGTTGGAACTCAAGCTGAGCTGAAACCTAATTCTCTTTGAAGCTTTACTGGCCTAAAGATTTAGACAGACACAGAAACACGGACCTTCTGTGTATCACCATTGTTGCTGTTCTGTGATCTCTGAAAGTGGCCTACAGGTTCAAACATGCCATCTGAATACTTATGGGGTAGTCTTGTTGGGTTTCAGAAGAGCTGATAATCATTATCACTGCATACCTTATTTGAGTTATGAGGCCATTTCTCTAATTGATGATTAAATAGTGATGAATAAACATACAGTTAATAATAAATATGAGAAAACCAGTTGAATTAAGGGAGTATTTTGCATCACAATCAAGGATATTGCTGCAATCCCAGGGTGGTATAAATAAAATGAATAGTAACAAAATAAAGACTGATTTCAAGCCACTGACATGAATTAGAGAAGGGCACCCATCTACTCTCAGACTCGCAAAGATTCAGTGTATACAAGTTGATCTTTCTTAATGAGTTGCCTGAAGGCCATGTCAGTTTTGTGTTCTGCAGAGCTTTGGTACAAGCAAAGTTTTATAGCTTCACGAAAGTAGATCTGCTCTCTCGCTATGGGGCTAACACTTACATGACTCCTTCGTTGTAAAAGAGGATTCTGTCTTTCTGCTGAATCAGCACAAGCACAATGTAGGACAAATCTTAACAAGGTGCAGTGAGTAATGCTTGTAGCACTCTCTTAGCTCAGCATAAATGTGCGTCTGTCTGTCTAGAGGCTTAAGGAAAAGGCTATTATAAAGTCTGCCCTATAGAAACAACCTGCAGAGTAGATCTGTTGCAAGTAACTCACTCATTTGCTTGTATCCAAGCGCATAGCAAATATAGGGTCTTTACAACAGAATTTAAAAGGTTTAATTCCTGCTCAATTTACCAACACTCGCATGTATTATACTGAAAGACTCATTGAATCACCACCCTGCCAGAAATACAACAGAGGGCCGAAAAGAGTCCCTGTTGACAGGACAGTCAACTAAACATTTGCTGTTCCAATGAAAGTTTCATTCTAAACAAGTGCAACTGCCTTCAGATTTTGTGCTGCACACTGCATGAGTCGTGCACCCCACAACAACATATTAAGGTTGCTTACGTTTTGAAGCAGCATATTTGATGAAAGACTGTGCTCCACGCTTACAGCAGTGATAAAAACGGCTGTGTTTTGTGTGGCCGTGTTTCACTTTAATAAAAGAAATGAACAAGTCATAGTATTAAGCTTTGTTTGTATTAGCAAGGATGTGAAAATAACCCACATCTGCATCCTGATGCTGTAACAATTTTCTTCAAATGTAAGGCAGTCTAAGACCTCTACCAACAAAAACTGCCTTTTAGCCAAGACATTGCTGAACGCACACATGCTGGATGGCTGCAGAAGAAATCATATGTGTGACGGGGTATCATTTAAAAAGAAAAAACAGAATTACTATAAATCAGACACTCTTTAACTGTCAGATGGTCTTTTTACGTAACCTGCCACCCTTACACATTTCAGCATGAGATTTTCCTAAAGTTTTTCACAACATAAAACTTGAGTGGGGTTTAAAATCCCGTTAAGTGGACATAAGTGAGGCTGCCATGTCTTCAAGAGCTGTGTCATATCACACTGTCGTCAACCGTCTTTAATACAGAGTTATAATGCTACTTTACATCTACAAATACAAGATAAATGGATTGTCTATTTAAAAGAGAAGAGTAGTCTCAGCATTTATGTATTCAAACTGTACTAAATGAAAGGTAAAACAAAGTGAATGGAAAAAGAGGTTCAAAAATCTGGACTATCACTGGTGCTTTGCAGAAGTCTCTTGCTGTGTCCTGAGAGTCTGTCCTCTCTGCGAGCCCTCAAGCAGATATTGTTTTTTACTTTAAATTAGATATGTAAGGGACTAAAAGACAGGGGAAAAGATTAAATCAAAGCTTTTATACATATTGAAACCCTCTGGATATCGTTTGTGCTTGACATGAACTTAGCAGAGTGAGTCACAGGAGCACATCTAGGATAACAAAATTTGCAGATTGTTAGTTCAGGCTGGGATTTGCCTCATCTTTCATCCTGACAAATTACAGATTTTGGCATGTGTTATATATGTTCGTTAGTTTTATTCCCGTCTTCGCGTCATCTTTATGACTCTTATTTTTGCTGTAGGCAGATTTTTTTCCTGCTCGAAAATAGGTCAGTGGAAAAGAGTTTGGGAAGCTGCTGCTGTTGTGCAGCTGTATATTGGAAATCCAGGCAAGATGGGTCTTGTTCCGCTGGCGTCTGCAGTGTTAGTCCTAACGAGAACCAGATGCTCATGAATCAGGCCATTGTGGCTGGCTGGGGCAGTGAAGCACTTGCACTAAACCCCACGACACAAACACACACACACACACACACCCTTTCTTCGCATCAACCCCCGTCTGCTCCTCTTTCACTCTCACTCTGATTTCATCTCCAACTCATCTACCTTACGATCGCTCACCCACTCATTCTCTCTCTGCCAGGTTCCTGTTCAGGTCAGTCAACTTCCGAAGCAAGCCCAGTGGTCCTATGCTAGTGGCCACATACTGGCCTGACCTGCCTGCCAAGATTGATGCTGCCTATGAAAACCCTGTGGAGGAGAAAACGGTCTTCTTCGCAGGTATGCAGAAGAAAGCAAGAAACTAAAGAAAGTGCAAGTCTAGATCTTTCTGAATAATGATGGCTTTGCAAGCAGATCCATTTTGTGTGAGATATAAAGCGTTTTCCTCACGATTTCACCACCATTTTACCATTTGATCAGCCATTTCTATGAACTGAAATATTAGGAGTATCAGGAATGTTGGCTGAGCACTCTTGTGTGTGTGGTTAGCACTTGAGATATTCCACCATAGTTATTAGTGGTATGTGATACATTCTCAGCATCGTCCTAATATGACAAGTTTCCTGAATACTGATGAGATTTACAAAATATAATTGAGGATTTAATGGCTTGGTGAATAGCTGACCGATGATCTCACTCTAGATTTGTAGGAATAGGGAATAACTGCTTGATTTAGAAAGTCCTGTGTTAAAAAATGTTCTTTCCATTAGTTTAATACATGACTCTAAGTTTCTACTCTTTTTCTGGCTCTTCTATCCTAGGCAATGAGATATGGATTTACAAAGCAGATGAGCTGGAGAGAGGCTATCCAAAGAGGCTCTCCAGCCTTGACTTACCCACTGATCTGTCACAAATCGACGCTGCCTTTAACTTCAGGAAGAACAGGAAAACTTACCTTTTTGCTGGGGACAAATTCTGGAGGTAAGGGGAGGGAAAGCTTACGCAACCATTTAAAGCCTAAACCCATTACCTAACCCACCATAGCTTTAGTTGTTGCTGTCATAGCCTCCTATTGCAGTATACATCTGGACTGAGTTAGTCCTTGCTAAGTCTTTAACTGCACTGTCAAGCACAATAGAGCTGTTAGATCTTACACAACATGGGATTTTGTAGTGCAGGTGACTCACTGTTTTGTCGCCATGGAAAAAAATAGTCTATGTATATGTGTGGAGGAACTCTGAGGCACTGCTTTAAAGATGCACTTTCATCTGTCATTGTTATCTGTGCACAGATACGATGAAGACAGGAAGAAAATGGACCCTGGCTTTCCCAGACTTATTGCTGATTCCTGGAATGGCATCCCAGACGGCATCGACTCTGCCTTCAGCCTGAATGGCATTGGTAACAACATGATAATATATTTCTTTCTGATTGATCATGTGTGAGAGTTTCTGAAAGATTTGCAGAGTGAAATCTAACCTGAAGCGAGCAGTAAGCCTTATGAATTGACAAAAATTGAAAAACACCAAAATAAAGGTTTTGTGCTAAACTCTACAGATTAAACATAGCTGACATATATGGAAAGGATTTTCAAAATAAACCATATATTTTAACAGCATTTTCCATTAAGCAGCATTGGA
The DNA here is from genome assembly GCF_036924035.1 of Leuresthes tenuis. Taxonomy (NCBI): domain Eukaryota; kingdom Metazoa; phylum Chordata; class Actinopteri; order Atheriniformes; family Atherinopsidae; genus Leuresthes; species Leuresthes tenuis. Next base: position 12,169,049 of record NW_027325356.1, read on the forward strand.
TTCAAGCCAAGTCATTACATTTTAAAGAGGCTAAGAGTCTACCCATGCTAGAAACTTTGTTAAACACAGCAATGCTTTGATCTGAGTACAGCTAACTTGTTTACAATAAGAAGGATGGTATTAGCATGCAATTATTTGCTGAATTGTTTTTCACATCAGTCACAGCTTTGGCAGTAGATGTATGTCCATCTCTGCAAAAGATGGAAAAATACTTAACATAAGGAAATTGATATTAACCTCATGCTAGTAGTCGTGAAATGTTAACACACTCCTTGCATGTGATTTAGCAAGCAAACGACACCAGTACACAATGTGAAGTATATCTGTCGTATATCAGTTTGTTTGGAAACCATATTGTGTTCTTGCTTGCTCTCCATTATACACACACAGAATTCACAGACCATGAATTATATCCTCATGATAGTGTTTCTGAGCTCAAACTGTAAGGTCAGCCTTTAAAATGAATTCTACATTTCTAATCCTCATGAACACATATCAAATATATATGCGAGTTAAGAAAAACTTTGTTATTAAAATGCTCATAAAACCCACAGCATACGGTTCCATAACATGAGCACATCGCTGAATGTTTTGCTAGGTACTATAATTTGTTTAATCTAATCTCCACCCCCCTCTCTACTAGGTTTTAAGCTTACAATGTTTTGCCAAACTAAACTAAATCTAACCACGCAGTCTCGTGCCAGCACTCAACACGGCATATCGCACTTTCACATTTTCTATACGGCTTATTTAACTGTGGCTTTGTGATACTACTGTGTTGTCAGTGTGCCTAATTATGTAAATCCTAAGAGTTTGTGCCTTTATTGCTTCTGTATTTATTGCCATAAATAGCTATGGGATTGTTAGATGATTATCACTAGAGAGGGGCATTGGGATTGGGAGCCCTGTGGGACATGATGCAAATCTTGCAGGAGTGTGCAATAATGGTCAGAAATCCAGAGGGAGATACTCTAGATTAAGAAAACAGTTCCATGCAGGGTTCTGTTTCCAACTAGAATTTCACAGAAAGAAGAAAAATACCAGTCTAATGGTTGTTGAGATATCTTGTTCTGGACCAAAGGGTGAACTGGTTGGCATAGTAATCCCTAGACTTTTTACAGTTTTAACACTGCAGATTTTACTGTCTGCATCTTCGTTCTGGTGAGTTGTAGGGAACATCTAATCAGCTCTATGAGTGATTCTGGAACTGTGCCTCTGACAGTAAAACTCCCAATATTCTGGAACTCAGAGGTCCGTTTAGAGGGAGCTGCCCTCACAAAAATGTAAGCAAATGAAAGAGGAAAGTGAATAGTTTGAAATTTAAGGAGGGATCTGCAGCCTGACCATGATGGAAGACAGGACTGTGAGTAGGAGAACAGATGCTTCATGTTGCTGACTCAGTAATTTGATTTGCAGCAAGTAAGTGACACATAAGAGTTTATGATGACTTTGTCTGCTGGGTTGAAGGCTATTGAAGTTTTGGTGCAAGACATAGATGATGGTACATTTTTGGCATGGAAATCCCAGTAAATTTGTTGTGAGGCAGTCACAGTCAGCCAGGTATCCCTGAGGTTAGAGACGGGTATGCAGATTTTTGCCTTGGGATTTTTCCATTTCTACTTTTCTAATATACACACAGTACTGTAAGCATCACATAGCCCCATCCCCACACAGATTTATATAAAGCAAGTCTGTGACCATCTACAGAGGTGCCTCTGTATGCTGTTTGATTAGCATAACTCAGAGAGAGACATGTGCAACTTCAGCTTCTGCAGAGCCTGATTGGCTCCTTGATTGAAACTGAGTATGCTGCTGATGTGATTCTATACAGATGTGATTGTTTTACTGTTGTTGTAAAATAGTTTCACCTCTTTAACACAATCCAATTCAAAATAGAAATTCTAAACACCATTGTGCTTGCCTTTAACAGATTACAGCTATTTCTTCAAAGGAAACCACTATTTCAAACTAGAAGACAGCAGCTTGAAGATTGTCAAGCTGGGTGAAATCACAAAGGACTGGCTTGGTTGCTGAGCATTCACTAAAGTGTTTTGCAACAGGTAATGAAGGTCTCGTCTCATGAGGACGTCATCATTGTATCGCACACAACTTGAGGTTGCCACAGTGCACACAGTTATAAGTTTTTATCCTGGCAACTCAGCATGCTTCACTGGGACATATGTCCCCCCAGCCTGTATAATCAGTCTCCAGCTGTGTAGAATGGCACAACATGACCTTCTACTCAGGCTGAACATATGCAACTGGGTATTTGCTTTATTTCTGTGTCGTATGTCATTTAATTTGTTATGTTTATGAAGATCTATAAAGATATGTACCCCCTGTTTTGTTGTTTTTTTAAAATGTTTTTTAATCATAAAATAAAAATAGAAAAAGTTTGACATCGGGTATGTCCACACTGCATTGAACGCAGTGCTATAATGTGCTGTGAGATATTGCTGATTTATGAAAATTTGATTCTGAAGACACACTTAGACCATATGAGGATGTTGGCTGTGGCTATGATCTATGTCCATTGTAAAAAGTCTAGTTATATAAATGTATCCATTTTGATTAATTTTCTCATTGTTGTGCAATACATTTGAAACAAAAAATGAATTTGCACAATGTGACCGAAAATGGTGCTTTTAGAAATCACTTTTTGCATATAGTCCTACATATATTCCATATGTTTTATATTATGTGTAACTATGTCTGACAGGACTACTTAGTATCCTCTGGAGGTTGGGAAGTAGCATTCACAGGCACACATTTTTCTTTGTTTGGTTAGCACTTTGTATAGGACTATACAAGGCAACTGCACCATAAAGAGACCAGATATTGCCATGGCAACTCCATATTGCATTGCCCCTTCACTAATGGTACAGATTAATGGCACAGGTTGCCTGAAGGGTCTAGGTTTTCTGGATGATGGAATCATGATAAGATTACTGCAGTAGCATTGTTTACTGATGTTTTTTTTATATAAAGTTTTCAATCTTGAGTTTTAACAATATAGTCATTATGTCTTGTGTTGTTTTTAATGCTTGTGCACTTTGTTTCTGTCATCAATAAAGATGATCAAAATATAATGAATTTCACATGCTTAAATGATACAGTTTTGAGCTCTCACCACCAGTTGTATGGATTCATAAACCAAATACTTAATAGAGTCCTGGTCAATAGCATTAGTACACCTTGATTTTTTCAGGAGAAAAACACCGACCTACAGAAGGCCTGAAACTTGATGGGAATCTTTCTTATGGTGTTGGGTTGAATTGTTTCCTCTGGTTTCAAGGGCATTAAACATAACCAACAATTCAAAGGCATTTTAGCATGAAATGTGTTGGTTGAGAAAACTAGGTTTGGGTTGAAGGTCATTGGTCTTTCAGCAGGAGAGTGACTTGGATCTTACATATACACACCAAGATCTAAGAAGCAAAATATTGATTTATACTGACCAATTTTGAGTCCTTTTGGGGGACTGCTGAAATCTGCCATCGCAAGTACAGCTTCTCTGTCATCAACCGTCTTTACTGTATCCTATGTAATTCTGTTCTGTCCACTGCTGGGAACTTAAGCGCATAGCAACCACAAACTACCGGCGTACAGGAGCAAGAAGCTTCCAGATGTGGATGTAGATTGTGCAAGAAGCATTTAAAAGGCTATTATTCCAAAGGCTCTGCAACCAAATGCAAAAGTCTTTGTTGTTGTCGTTGTTCAACAGATTTTGACATTTTTATTAAATATCCTAGTTTGAGTTTGTTAAATTGCGCTTATTTCTGCGGATATTCAGGCATATGTTTGCTTAAAGATTACAGGTACTGATTAAAGACATTTAGTCTAACCAAATTTCCTTATCTGACAGCGCCATCTTGTGGACGTTCATGAGAGCTCGAAAACGCATTTTAATATCTGAAAATAATCCCTTTTTCTAACTATTGGTTGCTCGTTGTGCATTTCTACAAATGTCTTGGAAAGCTTTTCCTGCATTCCTGTGTCTCCCAGTGTCTCCAAATATCTCCACACACATGCGACACTAGTTTACTTGTCTCTCTGATCTGACTTGAAATGTATTCAAAAGCAATTGAGAAGCATAGGAACATTTCATTTAAATACGAGCAATCGTGGATGACAGAAAATTATTAAGTGCTTGGGGCTATAATCACTGGATGCAGCCACGTTGGGGGAGGAGCTTCACGCCAGTGCGGTTCCGTTCTCGGTGGCCTGTGTGCTTGCGCGCTCTAGTTTGTGTACGCGTGTGTGTGTGTGAGTGCGTGCGCTGCGCTTCATAGGTCGTCATACTGAAGAAATGAGAACGGGCCCCCCAGTTGAGGAAGTGAGATGACAACATAACGCCGCCGTGACTGCAACATTTGCGCGTTTCTTTGCGGACAGGACAGCAATGCCGCCGCAGCGAGTATTCGCTTTGCCGAGGCAGCAATCCCTGCTTTTGCCTGCAGTCATCAACCCGTTCGTCCAAGATACCACACTGACCAAAGCTACACTTATCAAAGTGAGTACGGTGTTGAACTTCGGTGATGAAGGGATATTTTTAAGGAACGGGCAACACAGTGCTCACTTTGTTTCAGATGTGTGAGATTACGCACACACACACACACACACACGGGTTACTGTGTAACCGGGCCTGTAATCTTCTCCGGCGGCTTTGACAATCGGCTTGCCGCACAAACACAATGAGACCCGTTGTGGCTTTTTCTAGAGAGATGACCAGTGCTATGGATTTCTAGAGTCGTGCATTTTTCTGCCTTTTGAACGTGAAACGTTAACCAAGGTGCAGCTGACACTGACAGCTGACAGTGTTGTATAGGCCTACAGTTTATTGGTTAACGTGCCTATGTTTTTTTTTTTAATTCCCCCTTCTCCATGCAGTGTTTCCTGTTGGGAATTTTCCTGGTCCCTCTTCGAGCCATCCTCATTGCGCTGGTCCTGATGGTGACATGGCCGGTGGCTGCCATAATAACTCTCAAGCATCCTGTGAAGGGAGCTGTGGAACCAATGACTGGATGGAGACGGTAACTACTGACAGAGTCTCAGTGCCACTTCAGCAAACCCTCACACAAAGCTGTCCACGCTACAAAGGGCATCAGTCTCCAGACTACAATTGTGGCCCTGTCCGCCTCTGATAAGTCACTTTAAAAAATGTAGTTTAAAAACTCCAGGATTACAAAGCACTAAGCAAGTGTCCCACTCATGGCCCCACTGCATGTAGGCCTGCCATTGGCCAGTCTATGGCAGCATTTGCCCCAGTAACACCACAGGGTGACTGAAAAAGACATACTAAACATATTTTTTTAAACATGCTGTGGCTCTAATAAAAGCTAGGTCTGTGTTGGCTAACATTTCACACACAGGCCTACGATGTATGCAAATACACCCAGTTGTTGCCCAACAGGTACAACGCTTTCATCACCAGATATTACACAAAGCTATGTAACAAAGCAGTTCTCTGCTCATTTGAGCACAAACATTGATTAACTCTTTTAGAAAATATACTGATTAAGATGGTGGTGGTGAGTTCTTGAGATAATCCTCTTTTCTTTTTTTTTTTATCCTAATATACAGTGACATAGTGGAGACTAAATATCTTTGTAACATTTCCAAAACCTCATTTGACGAAGAGGAAGCTCGCTGTAAACATACTGATCAAGAAATGCACAGTATCCAAAGAATCGCATTGTTTTTAAACACTGGAGATATTCTTTTACTAAAACAAGAAAAAGCAGAGGAAGCATGCTTCCCTGCTTCATAAAATGGAACAAGTGGAGGCAGTGCATTCTCAGAATAATAGTTCCTGACATGGCTTTAAGAATGCACAGCTGCATTCACTTTTGCAGAATCATGGTTAGCTAGATCTTATCTGCCCCACAAGTAACATTAGCTCATCTCCCCTCAGTACTCAGAAAGGATATAGTCAGTTGTATTATCAGGGGCTTAAGGTTATCTTAAAACATAATTTATGCCCTTATGAAGAAGCCCACTTTAAAACAGTTAAAGTAATATTACCACGTTATTGGTATCAATATATGTAACAAATGAAAACTGTCTTGCAGTTGATCATGTTACATATTTAGTGCTTTGTAGTGTGAATACAGTATGTAAAGGCATCTTGGATGATTAATATATCATACTAAATGTAAAATATTTGCTTGTAGATTTAGCTCTTTTTGAAAGTGTCAACTTTGCATATAATAGCTGACTCATTGTTCTGTTTTGCACGTAGATCTTGTGACCACAGCTTTCGATATGATTATAACCACATTTGTAGGTGGCGAACAAGGGAAATGCTTATCTGTTCCAGTTAATCGATTTACTGTTTTGCAGATTACAGGCTTAGATATTCTCAGGGTGGTTCAAGCTCTCAAACCCTTAAAAGAAAAAAAGTTTGAAGTTTTTCTATGAGAAAAGGTCACTCGTGCCCCTCTACTGCAGATTTGTTGTTTGTGATTGTCTTACAGTATGTTGCTCTGTGCCCTCTGTATAATGCAGGAAGCCGTGTCTTAGCCATATAAAATTGACCAACTGATACAAATTTAAGCTTTTTGCTCTGAAACCAGCACAACATGATATTAAGCTCCCTGTCCAGCAGAGCAGGATTAATACAGCTTTAAATATTCATGAGCTTGTAATCTCTGAACAAGCTTTAAAAGTTCCACAGCACCATTCATCATTTTGTCCCTGTGCCTCAGTCTGAGCTATGATATCCTACCTTTTCTCTATGATCTGAGGAATTGGTGAAGGTAAAACACATTGCCATTCGAGAGCGAACAGAGAAGTAAACCAATTCTTATTACTAGAACCCTTTCATTCAGTCCATTGAAGAAAAATATGAAATATGCTGAAAGCATGTCTAAAATACTTTATAAAACACATTTCTGCCTTGTCTATTTTTCTACATTTTCAATAATCTCCATAATTCAGTAATCCTTAGTCTTTTTTTTCTGTAATTTCCAGGTTGATGTGTCAAAAGGTGATGGCTGTCTTGGGAAGGGCTTATTACTTCAGCATGGGCTTCAGAGTCGTAGTGAAGGGTACGCAGGTCAGCAGCAACGAGGCCCCAATCCTGGCCGTGGCACCACACTCCACCTTTTTCGACGGAATCGTGTGCGTCGTAGCTGGCTTGCCCTCCACCGTCTCACGTGTTGAGAACCTGGCTACGCCCATCTTTGGCAGTAAGATGCTCTTCATTGGTTTGTTGTTTTTAAGACAGGAAGGTTGGGGCATATGTGCTTGAGGAAACCATGCTTGCTGTAAAAATATCCAAAATGTGCAATGTGTATGTGTGAACTTGTGAAGAACAAACATAAGCATGGAAACTTGTTTTTCTGTCTTACTTTGATTTCACAATTGCACACGTTCTATGAAGGGGGCTTGTGTGACTTATGATCCCTACATTGTACTGTAGGATATCAGTGACTTTGATACTTTAATAACTGTCACATGAGTAAGTTACTGTCCAGTGAAACGGCCTTGCCATATTTAAATGCAAAAAAACAATGAAAGTACATGAAGTAATTGAGGAAAAAATATGTCAAAAAACAACATCTGTACACATTGAAATATTTGTGATGTTTTGCCCTCTCTGCAGGGTTTCTGCGGTGTCTCCAGCCAGTGTTGGTTTCCAGAAATGACCCAGACTCTAGGAAGAACACAATCCAGGAGATTGACAATAGAGCCAAGTCAGGAGGCCACTGGCCACAGGTTTGTTACATTTCAGTTGCAGAAACTGAGAAACCATAAGTCAGAACTCAGGATGTTGGTTTGGTTCACAGTTTCTTATGTTAGTTCTGAAAGACCACACTGCATAAGTCAAGCTCTTTTAACTTTATGCCAGAAAGAGGTGTACAGTGTTGACTCACATTAGTTTAAAAGTGCTCTTTGGGTATTATAACCCTATGCAGCCTATTTGATAAAAAAAAAAAAAGATCAAACACATGATTTTAACATTCAGTAATAATGTTTTGTTGCTCAGGTTCTGATATTTCCAGAGGGAACATGTACAAATCGCTCCTGTCTTATCACATTTAAGCAAGGTAAGTTAAAAAGATATATATTGTCACATGATATAGATTTAAAAAGCTTTTTAGTGATGCAGCATAAAAACACATAAAAGATAAAAATAGGCTCGGTAAAAAGGCAAAAGCGCTGTTTCCTGTTTAATAGTTCCTGTTTAATAGTTCCTTCTGCTGCTGCTTAAAGCACTCTGAGCATTTTCACCTAAAGCTAATCTGCTGGCCACAAAAGCTACACAACAAAAAAGCCACTTGATGGTGAACCTTTCCAAACATTCTGAATGTGATTTTGTTTCCGCATGGACTTGTATCCAATTGGTTCCGATCAAGGTGTTGGCGCAATAAAGTCATAATATTTGTCCTCTTTTAGGTGCATTTATCCCAGGGGTCCCCGTGCAGCCTATGATCATTAGATATCCCAACAAACTGGTGAGTAACTGTGACTCCATTACACCATTGCTACATCTCACCTCACAATTTAGGAGCCAATAGTAGACACTACATTGTACCTCTAAGTTATCACAGAAGAGGTGGAGGTGAAAATGAATGACAGGAATGAGAAAATGATAACAGTTTACTTCCATCCCAGCAAAATCAATGGATCCTCAGTAGTAGAAGTTTGGCTGCTAACGTGTACATCTTATCTTACATCTTATTCATTCCATTCTTTTTTCATTTAGGATACAGTGACATGGACTTGGCAAGGTTTCGGCTCGTGAGTTGCGACTCTTGATGTTTCTTCTACAGCATAGTATGCATGTTCCATCAAGGCAGTGTCGTCTGGCACATTTCAGTAGACAGTGAACACTAATTAAAACAGTAGCTTACAAAATGATTCGCCCCCCCTGGTGTTCTTCCTTTTTTTTAAGCAGTTTGTTGTGCTGCCACATTCTTTGCGTTTGGCGATCATAGATTAAATGGTGCTCTGTGGGATCATCAAAGTTTTGGATCTTATTTTAAATGCCATCCCTGCTTTTTAGTTCTCCACAGCTTTGTCTCTGACAGGTTTCGGAGAGCTCGCTCATCGTCATGGTGTTGTTTTCTTGATGGTGCCTCTTAGTTGGTGTTGTTGCAGACTTTGGGGCCTTTTCGATAAGGTCTATACATACTGAGAAGATGTGACACTGATGTGCATAAGGTGGACCTTATCCGACAGAATGAGTGACTTCTGAAGTGAATTGATAGCACCAAATCTTTTTCTGGGGATTCATTACAAAGACGGTGACTACATTTAAGCACACAACCCCTTTCCTTTTTTTAGAACTTAAACTGGACTATTTTTTGTGGATTTTTACACAATATTCTCCAAAACATCTATTTTTCTGGATACTTTTTCTGGACAGGAAAACACCAAGGGGGATTAATGTTTTTTAAGTCACTGTTTACTACACATATACATATATATATATATTAGGGCTGTCAATCGATTGAAACATTTAGTCGCGATTAATCAATTTTTCCATAGTTAACTCGTGATTAATCACAAAATAAATGTTTTATTATCGATAATAATAATAGATATTTTTTAATACTCTTACCAACATGGTAACAGACAAATATGCGTTATTTATGCAAATTAATTTTATATTTACATTAACCCAAAACAAATTGTCCTGATAAATAATGGACAACTGGATAACTCAGTTCACATTGACAGTAACGGCAGATAACTTTGGTCCTGTCGAGACAACCATCTGGCAGGGTTTTAAAGATGAACTTGCCATTCAAAACACCCTTTTCTTTCTCCAATTATTTTGCCAGCTTCTCAAACTACAGAGCGGACCAACAGTCATATTTCTAGAACATGCCCACCATAATCTTGCGTGAAAAAATGAGTGCCGTTAAGAGGAATTTTCAGTAACTTGTTATTAACGTGTTCATTTTGACAGCCCTATTATCTCTCTCTATATATATATATCTATATATATATATGGATAGACAGATATGTATATACAACAAAGTACCATCCTTGTATTATTTGTAGGAAGACCCTGCTGCTTCTAACACTGTGCCAGCTCTACACCACCGTCGAGATAGAGGTAAAAAAATGTTTTACTTTTACTTGCTGAGTGCATCTTGATGTGAGGTTGTAGAAAGACTTATAGTGGTTTCAGATACTTTGTATAGTTAAATGACCATTCTCTGCTCTCGGTTTATGCTCTACCTGTTATGGTACCGTATCAGCCTGCTGCAGAGATGTGTATTCTGGCTTTCATGCACAAGTGTAGAACTCTACTTTCTGCTTGACCTTCCTTGTGACCTTTCTTCTCTGTTTGTTCTGTTTTCCAGTTCCTGCCGCCGCACATCCCCACAGAAGAGGAGAAGAAAAGCCCCGCTCTGTTTGCCAGCAGAGTGAGACAAACTATGGCCCAGTGAGTGTTCATTGGTCTTATGCCTGTTATGCCTTGTGGAAAGCACTTTGTGTTGTTGAATGGCACTATACAAAACACTTTCCTTGCTTTGAATTGCACATTCCTCTGTGTCCCTTGAGTGCACAGCAGAACAAAGTTCCATAGAAAAGCGAGAGTATATATTTCTACAAGTAATAAATAAAGTGGAAAACATGTATAATGTGCATAAGTTGATGAAAAACACATTTGTGTGTGTTGAGTTTGGCTTCTGCTTTGCTCGGATCTCCCACATCCTCGAATATCTTTCTCGACTGCTCCCTCCTACACCTCACAAGCATTTCAGCCGACCCCTAATTAGACTGTCTGTTTTCAGAGCTTTGGGAGTTCCAGTGACAGACCACACATATGAAGACTGTCGCCTGATGATCTCAGCTGGCGACCTGACACTTCCAATGGAGGCTGGTCTGGTTGAGTTCACCAAAATTAGCCGCAAACTTAAGTAAGAACATCACATTAAGGTACACTGTAGGCATTTGGAGGCTTGGAAGTTATCATCTACAAATGATAAAATCAAAATAGAATATTAATGCCAATAACAATGGTTCTTATTGTGCCCTTTTGACTTAGTCTGAAATGGGACAATGTGAGGAAGGAGCTTGAGAGTTTCGCAGCCATGGCCAGCGCCTGTAAGGGAGGCCGTATAACCATTGACGAGTTTGCCGGTTTCCTGAAGCTGCCTGTCAACCCAGTTCTCCAGGAGCTGTTTGCGCTGTTTGACAGGGTGAGGACGTGTATTAAATATTTGGTTGACTTTTTATACAACTTGCATAACCCAGGCCAATGATTAACACCAGTTTGAATGAATAATAAGATGCTGAAGTTCCTTTTGTTTTATTGAGTCTTAATAGAGTAGAAAAAGTTGCCTGAACAAACAGTCAGTGTTTACAGCATATAGTTGAACAATGCCAGTAACAATAAATCTACACTATAGTAGGATAGGTTCACTGCATATCAGTTGTACCAGTGTAAGTCAAATTTAAAGGGTGGTGATGGTGTGGGTTCAGGATTTATGCAACCTGAAAGAGGAAATTATGAGAGGAAATTATGATGAAAGCTGTTTTTACTCCTTCCGTGATAATGCTGCCAAAGGTATGAGTAGGAACGGAACATTTCTAAGAGGAAAAAAGAACAAAAACAGTTTCTGAAATCTGTGTAAAATGATGATTTGTTCCCAAAATTCTTTCCTCACATTTTTTCCATAATAGAGAATCGCTTTTCATAGAAATCTTTTGTTAATGATCTTTTATAGCATATTATCTGTATTAAGCAGTCAGTGTCGTTCAAACTAGAAAAAAGACCGATCCCATCGTCTTTATGATCAGATTTGATGATTTTTGGATTCCAGACAGAAAGGATCAATTATAAAGCACTACCCATCATAACACTCAGTATTGTCTCTTTGACTTTTCTAGGATGGAGACGGCACCATTGACTTCAGGGAGTATGTGATTGGTGTGACCATCTTGTGTCGACCTGCTAACACTGAAGATGTGCTACGAATGGCGTTCCAGGTAGGATGGGAAAAAATGATGACACTGTTGTATTTCTGCTAGAGACAGAATGTTATACAAGACTGCACAGTGGTAAACAATGTAGAACCCTGCACAGAAATCTGTTGGTATCCAACAAATGGGTATCCAACAAATGTGCTCACTCAAGCCCAAAGCTAGTACTTGGTGGGACTTCTTTTGCATACAGCTTGATAAGGCTTGTATGCCACACTTACTCTCTTACATCCATCATGGTTGTTCTATTGCATTATACATTTCCTGCTGTTGTAAGTATTGCATTGGGGTTTATTGCTTTATTGTTAAAGGTAAAGAGTACATTTAGACAGATTGTATATATACTGTATACAGACATAGAATATTTACATTTATACTGAATATGAAAAGTAAAAGTTAAAATGATTATAAAAAACAAAATTAAAGCAAAAAGATGAAGGTCCCAGCTCCGTGTTTCCTGTCTGTGCGCAGCAGTCAGCAGCAGCACTGCTGCAGAAAGAACAGAGGCAGCATTCAGAGAGGCATGGATAATGTCAAGTTAAGAAAGTGTGCCTGTCGTGTAAAGTGTGGAGTCATTTTGCAGGCCATCAGGATAGACGTGGCTTTGAATAAACAGCAACTGAACGCTTATTTTTGTGTGACTAATTTGTCAAAAGCTGATACACTGTATTTTCTGTTTATCTCACCACATGTCCCAGTTTTATGTTTTGTTTTTTTTTAAATATTTTTTCCTGAGCCTGCAAACATTTAAAAGACACCATATAAATTTTGGACTTGCTGTCCTCCCTCTTGCAGCTGTTTGACACAGATGAAGATGAGAAAATCACCCACGATGAATTTACTGCTCTGCTGCGCTCTGCTTTGGGTGTGTCAGATTTAAACATGGCCAAACTCTTCAAGGAGATTGATGCAGATGGCTCTGGTTTTATCACCTTCAGTAAGTGGATTCTCCTTTGGGACAAAGCTACATTTCTGTCTTTAAATCTTCTGTAATTCCACTTGGGTATTATATTAAGGTGGGAAAACGTGCAGTAAATAAATGCATATATACCTTCAGCCACACTGGATCCTGATTTATTTATTTTTTCTCTTTTTCGTCTTCTCCGTGCTTGTTATTCCCCAGATGAGTTTCAAGCTTTCGCTACAACCCACCCAGAGTATGCCAAACTCTTTACCACCTACCTGGAGCTTCAGAGATTCCAAGCGATCCGAGAAGCAAGACCGGGTGATCTGGAATTGGCTGGCAGCACCAGTTCAGGGGAAAAAAATGAAGACAGCACATCTGACAAAAAAGATGACTGAGACTGAAACAGATTGTGAACTTGGCTCGGCTGCCCTGACAGAAAAAATGCAAGGCTGTCATTTTTTCTATGTAGTCTAACTCACAAATTCAAATTCATATCAAGTATTTTTTCTGTTTTTGATAATCGTGCCTTCCTGAGATTTTAAATGAGAACTTTCCTAGCTTGTTGCATAAGGAATACTTTATGTCCAGTAAGACAGGATGAGATTAAATGTTTTATATTTGTGTTTTTTTTATTAACCATCTAAACCCTGCAAAGTTTCAATCTAACCTGAGAGACTGTTTTTTTTTTGCTATACTTGAGAATATTTTCTCAAGTCAACACCACATTTTCAACAGTTTTTATGACCTCACCCGCTCTTGCTCTGAGATGAACACACCCTAAATTACTTTTATACTTTGTGGATTGTCTTTAACTGAGAGGAAAAATTGCCAAACCAACATGTTTTTAAAAATAAGTGAAGAGTTCACGTGCTTTTGTGTTCCAGTATAATTAGTGTTTCCTTTGGTAAGAGCTACACATTCTGGCAAGTCAGAGATGTATCCTCTGTATTAAAGCTATGTTTATAAAGAGCATAGATGCTGTGCATTACATTTTTTTTCCAGCACTCAGGGACACAAACCATGTAAGACGGCTTTGTAATTAGCCAGAGGTTTGCTTTGCATGTCTATCTATTTGCATTTCTACTGAAGACTGTTGTTGCTGAGACAGCAGCGTGTCTGTGCAGTTTTAGGTTTACTTAAGCAAATCAACTCCTGAAAATAGGGCAATTTGTGAGCAAAAAGGCAACAGTGCGTCTTCACAGCAGCATATTCCAGTGGGGTATGCTTTGAGATTAACAAGAGGCATTGTTATTTATTTAGCAGGGTGTATTGCAATTATGTGGCTTTCCCTTTTTTGTTAACACTGCAAATTTTGCTTTTTAAAATAAAACCAGAATACAACACCATTCCCTTGTTTGTGTGTGTGTGATTATTATTATTTTTTTTTTAATATTCATCACTTAGGAAACTTCTAAACTTCTCAGACTCACTTTTTTTTTAATGAGACCCAACTGCAATGGGCAGAATACAGTTTCACTGCTGCATCTCTAAAACCACCACAAGGTGCCAGCAGTTATCTGCTACAATTCCAGTGTATGTGTTATATGTCAGTTTTAATAGTTTCTGTCATACGTGCTGTACTTTTGACATTGTGAGTTCAGGCATCAATCTTTATGGTAATGAGCATGCAGCAGTTTGCGTGTGATATTCAACCTGTTTTCAACCATGAGGCATACTCTAACAGAGTGATACATTACGTAACTGAATGCAACAGACGTACTGTATCACTGTCGGCATTCTGTGTGAATGGAGATTAATTTAGTTTCGGTGTGAATCAAAACATTTCAAATACCTCAAACTCTGGTATTAATTGTGCAAAGAAAACAATCAAGTTTCAGCAAACGCTGTGTGCAGTCAGGGATACGGGCAGATATTAAAACAGAGGGGTTGAGAGATGACCCGGAGGATTTCTGTTATCGTCTTTATATTTCCACACCAGCAAAAAAACAGCAGAAACCTTAATCTTATACATAAATAGTTCAAACTACAGTTGATCTTAGGAATATTGTTAAGAAAATAATTGTATTATCATGATTTATGTGGTGTAAGATTGTGAGTCATTCCATTTCTTCTTCTGGCTTCTCTGTGACCCCAAGTGTTATCACTATGTGTCATGGACATTTACAGCATCTGTGCGCTAAAGAAACATTCAATCAATAAAGTAGCAAATTTATGGGCATTCAAGACTTGGGTATTGATATATTATATCTATTTTGTCAACCATTTTCTTTTATAATGTGTGGAAAAGTTCTCAGAAGAAGGATTTGAAAGAAGAAGAAGAAGGATTGAAAATACACAGTTTCATTAAAAAGCTCCCTCTTTGTGTGGAAATTGTTCAGATATCTCCTTATTAATCCAAACACTGCTTATTTTTGCTAGGATTACGAGTTGATATTAACCTACCATTTGTTCCTCCTCAACTGCTTTAAGAAGTGGGCATGATGCTAGTATAAGTTGTTGACAGCACTCACACTTGCACAGAAACACATGTTCTTGCACAGTCCTGCTAGATATGTACCACACACAGGAGGCTGAAATGAAGGATGGATCGAGGATTTCCTCATTAAAAGCCTGCTGTTAGACAAACTGTGATTACCAGCTGTGATTTCCACGTTCAATTTGTTTTAACCTTTTCTAACGTACAGAGGCTCATTTCATTTTGATCAAAATTGATGAGAAGGCATAGAATCAATTAAATCACATTGTTGCCGTGCTTACAACAGTTTGACTCCTTCCCTACCCACAGTGTTTGCTCTTCTCTCTCTCAGCCCTGTGCTCCTCCATCCTCCCGCTTTCCCCTGTTTGTATATTGCTGTATCCATTTCAGCCCTGCCTGGAGGGTGATCCTGTCGCAGTAGATTGTGGGAGATATGTGTTGGTAATTTGATTTGGTCTCCTCAGGTCCTGAGTGAATGAGGAGCCTCTGTTTGCGAAGACAAGCCGGACACAGGTCTCATACAGATGGGGGACTCACCGTGTCAGGCTGGAAGAAAAGGTCAGAATCAACAGGCCTCATTGTTAAACTGATGTGGCACAACTATATGCATCAGTTTAAACAGGTAGCTCATCTTTTTCAGGGAGAGTAAGGAAAAGTCATTGTTGAGTGTCACTTTCTACAGCGCTGAATTGATTGACTGTCAATATCTAAGGTAAATAAAGGAAATGAGAACAGTTTGGATGAAATGTACCAACTGTACAGAATTCTTTTTTGGAGGGGTCGCCCTTCAGATTTCTACAGTATATGCAGACTGAACCAATTCAAGTCTGACCTGTTTGACTGCAAATATACAAAATAACCAGCTGATTCACCATCAGTGTAAACAGATCTTTAAAAAATAGAAGTGAGAGTTGATTGGCTGTCATTAGGGCATGGATGTTTTAAGAATGTTACATAAGAGGAAAAAAAATCTAAATTGTTCTTGCCTCACCTTCCTATAGAATGGACTTTCCTGCCTATAACAACAGGATACCTGGGCGTGCACATACACTCATTCGACTCAGCCTTCATACTGCATGACGAACATGGATGTGGAGTTTCAAAAGGTCAGCGCAATATGCACAAACATTAGCTAACAGGTTAGAAAAGTGGAGAACTTTGCTGGACAGAACATCTGAGCAAGATCCATTAGTGTTAATGCTGGAAATAACAAAGAAATATTGAGGTGTGAAGAAATGTATCTCCTTCCATACCGCACATGTCTGAAACAAAGCCTTGAAAAGGTACTGTATCAGGCTATCAGTTTCTATTCAGACCAGAATGTTTTGTTCCTCACTGCAATGTTAGCTATGCTATGGAAGCACAGTACAGGTCTTTTACATTATTTAGTACACTGTTTAAATTAATAAAATGAGCATTAGACACATTTTAGGATGTCAGCATATTTACAACAATGCTTGGCAGCATGACATACCTTTTTTAAAGATGAATCCGTTGTTTGGTCTGCTCTCAGAGCACATTGTCCATCTACTCTTAGCTGAAAATGCTTTTATGCTGATGGACGTTTGTTTTAAGTATTCTGGCGTGGTGGGTTTTTTATACATTTGTGCTGTGATCCAAGCACTCACATGCACACATCTTCACACACCATTGATTGCTGCTGGCTTGAGCCTGGCAGCCTGTCTCCTTCAGCTCTTCAGGGAGTTCCTCCAAACCTCATTGTTGGGTTTCCTCACTGCACCAGATGACACCTTGTTGATTTCTCTCCCATTATTCTCTCAGGAAAATGATTGTTCCCTATTTCCCATGTGATGGTTTATAGGAACGGTGAAGGTCCTGGTGAGGGCAAAGTTTGAGATTCTGTATGAAGCATGTGTTGTTCAATGGTGTTATCTGTGCCAGTATCTGCAGCCCAGGTTTGTTTTCTTATTTAATGTTTTGGGTGTTTCACATCTCTTTATTTGACTCCTTTATTTTTTTGGGCTGACGGGCAACAACGTTTCCTGTGTAATATTCGAGGATGGGTCAACCCGAGGTTGTCGAAAGATAATTATCTTTTAATCACCTACTAAGGTGTGGAAGTGTTTATTCCAAGCAAACACAAACCAAACTTATGCACTCCAGGGGACAGGGAAAAAACTTGTTTCATCATTGTACCTAATGTTTTTCTCATCACTTCTAAGAATCAAGCGAGGAAAATGATGATGTGCTACAGTGTTTATGACTGCTCAACACTGTCTTATGCAACACTTTCAGAACAGAAAAGTATAAACTGAGTGGAAATTCAAATGGGTCTCTGATAGTGTTTTTTTGTGAGATGTATTAATCAGCCAAGGACATCTTTTTTTCTTCCCACTTCAAACAGCAGCCTTGCTAATCCTCATGCAGTCAGGCCTAGCTTTTTATGCCCCTTAATTAGTCCCCACTATTCACCCTCAACTCATATATTCCCCCTGTTGTGATGTGAAAGGGTAGGAACTCCCTAAAGATCAAACTAATCAAAGGAGACCATCCCTGGTTATCATTTCAAACCAGACCAATTTGAGGACATTTGCTTTATAGAATGTTGGAGCTGTCCAAGGCAGAGAAGCTTAAATTACTTCACTACACACTTAAACATTACCCAGCATTTCCCAGATGGGCTGTATACTAAGAATAAAGTTTCTTAGTCATCAGACAGCTCACGTTATTGTTTTTTTCACCATATATGTACATCATACAGGAAAAAAGATTCAACATTGCTGAGATACATAATTTTCTGCAGATATGAGAAAGCCCAGAGGGAGAGGCTTAATGACACTGCAAATTTAAGGAGGCCAGGAGAGATTTAAACCAGAGAGATTTAAGCCAGGGAGACTTCATGGCGTGCACAACAAAACAAACCCCACTCAATGTTAATACCACGATCTGACTGCCATGTAGTTATGACCTGCCACTTAAAATCTGAGAAATGTGAAAATAGTAAAGACCGCAATTTAATTTATTTTACATTTAAGAAGTTCCTTAGTGTCAAAGTGTAATTCTTTCAATGAGGTATCAGCGAGTGCATTCCAAATCTAACATCCTTCATGGTGCATGTTTGCATTATGGTTGGTGGCGAAAAGTCGATCCAAATGCAGATACGGATGCAGACAGGAAGTTGAAGGAACTAGATTGGATTTATTCAAGAACTGTAATAAAAAGCTTGGGTGAGCTGGAACATTAAAAAAAATACTAAACTGACAAAATAAAAACTAAAGAAAACATGACAAAGAACATGGGAAAGACTACATAGACATGAGATGATAACAATGAGGATCTGACAAGGACTGACAGAAATAAGGCAGCCTACTGTGAAGGAACTGATGAGTGAATGATTGCAGCTGAGACAGAGTGAGTGAGTGAGTGAGTGAGTGAGTGAGTGAGTGAGTGAGTGAGTGAGTGAGTGAGTGAGTGAGTGAGTGAGTGAGTGAGTGAGTGAGTGAGTGAGTGAGTGAGTGAGTGAGTGAGTGGAGCAAAGGACTTGAACAGGGAATCTGAGGATGACTACTGGAGGAAAGTTGGAAAAAGAACAAAACAGAACTGAGGCGAGACAAGACTAATTGACTCAAAGTGAAACTAACAAAGACAAAACATGAGAGTAACTATTACAAACAACTAAAAGCTAGACTAATACAAACCAAAAAAAAAACCTGATAACAAACCAATAACTCAAGAACACAAAACAGAATGAAAACAACAACAAAAAAAAAAGACCAGAAAACCAAAGAACAAGAAATCAAAACACAAATAACCATGGATCATGACATTTTGTGCAAAAAGACAGAAAGGAACATAATCGTTGCTGTGATTCCAACCAAATGCTTGGTTTAAATTCACAGGGGTTATACTGTGGCTGCTGAGAGGCTGCGTCATCTTTCATTAGATTATTTTTCGAGAGATCAGACCTTACGAGAAATATAAAAAGGAGGGTCTCAAGAACCAGAGTAAGGGATCCAAGGTGATCACCGTAAAAAAGATGAAGGATGGTATTACATTGCCTTGGGCAGTATTTTCCATGGATAAAGCTATGTGTCTACTTTTTTTGTTAAGATTCTAATGTCAGTGACGCACCTGTAGTATGCACATCAAAGATCATCTATGAGGACATTTTCATCAACCCACATAAACATTTTTTATTACTTATGCCTTCATTTGTAAAGAAACTCACTTGTCAAATAGAAAGAAAAAAAATCAAGCATCTACTTTGAAACAATCAACGATCAACATATAATACATTTTGGCCAGAGATATTGAAATGTGTCTCACAATGCAAAATAGTGTGGAACAATAACATTAATTCAGGAGAAAACAACAGTAATAACACATGGTCCTTTATTGTTACCTGGTCTGTGGCTTTACCCTCACTGCAGTTATTCAATCTCCACAAACAAAACACCCAAAAGTAGCCCTATTAGGGCTTTATAAAACAAGCATTGGAGAGCAAAGAGGACATTCATTGACTTTAATGGGATGAACTGATCAACCATATCTAATAGAAATCATTGCCCCTGGCAAAAGCTGCTGTAGAATTGAATTACACATGGAACACAAAGCTTTTACGGCTTCTTAGAAAACTGTAATTCAATCTGTTTAGTGCAGAGAAGAAACAGATAAGTTCAAATTAAAACATTAAAAAAAGTTTTGTTATAAATTCAAGTTTTACAGGAACCTAAAGGTAAGGTGATATTATATCTCTGTTACATCCCTTATGTTACATCAAAGTGCCGATACATACCAATACAGAAATAGGATTTTTCTTTTACCCTCATGGAAAACATCACATGAAAACACGCTTTATGAAGTTTTTTTTTTTCCAAATAAAACATTTGAGTTGTAGAAAAGTAAGTCATCGTATGATCTCCCGTTCCATGTGGATTAGTCCTAATATGTCTGTCAGATCAGAGGTGGATATTTACCTTGAGTTTATGGAAACTTGCGCTAAGACAACAGCTTTCATGCCAAGTCTACATCAGACTGGAGAAAAAGTGTTCAATTATAAAATATCACGTGGAAGAGAGAGAGGAAACTGATTTAAAAGCTCGCATTTTTTTATCCTCTCTGCTTGAGAAGGCGAGTCTCAAAGTTCCTTCAGAATGGGCAGTCTTGCCTCAGATGCGTCCGGACAACAGCGGCATCGGGTCATGGAGAGGTGTCCTTAGCTTTACCAAGTACGCCAAATAGCCTTTTTTATTTTCGGTTTTATAGGACTTTAAATTGCTTTAGCAACTGAGTCATATTTAAGTAGTTACTTATCTTTTTCATTATCCTTATGAATAATGTTCTTAAGTTGTCAAATTCAGAGCGCAAGACGTCAGTGTTTTATCTTAATACGGCATTTGTATCTAAATCATACAGACAGAGGGTATGTCTGTTGTATGGAGAATAAAGTAATTAATTCCTGTCTCCAACCCCTAAACTGTATTTCCACTTGTGCGTAACTGTACTTGAACTTTACGCACACGCACTAAACCTCTCCAAATTCTCTATCTGTCTTCCCTCCTCCCCAGCCGATGCACACGGAGGTGTCACCTGTAGATTACACGGTGGACACTTGCTTATTAGGTTTGGATAGCGATCCTCAACCCAGCGGCCCGACTCAGCCCATCTGCTCCACCAGAACCCTCAGGGGACCTTGAGAGCGACGTGCCGGCGTGGACTTCGCACGCATCGCAGAGAAGATGAATATCCAGGTTCTGCCAGAACACAAGCTCTCGTCGGTTGCCCCGCTGAAACAATGCAATGTGGAGAAAAAAGAGGTTGAACTGATACTGGTGAAGGACCAGAATGGTGTCCAGTACACCAGTTCTACAATCATTCCCACCCCTGGGCACCTCGCAGGTCCGCCTGGGTCCACCTCCGAGGAAGAGCGAGAAACTTGGAGCAAGAAAATAGACTTTCTATTGTCGGTTATTGGCTTCGCGGTGGACTTGGCCAATGTTTGGAGATTTCCTTACTTGTGCTACAAAAATGGAGGAGGTAAGTAATGTGTTTTTTTTTTATTTCATTCTTTATTCATGTGAGTAAAGCTGAATAGCTTCTTAAAAAAAATCTAAAAGATCTAACCAAATTTAGCGCGCCGTTAGTTTCTGTTATAATATACTTAAATGGCTAATCACAAATATATAAATAGAAAGGCACATGTACAATGCATTTCCATTCGTTTTCCATTCCAAATGTTTCCAAAACATGTTGACAGCCATAGAAAGCAAATCGCCACTATTACTACTTGTTTTTTTTTTCAGATGTGTATATGTAAAGTTGATGATAAGTATTGTTCTTGTTCAAATATGAGCTCCTTTAATCTCCTTTAATAGTCCCAGGTGTATAAATGGGGAAGTGCATTTAGCAGTCATGATGAAGGAAATGCCTCATTTTATTTTTCAAGGCATGCACAGCTGAACTGTATAATTTGAGTCTGTCCGATAATTCAAGAAAAGTGACAAGATCTCCACACAAACTGACAGATGGGTAACTGGAGGCAGCTGAAAGTGTATTTTTAGATTTCCTGTTAGTTTGTTTTAAATGTTCCATGCATTTCTTGACAAAGGTTACAACCATTAAAATAGTAGAAAATGTTTTATACCATATTCAAATAGTTTTTTTTCATTTGAAAATTGAGAAAATGCTCTCCCAGTCACAATGTACAGTGATGTTGAAAGCAATTTTCACTTACATCTTTGCTAGTTAACAAGAAAAAAGTATTGTGCGTGATGGTGAGAACTCCTCTGTTTGCTTATGTAAAGCCTGTGTAGCTTTGAAACTGATACGTCTGATGATATCCTGTTAAAAACTATATCTACATTGTTTATATGGCTACTCCAGTTTGTGTTTGTCTTCATAGCTACTCTGTAAATGTGTCTATTGATTGTTGTCAAAACTAATAAGCTCTGAAGCTTCACTATACTGAGAGACAACAACAGTAGTCTGTGCGTGGATGAACCAACAAAAGATTTATTTTTATTTTTTTCTTTACCTTCAATATTCACGACAACAGAGTGCTCACTAGAAGGTGTGCCCCGTATTCTGTTTGTCCATGTATCCATTCACAGGGCAAAAATATGCTCGGTACTCTCAGTGGTCAACTCCACCACCAGGCTGTCAATCATACTGGCCCTCAGCAAAATGCATTCATCTCTGTGGATAGTGTGTCATCTGTGATGGACTATGTCAACAGCAGTTCAATTAAAAGAGGTCATTTCCTTGATGATAGATGTGCTTCTGAGGCACAGCATGAAAATAGCTTTGAGCCTCCCCTCGAGTATGCTATGGTTTGTTATTTTTTCAGAGAATGTCAGACCCCCTGCCACTTCTGTGTCTATGTTCATTTTGAGGGGTGTTGTGTTTTATCTAGTGCCGGTTTCAGTGCCAAGCAAACATTTGAAATGTTCTCTTCCAAACAAAAATTTAAAGTAGAGGCAAAATAGCAGAAATTTTTTTTTAATGTAAAACAACTGTGTCTTTCCAGGTGCCTTTTTGATCCCCTACATTCTTTTCCTGGTTATTGCGGGGATGCCATTGTTCTATATGGAACTTGCCTTGGGTCAGTACAACAGAGAAGGGGCAGCTACTGTTTGGAAAATATGCCCTGCCTTTAAAGGTGATATGCAACACACACATACACACACACATAAGTCCAATGCTACTCACTTATGAACTTGCATGTCTATAGACTGCAGTCTCTTTGTAACCTCTTAAACAGTGCTGTCTTGCCCTTTAATTTCATCCCCTTGTTCTTGTCCTTTCCCCTTTGATGTCCATGAGAGTCAATTGTAACTAAAACCTGTCACAGTGGCTCTTTCATTTGCCTTTTCTTTCTTTTTTTTTAAAGAAAACATTTTTGATTGTACTTTCAACCCTATGCCCCTGTGTATACTTGTGAAAAATACATCAGATGAATAAATCTAAACCAATCTAGGTCAGTGTTTGTAATATGCTTGTGACAGTGGCTGATTTAGTTGCATATGAATCAGTTAATACCAACAGCAACATCATGGAAAAAAAAGAATAAAATCCACCATGATTTAAGTTTTTGTTGGGTCATCCTTGAACTAATCCTTACACTGAGTTAAATGAGTTCTTGACACAGCTGTGAATTCACACTATATCAATATTCCTTTAAAATAACTGCACAAACCTGTATTTGTGCTTATTAACTTAATAAGAAGCACTAACAACACGTTTTTTCAGGTACTGCCAGACAAGTATCTAGCACCAGTCATTGCTTTTGTTGGCTTCGATGCTGAGGCGGGTTTGTTTTTTTCCTGCATAGAACGAGAGGGTGAAGGGTTTATGGGCTTCTCTGTTTCGTGTAAGGACATCACATTCCAGTGGAGATAGAATAACACATCCTAGATTTCACACCCCAGAAACAGCTCAAAATGATGGACAATAACCATTAATGCCCGGTAAATGAGTGCATGTGAACATTATTTAAACATCTGAGAGGTTGGTCAGATAACAGTTATGTACAAGCACTTTCAAGCTAAAGCCCCAGTGAGAAAGTAAGCCAACTTCATGGTAATGATAAGATAATGAAGCAGTCTTAAGGTATGGTTGTTTCAAATGTCTGTTGGTTTTGTCCTGCTCATGACTTGCTACTTGGGTACTAGATGCATCTTCTTTTCTTTGTTAAGTGCAGTTGCAGCATTTGGATACTGCTTGTCATTTTGAAGTGAAAATACTCTCAAAACAAATCGCATAGTAAAAGCAGATAATACGTTTTCACAGAAAGACAGAGTAAACAGAGTAAATATTAATTGAATTTACAGGTGGCCTGTGTTCCTCATCAATGATGCACTAATTCAAGTTTTTCTTTGCATAACAGGGAAAAACTAATGATTGCATGGTTAAAACTTTGTAAGAGCTTTTTCTTCTTCTTCTCTAATAACCCTGTGCTCCTCAGGTGTGGGCTACACAGTGATTATCATAGCCCTGTATGTTGGCTTCTACTACAATGTCATCATTGCCTGGTCCCTCCACTACCTGTTCTCCTCCATGACTAGTGAACTACCATGGCTCAACTGTGACAACATCTGGAACAGTAGGAACTGCACCGATCCCAAAGCCATCAATGGATCCGTCTTTGGCAACGGCACCTCTTATGCCAAGTACAAGATCACCCCAGCAGCAGAGTACTATGAGTAAGTTATGTTTAAAATTCTCAGCAAATAATTAATCTGAAAGTAACCTATATGATCAGGACTTTATGTAACTCTAATTTTAAGTGGACCTAACGTTTTTCAAGTTTCAGGTGAAAGGTATCCAAATAGTTAACTTTTCTGAAAGGTGACCCAATATTTCTGGTGATCCCTCAACCTTATGGTAATGCTTTCATGAAGACATTAAGGTTGAATGACTGATGAGATCTTATATCAAATAAATAGAGATGAGGTGTCTAGTATACGTAATTCTATGGCAATAGTTCAATGTACCATTATTTCAGTAACTTGTCCTGCATGTCAGTGAAGCTACTGTGTGCATATGGCAGTGTTTGGTTATTTTCTTAATTTTCAAGTCACTATATATATATGACATAAATAAGAAATATGCAAAAAAGAAATCATTTTATATATGTATGCATATTTTACTGTCTACTATTGCTGTGTTGTTTTAGCCATTCCCTGACCCCGAAGTACACCAAGAACAGAGAATAACAACAAAATATAGCATGTATTTAATTTATTGAAAAAATAAAGTGCAGAATGCAGCACGTACAAAATGTACAGAGCTGTACAGAAGTCCAACTCATTGCTCCACATGATACTAATATGCTGCAAGCTTAGTTGTTTGTCAGTTGTATTAGCTCATGTAACATTAACAAGCTAAAAGGGGGCATAGTGTCACCTATCACAGGAGAGTTCATTCAATAAACTGACTTCTCTCCTGTGCTTGTATACTGGGACAAGGAGAGTAGTCTAATTAAATGACCCACCTAAGCTATTACCATTTTATGCATAGAAATGTACTGAGTGTTAAATAAAAACTTTGCTGAGTCATTATGTGATATACTTATTGACAGCATTTTATGGAATATATGTTTTCAGCATAAGATAGTAATCTTAGAAAATAGTGTCTTGTGTAAACCCCCATAAAACAAGTGAACCGCTGTCAATATGAAGAAGGTGACCAGTTACATAAAAGGGAGCAGAGTACTCTGAAATTGTCTACCCATAGGTTTTTGCACCACAAAAGGTGTATACATAAAAAGTTCAAATGAGCTCTTTGAAGTGAATGAAAAGAGCTCCTTCTGTTTATAGTTCAAAGACAGCCAGTTCTTCCTCAGCCGCTGTGAAGACTGACTATGCAGCCCAGAGGAAGTCTGGAAATGACTTGGACAATACAAGGGATGCATGCTAAGCATGACGCACAGAATAAAGTCAGAATGTAACACAGCCATAAACTAAGATTGTTATTGTCCACTCCTTTTCTGCTGAGCAACACAAGCTAATACGGTATGTTTATTTAAAAAGCATCCCTGTTTATTCTTTCAAGGATCTCCAAACCTGATATATCATAGGTATGTAAACACTTTTTATGTATCACAAGGAGGCCAATACTCGTATGAAAGCTCTAGCCTTGTGAATTATGACAAACCTTTAAAATAGTGATGCAATAGCAACCAAAGAATAGATATGGTCCATAAAATAAAAATCCAAAGTATATACTCTGGTTGTATTAATACAGTTAATTTACGGGAAAGAAATCAGTGCATGTGCATGGACAGGCTGACAACAATAGGGTACTTTCAGATGCATTTTCCATGGGGTTTGACACTGTAGGGGACCATAAATCCTCCTTACAGCAAGCTTTGAGTACAGGAGCAAGGCCAAGGCACAGCATGAGGGAGGCCAACTGAGTCAACAATTCAGTTGCTTCATCTCTTACACTGCTCTACATCCACAAAACAAATGTGTCTAATTCAGTATTTCATAGAGTTGATTTAATTTGGTGTAGTTATGGTGGTTAGTGCAAGAAAACTCAAACTTCACATTTAAATTTAGATAGCTTGGATTTTTCATCAATTGAAATCATCACTTAACAGATTTTCAAGCAATAACCTACAGTGATTCACTGCAGTTGAGAGGAACAAGCAGATGTAACTTTTACATTTTCATCTACATAGAGCAAAAGCTAAGTAAGTCCCCTGATGATCTCACTCATGGAAGAGATGGAGAGAGATGGAAGAGATTTTTAAGGAAATTTGGTAGAGCCAAATACATCTTTCTTTGAGACCTGGTCTGACAATATGTACCATAACTCTGTCTTTTGGCACACCAGCAAGAAGTCAGTCAGGAAGTCACAGCAGTATGTTGGTGTATCTGTTGATATCAGCTTTCTTTGGTAAAAGTTAGTAAAAGTACCAGGTGAAAAATGAAGTGCAAATTGACAGTGATTGAGAACTTTCCATCAATGCAGTTCTGTGCAAAATGAATCAACAGAGTGACCACAGACTGTAGTTACTCATAGAATCCAGAACTCCAGATCTAACAACTTCAGGTTCATTCTACACATTATTGGTATTCCAGTTTCTTTCCTTTGTTCTTTCTCATTGTTCCTCTGAGATTTAAGTAGATTGCCCATGTTCTGCAGATTCTTGTATCCTTGTAAGACCCATTTCCACCATGTAGCTAGAGGCGCTAGCTAGCAAGGTATTAGTTTGAGGCTACTGCATCTAGTAGGCCTATGTATAAGGTTCAGTTGTTAAAGGGCGGGTTGGCTTTTTCGCAATTTATATGTTGTCTCTTTCTAATTTTGCAGTCATGAACTTTAACATTGAATGTGCAAACTGAAGCCTGTCAACTTTGACGTGTTGCTCTTGTTTTTTTTTGGAATTCTCTGAGTATTGCACAGTTTGACCTTGAGGTGAAATTACTGGGACTCCACTCCTTGGAAGATTGGCAGCTGTCTGAGAAATTTTCCACCTGTGAATAATCTTTCTTATTGCAGAATGTTTCCCAAATTGTTTAAATCCCCTCCAAGATTGATGAGAAGCAACAGACCAGTAAGCTGCCAAAACTTCAGATTTTTATAGAGGTACTCACCCTTGCTAGTGAACAGTTGATCAGTGAATTTTGTATATCAGCACCTGCCATACATATACATATATATATATATATATATATATATATATATATATATATATATATATATATACACACATGAATATGTATATGGGGATATATGTGTATATTTTTAAAATTAATTAAATTTTTCATTAGCCCCCATATTCTTTCTCTTTAAATCTATTGCAGAATGAAGCAACAACATCTGATTTAATGCCATGGATAAATAGACATGATAAATCACCTTAATTTAAACAAAGAGATCTAAAAACATAGACATTTGAGAAGATTGTTTTAACTTCTATTGCACACACAATTTACCATATTTATTGAAATAACTACTTTTAAAATAACAAGAACAGAACCATGTGTGATTGATTAAATAAATCAGACGGAAATGAGGTAGAACACCCCCTCTTATCTTTTGTATCTATCCATTATATTCAAGCCCCGTTTCCCCTGTCAAAACCAACACTAAGACCAGGCTGCATGCAATAATGTGCCAGCCTCAAGTACACAGAGACCAACTGCTGGCAGCAGTCAGGGTTAGGATAGCAAAACAACCAGCTTTCTGAGTGATGATAAGACTAAATGTGTTTAGAGTAACTGGACCAAAGGGACTCAGACTGATGTTCTTGTGTGCATTTACTGGAAGTGCATTATCAATGCTATCAGATGAAAAAGGAGGCCTTGGGGCTTTGCAACACTACACTAACACGAGACCTGTAGGTCACAGCACAGTCTTTCACAATTTCTTTGACAAATAAACTGATGTCTTCTCAATGTAATCGGCTTCAGCACATACCATTTAGTTTAATTTTTTTTATTGGATAAAGATACATAAATGTGAAAGAGTTTCACAGATCCTTCATTCCCAAAGGAGTGTGTGTCTGAACATACTTCACTTTGCGTGTTCCTGAAGTTTTTTTTGGTGTGTTGAGCTGTTGTGTAAGCAACCTGAGTATCTGATCCAAATAAAGTTCCACTGTTTATCAACCCATAACATCACATGCCAACTAAATTGAATCTTTCTTGAGGGAAGTCTTAGGGCAAATTTAAATGGAACAAAAGCGCTTTTAAATGTTATACTCCTACATATTGATGTCCAAATGAAACACACTGGTAGTGCTTTGTTGCTCAGGAGCAACATCTAACAATTTTGAACATTTGTTGCAGTCTGTCTTTGTTGTATATTACTTGTTTTACCATCACATCATCTTCAATTAAAAATATTTCCTTCACTGTACCTTTCATATATACATATATTTCTAACTTAGAGATACCAGTTATTGTAAACCATCCAATTACTCTGTAAAAACAGACTCTCATGAATGACACAATACCTTATGGCATGTAGACCAGAGACATTTCCAGGAACACATAAACTTTTGTACGCTTTTTTTCCCTTTCATCTGGACCACTACGACATAGTCTTCATTTGTATTGCTTGGATGGTCATGCCTTTCCTTAAGAGATTAGCTCAGTTTTTATAGCTGTGTTTTGCCTAATTTCATTGGTTTTTGCATAAAGATGTGCAGAAAGTACATTTATTCTTGTTGTAGTTCCTTAGTTTCATTATTAACACTCATAAGATTTTATGGTAAAAAGATCACATTTGCTCAGTAGGTGTTTGACGTAGAGGTGCATATTTGTACAGTGTCATTTGTACAATTTTATCCCACGTGCAACACCTCTTTTATTCTACAAAGCGATAGCACCTGAAAATTTCTAAGATGGCACAAATTTAGGAGGCTGCTCACAATCACTGCACTCTACTAGTTTTCATTGTGAAACTATTCCTTTTTTGTTCATATGTAAAACAAATGGGATGCAAGCTGTTGGCTCCTATGCTCTAAGCTATTCTTCACAATTGCCACCTGAAAAAACATCTCTAAATTTAGTCAGAAACAGCTGAAAAACTGAGGTCAAATGAATAAGCTTGGGCTCCAAAAAAAAAAAAAAAAAACAGAGCAAGTTTCCTTGTCCTTATCTCAAGACCAGAGTCAGATTAGAAAGCCCCGAGAGACTCAGTTGTATTTTTATTTCCATCGAATGAAATCTATAAATTATAGAGTAAATGACTGCCTGAGTCAGCATTTGGGTGCTGCATTGCAAATAAGTCAGTATACGTTACGCTTCGTAACAAGTGTTACAGACATTTTTGTCAAAGTACTTCAAGAGGGCTTTTTAGGTGAATATGGCAAACTTAAAAACTTTATAAAAATAGCACCAGATGCTTTTTAGAGCGTATTGGATCTGATGCAGGTAGAAGGGCTTATGTAAATCGTTTGTTGTGGTCCACTTCAAATTTTTCAAAAGGCATATAAAGTACTCTGGAGCCTGACAGATCAATGCTTTGAC
The DNA here is from genome assembly GCF_036924035.1 of Leuresthes tenuis. Lineage (NCBI taxonomy): Eukaryota > Metazoa > Chordata > Actinopteri > Atheriniformes > Atherinopsidae > Leuresthes > Leuresthes tenuis. The sequence goes on from NW_027325356.1 coordinate 12,198,783, forward strand.
AGCTCTCCACAGAGTTGTTTTTTCTGTCCAAATTGACTATAATAATTGAATGTATCACATGAACGTTACCCCATTCCACTATGATAAACTAAAGTTGTGGACTTTCTTCCCACTTCTATACAGCAGACATTCCTTAAAAAAACCTTGCAGCTATAAACAATAATTGCATAGGGAAGGGAGAGACACCATTTGTCTTCCCTTGTTTCATTATATCATAACACTATTCATGCCATCACCTTGACATGATGGCATGTTTGACTGAAGGAAAATTGCTGATAAAAGTGGAAGAATACCACTAAAAAGTCATTACTGATGGTGCCAAAGCATTTGTGTGAATGTGGGTGAGAAAAATTAATCTTGAGAGCCAATAAACAAATTGCATTTTAATCTAGATATACCTTGCTTTCACCCATACTGATACCTTTATTGAAGATAAAATATGACTAATGTACATAGGCGCTGCTAAACATTTAAATGTATTTGTAGGTTATTGAAGGTTATTTGTAGTTATTGAAATGAATACTCAGTGAGGTGATAAACTCAGGGTATGTGAAAAGCAGCACTCAGAAATGTTGACTGAGGGTGGAGTGCTGTCATGATTCGCCTGAGAGAGCTTCCCTCATCCTTGTACTCCCACATTCACCTCTGCTACTTCCATCTGGGCAGCTTTTAAAGACTCACATAACTGATGTATTTCTTGGGTGGATCTGCTTAAAAACAAAACAAACCTAACAGTTTCATGCTATCCAAAAAAAACAGAACAACATGCAATACCTCAGACTATTTACATGCATACATAGATGCATTCTTAAGGTGCTTGGAGTGACTTTCCAGAGTTTTTTTTATCTCAAAGTATGTTTACTGTTGCATTTTGATTTGTAAAAGTGCTAGAAGCAAAAGTGTGGCCATCCTACAATATCAATACATACTAACATCACAGTTGCAAATACTTCTTGTTACCTTCATAGACTGTGTTACTGCATAGTACAACAGTGCTCCACCACTCTTGAGTTTGCTTTACCATTTATATACTTCTTATACCATTTTGTACCTTTTTTGTAATACTAACATGTCTGTTTGTGTCTAAAAGTGATGGTATTACACTGGATCCTGCAGGACGTGTTTTTAATAATCACAACTCTTTCAGATAATCAGGCTAGTTAATTTTGATTGTACTGCAGATGTCAGCCGTCAGCAGTTTTAACAACAGGTTAGAAAAATAAATTAAAACCCATGACTATTACAGAGTCATTTGGGACTGGACTGAGTGCAAATGAAACACTTTCACATTACTTTCAAGAGTCAATGTTAGCGGGTGTTAGTTAGTTTTTTGACCAGCTTGAAAAGGACCAAAGGGTCTTAATGAGACAACCAGAGTCATTCTTCTCATAATATGTACCATATATTCTTGATAGGAGACAGATCTGGACTGCAAGCAGGCCAGTGAAACACACTCTCTCTTCCCTCTACTCATGTCTGTGAAGCTATGATGTTTCAGCTCATGCAGGATGAGTCCTGGTATTGTGTTGCTGAAATAACTATGAAACTTTCGGGAAAATGTTTCTCTAGAATTGAAATATATGTGACTTTGCATCGATAGTACCTCAGTATGTATGCAGTATGCATATCTCAGTACACATAGTAATCCATGTATTTATCATGTTGGCATATTTACTCATGCAGTGCCACCTGAGGGCTCAAATGTTACATGCAACCAACAGTGGTTTTTGGTCTTGGTCTTTACACACTGAGATTTCCTAAGAATCTCCAAATCTTTTCATAATTGAATGCACTGTAGATGTTAAAAGACCACAGTTGTTTTCAATTTTGAACTTGAACTGATCAATGATTCTCTGAAAAAGAGAATGTAAAAAAGAAAAACCACCAAGTGGTGAGCCACTTCCCAATCTTGTTTTGACAGACTAAACCTTTGGTGAGTGCTCCTTTTATATCTAATTCTGACACCCTAACCTCTCACCAACTAATGTGCTGACTGTAGAATCTGTCAGAATGATGTTACTTCTATCTTCTATGAACTTTTCTGTATTTCTTTGCCTCTAACATCTAAGTTTGTTGCTGGAATCAAATCTTGAATTTGTTTATATTTTGTAAATTAAGTTCATCACTAAAGATCCTGAAAGTCATTTACATTGTACTTGTGTCTGTGAAAAAAAACGGTCCAAATGTAGAATTAGAGATTCATTTAATTGCATTTTAGAAAACTTCCCAAATGCATTTTATTCTTTCTGCTTGGTCTTATGCAGACGGGGTGTGCTTAACCTCCATCAAAGTCGTGGGATCCATGACCTGGGATTGCCCCGCTGGGAGTTAACTTTGTGTTTGGTTGTGGTCGTCTTCATCCTCTACTTCAGCCTGTGGAAAGGTGTCAAGTCTTCAGGAAAGGTACAGCATTGGAACACCAAACAACAACTGTTGATTTCTTAGACCTGAATCATTTCATGCTGACTTATGTCAGAAAAATAATCTACTTTTAGCTCGCTCAACTTTTTCAACTATAGATTATTGAAAGAAAAGAACAAATAAATTCAGTGAAGAGACAAACAAACACTGTTACTTTTCTCTTCTTTGATAATTTCATGTATTATATAATACAAAGTTACTTTGTCTCATGTATCCCAGTGCCACTGCAGTGATTCCTAACACAAATTAACTGCATATCTTTAAATATTCATGAAATACTTATAGTCTTAGATAGTAAGAAAATTAAAGTGTGATTTTATTTTCTTAATGTACATTGTCAACCACTATCTGTGCCTTTTAAGATTACTACATTGAAAAGGGTGGGGGGGTTCACGTGTTTGATCTGTGTTTGTACTCAGGTGGTGTACATCACAGCTACTATGCCCTACGTGGTCTTGTTTGTGTTGCTCATCCGAGGCATAACACTACCAGGGTCTGGTGATGGCATCAGAGCCTACCTTCACATTGACTTCAAGCGTCTCAAGAATCTAGAGGTTAGAGACTGTGCCTGTCAACTACAATTATTTTTATCAGTGAGAGTGGAAGATTATTTGTTTGAGAGATTAGGCTGTTAAATATCCAGATTTCATTGCTGGACAGACCTTTTGTTTGAAAGTATTTCATCTGTTCATCTATCTTATATACTACATGTAACATTTGTGTCCAGGTTGATCTAAAGTGCCCCCTCCCATTTTTACTGTAATCCACTGGGTGAGGTATTGTGTTCTGAGGGCTAAAGGCTAAATTCCATTGGTGCCTCCCATACTGACTGTATGTACAGAATGTGAATGAACACACTTTATAAACCCTTGTTAAGATACAATTTTCCACCAGCAGATCTCATGTATGTTGAAAGGGTTGAGAAAACTTTATGTTTTGCAAAACATTTGTGCACCTTAAATGTGATCAACTTATTTTGCAAACCAGAGCCAGGACGTCCTGGCTGATAAAATGGTAAAAAGAAATGTGTTTTCCAAGGAAATCAGTGTAACGGGTTTACATTTTTAGAGTAATGAACATTAATTGATAAAGATTACAACTTATTTTGAATTCAGTCTGTGTCTATGAAGTATTTTAGCTTTGATAAAAAGGCTCTCTTCTTTCTCTGCTTTTCTTGGCCACCCATAGGTGTGGACTGATGCTGCCACCCAAATATTTTACTCACTAGGAGCAGGCTTTGGTGTGCTCATTGCATTTGCCAGCTATAACAAGTTTGACAACAACTGCTACAGGTAGGGGCTTTATACTGAATTGTTGAAAGAAAAAAAAGTCCACAGCAACATCCTGCAGCCTGCCTTTTTTCATTTTGTGTCTGGATAACACAGCAGAGGTGATGCTAATCTGCCCTGCTTATTCCACTGTGCGGATGTACAAGGACAGATAAACCACAGGCCAGAAAAGGTTGCCAGATACTAGCCAAAGGCTGCACACTGGCTGTTGTCATATAGCTGCTCTTCCTCAGAAGAAACCAGACTTTACATTGTGAGCTTTGCTTATCTTTTGCCATGTTGATAGGTTGTGGTGGTGTTGTTGGAGGCAGATGCTGTTGACCAAACAGAAGACAAAATACATCTTACTGTAGCAACACACCTCTCAACAACATTGATTGTTCAAATAATTTCACAACGACTGTACTGTTAACTATGGTATATAACGGTTATTATCAAATACATGACCTCCCTGTAGGTGTCACATAATAGAAAGTGTCATCACAGAGCCTTCCAAGATTATTTGGTGATGTACTACATGCTATAAGCAATATGAAATCCTCCTCATTTGTCTTGTTTCATTCCCTTCATTCTCTTCAACCCCAGACTGGGCCAGTGATGTTTGGAAAAGAACAACTGAAAAAAACAGACTTTTTTTTTTTTTAAAGGTAAAAAAGAGGTATAGCACAATTAATCAGTGCATCACATAGTTTAGTGGCAAATAGACCACATTGTTATGCTTAACAAAAACTAAAAGTAAAACTAACAACGCTGAGAATATGAAGACTAGGCAGGGGGATAAAAAAATAGAATATGCTTTATTTCTCCTTCGCCTTAATGATCTTTGTCTGATCATGTTTGTGTACTTGTCCAGTGACCTGAATGACCAGACAGGAGGTCAGCGTCGGTTAAAAACATTTAAAAAATGTTCACGGCCTATACACAATAGAAAAAAGAAGAAAAGTAAGAGGGGAAGTCAAATGGAAGGAAATTGTTCATTGAGATGTTTCTGTTCCCTAAACCTGAAGGTGGCTGGGGTCAAGTTGACCCTATTCATTCTGTCAGTGGCCATGGAACAGCGCTCTAATTACTGAGCAAGCTACCAACCAGGAGCAGAGAACAAAAGCTTCAGTTTAATCAACAGTGTTGTGGTGATCAGCCCATGACACCCTTGAAAGATGTCAAGTAACACATTTAACATTACTTAAAAGAGCAGCACAGATTTTAGCAGTTCAAAAATGTTACATAAAGAGTATTGAAGGATGAATATATTTTTGGTAAATCCTTATTGAGTCATTTGCCAAACTAAAGCTGAAATCAGTTCAGATCTTTTAGGAATGTATAATGTTCATAATAAGAAAACCAGAGTTCTTTTTAATTTTCTTATTTTTTCATTTTCTTACACTAGGGATGCTCTCTTGACCAGCACCGTGAACTGCGTCACCAGTTTCTTCTCAGGGTTTGCCATTTTCTCAGTGCTTGGATACATGGCTTACAAACATGGGGTGAAAATAGAGGACGTGGCAACAGAAGGTGAGTTCTGGTATTTCCCATTCAAAAAATACTGCTCACACTCCTGATCTACATCACCAGCTTAAAAACATACACAGCTGTCATTACTGTGATTTTGTATCTTTCAGTAATTAAAATCAAAATATCTGTTGTATGTACAGGAGCGGGTCTGGTGTTTATCATCTATCCTGAGGCAATTTCTACACTACCCGGCTCAACAATTTGGGCTATTGTGTTTTTCGTCATGTTGCTGACTCTGGGCATTGACAGCTCGGTGAGTACCACTGACCACTTTGACAACTCCTTAGTATTAAATGATATAATTAAAGGTAGAAATCTTCTTGGAATAGTCAAATTGATATATTTCAACACACATATTGAAAGATATTGACAAGATACATGAGAGGCAAATAAATAAATAATTGAAAACCGTTAAATTCATTATTAAAAAAGGATTCACCGCCACAACAAACCTGCTAGCATTAATCAGAGAGGTAACAAAGGGGGAGAGGGTTTACCACAAGGCATCTAGATGACTCCTGAAACATGGCAAAGATTTAGTCTGGACAAATGAGAACTTTATATTCATTGTTTGTTGTTAAGAAAATGTGAAATTATTTGGTAAAAAAACAAACGATTGCTTTGACTGCGTTGAGATGAAGCATGGATGGTTGTTTGACTCGTTTGCCTCTGTGTGGCCCTGTGATAGACTGGCAACCTGTACAGGGTGTACCCAGCCTCTCACCAAATGGCAGCTGGGATAGGCTCTACCCCCCCACGACCCTGGGTTGAGTTAAGCGAGTATAGAAAGTGGATGGATGGATGTTGCTAAAAATTTAACTAAACTAAAATTACATAAGAATGCAGACATATGTATGTCCTCTGAAACAAGTTAAAGTTACATCTGAACTGTTCATTTTTATCAAATGGATGTAATTCAGAAAATCTTACCAAATATTTATGTTATAATGTATAGTATATTAAACTAAGTTCAATGTTGTCTACTTATTCATATAACAGCCGGAGTCATTGTCATCTGGCCCTTTATATCATAAGGCAATTGGTAACCTTAAAAATATAATTGCCTTGCAGCAAGCCCTAGCTTGGGTGTTCAGGTGGAGCTGAAAATACTGGCTGTTTAATTTCAACCATGGTATGCGCAGGTATCCAACAGTCACACTTGGCCTAATTACTGACAGCAAATTGGTTGTATTGACCATCGGAGTACATTTCCAGTTGGGAGCAACTTTTCATGATAATGTCGATTAAATGTCTATATAAATGTCTATTTGTGTCCCACAGATGGGTGGGATGGAAGCAGTGATCACAGGCCTGACAGACGACTTTAAGATTCTCAAGCGGAATAGAAAGCTCTTCACCTTTGCCACTGCTTTTGGAACCTTCCTTGTTGCCCTGATCTGCATTACTAATGTCAGTATCACATTTTATGGTCTTTACATTTAGTTATCAACTTGATTATATTCATAAACAGGAGTGAATACAGTCTTGAATATTTTGATTCGGTAATATGCTTAAAGTTCTGCAGTCTCAAATATGATAAATATTGGGGTTAGAACTACACTTGCCTTTCATGTTGTATGATCTTTTAAAATTGTTTAACAGAGCCACAGTACTCGCTCAAAGAAATGATCAGAAGAGCTACTGCATCACACTCTTATGAAGAATTGCAATTAAATAAAAGCTGTGTTCAGGAAGCCAACAAATGTTTTTTCTTTCTCTATGGTCCCTGTTCATTCACATGGCCTCAGCAGCAAGGAAAAACCTTAGCCATTACAGACATGCAAAGTCTGGAGACAGAATGGTTTATGAAAAATTGTGTTAGTGATTCACATGGTTTCTTCCCCTAATCAAATTAATAAAAATGACTGAGAAAGACAATCATTTCTTTTGCATCCAAGTTGCCAGGTACAAGATTGTACTGCTCAGGATACATATAAAAGATTTATTGTGCACAAACTCAAATGCACAGGGAGTATCTTTATGTGTTTCGAGACAGACTTTCTAGAAGGTGGACCTGCAGACCCCCCAAAGTGCAATAAAAGCACAAACAGTTCAGTACACTCTTTAAAGTGGGAAGAACACTTGTTGATTGATGGCATGCAAGGGTCTACTTATCTTAAAGGGTAAAGGTTTACAGACAGGCCACACGCTCAGGCACATTAAATTTTTTTTCCTCCCTCCTCCTCTGTAGGGTGGGATCTATGTTCTGACCTTGCTTGATAAGTATGCAGCAGGGACCTCTATACTATTTGGTGTGTTGATCGAGGCCATTGGAGTGTCATGGTTTTATGGTAAGAAATTCACTACTAATTAAGAATATTTTCCTTATTAAACACTTCCAACACATCATTTGTCATGAGTTTGTAAATGACAATGAATTTAGTTTAGACATTTTAAACACTCTCCCAGTTGTCATAATTTCAAGGAAATAAAACAACATATATTTGGGGGGATTCAGCACTGTAGGAAGGCTCATATTTGAATAGTGTATGACATAAAAGGCTTATCTTTTAAGCAGTACAAGAATGATACCAATCCAAAATCCTTGAAAGAGGGATTGCCCGGAAGACAGAAACAACTAAATAAACATGGAAAACAACATGGTAATCTTGATAAGAACATTAAGTAATAACGTCAAGAGCACATGATTTTTTTGTTGCAGGTTAAGGTCAACTCATGTCAGAACAGAAAACTATCAATAGATGAGGATGTAGACCATCACATGTTAGATTTCCTCCTACTCTCCAGTGAGACAGCATACTTGGCACAAAGAACTTGCTGTAGCCTACGGCGACTGAATATTGATTGTTTATCACCACTCTGTTCAACTTTTCATGCTCTCTGCAGGTGTGGACCGCTTCAGCGAAGATATCGAGCGCATGATGGGCTTTAAGCCAGGACTATACTGGAGGCTGTGCTGGAAATTTGTCAGCCCAGTTTTTCTGCTGGTGAGGAAAAAAAAAGAAAAAAGTTGAGACTGGAATCCCAACATAAGAATGTCTACAGCAAAACTCAGACTGAGCAGATAAGACCCTCGATAACACAATGTAGACTGCCTCATTTCAAACATTTAATGGGGAATTAGACTTGCATCTTTATCAGAATCAACAGCTAAAGTTAATTAAAGTAATGCAATAAGATAAATAGCACACAGGAAAATGCAATCATTCATCACCACAGACCTCCAGATAAAATCATAAGCAGTCAAGATTATTGCTTGTAACCAGAGAGATGATGAGAAAGGGGAAGATAGTTTGAACCAACCTCCTAGCAAGTTCCTGGCTGGCAGGTAAACTTAGTTGTGTGTGACTCCACGTGCATTAGAGGAAGCACATGGACGAGTCCACTGTTATCCTGGGGTGGATGTCGACAGCCATGTGCTTCCTTTCATACAATTGACTGTCTGCACCCTCGCCTGGGCAACAGTGGAAGTTTGCAGGATTAAGGTTAATATGTCACTGCACGCTGTGAGAAAAAGGAAAAACTCTAAAATAAATTACCATTGTTTCCAGATATATCTTCATACGTTGGAAGCCTTTGTACTACCTACTTTATATATACAGCCATGTGAAAAAGAAAGTCCATCCTCTTCCACTAAAATTCTGCTTATCAGAACATGATAAAAATCATCTGGTCCTTCCCGTTTCTGAAATTAGGTAAATGCCTTCTCAGATGAAACGCAATACAACATTATTACAGTGTCATTATTCATTTACCAACAGGTAAGCCAACATGCAGAGGTAGTGTGTGCAAAACTAAGTACACAAAAATGATTTTGGAGCTTGTAAAACCACCTTTGTTCATGATGTTATCAGTCTTTCACATTGTTATGAAGGAATTTTGGTCAACTCTCACTCTTACCATGCACTTGTATTCATTTGACATCTGGACATTTACTGAGTTAGTATGAGACTTTGATTATTTTCTTTTTATAGTCATTTTGTATCAAATTTGCCTGGCAGTCAAATAGATGACCTTATATTTAACTCTGGTATGCAGAATTCATTGTTGACTCAAAGACTGCAAGGTGACTGGGTCATGTGACTGCAAAACAAGCCCATATCATCATCCCTCCACCACCATGCTTAACAGTTGGGATGAGGTGTTTGTGCTCATATGCTGTGTTTGGTTCTCTCCAAACATGCCATTGTGTGTCTTGACCAAACAACTTTATTTTGGTCTCCTTTGTCCAAACGACATTGTTTCAGAAGTCTTGTGGCTTTTTCAAATGCAACTTTGCAAACTTTGTCCTGCCATGTTCGTTTTCCAAAAACAAACCATACTTGTTCAGTGTTTTTGTTACTGCACAGCCATTAACTTTAAGAGTTAGCTTGCTAACTGACACCTGTAGCTCCTATTTTTTTTCTTTTCTTTTGTGGTTTCAAAAATTATTTCAGACACAAATATTCTGAGAATATTGTAAAACTACATTGAATATTTTTCACTTTTCAATATAGAATGATGGACTCCTTATTTTTTTTTTAAATTATCTTACAATCCTCCCTATACTGACAAGTACCAGCTTCTCTAAGATCATTCATGAAATCTTTATATATTGGCAGTGTGTTAACACACATCCTGCTGCTATGTGGTCATATTTGCGGATGGTTGCTACTTGCCCTCTTTCTTCCCATTAAAAACATTAAGTGTGCAGTTGTTCACTGACTCCTTCTGGATATTGGCTTAGTTTTTCTGTCAAGATAGCTCACCACGCGTGATACTCCAGTACATTTACAGTAAGCTTTTTTCGTGCAACCTGTGAATGTGCAGTGCACAAGGATAAAAAAAAAAACAACAACAAAACACCGTTCTTATTCACTTGATAGTTAGACTGGATTAGACCTTCAAAAACATGTAAACAGTGCCTAACATTTACAGCGCCGTGCAGTTTAAGGCACAGAAAGTACAATTTTGAAAAAAGAATGGTGTTGGTAGTATTTTTTTAACCAATTATGTTCAATTTCAATCAGTTGAATTAAAAAGAAAAATAAATTGGTGAGATCACACCCTCTAAAAAAATATAAAGATAATCTATTAACACATAATATTTACACATAATTCAGCGGATACTTACCAGCGGTACTAAATCTTGGACAACTCAGATCCAAGTCAGGGTCGACTGACTGAGTTCAAATACCCCCCCCCCAAAAAAAAGAATTTTATAGAACTTAAAACAGGGACTTTAATGTGGTCCATTAAAATATTCTCACCATTGACCTCACTAACTCTGTTCCACGCTTGTCGTTACATTTTCTTTCCTTCTCTCAATCTCTTACTTTTTACTTTCTGCCCCTCTAATGTCTGGAACTTCGAATGTTACAAGCATTGCCAGTACAAACATATGCAACACTTCAAATGTGTCTGTTTTCTTTTTTTTCTTCTCTCTTTCACAGTTTGTGGTAATAGCTAGTACTGTGAATTCAACAGGCCTGAAGTATGATGATTACATCTTCCCTCACTGGTCCAACGTTCTGGGCTGGGGTGTGGCGATGTCCTCCATGCTGTTTGTTCCCTTTTATGCCGTGTACAAATTCTGCACAGTACCAGGAACGTTCAAAGAGGTCTGTATCTAAGCATTTTTGCTACAAAGTATGACAAAGTACAGCAATTGAAAACATTTGTGTAGCTATCTGAGAAATAAATATGTTGACTTAAAGTTTTGGCTGATGTTCAGTGACAAGGAAAAAGCACAGGAAAAAAATATATATTTTCAAGGTCTAGCACTTTTGTGGGAAAAATTTAAACAAACACAAGCTTTGAGAGTTTATGATTGTAATCATCAAAGTAGAGCACAGCTATTTTTATTTCTCAGCAGCCAACCGGTGTCATCTTCACTCTGCTGTCACAATCCCCACATCCAATTGGTATTTCCTGTTGATAGTTGAGGTTGAAGATTTCTCATTGGTTCTCAGGATAGACACAATATAATCTCCATGAAAAATCTGACATCGCTAATGAAGTTCTTGTGTCAGAAGAAATTGTTGTAATGTTCTTGAGAAGAATTTGGCAAAAACTATTCTGATGACAATCGATTGCATTTCCTCTTGAATGTCTCATATTATCTCAACTATTTTACATTGCAACTGTTCAAAAAAGAAGAAACAATAAGTGTGGTTTCTTTATAGTTTTTAGAAAATATATCTATTGTAAGAGGAAACGGGAAGGATGTGTTATTACCATATTGTTTGTGTTGCAGAGGATAGCGTACTGCATCACTCCAGAACATGAACATCATTTGGTGGCTGAAGGAAATATAAGGCAGTTCAAAGTAAGTGCAACATTTTGTGCTTTTCTTACAGGACAACTCTGGAAATAATGTGAGCAGCTGCTAGTAATGCAGATTTGAAAACATGCAGTTGTTTGTGAATTCACTTCTGCACTGAATTTTGCTAATGTATTGAAATTAAAATGCCGAGGAGCAGGCAAAAGAGTTAGCAATATTACTTTTTTAATTCTTATTCATATATCTATTTTCATTCCTGACAACATGAGCTGCTAAGCAAGACAATTGTGACAAGTAAACGAGAATGCTGTATTTCATAAGGTCACAAAAAAAGTAAGACTCTGTTCTGTTTTCCAGCTCAAGCACTGGTTGGCCATTTGATCACAAATACCCAGAACTGCCATCCATCATTTGGAGTTCCTGTGTGCCAACGGTGGTCAGACAAACAAGGAGATCAACAGGCTCCAGTCTCTCTCAGCAGCCTCATTCTTCTTCCTGTGCATTTACCACACAAGGCCTTTGTTGTCAGCAGCAGCTTTAAGTACTTTGATTTCAGAGTTTCTCAAACCATTCACCAAATTTAACTACTGCGTCAGCTCATAAGGGAGGGGAAAGTCATGAGGAAATTTACAGATACTTCCACATGGACATAATTATAGTTTTAAAGTATTACTATGACAAATCATAGCTTTAGTCATGATGTTAGACAAATTGTGTTGACACTATTACCTCTTGGGAGGGATAAGAAATACAATTTGAACCCAAACCACTCCTTAACTTCTCTGTGTATCACTATACAAGGATCATAATAATATAATCAAGGTCAGTGATAAATTATTATTGCTTTATTATAGGAAAAAAGATTTTGTTCTTCCCATTCTGTTAGCACAGTGACCTATCTCTGTCAGTGCCTTATTAAGTGAGACTCTCCATCTTTCCTATAGTCCATACAGAAAGAGATAGAATAAACTGTGCTGACTCAGGAACCCACAAAAGTCTAAATTATTTGTGGATGGCAATCTCTTGTGTTTGACTCAACTCTTTGACGTTAACATTAAAGAGCTGGAGATCAACAGCTAATCAAGTTCAAGCTATTCAGTAAAGGAAAAACAGGCCAGACATAAAGTTTTTGTGTCACATTGTATTACAGAAAAGGGAATAATACATATGCCGTGCCAAGCTTTTAAAGAACTTCAGCAGACTTCATGAACTTTCATGCTTCGAAAAGCTGGACTATCTATCAAGCCCAGTCCGAAAGACAGACTAATGTGGAACTTGGTCAGCGCCTAGCTGATCAGAGTGCAGTGGGAAAATTCACCAAAACAAATGGCGTTACTGTTACAGATAGTTTTGTATTATAGTTATGTGATTTCAAATTTTTGTCTTTTCCGTTTTTCTAAAGAATATCTGTGGCTTTTCCTCCAAAGGAACAATGAGAGGTGTGTGTGTGTGTGTGTTGGGATTTGTTGCCACCATACAGTTTGTTGTTGGTGTACAGTACACTGAGAAATGAAAACCGAAAAAGACTTTTCGCTGTACTGTATATTAATTTTGATAACTGCACGGCAGCACCTTTTGCATTTTAGTTGTCAACATAGAGTAACTTGTGGTGTTTTTCATCACCATGGAACTGCAAGCATGTTCCTTTAGATGTGATATGAATATTTTTTTCTCTTTTTTTTATTTATTGGAATTAAGCTAAATTGAATCTTTAATCATGATAAAACACCCTTACTCAAAGGATTAAAGCCACTAATAAAAAAAAACCATATGTGGACTATATAAGGAGACATAAAAATATATTCTTTTGTTATATCTAATCTTGTATTTATCAAATTGTTTATAGCAAATTGTGAATGTAAAGTATTTTAAACGTAACTGTCCATAGTCAAAAAATGGTGTTTGATGTAAAGCTAAGATGAACTATTGAGAAAAAAAGAAAATCTTCAGTGTTACCTTGGGCTACTTTGTCACGTATGAGTGTGAGCAAATACACCCTGGATCTCATGGATCATGTTTACAGAAATACTGTGTTCAATACCAATATCCTGTTGAACGTGAGTGACAACTGTAAAAAAAGAAGTCTTAAGTATTCACACAACAAGAATAAAAAATTTCTCTTAAACACACCTCATGGCCATGTGATTTCAGCTTCGCTTTAATGTTGGTCCTGTGAGGAACTTGATAAACACATTTGGTTTTAGAGCTAAGGGTGTTTCATAACAGCTTACTACGAATAACCATTCCATGTCTCTTCCTTTGTTACTCATCTGTGCCTTGACATGCTTACGCTTACGTGAAATATTGATATAGTTAAGCCATTTTGTATTACTTTATATATTTATATCTTGGTCTATTTTGTATAACAGGAGCTGTTAAGACACAATTGCATTAAACTGCCAAGATGTCTCAGTTCTAAATATAATTTATTGCCTAAAGTTCTGAATGAGTGGAGCAGTAAAAAACAAGTCCGAACCAGATTAACAATCCAAGCAGGCAAAAAACTCCACAGGAATCAGGCAGACAAAGAAAAGCCAGCAGTCAAAATCACAGAAACACCAAAAATGCTGAGACAAGTCCATAATGCAATACTCGTAGAGAGAAGCACAAGGCGTAGACAGAGAGGATGTATACGACATGGGCACAGTTGGCAACAGGTGATCAAACCAGCGAAAAAAAAGGCTGGAAGGTCTTGCATAGGCACAGCAAAGACAATCTGACAAGGAGTGAATGAACTGGGGAAGTTTACGTACTGGTTTCCTTGGAGAGTGGAACACTAATGATGCACAGGTGAGCTGAGTTGGCTGAAGAGGTAGGTGTGGCTGACAGGCAGAGTAGAAAAGTATTGGGAGATGAGTAGAACTGTGACGGGATGATATTGTTATACTTGTCAAAAATTACTGTTACTGATTATTAACAAGGAGATAAAAGCTAGAACAAATTAAATCTATAAGCAAAAATCCAGTCCGAGCTAAAGAACTTGTGAGGGTTTAGGATAAAAAAACAGTATCCAAACAAGTTTTTAACCAGTATTATGTATGCTGCTATTAGTACTGTAGTATATAGGCAACTATAGAGTGATGCAGCTGATCATTATGAACAATGAAATAAGGGATGCCTAAAAAGAAAATTTAAAGAAAAGGGTGACGCAAAGGTGGAAAATATATTTAAGATAAATGAGTACAAATACATAACTTGTGAATAGATTACTACATACATTATGCTTTTCATTTTGATGTTTAGGTTGTATCGAGAAATTTACATGTACTCAAAGTAATTAGTCACATTTTTTTAGGTGGCCGATCAAGAACTTAGGGTTAGAGTTAGGGTAAGTAGCAATGTTGATAATTGCTGTCTTACTTACAGTAGACGTCAGTCAGAGTGCTTGCAGGTTGAAGAATTAGGGAGAAATTCTGACGAGGGAAGCTAAGCTAATGCAAATATATGGATTTATGAATTTAAGCGTATAGACATTATTAGATGCAGTTTGATAAGTTTGATACACTTCACACTCATATACTGAATGAGAAAACAGCTAGGATATGTTATATGCAGAGGTGATTTCAGTAAAGAAAAAACGTTTAAAAAAACAAGTTTTAGAAAAGGCAGTCTCTGTTATGCATAAACATTCCTTGAATTCTCCCTCACAAAGATGCGTCTCAGTCAAAATCTAAAGGTTTTGACAATGAGAGAGACAGGAGAGAGACTTTTTGGCCATACCCTGATGTCTTTCACATTTTGGATGAGAATTAATTGGCAGTGAAGTGGTGGGAACTGAACCTGCTCCAAACGGGATAAGTTTCTAACATGAGTTGCCACGCTGATAAAATCTGGTAAGATGGGAACCAAGTTCAAACCTGTTCCACTGGAAGTCACCTAATTAAGCCGATCTCTTCGTACCACGGCCCCCTTTTCTTCGAATTTTCTCTTCTGCTTATCAAAGATCCTTATTCTTTATATCCACAGGGTAAAGTTCAGTTATGTCTTTTGTTACTTTGTTCTGTAATTTTCTTTATCTTATCTTTACTGTTTTTTTGTTTTGAACTCTATGGCAAAAGTTTTGGAATCACCACTCAAGATGTTCAGTTTGTCTAGTTTTTGGTTTTTTTTCTGAAAATGAAAGCAGCCACAGTAAAACATTTAACAGCTGAAAATTCTGGCTTTGTAAAATATATCTAAAACAATTTACGCACATATACATATACATGGAAAATACCTAATGTTTGCTCCTTGTTTCTGAGCATTTACTTGTTCCCTCCACACAAGTTCCCTCCACATTTTGGGTAAACTGCTCCTGAGTTGCAGCAAATGCAAGATATGACTTGTATATTTAACTATCGGTTATACATATCTAAAATAAATGTATAACTGTAAATTCATGAGATCTCAGAATAAAAGATAGAGTCAATAGTCATAGTGCTCAGAGTGACAGCTGAGAACCTGACCCTGCTGAAATACTGACTTATCATTTTATTTTCAACTCTGTAGTTGCCAAATCATTTGGGTGTATGCTGGTTTGTCTCATTGGAAAACATATAGTGCCTCTGTGACGACACTGCTAATTCATCCAGGTGATTGTGATCATCACCCACTGTGGAAAAAAGAAAATCTAAAGTTTAACAAATGCCGACTTTAACCTAATCATCTAATCACAAAGGAACGTCTTTGTGGGTCATTCAGTAGTCAGGTGTTGCATAAGTTCTGTGGCCTTCGGAACATGTTGTACTTTATTTGAAAACTTTATTTGGGCTGTAGTTTATTCTTTGTTGTTGTTAGGTGCTTTTAACATCTGTGTTTTACTGTGTTAAACTTTTATTTACTCCGGGCAAGTTAATAGGTGTGCAGACTCGTATTTAGAAGTAGCTCACCTGAACTAGGCTAACAAATCTGTCTGGTTTTTGATCTGAGATGAAGATGTCGTTCAGATTTAACACATAGGAAACTGTATGCAGTCCTGAAAACATAGTTGTTTGTCTTTGACTGTATGTGATTACCATCATTAATAACAAATAGTAATGAAAGGTAAACGTAGCTAATAAAATGTTAATGTTAAATGTTGTTATAAGGATAAGTAACGAGGCTCCAGAAATTATCTTTACGATGGTCAACATAAGGTGTTTAAATCTTTTAGCAGCAGTGTAAAATCAAGGATGAGAGGGTTTTCTTAAACAATCTTTCTTGATCTTTTAGCACAATTACCTTTATATCTTTAAGGAACAGTGAAATTACCTTGTTGTCCTGCCAGAGCAGTGAATCTTTTTCACTATGTTCCTTATTTTGTGTGAATGAACATCTCATCATTAGCTGGACATTGAAAAAAAGAAAAGAAAGTAGGTGTACTCTCAGTGTCTTATCAACTGAATGTTTCTACACTGTCTGAACTGCAACAGCAATACTCCTAACCGTTAAAGGAAAGGATCTGAACATGACTCAACCAGCTGCATGTGAACTGATCGTGTGCATTTTCCTCAGCTCTTCTTTAAATTCGGTTGTAAACTTGTTTCGATTCACACTTTTAGGGGGAAGTGAAACACAAATGCACTTTTTTTCTTTACAATCATGGGTGATGTGTTTTTTGACATAATTTCTTATTTGAAACAACATAGTGTAATTTTTCTACACACTAGTTTAGTGTTACCTATAGCGTTGTCCCCTTTAATGTGTTTGTTTATCTCTCCAATGAGTTTTGAAGGTATGCTTCTGTACTTTGCAGATTACATTCTGTCTCATATCGATAGATGCTTAATCACTTCCTCTGCAACTTTGGTAGTATTGACTTCCAACTGTCATTTATGCATTTGTTTCATCAAGCACAGACAAAGTCAATGGAACATGCTTTGAATGATGGATCATAGCCTCTGTTTTGATAAGGAAGTATTCTGCTTGACAGAATGCGGCCAGAAAGCAGATCTTACTCCACTGAAATAAATGTTTTTTTTTATACATATTGCATGACAACAAGTCAACTTCTGTATATTTAGGAATATAAAAGTTTAGGAAACTATACCCTAGATTCTTTGTCAGTTAAAATGCTGTTAGCCTGGGTGCATTGCACTATATATTTACCACTTCAAAATGGTAAAACCATGTACATAAGTTACATAATGCTTTATGGATTTTTCGGTGGTATACAATGTTAATTTTCATTTAAAACTGGAGAGTTACATACACACAAAACCACATGCCGTCCTCTGCTCGGCAGCTATGTGTCTGTGAGAGAGAGAGAGAGAGAGAGAGAGAGAGAGAGAGAGAGAGAGAAAGAGCGAGAGGAGTCTTAATTGCAGAATTAGAAGCAGGTGTGCAAGACGCTTGACCACCAGCTGCTCCTCATCCACTACTGATGCCAAAATGCTCTGCCAGATCATTGACTCAGACTCTGCTCCTCAGCTATCAATAAACTCTTTTGAACTTCTGCCCGGACTGCCTGACTCTTGTGCCAACCTCTGGGTTCCCATTTGATCCGTGACATCCTGGGAAAAATAATTGAAAAATAATGTATAATATATGCAAGGTTAACCTCATGGACCTTGCTCAAAGCAAGAAAAGATAAAACCTTTGACACACTTAATTACATAAACTCTTATACTTCATTTACACAATCTTTCCATTTATTTTGTGAAAAAAAAGGACATATGATAGACTTGGAGATATGCATCGAGGTTTCTGACACTAATACGTTTTTGGTGGTCCAGTCTTCCTGTACACCTGCACACTCAAAGTACCTGGAACCCTCAAGCTTTTATAATACAGCCAAGACATATTTCACTTGAGGATGAACATTCTAAAGCAAGCTTTAAAAAAATCTTTTTTTCTTTTCTTTTTAAATGACAGTTCCCTTAAAAGCATACAGCAATTATGGAGTTCTTTGGAACATGACAGCTAAGCATAATCATGTGCAGAATTGCAGTATTTATTTTCATCCATGCTTCTTTGTGCCTGGTACACCTCTGGAACGGCCAGACCCAGTTTTTCAAGCTCTTCGTTTGTTACTGGGGAAAATATTTGGGATCTAAAAACACAAGCAAAACAGCTGTATCAACATTATCTTGACCCATAAAGTATTAGATGGCTGACCCTTAATCCTCTCAGATGCATGTCTCGAGAGCGTCTCAGCTGCCTTCTTTTTTTATTAACACTTTAACAGAACAAGGTGAGTTGGTAGATATGTTTTATCTCAGAGCTAAGTTTGTACCTGTTCTCATTATGTAAGTGTTTCGTCATACAGATTGTTTTTCTTTTTTTTTCTTTTAACATCAGTTGCCTTTGAAGAAATTGAAGACAAAACAATTGAGTTGCATTTAGATATTTTGCACAGAATAAATGTTAATTTTTTTTTAATATGAGTCATTTTTTTAATCAAGAGTACTCTTTTGATACTTTCACAGGGCAAAAAGTTTCCATATGTTTTATTGCATATGTTTTATTGCATATGTAAATTTTCGTCCCTGTTCAGGCCACAGTTCCTAATATCCACTGAGTGGAATTTGCATGTGCCTTGTTTTACTTGGCCTAAAACAATGAAAATCAAATAGCACAATGCTCAAAAATTGCAAAAGGGCAATAATCCCCCTTTGGTAAAAAAAAAAAAAATCAATAAAACACTCATCCCAAAGGAAAATCCTGATATTGCAGTTGGTGTTTTAATTTCTGATAAGGTTAATAATTTTGTGCTAATAATTAGAATAATTTGTCAGAAATGTTTGTGTATAGCTTTTACTGCTTACATAATGAGAGCTGAAGAAACCTCTGACTGAACACATTCAATGACAAGTACCTAAACTTCCGCAAGGGTTATAGTCTGCTCTGTCCCATCTTGTAGACAGCCTCAGTGTTGCATTTCCAGCCATTTTGGTCTAAATATAATCTCTTTGCCTTAGTGAGGGATAGAATATCCTCATACAACTTCTTTGCTGAGATTTTGAACAGTTCCTTTCTTCTCTTCATGACAGAAGATGTGCTTCTATTGCATCACTTCTGCTTTTGGAAGACAGTCTTATCCTCACTTCTTCTCCCATCCGGCAAGTCTGGGATATGCGGTCTCAGATTTGTGCAGATTTAAAGAGGATAATGGGTAGCATGTTAATATAATGTCCACTGGAATTTCAAAATGCTTGGCAGTTAAATCATGTATTACCCTCCCTTTATAGTCTGTATTCCCAAAAAGACATGGATCAGTGACCCAGCCGAGGCATTAGACTGAACACATCTGTCAGAGGTATGAGGATACATCTCAGGAAGGTAAATCCTCTACATAGATTTTCAATGATCTTCACGCCAGACAAAAAAAATAAAAAAATATCAGATTGTACATTTTAGGCTATCTGCAAAAGCTGCATTTTGAGATGCTTAACTTTCATCAGAAAAATTGTTTTGTAAACACCCTCTGTGAATGAAACTCCAATTTGTGAACAGGAATTTACCAATTAAAGAACGCACGTCTGAGTCAGAGGATAGAGTGGCTAAAACAGATATTTTGACCAAAGAACAATACAACCTTTCACTTTGCTTGAATAGAATTACGAATTGTATAACATCTAGATACTGACTGCTGGGTATTTATGATCTTAATAATTGGTATGAAGTCAGAGGTAAAGCTAAATGTAGTTCTTCAGTATCTTTACAGTGAGCAGTTTTATGTTTCTGACACCAGTTAACAGGCCTGTTTTCTGAACATCTGAAGTCCCAGTAAATCTTTCTTTTTGGCTTTGGTTAAAGTTTTAAAGCTGCTCTAATTGTGAACTTTTTCCAAATGATAATTTATGTCTTTTCAGAGATTTAGAATAAAAAAAAGTCAAAATTACAGAGCAGTGATTGGAGGACAAAGCCTAATCGTGGCAGCACATTTGTTTTAATTATATTGATGCATATGATAAATGAGATTGGAGGTAAATTCCTACGATGTGGATCTTGTTTAATCTTACATATGGAGTGTAGTTAATATGAAACAGGTCTTTGAGAGCAGGAGACACATTGATTCCAGGATACTTAAATGTGTTATGTGCACAGGTGAAATGTTAAATACTTGGTAGAGATTTGGGTGGTTCTGTCACAGTTTATGTTAGGTTAAATCTTGTTTCAGGTCTTTTCATGTTTTCAGGTTCTTTGTTATGTTTTTAGATTCAGTTCATGTCATGTTTCTCCCCTGCCATCAGCTTCACTCACGTCACCTGCGTTCATTATCATCAGCTGCACTCATTCAGTAATCACTCCCTCCACAGCATTTAGTCTCCTGGTTTCCTCTCATTCGTTGCAGGGACCTCACCCACCCTTTATGTCTTGTTCATGACAGTTAAGGCTGGTTTTGCCTCATAGTCTCGTTCATTTATTCCATGTCATTGTCTTGTTTTGTCTTCTCTTCCCTAGCCTTGTTTTTCCATAGTCTTGTTAATTCACAGTTTGAGTATTTTTGAGATCTGGCACTTGCTCCCCTTTTTGTTAATAAATCTTATTATTTTTGAAAGTACTGCATCTGGGTCGTACCTCTCACCTCCGATCTCTTATAGGTTCAATAAAGAGACATTGGATTTAATAAATTTTTCTAATACAGCCTGGCCTGATATTTTTCCAAATTCATCAATAAGATTTAATTCTATGAGGATTTATTGTTTCTAATAGCTCTTGCCAGGAGTTAAGTTATCAAAGTTGAACAGTTCAGGGGAAAATGCATATACCTGTCAGCAGCCTCTAAGCCATATTTATCAGAGAGAGAGAGACATCTATTCATATTTGAGTTTGTGGATTGCTATACAGAGATCTGTCCAATAAACTTAGCACCAAATCTTATATTTGCTTAAGGTTGGAGAATGAATATGACCACTTAAACCTGTAGAAACTATTTTCTGTATCAAGTTGTATTAATAGCATTAGGCCACATATTATCATACTCTATGACATCATCGCCCAACAGAAATTCCTACCAAGATGCAGAAATAGAACACAAAGTCTGGATTCAGTTAATTTATAGGTGTCAGAACAGTTACATTTTGAAAAGCCAAAGTTGTCAGAAAGATGATTCAGGGTGAGGAATTAGTTGATTAACCAAGATATGAACACTAACTAGAATAGACTGGTGTATTCTGAATAGACTTTGGATGTTCCTCGTAGCAAGCATTGGAAATGACCAGATTATGGATCATTCAAAACATAATCTTGTTGTACTTCAGATTAAAATCCCTAATCAGAGGCAGGAGCATCAGCCGGAGCAGCAGTATTCATCCTGTCACAGCCACGGTTTGAACTTGCTGACAATCGTAGAAACATTGTGAGTAAAGGGATCGTGCCTCAGAGTGTGAGAAGGAGTAGAATCTGAAATGACCACCAGTTCCTGAAGTGGTGAGCCCAAATGCAAGGTTTTAATGTTTATTTGTTTCAAGGAGGAAGCTGGCAAGAAACAATGCAAGAGCACCGTCTCCTAAAACACACAGCGGGTCCTTCTTTCCCAGCATTTAGAAGATAGCAGTCGGAATCAGGCAGAAAGCAAGAAGGAGATGAGGGAACATTACAAGCACCTTTACAAGCTTAACGTAGATGTGGGACACACAGTCTGGAAGAGGAATGGCAGCAGAAGGGAGATTTAGAAAGGACCAAAAAAGCTGGGTGAGAAAAGCAAGCAAGAAGACTAAACCTATTGGGCCAGAGCAGAGGAAAGACAGTGAATAAGTGTATATAGCATACAAAAGACAAACCATAGTAGTTCTATTTATTTATTTATTTTTTTAGATAGTATGGGGAATCAAATTTTACTGTCAAAGATCACACCAAGGGCAGTGACGGTTTCTATTGATGAAACATAACAGTTACTGCTTTGTGTAAGACACATTGTTATTCTCATTATTGTTGTTGTTACAGCTGATGATTTCACTCATCCTCTCTGCCTTAGATGTTTTCTTGTTTTTTTTTTTTTTTTTTTTTAGTTGTGCTAGAATAGACTGCCTTCTAATCTCTTCTCTGCTTCTAAATGCCCCTTTATCTTAATGCAGGAAAAAGGTCAAACCCACAAACTCATCAAATTTGTTTAGCCAATAAAACTCAAGCCAGACCACCATAGACTGGTTCTTAATAGTCAACTCTGTGCAGCACTAACATGATCGGGGCAAAGGAGAGCCATTTTTTAATTCACTTCTCTGGACAAGGGACTTTTTTTTTTTTTATATACTATAAAAGCCATAGGACAACAACATATGTACATACATATATGTATACACACACACATAAAATACATTATGTATGTATGTATGTACGATATTCCCATTATAGATAAATTTGGCATGTATATTAGAAAAAAACAAACTGGGACTTGACTTTAAATTCATTGCAGACAGTACAGAATTAGCACTTGACTTTTTTTGTCACCCTGTGACAGACTGGCAACCCATCTAGGGTGTCTCCCGGCTCTCGCCCAATGGCTGGTAGGATAGGCTCCAGCCGTCTATTGTACATAAACGATACCTTTGTTTTTGCACTCTTTTTTTATGTACATAAGAATGTAATTTTTTTTTTTTTTTTTTTTTAACGAATTATGTTAAATTGAGTGTTTAGGAGAGAATGTCACACATCAGCAAATCTCCCAGTGATTTTCTTGGAAATATTAATGCAAGTCAGAAAGCAGTGAGTTTTTCCAGCATGATGTTCAAATCTGACCCCCCCCCCCCCCCAAAAAAAAAAAAAAGAGAAAAGAAACCAAGCTTAATGAAAATATTTTCTAGCATTTAGGTTGTTCACTAATTTTTTCCGTGACTGCTTTTCTCTTTGCGTGGTTAGGATGGCCCATTAGGTGTTTTCCGTTACTGAAAGCCAAATGTGATGAGTGAACACGTTACCAGCTGTGACAGAGTAGATCACATCAGAGGCTCTCTGATTCTGTTGCTGCCTCGTTCTGTGGAGCATGTCTAATATATTTAACAATTTCATGTGTTATATGATGGTCAGCATTCCTCAGAGGCAGGAAACTCCTCTCCGCCTGTGGGCACACTACGTGGATTATGTATTTCCTGTTTATTGAATGGGCAACCCCTACAACTGTGAACACCACGAAGAGCTTGGACCAAGTCCAAAACAGACTTTACAAGAATGTGTTATCTCTAAAGACCACATGACCCCTTCTTCTTCCATAAGTAGTTTTAAGTATATCCTTTCATATTCGTGGTAGCAACGTTTTCCATGGAGAAGTAGTGCCTGTTTCCTGTCTGTCGAGCATAAAACAGACTTGAATCAAATGAATGACTGATTCAGATTACAGCATAAGATATAGTCATAGCTTCTCAGAACTCCTGCAATCTATTTTGATCTGATGTCATGTGCTTGACCTGAATGTTGAAATTTAAATCAGTTCATGTCAAGAGTGCACAAAACATATGTAACTACAGTGAAACAGTTATTTTACAGAAGGACAAAGTACAGAGTTTGTTTAAGACATAATATGCACACGCTGTGTGATAAACCATTCTCATGTTAACTCTCAAGATATTTATGATTGGGGTCTTTGTACAATATGTTCTAAAAGCACCAAACAAATAAGACATCTCGCTGTAAACACACAGTTACTGTAAATCTAATTGTTCTATATTGCCAAAAATAATTCATTTTCTATAACTGCTTCATCCTGTTTAGGGTCATGGGAAAGGTTTGTAGGAGAGGGGGTATTCTAGCTGCCATCAAGCAGGAGAGGAGTATACTGTACAGGACGCTAGTCATTCACAAAGCAGACACGAAGACAAATAAGACAAACACCAATGCATGCTCACGCTCACCCCTAGGGTCAATTTTGAATCACAAATTAACCTAACATGCATGTTTTTTGGACTGTAAGAGGAAGCTGGAATTCCTGGAGAACATGGCACAGGGACCACTTGTAAACTCCCTGAGAAAGGTCTCAACGGAGAGTTGAGCTTCTTGCTGTTAAGAGCTGACCAACACACCACCCACTGCCAAATTATACTTTTTGAAAAATAATTTAACCAGGAGCACAGATGAGACAAAAATGTTCTGATTTTGCAGTGTCTAAACATATGTGGGAAATAACAAACATTCTTCTACCCACTTTCAAAATAAACTGTGAGAAACTGACAAAATGGAAAATTTTGTACTCGGTGCTGATGAAGACACACTTTAAACTTAACAGTTTTTGTAACATCAGACAGAATTATTTGAAATTGATATATTTAATTGGGGGGAGGGCTCTGTTACCAATTGATTTATAAAACAAGATTTGGATGGGGATACTTTATAATAGTGTCAATATTAAGGCAAGCCGTGATGTTCTCCCAAATCTGTTCAAGTAACTATTAACACCAAAACCAAGCCAAAAAGCAGGACATTTTTTTCTAATTTGAATGTTGAACCAATGTAAGTGTATAATGTACAGGGTAAGACGAGCATCAAACTTGAGTATTGTGGTTGTCAATTTAATCATGTCAAGACAACCACGTTATGCGGATACTTTTCACCTTTTAAATCTCGTAATCACTCCTTTCATGACAGCTCCAAAGAATGTTAAGAGGCTGCATTCCTATAAAGATGTATATATGTTTTCTAACAGTTTCATGAACTCATGTGAAACATGTGATTATACATTCTTTCCACAACAAGCACGTAATGTACAAACACAGGGACACACATTTTCATACGTCTACTGCAAACCACAAAAATCTGATATAAATCCTTCTGGGAGGGATACTGCGAGGTTCATGTTTAAAAATAGTTAGTGTTGCTACACAAATTTTCCATTAAAAACTGTGGTGAGAATGTTAGATGGAAAATCACATTCCGTGACTACTCACACAGACTGTAAACAGTTATTTCAATTCATGATAACATACTGCATTATTTGTGTCTGTCCAATCTGACAATAATCGTTGATAGTTATTTTACAGTATGTTCCACCCTTGATTTGATAACTTGTTCATTCTTTGATCTTTTTGTTTTGTTTTCTCTCATTTTTGCATCTATAACCTTTAAAATTTCTCAAGACTAATAAACTTAGTCACATTTTGAAAGTTAATTTCACCATTTACATAATGCATTTAAGTGAGGAGAAGGCCTCTGGGTTGTGTTTATCCAGTTACTGGGAAAAAAAGTGTGTATATAAATATGTTGAATTATGTTGACCGCATGCTTATTACTATCAACTGGTACATTTCTTTAATATTGCCTTGATATAGAAATGAAAAGGAATCAAATCAGAAAGCAACCCACAGAGAGGAAGCATACTGAAAAATAAATGCAGTGGTTTACATACAGATGATCCTTGTAATCTTACATCGGCAATAATCGGTGGCTGTTTGGCCCATTTAACTCACAGAGGCCAAGCTGGGGGCAATTGTTCACTGACAGAGGCCAGTTGAATTAACCCTGAACCTAAGTGATAAACGGAATGTTTATCAGAGCAGCAGCTTGTGATGAAAATAAATTATTACAGAGCTCAGTAAGATAGGTATGGTCCTCTAAGTATTATCAATTTGTGGGACACACGCAGATGGAATAATTCTACACTTGCACAAACATACATCAGAAATTAAATGCAGTTCTGGAGAAAAATTCCCTTATGTATTGCAAGCTTAAGCTGGCCTCGACTAAATGACTTAGACTGCATTTTGTCCATGTTTGGAGAAAAATGACTTGACTGTGGTATAAGAATAATTTGGTTAAGACAAACAATATAACTATCAAAAAACATGTTCCCCTCATAGTCTTTGTGCATTTCTGCATCCCCAAAACTGTGTATTTCCACAATAATTGTATGTATACTTTATCTTAACTCACAACAGATGGTGTCATAGCAGCTGAATAATAAAAGGCTCAAAATCAACATGCAACATTTAAACCACTCTGTGAACTTTTGACATTGTGGTATGTTACAACGTTCACTTTCAAAGTGGTTTTACTCTGACCACAGGCACTTATAAGGAGCATGGAGGGGCGGTTGAAGGTGTTTGTCTGCTGACTGTCAAATACTGTTTAATATTCATCCTACATGTTCTCCATGGTCCTTACACTCACACTTCTCCCTAACTCATGATTCCTTACTTTTCTAGTTTGCTCTTACATGCAAGTGATTAGGTTTGGAGGTAAAAACGAAATGGTTAGGGTTAGAAAAACAAACATGGGAAGGGCTTACATATCTTCTGTTTATATTATATGGATGATGCCGATAACAAAATAATAGGTCAGGGATATGTTGCCATCTCTGTTTTTTAACCATTCCTTTTTACACAAGTATGTCTTGTGGACAAATGTAACTGCTACACCAATTCTAATTCCAATTCTAGTTTTTATTTTCTTTTTAAGCTCAGAGTTTATGGTTGAGTCTTGGACAGTAAAGGAATACAGATACATGGGATAGGTGAATGAGTCATTAGATGAGTCAGTGCTACAATAACTGTTCAACATCAAATGAAAGGGAGCTAAGTAAACCAGAGGCTTGTGTATAAAAGCCAGGGATCATCGAGGCTAAAGAAAGACCAGATAGTGTTTTGGATAAACCAAAGTTGGAGAAGAATTAAGCATTGGGGAAAAAAAAAAGTATCCTAGCGCATTCTGGTCTTTGAAGTATATTGACTGATGCTTAATTCCTGTCTACATCTGTGTTTTCATTCAAGTCAACCAGCTGTTAATTTACTTCTATGGTAATCTTTATAACCTCCAACAGATGTGTGACAGATTTTTTTTTTTTCCCCCCAAACAAACTACTAGCTTGTCGTTACTGTTGTAATTGGCTAACTCGCATAGAAAAACACTGTAATGTATAGACTTAACATACATCTCCTTAACAGGTATACCTTCATTGCCCTTGTCATAGGTGCAAAACTTCCTTGAGACACTGACTTAGGAGACAATCTGTTTACAACAGATTACTTGTTTAAATATATGTACAGAAGTTTAAAGAACAGATAGCTACATGCTCAGAATTATCACAGAAAAAAATAAAAAGGCAAACATTTAGCATGATTTAGGATTGACAACCTCACTCTACAGACAAAATGCTTCATAGGATCAGCAATATGACATTGTGGTGCAGCTTGTAGCAATAACATGGCTGTGGAGCTTTGTACATTACCAGAAAAAGGGATAAGATGAACGTCCAGAGGTTGATTCTTAACAAGACTTTTTCTCCCTGTTTTGCCACTTTTGGTGAAATCTGGACAAAAAACCAATGTTTAATCAACGTCTTCAAATAATGATGGAAAAACACTTTTGCTTTTGAACTTTCACTTTAGCCCAATTTTAACCCAGGCATCTTTCAGAGGTCTTCTTAACCAAAAATTGTACACTGGGTAGACTCATCAATTCCAGGATTAGAGTTGAAATGTTTCTCCTAAATACTAATTTCTTAAAATCCAAAATAGCTTTCATGCAGGAAATAGGCCCGCTCCTAGAAGTAAATTACGGCTAGAATTAAGAAATAAACTCTGATCTATAAATTAGCAATGATACAGAGGGACCCTCAAGATGTTCTTTTGCATGTCCTTTGATATTTAGTTCTTATCCCAAACCTTTCTTCCAAAAGCAGTAAAATTAAAGTAATTTCTTCACAACACAAAGATTTTCTGTCCATCTTCTCATACTGTTCCTATGTGCATCTGCTTTATCAGAGTGTCTGTACATGTTCAGTTCAGAGATGTGTTGTTAGGTTCTGCAGTAGACTTAACTGAAAGTCTCCAAAGTCTCTTGTCTAATGGCAGCTGGGATATTCTCCGGCTCCGCTGCAATCTCATTTAAGATTAAGTAAGTATGGGGAAATGAATGAATGTTTTGTTATCCCTGACAGATTTGAGTTGTTCTAAGCTCATTGTCATCTTAATACCCAACACTTTTTTATATTAGCTTGTGTTGTGTTGAGACTCAACTGCAACTCTCAAAACTTTGTCAACTCTAAGTCAGGTGAGCTCTTTGTGCACGATCTAAAACTGAAACTAAAATAAACACTCCCCAAGACAGAGGCCCTGGTGGTTCCAGTATTTCGGAAAATAAAATGCAGAACATATGTGAAGCTAGAAGCTCGATGTTTATGACTGCAAATTGCTGGCAAATGTTTTTGTTCACCATTACAAAGCACTGACAAGTAAAGAAGTTCAATAACGTGCAATGGTTTTGGACAAAGACTAAACAGAGCAAGTTAGGGCAAATGCAATTGTCTTTTCATGAGTGAGGAGAGAATGTTTGTTTTCTGCGCATCCTGGGTTAATGTCTCTGTCTCTCTGCTCCGTAGTTTTCTCGCAGTTCACTTTCTCTCTCTTCCACACTCCGATTTCCCCTGACTTTACTCCCCTCTCGCTCAACATCCCTTTTACTCTCTCTTTTGAAATCCTGTTTGAGCTCTTTCCTGCAATCTGTCAGAGGAGGAACATGGTCCTGACGTTATCATGTCCATCTCCAGTAGATTTCCGGAGAGGAGGCTGTGTCTGGGGGTGTATCATATGCCTGCACGTGTTCATCTGCATGTGTCTGTCTTCACCAGTAAACATATTTGCACTAATTTTTTTTAGTTTAAAGTTTCTCATTGTAGCTGGTTTGATCAACCTTTGCATTTACCATGCTGATTCCCTGCATTGTATTTGGTGGAAAAATGACTGGAATAATAAACTTCCCTGTCAGCAGGGACACATTTGTTAGCATGTTTGAAAGGTAAACATTTAATTTGTTTTTAATCAAATTCTGCACCTAGGGAACAGTTTTCACTTGACGTTGGCTCCCCTTTACAAACATGATTAAACATGATGTCTATTCTGAATCAGTGTGAGTTATCCTGCTTTGCCACAATATATCTGAGATAAGACACAAACTGTGCATTAAGTGTGTGTGAGAGGAGACATGGTGCAATGCTATCTGAGCTGTTTTCTTATCGGAGAGATTTAGAGTCTTAGCTAGGGCATCTGTTCTGGGCGATGTGATAAACAGATGTTATAATGGAACTGAGTGGCACTCAGAGGGAATTACAGATAACTTGGAGCATATATAAGAGTTTTTTGGCAATATGGTTTATAATAAAAATGGAAATTATTCATAACTCATGGCTCACAGCACTTGCTGCTTTTCAGTATTGCCAACTCTGGATTATGTTTGATCAATAATTGACATAAAAAGAAAATTGTTACTTACTTATTGAGATAGATACTGTTTTGAGCGGGCCCCTGCGAGTAATGTTTTCATGCAACCATCAAATTCAGTGCCATTCAGTAAAATAGCCTCACATTCACACCACAGCATAAAAACTGGGGTCGTAGAATACCATTCAGAGCATTTTATTTGTTTATCAAGTATTGTATTTTCCACATTTTGCTTCTATCATCTTTTTATTATTCATTTATTAGTCTTTTTATGACTATAACTAACTGCTTAAATTAAACTATATCTTCACAAAACATTTTGTCTAGTCATATGCATACATGTATTTGGAAAGATTCTTAGTCTTCCAGGTTTTGGTAATCCTAAAAGTTGGAATAAGAGCAAATGGACTTCTTGGTTCTTGAGGACAATTCACATTTCATCCAAGAGGCTTCTTCAGTTCTATACAAGTTAGAAGGGAGTATCAGTTTATACAAATAAAAAAGGTACAAATAAAAACACTCAAATCCCATAAGAGTGTGTTGCATGGACAGATTTTAGTTAATACAGCTTAAGCTGACTTCCGGGTTTTACTAAAAGCAAAAGGGGCCACTTCTGAGACTCTGGCGAGCGTTTACAAGGTGGAGTGGTAAATATCGGTTGACTTATTTGCCTTATCTACCTTGAACCTTAGACCTCCTCGGAAAGGCAACAGACCCAGGGCTGAAATTGTCTTTTAGCCCCTGGAAAAAAGTCCAAGTCCATTTCAGTTATGTTAGCTGTTGGTTGAAATGCTCCCAATACCCCTGTCCCAGTATTAGTTCTAGACTAATCTTTGATGTGCTTTTATCATTTCAAATTCAACCACTTATTTAATAGGGCTAAGTATTTCCATTCCCAGATGACATTATGGATTCCATGGAAAAAAAATTCACCTTTGTTACTTGCTGATGTTATGTGACATCATCAGCTAAATTGCATCCATCCTTTTTCTATACCTGCTTAATCCAATTCAGGGTCAGCTGCTATTGGGCGAGGGCAATGCATCCTGGACGGGTAGCCAGTCCATCTCAGGGTCAACACAGCAAACAAGCAGGCAGGCTCTCTCTCACTTCTAGGGTCAAATTAGAACTACAGATTAATCTAAGATGTATGTTTGGACTGTCAAAGGAGGCCAAAATACCTGGAGAGAACACACAGATGCATGGGCAGATGCAAACTCCACACTGAGTGGACCCAGCAAACATTCAAACCAGGAACCTTCTGAATGTGAGACAACAGTGCAAATTATTACTCCACCATGTCCTATACAGGCTTTACTCTGGCTTGGGAAAGCTCAATCACCTCCTCTCACATCCAAATAACTTTCCTATTGACATGCACACAAATTCTAACAGATGTAAAGAAATAAATTCATTTTCAAAAGGTTACCTGCAGAAATTATTCCAGCAGCACAGCATCTAAACCAGCACAGAAATTGTTTCAAATCTGTGCTTTCACACACAAAAAAAACACTTAAGAAAACACTGAAGAACATTCAAATACAGACAGACTGTCCATGGTGCAATGTGTCTTGGTATGAAAACAAAAAATAATAAATTAACTTTATTACACTAATGTAAATGTATTATTTTTCACTTTTTCCCATTACAAGTAATATGACCATATCATAAAGGCCTATTCACAACAGCCATTTGTAGTTGTGCTCCTTTGAAAAGTACACGCTGTTACTGTTTGACAGTGAACCTGCGTACACAGTATGGTACTGATAGGATTTCACTTAAATGGAATTCAGCCATCTTAAATTAAATTCATTACAGCAGGGCTTTTCCTACAATAACATGTTCATAGCCCGAAGTAACCAATCAATGGAAATTAGCTTCACATGGCTTGCTTGTAGCCCCACAATGCTATCTTTTACAACCCAAACTGATGAACAATTAGGCACAGGGTGAACCAAAGATGAATGCATGAAACCAACAGTGTGCGTTTTCTTATCAATAGTGTAGTCCACTTTCTTTATTAGAATGACAGTAGTGTTTCATTACTGTCCGACTTTGCCCTCTATGAGAAAATGCCACTGCTGATGTAGTTAGCCCAATGGTGGGTCAATCTGAAACTGACAAAGAAAACTCATTTAATTTGTCATTTAGTGTAAATGAAATTGCATTGATTTACTCACTTTCTGGTTTACAGCAAGTGCCCGAGTGGATACAAACATATTAGCAGAGGGAGAAAAAAAAATTTAATTACATTTTCTTTGGCCAGAAAGCATTCAGATGTCACCTGAAACACCTTCTTCATGTAACGTGATACTATTAGTGAATCTATGAAGAGTGGCTTTGAAATTGGCTTCATAAATTAAATATAGGTAGGAGGTGGCAGATGATAATTCCTCAAGTATTTAATTATATGTATATCTGGTTAGAGAGACTAAATATGCTGCATGTTTATGTAATAGCTAAAGAAAATGATTTTGTTAACAATCTACTTTTTTTCCAGTATTTAATTTTCTTGTTGCAAAATGCTCCACTGAATTCTAAAACATGGCAGAACAAAACAAAGAAAGAAACAAAAAAAAGGTCACATGAACATTACTCAGCATTTAGCTATCAAAAATGACAAAGCTGTTTGAGAAAGGACATACCTTACCAACCTTTGACCAGACCATCCAGACTTCGCATTCATTGTTCACAGATCCAGATTTTCAGTGCTGGACACAAACTGGAAGGGCCCCTGGGTTCATGTCAAGTTAATCACAGCAGCCAAAGGTAATTGGATTGACTTAAACCCCCACAGGCATAGTATTAGAAAATCCTAATCAGCGTCACTGGTAGAAAGACAGGGTGCTTAGCCATCACAGCCAATTAGAGTTAGCGATTCCACTAAGAAGCATTCATTCAAAATGCAGAAAAATCACCTCATTAAGACTAGTTCTTAAAGTTGTTCTTTATTCTACAACATCTCAGGAAATGGTGGAAGGCAGGATTATTGTTGTAGAAGATGGTTATAAAATAAACCCCAAAACGAAAGCTAAATATTTTGCATCGCATTTGTGCAAGGTGTGCTTTTTAGTATTCCACTGGAAAAATAATTTTGTACATATCTTTCTCAGCCAACTATGAACAATTGTATTGTTTTCTGAAGATTATATTCATCAGGTCAGTCAATATGCTCTCGACTGCAACTTACAATTTCCCTTTTGATTAAACAAAAAGGCAGCCACATCACAGTATTACAACATTTATAACTAATACATACTTTCCTACATGATTTTACTAAATATAGTATCTAAATTTACACATTTAAATGATTGACTGAATCACTATTTAGTATTGGTCAATATTAGTTAGTCTTGGTTAAGAACTATTAAATGTTTATTTTCCTGTTCAGCTTTGTAGATCCACTACATGGATTAATTGGTGCTCCTCCTTTTGATGTTAGATTGATTATCATTAGATATTTGCCAAATAAATACTGGGGGGTGATGTAGAAAATGACAGCATACACTCTAATAGCAAAACCTAACAGTTAGATCATGATTACTTAAAATTTTGTATGGAGACTGGAAAAGCAAAAAAAAACCATTTCAAGTAGTCTGAGGTATTCAGATGCTGCCACCTAGTGAGTGATAACTATAATCACAAGTTCTTTAGAGGAAATAACCTCCCATCTTACAGTACCACAGAGGATTAAATGCCAAACGTTGGGAGGAAAGATCAGAAGAAGCCAAATAACTCTTTATTGTGCTGTGGCTTTCCAAGTCTCAGAATAAAAGAGTTGATTGCAACCTGTTTCTAGCAACAGACTTATCAAGATGCTTAAAGTCATCATTTGACCACCATAGTTAATATCTGCCAATCATTTGTTGTTTTGGAGTCTGTTGAACCTTTCTTTGACCATACTTTTAGATTTAGAAGTTGATGTGTTAGGTTTAATGTGAGAAGCTCTTATCACAAGATCCCTTCACAGTTCTTGCCTATGCTGGAAACAAGCTGACTCTTTTGGGCCTCCTCTTTCCTGGGACCTGCCCCTCTTGCCAACAAATCTGACAGAAGACTGAGTAATCAAGATGGAAGAAATGACCGTGGCGAGCCCTGCCTTCCTGCTGCTCACTGACCTGCACACAGCTCTGTATGGGTTGGCAAATAACCTTACATGGGGAACGGCATCTCATCTGTATTACATTTTCAAAAGCTTGAAAGGAATTTCTTGTCATGGTCTGTGGTTTCTGTTAGGTTCTGCTAGATCTTCTGGCTAATGTTAGACATTTTTGTTATAAACCTGTTCTATATCTCTTAATCATTATACGTAGCTTCTTCCCTTAGTTTTCTCAGTTAGTTATGCTCTCTGTTCTTGTCATTCACCGGGTCTTGTTGCTTTCCAATTACCACACCTGCATTGTGTTAGCCATGATCCTCCTCTGCGGAGATACACCAGGGTTTGCTTTCTTAATTACTTTCTTAATTACCAGATTTTCATTGTCACCGTTTACATAGTCAGTTTTTCTATTTCTTACACATTTGCAGCTTTGTTGTAAGTTTGCAACACTGAAACTATAACTGTTCAGTCAATATTCTACAAAAGGGCATTAGATATTTTGTCTAATGCAGTCTCTCTCCCTACACACACGCGCACACACAAATTCATATATATATATGTAGTATCATAAAAGAATAGTAAGCTTTAATATATGTCTTCATCATCACAGTTTGCGATTGAAAAGGATCAAAAGGGAAATATTGTGACAGGCTGCTCATTAACGCCCTCTTGTACTCCTATTGATCACAGTTTGTTTGACTGGTTAAACATAGTAGGGCATAGCTTTGAAAATTGTGCCTATAAGGGATTGTGGATTGGCATCATCTTCTTTCTTTCATAGACAGTACAGTGATTTCTTTGTAAAGTGAGATAGGAAGAAGAAAAATAGCACCAAAGCTCCTTTCTTTTGCATTTAGAGAATTTGAATACTCTTATCATGGCTACTGCTTAGATACTTCCAAGTAATTTCTTTTGGTGAGGAACATTCCTAAGCAGAAAATATTATTCAGTCGATTTGAAATTAAAGAATAAGCCAATAAGTTTTGTTACAGGACAAGGACATAAAACGTAAAAGTAGGAGTTGTTGAGGACTCCTGGTGTTGCTGTAACTATATTTCTGAACTTTGCAGATTGTACACAGATGCAGAGGCTGTATTTAACATACATACATTTAACATTTGTTTGACCATAGGCTATTGCAACTTCCCATTTGAAAAGGGTGTTTTGTGTAAGGTAAACAATTAATTCTAACCTGTGACTTGTCTGTGTTGAAAAGCATGTGAATCTTAACCCTCTGGATACTGACAATTATCTTATGAGAATAAACACTGTCTAATAATGCAGATGCAGACTGTTCAAATGCTTTGTGGTTGAAACATATCAACTATTTCCATTATTAAAGTTGGTTCTCACTATAGTATTCATCCTGCATCCTGTATTCATTTCTGAATTCATGTTAGTAATCAGCCTAAGTAGACTGTGTTCAGTTACTGTGTTCATTCTCTGTTTGCCATTGTTCAAAGTCAGTTTAAAAGTAAACAGATCCAAGTGTATGCTGCTGTTTTCCTCTTTGTGCCTTTACCAAATAAGTAGATTTAATCTTCACTCTTCCAGAGAGCATGTCTTCAAATATGAAATAGTAGTTTATACAGAAAAGTTCAAATATAAAGCTTTTTCAACCCAAACAAAGTAAAAGCAAGATGTTTAATTCTCTGAAATAGTCTCTCTAATGACAACCTTTCTATTGAGTGTCATATATATTTGTATGGTTATAGAGTAGCCTCTGCTCTTCGAAATAGGAGGGTCAACTTCTTTATTCACTTGTTACTGCAGTTCACTGCTGAGCTTCTCCTTGTAGCTTCAGCAGCTGTGGACACACTTAGAAATGGCTAATTAACATACAGTTTCCATCTTTGAGTGAATAAATTTGCAAATTTGTGTGAAGAACCTGAATAGCCATGGATTAAGAGTGCAGAGGCATCCAATTGTTCAGCTATTAAACATGGAGGCAGTGTGTTTTTTAGTCTGTCAAACTATCTTTTTTTTTTTTTTTATATCCCCCCCTCTCATTTTTTTTCCACTCTGTGCTTCCAATTCAGCAACATTGATTATTTTCCCAACTGCCACGTTGCCGTCTGTGTGTTTTGGAAAAGCGTGCATACACAGAGGAAAGTCTGTGTGAACCTTGAACGGACAAGGACCACTCTGTTGGCTGTCATATTATTGGCTGTCATATATTATTATGACATACAGACAACAGGAAAGGGTCACATTCAGCATGACTCAAGAATGACAGTACTAACTCCTCAGTTAGTAATGTCTGTGCTCCACATATTGCTTCTTTTTGAGGGGGTGTGGATGTCCTTCTAAATGCTCCTCAGAGCCCTACATAGCCTCTCAGTTCAAACAAAAAACCCAGGAGAGGCTGGCTTGTGGGCGGGGAGTATGATCATGCCCTCCAGAGGAAGTGAGCGCAGTGTAGTGGAATGTAGTTGCCATTAGTGGGAGTTGAGCTGAGGCTGGCTAACAGCTAGCCTGCTAAGTTGAGTCTGAGCTGGAGACGCAGAGGAGAGTGATGAAAACATGCCTCACTTCACAGTTGTACCAGTGAAGGATCAAGCTCAGTCCAGCTACGACAGTCTAGAGGGGCTTAACTGGGTTGATTACAGGGATACTGGACAGGACTGTCTTGACCATCAAGATACTGTTAGTTCTGATGGTAAGTCTCAAAACTTTTCCATTTCATTGTCTCTCAGCTAGGACACAAAGTGGCTTTTTTGGAGGTTTTGCAGCTGAGAAAGTGTGTCTTCATGAAGTGATACTTAATGAGCTGTGCCAAACACCACATGGGTAAGACTTTTTTTATCCTAAAAGTTATGAACAGCTGGTTGAATGGTTACCATGGCAATTTTCCAGGACCACAAAGTGTATTTCTACAGCAGTCTATTTTTGACAACTTACTTTAGGTAAAGTTGGAAAAAGAATAGTTTTTTTGTTCTGGAGTTTCCTTTCCCCTCAGTAGGTTGTTTTTAAACCTAAACTCAGGGATATATGAGTAACAAAGGGACAACAATATAGGACGTGAGAACTGTGGGGGAAAGACATAATGGGGGTGGGGTTGTGTGAGTAAGGCTGGTGCTACCGCTACAAGAGAAGGCCTCAAGTGGTTCTTCACACAAAAGATGGTGCGTTCTTTGTGCCTGGGAGGATTTCCTTTCATAAAGATTGGCTGCTAACAACACCAAGCCAAATTTCTCCCTCCTCGCCTCTCTGCCTCAGCATGCCTCAACTGTCATTCACTTGTTTTTCCTCTGAATTGATGTAGAAACAGAGAGGCAGGTCTCTGACAGAAAAGAAAGCAGAGAGAGATGCAAGACAAGGAAAGAAGAGCAGAGATGGTGACACCTGAACAAGATTATGTGAATGCAGTGTAAAGTTATGTGGGCTCAAAAAGAGAACCAGAAACCTTTTTCTTCCCTCAAAGTAAAATACACATGGGTGTGGCCTTTAAATTAGATGCCTACTCTTTACCAAGAACACCCAAAGTTGGGCTGTGCACAAACCCACACAATGACTGACTATATCCAGTTGTAGTATGTCACTGTCTGTTTGACTGAATTCTTCACCAGTATGTAACAAATAGAAGATCTGAGTTTTGGGCTGAAAAAGGATTTGGTTGTCTGAGTTTCTTAGTTTCCACTGCACATCTGTGCATATGTGAGAGCATCAGTTTGAGGATAAACAGTACCACCCTGTTGAGATTACCCATGATTCAGTGAGCAAAGGGCTCAAGTATACAAATTGAAATTTGAGCACGTAATAAAAAGATAACATCTCAGCACATGTTGCTACTGGCTTGTATATTTTTGGAATGCATGAAAATCACCCACTAAAGCCAAATGACCCTCTAGTATAGTAGGAATGCAAACTAACATTAAAGGATATCTTAACAAGTTGTAGTTAATAATTGTTGTTAGTGCAGAACTACACCACACATAGTTTTTGATGATGGAGGAAAAATACATGTCCTGAAATAACCCAAAGGGTAATGCTTTGGATGAGTTTCCTGCAAGCCTGTTGCTGTTTAACCTTGTCTTCCTAATGCCATAATTCTCCCTAACTCACTCAAGGAGGGCTTCCTGAAGTGCGAGAACAATAACCATTAAACCAATAACGACTGACCATAAACTGAGGAGAGGTAGACGGAGGAGATGGGATCGTGCTTAATGAGGACATTGAGAAAAGGGCACATCATTTAGTGAAAGTCTTTGATACTTTGATGAAGTTGGGTATTTGATTTTTATAGCATCTGTTGTTTAAATATCTTACAAGACTAATTTTAGAGTGATTTGGCACATACATAACTAGATTTGTCCAGCTTAAGTTTTCATGCAGTTTTACAGTATTTTGATGGTAAAAATGAGCAGGAAAGTGGTGAGTATGGTTAAAAATGTTCAAAAGTAGATGCATCCAGTATGCGTGATGCATGATTTTTCATCATGGGAGGGCTGGTTTTGACTTTACATGCTGTGTCTCTCCACCATAGTGTGACTGGGATGCATGGAGGAAGTGACACAGTGCAGAGTCTGTTCCTTTTGTGAGCTCAGCTCTGTCAGCACAGGGCAGGACCAACATTGCGGTCACTGTAATGCTGTGCTTGAGACCCTGAAATAGCATTCACATTTCATGGAGGAAATTGTGTTGCTAACGGTTCTGGCACAACATGCTGAAAACAGAGCATCTCTTTTTAGTAAAGTCAATCGAAGGTTAATTGATCTACAAAAGATTGGAGTTACAAACATTCTTTCATATTATTTTTAAGCTAGATTAGTGTGTTATCTGAATTTTGTAAAACCTTTAAGTTAAAAAAAGACAGAAGTACCCTTACAAAGTTTGGGCATGTGTGAAAAATTTTGTTCATAGGTAACTTTTACAAAAGCCGCTGACAAAATGTGTTGTTAGGGTTGAGGTTTGTTTAAACTTCCTTTGTATAGACTAGGTGAAGTAAAAGTCAGATAATTATCAAGGCTCGGACTCCTTAAAACATGTTCAAACAATGAGCATGCATGGGCTCTTCTGAATAGCTGCCTAACATTATCAAAATCACAAATAATTCATGCCCAAAATAAGAAGAATACTGGAAGAAGACAGCAGTGTTTTAAGAAAGCAGTTTCTTCAACTCATGATTTGATTAGAGAGTGTCAGTCCAATAGGGTTGCTGTGGTAAAGTAAACTTTACCAGAGATCAGTCAATATAATCTATATTAGCCGAAGAGGCTATTCAAACCCCTTGTTTAACTTTAAATGGAGAATTTAAAAGATAATAATCATCAGAACAAAGCTTTTCCTGCCCCGTGCTACAAAATTTAGCATCAGAAATTGTCAAATAAACATTGACAGTAAACATGCCCTCTGAAATGTTGAAAGTAAAAACTAACTTTTTGGATGATAAATGAAAAGTTGTTTGGAGAAACATGTCAACAAAAAATGAATTTTGTAGACCTAAACAAAAAAACAATATAGGCAAGAAAGCTAAAGAATGATGCTTTCTATGGTTGAAACACAGGCTGTGACCTCACAACCCTTAGACAACCGTTGATATTTACCTAAATGCAGAAAAATCTAGGGTATGTTCTATGGATGTGGAACAGTTAATGTGGACTTGATAAGTTCATAATTAATTTGATAAGGTGTTTATAGAGTTAGCATTTCTTTTTCCTGTGAATATAGAAATTATTACCTAAAAGTCACCAAAGACCACCTACATCTCACAAACTTGTCACAGACAGCAGGCCTAATTAGTCAGCTATATTGAAATTCTAACAGGACAGAACACCATCGACAGTGGCAAGTGGTAATATTGTTATAGCATTATCGCAGTAGGTCTAGAAGCAATTGTAAATGCAAGATAACTTGTTGTTACTTGTTGTCGAACTTACACACCCCACGGACAAAGAGAAAATTTATATTCACATCGACCTTTGACTTTTGCTTGACCTCCAATATTTGGCCTTTATTTGATTCTTGTTTTTAAATGCATCATTGTACGTTTACCTCGAATAAACTTATGCTTTACAGGTAGATCTAGAGCTGATGGTTTGTTTATAGAGAAGACAGTCATTTGATGCACTGTAAAAACATTGATTAATGAAAACGTTATACTGATTCCTCTTTTATTGTTACTGGGATACCTGCTGTGAAATGAAATCATGTTACCAAAGGGTGCAGATTTGTTGACTAGACAGTCCAGAGGAGCTTATGAAACAACTGTGTGATTTGGACAATGCTACCATATGTTCGCTTTCTGATTTTGGGAAAACAGCGTGACTGCTCTGGTCATGCCAAGTGGAATGCCACCCATATAGCTCTTAAACGGTAAACATACTGTTGTGCAACATAAATGTGGAACTGAGGACAGAGTTGGAACAAATTCGGACGCATTCACACTGAGTACCACCCTTAGCACCTCTTAAGCCTGAGTGTTAATGATAAGGATAGATGACGTCTAATTCTAATGGTGCCAAAGATCATCCCTCGTCTCGATTACCTTTTAACACATATTTTCTGCTTATATAGGAGTCCTAGATAAGTCCTGCCAATCATCAGTCACATTTTTTTTATGCAATCTCATGAAAATGTCAACAGGGCAAGCTACCCTTGTGCTTTCAGATTTTGTAACACTGATGAAACTAAATGAAGAAAAAAAAAAGTAAAACATATTTCTGTTAGCACTGCTGGCAGTTTCTTCAGTTTTATTAAATTCCTCAGACAGACACAAGATTTGTGCACAGCACTGGTTGGAGAGTCATAGGAGGATAAGTGCATGCACAGTGACAATAGGGTGCAATTGCAATGCTTTTCCAAATGCATGTATTTGTTCATATTGAGTTTCGTATTAGACCTACTGATGCACAATACCTGTGAAGACTTTAGACACACATCCATTCATCTAGAATGAGTGGATGTCTATAGATTTTAAGAGCAAAATAGCAATTACATATGTAATTCAGACCAACCGTCACTTAATTATTGCCAAATTTGGGATTTTAAAATGCCTAGGTTTAAGTGAAATACTACATGCAGAAACCAACATCAGTTCCTTACAGTTTTCTTGAGTTGAAGGATGTTGTTTGTGAGACTAGCAAGTAAAACCAGCTGTAGAGCAAACACAACTCTCAAATAATCCATTACAGAAACTCAAGTTCCATGCACAGACAACACCTCACTGTAGGTTTATTTATCCATTAGATCTACATGCACTGACATCTTCATTTAGTTCAGTTGAGTCTTTTTCAAAATCTGCAGTATAGTACTGTGCACCCCTTCCCTCCCACCTTTACCCCCTGAGGTAATCAGACTGAGTTGCCATCCTCTCCTCATCATTAGTGCACATCAAAGCTAATATGTCTTGCTGCAAGTCTCAGCAGGTTAGCGTTCCTCAGCCCTTTCCAGATTCTACTCTGCATGAAACACAGCCATTACAGCTAACGTTGGCCGAGTGTGGTAACAGACTTCCAATGATTCTTCCCAAGGGCTAAGGTGGAGAGAAATATAATATGAATTCAAATACAGTTTTGCAAAGTGTGTTATGTTGTGAACAGTATATACCAGAAGTTTTTAAACTGACATAACATTTTTATTTTGAAATATACCGCTTCATCTGATAGTTCATTGACTAACATAACAGCATATGTTGAAATATATTGTACAGGCCTATCGAAGGTAATGGAGATTTTACAGAATACATAATTCTTCTACTATGTAAGTACCTATAGGTCCAAGAAACTAGGTATGTCATTTTAGTTAAAATGACTAATCATTGTAAGAGTAAATTGGACTTTTCAATACATTATGGAAAGTTTACAGAATTTTCTGTCAATGTAGTGGAAAAAAAAAATAGAAAATGTATGACATGTACAGATGTACGAGGCATGCTACATTTACTATGTAACAATCTACATCAGATTGTGGTATTCTGCTTTCACAGTGGCACATCTCAATGTAACATAATGTCAGCCTCTTGTTGTTTGTTTTTTTTTAATATAAAGGCAAACATGACACAAGTTGAAATTTATTTTGGTTGATTTTCTACTTCTACTCCTGCTTATGAGTAATAAATTACAGAAGAAGCTTTAAAAGTGTGATGGTAGTTGGAATGGTTTCTACTTAAATGAGTAATGAAAGAGTGTTCCAGCCTCAAAACTGCGTATCTCACACAGGTACTGTTGCTTGAAAAATCATGGCAGGTTGTAGACACTTGTGCGAGAGGCACTAAGAATGTGGAGATGAAATTTATAAGTCTTGAGATTTCTACTGAGCTCAATATAGTGAATTAGAAAGAACAAGCTCACCCTTTAACCATATGAGCTGCAGCCATCAAACTGTTGTATCATGTTTGCCCAACCCAGTGGCTCAGTTACATAAAATAGATGTAGAATTATGGATATGCCCATAAATCTAACCTTAATCTAAGTATGGTTGACCCCACGAATCTTGTAAATTGTTCTTATGCACATAAACAAACACACATTCACATAAACACACCACCTCAAAGTGTGTGTGATCAGAGTTCTTGCCAGCCAGCTCCACATCGAGTGCACTGAACTCTGATGTCTTTGCCTCCCGGTGTTAAGTCTTAAATGTTTATTAAAGAGGTTTAGCAAAGAGGCTTTTTCTCTAAACTTAAGAAGCTAATGAACAGTGATATTGTTTTCCAATCCGCTTAAAAGTGCCAACGCTTTATTGTAAAGTAGTTTTTTCTTCTCTCCTTCTCTCTTCGACATATATAGTTTTAATCACAGGGAAATCTCTTGCAGTCTAGATAATGGTAAAGGCTTTTGTACATATCAGTCTTAAACCCTAATGCAGTTACTGAAGCTCAAATGCTCCTGAGTGGCCCTGACTTAACAGAGAAAAAGTTAATTTACACATAATGCAGATTTTATCACATCCACAAAATCCATCATTACATTACTTTAATGCAGACAAAGCTTATGCTGTCACCGGTGATGAAGTTATTCAAAATGTTGTCCACCGTTGTTAGATTTTTGTTTTCAAAATACTTTAAGATTAAGTTCTTCACAAGTGCCGATGTGTCAAGTATTGATCTTCCAGCTGTGACTGTTAGCTGGTTTGTGAGAGCACAAATGACATGTCAGCACATGTCGCAGTGCTGTGCACTCTGCATGGCTCTTGTGTGCCTTCATAACAGGCTAGTTAATCTTTAATCTTTTTAATGAGACATTTAATGTGAGAGTATTAAAGACAGACTCCCGCTGTCTCCTCAGCCCTTTGTTAAAGCATCAGTGTAGTCATGTAAAGTATAACACTATGTTTCAGGGCAGCACTGACTGAGCAGAAGTCTCTGGCAGGAACTGTCTGGACATATATTACCTTAGGGTAATTTACATTATATTTTTCCCTGTTTTTTTTTTTCTTCATTATTTTGTCTTATTCACAGAAAAAAATCCCACTACTATTGTCTCCAATACTGAAAGTTACATTAAGGCAACACTAGAGGACAGTATTGAGATGCAGTTGTGAGTGTTTTCAGAGACTCGTCAATGGGGAATTTTACCTTCATGCTTCATCCTTTTTTTTTCACATTCTCAAGATTATTTAAACACTATAATATAAATGCACCATAATATAAACCATATAACTGAAACATCCATATATGATGATGATAAAGGTTACAGTGAGTTTCCAGGAGGTGAATGCAAGTACAGTACCAGTCATAAGTCTGCACATATCTATTTATTTATACTTAATGGGTATTTATGTCCAATCTTTTGTTTGGTACTGTATGTTATGTTCACCAAAGTTATGGATACACAACTTTGTGTGTGTGCTTCTGCATCAGTGTGAATTACCACAGTTGATCAACTCCCCATCTCTCACCCCCCTTTCTGAGCTAGATCAGGCCCCTGAATGAGTAGTCACCCAGGGTGACCGAGTGTCCTGGATAGTAATCGACAATTCCCCACGGCAGAGCACAGAGTATACTCTCTTGCAGACAGCACACAGCACATAGCTATGCTTCCCCACAGCATAATTAGCGGCAGTGGGACACAGAATGCAGGTGAGTGAAGACCTGCACTGAAGGTCATTCAGCACAGTTGAGAATATATTATATACTTGGTAAGTTGGCCAGCTTGATTAATTCATGCTTCAAGTTGCCACCGTTGCTGAGGTTTACATGCTCTAATAACT
Source organism: Leuresthes tenuis (assembly GCF_036924035.1). Classification (NCBI taxonomy): domain Eukaryota; kingdom Metazoa; phylum Chordata; class Actinopteri; order Atheriniformes; family Atherinopsidae; genus Leuresthes; species Leuresthes tenuis. The sequence continues at coordinate 12,242,523 of NW_027325356.1, forward strand.
CAAGGTTTGGTAATTTCTTGGTAATGAGGTGTGTGCATGCCTTTGAGTGTGTGTGTGTGTGTGTGATAAGGCTTGTGGTGCTACTCTGTGTACCATAATTGCTCGATGCACAGTGTTTATCTTTGTTTGAGCCTTTCTTCAAAGGCAAAATAAAAGAGAGTGAAATTTAATTATTTGCCTGTTTATCACGTGGATATTCTGTTTTTGTTTTTGGCCTTTTTCTGCCATTTCACTGTGTGAATTGTGTTTCTGAAGTTTACTGTTTCATGGACATTGTTAAGATCTTTCAATCATAATTAATAATGACAGTTAAAAGCTGGGGAGAAAGACCATGAACAAAATGGAATTTGTTTTTCCTCTTATCAGTTACTGTCCTGGCAATCATGTTGTTTTATGTATTTATTTGCTTTTTTCTTCTTACTGAAGGGGCTTTTATCTTAGTAATGCCACATATTTCAAGTCTTTCAGACTGAGGTTTAAAATTTGCTCAAATGAAATATGTTATTGATTTAGAAATTGAGTTGCAAACAGCATTTTTCCAAACATTTGATCTTTTTTAATTAATTCCAAAGCATATCCACCTTGCAAACAGACACATTGTCACTAAACGCTGTTGACGCTACTTTAACAAGTGCCACATGCGAAAGAACCAGAGTAGTTGTAATTAAAAATGTGACACTTTGTGCCAAATGCTCATAGATCTATAGTATAGGCAATTTATCCTAAGTTTTATGCAAGCCAATGTAATTAACTACAAAAAGTACAAAAGACAAATGTTCATTATAAATATGATTTAAAATTCTAACGCAGTATTTGTTTTAATTTTTCACTCAAAATATTTCCCATGCCTTGAATTGTCATTACCTAGCTACAAACGCTCCATCAAACCAACATGTAACTATTCATGCATTTTTTTAAAACTTTAAATTTTCTTGGATATTTCACAAAGCAAAGTTGTCATCTTTGCTTGCAATTTAGTTTGAGCCATGTTTTATTCCTCACGCTAACAGGACATGGGAATCATAAAGAAGACAGCCCCTTTCTCAACAGTGCTGATTCTCCAGGCAAGAAGAATGACTTCTATGACCGGAACCTGGCTTTGTTTGAGGTTTGTAATTTTCAGTTTGCAATTTTTAATTAAATGATGCCGTCAAATCCATCTTCAACTTCACTCTTTTGACAGGAAGAGCTGGACATCAGACCAAAGGTTTCTTCTCTGCTCAGCCGCTTGGTCAACTACACCAACATCACTCAGGGGGCCAAGGAGCATGAAGAGGAGGAGAGTGCTGAGGCGTCACGTAGGAAAACCCCCAAGGTCAGCAGTTATGGAACCGCAGGGGGCCAATATATTCCACTTTTTTTTAATAATGTCTACACTTGGCCTCGTGGGCTTTGGAAACTTTATACTCGTCTGCTGGCTCTCCACCTGCCTTCTCATCCAAGTTATTAAGGCTTGTTGATAGATTGTGTGTGACTTTGAACACTCTGCAGTTAGACTGTGCCTATGTAAGACTGGGATACATGCAAAGTGCTGATAACATGATTGAATGACCTTTAAAAAGTACATCAATCAATAATAACGATCACTACGCTTGTTTCCTGAAATGTCATGCTCAATACTCCACACTATCCCTTTTTCTCCTGTTTTTCTGCTCTCCTCTCTCTCTGTCTCTCTATCTTTTTTCAGTCACCCAACATGGGCACTCTGATGGGAGTCTACCTACCATGTCTCCAGAACATCTTTGGTGTTATTCTTTTCCTCCGACTGACATGGATTGTGGGAATGGCTGGCATCATACAGTCCCTCCTGATTGTCCTTATGTGCTGTTCATGTGTTAGTATGCACTCATGTGCTGAACACAGATACATACTGGGTTATGACAAGTTGCTAATACCACCAATGGGGACCAGCATTTTATTGCCCATTGACATGTATTGCTATTGAATGTTCACACAACACTTGCAAGTCTAAATGTCAACTGTATGTGTTCTGCACAGTATTTATCTAAATTTCTTCTTTCTGTCATAGACAATGCTGACAGCCATATCTATGAGTGCCATTGCTACTAACGGTGTTGTTCCAGGTAATACTTGACCTTACCTGACATTCCTCTTTGTTCTCTGAACCACTCTTGTCATACGTTTATGCCACTTCTCTTTTTTACTCATTTTATTAAAACAAGTGAGGAGACATCATTATGACTTAAAACTTGTTCTTGTGTTTCTCAGCGCTCTGAAGTGCAAAATATCTTTTTTTTTTTTTCTTTGCATCGTTTTCCTTACAGGGCCAATGAAAACTTACATCGAAAAATCATAATAAAAAAAACTCGGGATATTTGCAGTGGCCCTTTGTACCTGAAAATTGTTCCCATGTTTCATAGCTGGAGGGGCGTATTTCATGATCTCACGCTCACTCGGCCCTGAGTTTGGAGGAGCTGTGGGACTGTGCTTTTACTTGGGCACCACCTTTGCCTCTGCGATGTACATACTGGGAGCCATTGAAATATTTTTGGTAAGGTATTAAGAATATTTATCATGCATTCTGTCCTAACTAACAGTTTTATGCCTAAATAAGATTCTGAAAATGTATCATATAACAAAAGCAAATACATCACGATAAAATATCCCATAAAAGTTATGTAATTTAAATTTAGAGCAATTTCTGACAACTCGGTTATTTCTTACTTGAAAAATAAAGTATTTGCTTTTATGAAGAGTCAACAAAAAATGCTTTAGAAGAGCTAGATACAAAAGTACAGGCCTCAAAGCGTAAACACAATGCAACAAAACTGAAAATGTCCATTTTGAAAGACGATAGAGAAGCTGTGATCAAAAATCAGGAACGCTACCTGTTTTATATCTATCACTAAGATTCAATTAATTCAGATATCTAACTAAAATTCTGTTGAAATACTGTAACAGCAAGAATCAGGAACCTTGTAAGAAGCGAGAGTACCACAGATCGAAGCAGCAGTGGCCCTTTACCAAAAAGGATAGACAGTGAAAAAGCTGGTAGAATCTAGCTTTAAAAAACAGATAGACCAGTGTTCAGAATCAGTCAAATGAAAAGAAAAGTTTCACACTCAGTCAATGGACACATGAATTTCTGTCACAGCTCAGACCATGTCAAGGATTTTACCCACAACCTCAATGAACATTGTCCAACTTTAAAAGAGACTCTATGAATGTTTCAAGCAGTCTTTGGTGTGATGAAACCAACATAAATCTGTTCAGCCCAGGTAATTTCCAGCATGATTTCTGTGAACCTGGCTTGGATTACCACAGGCCTGATTCTTAAAGTGCAGCACAGAGGGAGAAAAGAGATGTCTGCATGTCTGCAAAAAGTGTTGAGAAGATGACATTTATAGATGTCACCATGAAGCATTGTTGATACAAAATACAATATAGACAAATATAGGCTGACAGTATGCGCTCCAGTCTACAGAGCTTGGCAGAGGAAGAATATTCGTACACGATAAAGATCCAGGGGGAGTTTCTGAAAGAAAATAAAGTAAAAACTCTTAGATGACCAAGTTTTTCACCTGATCAGAATACAGTAGAAGACATTTGGGATTTTTTCAAAGAAATTGCAACAGCAACATAACTTCTCCAGCATATAACCAGTGACAAAAATGTTTTGAAACAATGTAAGATTTTGATCTCAGTTATGGAAAATATGCTTATCTCCAGACATACCCTTGTGGGAACTTTTTATTATGGTGAATCTAAACTGTGAAGAAATATACCGAAATTATGAAATGAGTTACACAATTTGGATTATCTTATATTTAAGTGATAATGGACAGGGATGTACTCATGTCTGTTTTGTGCATCATTCATTTAATTAATTTTGCATAGAGTGTATATGCATTAACTGGCTTGTTCTGTTTTTCTTCTCCTTAGAAATATCTGGTACCTCAGGCAGCCATCTTTCACGCCACTGGACAACTCAGCAGTGACAGTGCCTTGCTGAACAACATGCGAGTCTATGGTTCCTTATGTCTCAGCTTGATGGCTGTGGTGGTTTTTGTAGGAGTCAAATATGTCAACAAGTTGGCCTCCCTTTTTCTGGCCTGCGTCATTATCTCAATTGTTTCTATCTATGCTGGAGCAATCAAATCCATGACTCATCCGCCAGAATTCCCGTAAGTGCTGTGAAAATAAACGTGTCCGGATAAGATGTGGTCTGAATTATGTTGAACCTTAAAACAGATTTAGGTTTTTATGGGGCAAAAGAGTACATACCATGCTCCTTCATCATTGTTTGTTTGTTTTCTTGTGCTATTATCTGCAACTAATTACTTGCCTACAGGAATATCTCTCCATCATCACTCTTGAAGCCATAGATCTATGACAATAGGAGACAATGTGTGGAAATACCGCTGATTAACTGTTTGTCATGATAATAAATAAGAGCCGTGTGATGAAGATTATGACAACATTCATGGGGAACTAATGTTGATTAATGTAATGATTTAAACTTCTATCCACATTATCACTGTAGGATCTGCATGCTGGGCAACAGGACTTTGGTTAGAGATCACTCTGACGTGTGTGCTAAAACTATAATAAGGGAGAACATTACAGTGCCAAGTAAGCTGTCCGAAAGGTTCTGCCTGCCAGGCAACATGAGCAGTGTTCAGTGTGATGACTACTTTATCCAGAACAATGTGACGGAGATACAGGGCATACCTGGACTGGGCAGTGGGATCATCAGAGGTGAAACTGAAGAATGCAAAATCATATATATGCTGTATACATTATTCTAAAATATCCCATCTCATAGAAAGACTTGGAGACTAGTTTAAGCCAACTGTTTATTGTACATATGTGCTTTCTCTAACAGAAAACATGTGGGGCAACTACTTGCAGAAGGGAGAGATCTTGGAGAAGGCAGGGCTGCAATCAGTGGATGCCCACAGTGCCATGGAGAACTCTATGAACTATGTGTCAGCAGACATTGCTACATCTTTCACACTTCTTGTGGGGATTTTCTTCCCATCTGCCACAGGTATGATAGTGTTATAAAGTATAGTTTTTATCACTCTAACCTTGATCTACAACTTCAGAATATGGTTACTCTAAAATCTATTTAGACCTATATCTGGTGCATGAAGCTATGAAAAGTCAGGGTCATTTTTCTGTCTATCATGTTCCTAATTCGGAGATTAGAAATATCAACTTGGAAATGTGTGTTCCAATAAAAGGATGATGCTTTTAACAATCCTGTAAAACAGCCACTAGGGGGCACTGCTTAACTTTTTTGCATGTCCCTGGGTTATTTGCTCTCCTTTTTTGCAGGTATCATGGCAGGCTCCAACAGATCTGGTGATCTCAGAGATGCTCAGAAGTCTATCCCTGTAGGAACTATCTTAGCCATTACCACGACTTCACTTGTTTGTATCCTATGTTTTTGGTGATAGCACATTATGACTGTCAATCCTGTCACTCCAAAGGTAATAGGAAAGCAGATTTGAACAACACATTTGTGCCAGCTTGAGCTTCTTAACCTTCTGTGTTCAGATTTAAGTTCTGTGGTCCTGTTTGGGTCTTGTATTGAAGGTGTAGTTCTGAGGGACAAGTAAGTTCAAATGTATACCACTTGATTCAATATATACCCTCCACCTTATGTGAATGTTTTCGTCCAACTATTACTTTATTATATAAGACAGTCATCATCAATCAACATTCACGTGCAGGTTCGGAGTTGCTGTTCAAAAGAATCTTGTTGTGGGGACCCTCTCCTGGCCATCTCCGTGGGTTATTGTCATTGGGTCCTTCTTCTCTACTGTTGGGGCAGGCCTACAATCCCTCACCGGTGCTCCACGACTTCTACAGGCTATTGCAAAGGACAACATTATTCCCTTTCTTCGGGTGAGATAATACAGACTATATATATATATGTGTGTATAGCCTCTAACTTTGCCTGACTGAAATGTGCTAGAAAAAAATGCATCTCGACATATTTGACATGCAAACCTATTTGAATATATTACTGGACTAAACAAGAAGTGATTTGCATTGCTGCTTGTGAATATTTTACATTTTTTGTTGTAGGTGTTTGGTCATGGAAAGTCCAATGGGGAGCCTACATGGGCACTGCTGCTGACTGGTCTTATAGCTGAGCTGGGGATACTTATTGCCTCACTTGATATGGTGGCTCCCATTCTTTCCATGTAAGCCCACATGTCATTGCCACATACAGAATAGAATTAGCTTATACAGTGTGAACAGGCTCACCCTTTTTTATCAGCACCCTCACATGTATGACTAATATTTGTTTATCTTACAGATGCATTTCTATATTATCCACTTTGTAGGTGACCTATTTTTTTGTTCTTGTCTTTTTCAACAGGTTCTTCTTGATGTGCTATCTCTTTGTAAATTTAGCCTGTGCAGTACAGACTCTTTTACGGACACCCAACTGGAGGCCAAGGTTCAAGTATTACCACTGGTGAGTAAAGGTGTTTTATCTTTATGGTTTGTAGTATGTTCTAACTACTGTATGCCATTTGTTGCAATCATGTCGTGCAATAAACCAGCAGTTGTTGTTCCTTGCAAACATATCATTTTAAGAAGTATCAAACCCACAGGGCGCTGTCATTCCTTGGCATGAGCATGTGTTTGGCTCTTATGTTCATATCCTCCTGGTACTATGCCATAGTGGCCATGGGCATTGCTGGGATGATCTACAAGTACATTGAGTACCAGGGGTATGTATGGTTTGGACGTCTTACCACAGTAAACTCTGATTAGATGTATTTTAAGGATTGCTGTGTATAATCAGGTATCTGCACATTTTATGTTGATGCTTATGGAAAACTGATCATTTTATTTATATTTCCTTGTGTTTCACTCGCATAAAAAAATCAGCGCAGAGAAAGAGTGGGGAGACGGAATAAGAGGACTATCCCTTAGTGCTGCTCGATATGCCCTGCTGAGACTAGAAGTTGGACCTCCCCACACCAAGAACTGGAGGTATAGCTGCTCCAGCAGGGGACTTGTGTATTTCCTCACAAACAAATCTGGTTTAAGTAATGGCAAAAATGTAGTATCTGAGCATTCAATTTTGACATTGTTTTTATATCAGGCCTCTCAGACATACTGTCAGCTGCTTACAAATTTAATGGATTAGAAATTTGTACATAAGCTCTATAAAATGAAGTGAACACCAGTCATCATAAACAATATGAGGAGAACTTTTTACTAACTGCTGTTGCCTATGTTGACTGCACGAGTCAACTGTACGGTTCATTGCAAAACATTCTACTTTACTGAGATCTGTAAGGGTTTTGTTTTTTATTTTCAAATTTGCAATTCTTTGTTTTAACATAGTCAGATTTGATCAAATTCCCACTGAAAGAAAAACAAAAATTGAATGAAAAACAATGAAAACTACTAATTTAGCTGTCTGGAAAACATTCACATTTGAGCAAAGTCTTTGCCTTCGAAAAGATAGAAATCAACCATCTAAAAAAATATGGATGACTTGAAACCCATGGTTCAATAGTCAAAATTGATTAAACTACAGATGTAATGTCTACGGTAGTGTTTGATGGATGAGTAACGTAACATTCCAATCTATCATCCTTACTCACTGAGAGTGACCTGTCTGCTTAATAGTACCAGCATTCTTTCATGTCCTTGTTTTCAGTGCAGTTACAACACTAACTACAAATTATGTCTCAATACATAATTTGTAATAGATTATAATGGTTTTCCTAAGTGAATGTTTCAGGAATTAGATAATAGTGAAAGCAAAAACCCATTTTCAACTTGTATAATAGTCTGTGCTCTGTGCACTGCAGGCCTCAGTTGTTGGTGCTGTTGAAACTTGATGAGGACCTCCATGTAAAATATCCCCGACTGCTCACCTTTGCCTCACAGCTGAAGGCAGGAAAGGGCCTGACCATTGTAGGCTCTGTCATCCAGGGTAACTTCCTGGACAGCTTTGGGGAACTGCAGGCAGCTGAACAGGTAAACACTGAAAAGCAAAACATGACGCCCTGTATTGTTCGCTCTTGTACAGTGTTGCTGACTGTGCTGCAACTGGTTGTTACAGATGACAACCCTTTTGTAATTTAGAAAATACAATGAGACTAACAGAAATGCTTCAGTGTAAGTTGGCTTTGTAATTTTTTGTATTTCTACATGTTTCAAGCAGTATATTATTTTAATCAAATAGCATGGTTTCAACTTATTGTAAGCAGAAGATAGTTCCAAAAAAAACAGTTCAGACAAAACAAGAGAAACATAGCTTAATTTTTTAAAACTGTAGTAAGCAAGCTACATTATGAAAAATGAAACTTCCTCTTGTTTTATGTGACCATAACAGAAAAATGTTTTGCTGATCCTAAATTGATGAAGTTCTGAGCCAAATCAGTCTACTTAGATCTGTATAATCTTGTGATGATAAATTTTTTAAAAATGTAATATTTTTTAGCTCTTTGTAAACCACACATTTAAGTTGTTATATTATGTATGTGGTTTGCCTTTTGATTATTTATTGTGATGTTGAGTTAATGTTCAGTCTGGCCACAACTGTCCCTCAGGCCATTAAGAACATGATGGAGATTGAGCGAGTCAAAGGTTTCTGTCAAGTGGTGGTGGCAACAAAGGTGCGGGAGGGAGTTGTCCATCTGATCCAGTCCTGTGGTCTGGGTGGGATGAAGCACAACACTGTGGTGATGGGCTGGCCGTATGGCTGGAGACAGAGTGAGGACCCTCGAGCCTGGAAGACGTTCATTAGTAAGAGCCTTAATGAAAAGCCCATCCAGCACTGGTGTATCATTGCTGTCACATTCTAAATTATGCATTATTCTCTAAATGCTCTTCACATAGCATTCACTTGTACATTTTTGATACTTTATTCTGCCAGCAGAACTTTTAGAAGTGATATGCATTATAGGTATATGTCTCAGCCAGTGTATTTTCATCTCTACTCAGACACAGTCCGCTGCACCACAGCTGCCCACCTCGCCCTGATGGTGCCCAAAAACGTGTCGTTCTATCCAAGCAACCATGAACGCTTCACAGATGGCAGCATTGATGTGTGGTGGATTGTCCATGATGGAGGGATGCTAATGCTACTGCCTTTCCTGCTCAAACAGCACAAGGTAAGAGAACTCACTATATTGTCCAGGCTTAAGGTTTCTGATTTTAATATCTTGCTGACGGTTAGACTTTGTAGTTTTACTGTTTCAAGAGTCGAAACCGAGTTGGTTTTTCTTCATGCCTCTACAATTCAAATGATGAATATAAGATGGACTGTCAAAAGAAATTCTTTCTTTGAATAATCTTTGTTAGTTTCATATTTATGTTATGCTGGACATCCTCTGTAGGAAATTATACTTTTTTTCATTGCTTTCATTATATGGTAGATTTCTGCAAGTGATTATATACATGACATGTGCATTTAAAATGCTTGGAATATTACAAGACTTTTGTGTTTTAGGTCTGGAGGAAATGCAAGATGCGCATATTCACTGTTGCCCAGATGGATGACAACAGCATCCAGATGAAGAAAGATCTGGCCACGTTCCTTTATCAGCTGAGAATAGAGGCTGAGGTGGAGGTCGTGGAGATGGTGAGAATTCTTCTGACGTCACTAATGATTTGACAAAGTGGTAAGACCAGTCGGAGCCTTTTTATGTTGCGAGTAAACAAAACTGAATCATTGTGGCTCAGTAATGAACTCAAACCAGATGTTCAGTTAAAAAACAAACAAGTTTGTTTACAACATTCCATGAAACTGAATGTTTCAAGAGAAACAACACCATTTATAAAAAAAAAATTAAAAAAAAGGCATGACTTACCCAAAATATTTGATAGCAGGAAAAGGTGCATTCATCTACTGTCACACTCCATTTAAAAGCAAATGTGTTTAACTAGAATTAACTACCCGACTGACGGATTGACGGTATAGGAAATGGATGGGATGGATAGAATTAACTACTTATATCATGTTTCTCAAATGGAATTTCAGCATGACAGTGACATCTCAGCATACACCTATGAGCGGACATTAATGATGGAGCAGAGATCGCAGATGTTAAGGCAAATGAGGCTATCCAGTGCAGAAAGACAAAGAGAGGTATGTTGGATTTGTGCCGCATTATGTTGCACAATCTTAAAAATCCTTCTTCAGATATAAAAGGGGTGGTCAGCTGAATTGATGCACACTTAAAGTTTAATAAATCAAGTGTTTTGAATTATTTGAATAATCTAACACAAAGTATACTGACAATTTATAATATTTCCCTGGCACCTGAAGGCCCAGCTGGTTAAAGACAGACACTCCTTGGTACGTATGGGCAGTCTGTACTCAGATGAGGAGGAAGAAGTGGTAGAAACCCCTCCAGAGAAGGTTCAGATGACATGGACCAGAGAGAGGTGTGAAGCCGAGAGGAGAAACAGAAACAATGCTCCTGAGAACTTCAGAGAACTCATGAGCCTCAAACCGTGAGTCAGATTCATTTCGTCAGCTTTGTTTGTATTCGATGTTACATGTTAAATTTACCCGATCATTTTGAATGCTCCTCTGTTAGACACAACCACAAACTGTGCGTTCACATAGTACAAATATGTTCTTTGTAGCACCAAAACTGTAACCCTTATGTTGCTCCCCAGGGATCAGTCCAATGTGCGACGAATGCATACAGCCGTGAAGCTGAATGAAGTGATTGTCAATAGGTCCCATGATGCACGATTAGTGTTGCTCAACATGCCAGGGCCACCTCGCAATACGGATGGAGATGAAAACTGTATCCTTTTCCATAACTAACAACCAAAACAACAAGCAAAATGTTATTGTTTAGTGTTCTTATCTTGACCTTCTTAACTTGTGGCTCAGATATGGAGTTTTTGGAGGTGTTGACCGAGGGTTTGGAGAGAGTGCTGCTGGTGAGAGGAGGTGGACGGGAAGTCATAACAATCTACTCATGACAAATTAGGAGCTGCTCTGCATGGGCTTTGGCAACATCAGACTACATTCCATCTCCACACAGGGGATTGGAGTTGATTCGCTTTCAAACAATTCTAAGTAGATGCAAAAATTTGTAACTTTTTGCATCAACATTTAAGTGCAAAAGAGGTTAATTCTATTCTTGTAGAATATAGACACTCAAGTGTACATATCTACTTGTTTATCCATTACAAATGAAAACTGTAACTGTTTTCCTTAGAATTCACTACTTGTTTGTCAAACGCAAACTCTGTATAAGTGTTTTCTTAAGTATAGGTCAGATATATAATAATAAACCTATATTTGACTATTTGGCAGATAGAACTGTCTGATGCAGAACCGGTCCAGTCTCACTTCAGAATGTGTAGCATCTGTTTGTCCACAACACAAAAACAAACAAAAAAAATAAGGCTCTACAACAACTTAGAGATTGCATCTTTTCATTTTGCTGATTTTTTTTTTATTTTATTTTTTTTAAACCTGGCAAACTTCTACTGACTCCAAACAAATATTGGGTTGGCTGAGACTCGCTCCATACCACCAAGGCAGCAACATGTCTTACTTATGAAGAGCAAACATTTGTTTCATGTCAGTTTCACATAATCCAAACACAGGGATCAACTGATTTCCAAACCTTAAAATGTTGCCTTTTTTAAGCTTTGTTGTGAAACTCCTGCATTTTATTTTGTTCATCAGTGTCGCTTTTCCATTTTCTGGAGTGAGACTGCCTACTGTCAGAACAGTTGTATTAGTTTGCCAGACTTGGATTCTAAAACAGCTGATTATTTTTCAAGACACAATTTTATTTAATATTTATATTATTATTTATTTTCCCAACATTTTCCCACTGAGGTTAAAAACTGTTTCTGCAGGTATTGAACACAGTGCTTGATGTTGGGTTCACTGGCACAAAATCCATTTAATGAATCTGGACAACAGAGGTCTTGAGGGTTAAAGTTTTAAAGGAGTTGTAACTTATATTTTTCAGAAAGATATTTGTGCTGTTGATGAGAGGAGAAAGATTTACATCGATGACCATTACTTTAATTTGTACTTTTCCACAGACCTAAAAATCCCATCTGCTGACAAAAAGCATCTTTAATTTAAAGAAGGTGTCCTTGAATTTTTCTTGGTGATTTCAAACCCAATTTCTGGTAGTATTTATGTTTAATGTTTTATTTTATTTTATTTCTTTGTGATTTTGACTCACTGTATTGATATTCTATAAATACCCGGATTATATAGATCTATGGTACTTTTGAGAATCCCCGCCCCTCATTCTTCTGTAAAGTAGTAACTCATGGAGTGTTTGCTGTAGTATTACACCTATTCTTACACCCGTTACCACATGTATTACTAAATCAACCCAGAGTTATGGAATGAAACTTTAAGCTACTATGATATTAGTTACAGGCACATGTCCAGTTATATCAGGGCTTTGTCTGACAATGATCTGCACTTTTGGCTCGCATATGCACTATGGGGCACCTATCCTTTTGTGTGACTAAATGTTTGTACAAGCCCATACATTTTTTTTTTTATGTAAAAGTTAACAGATGTGAAGATATTTGTCATCTACACAATTTCAGAACTGCATGCAGGATGTTGCTTTGTCCCTTAAAACACTGTTCATAGGCACCAATCCATAATTGTGATGTTTCTTATTAAACTTTTACCACAATACGAGTTTAAAAGAAACATAATTTTGGTTTAATCAAACTTAGGTTAAGGGCATAATATTTTCTGAGGCTTATGTGTCATAACCCTGTGATTACGTAGAGATTAACAAGACCACCTCATGATCTTAAACTTTAAGTTAAAACGTTAGCCAAAAGTTATGGATTCGCCACTCTTAGAGAATGCTTATTTAGAAAAATTTTAGAAGAGTTTGAATTATTTGAGGCAAAGACATCACCAATGAAAAACGATAAGCACCAAACATAGTTTTGAAAATAGTTTCGGCATCATCTTTATGCCCAATGAAAATTTGTGATTGTTCAATGAATATTACTTTCATCCAATCATCCACAACCCATACCTGCTTTTTCCTTTAGCCCACTGTAACCTTGGTTTTCTCTGTTTGGTTGTTAGTGATGGTTTAGTTTTTCATTTTAGACTCAACTGACTGAGGACAACTAACATATTTTACCAAACTCAAAGTGGAATTACTTTCTTTAAGGAGTTTCTTTTTCTTTTATATATCTGCTTTATTGTTTCCACCGATGTCAGGTGCCACATATCAGAAAAGTCTACAAACACTCTCAACTGCAGACTAATTTGTATTCTTGTATTTTTATAATTCAAATTAAAAGGTGATTCCATTAAAAAAAAAAAAAAAAGAAAAAATAATGAAGCTTTTTTGTTTTTGTGGGATGGGGGTTGAGTATTTAGCTCATATATTCCGTGTCATATCTGACAGCTGCATGAACATCTTCCCAGAGTGGTGATTCCGTAATCTTTGCCATGTTCTGGTCAGAAAAATTGTTTTGTAAAGTTTTCCAAAATATTCCATTTATATTAAAAAAAACAAGTGTGTTTTTGTGACAGTCCATAACACACGATGTTGAAATGCTTCATACAGGAACACTAAATAATTGAGTACACTATAAATTAAGTGATAACATTATTCTAATGAGTTAGAATTCTAACTTCGATTAAGGCCTCTCATTGATCAACAGTCATAATATGTCAGACTGCAAACCTAAAATGCCAGGTCTTCGGTTTTATTGATCCATTATTGTCCTCGTGGTCATTTCCCCCCAAAGATCATGCTGAAACAGGTGACACAACTAAAGCAACAAAATATTAATAAATTCCAAAATAAAGGCTGAACTGCTACTCAAGTGATGCTGTGTTTATTTAACTGATGTGATGTATATACATTGGTAGACATTACTGTGAAAACCTGAGCTCCCTTAACATCAGTGCTACCATGTGGAAGGCTGTAATGACCCACAATTGGCTACAGCAGATCTCCTCCTTCTTGTAGAAAATTACAAAAAAAGAAGATCAACTTACTAAACTAAGATATGAAATTTAGTCAATCAATCAATCAAAAAAAAAATGTCAGGAAAATTGAGGCCTGAATTAGCAAACTCAGTGATTTAAGCTCTGCTGTGGATGAGGAGCTCTTGTCAGGGAGTATCCCTCGTGGGTAAGGATTTCTGAGGTCCAGCCTGCAGGAGTTCTGCACCTCCTCTAAGGGAATCTGGACCTCACTGGGGTGGTTAAAGAGTAACTGATCACGGACCTAGAGGAAAGCACAGGAAGAGAAGGTTGGGAGGCACTGCTTAAAATACTAACGCGGCTTTAGTTAATGTTTTCAAAAGTGTAGTGTACAGAAATAGAGTATAAATGAAATAAAAATACTCCATCGATACGATTGGTAGTGCTCATAATGGCCATCATAGGGGTAGTTTGTACTACACAGAGAGCCATTGATCGATTTTATTACACAATCACTTGTTTGGGAATATGAAGTGAAAACATACCTACGTATCTCTTCATCTATCATAGGATTATGGTTTTTCCTGAAGAAAAGTTTTTTGTCTAGCTCACCCTTTCAACTTCCTCAAACACCCGCAGGAAGTTCCTTCGAAGTACATCAGCCAACTCGTCGTCAGTCCAGTTTCGTTTCAGGAGTTCCTGGATTAGGGCGGGAAACTTTGACACATCCTCTAACCCCTCAGGAAAGCTATTGATGAAACCAAAGAAAAAAACACAAAAACACGGAACAAACAGGAAGTAAGGTATAACATGAAAAAGTAAACCAAAGCTAAACACAAAAACTCAGGCCATGACAGTATGTTTAAGAATAACAATTCAATGCCCACCAGTAATGCCTGTTAACCATGTAAACGTATTGATTTTTAACAATTTGCAGTCTGCTGCCAGCTAGACAGCCAAATTGCTGATACCATGACAGGGACACAAAAGCACAAAAATGATCTTGTTAAACAACAGCTTCTGAAATTCGCTGTAGGGCGACTGCTTGAGAAAAGCATGCATTCTAGTGGCATTAACTTCATTCTGTCTCTTAAGATTCCCACTTAACCTGTCCACAGAGTCTACATGCCACCTATCATAGATTTTCTGTTTGCAGGGACCACATAGATTCTCTTCTGAGTTAGGATTTAGAGTAATGTGCATGTTGTGTATGCAAGACGTTAATTTCTTACCCAATAGCACCGTCATAGTCCCCTCCAATTCCTACTGACTCAGCTCCAATAACTTGCTTAATGTGATCAAAATGGTCTGTTAAGGACAGTTGAAACCATAAGTTAACTGAGGGGGAAGAAATGCTCAGTCCAGATTGAATACTTATCCATTCAAGATGAGTGCCTTACCAGCCACATGAGAGATATTGGCCTGATTCCTGCAGGTAATGAATTGGCTGTGAAGATTCACCATGATCAACCCTCCGTTCTTCTTCTAAAAACACAACACACAGAGAGACACTACTAAGCGTCACAAAAAGAAGAACAAGGCCACATGTTTACTTTCATTTGAAGTTGTAGAAATAAATGTTGATGCTTTCTCATTATGCCAAGAACCCCTTTGTGCATGGTCTGCTCATGCTGTATTCGATGAGGGTAATTAGGTTGAAGTTAGAGTATTGCCCATGTCTAATGCACATAAACAAACAAATAAAAAACCCTAAGGGGATCTCTGAGTGTCTTTTTGAGTGAGTATAGGCCGACATAATATTCTTCAGGAAGCTTTAGCGCATAGCGTCAACACAATAATGCTTTTAATTTCTGTTTTAATTTTCTGAGAATGATGTGTAGTTTAATTGCTAAAATATTAAATTGATTACCACCAATTTAGTTAACATGAATATTTTTTTTAATTTTTATTATCTAATTGCGAAAACGTATTTTTGAGGTGGGATAAATAGATAGTGACAAATAGATTCTATCAATGAAAGCCTCATGCGACTAATGCCTAATGTAAGCTCAAAGGGATATTCATGGAAAAGAAAGGTCAGCACACAACTACACACTCAAAAATAACAGTAAATTCATACCGTGACTGGCTGAAAGCTTCAGTGTTAAACAGTACATTAGAGTTAAAGTTCTTGTTTAACTCCAATTGGAAATTAAAATTACTAACGGTCTTCTTCACAGCACCAAGATGAAATTTTATAAAAAAAGACTAACAAAAAGATATATGTTTTATCAACTAACTACATTACGTTTAAATAAAATAATTCTACCAGGCAGTAAATTTTGTTAATGCATGAATGATCTTGAACTACTTGCTTTGCACATTAAACTAACAAATAACGGCAACATTTTGCAGACTGCTGAACTTCAGCGTATCGTTACTACTCTGCCTTTCTAAGGAGCTTTATTTAAAATGTCCAATCAAGTTGCTGACCTGTTCCCAATTAATGTAATTAGTTGTAACATGTTCCTCTGTTGAAAATTAAATTAAGCTAAAAAAAAAGAAAAACTCAAGAAAATTGTAATAGTGCAGTGCATATTGTTTCCTCCCATTGTCATTAGCAGCCTTTGTGTTTAGTTATTGCTGCTGTACAGGTGGAAGTACCTCCCGTACACACAAGCTATCCTTTGTTGTCCATTATGATCGGCAATGTATGCAGCATTGTTGAGGACCTCACAAACTGAAGTCATTCATCTGTGGATTAAACTGGACTTTACTCTGAAACTTCATGGCTTCCTTTTCAGGTAGCCCCACTCCCAGCTCCACTCAGCAAAACTCAGCTCAATTTGCTCTCATTCTTCTTCAGAATCAGTGCGGCCTGCCAGGGGCCCCAATCTCTCTCTCTCTTTTCCAGCATCACAAAGCCTGCATGGACCCCTCCTCAGCTGAGCAAGCCAAGGCGAGTGTACGGCTTAGCATTAATTGATGAAAGTCCCATTGATTAATTTCTCGTAGGTAATAATTTTAATGAATATTAATAACCGTCCTTGGACACTTATTAACATTTGCTAATAACTAAGTCAGCTCCTGCTTTATCCCCAACAGCAATTTTATTTGCATAATCAAGGCTCCAAAAGTGTATTTCCACTTTCATTTCAAGCCTTTTGTTGCCCCTGTCCACCTTTTTTTAGACATGTTGCTGCCATCAAATCAAACATGAGCTCGTGTTTATGAAATAGTCAAATGTATTACTTTCAAAATGTTATGTTTTATATTCAAATGTGAGTTAAATATCCGTTAATGAGTTTTGCACATTACTGCATACATTTTACACACTGTCCCAATTATTATGGAATTTGGATTGTACATTTATTCCATCATGAAAAAGTCCAATTGAAACTAGTGATTCAGTATTACATGTGAGTGACAAATGTTGAATTGAATTACAGTCAGGTGCTTCCAGTACACTGGGTAAGAATCAGATGTGAGTGGACACCCTTTTTTATTTGAAGGACTGGGATCTGTCAGTATCTGATCATCTTAACATATTTGTGGAAGAATGTGATGGCATGAGTAAAAGTCATTTCTGAAGACCTAAAAAAGGAGATATTATTGCTAAACAAGCCAGAAAACTCTACAAAACCATGTCCAAAGGGTTGTACTGTACCAAGTGCAAGAAATGTTGAGTTACAATTATTGCTGCATAGAGTGGGTCACAGATAATACTGAAAATGAAGGCTAATCAAAATATTTTTGTCTTTAATTTATTAATTTGGTTAATTGCGGTTCATGCAGAAATACGAAAACTTCACGGAGGGTTATATAGAAGTATACAAATGCTGTTGATATATTGTAAATCTTAAATGTCACTCTGCCTGTGTCATTATCCTTTGGTCTGATAAAACTGATGTGTGTGGTTAGATTAAAGGTTAAATGTTTTGGAAAGCAAACATGGTTGACGCAATCTTGAATTTTTGATAAAAAAACATACCTCCAGGATTTAGAATCTATAATCCTCATTGTTAATAGGTATTGTAATTCCTTGATGGTGGAAATATTTTCAGAAACGTACAAGTTTTTGATATAGTGGCAAACAATACAAATCTGTTTTATGCTTCTCTTTCAGTGGAACAAAATCCAACCTAAGTCTTATCAGATAATTACTCAGGCAAGCAATGATGCAGGAAATTAATGACTCAGTAAATGTTTTTTTCTCACAAGCTCACGCAGCAGCCAATCGGGTACGTTGCGGCTGTGGTTACAGACAGAGTAGGAAGATGAATGGCTGAAAATGACAGGCGCCTTGGAATGGTTCATCACGGTCAAAGCTGTGTCCCAAGAGGTGTGGCTGAGGTCTACTATCATTCCCAGTCTGTTCATTTCCTCCACCACAGCCTGAAATAAGCATTTGAAAACCAAATAAGCAAGCATATATGCAACATGGTGGAAAGGAAGTTGAATTACTGCAGCTTACCTTTCCAAAGTGCGTCAGGCTACTATTTTGTCTTTGAAAGACATTGTACAGTGTTGATGATGATTCAGCCCTGCATAAAAAAAATAATAATACTGTTAATGCTACAAATCAAGCAGATCTTATGTGTACTTTACTGAAGTTCAAGGGAGGTGAAACATCTCTGTTAATTTGGATGACAGGGCAATAAAGGGTAATCATTAAACAAATATACATGTCTCACTTTTCAGACTGAATGTGACATTACTGCATATACATCACACATCCCCACTGCTAGAAATGTATTTTTGGCTCTTTAAGTGCAGCGTGCCTTTTCCATTACCAGGGAGTGTTGCAGGTATGTGTGAGGCTCATGGAGCGGACCCCAAGCAGGTAAAACATCCGAAGGGTTGGAATGCTGCTGTCAATAGCGTGACCTCCCTCAATACTTATCAGACACGCTATTTTTTGCCTCATCTCAGAATTCTTTAGCTCTACAAAGATGGACAAACATGAACAATACATAAATGCATTGTTAGACATTAATGCTTTCAGTCAAGTCAGTAGCAATTGATTTATAGTGTCCAAAACTCAGAGATAAACAAACATCCTGTTGAAAATGATAAATGCACTTAAATAAGTTATGCTTCAAAATAAAGAGTAAGTGTGTGGTTCCATTATGAGTGGAAGTGTACTATACCCTGAGTGGATGTGACCAGCTCAAAGTCCTGGTACTCCGTGCACATACGTCTGACCACATCTATTTGTTCCAGAGTCAGCCTCACTGCATCCTTTTGCTGGGCCCCACACATCACATAGACTGCAAACATCTGACAAAGGGACAGGGGTGCCAAACAAGAGACCCTTTAGGTGCATTTGAAGTCAAACAGGTTTCAGAATCACAGTGTACATGTTATAACTGAACAGTGTTGGAACTCTGGCTGAATTTCAAAACCTGTGTCTGCACATGGCCAGCTTTGAGACGGGAGATGTCGGTGGCTACTTTGCTGACATTATGAAGGTCAATCTGGCTCAGGCGATTGCTGTGAAGGATCCTCAGCTGGAGGGCTAGGTCATTATGACTTACAGGCAGAGAACAAGGAGAGTGGGGCGGAGAAGATCGAGAATAATTTTAATCTGATTTATTTCTATTAATGTAATTTCTGTGTAATGGAGCCAATATACATCTGTTACCCATCAATCAGAGGATATCTGTACATCAAGTCACGTGCCCTCTCTTTTTCAGTGTATGAATTTATAAACTGGCACAGAGAGAGCACCAGCAGAAGCCTGAGAGACTGCAGCCAGAGGCTGCCTAATGCACTTACTCCAGTTTGCCTAGAATGCATTTTCTGAGAAGAAAAAAACACACAAGAGCACAACAGTGAAACCAGAACATATGTCTGGCTGCATCAACACATGCACACACACATGCACACATCCATAATGTAGGAAATTGCATCAAGACAATCTTGTATTCATAGCTATTTTTTAAAGAACCACAGCACAACTGAGTCCTAGTTCAACTTTTTGAGAAATAGTACAAAAACAGCTACAAATAAAACAAAATACATCCTTATATAATTTGCTTGTTTTAGGTCATGACATTGTAATCATAATGACAATATCAATGCGTTATGGTATCATACATTCATACAATGGATAATGAATGCATTGCTTAAAAAAAATACAGCACACCCAATACATAGTCAGATTGAACAGCTAGTATTTGTAAAATATCAAGTAGCTTAATCAAAAGAACAGTAAACTTACTCGATAGGTATGTTATAAAGCTACTTGGTGATCACCCCGTTGAGTGACTGTAAACACAGTGTATGTACAAACTTTTCAGCTCCCCGCCCCATATAGATTTAGAACAAATAAACCCGCAGACTTGTGATGCCTTTACAGTCATTGGAAAATATATCACGCCGGCTTCGGTAATACTGTCGTTAGGCATTAAAGCGTGGTGGTTTGCTAATGGGGTCGTAAGGGCTGAGTTAAATAAACAATGTCTAATGCAAGTATAAAGAGTTAAATGTGAATGTTTATCCAAAATGCAATTTTATTTCCCAATTTATTCAACAGTGTATTCTCCCATTTACGTGGGACATCCGAATGCCACACGAAGTCCTCATGATATGATGGTGCCATCTTCTGGCCAAATACTGTAATTGGTACTACCTAAGGAAAAATTCCTCTTAAACGTTATGTTACATTTACGATGATGATAGCGTTCAAATCACCTAGCTTCTATGTTTTTGTTTTGTTATACAATTATATTATGTATATATAATACATACAATCATATAATATACATACATATACAATGAAAAATAAAAGGTTTCAGCTTCGTTTTAAGATCGCAAAATGGCAACCGGATGTGAAAAAAAAAAGTTTGGAGCACCTAAAGGTAAACAAATAATAAGAAGAAAAAAGAAAAAAGAAAAGTTCAATTCAATTTAAAGTTCAATTTATGTTTAAGAAATCGAACGTTTTTGGCCAGATATAGAGGAAAGGCTCCAAAGAATATAAGACGGTGGTGAATTAAAGCTTTACTGCTGCAAACGGAATATTAACGTTAACTAAATGCTGAAATCCGGACCTTTGAGGACACAAAATCATCCATAATTTGGTCTAAGCATCGTTATCTTGAAAAAAAACCCCACTGAGTTGGTAGTAAGAATGGCACCAACAGAATTTTCAGAATCAGAAAAAATGTATTTATCCCTAAATTAGGAATTTTTGCTCAGTTCTATTCAAATGCTATGGGAAACTTTGAAAGCAATACCAGCACTGAAAGCCAAAAACATCCATATAGCATAGGCTGATATAGCCCCGGCCAGTGCATATCTGCCTCAAGAGAAGCCTGGCGTCTGACGTTTGGAACATACTACAAAACAATGCACAACATCTAAAGATAAGACTGCATCTCTAGTAGTAATCTGAAATTAATGTATTATTTTATGCTTTCCACAGTGTGAGAAATGGCTTCTGTGATGTAGAAATTGGAGCTGTACTGTATTTGCACAAGGTCAAGTTTTTAAAAGCAGTGTCTAATTGTGAATGCATTGGCTGTTTGTGTTTCTGAGGGAGTCGTGGAAGCCTTTTCTGCTATACCTGTTTTGTGTGACTGAGCATAACTTGACTAACATTATTACAAAATGTTCATACAGACTCACAGCTATGTTGCATGCACTCTGTTGCATGTTTGGAGACAGGCATGCTTATCATCACATCTTTAGCAGTAATATTTGTTATCTCCACAGTGGCTGCAAATTATCGACACCAATTGCAACACCTTAGTTTTCATGCCTGATCTCTTGGGATTTTATTGTGAATTCTTGCCCCACATATTTAATTTTTTACTGATAAAGGTTAGAGTGTAGGCTGTGTGCAGGACATCCTAATTTGATTGGAATATGCACAAAATGTATTCTGTAATATATTATTTGATATCTGATACATGCACCTTCTGCTTATAATATACTTTGGTTTGAACACCAAGGTCCAGGTAACACATTACAACCACAGAGTTGACTTGTTTTCGAACTTGAAATCTCCAAGGCCTTAATGAATCCTGGGTGAATTGTGCAAATGTGCACGTGTGGTGGTGATGGACAAGCACTGGGGAGACTGAAATGAATTTCAATTAATTTCAGAGGGAAGATGTAAAGTCTTACTCAGTGGTCCACCCACTGAGTGTTGGCCTCGTCGTCTGTAATGAGGAGAGTGATTCGGCTCTGATTGGAGCGCCCTACTGCTTCAATGGAGTAATCACAACTGTGTTGATATTACTCTACCAATCGTCCTGCTGCGCAGAGTGGAACCCCAGCTGACACTGTTTGAATCCAGATTAACTAAATAATTTTGTCATATTGTCTGCAGAGTGTAACTGGCAATACTCAGAGTTAAAGGAGCTTGAGCAAAGTCGCTATTGTTTCCATAGCTTGCTCCCATATTTCTTGTAAGTTTAAAGTGGACAGTTGCATGACAGGAACAACCTTGAAATCAGTTTTAAAAATCATTTCACATGTTTTTTTTCTAGATTTAGATTTAAATTCTGGTATAGATATAAGCTATAAAAGCTTATGAAAAAAATACACTAAAATGACACTAGCGTTTAGAATTGATAATTCATCTAGTAATGGTAAATTCTGTCTTTCTGTAGCTGTTGCATGGTAAATTACTTTGCTCGTGAAATAATTGCATTATGTTAGGAGTTGTGGACTGGAGTCACATGAGTCACAAATCTCACGACTTAAGCCTCAGTTTACCATAATCAAAAAGACGCCTCATGGCTCCAAACTAAAATGTTCCATAAGTACCAGAGATGCTACAAAGATTTAACACAAAGTTTGGGAGCACCATTTGAAATAACATTCATCACACTACAGTCACACCATTTCTATATTAACTGTATTAGGCAACTTGCAGATGCTTTTGTAACAGACCATTTACAGAAGAAGTGTGCTGTTTTATGATAAATGAATATATCACAAAGTGTGTATCATTTGAAGATAACATTTAAAAAGTATGTATTAAAAAGTATTCCTTCTAAATAGATATCAGTTGAATGACATTTTAAATGAGAGTTTATTTAATTTCAGGCTTTGGTGCTGACAGATTAGTAGAATCCCACATTTAATCTACTGCTGGCAGACACTTTGCAGTCCATTACTGCAGCTCTCTCTGCATAGTTTAGGATTCATTATTGTGTTTTATGACTGTTTTGTGTTTTAAGTTTGTAGCAAACTATTTTCTCTACAATGTTTGGCCTCGCCAAGAGCAGTGCAAACATCATGTGGAGTTCTTGCTTTCGCCGCAGTATCTCAGCAACATATACTGTGAGCCATCACTGTGCTACACAGAGGTTCTTTGCTTCTTTCAGCACAGGCGTGCCTGTTTATTCCTTATCTTGTACCCATTAGAAAATTGGGACTGCATTTTCACTGTAGGCTGTTAATAATATTTATTCATTCATTTATTTATTTTTGAATGAACCTGTGGCTCTTTGGATCAAGCAAAACAACAGTTACTGATCGATCGATCAGATCTATCTATCTATCTATCTATCTATCTATCTATCTATCTATCTATCTACCTACCTACCTACCTACCTACCTACCTACCTACCTACCTACCTACCTACCTACCTACCTACCTACCTACCTACCTACCTACCTACCTACCTACCTACCTACCTACCTACAAGATTACTTTGTGTTTATTTCCATGTTTTACACTGTTAAAGCAACAAAAAGGAGAGCAGCTTAAGTTCAGGTGGGCACCTTAAATGGTCACTTATACCATCTTGAATCACAAATTATGAATATATTTTGTAGCCAAGTGAGAGTTTTTCAAGTGTTGTTTTCAGGTAGCTTCTAGGCCTGTGAAATTGTTGGATATCCTACACGCATTGTTCTTTTAAGGTCCGTTGATTGTGAGGGCCGTGGCAAGAACTTGAGCCTTAAGAATCCACTGTGGATTCAGAGTAGTGTTTGAGAGAATTGTGTTGTTGCAGAAGCCATATTATTTTTATCCTCAGGTATTTCTATTAAAGCAAATCCACTGTCGCCCCCAACTACTGAATTGTCCCCCATGTTCATTGCCACCAAACCTATTTCTGAACTGCATCAAGCTGGTTTAGATGTCAATTTTTTCTTTACATTTTCTCCAGGTGTCGCTATAAAATAGAACAGTGCCCTACCACTCCAGCCTGATAAATCTTTCTGAACTTCTTAGGCAGTCTGACAGAAGATTTGATAAGCTTTTTCTTATTATTACATTTTTTGCAATCCAATTACTCACAGTAATAGAAAATTAAGATGCATTGATTGATTGATAAGTTACCGGAGTCCTCTTGGATTTTGGTCGATTAGCCATAGCTAGTTAGATTTGCACATCTGCTACATAAAATAGTTCATGTCCTGTGCTTAGGGACACAGTCAGTAACAAACTATCCTCCTCTGAGGTGAACAAATAATTTGGACTTCTATGTGCAGGCGTTGTGGGTGGTTGTGTGTTTCCTTGATTTGTAATTTCTGTCACAGCTGAAGGGCCGTTTTCAGTGTTATCTTTGTGTTCTGACTCTGTCCACAGGATTTAAATACTGTCATTAGGAATGGTCTTTCCTGAAAACATCACATTAACCACCAGACCTCTGCATGATGGCCTGACTGAATATTTACCTCATTCAGGAATCATTCAGGAATTCTCCTGAACTGGAGTGGTCTTCTTGCTTCCATGTAGTGGATCAATCATGTAAGTAGACGATAACACTTTCTGAACCTCTTTGGAACTGTAGCAGTTAGACATGATGCCAAAAAACCCTTTTTACAGCCATTCACTGGACCTGCAAAGCCTGGGGACTCTATATTAAATGTTCCTTGGACTGCTCTGAACAGAGATCTATGATGTTGTTTCTGGGATCTGTTGCGGCCACTCTCCCAGTGCTCCAATTACAACTGGCACCACTGTTGCCTTCACTCCCGACTCTTTTCTATACATTTCTGGCTAAGGTTATACAGATGCACTCTGTTATATAGATACACTGTTTTAGAATAAAAAAACTGAACATAGATTTTAGGTTAATCAGGCAATTGTGGTCTATTGGTCATCTGTACTGTTTCAATAGAACGATGAAGTGCATTGGGCCTTAAGTATGTATCATTCATATCAGTAATCACACTCATCAGAGGAGATATTTTCCAGCTGCTATCTTTGAATTTGTTTTTTCACTAGAGGGCAGCAACACTCAGTTTCTCTTGTTGGCTGTTTTTTTTTATCTATTTTAGAACATCCTTTACAAAAATGAATCAAACACCAATTTAATATTTAGACCTGACAGATGTCTGCCCTTTACTAGAAAATACAAACATGAAGACATGAAATGATCTTAAGAGCTCAAGAAAAGCCCTAAAGTGCTTGTCATTTTGCATCAGTGCCCTCTTTATGTTTTGATTGCACAATGCAGCCGCTTCAAATGAAACAAAAAAGAAGAAATCTGTGTTAATAATCACTGAGTCCGAAGTGATTGTTTTGTAAAATAGTCTATAACTCGTGTTTTTGCCGTGAAACTTTGTTTTCTGTCAGGGCTTTTGAAGAGTGCTGATGACATTTTTGCTCTCTGAACTTATCTTTTTTTTCTTCTGGCTTCTGACAGCCCTGTAGTCAGCGTTCATTATCTGTTCTTACAGCTTTTACTTCGGCACAGCAATTACATCCTCAGCTGCACTGATTAATCCAACATGGAGGCATTTCACAAAACGGTATCGAAAAAACATTTCCAGACACTTACCAGGGAGTAGCTGTGGCACAGCTTGTTTGTGCAGATAGACCACAGCCAGTCAAATGGCAATAAGATGTTTTCAATGCCTGCTGAAGGGTTCTCTTAACCTCTCGTGTACGCTGTGCAGGAAACAATTGACTGTTCGGAAAATGATTAATTCAATTTACTTTACTCCTGACATATAATAGAGGTGCCTGATGTCATGTTTGGTTAATGTACATTTCTTTATTGTTCAACATATTCCCTCAATGGCCTTTTGTTACAATGTCTCCACTGCTCTCTGCTTAACTGCTTAACCTTCCATTCTCTCTTAGCAATCACATTATCAATCACTGTCCCATTACTTGACAAGGCAGACAAAAGGGAGTATATGAGTGAGAAAAACCTTTTGCCCTGTATGAACAAGCAGGAGGAATGTCGACTTCAGAGGGCTAACACAGGCAGAAAACATAGGCCTGGTAAATATTCAATTTAAAGGATTCCCAGATAAGGCGAGTTGAAAAATTGAGGCAGCACCCATTCTTCTAGATAAGAGAAGACGGAGCCATCTGGAGGCTGGGAGATAGCGAACTCCCACGCCATCCCAGAGACCTCACTCTCATCTGCTGCAGTGGCAGAGAAGGGAAAAATAGAGTGCCAACACTTTCATTATGTTAACTTCAAAATGAATTTATTCACATTCAGTGTATGCAGTTATTTATTGGCTTTTGTAAACAGAACTTTAATGCTGCGTCCACCATAGCAGAAAAATCAAGTTCTCAAACAGTGTCATCCATTTTAGAGTTTGCTGTATCGTTTAAAATGAATGGTATTCTTTCAGCTGTCCAACATCTTTACTTGGGCAGGAAAAGAACAAATGTGACCTGTTTCAGAACTGAAGATGATCATTTTAATGGTACTTAAAACATGTTAATCTGTTGTCCTTTAATTTGGAAGTTTCAAAGTAAGCAAGTTTAAAAGTATTTTATCCTTGCAATTTAAATACACAGCATGCATCTTTAAGTAAAAACACAGACTGTAGTGCATTTTAGGCCGAGGCCCTTATATCCTTCATATCGTCTTTGACTGCATTTTGAAAACAAACATTACTGCCAAATTGACTCACCATGTGTGAATAACCTTGTCCACAATCTTATAATGCACTTTGTTGACTCCTCTACCACCCTATTCCGTGCAAGCCACATTGGATTTAGCTCTGGGATAATGCTTTTGTCAGTATGTTTTATCTGTTCTCTCACTCAGGTACGCTATGCCGTTATCCCTAATTACCCCTCTGCATTTCACACTTGGCCCAGAATTCTTAATGCATGATAACAGATGCAGGTCGATTTGAAATTTACTTGTAGCGGCATTATCTTTTTGACCTGCATCGCAGACTGGCTTCCCCATAGGCTTTTGGGTGAAAGCTGTTAACTCTGTGATAACAACGACCTGTAATGATAACCTTCCAGCAGTCTTGAGGACACACAGTTTGCTACATATGTGCTGTATTGCAGTCACAGCATTTCTTATTCAACCTTGGTTGCTCTGCTGTGCTCTGATTCATTTAATTGGATCGAGAGAGAGGTTAATCACCATGTCCTCCATAGACTGCTAAGATGCTGCCAAGCACTTTATGATAAATTAGGATTTTTATTTCTGTGAACGATGGATTTGAAAGCAATTGTCTTTGGAATTTAATCATCTCCTGTATACTCATTTAAAACATGACAATAACTGTCTCCTGGATTTAGAAGTTGCTTTGGTTAATTTACTTTTGGTGGTTGACATTTGCATTTGCAGATTTTCATTAAGATCAACAGTAAGTTAATGTATGTGTGTCATCTAGTATGAGTGTTTCGATGGAATTCTTAGGCAGAAGATTTGTTTTATTTTGTCCTTTGTCTGCCAATGAAACAGAAATCTTTAATCCACAAAAATACTCTCCTAGCATTTATCTTCTCTTTACCACTGTACCCTTTGCTTAGTGCAATTTTGATCCAATTGCCATAGATATCTGCAGCATCCAGTTAAGCTTCCGCATTGACTCAGACTTGTCTCTTTTGCAACTTAAATAGTATGTAAATGGTGTGAAAATGCAAGGAGGCAATGCATGAAAAATGTCAACTCGAGAAACTCTGCAACCATTTAATTTATGTCTGTCAACCAGAAGTTGCGGAGTATTACTTTAAGACTTGGCTCCGTTTTAGATCAGATTTTTCCTTGTATTTTCCCTAAGAAAGAGGAATACACAAGAAGACAAAGATGACGCCAGATATGCTACATCGGAAGGCCTGTAGGCCGAAATGAGAGGGAATGTACCTTGTTGCCTTGGTTTCATATTTTGCAGGAGCAGTGCAGTGTATAGCTCTGTCAAGCCGAGTTTTAATCCTTTTCTCCACTGTGCTGTGTGATGTTATATTGTTATCTTAATGATAATCTGCGCTTGTATTTCTCCCTGTGGCATTCCTGTCAGGCTGGGTTGGTTTGGTGCCTTATCAACAGCTTTGTCATTAAATCAGCTTTTTCTACAGACAAATTTCACTGCTGTAATTCTTATCAAAAGATCAGCACACTGTGAACTTTTTTTGAAATTTTTTTCCAACAGAGCTCTGCAGATTCAGTGATGTGTGAGTGAGGAAGAGGAAATACAAAAGGAAATTTGCTTCTGAAAACCTTTTATTTAATTAAGTTTTTTTTTCTCTCTTTTTTCAATCAGGGTTAATAATCAGACAAACATAATTGGCATGTTTTGCATTTGTCATACATCGATGGTTTTAAACTATTTTTATTTTAAGATCTTAAATCTATGTTGTGTAGTTTAAAAGGCAATACTCGCGAGCATTGATAAATAGAGACAGTTGGAAGATGATGCTAATGAATGAGTTGTCTACAAGTTGTAGATACTTTAGTGTAAGCATTATTCTGGAACATGGGCAAATCATGGCTTATTTTTTAAATCATTATGAAATATAATGTAAAATTGTTCATGATCATAGATGTTCATAGAACGTAGTACATATCATCACAGTTTTGTGGATGCGAGAGACCATGAGAGATGTGCTGTAAAGGCTGTATATACAGAGGAGAGCTTTTAGGTCCCAGTCAAACCGGCCTCTTGAGGCTTGAATTGGTAGTCAGTTCTTTTGAGAAAGCACTGTTCTGACTGAGTGAATGTTCTGATTGTCTCAGCATTGTGCTGGAGTGGAGTGCAGCACCAAATGAACTCTGCTGATTCAATCCTCTCCACTGTGACAGTGGTTCTTCCAGTCAGTGAGGAGGAAGGACTGAGACTCCTTCTCCCAAACACAGTCTCTTACAGTGAGGGAAACTGCTGTATGGCAAGCGTCCAAGAGGTCTCTTGCATGTTGTTTGTGGTAAAGGTTCAGCACCCTCTTTGTCCTCCCACAATGCACCTAAAGTCTCCGGAGGTTGATAGCCTGGTTCCTGCGGATCTAGAGGATCTTTGGAAAGAAGAATGCTGATGGAAGGTACAGTCCTGTGTACTGTCATTTCAGATGCCACCCCGTCAGTACTCTCCCACACCTCTTTAACCACCTTGTACCGCAGTTTAGTCAGTTGGTGCAAATAGCCTACTTTTCTTTTCATGATTTCAGCACAGGTGATGGTCTTTGTGACTGCACGGCCTGACCCAGAGAAGACCACCTGCCTGAGCCCAGCACCGTTTACACTCCCCCCACTTTCGCCCCTGTCTCCTTGCATCCGTGCCATAGCGAATCCCATTAAGTTGCGGATCTTGCTCCCCTCCTTTACCCGCATCTCCAGCACCCCAGAAGCAAGACCCGGGAAGGGACAAGGGCTGTCCTCCTCAGTGCGACAAACTTTTTTGAATCCTTCCTGCCCCAGTTTAATCGCTGGAGGAGGAACTGTTAGGGATGGGGGTTTCAGCAGGTTAGTAACATTGTTGACCACCGCTGGCTGCATTACAGCATTCATATATGTTTGAGCCTGGTAGAGGGGGTACGTCCCTTGGTTTAATCCATGCTCAATGTGCATTTGTCTGTTTACCTCCTGTCCTGGTTGGGGTTTGACATTGTTACTGGTCAGACACTGGTTGTGGCCACTAATCACTCCGCACCCTGTAAACATTTCTGCAGTTATCAGTGCTTCACTGCAGTTTTAGTCCAAACACACACTATTCCTTTCTTGCATACAACATAACTTAATTTTCTTATGCATTTGGCACCCCCCACCCCCTTGCAGTCAACAGCTGTAAAGTTTAAAGACTTTATATAAGAAATATTATTCAGTTCCCAAGAGCACTATGAACAAAGTCTTTAATATTCCCTTAGAGAACGCTGGAGAAATAAGATAAACGCCTGGCTGGTGAATTTGCACGGCTGGGCCCTTTAAAGATGTTCTTTCAAGAGCAACTCATTTTCATACCACCAGTGACTGTTTGGAAGTGTTCTGGAGACAGATAGAAAGAAGAAAAATTCAGCTAAATTATCCACTTTCCTTCGTTTGCATTTCATGAAGTCTTTTTTTTATCTTAATAGCTGCACAAGATACACAGTGCTTTGTTGAATCTTCTATTAGAAAAGTTTTCTAAAGAGAATCTGAAAGCTCAAATTAAGACTCCACCTTTCTCATTTTGATCCAATCCAGCGTTGTTGATTCTGATCTGCTGAACATCTTGTCTTCAACTCAAAACTGACCTCTTGCGTTGTCCCACCTCCTGTTTAGGATCTCTGGAATCTTTTTTACTCCAGCTGAAGTTGATCTCTGGCTCCTTTCCTTGTGCCGACTTTAGCATCCACTGCAGCTGAAACCAATGCTTCACAGAGAGCTACACCTAGGTTGTCGTCCCTAGAGTTCTGTCTTGTCTTCAGGGATGCTCTGGGAAGTCTGTTCTGTTTCCCACAAAGAGACATAAGGGACAAGAGCTGCCTCACAAATGCTCACAGGA
The DNA here is from genome assembly GCF_036924035.1 of Leuresthes tenuis. NCBI lineage: Eukaryota > Metazoa > Chordata > Actinopteri > Atheriniformes > Atherinopsidae > Leuresthes > Leuresthes tenuis. Next base: position 12,273,022 of record NW_027325356.1, read on the forward strand.
GGAGTGTCTGTGTGGTTGAGGGGGAGCATGTGGGAAAGGGGAGACAGCCCTCTTAAAGGCGCAGGTCTTTTCATCATTTAGACAAACTCTCTCCCCTCCACAACTGAAGCCTGCCTTCTGAGGAAATAGAGAAGGGTAGGGTTACTGCATCCCTTTAAAACTTGGAATGCAGATCCCCGGCAACTTTGTCAATCTCTTTAGAGGACGTTCCGGTGTTCAATGTACATGACTGATTAAACCTGAGTTCTGAAATGGAGACTCAGTCAAGCTTTAAAAATGCGTTTTCAGCTACGAAACAATGAATTAAATTAGCTCCATTATAATTGAAAACATCCTTCAAAGAGCTACTGAAAGTCAGCAGCATTAAATTGCACTGTACTTAGCCTTTATCCTATTAGATGTTTGTGACCATTCCAATTTACATAATGCAGCATTAATAGCTTCATTGTTGAGGCAATCAAGTGGTGCGGTAAGAATGTCTGTCTCTCAACGCATGGATTGTTTTATTGTTACAAGCCTGGAGAGCCCTTGTGATCAAGGACACAAGGACCACAAAATGCATAGAAGCATGACTACCATGTTCAAGGTGCTGTAATGGTAACTGTCTTCATTAGTCTGGCCTATTGATGCAGTTGAGGAGATGAGGCTGACAGGTGGTAATAAGCACCCTAATGGGCTTTCTGTCACCAGTGGAGGGCGCTGGCTTGCTCCCCTCCACGCTGAGTCAGACCCAGACAGCTGTGGCATTACCCCGTTCAGCCCAGTCTCCCGGTCGACAGGTGGATTTGTTTTTGTGTGTGACTGACAGATGAAAGAATAGGTAAAGACAGCCCACTGAGGCTGAACCTATGAGGCCAAGAAAGAGAAGCAGACAAGTCCTAACTACTTTCAGCTTAGTATATCTCCTGGTGCACAGTAGTACACAGACAGTATGAACTCACTGTGCCTCCTTCAGTCCTTAATGTGAAGCTAATTCACACTGGCATGTGTATTATATTGGATCCCTATGGTAATCAAGGAAAAAATAAGGAAACCCTCCTCACCCTGAAATCCACAGAATTGCCAAAACCACCCAAGTGAAAGTATCTTTTATTAGCAGTTTGAATATGAATTCTAACTGCCGGATCTCTACATAGGTAGGATATTTAGAATGATTAAGTTATTTTGTGTAATTCAATATGTATAAGGTGGAAGTGCTATTTATCTCTGGAAACATTCCAGGCACTGCAGGAGACATAGTAACAAATGCCTGTCTTTTTCTTGCTGTTTTGTAAGCTAAAAGAAAGACGGGAGAGAAAAAAGACAAGGGAGGAGAGAGTGTCTGTCGCGCTCACCGCTAAAGTGATCATTCTGTTGTTTGGGAGAAATTACCCTCATCAGTCATACAGAGATGCACAGCTGCCTAAGGGGATCCGGTAATGTTACTGCATAATAAACTGTGTTTGTGTGAGTGCACACAGGCACGTTTTCTGTGAGAATGAAAGGAGGCACCAAAGAAATCCAAGAGGGCAGGGGGTAAAATAACTCTGATTTAACCGCAGAGAGGTTAAAAATGATTATAAAAGCTGCTCTCTAATCATCCCTCCCATTATGTAATGTTGGTGGATCATTATTGCTACTCAGATTAGCTATAGGAACCTGTTTGCTTGTGGGAATGTGATGGATCAAGCAATTAGGATTCTGAGTGAAAATCCAAGGATTTGTCAGACAAACAAAATACGTCTTCCCCAGTCCAAAATAGAAGAAATATATAACTGAATAAAATGATCAGGCTTGCAAGAGTGCCGTGTATTGACCTTTGTAAGTGGAGCCTTTTTTCTTCAAGTGGCTTCATTTAATGATGGGTGGAGGTGGTGCTCATGCTTGGTCACTCAAGTTTTAACACCTCCTCCACATAGCTGGCCTCTGCCCCTGTAGCTCTCTAAGCACTTACTCTTCACTTTACCTGACCTTGGCTGGCATTTGTGACAGTCCTGGATTTTCACCAATTTTCTCTTTTTTTTGTTCAACAACCACGCTCAGCTTTTTCTTCTGCACACCAGAATTTCAGTAAAGCAAATCCTTTTTTGTTCCCAGAGACTGACAAATAGCGTTGGCTGTCTCTTGCTCTTCTTCCTCTATACCGTAGACTTCAGGTGTCTGAGATGGTTGATGTTTTAAATTATAGGGCCTTTTGTTGTTTGTTGCATCGCTGCAGAGTCAAGTTGTAAAGCAGCTCGTTGTGCTGTTGTCAGAGCTACACATAAGTGCGGTGTCGCACTGTGACAGCCGGTCTCTCACTTAACCGCAAGTGTTTTCACGGTCATCAACCAATGGTGGCCCAAAGGCTGTCATTTCACTCTGTGTGGAGCTCGCCCGCAGCTCGGTTCTGCCCCACAAACTCACAGCCGGCCCTGGTGGGGGGACTGAGGAACACACACTCACACACACACCCATACACACACACACACACACACGAGAAAAAAAAAACCTGCTCAGCATAAGGCAGGCTGTTGGAGCAATTACAGAAACATGGCAGAACACGATGAAGCAGGCCCCACTATCAGAAGGGAAATAGAGAGAGCAGAGGAAAAATGATGACGCCATTAATAACAGCGTGGCTCTGAGGCACGCAGAGTGGTGGGGGTAGATGACCCTCTCTATGATTTCCCTGTGACAGCACTTTGAGGTGCAAATGGTTGTTCTTGTATTAGATTTTTGGACATTTAAATGGACATGCTTTTATGTCGAAGGCAAAAAAATATATACATACATATAAAATTTCACTTTGGTATAATATGCCAAACGATGCATGAAGTGATGTTTTTCTGTCACTCAGACATTCATTATTTTGGTAAACCACAGGTCAGACTTGCTCATTCTCTATGTCAAGCTACACATACACATCCCTTGTCATCCAGCTGCTGCTTCTCCCTTGGCACTGCAATGCAGATGTGTCTCACACAGTGGCAGGAAACTTCCATTCAGGGTGTTTGATAAAGAACAATGGTGAGCAATGGTGCTAAAGGCAGAAGGGGACATAAAGTTGTTGGAATATATGCTACTATCAGAAATGTAAAAAAAAAAAAAGAAGATAAAAGTAGTGATGCTTTTAGCTTCATCAACAGCACTACGACGCTATCACACCACCTAACAAAGAAGTTTTTTTTAAAACATAATGTGATATACATAAAAAGGTGTTCTTCGCTTAAACTTTTAATTGAATTGGGTGGAGCTGATCCTGGTTTCTCTGCGCTGCTAGGTCTGCATGATTTGAACACAGTTTGACTATAAGCACTATCCTCAATTCAAATTGGCAGCGGCATTTAGAAAAAGCATCCGTTTGGTTCTTCTGTTTTGTCTGGCCTCAGGGCAAAAGTTAATAGTCTTCACCGAAGAATTTTGATCAATTATATCAAGAATTAATTGGCCATGTTCTAATGAATGCAAAAAGCTAATGAATGCCTTAGAGGAAGCCTTTGCAAATTCAGTGGATTTCATTTTGGGATTGTGAAGCAACTTTTTATTTATTTATAGATGAACCATTAGACTTGCCACAGAAAAAGAAAGAAAATGCTATCTGAATTAGTGGTTGAGTAATATGACTTTTACAATGACCAGTGCAGTTTCTTTGCAGGAGTTCTTTGTAGGGCTGCTGATGGATATTTTGCTTTATGCTGAAAACATATTTGAGTTTTTTTGCAAGGATAAATTAAACCCAATATTACTGAACTGGGATGAATATTTGTTTAATGTATACATGTCCACCTATGGACATTACTAATAGAATACATCACTAACTTAGTAGCAAAAGCCCCCCTGAGACAACAGTGTTGATCACTGGTCTACCTTTGGTTGTTTGGTTTTGAAGTATTTTAAACATGTGAGTTCAAATCGTATTTATATTTTTTGATGCAATTATCATCCTACTCAATCCTTCTGAGGATGATATGTTGATATTTTAAATAAAACCAGTTCAGTTTGCAAACTGTTTTCTTAATCCAAATGATTATTCCTTCTGGCAGAATCAGCTTTTCCTGCTTGACATTCAAATTGGCACTGACGTGCTTTAGTGTTTACATGTTAACAATGCATGCCTGTACACTTTACTTTTTGGATGACTTACCTACTGGTTTGTACCAAAATGATCTTTAAAAGGAACATCAGCTGATGGATTTAACTGCAGTGTGGCCAAACTTTCAACATATTCACCAGTTGCCCTGCTCCTGCTGCATTTGTGAAACACATTGCCCTCTAAATGGGATTCAGATTTGATGGACAGTCTATCTCATGTTATGGGCTAATTTTTCATACAAATGTTTCTATTTTGTTTGTGGTCCAATATAACTAATTGGTTATTTTTTGACACTGGAGATCTGGGACCTCTTGTTTTCAGTGTCGCTATATACAATTTTGCTGATGATTACGTCATACAACATAAATCATGCTAATTTAACATTGACATTAGGCAAATACTACAATATTGATAAATAAAATGGAACAGTTTACGTTTGTGACAGTGATGTAAACACATAAACAAAAGAAAAGGGAAATTTGAATGACAGCAATGTTAGTTTTTTATTGATTTATTTATTTTTTTTAAACTTTTCCTACTTAATGTTGGGTCTGGGTTGTATAGTACCTATAAAAAATGTGGACATGCCTACTCCTTCAAAATGGTTAGGTGTGTTCAAACTTTTCAGTGGTACTGTCTATTGACAATTTAAATGATACGTTGTATGTAATCTTCCCAATAGACTGTGATGTTTTCCAATATTGTCTTTGGATGTTCTCTCTGTAAAACTTGAAAAGCAAGCTTGGAAAGATACACCTTTTTTTTTTTCCATTGTTTGCAGTACCTTATATGAGATGTCTGGGTTCCAAGTGAGCTGAGGTGATATAAAACAGTGACATGTAAACAATGCAGACTATTGAATGGTCAGAGAGAATGGTCACCTTTGGGCATAGTAATCATGTCCTTGTAGCAGAACCAAAGCACTGAACACTTCCTTGTCCTCTCATGAAAGATGCTCTTTGAAAATTCGTTCACAAAATGGACAAATCTGTTTCTGTGGATTGTAAAAAGATAAGATTGTACTTAGGCATGGGTGGCAAACAGATTTCCGTATGAATCCATTAAGTATGTTTAGAAACATATAGTATATATTTACATGACTTTTTTTCATAACTCTGTAACGCATCATTTTTATGCTCACTCTGTAAATATCGTAAAATATGAATGTGTTTTTGTTGAAAACACAATGTAAAATGATCACAGCTCTAGATTGTGCTGGGATGACAAGCAAGTGATCTCACCTATGTAGATACTATGTGCAGCATATGGTATAGAGGAGTTGGTTACAGCCCAATCACGTCATACCATGCAATGGGAAAAAAATAACGGGACTATTCTCTGAGGGATCATTTTAAATGTACAATAAATCCAACCAAATGGTGATTATATTAGACAGTGTGGCAATAATGTTGTCAGTGACTTCTGTTTTAAAGTGTAGTCCTTGCAGGCTTCAGTCACCAACTGTTTCAGTCTTATTGCATTCTGAAACAGCAGAAAGCTTAAAGGAGATTTGCTTTTATTTGGAATGCGCAGAGAGTAGGATGGAGGAAAATGTAACACTGATGCTGGCTGAATGCGAATGTTTAGTTTTCTGTAATACTTTTATCAACGTTGTAATATTTGTAGAAAATGTATATGTATTTTTTTATAAAATATAAATGTGTGGCATAAAAAAGCTGCAAACATGCCATCTAAAATATTTTATTTAGGCTTTGGCTTTCTTCTTACAATAGATTGTGTACAGCTTAAAGCAATTCCATGGACTGGCAATCCAGTCTCTTCTCAGCAGCTCATTCAGGGGTACTCATTCAGGGATATTTTAGTGTTTTTTTTTTGTTTTTACAAAATACATGGCAGCACATGTATTGGACATCAATAAATATGCACATTACTTTATAGGTTTTAGTTTAAAGGAAAAAAGTTACAAAAATTTAGTTTTTTTTTCACTTCACCAATTATAGCAATGTTGTATATGTTTGTTCTGTGACATTTCAAAGCATATTGATGAAAATTAAGGTAAATTACGTTTTAGTTGAACAATTTATTTATTTATTTATTTATTTTGCAGTTGAACTGACGAGCATTATACATGCATAACATCTCTGACAGAGAACTTTTGCAGCTTTGGCTAAAATTATGGCTGAGTTCATCCAGTTTATTGAGCCATTTGCAACTTTCTCCTTTCGGTCTTGAGCAAACCCTTTGGTACCACTGCAGTGGACCAGTGGCTGCTATATAACAAAATGAGACAAAGTGGGTTGTGGCTCTTTGTCCCTCCCAGTCTCTCATAAACACCTTGCTGTCACAGAGTTTCCAGATGGCCGCGCGTCTCTGTATCCCGCTGTTTATAGCTCTAAACTTCCTTCTGCACACATTTGTATCGGGTCACTGCTCATTCTGACACACAAGAGGAAGAAGCACTAATCCAACCCAGCATGTGTCTCTGGAAATAGTCTCTATGCAAATGGTTGTTTTTTTTTTCTTTTTATGCATGCATTTATTTAGTGTTTTAAAGAAAACTCAGAGAGTGTGGTTTGGTTGCAAGCATGTGCATCCAGTAGAGATACTGTAGAAATATGAATATGGCTAAAGCTCTGCAGTTGTGGTCCGTGGGTACGTAACCTCCTTAACGGTCTTGGTTCAGGTCTTCTGCTTGATGACTGGCTGTTAGGAAACACGACAGTGAACTTTAAAGGATCTGTTCAGAGGTCCACACAAGTTTTATTCTGTACTTAATTGCATCGGAGAGCAATCATTCTCTGCCCTACAAATCCTTGGTAAAGCTCTGCTTTACAATAGAGCAATAATTGCAGGAGTTTAATTGCCTGCCAATGCTCTGCTCCCACTGCCTGCTTGCATTGAAGAGCCCAATAATTAGAAACAGGGAGAAATTACGTGGCAATTTTGTCTTGGCAATTATCATAATGCAAAAGAAGTGCCATTAGTATTGTTAGCCCCACAGTACATAATCCTTTGACACTGTCAAGTTCCTCTCTTAGCTGCTGGGTACAGCAGCTCTTGATTTCCCTGTAGCCTTTGCACTCCCTCAGTCACTACTTTAGTCATCAGCTATCCAGGCCAGCAGGTACACTTTGAATCAAACTAGCAGACTGAAAACATTCATGCCTGGAGTGCAAGGAGGATTAGAAGTTACAGCATTAGCAGTCTGTTTCCTTTAAAGGTATATAAATTGGGTGTTAATCCTCTTTTGCCTTGTCAACTGTGAAATTGTATTTGATATAACAGAAAAATTAACACAGTTGACAGATATTGTATTTGTACCACACTGGTATTGCATCTTCTTTGACTGAAATTTCGCAATTATAATATGCCCCCGGTTTTGAAAGTACTGTGACAAGGGAATATTACTGCAGGATGTTGTCTCTGGCCAGATCAGTTGTTGCTCAGATTAATCATCTGCAGGAAAGTGTATTTGGTTTGTGTGTTAAATTACAGAAACACGGAGCAGAATGTTTCTATCGGTCTCTCTCTAATAATTTCCTAAGGTGAAGCAAACTAAGTTTTTAGACTTTCTTTAAACCTTTAACAACTTTATAAGAGAAACATAATTGCAATGCTCTTGCATGACTTTGTCAGACTTTGTAAGGAAAAAGGACACTTGCATAGAAGTGTTTGATGGGAATTCACAAATTGGTTGCAAAGGTAGGATACAGGTAAATCAACAAGTTGCAGGAAATAGATTTTGTAAATTTAAGTTTCTAGAACAACAGAAATGTAGACTCTTATGACACCATTTAACTTTTTTTTAAATGCTTCCAGTAATATGTTTTGTTGAACACTCACTTCGAAACAGATTGCATGGTTGCTATGTAACTTAGCGGGCTTCTGTCTTGGAGACCTGAGATATACTTCAGTGTGAGACCAATCGTGTCTCAATTTGGAATCAGATTTTTTTTTCGCAGTGTGTTCCATGTGAATGTCTCGTTTGTCTCTATGTGACCCTGTGCTGGACTGGCTACCTGTCCAGGGTGTACCCCGCCTCTCGCCCAATGACGGCTGGGATAGGCTCCAGCTCATCTATATATAAACATTTCTTCCTGTATGTGCGTCCAAGGAGCAAAGCTGCGGTTAGCAGTCATTATTGCAATTAACTTCTTTAATAATCGCACACTTTCATTGTTTGTACATACTTTTTGGCTCAATAATTGAATATTAATTAATTCATAAAATGCTATTTAATAGTTCAAACTTTTTAATGCAGACTTGTGGAAATGTTTAAGCTGACAATATTTCTGAAGTATCTTACCTCTCTGACTGTAAAAAAAAGTGGACTTAGGGGTGTTCTCTCAGACATGAGTTGAGTTGCAGGTTCAGAACAATCTCTGGGTTTAATTAAAAAAAAATGAATCATGAAATGCTTACTCAATACATTTCTGTCATTGTGGTCTCATTAGCTATATTCACTCTTGATTTAATTTAGTTTGATAAGTGTGCTGGTGGTCTCTCTGAAAAAAAATCTTTCATGTATTTCAAGTATTTGTCACCAAAGCTACTTTCAAGTCGCAGTCTCCAGCTCCAGCCTTTTTTCTCCAGAAAGACTAATATGATGATGAATGAATGCTGAATCTATCCACCTGATCTTTACAGCCTATGTTACTCTCTGAGTAATCGTTTAAAGCCAGGAATAAGTTGAAAGTGCAGTTGTTGCCTTCCATTCATGCATCATGGTTAAAAATTAAACTGAAAGACACACAGGGGAAACTGACCTAGGTTTCTACAGTCACATAATGTGAATACCTTGGGAAACACGTCACACAACAGAAGTGAGTACAACCCTGTGCAGTATGACTTAAATCTGAAATAATTAAAAAGGTAATCACCTCTCGGTGACTTATCTTTCTAAATTTAACAACAGAGAACTTCTTCTTGAAAATAAAAAAACAAAACTGTTTAGATCTACTATATTCAGAATACAACTGCCATAGTAGTAAGTGAATGCAACAAAAGTCAGCACATTTTTCATTACTGAGATTATAATCTTTTATTTTTCCAGTCCTTTGTCTGTTTTGATGACAGATTTAGTCCGCCTCAGTGCAGAGGATACTTGTTTATCTCAAACTTCTGAAAGGATGCTTTGCCACTCCCAGCAATGTTAGTTTTCAGAATAACCAAGAGATGTATTCTCTTCATGTTGTGAATATATCATCTCCTAAACACCTTTGGTCACCAATTTTCTTCTATCATCTTGTGTAGACTCAAAATCAGATTTCTCAGTTAGTTCTCCTCCGAATACAAATGCAGACATGTAGTTGATTCATTGGTCCAAAATTCTGAAAGTTCTTGTGTTCAAATGTTATTATTTTGTCGCTGAGGTAATTAATTTAGTTTCAATGATCACAGGTACACTTACTTGATATTCAGTAATTATTTGCCAATTCACTTTTGTTTCACTGATATTCAACTTGAACGTATAGAAGTAATGCCAGATACATTTATTTACAGCAAAAGTAATGCAACAGTAAAAGTGCTAATTTTGCAGAAAATTGGTACATCCTCACTTCGTTGTGAAGTATTGTTAGGAATGTAACTTATATTGACTTATTAGTTAGCCAAGTTATCTCGATTGCTAGTAAGCCGTTAGTGTTAAATCATACTGCTTGATCAGAATGACATAATATTTGAGTGGTTTTGAAACTTTGATTTTTCTGAAATTGTGTTATACCTTGAAAACGGAAAATGATTCAAGCTTAAATGACACTTTCCAAGTGTCGAGGGAAATTTAAGCAAACTTATTTTAAGTGTTGCTTCATAAAAAATGCACATCAGTATTTTCTCTAGGGTAAACAGAGATGTTGTTGGTAACCCAAGATAAAACCTAGATGAAGAAGACAAAAAACAAAACCAGACAGTCTGGCTATAAATGAGGGAAAAAGTTTGATATGTTGTGATTATTACTTCATGTCAGTGAGGATTGACCATGTTTGTTCTGAGACTAAAACAGCTGACTGATTCACTCAAAACTGATTCGCAGTAGGTGTTTCTCTCTGTCCTTGTGTGCCTCAGCTCTTTTAGAAAATGGCAAAAAAGAAAACACGTCAAGTGTAAAAACTTGACATATAAATATATTTTCCCTCTTTACATTTTCTCCATTCCCATCACCTTTATCTGATACACATTTTCAAAATAAGCGTTGAAACACAAGTAAGAATGCAGATTAGAGGGAGTGCATGACCTGTTTGTTTACTGAGCTAACTGTGTTAGATGAGCCAGTTTAGAGGGAGGCTTTTATCTCTGTGTGGAAAACAAGAGGTGTTAATACAATGCTGAATAATGAAGGGAAAATGACTTTGAGAATCAGGAAGTCCTTCACCATTAGTGTTGAACAACTCTCAGCGGCTCTCAAGCAATCAAGCAATGGGATTTACAAAAGATTTTAATTTGAATGCATTATCCAAACTCCTTACAGACCAAAAGGCAGGCAATTGCTCTGACAAAAGATATGCACTGATAAGTTTGAAGGTCAACAAGCTGCTACAGTTGAGATATCAGCAGCTGGTTTATACTACTAGCACCCAGTCACAGTAAACTACAATACACACTGAATGTACGAATACAGATTAGAGGGTGACCAGGTGGCATAAACACTATCAAACACTAAAACAGAATGTACAATTAGCCTTTTTCACTCCTCATCAAAGTTTACGATCAGTAAGATGCCTCTGTTTCATCACACAGTTGAAACTCACATGGCTCACAATTTCCAAATGCCATGAAGGGGAACAGCTAATGAGGCCCTACGTAGAGAATAAAAGGGGGATTAATGAACAACACAGTTTGAAGAGATGAGGCAGCCATTGCCCAAACCCTTTACAGTGTATGCATATGGTAGGTGAGAATATTCTGAGGCTTTCACACGTCGCCACAGTATTGAATGGTCTGTGCTGCGCTTGGAGGAGCATTCTGCTGATGGAATCAAAACCCCTTTCACAGATTCAAATGAGGTGCACTCAGCTGTGATTGGTATTGGAAAAGCATTTGTCGGAACAGAGGCTCACAGAAGGCTTCTTAAATACAAGGCAATCACAGTGTCTAACGCAGAGACGAGGCGAGAGGTGTGCCTGGACTGCAGAGTGGAAAACAGGACAAAGGATTATGATGGTAATAAGCAGTAAACCAAAACAAAGTCATCCCCTGATCCCTCATTCTCTCTCTCCCTCTGTCTCTGTCTGTGTCGACCTCTCTCAGCCCTAAATCCTCTAACACGCTCTTTCAGTCCTTCCCTCCCTCTCCCTGCTTCACACTCACCACATATTGACAGGGCCCATTTTTTCACTGTGCCTGAGCTACAATTTAAAACTCATTTCTCATTATTTGCGGTGAATCCTTACACATACAATTTCTAATCTGTCGAGGCCATGATGGCTGCTGGCAGAAGCAGAGACTCTTTATGCAGATGCCCGGCTGTACACCTATACGCAATGTCAACTCTTGCACACCCGACTGGCCTTATTTTATTACAGGCGTCAGCAAATCTGCATGCCGTCAACTGTGAACCTTTGTGCTAATGTCTTTTTTTCCCCCTACTTTAGCTGGGCTTGCGGTGCACAGACTGAATACATTTTTGCATTCCAGTGATAACATGCAAGTGCAGATCAGAAACTATTTCCAGCTCACAAGCTTCAAGAGATACCGTCATTTGACAGACCTGTGATGTAAAATGCACAGGCTGGAGACATAAAAGATAAGGAGGAGGATGAGCTTGGGTAGCTGAGTTGGGAGACAAGTTTACAAACCTCTAATTTGGCCTCTTTAATGAAAGGTTGTCAGGACTTCACTATGTCCCAAAGTGGCTCCCCTCCCACTTTTACACACATCTTTGATAAATACTGGAAGGTTATATGTGTGCGTTTGTTTGTGTGGATGCCCGTGTGCAAGAGGAAGGGGGCTAAGGGACAGAAGAAGCCATTATTATGCCTCCAACAACAGCAGTTGGCAGCGGAGAAAAGAGAAGAAAAGAAGAGAGAAGATTGTGTGTGGAATTGTCCAAGTGTGGCAGTAGTGGTCCTCAGTCACTTTATCAGTGCCATAGCAGAGCGTTTTCCTCCCATCTATCTGCGACCAGCGACTACTTTTCCGCCCTCTCAGAGCAGGAAAAACACTCGGTCTCTCACCATGGATGGCTCAACACAATCAGCAACCCCCCCACCCCCCACCTACCCTGTTCACGCTCTCTCTTCACTCAACATCACTCTTTGTCTAAATGCTTTTTTTTTTGCTTTTTTTTTCCATAGCTCAATCCCATCATATTTGTAGAAGTGCAGAGTACTGAAAAATTGCTACACTTCACCTCCTCTGCACATTCTATTTCTAACTGTTCACTTAACACCAGGGTTGGGTGTAAATACCACACCGTGTCTACTTACTTAAAGGATTTCTTAGAGAAGGCTGTGAGTGTGTACGCACAATGTGTGAATTTATCTGAAATGCAGTTAAAGCATGTGGGACTTTTGCCCAGGAATTACACTGCATAGATCTGTAAAATGATAATACTGAAATGTAGAACCTATAACTGACAATGTCTATGCTGTCTGATGCCTGTGATTTCTGCCTGTAAATATTATCAAACAAACCAGGTAGTATGTCATATTCATTATATTAGTTTTAATATTTTTTTTCTAAGTAAAGATCAATTAACTTCACATTATAATGCTTTAACATCTGGTCTTATTAGCACTAGCTAACTTTTTTTTATTTACAATTTTCTCTCTAATTCAGTACTTCTTTTATTAGATCGAGTAATTGATTGTCTTATTTCATATCATTAGTGAATACCTTGTGAATTCAGAAGCACAACACATTGTCACCTCAATTTTTATGCCACAGAGATTAACAACAATGACCAACAACATTAACAAAATGAGCAATTGTTTGTTTATCTGTGGCGATAGAAGCATTAGACAACCTTATGGGAACCGTAATCCTGGATATCTTACTTTGGACTAAAATATCTGAGAAATATTGATCTTCTTATCATAAAGGTTAAAATCAAAGATTTTCTAAATGTAGCTAATCAGTCTAAGTGTTTCTTGGTTTGATGGATGGACAAAACTGTAGATGGACAAAACTGACAAGGCCAAATCTCAACGTTATTAACATTGATTGAGATCTGCAGGATATAATGTATAGTTGAATATACCAATTTGGTCAGTTGAAAAAGAAAAAATAATGCGTGCATTTTCTGCGATTAGTGTGGAAATGGAACTGCATCAAGTGGCAGGTTTGAAAAGGCAGACTTTTTAAAAAGAAAAAAGCAGTGAGATTTCTAAAAATCTGCTCAGCATCAGTTTGTCAATGTTGCCCAAAGCCGCACACTAAAACAAACTATAACAAAGAATGTGATGAGCTCGAGTGGATAATTGATCAGGTTGAAATTACCAATGGATTTCTGCAGAACTTGCGTCTAAAAAAATCTATTGTGCTTCAGGTCATCCATTTGGAATCATAGAGGTATGAAATATAGTGAAATGGGTATAGAACACAGTCTTAATAATATGTTTACACTTCACTCGTCTTTCCATTGATTTCCACTCATAGTGTGCACCACCTGATGAGCGCCACCTCCCTGAAGGACTTCAGTTAGTTTTAGAATCAGCACAAGCATCTTAGAAGAAACGGTGACACAAAAGTTGTTATAAATGATAATTTTATAGATTTATTATCGTATATATGAACTACATAGAAAGATACACAATTTTATTGAATTGTTATTAGATTATCCAGTTGTTTATGACTGCTGTGGAATTACTGTGTGTCTGTGTTCACGGGCATGTTGTGAATTGTACTTTCCTCCGTTAACCGTCATCTTATTTCATCTATGTGCAAGCCAGCGTGTTTGTGCCTGTGTATCTATCTGCCGCACTGTCTGCCTTTTAAAGAGGCTGTGAATGATCTTATTTAGTGTGCACTGATTGCTGCTTTAACCTGGCGGCCACGCTGGCTGCTGCTGCATTAATAATCGTGGGGAGTCAGGAGAGCTGGCGAGGCCCGCACCTTGTTCACCGCTCGCATGCTTGCTATCTCCACGGTACCAAGGAAAGAGCCAGCAAACAGCAGGGGAAGTGTGGCGGAAAATTACAGTCTTCACATGCCAGCCAGTAAGGCTGCTGCTACTGTTTGGTGGGGGCCAGTGCTGTGTGAAGAAGACAGTGGAATCGTGAGGATGTTTTAGTGTATTATGCCTGTGTGGGATAGAGGGATGTTGTGTGTCTGTGTGTTCTTCTACTTTTCATGTTTGAATTGATGATCGGTTGCCCCATCTTCTTGAAGAGGCTAGTTTGACATAGTTTTTATATTTGAATCAGATTAGTGGGTCTTTGATGTTTTGGGCGAGGTCCAGCCATCATAACCCTCACAGGGTCATCGATCTGTTCATTTGTAAATAGATGTATAATCTTGTTTGTTGGCCAGTGGGTGTCTGTATCCTCATGTGTGATATTTGATGGAGGGGGTCAAAATAAGCAAAGAAAAGTAATGTATGGCAACAAAAGAGTCCACAAAAAGACCTCCTGTGTGTCAGTATTAACTAGATGGGTTGAAACTGCTGCCCTTCTTAAGTGTGGCCAACACTTCCCTCTTTCAGTCCCCTCAACACAACGTTTTGATTGGTTGTGTGAAGATTAAAGCTTTGCACTCACTGCCAGGGAGAACAGTATAATTGATATTTCAGCTCTGGGCAAACTTGCTCTCATAGGCCAGTGGCTGTTTCAGCAGAAAATTAATGTTAGCACAGCTTGGCGGCAGAACGGTCGGCATGTTTCAGGAAATATACTCTGAGTTGGGTCTCTCTGGTCTACTAGTTTTTCTGCTTCAACTCTGTGCATAAAATGAATATCCTGTACTTGGAAAATGGGTGTTGCCTTTGTGTGCAGGCACACAAGAACATTCAAGTGTTTTACAGCAAATAAAGATCTGCACTAATAGTAACACAGTTCAAAAAGGTTGATGCTTTACTAGTTCTGTGGTGCAGGCGATTTTCATAATGACTTTTCACAAGGCACAAATCTTTCTTTTATAGCACAAATCTTTCTTTTATAGCTTTCACTTTTGTCACTTTTGATCTTGTACTGACCGAATGTTTCAGTACGTTTTAAGATGTCAAGTGCACTTCAAAAAAGAATGCAGTGAGAGTCAGACAAGGATTTGATCAGTCCCGCTGCCTCTCTGCAATTTCAAGTTGCTCAACAAAGACGAGCATCTCTTGTCTACTTCATTAGCACATGTGTCATTCAGCCACTCTGAAGAACATAAAAATCGACCTAGCATGAAACAACGCCAGAGTCATCGTTCCGATAGCTCCCTCATGGTGCACTTGTCCTGAATGGGCCATTTAAGTGGACACAGGGGATTAGGCAGATGATGGCAGTGGAAGTCCTCATATTGGTGCAGTGTGACTCGGACCACATTAACACAACATTAGTCTCATTTCCATTCCGACCGCGTGTGCTTTCACACAACACTGGAGAGCATTGGCAAAATCATTGTGACCTGCACACTCCAGCCTTTCATTTCCTGTCGCCATTCAAGCCCTTCCTTATCTCTTTCTTTCTCTTTATGCTCTTTCGTTTTCATTCTTGCCCTTACCCTGCTGTTTCCTTTTTTACTGTCCTTACCCCTGCACACCTCATTCTCTCCCCTCCATCCTCCCTTTCTCTTTCTTCCTCTCTTGTTCCACATCAGCAGCTGGGTGAAGCCTCTTCCCGTCACGCTTGGCCGCACTCCCCTTAATTACCATGTATTCTTCTTTAGCTAATAAAAAACGCTGATGAAACCGATTACATGGCAGCAGAGCTTTGTATAGAGTTGGATTTAGGCACGGATGGAGAGTGAGAGAAGAATAGCAAAGAGAGGGACCCTGAAAGAAGAGAAAAAAAAGAGAAGAGACAGAAGACAAGAGAAAACATCAGACAAAAAGGATTGAGTCAAATAAGAAGAGAAGGATGAGAGGAAAGAAGACAGAAAAGGGAAAAAAGAAATAGAAACGGAGCACGGAAATGGGGAGGGGGTGGGGGGAGGATACGGATGGTATGGCCAGTAACCCGTTTGTTGTCTTTGTTGTTGTTTGGGTCAGAGATGTTTTAGGCCCTGAGGGAACTTCCTCATCTTATCACAGTGAGCAGACGGCTGGCACATCTTTCTCATTACTAGCTTCTCTGTTATAGATTACTCCTGCCTTACTCCTCTCCCCAGCCACAGGCTGTCTGTGTTACCGTCTACAGAGCCACGTTTGCACCAAACGCAGTTTGAACTCCTGAATATAGACTCTGCCATTTAATTTTCCTTTCATGAGAATTAAGACACTCAGTCTATCCATGTAATTGTGGTTTCTACTGCAAGTAACTGTGGCTTGGAGGAGAAATGAATTAAGCTTCTTGCTTGATTGAAAAGACTTCAGGAATAAGATTAGTAGCGTGTTCATGATATGTTCTTTCTCTGTTACTTCATATGGTTTCAAACTCATCTGGATGAAGTACAGCTTTTAATCTTTCAGATTTGATGCTTAAGTGCCAGTGTGTAAAATGTACATTCCAAACAGTTTCAAATTGTGTTGGTTGTACAGCAGCACCTAGGATACCTTGAACTTGCTAAATTTGATATATGATGAAGGTCAAAACTTTTGCATGCTTGAAAGATTGGGTTACAATCATGAAAAATTAGCTGCTACAACAAAGTCTGCTGAATGTTAATCTGAGAGAGATTTTAAGTTTATTACTTTCAAAGCACATTCTATTTAAGTGTCACTTAAATACCCCATGATAAATTATGATATGTTTATCAATGTTTATCATCTTCAGTGTTAAGTTTCAATGTGTTTTTTTTCTTCATAAATGTTAAATATGATGGTTGGGAATTTTGTTGCAAACCTTCGACCACATAACTATCTTGCGCCTCCAAATGATTTCCTAGGAATCTCCCCAGTTAGAACTGTAAGGCTATCTTCACCTCTAAAATGTCATCATATCTAGTTATCTTTCTTTTCTTCTCGAAAACACTTTTCTTTTTACAGGCTAGCTGGAATTGAAGGGGAACTCCGGTATTTTTAAACCTAGACAAGGTTTAAAAATACCGGAGTTCCTCTTTAAATAGACAAATCTAAAGTATCATAATACAGATTATTGATCACAGGAGGGAGAGCTGCAGCCTTCCAGGTCCCTGTGTGTTTGTAAGGATCTGGGTTAGAATGTGGACCAATGATAACAGCCCATTGAACAGTGTTAATATTGGATCAAATCTTAGTTTTTCACCTTTCGATAATTATTTTACTGTTAGGTCAAACCTAAATATTAACATGCATGACTGACAACGATGAAAAATTTTGAAAATTGACAGTTTCGTACTATTACTAGTTATTGCTGGGGATATGCTGCCATAAGTTATTGTTCTAATACGGAATTCTTTAGCAACAAAGAATCAATAAAACATTTCAGTTAGCAACTTAGATCAGTGATGTTGTGTTCTTCACAAACTGACAAATAATTGTGCACAAAAATGTAACTCATGTTATGCAATTTTACCACAAAATGTTATCCTTTTGATACATAATAGTACATTTGTTATTACTTTTAAACATTAATTTAGTTGACATAATTATTTTTATACTTAAGGAAACAGAGATAACACAATGGTAATAGTTTTAAAATTTTACAAAATATCCATTGAAGTTCAGAAATGTTTTCTTATATTATCATAAAGTAGTCGCGTATTATCAGAGGCAAATACAACAGCATCATTATATCGGCCTTGAAAATGAACCATTTGCCACCTTCTTTGCTGCATAATCTGAGTCAACATGTCAGAAAACAAACTAAGACCCTTGTACTCTCTACAAATATTCATATTCTAGTCCCTTAAGCAATAAATAGGGCCACACAAGGACTATTGATGCACACAGATGCTTGACAACACGCTGTGTCATTACTGCTTTGTTGTCCTATTTCACGACCCCTTTTCATTGAATATGGAAGCCCTGTGAGGCATCCTCCACATTTACATGTTAATGTTTCCAATTTGTAAACATAAATTGAAAATGTCAGAAGCTCAATAGCTAAATGGAGATAAGTAAATACATTACTGACGCCAGGCCACTTAAAGTTGGACACCCATTCTCTACAAAAGGCGAAAATTATTTGTGGGGACGAGGGAGAAGAAGACAAAGAGGGATAAGAAAGAGAAAAAGAGGGCAGGGGCACTTTAATTCGCACAGCACGTACTTGCCAAGGGGGTGAGACGATTAGGTTTGTGATGAGAGGCAGCAGTGTGACGGAGAGGGCATGGAGGGTGTCAGGATGAGGAATATGTGAAAGGGAGAAGTATCTCCCTGTGCTTTTAGAATCCCACACAAATATGTGCACATGTACACATTTGTTTGCGTTTTTTTCTTTTTTTTTTTCAACAGAAACACACATTTACATTAACTTATGCATAGTTTTGCCCACATGAGTGCACTAGAAATGTTCACTGTTTATTGTGTTCACTCTGTTTCTTCCAAACACACACAAAGACTTCCCTGACTACACAGTCAGAGTCAGTGCAGTCAGCACCTGGCTCCCCGAGCTGCACTCACATTCATCACTCAGTCGTAGGCCTGACAGAACCCTTTGCCCCATAGGCCATGAATCCACACAAGCACACAAGCATACACACCCCTTTTTACTTTAACATACAAGAGCAGATAAGAGAAGTAGATGAAGGAGGCAAAATCCATCAAGCAGGAAAAGTAGTTTTAAATTTATACTTGTCTGACCCAGGTTTTAGAGGTAAGACTCCCTCAAAAGCTTATAACAAAACTTTAGGAGTTCTCAACAAAAGTGCCAAAATATGTTTTTCTCTCTGAATACCTATATATTTCGAGGTGGTTTTGGAACCACAAGAGCCTCCAACCACAAGAGTGTCCCAATGTCATTAATATATTGAATATTTTAAGAAATTATTTTAAAAACTTACAGTGCAATTTTATGTGAGTTGCTATCCACTACAGTTACTGATATGAGTGGTGGTTGGTGCTTATCTGCCAGAAGAAGAGGGGACAACAAAGTGATTAAATTAAAAGTGCGCAGCAGATAGTGGAAAGTGAGACGTAAATAACATTTTTGTGCATTTAGGAGTCATGCGGTTTCTGGATATACCGTAATTGATTATTTGCTCAAGATGTTTCCATTATACAAATATTCTTCTTTATTTATCTAGGTTTCCTCCAGTTGTTAGGTGTAAGGAGAAAAGGCACAAATGACTTTAGCTATTTTATCCCACAATCAACTTTGGTCATTCAACAGCTCAGAATCTTTTTTTCGCTGAAAATGCAAAATTAAGAAGAGCAAACAACTTTTATTTTTGTTATATTTATTATTAATAAAAATATTCAGATTCAATTGAGGGAATGGGATAACATACAGAACTACTAAAATGGTAAAATATCACAGTGATGTAGCAAACAATATCAGCAGCTGATCTTAAGTTCAGACACTTGTGCAAATTTTCTTTTTTTCTTCTGAGTTCATAAAATTCTCTGATTTATTGTGGAAGTCAGGGACCACTAAAGAAAAATCCATGGGAGTGACACACATGGAGAATTCAAATAAGCAGGGGAAAATTAAAAACAGAAGAATATGGTAATACCTCAATGAAGCACGGCATGACTTTATATCCAAAAGCAATCACCTCAACATGAAAGTCTGATTAACTTACTTTTTGTCATAGTGGGAGAGTTGAGACGAAACAATACAAACATGAAAGCAAAACCATGTGAAATTCATTAATAGATATAGCTGATTTTTTAAAATATGAAAAAGCTTAATAACAGCATTCACTTTTTACAAGGTTAAATAGTGGGGGAGATGGGACTCTACTGGACCAACACAATTGTTCATAGCCACAGGTGAGACACTTAAGTGGATGCTATAAATCCTCTAGTGACAGAGGTCACATCCTCAGGTCTGTGTGTCCAGGATATGCAAGCCTCTTCTGCCTCTGTATCAACCCACCTGCAAAAAATGATGGGCCCAGACTGATGGAGTTTTTTACCAGGTGGCAAAGAAAAAAAAAAGAACTCTGAGGGGCTTTTGAGGCAGAACAAGGGACTGAGGAACATGAGGAAACAATAGAAAGGGAGAGGCAAAGGTACGTGAAGTGGGGAGAAAGCTTGGAAATGGATGATAAGTGGGAAATCTCTCAATATCCTAAAACCCTTATAAACAAAACATAAGATGCAGCTATTAATCTTTCTTTAGTCATTATTCTTTTTAAGAAAGTCACCATTACTGATAAGAGTGTTGCAAATGCAGAGTAGGACCTAATCACTAATGCAAAAGTAAACTTATTGTATCTTAGAGGAAGCTGCAAGTCTATATTACAACCTTGCAAATTGATTAGTTTTTGGGATATATAGCGTAATGTCTTTCTCTCATAAGATAAACATTGCATGAATTTCTTTCTTTCTTTTGTCAAATTTCAAAGTGATGAATCACCATAGTTTCTATGATTACATAGGGCATGCTGGGGATCAAGTGGGAGCTGGATTGAAGAGCTGAAGTATCCAAAGACAGTGATTGATATACAGTAATATTATTAATTAGAATTATTACCTATGAGGCACCACTGAGTTAATAACTAAAACCCAGTATCAGTCTCAAAATATATTGGTCTGTACATGTCAATCTGGGAGAGATATGACACATACAGAGCACATGTGAAGGTTAAGAATCCGAGCACTGGCATTCGCAACCAGCAGTTCTGACAGTGAAATGTACACAATGAACGCAAAACAACTTCTCCTCTTGAAACATAGTCGGCAATCCAGTTTCCCAAATGTGTTTGTAGGCCTATGTATTGTTTCATTCTGATGATTACAAAGTGTAAAGGAGAAAGGTCATTTTCACAGATGGCAACATTTAAAAATGAGCTTAGAACATTACAAACTGAACAGTTCCTCTGTGCACTGTAACTTGTACTTATTTCAGTGTCTGTATATGAAGATTTTAAGTCTTTAATGTTATGTTTAAAGTTTTAATGGCTCTATATATTTACATTTTAGTACATGGTTAATACAAATGAATTAACAGAGTATCATTCATATTTGATATTATGCTATTGATTCTAGAATGTACGGCACTGTGTACTGTATTTTTTGTGATTTTTACTGAGACATTTTTTCCACAAAAAAGATTTTTGAGAAAAAAATATTTCACTGTATGGAACTTGCGCTAATTGAGTAGTTTCTCTTTGTACCTCTGACACTTTTTAACATCTGTTTAAATGAGTTACAGTGCCAATGGAAGAGTTACTACAAACAGGAGTAGACGGTTGAGTTTTTCAAAAGTCAACTAAATCCCCCAAAAGACCTGCTGTAGATGCTGAGAAGGAACAAGACAGAGCAGAAGGTGTAGGAAGGTTAAATCAAGTCTTCCCTTTATTCTGATGGGGAATGTCAGATCGAGCTTGGAGCGCTCACAAGGACAAACCAATGATATAGAGAATCCAATATTATTTGTGTTCTGTTGCTACCAGTCTTTGGAAATGGGTCAGTCCTAGAGGGCTTGAAACAGTCCTGTGTCTAGTTAAGGTCCAGTCTTTGGTGTAAATTCCTTGAGCTCTCTAGAAGAAGGATTCTGGTCGAGAAATAATGTCGAGTTCAATCTTGCGAGATCTCATGGCACGAGATCTTGTCACACCCCTACAAGAAAGATATTTCATTGCCATATTGAGTGGAATCCAAAATATCTACAACAATGCTAAGATATTTCACTTCTGTTCTCAATTCAGTAGTATTTCTTTTTCAAATAAAATAAGTAAATGTACATGGTATAATAATTGTCAGTTTTCACAAGATTGTATACCACTAAAGTGGTGTTTATGCTTGCAGCCCCTTTAATGTATACAAGCCAAACTGGCAATATAAAGTACAGTAAACATACAGTAAATACAGTAAAATTATTTATGTTCCTGCTTTGTTACAGCATGTTTTAGTAATTTTGTGAGCCAGTTTGCAAGGTCTCTGATGAGAAACACCACAAGGGGTATTCAGGCTGGTGATTTTTCTTTAGAGTCTCTTTGCAGACTTCTGACTGATTTGTGACTTTGATTGACACTCAGGGTTTATTCTCAGAATGACCCTGCAGGCACAAGAAAAATTACTCTGTTTCTGAAAAGTGGTGTTTCTTCATTTGTCATACATTGGTGCTAAATGTATAATCTAACCACAGATAATGTAGATAATTAACTATCAGTCACATTCAAATAATTCAAGTTCCAGCCATTATTACAAAAAATATCAAGATATAACTCATACCACAAACTTACTTTGCACAAATATAAGCAGGTCTTTCCATTCAAATATAAGTATTTGAATTTCCCACCCATGGGGTATTCTCTAGATTAATTGTAAGATTCTTCAATTGTCTCCTGTATAACTGTTGAAATTTAGAGAAAGCATACACCTGGGCAGGTTCACAGCCAATACACCTAAAATAAAAACATATGAGATAAAGACTTTTTAACACAGCTTAAGAATGAACTGGATACATTCAAAAGGAAAATCACATTATGGAGCTAATCTTTTTTTGGCATGTAGACCTTTCAAAGGAATCCAAAAAATTGTATAATCAGATTCACTAACAACAACATTCACCAAGGTTACATGTACCAGGTTTTTTATTTATTATTTAACTTTATTAGGTGCTAAGCCAAGTGTGTTTTGATAGTACTCAAAATAAATTAATGGGGAAAAAAACAAAAACATACGGTTTTACCCATAGACAGTATGGCTCTAATGCTTTTGAGGTCAAAAGCTAGAACTTCTCCTCTCTTCATCTGACACAAAGGGAGGTGGTCGAGACAGCAAACATATTGCCAAAGTTGACAACTAAGGTCAGTGCATATAAAAATCTTGTCTGCAAGGACAAAGTCAGAATCATTGTTCAATAGAGTGAAATATGTAGAAAACCTGTGTTTTCATCTTCATCCACCTCTGTAAAGAGTCACACAACCACTGCAAGTTTAAGGCTGATATCAGTTGTTAAGGCAATTTGACATATGACTGTAAGAAAAAAAAAAAAAGTAAAGAAACTGACTATACTGACTTTATAAAAATTTCAAGAAACAAAAAGCATGCTTTTGTATTAATTTACGATGTGCAAACCTCTTAATGAACTTCCATGTGCCGGCTGCCTCCTCCTCGTACTAAAAGCTGAAGGCATGGTAGCAGCCAAGTAGAACAACTAATGCTGATGGAAAATAAGTTCTCTTGTGGCTGGATAATGATGTTGCCTTCCGTGGTCAGTATCCATTCTCTGACTGGAGAAGAGAATCTCCTGGAAAAGATACCAGCACAGCAAATTATCAGGGTTATGATGGACTACATGTGAAAGCTACTATCAATAACTGTAAACAAAATGGTACTTATAGCAAACAATGAAGCTTGATATTGTGGTTAGAGAACTTAAAGGTGGTGTTGTAATGATGCAGCGTGACTTCACAGCACAAGGGTTCCTGGTTCAAATCCCTTCTGGTGCCTTTCTGTGTGGAGTTTGCATGTTCTCCCCATGTATGCGTGGGTTACTCCGGGTACTCCGTCTTCCCCACACCACCCAAAAAGATGCATGTTCAGTTAATTGGTGACTGTAAATTGTCCCTAGGAGTGAGTGTAAGCATGGATTATTGTTTGTTTCTGTCTGGCCCTGTGATGGACTGGCAACCTATATACAGTACATTCATCCATTCACAGACAAAATACACTTTATTATGAATTTCATCATGGTAGTGACTGTCATACCCACAAGATAGAGGCTTCTCAACTTCTAGGCAGAGGCTCTGTGCTCTCTGCTAATCTATTTTTTTGCAATTTAGAAAGGGGCTGGTCTGCAAATACCTGCCAGCAGCAATGAATGCTTAAGCTGTAGAATGAAAAAAAATACATACTGCAATGTTATTATATGCAACTTTCCCTTGGGGATTTTCATATTTATTGAAGTTTCGTCAAAGCTTACATGCATATATGTAATCATATAGACATATAAGATGATCCTTGAGAAAAATAAAGCTCAGTGTGCTCTTAAGAGATGTGGTGCACCTCTTCTTTTCCTTGCCTCATAGTTTGTTTGTCTTCATACAACAAATTGTGTCTTGTTTCCATGGTGATCTCCCAAATGTTTTTTGTGACTACATAGTATACTGCAGTAGATTTCACATACTGTAAATAGCACTGCATTCAACCACAGGAATTAGCTGGTGGCATATGTATGAAGAATGTGATTCCAACCACGTGTCTTTGAAATTAATCATGTGGCTATACCCAGCAAGGGAGGATGTATTGTGTATTGATCT
Source organism: Leuresthes tenuis (assembly GCF_036924035.1). NCBI lineage: Eukaryota > Metazoa > Chordata > Actinopteri > Atheriniformes > Atherinopsidae > Leuresthes > Leuresthes tenuis. The sequence goes on from NW_027325356.1 coordinate 12,297,410, forward strand.
ATGTTATGAGAACCCAAAGTTCTGTGTATTTGGCAATGACTAGGGTTTAAGTCACAATCTCAGCTTGCATATCTTTATTATTCTGAACTTGACAGTTTCTTTATTGGAAAGTTGTTGCAGACACTTAGCACTCGTTATGGAAGGCAGTTGTCATCTCACAATAGTGTGACGAGTGACAAGTTGTTATTACTCTGAGAAATGAAACATTGTTTTATAGAGAAAAACTGACAAAAGCTATATTTTGGAGCATGGCTGCTTACATTATCGAACAACATCAAGAAATTGGCAAGAACTTTACTTGGGGACAATCTCAAGTTGTTAAACGTACAAATTATTACTTACACAGAGTAATGTTATTGTGTAAAGGAAATTATTAAATATATATAGCAATCCCAAGAGAGAGCAACATCAAGAAAAAAGAACATGAAAACCCAGTGGTAATTGGCAGTGGGGCTGTGCCCTACCGCACTGGCAGAGTGGCTCCAACAGATCCCGCGACCAACTCCAGGAATTTCTGCTTAGAACAACATGGTCTAAGGAACAGTTTAGATACCACGTCGAACCCTCAGGCTCCTAAGCCTCTGGTAGATCAGTCAAGCTTGTGAGGACAACCGCCTACAATGGAACAGGTGGGAGGGTCTTTTTTTTTTTTTAAATATAGAGTAACAGTGTAAAATGTCTTGAGACTTCCCTCATTTATTTATTCATTGCCAGTAAAGAGGTATTGTGATTTATTGTGACATGTGCAAACATATATGGAAATAAAGTACATCACGCAAAAACACAAAAATAGAGTTTATACTAGTTAATTCTATCAAGCTTGGAAGTCATTATTTTGTATAATCAGCTATATTCTTCAATACAACATGAATCTAATTACATAAGCTTTCTTTTTATTTGTTTAGTCTTCAAAAATAGTTTCCAGACTTTTTAAAGTACATTCCATAATGATCACATGTTTCTTCAATAATGGTCAGTAATGTTTTCATTAAGACTTTAAGGCTTCTTGACAGCCATCCCTCCATGGAGACCATTTCTGACGAGGTTTCAGTGAACAGTGGATGGATCAGTTGAAGGGCCATATGCATCTCAGGTCCTGGTCCTGTGTTGTTTTTTTTTTTGTTGTTTGCTTTCAGATACTGTTCATAGTGCTAATAGTTGTCTTTTTTCCCACCTCTTTTGTCTACCAGTTGTCCAGCTTTCTCTGAGTTTTTGAGGCATCATAAGAGACACCATAGTGAGATATGCCAAGTTTTTGACTAAAACTTTTATGGAATCACCATGTTAGTGCACATATACTTTTATTGTTTTTCAAAATGTCTCTGTCAAAGAAATGTGAATAAATTAAGTCTCTGAGACGCACTGCTAGTTTACTTAAGGTACAATTCATAATATGTTCTTTGCTACGTTCTGTGCAAACGTACTTCTGTGTGACTCAACATTGGTTTATCACTTGATTTATAGTCTTTTTTTAAGGTTGAATGACTTATGTGTCACTATAAATATCTTTTTCTTTTCTTTAGCTTTTCTTTTCTGTTTCTGTTAACAACCAATGGTTAAAAATAATGCACAATGCTGTTTTGATTTCACGCTCAGAATAAATTTTGTTTTGATATTCTTAATTTAGACTTAATGCTCATGAAACATAATTCAAATGTGGCAACAAAGCTTTTGGAAAAGAGATTGAATGTCCAAGACTGTACTTCTGCTCTTAAAAATTTTATTTAGTTTGATACAACCATGCCCTCTGTTGTCTCTTTATAAACATCTGCTTGATAAGTCTCAAAGTGGCGCTGCACTTCTTAATCTTGGGAAAAATTCACAGATTTTTTGATTCACTGCATGTAATCTCATAAGCTCCCAAGAGACACTTTACCCTTTTCAAAGTAAATCCAGTCATTAGGGCATTTTCCTTCCTACAGCTGGCTGGAAGTAGAAATAATATAATTTATTTAAAGAGTCATCATTAAATAAATTTGGAGCTGTGATTATTTTCTCATTTAATCTTTTAGTTTAACACAAAGAGATGTCTTCAGTCAGTAATGCTGAGAGAGCAGAATGCATGAAACCTTAACTGAAGTTCAATTTGCAAACTAACTGATGGATTATTGAGTTACCTGGAAGTTACACATTTTCTTATTATCCATCCATCCATTTTCTATACTCGCTTAATCCAACTCATGGTCGTGTGGGGGCTGGAGCCTATCCGGGCTGTCATTGAGCGAGAGGCAGGGTACAACCTGGACAGGTCACATTTTCTAATCAAATTAACGGAAATCAATCTTTAAAAGTTTTGGCAACTCCTTTTTGAGTTTCACGATTAATCGATATTATACATCAACATTTTTTTTATAAGGAAAACCACATTGAAGACAAGCCTCACCTATATGGTGCAGTGTTAGCAAAAGGAAATTCTCCTTTTTATGATACATTAGACCTTTTCTCATAGTGCAAGCTGAGAAAATTGCAAATGTGTATGTATGTGAGTTTTTCCCCTAAAGAAGTGCATAACTGTGCTCATTTGAATGTGTGTTCTTGTGTGTAGATTGCAGAATTAATGGACGTTCCAGTACATTTGGTCTGACGCCAATGGGCCCAATTGCTTAGCATGCCTGCAGGACATTAATTGATGACCGGGTTACGCTTCCTAATAAGTGTCATAAATAACAGTTTAGCAAGACGAGGGGGAAAATCTCAAATGCATTAACCACTGCGTTGACATCTTAATGGAGATTCAACTGAGATGTGATCAAGTGAAATCCGTCAAGTAGGAATGCATTAATGTGGGGCTGAACCCTCTGCTATGGAAACTAGTGATGGTAATGATGGGAGTGGGACAGACCAGCTTTACTGCTGCTCATGTGTCACACACAGCGGTAATGGACAGCCTTGTCAACATCCTCATCCCTACTCACACATGGCCCTCCACCAACACAGCTGTTGAAGATCTGTCAAACCTCTGTGCAAGAGAGCCACACACACCTCCCAAAGCCACTGATGGAGCCAGTAAAAACCATGGGCCATGGACTGGCAGCATCATTGATTTTATTCTCAAATTATTGTTGAGGATGTACTATGCCGTGCATACCAATAGCGTGACTTTTTTCAGGCAGGCAGACAGGGTAGTCAAATTAGCCTCAGATTACCACATTTTTGTTGAGGGAATGGAAGTTAGAGAAGCAAAGGTTGGCAGCTATGTTTGGCGATTAGTTGATGTTCACACATGCACTCAAACACACACAGGCGAATATAGCCACAGTAAATTGAGGAAGAAAAAAAAAAAAACGCACCCACACACTTTGCCAGTGCTACCACTGTTTGGATGTGCAGCCAGAAAGCTCATCAGTGGAATTTCAGGTTTAGCCAACTGAGGGTTTTTCTGTGTAACCAAGCCTCAAATGAATGGAATGAAAAACCTCTGAGCTGCCGTGATAAAACTGTAAGTGGGACTCGGCAAAGGTATAAGCATTAGTCCCATGCAAGGCCTGTAATATATAAAACTGTAATATATACTTTGAGTGGCATGTGTGGGAGAGAGCCAGAGTATACATATGAGTTTGTGAATGCAGTTTTATCAATGTTTTCACATGGATGGGTGGTGTTATGAATGTCCAAAAATGCATGGTTGTTTACATTTGCATAATGTGAGTCCTGAAAGATTTTCTGAATTATTTATTCATTTTGTTGTCTCATTATCATCTTTTTTTGTCTTTCCTCCATCCTTTTGCTCTTTTTAATGCTTACACATGAAGACTTGCAAACTCCTAAATTACACACACACAGTTGGCTACTTTTTCCTTTTTTTAATGAAATTTTGCATTATGAAATTTCTGTTAAGAAATCAGTTATGGTAACAGTGCTTTGCCAGAGTATACTATTTTATTACCCTTTCTGTCAATTTCCTTGAATAGAGACAACTATTCAGTAATGTACCATTAAAGAAGTGCCATGCTCAGCGTTTTCAGCAGTTGTGGATGTGGTCTGTCATTAGCCTACATGCGGTCTTGACAGCTGCTTTAATAAAGGACTTCCCTCAAGTATATCAACTCAGGTATATCTTTTGTAAATGTACCAGTGTTTCAGATGTTAGTGGAATTGCTGCAGTGACAGCTTCTGTGTGCCTATGTGTGTATGTGCTAGCGTGTGTACGTCATAGTGAGGGTATGTGTGTCCTGTGTTCATGTAAATGCCTGTGGGGTGACAGTTCTGCTAACAGCTAGTAGGTAATTAGCATGCATTATTCAAATGAAAGACGGAGGGAATGAGGGTGGGGACCTGTCCACCTGGTTGTCAGCACTGGAATCCGTCTCGTTCAGCGCCACTTACTCCACACATTTAGAACATCAGAGCATTTCTCTTGTCAATGTATTACCCTCTTCTGAAGCGTGGGGATAATGCAGTTTTACAGGGCTCCATTAGGATGCAAGATATGATCGTAGTAAGCCAAAGTCAAAGACATTTAATCTTCAGATTGGAATATAAATGCCAGTGTTGCACTTTTACATTCAAGTCAAATCATGTCTATTTAACTGTGCTGAAATGTCAGTAAAATGATCTGACAAAGTGCTTAACAGAACTACAAAGTGCACAATTGAAAAGGCCTTCACATTAAGGGATGCTGTAATGAACACATTGACATTGCATGGAGAATGTAGTCTATGACATTTAAGTCCCATTCAAAGGAGCAGCATCAAGTGACACATAAACTGCAGATTATGTACCATCCTATCTAATCTAGGGCTACAGCAAATTTCTGATAAACTAACAATCAAAAACTTTTTTGTTTAATTTCTACAAATTTTGGTTAACTTAATGATAAATGATAACCATAACTTCCATGAATCTTTCAATCTGTACTCTGCCAATATTATGTTCATGAATATTTAACACAGTTACCTTCAAAACAACATTAATTTAAAGGGGCAGTGTGTAAGTTCTGCTGTTTGTCAGATTCTGTAATTTCCGAGTGCATTTAAACGGTATTCGCTAGATTTTGTAATTTCCGATTGCGCTATGAACGCAACACTCCGCGCTTAGGAGAAACTACGGTGGCCTGACGCTGCGTGCAGCACACACTACCCAACACATCCATCACTCAAATGTGTTGTGATGTCTTCTCCAACGAGTGAAACCACCTTCTCAAGTTCTGAGGTTACTTTTAGAGATATAAATTAAAAAATAGATGTTACATTTGGTTAGATGTTCTGTGAAAAGATAACTTATAGTGAATGTCACTATTAGTTATTCTGCATTATATTAGTGTTTTGTGGTAGCTACCTGCGTGGTAATAAAAGCTAATATTAGCTACGTAAAGCTAAAGACTTTGTATTTAGTCTGATAGCGTTAGCAGGCAACACCATTCACAAAGTGTAACGCCTGAATGGGAGACAGAGGTTAGAGAGAGAGGGAGAGGAAGCGGACAAGGAGGCAGAGCTGCTGAAGCAGGCAGGACGAGGTGAGGGAGAGGCAGGACGAACACAGCCGCTGTCTCACGTGAAGAGGAAGAGAGAATTGAAGATGATATCCGTAACATGACGCCGAGAATTTTCTGTCCAGCTAACAAAGCTACTTAGTAGTTTTGGCGCATGAAGTCACGCGAATCCACAGTTTTCAACAGGGACACAGAGAAAACGTTATGTTTGTTTAATCAATTCAGCCGATCTCCGTAACATGCATGAGCTACAGCCACCAAACAACATTTATCATTTACATGAGTAACACTGAGCTGAATTACCTTTCCAGCAGAAAAGAGGCAACTTCGGCATCACTTTTAAAGCCTTTCCTCCCAATCTGCAACCTTCATTTGGGAAAGGCAATGCCGATATTTACTTGCATTTTACCCTGTCCTCTGTCTCTAATCCTTTTGGACTCATAATTTTTTTGTTTCTTTGATGACGACTCATGGTCTTTAGAGGTTTGTTTTGCAGAACAGTAAGTGTGGTTCGCCATGTCTATTCAGATAACTTAACAAAATTGAAAAACTTCCAAAATATATTCCGACCACTTCCTCTGCTTCTACAACATCATATCCGGGTTCTTCTTCTGCAGCGGCGAATTGCGCTTGCGTCACCTTCTGTCCTTTCTAGGCCACTATAATCAATATGGAGACGCAAGTGGTGTGCTTCCGGGTAAGCCTTTGTGTAGAGCGTACCGAGATATATGTAAATAAAAAGGCGAAATCTATAGTAATAAAAACGTAACGACTCATTTCATAGGGTGACTATATAGCACTAACAACATAGTTCTATGTATCATATTCCAATTCTGTTAATAAATCACCATAATTATTACACACTGGTCCTTTAATTTTTTTTATTTTTCAAATTTGTCTTGTGAATATCAGATTTTCTTTTTACTGAATGAGCTGCAACTGTAAAACACAAACAAAAATGGTGAAAAAATAATAAAAAGAGTACAATAACATGGTGCACGGGTTGAGTACTCCACAGTCGTCAGTTGGGAGTTTGAAAGACAGAACTATGGAGTGTTTGTAATACTAAAGACTGTTTTGCTAAACCTGTTGAGGCCTGCAGGTGCAGTGGGGAGGCCCTTATGTGAAAATATACATCAACTGTTAAGACTTCTATTTCCACTAAATATCTTGTTAAAAAACTTTCATTCTGTCATGTTGACCCAAGCTGAACCAAACATCCACACAACTGGGTAGAGTTAGTTTGGGCTTAAATGTGCCACTGTGAAACTCTACTGTACTGTGCACTGTATTTATCACAGAAGACAAAAGTGGACCAGAATCCAGCACAATAATCATGTTATGCTGATTATCTTGATTTCATTATTTTTGAAGGCCATAATTGTTAACTACACAAAATTAAATTAGTCGGCAAGCTTTATGCATAAATGGCTTATCTACAACTTGCAAACATGATCAAAAGTTGTTGCTTTGCCATACTATCTATTTGCATTTGGACGCTTACAGTCTTATTTAAGTTTACACTGAATTTGTCTCAACAACAATTGATAATCATAAAATGACACTGATATTTACCAATATTTTGACATAACTCAGTATAAATGAAAGCAAACTGCTATCTTGTTGTTTTGTGGTCAGATGGCTACAGTAGGTTTTCTTTGAGATGTTTGTGCATAGCAGTTGAACTACTGCAGTAGGTCACTCCTGTTTAGCTAATAATACAGACCATCGTTTTTATTAGTTCTTATTAGTTCTCTGTTTAAAATATTTGCACCCTCTGGAAGATCTGTTGGGGATGAATGTAAACAGTGCGATGCATCAATGTGTGGTCTGATCACTTGAAATGAAAGATTTCATTTTCTGATTTCGAACACGCTAACAGAGCAGACTTTGCTGGGCCCGGCTGCTTGCCTGTGTTCCAAACTATTTGGATTCTGTCATTCTGCAGTGGGAAAGGTTCACGAGTTGAAATTATTCAAGACAGTTGCCAATCTTCCCAGGAGTGGGCATCCCAGCATGTTCACCCCACCCTCACACTGCGCAGTGCTCATAGAAAACCCAAAATATTCATTTTTCTTCATGATTTCCTAATGTTAAAGTTCATGGAAGGGTTGCCTTGAGAAAACTTCTCTTTTGAAAGACCATGGCAACACAGCTCACGTTTGCGAAGTTGCTTGAGAAGAAACCACAAGACTTCTGGAACAATGTCCTTTGAACACACAAGACTGAATTGAAGACTTTTGGTCTGAATGTTCACCATGTTTGGTGAAAACCCAGCATATCAGCACAAACACCTCATAACAACTGCCGAGCACTGTAGTGGAGGGGGGATGATTTGAGCTTTATTTTTCATCATCAGGACAAAGGGGTCCTTTGGCAAGGCACCCCTCTCAGATGCATTCTTCATTGTTTCAGTGTGTATTCGATCCAGTCAATAACACTGTACTGACTAAGAAATGCTATAAGATTGCGTGTGAATGAGTGAAAGTGACTTGAAGTGTAAAACGTTTTTTTGTGGTCAATAAGGTTAGACAAATTAACTAGCTTGCCATTATATCTACTCCCTGAATGTTCTCAGAAACTTTTTTTTTATCATTTGCTTCATTAGCATTACGGCAGCAGAAATCCAGGAATTGTGAATTAGAAAAGCTTCCGACAATGCAGCAAAATACAAATGTTGTGGTTGTCTAATATTTGCCTCCAAAACATGGGGTATCCTTACATTTACAGACGTAGATCTGCTATCCTGTTACTTTTGTTTTAGTGTCCAACATTTCTTACAGTCAAGTGTTCTTATCACACCACAGCCATTTCTGTTGGATTATCATCTCCAGACTCATATTTTAGACACAGATGACTCATTAGCACCTTATCTTCCACCCATTCTCCAGCCCCTCCTCAGCACCCCTCCAAGAGCAGCCTGTGTTTACTAAATTGATCAATTAGCTGCTTGAGAAGGCTTCCACTCCTCCACACGTCCTATTTAGCCAACATTTGCATGTGCCAGTTTAATTGTGTCCCTATCTCTTTTCCCAAATTATTTATTTACTCACTCTCCCTCACTGCAAAGCTCCCATTGTCCCCAAGTGACTGATGGCCTGACTGGAATGGCAATGTGTTGCCTTGATCATAATTTGACTATTAACTGGAAAATTATAGAGAAAACAAGACCAACAAATAACCAGCTACAAGTAAACAGTACCTTTAAGTTGTCTCTTACTTACTTCCCAGCAGTAAAACACTTAATAGATGTTTGTTGTACAATATTTGATCAAGAGTCAGTTTTCTCATGTTCAGTAATGCAGTCAGATCTAAAATGTTTCCTGAACATGGCAGCAGGGCCGAATGATATCCTCAAAGGAAAGAACAGAAACAACACATTTGCAGGAACAGTGATTCCGTGACAGTGGTTGACTTTCTGCAATGGTCTCTTTCTCCATAACTGTTCAAACATGAGGTCTGCTGGTCTGAGGTCCATGTCCAGTGGGTTGCTTGGGCGTGAAATCAGTCTGGCATAGACTTCCTCTTCCATAGTGGATTTACATGATTTACACACAACAGTCTTTTGATTGTGCTGGACCACCAACTAATCCTTTGTTCCCAGGAAAGTGTTTCCATGACACAACCCCACTATAGCTCTGTTATAGACTCTTACTGCCCTCAAGTGGATGAAAGATGTACTACACTCTGATATTAAAATCCTGTCTCGAACAGCCGATTCATCCATGTATCAGTTATTGTCTGCTGGCTTAAAATAATTGTGTATTAAAGCACTTACAATTCTTTAAACGAGATATGTTACATTAAAAGGAATTAAAATAAGCAATTCCTAAGGGTGGAATAGTGGAATCCAGTTATTGCACAGTACAATGTACTGCAAATACTGCAAGTGCATTGGTAAATATCAAATGGTGTATTGTTTGTAATATTTATATTCTGTCATGAAGTCAAGAAACTTTTTTATTAGATTTTTTTTTCTGTCTTGTGTGCTGATGGGTCTAAAATACATTTTATATGGAATTATATATTGTACCCTCAGCAACCACAAGGTGGTAGTAAACCATAAAGATTGGAAGTTCTTTACAAATCAGGCCACTGAAATATAGAGACTAAAATGGCTTTGTTGAAAGAAGAAACTTGATTCTTTCTGCCGGTGTTGCATGTCAACACTTTTAACTTGAAGCTGCTGTTTAACTGATTGGAGAATATTTTTTTTTTAAGAAAAAAGAAAGTAAAATTATCTATTTTATTTTTTTCCTAGGGTTGCAGTGTTTTATTTTTTATTTTTTAAAAGAATAACGATAATCATAGTTCTCTGTTTATAGTGAACTCTAAATATTCATCATTCGTCTCCAGTCTTCACAGAGCCATTTTCTTTGATGTTTATTGAACATAAATCAATATTCATAAACCCACTCTGATACCTTGCTGAAACCATTTTTTTTCCTTTTAAAAATATATACTAAAACTGAAGGTTAGGAAAGGGCTTCCTATCACACCCTGCTCATATGAAAACAGCATGGCTCCAAAGTTAGGGTCTGTGTGCAGAGTTGCCCAGCCTGCAGTCAACACCTTTCACCCACTGAAAACTTTTGGTAAAATTAAAATTAGGATAAAGGATGCTACCAACTGCTGAGCAGCTGGAATCCTCTATCAAGCAAAACTGTGAAATCATTTACTTTCAAAACTACAACTATTGGTCTCCCCAGTTCCCAAACACTTACAGAATGATTTTGAAAGAAGAGGTAGTGCAACATGTTAAACACTCATCCGTCCCAACATTTATGAAACTTGTTGCAGGCATCATGTTTAAGAAGCTTAATAAACTTTCAGAAATGGGGAAAAAACTAAGAATTATTTTTTTAGTGTTCAAATTATTGGTCTAGCTGTGTGTGTGTGTGTGTGTGTGTGTGTGTGAGTGAGTATGCAGTTCTCATATGTGTCCATCAGTACTCTCCAGTGAACACTGGCGAGCTAATGGTACAGACCCCTGTCAGATTCCAGACCCCATCACAAGCGTCCAGCCATCAGGGTTCAACCTATCTGCCCATTAACTCAGAGGCTGGAGGATGCAGGCTATCCACACCAGGAGAGAGTGAGCAAGCCTGACACAGAGCAGGCCTCTTTCCCACAGCATGCTCACCAGCCTACACTTTCCAAGGACATTACAGCTCCATTCCACCAGCTCTCTGATGGCAGGCTATCATTAGTGCACTTGCAAGAGCCCAGAGAGGTGATAGCAGGGGAATTGTGGGCTTTCATATCCACAAGCTGGTCCACAGGATGCCAAGGAGAGTGTGGTAATTTAGCTCAGAGGTGATGGAAAATAGTGGGTTAGTTTAATGACAAGTTTGTGTAGCCATGTAAAAGCACTCATCAGAGAGTGACTACCGTAATGAAGGGAGACAAGGGACTGTGTCAGTGTGTATGTGTGTGTTTCTTCTTATTGTTGTAAGGGCTTAGTTTTCTTTTCTAGTAATTTGCCAACTTGTGTTTGTATGCAAACATTTGAGTATTCCTGGGAAAATAACATTTTGTTGATATTTTTTTTCAGTCAGTAATATCCATGCAGAAAAGACAAATATCAGCCTCTATTAATGCATTGCTGTTTTGATATGTCAGGCTGACAGAGATACTAAATATATAGATTATCATGCCTTCAAAGAATAATAAGAATAGAAAATAGTTTAAAAAGATATCAGACAGTTTCCTTCTTGCAGTCTCCCCTGTGTGAAATGTCATTCAAAATGACAGTTAAGGGGAACTCTGGAAGTTGACACAAAATCTGAGAGATAAATAAAATCTCAGAAAAAACTGCATCTCTTTGAAAAACAAAGGAAAAAACCCTCTTAAGACCGCAACTGAGGTGCATGAAGGTTTTAGCTGACATGGGAGTGCTCATGCAGCTCCACTGCTCATTGTTGATACTCAAACAGCATCTACACAGAAGAGTCATAAGAGTCAAATAAACCATATCACAGAATACATTGTCTAAGAAAGGCGAAACAATAGATGAACGCAGTCACCACAGGAAAAAAAGGAGGCACCGCTTGATGAAGGGAACCCAGCTGTTTAGCGGTGGTGGAGGAAATCTGTAAGAGAATCTCAAGCATGCTATGTGGTGCAAGGCAGCCTACAAAGAAGGGTGGATGAAAATCCTAAATCAGTCTGTTTGCAAGATGTGATACCTCCCAAAAGAAGTGTGTTTGCTACTAAGTACTAACTTAGTGGGTAATTCTCTATAAAGCACACACAAAGAAATAATCTAAGATTGACTACTGTGAATGTGAATGTGAATATGATATAATCTATATAATCTGTGCAGCAAACAGACTATATTTACCTCTTTTTTCTTAAAAAAAAACAACAAATAGCTTACTCATCTATACAGACTTATTTTCAGTGGACATATCATTATAAGGAAAATTAAGGATGAGAGCAATAAAACTGGAAACCTTTTTTTTCCTTGAATATTTTTCAAACATTTTTAGAATTTTTACAAGGAAAACATTCAAAGCTTGACGCTCTTAAACAAGAATTGCAGAAAGCTTTTAATGTGGGAATTAATATACAATAATGATCTAAATCCTATTCAAAAGCCATGACCGACTGGTGTATTTAGATCATAGATGAATTAATTGAGGTCACATTTTTATCAAAAACAATCAAAAAAGCATGTCAGCACTGTAGTCTTTAGATATATCCAGAGTATGTGTGCGTGTAGTTCGGTATTCATTTGAAAATAGGGTCAGGTAAAGCTGTTTCTGATATCTATATGTTTACAATACAGTTAAATGCATGAATAGTAAAGCAAGAATACTCTAGAAACCACCTCAAGTTCTCTTTGCTGATGTTTTGCCATTCTATGTCAGGATAAAAATTGCGGATTTGACTGTAGATTGATGTTATCATTCATAAATGTTGGTGTCTTGATGCATTATTTATTCATGAATCTAATTCACTTTGAATTTTATCACAGAAGAAAAGAGAAGAAAATAAGAGAAAAAATCAATCCTCCATCTCTGTCTCCCGTGGCAACAGGTTATAATCCATAGTTACGAGGAGCGGTTGCTAGGTGCGTTGCCGAGATACAGACCCTTCTCTCCACTGGCGCTACGTAGGAGGGCAGCAGGTCCTTGATGATGGCGGAGAGATGAGGGACGGGTGAAGGGATGACAAGAGACAGGACAATGGGGATAGGAAATAGACGCTCACACCTGACGGAGGCTGTATGAGTAGAGGCACAAAGAGAGTACAGAAGAAAGGCTGAAAATGAGAGCAAGGGAAAGTAAACAAAAAAGCATAATGCAACAGTCTAAGTGGGCAATCTGTACACCTCCATTTGCAGCAATAGCTCCTTAGTGTGTCTGTTTCTGCATGTTTTTGTGTGTCTATGCTGTGTGTGTTTTTGTGTTGCATTTGAAAGACTGAAAGTAAAAAAGAGGGGAAGATTTGGAATTTACTACACTGAAAAGCAAGCTATTGTGCTCAAAAAGGAGCTTTTTCTTGGGAAGTGTGGACAATTTCAGCTCTAGATAGATAAAGAAAAAAACTTTTGGTTTTCCATGTCAAATGTCTAGAGAGAAATTGGACATCAGGAGTTGTGTCCCCCTGTTTGTAATGCCTTTAAAACATATATGTTAAAACATGTATGTAGTCTTTTTAAACAATGCTTTGATTCCTATGAAGGAGCAGCCTAGAAATGAATCTAGTTTTGGATGTAATGGACCTGTTACATATATCAGATGTTGCATACAGAGCAGTAACAGTTTCTCTGTTTGTTAGTGCTTGTGGCCATATAACCACCTGAGTTACACAAGCTGTCATATTTTTCAACGCTGATCCTATTAACGTGGTGATGACGAAAACCCATGGGAGTGCTTACGCTTTACGATTTTCCTTGTTGGTTGATAGAAGCAGTGCTCTTCAATGCTGAAGCTAGATTAGCCGTATGTCGCTCCCAGTGTACATTGTGTCCAAGCTCTTCCCCTAGGGGGCAGTAGCACCGTGCACACCATCACTTGGTATCACTCTGTTATGCCTTGTGATCAGAGGCACGGTTCTACAGCAACCACTGCCCTCTCTGCCATCTATCTCAGGACAAGGTTTTAGGACTGTGAAAAAGGTTATTAACATGATGTCATAGAATAAGAAGCCGACCTTACAGAAGTTCTCGTCTTCCTTTGAATAAGTAGCACAGCTTTACCATCTTTGTTGCATCTTACAGTGATATAAGTAAGAGAAATATCACTTGCAGATAAGCAGTGTTTCACAAATTGCTATAAGTTTACCTGTCAGGTTTGATTCGATGTATGTTTAATTGATATTTTGTCATGCGTTAAAGGAGCAATTATCTACTTTTTTGTTTATAAAAGGATTACAGGTGATCACAAGAAACACTTTTCATTCAGTTGAAAAAAATGTGCTTACTATCAGTGGTTGAATTGTAGCATGCAAACAACGACTTGTGTCAAAATAGGTGGATTTTCTTATGTGCCGCCTCTCGTCTGTGTTTTACTTAGTTCTTTTGGGATTTGAATGATTCAAAAATTCCACGAACAAGACTTGTAAGCAGTTCTTAAAACATTCTAGAATTTGTTATTAATGAAATTAATGAATTTGAAGTCTCAGTTATTGGGTGCCTTTTTGTGATTACTTTGAAGACTTAATTCACTCAAACAAGTTCCAAACAAAAGAAAAGAAATTTAAAAAAAGAGAAACTAATTGCCAATTACTTTGTTAGACTGCTTTATCACTTTCCAGTAAACTGATTTATCTTTTGTTATTGTGTAAAAATTAATTGCAAGAGGTAATGCAAATAGCTTAGAATTAAACAATAGGTGGACCTCTGGCACAGTGTCTGTCCTCCAGCTCAGCCTCTTCAAACTGTAGGCTTTGCTTTGAGAGAAGACTCCTGTTTGTTGATTGGAATGACTTCCCTAATTGGATTCAATTCCTAATTGAAACGTAATAAAAATGCATCAGTAGACGTGGCGCCGACAATTACCTCATGCAAATCTCTTGATGAATTGACGTGCGGGGCGTAATTGAAGCTGGTTAAAAAAAAAGCATTGATTTCTCCTGAATTAATATCAATTCAAATCAGCTCCCACTCATTCTTCAGCCGCTTGCTGAAAGCATTCGTCACTAGTCAGTGCTCCTGTTTAGAGGTACACGGAAACATCTGCACTCTTTTACGCATGTACCCCTCTGATTGATTGGGCTTGCAATAATTTTCAAATGCACATCTATGCTTATGCAATGTAGCATTCTCAACCTTTGGTATAAAACAGAGAAGTATCTTTGCTTTGTTTTTTTCATCAAGGTGACGCTTCAATTATTTAACTTTTTTTGGTTTGTGAAGCAAACTCTGCTGGTAATGTACTAAAATTAATGAACATGAACAAACACATATATGAGGGCTGTGATACTTTCATTCACCAGTGGTTCTTAACATCATCTGGCTTTCTGTTGATATGGGGTGACGGAGTTATGAGAAAGGGTTAAAGAATCCTCTGAGTTATTGCCTACTGCTGTAGTCATAGCAACAGGTTAATAAGTAGCTTCTGTGATCTTCTTCTGTTGCTGCACAGGTTGCTAAGATACAAATAATTGTGGACTAGTTGGTCAGAGCTGCAAACATCTTTTGGTAAGCATGAACTTTAAACATTTAAAGATAATAGAGAAGACAAAGACGCACTATGCAGCAAGTATTGTAAGAGGACAAAAACCCTGCAGCATTACACCTACAGCCATAGGGATTGCATCGGCTTGTTTTGACCTACCCAGGCCCAAAAAGGAGCACAACAGAACAAAATTGAGTACTTGCTAAATCCAGCTACCTCATACCTCGGAGGCCAGTGGTTGGCCCGTGTCTAAAGGTAAACGGGCCAATCAGCTTTGGAACAGAGTGGCTGTTCCTAGACGCCTGTGCAAAACCAAGGGCAAATTAAAGCATTGCCTCCGAGTTGCATCATTCTCCCCTCACAGCTCTATTAGTAGGCTCGCCACAATGTCTCTTTACGAGAGATACTCTCAGAGCAGAATTACGCACACTTCCCCACAGTGATTTGTCTTTTTATGAACCATGCAGGTATTGTCTGTGCCTAATTCTACAGGACCAAACCGCTGTTGAATTAGTGGGAGAAATACATGTCTGGTTACCTTTTATTCCTTGTAGCATGATGTAGGAGCAAAGCAGGAGTTAAATGTGGTTTTCTTTATGTGATTCTGAATTGATTAGATGTCTCCCTCATGAAGATGAATGAATATATGAATCAGATATTAAGATTCAGGGATCTGAACAGCAATTCAAAAAGACAACAAATAGGTGGTGATCTAATCTCTTTATTATCTTAAAGTTTTTGTGCTCTTTTTGTCTCTCTTTTTATCAAATGAAAAAAAAAATGAAAATGGCATTGACTCAAGAAAAGATGGACCATCCACACAGACACACAACGAACAAACACACAGCTTGACTCGAGGAAGCTGTGAGGCCGCAGTGGGAAGCACAAGAGTCGTTTTTTGATAATAAAGCTTGATCCCTCTGTTCTATCCGCCACTGGGCCTCATGCTTTCACTTCAGTTCAGCTCAGCTGTCAGCCAGCAATGGCTACTCACTCAAGTGCCTGGGCACACTCCTATACACAATACAAAATGAGAGAGATTGCAGGCATGTGTGCAGGCTTGTACATAATTACTACAAACTCTGACTTACTTTATCCTAAGATGTGGCTTGTGTCATGTAACAAACCTTGCTCGGTAATTTCGCAGACTTCTAAGCAGCAATAATTATTTGTTCGTGTAACTAAGATAATAATCAGAAAGTAATGATACTAATGTGTGATTTATGAAAGTGGATGGAAGTTCATTGTTGAAATGTAGCAGCTCATACAATATTGACCTGTCTAATACCAAGAGAGATTTCAACAAAAGCCAGAGTTAAGAAATGAAAGGAGGGTTGGAGAGTGATATGTTTATTTTCCAGAGCTTTGGACAGCCTACAAACTCTGGGTATCATAGAAAATGTTTTAAAAATGGGAAGATGTTTGGTTTACTTATCACTGATGGATAGATAATAAGTACCCACAGCAAGATGCTCTTAGCTTATTAAAATGATGCACTGGCTTTTCAACAGATTTTTCCAGCACAAGCATCGTGAAATTCTACCATCACAGAAGTGATTTTCATTTCAAAGTGAGAAAAAGAATCAGAGAAGTTTTCAGCCTTGTGTTGTTAACCAAAGCAGAGTAATACTGCCTATATCTACAGATGAAAGCAGCACTCTGTCCAATACTGATTAAAGGCTGTTCACTCCCACCGGGCACCACACTGCTTTTGGTTCATTCAATGTTGGCCTTGATTACTTGACTGGACTCATTGATTGAAGGGAAACTTTAATGACCTATTATCTCAAGTGTTACCCAGGTGTTGATTGACAGATCTCTGTGGGATGGGACAGAGCTGAAGGCCAGAATGGACAGAACTTACTGAACTCTTGCTGCTCAGATGAGTCAAAGATTCAGCAGCACATGATGTGGATGCAACACTTTCCTTCTCGAGCACAGTCTGTGCACCACAGTGACATCATCTTCACCCAGGTCAGCCTTGATGACTCAGATGTTACGGTGCCTTCTTTAAACACTCCATCTCGCCCCACTTTATTTTCCCTTTTGACAGTTTTACCATCCTGTGAATTACTTTGAAACCAGATCAAAGGGAATTTAGATTTCATTATCCTTCACTATATATTTGTAGACTGTAGTTAAACTTATTTAATACAATGTTACTGCATTAGGTTAACTGTCTTAGATTAGCAACATTTTTGTCACTGGAGAAGACAATGATTTTAAAAGGAAGAAGAGCTACTGTATAAAATGTATTGTATAATGCTTATTGATGTGCATAATGCTTTGAGTTTCACTTTAAGAATTACACTGAGATGTGTATTATGAGGCATCATGAGGCAGATTCAATAAGAAAATCATTTGTACTGTATTGTATAAAGATTTTTATTTTATTTTATTTTTGTCTTTCTTCCTCATACTTTTGCCAACTTCTCAAAGTGTTAGTCCACTTTGTATTGATTAAAAATGACAGAATCAAGTTTCCTTTTGGCACAATTAAGGCAACTGCTGCATGTCTCGTCAGATTTTCAAACTGATAATGTTTTGATTATGTTAATGAAACTCCAGGGTGGTAGCAACCACTTTTCATGAGACTATTTAGTAACTTGGGCCAGTTCAACTATGGACTCATGAAGAATTAGGCCTCAAAAGAGGATAGTGTGCTTCAGATACGGGAACTATAGGGATTTAACAATTTTTTGCCATTATATTTAAGTTTATGTACAAACTTCCAGGTAGTTTTCACTGTTGCTTTCTGAAAGATTAACATCAGTGCGGTTACATGCGTGCCATCAGATCGGATTGCTGGCTAAATTACAATACGATTGAGTTATTCAGTTCATGCAGACAGCTTAATCTGACAAGAAATCGAATCAGATCGGGTTACTTGCGTTCGAATTAAAATGCCCGCTGAACGTGCATGTAGACGACAGTGGATCGGATCGAGCGTTCTGCGCATGCTCGAGATTTTTTTCCGCGATCGTCACAGGAAGTCGAAGGAGACAATATTACTGTTGTTGTCGCCGCTGTCAGAAAGAAACAAATGTAGAGGGACGTAGCTTCATCTTGCTCTTCGTTCGCCATCTTTCTCGAATGCCTTAGTTTTGCTGTTGTTGGTGGTGAAGACGTCAACCGGAAGTGGCTCTATTAGCGATAGTTGAAATGGTTACGGCGCTACCTATCGTACTGCGGTATTGCATTCTTTGTGCCAGTGATTCGATTCATTCACCGCCATATATCCAAGGATAATTACCCTTGCATAACCCAACTATAACTATAATCAAGTTAATCTCATCATGTAGACCCACTGATTGTTACACCATTACTCTGTTACTGTAACTTAGACAACCTACAGTTATGTGGATAAGGTGTATGTGGAGGCTCTTTGTTGTTGCAATAATGCTTTGTGACATTATCTTTAACCATTCAATGCCCATTCTTATTCAATATACTGAATATCATGTACCGCTCTTGGTGTGCTAATGTGTAGTTTGTTGGTATGTTTCTAAGAAGCATGACGGTCTTTATGTAAAATTATTAATGTTGTCAATATGTACAAAATGTTTAAATTAAGTAATATATGGGGAAAATGTGTTATTACAAGTTATGCTGTATATTGTTTGCTTGTACCAATAACTTAAATTGTTACAGTGCCAAACAATTTCCTTCATGGGATCAATAAAGTAACTATATCTATATATAGAAAGAGCTTGAGTATTATGGCTGCAGGAATGGCTCCAATATGTCTGTACTACAACCAGCGTGACCGTTTGTCCTAACATACAAACTAAGAATTCACCATCGTCTATGTTGAAGCCTTGATGGTTGAACTTCTTTGGGAGCTCATTCTAGTTCAGTGTCTGATAACAGTTTAGACTGATATGATTATACAGTTCTGTCAGAGACAGTTGTGCTCTGTTCTGCAAACTTTCTCTCTCCCCAGCTCTGCTCAGCAGTTGCCATGGTAAGGATAAGCCATCAGTTTCAAGAGAGGCACACCCCCTGGAAGAGAGAGCGGAGTAAAAGGCGGAGTGAGAGGCTGCTCACTTCCCAACCCCCACCCCTATAACAGACTGGTCTGAGGAGTGTTGTTTAAAAAAAAAAAGGCATATTATGTGTCCTTTAAAGTTGATGACGGTACAAAAAAAAAAAAAAGTCTTCATAGATATGGTTTGTTTGAGTTGCCAAAAGAAAGTTTCTTCTCTAAATTTAAGTTGGCAACACTTCTGGTACTAAGACCTTTGGACAAACAAGACTAAAGCTGAGATGCTTGGCCCTTCCAGCCACAGGACCTGGATGCCTTGCAGTCATTGAGTCGACCATGAACTCCTTTGTGTAAAAAAGTATTTTAGAGTTGAATATGAAGCCATCTGTCCAACAGCTAAAGCTTGGCCAAAATTGGGTTTTTGCAATAGGGAAATTATCCCAAGCACAGCAAGGTTTTGTTTATCTAATTTTAAGACCTGGTGAGGATCAGATGATGATTTATAATATTCTGATAAAAAAAATAAATAAAGAACTGAAGGAGGGAGTACTTTCTTTTTCAGCTGACTACACTTACTTATCTGTGGTAAATACATTTCAAATGAACGTGAATAAACTACACCTAATTTAGATTAATTTAATGCCAATGCAAATTAGCGTTTGTTCAGCTAACCATGTAAGAAAGGAGAAAAAGCTCAATTTTGTGCAGATCAACTCGCAGTGTTGGTAGAAGAGACTATTATTCATGGACTAAATAGTGGGTTGATTAAAAATATATATATATATATATATCCAGCTTGTGAGAGTGTCACTATTGAGCTGAGCCCACAAAGACACAGCTGTGGCTGATATTTAAACAAAATGTTATGACCTTACACTACCAGGGGAAAAAAAGAAAAATGGCAATATACAACACCTTCCTTTCTGCAAATTTTTTCACTACTATCGGCATTCATTTCATGCAGATAGTAGAGCCAATCTGATCTAATGGCAGAACTCAAAATTGTATCATGCACTCCATGGCAAAAATTATGTAAAACACAGCACTTTGAGGATGTCCATTCGTCCTTTTTATTTTGTAAGAAATGAATACACAAATAATACACAAAACATTTTTAACCCTCTAAGCTCCATGCTCGATTTAAGTCGACAAGATGGCGTCTGAATAAAACGGCCCATTGTGGCAAAATTAACGTCATATTTTGTTCATACTCTCCACCTCTGGTTGGCAGACATGTCACACTTCGCCTCTGACGCAAAAAACGTCATCCGTCTACATAAAGTTTTCGCTCTACAGCAAGTTGAAGCAGTAGGAGTTCTTCATCGAGCAGTACACCATTGAGCAACAGCAGCAGAGCGATATAGTCAGCATTAGAGAATATTTCTTTCAAATAATCGCACAATGTCCACTAAAAAGTTTACCTGCAAAGAAGCGTTGGGTCTTCTATTCGCTAATCCTGATTCTGAAGGGGAAAATCTACCTTCAGAAGATGATGGTCAGCTGTTAGCTAGTCCCGGCGCCCCAGTCCCTGCCTCACCAGCAGTCGGACAAAGTGTTTCCCTACACCAAACACCAACTTCAGATCCTTTGCCCAACAATGTAGGTGGTGAGGAAAATGTTTCTAGGGTCGAAGTTTGCATCGAGGGGTTAGCAGGCGTGGTAGTACTGGAGGGAACGAGGCTGGGAGTAATGTGGGTGTTCTGTCTTTTTATCGAGCTCGCCAAGTGAATAGTGATATGTCGGTCGCGAACGATTCGTTCGATATTAACTAATCTTTTATATGACTCGGGAGTAACGAGTAGTCTCAGTGAGTGATTCGTTCGTTTTCACGCAGCACCCTTCCTCCCCATATGACAGGCGGCTGCTGGATAAACTCAGTCAGCACGACAGGAAACAGAAATGATTAATTCATTTCCATGCAGTACCCTCTCTCGCCACATGGCAGGCGGCAGCTGCATAAGCTCAGTCAGCAGGACAGGAAACAGTTTTGATTCGTTCCTCGCACAGGAAACAGTTTTGATTCGTTCACGAGTCAACTCCTCGGGTTACTGCTCCTCGCACAGGAAACAGTATTGATTCGTTCACGAGTCAACTCCTTGGGTTACTGCTCCTCGCACAGGAAACAGTTTTGATTCGTTCACGAGTCAACTCCTCGGGTTATGGCTCCTCGCACAGGAAACAGTTTTGATTCGTTCACGAGTCAACTCCTCGGGTTACTGCTCCTCGCACAGGAAACAGTATTGATTCGTTCACGAGTCAACTCCTCGGGTTACTGCTCCTCGCACAGGAAACAGTTTTGATTCGTTCACGAGTCAACTCCTCGGGTTACTGCTCCTCGCACAGGACAAAGTTTTGATTCGTTCACGAGTCAACTCCTCGGGTTACTGCTCCTCGCACAGGAAACAGTTTTGATTCGTTCACGAGTCAACTCCTCGGGTTACTGCTCCTCGCACAGGAAACAGTATTGATTCGTTCACGAGTCAACTCCTCGGGTTACTGCTCCTCGCACAGGAAACAGTTTTGTTTCGTTCACGAGTCAACTCCTCGGGTTACTGCTCCTCGCACAGGAAACAGTTTTGATTCGTTCACGAGTCAACTCCTCGGGTTACTGCTCCTCGCACAGGAAACAGTATTGATTCGTTCACGAGTCAACTCCTCGGGTTACTGCTCCTCGCACAGGAAACAGTTTTGATTCGTTCACGAGTCAACTCCTCGGGTTACTGCTCCTCGCACAGGAAACAGTTTTGATTCGTTCACGAGTCAACTCCTCGGGTTACTGCTCCTCGCACAAGAAACAGTTTTGATTCGTTCACGAGTCAACTCCTCGGGTTACTGCTCCTCGCACAAGAAACAGTTTTGATTCGTTCATGAGTCAACTCCTCGGGTTACTGCTCCTCGCACAAGAAACAGTTTTGATTCGTTCACGAGTCAACTCCTCGGGTTACTGCTCCTCGCACAGGAAACAGTATTGATTCGTTCACGAGTCAACTCCTCGGGTTACTGCTCCTCGCACAGGAAACAGTATTGATTCGTTCACGAGTCAACTCCTCGGGTTACTGCTCCTCGCACAGGAAACAGTTTTGATTCGTTCACGAGTCAACTCCTCGGGTTACTGCTCCTCGCACAGGAAACAGTATTGATTCGTTCACGAGTCAACTCCTTGGGTTACTGCTCCTCGCACAGGAAACAGTTTTGATTCGTTCACGAGTCAACTCCTCGGGTTACTGCTCCTCGCACAAGAAACAGTTTTGATTCGTTCACGAGTCAACTCCTCGGGTTACTGCTCCTCGCACAGGAAACAGTATTGATCCGTTCACGAGTCAACTCCTCGGGTTACTGCTCCTTGCACAGGAAACAGTTTTGATTCATTCACGAGTCAACTCCTCGGGTTACTGCTCCTCGCACAGGAAACAATTTTGATTCGTTCACGAGTCAACTCCTCGGGTTACTGCTCCTCGCACAAGAAACAGATTTGATTCGTTCACGAGTCAACTCCTCGGGTTACTGCTCCTCGCACAAGAAACAGTTTTGATTCGTTCACGAGTCAACTCCTCGGGTTACTGCTCCTCGCACAGGAAACAGTATTGATTCGTTCACGAGTCAACTCCTCGGGTTACTGCTCCTCGCACAGGAAACAGTATTGATTCGTTCACGAGTCAACTCCTCGGGTTACTGCTCCTCGCACAGGAAACAGTTTTGTTTCGTTCACGAGTCAACTCCTCGGGTTACTGCTCCTCGCACAGGAAACAATTTTGATTCGTTCACGAGTCAACTCCTCGGGTTACTGCTCCTCGCACAGGAAACAATTTTGATTCGTTCACGAGTCAACTCCTCGGGTTACTGCTCCTCGTACAGGAAACAGTTTTTGATTCGTTCACGAGTCAACTCCTCGGGTTATGGCTCCTCGTACAGGAAACAGTTTTGATTCGTTTACAACTCAACTGCTAGCGGCTAGCGGCTAAAAACACTGTGAGATAGGGATGTAGCCTAGCGACAGGATGTCAATAAATGATGTGGAAAGGAAGCTCAAAGAAAGTCTTTACAGCACAAAGACAAAGCAAGGCAAGTGTGATATTTGGAGAAGTTTCTCAATTATCCGTGAATCTCTTTATTAATAGCCTATAAAATGACGTGTTTTCTCCTGCGGGACGGGAGAAGACACAAAATCAATGCATTTCTTTTATTGTGCGGGCGTAAATTCTCAAAGTTTTGCGGCTGCGGCCGGGAGCAACACACACGTTGCGGTGGTAATGGTCAGAAATTCAGCGGGAGCGGGGTGAAGAAAATAGTCCCGCACAGGACTCTACTGTAGACAGAGAAACGAAGGAGGAAATGAATGATGTCTGATTTGTGATGTTCATTCATTTGTCATGAAATCATAATTAATTAGTGGTCTTTGGTTCTTGTAGATATGTATAGTGTTGTGTGTAAATAGATAAATGATAATGTAATAATGTGAATAGATACTTTTGAAAGTTATATCAACATATTGATTTTGTGTTATACTCTACCATAAAATATAATAATAATAATAATAATAATAATAATAATAATAATAATAAGACACAATAAATGCACTATTTAACATTTTAGGGACCTTATTGTTACTTTTTTTCTCACTTAATTGTGTTACTAATTGTCAAAATCAATGTGAGTTTTACATTCACTTGTTTTCTACCAGCTGTCACGTGACAGGGCTGAACGATCGTTCTCGTTCATTAATTTGTCACGTGACAGCTACTGAGTCAGTGTCGGGCTTTAAACAACAATGGCAGGGAGGATACAGACTCAAGTCACCTTATTGTGTATTTGCTTTCCCAGGTTTTCACATGGTTTGAATTGTTTGTGGCATTTTGTATATTGTACTTTATCAGTTCAGCTGAAGCAAACTTATGTTTCCTTCAGTGTTAAGTGTTTAGAACCGTGGCCGTTTTGTGCAACGCCCACAGTAGGGTTACAGCGCCACCTGCTGGAAAAATGAACGAAATGATTCGTTCAAAGATTTGTTCAATTTACTGTTCGAGAGTTAAAGATCCGATTCAGCCAAAAGACTCAAAGTCCCCAACACTACAAGTGAACACTGTGTTTCCTGACACGGTGCCTTCACAAAGTGTCCGTGATCCCGCAGCCAGTGGGAGAGCTGGGGGAACGGTAGCGGCGCAGTTTATGCACGTAGCCACAGCCATGCGACCAGAGGGTGTGTTAGCGCACTTGGTGGAGACATGACAGGAGCTCAAGGTGGCACAAGTGATGCATTTAAGGCAGACGCGCTGTCAAACAGCACAGAGCCATGTCAGCCAACATGCGTCTCACTAAGCCAGGGTATGGAAATGCAAGCTTTGAGTATTTTGACTGATGAGATGGGGTAACCAAAATTGGATAAAGTTATTGGATAATTTTTCGGCCATTTATTAGAAATAATTTACAGTGTTGGATCACTCTGCTGTTTCCCTGAACATTTTGCATTGTATAGCACATTGAATATAGAATAGTGAATATAGCACAGAGATTAATGGGGCATATTTGGGAAAAAGGCTGCATTTCATAATTGAAACATGAAAATTTCATAAAAATTCTATAATCCAAGATGGCCGCCACCCCATGACGTTATAATATAGAAATTAGGTGTGTAAATTTGCTCACTGAATAAACTTTGGGTCATAATATTCTGGCTTTTTCACTTATACCTTAAGAAAATGAATACTTTGTTGCATCTCATCTGGCTTTTTTGACAGCAATACTTTGAGGACTTCACTAAGAATAAAAAATAAAGCAATTTCCATCATCAATCGGGTTCCATCTTTCTTGTACAGCAGGTGACGGTCATTCTTTGCTCTGTGGCATGATAAGTGCCCAACATGCAACCTCATCTCTGAAATCGCTGTGGAAATTTGCTTGTTTTCTTCAGGCAGTCATCTTTATACGTTTCACTGGACCTGCAACAAGCAAAAGTTCTGGATTCATCTCCTTTCCCATCACAGATTTGTGAATGATCAATGAATATCACTTTCATCTAATCATCTATATTCCATGAATGCTTCCCTTTTGCCCTCTGTAACCTTCTGTTTAGGTGTTAATGATGGCTTCTCTGAATGTAAGTCCTGTTTCCTTCTGCTGGTTTCTTACAGTTATGTCACATACATTGACTCTTGTTTCTATCTATTTGTTTTTAATTTCTTTTGTTGTGTATTTTATATATTAAATATTGTATATTGCCTTAAGTTTTCTGCCCTGATGTCTGCTTTGCTGTCTTTCTTGCACCAAATGTTAGATTTAGCTGACTGGGAGCAACTAACATCTTTTACTACATTCTAAGTTGAATTGCCCTCTCGAGGGAGTTGTTTCCACTGACAGCTTTCTGATTTGGGCCATGTTTCGTGCTCATCAGTCAGGTGCAACAGCTCTTTAAGCTCTGCAAGCAACATTTTAACTGCAGGGTAATTTGCACAATTAGAGCTGCACATATATACTTTTAGAAATGTAAATTGCAAGAAGACTACACATTTTCTTCCTGTAGTTCATCTGAAAGTTAAAAAAAAAATACAATTATTTTATGGTTTTATTAGAAAATGTATGATTTATAATGAGGGGAGTTGTATTTATTATATAAATATAGAAAAGCTGAATGAGCTTTCTGTTAATGTGGTGTTTCTATCTTTTTGCCAGAATTTTTCAATTTTTCACTTTCATTTCCTTCTGTCTTTTCATATGTCTTTTCAATGACATATAGTTTCATTGTCCACCCATGCCCACTTTGTATGATGACTTCATTTACCAGCAAGCTACTTGCTATATAACAGCACAGGGCTTCAAACTACCACTGGGCTACTTATAAGAAGCAATAGGCAATTAGGTGGTGTGGACCCCTGATTCTCATAAAAGAGACCATGGGATTAATACCCTTCATTTTTCCAATTGTCTATTTACTTATCTACTTAGCTCTGACTCTCAAATACTTCAAGTAAAAACTTTAAAACACATTGTTAGGTTTAGAATACATATAGAAGGTTTGCACTTTTCAGTATTCATGTATCATTGTTAGAGTAAATGATGCTCCTCTGCACAAAGCAATAGCCTTCCCATATGTTGCCATCTCACAAGCGTACCTGTTGCCCTATTTCCTTTAAGACACTGGGCTGATAAAATGCATGAAAATTTCACCACTGACTTGGACACAGTGGGTGTCAATGTATAAAAACATGTATATTTCAAGATAAGATTTTATGAATAACTCCATTCATATGGTTTTCCTACTTAAGATCACAATTAATGATAAGTCATTTTTTATAAATGAAAGCCCTGTTGTTCTCGACTGGCGTGCAAAAGACAGGATCTCTGACAGGATTGTGCAACTTTAAATGTGGCATTTAAGAATTTTCTCTTCTAAAAATGTTCAGCTTTTTTGGGGTGTCAAAATCTCAGCAGATAACCTTACTCCTGTCCTGGTGGTAAACGGTGCAGACAGAAAGACAGGCAACATTTCCAAGTTCCACCTATCTGCGTCACCTCTAGTCTAAATTCTTTTGCCCCCTCCTCCCCCTTACACCCTTTCCACTCACACAAACATACACACATCTGCCACTGCATCCCTTACTTTAATTATCTCCCTTTTCAATCCCAGCATCTTCAAGTCTCATCAATGCTTGTTAATTTCCATCAATACGGCTGCAGCCTAAGCTCTCCACACCTGTCCAGTCACCATGGCAACCTCACCTCTGACAACAAAGAGCTCTGTAAGACACGGCATGCTGTATTCGCCTTGATTAGATATTGATTAAGCTTTTGTAATACATAATAGGATCAAAAGGATTGTGCAGCTTTGCTTACCCAGGTCGTCCTCTCACTTTCATTTAGTTATAATCTTTTGTTATTTAAGAATCTACATGTTAAAAGCGATGGAATCGAAATGTGCCACCCTCTGTCATAGCAATTTTTTTTATAGCTATTTAAAAAGAAGCAGAGCAAAGAAAGCAAATATGGCACGTTGAGAAATGTTGATAGCACATTCAGATTTCTGAGTAGCATAACTTACACTTAGTGTTTGCAACATGTTTCCCATTAAAAGCACATGCTAATAGGCCCGTCGGAGTGTGCAGAGGCTCCCGAATGCTTGAGTGTCCCTAATGGATGCATTGATAGATTAATGGACGATGAAAGTCAAATGCTAAATGCATGGTAAGTGACAAGAGATAAGTCAATATGGTAAATATTTGTGTAGGACATAGTTAGGAAGTTGAAAAGCCATTATTCACAGTTACCTACAGACCTGCCATTCCTTGGTATAATGAGGCACATGACATGAATTTATAAGCACATAAAAGTAATGGTCTGAAGTGCTTTTGTGACAATTTCATATTACTGTCAGTGGAAAACAATTTGGAAGACATAATAAAATTGTTTCACTTCATCATAAACCCATTAAATTGGTATTTTTAATGACATGTTCCATTTGAGGAAAAAAAACTAAATATAATGTATTAGTATCAATTATGCCCACTCATCATGTTTTGTTTTTTTCAAAGCTGCCAGAAGTCGCTGTTTGAAAATATGTTTGACATTTAAAAACTAAAACACTTAAAAAAATTTGAAGCTTCGTTGTCATTAAAAGAGTTATGCTTTGGATGCCTGAACAAAGCTTTATTTAAAATCTGAATCTTCTGAAATTTTTTTAATTAGCCAAATCACACACAGCCCTTGTGTACGTTTATGGCCATGAATGATGTGATACTAAAATCTTGAAGACTCTCGCTTGATGTTAAAAGAAGTGTTCAGGCTGATCTTTTTAGCTGGCACCTGTTTAATCAGCTACTGTGTTTGAGCTACTTAAGACCACCACTAATTCAAGAATCAGACAGACAGAAAAAAGTTGTGTGTTTGTCACATTAAAATTGGAGATTTAGAATGTTACAAGGCTGAACGTGCAAACAACGTGTTTTTTTTCACTCTCAGACTGAGAACAGAGGAGTTGGAATTGGGGATAAACCTGGAAACCTGGGAACTGCAAATAAATTATGTTTACAACAATCTAACCTTTAAAAAAAAATACAACTCAAACAAGGATAAAGACAAGAAAATGTAATAACTTTCCCCCTATCCAATCCATACTTCATGATTATCCCTTTCTCCAAAACATTGGAAAAATGGAACTGTCAAAAGAGTCTTGTTGTTCCATTTTCTTTCCCTTGCCCCCCTTCCTGGAGACAAACAAACAAACCCCTGTTAGCACATTTCATCAGCTTTAGGGGTTACAGAACAGATTGAGTATCGACAACGGTGGCTGTCGAGGCTTATGGCTCAAAGGCAACAGTAGAGGAAAATCTCAGGGGTAGGAGATGCAATCGAACGGACCAAAATAATTCAGCAGGACTCACTCGAGGAACAATCCAGTTTGTCATGTGGAATCATGGAGTGTCTGCTTCACAATGAGAGACGGCCCCTGGAGACTTTGCACAGGAGTCAGCATTTGAGTAGCTGAGAGTTAGTGCTCCAACTGGCTCCTCTTTGCCTTTTATCACCTGTAAATTTAGCCACCATAAATCTGTTTCCACAATAGTGCTGCTATACAGACGCACCAGAGAGACACATAAAAAAGACATGATGTTGTGTCTTGGGATATCTTGGTCATTGATGTTTCCCCAGGTGTCATACTCCATTCTGGGAACAATTAGTGTCACTGTTTTGATGTTTTCCTGCTGTTGTAATGGACAGTTGTAGCTCCTTGAAATGGTTTAACATTGTCCACCGGGGGGTTGGCTCAGTTGAGTATCTAACACCATATATTTCTCCTCATTGTAGTTGGTTTTAAGGTATTTGATGACCGCTTGTTCACTGATTTGAGGAGGACAAGACTCTTAGACATGAAAAGGACACTGTCCCTTAGCTTCATTTTGACCCTCCTTTGTGAATAACAGCACAAGGAAAAGCTCTGATTAATTGTTTGGCCTTTTGCTTCCTTTTCACAGACAATGGCCAGCTGCTCTCATTGCACCTGATATTGTTTCTACTGTAACACCTCCTTAAGACAAGAGCCGAATATCCATTTCCCTTTAACCAATTCACAATTTATTTCCCTCCCGCTTCCAATCTCCCTTCCATTTATTATGCATTATTCGCCCCTTTTAAACGATTTTCTACTAAACGCCTTATCTAATTTGGTATTCGGATATGGTTAGCGCTGTTAGCTCAATTAATACAATGACAAGTCCTAAATGCATTCTCTTCACGATCCAGGTGACATTAGGACACTGGCAGCTTCCCACTTTGCACACCATGATCTATACTTTTAGGAATTAATTCATCAGGATAGGTGAATAAATAAAAGAGACAAAGCAGGCTCAATCTTCTACAGGACTGTGCTTTATTTTAGTCTAAGCAGAATATAATGAACTAGAGAACTACAGAGTTCAGGAGCACTATGGGAGATATCATCCCGAATCAGGGAAACGGACCCGAGCCAACGCTAATTCAAATTACATCTTTGTTTCAAACAAGACAGAAAACAGTAACTCAATTTGTTAGAGTCAAATAATAAAATACATGATTACTTTTTTCAATGTGAATTTAAATAACTAAATATACTGCGATAAATTAATTTTGAATGACAACAATTTAAAACAGTGAAATTATATAGTGAAGCTGGGAATGTAATGATCCATGATACAAAAATCAATGGTGCAAAATGACCTATGACTAAAGGTGTACGCTTTAAAGGCTCTCGTTGAATGTTTGATTGACGCAAACTGCTCAGTTAGCTGAGTTTGTTTACATTTTGGTCCTTGTAACCAATGAAAATGGAGGTGGATGACCACATCCGTATTTGTGTCAAAATGGGCTTGAGGCAAAACTGACTCTGGCTAAGTGTTTGTTTGAAAGAGCATTTGGCATACCCAGTATACAGTGTCTGACCGCTGTTAACAGGTAGTGCTGTCAAAGAGAACAGGCTGGGTTTAAGGCAGAATTCCCTCCTCACTTTAACAAACCAACTTCACTGGAGTAAAGCAATGTGACACAATCTAATGTTGCCACAGTGTCTTCAGTGGATGGAGTCACATTAGTGAAGAGACTGTGGTAGAGACGTAAGAAAAGAAAATATGAAACTCGAGAGATATGTAGGTGGGTGATCACAAATAACCATCCAAAAATAAACCAGGAAAAAAATAAAATCATAAGGAAGAGATATACAAGAAAACCAACCATTGTGAAATCAAATGAGATGACGATATAGGTCCAATATAGAACCAATGGGATGGCAAAGTTTGATCATTTTTGTTTGTTTGTTTTCAGTCTTATTTTTTCTTCTCAATACAGCAAAAGGCCTCACATAAGACTGATTCATTTGAACTCAGTTGTGCAGTGGACTTTTTTTTCCTGAATCCATAGACCAGTGTCATCAATCATCTTTTTGCAGTGCAGTTTGCTAATTTTAGTATTGATTTAACAGCTCGCAGTGAGCAAAATCTCTTTGAACTTGCCCATCCACAGGGGATTTCACTAAGGGATTGTGCAGCCAAAACATAAAGAAAAATGATCAAAGCATATCCGAATAAACCTCATGACAATGGGTCTACCCCAGCTTCAGCCTGTAATAACACAACAAAGAAAGAAAATAAAGAAACATTTATCAACATGAGTATAAAATCCCATTTCTGAACATCAGTGCTTCACTATACAAGAAATAAAATCATTTATCTTCTGTTTTTGATAAATTATTTCATAGGTTCCTTTTCTTAGTTTCAATGAAATATATTAACTATTCCTTTATTTTTTTTTAGATGTCTGAATGTGATCTATTGTATGGCCTATAAAGAATGATAAACAGAATTGAAAAATAAGCTATATTGTATGTACAGGTATAATGCAGCTGTGTGGTCAGGAGAGCAATGGTAGATTGAGTCAAGCAAGCACGGAGTTCTGCTGAGATCTACAATAGTTGGTCTCTTGTTTGTCCCCTTCCTCCAGTCTCAGCCTAACCATGTATATATAGTGTCAGCCTTGTGTATTAAATGCTCGATTCCAAAATGGTTTATGTACATGTTAAACAAATTGTTACCTGGAGTTTCATTTAGCAAAACTAGCCTCTTTAAATGCTGTAAAGCCTAAACTTTAACTTCCAGAGATTTCAAAAGTCTGGTGGTAGCTGAGGCTTTCTTTTAATTTTTTTTCACACTGTCAAGCAGAAAGCATGCAGATGGATGAACTTTACTGTCGCTGTCATATCTGTTCATCAATGGAATTGGACTAATCCAATTACTGCACAGGCTATCTTTCCTCTGTCAGAAAAATCATGACATGTTGGTGTTCACAGAATCTTAATTAACGGATCACATCGGGGCCGTGGCTTAGGTTTGACACTAAGTCAGATACTTCCTAAGCCTTGGTCCGATGCTTAGGGTTGTAGGATGCATGTTCACAGCCCAAACCTAAGGGGCTTAAAAGGACTAAAACTCTCCTAAATCCCTGCACTGCTGTGGATACATTTTATAATGACATCATTGTCCCACAGAGTTAGGCTTCTCAACACAAGTTGCTATACAACCTCTCCCTGTTTTTGTATTTAAAAGGCTATTTACAGTAAGGAATAGAAAGGGGGGGTCTTTGCCTTCAATACTCTCTGTTGTGTCTTCAAAGTTGGGTGCACACTTCCAGAAGTTCTTTGTATTGGCTGCATGGTGGCCTCTTTTGTTGTGTCTTTGTTATTCTTGGAATTGAATGACGGTATTATAAGTCCAAAGCAAGATTTAGGTGGTTGATCAGCCCCTCTGCTGGCTCAGCGTTCCCCATGATTGGATGTGGTCGCACAACTCCTACTGTCCTCATGTGTATCTGCTCAACCTCCTTCAGGATCAGGGATAAGGCAAGGCTCTGAACCGCTCCACTAATCATGACATCATAATGGCTGATGCCCTGAGTATTGGGAGTGATTTTGTGGAGTTTCAGTTTAGCACACAGCACCCCCACAACCCAGTGCCCATTTTCCACTATTACCATCTCCACCTTTTCCTATTCAAAATCCCATTTCCACAACTAAACCTTTTTCTGCACCAAAATGAGATGACGGAAAAGTGTTCTCCCAAAGCAGCTATTAAATGAGAGGCATTAATTTCTTCTCTCCTGTCCACCAGGTTCCTTTAATTATCTCTCCACTTTCAGTCAATTACATTTCACTTCCTTTCTTTGACAATCACTGCTATTTCAGGGTGAGTGTTATGCACCCAGGGGGTTGGAGATCCGTGCTTTAGCAGTCTTCTGGTCTGTTCTGCCATTGGCTGTGACCCTCTAAGGATATGTGCGACTCTACACAATGAGCCTTGTGAGCAGTGGTGTATAGACAGTTGAAATGGGCATAACACCTACACACGCTTCCTATTTCTGAGTAGATACAGGTATCATTAGCTTACGATTTTTTATTTTTTTGTAATTTTAATTCAAAAAGATTTGTTTGGTCCTTACTGTACGGTATCTTTCAGTTCACCACTGATTTATTTGATGCTCATCAAAGGCAGAACAGTGACCACAGATATGATAGGATTTTTCCTTTTGGAGCTATGCATAACTTTTGACATGTCAGCATAATTTATAATTGTCAGAATTAATTAGATTTATACTTATTCCTATAAACTCAAGTGTCAAATTACATTCCCTCAAAATACATTTTTGGGGAAATATCAAATAATAGTTTTAAACATATCCTTGAGTTCCAGCCAGGCCTACATTTCTCAGTACTCATACAGGTGAAACTTATTGTGAACTAAAAAACCCAACTGGACTGATGCAAAGGGCACAATAGGCAGAGACTAATAAAATAAATGGGTAATGAGATAAGAAAAAAAAAAGCATTCTCTTCTTTATTCCTCTTATTTTGGTAGTTTCACTGTGATCTTTGCTTTTAATGCCCGTCACTTCAGTAACGTCCTCCCTGGGGTGTAAAGGTAATGGGAGCACCCTAATTAAACGTGTTGAAGTGCTGATTACACGTTGCCCAATTTAGCCCTGGCATAGCAGATATGCTACATGAATGCTGCGCTATTAGTCAAGCCAGGCAGTGGGATAGTAGGCAAAGCTAGGTTTTGGCTCACTGGGGAATCAATGTGACAGTAGTAGTGGGAACTTGCACACCATCTGATATACAGAGACAGAGAAGTTCTGTGGAGAGTGCTTGCAAGAGTTATGTGACTATGTGTATTCTAGAGAGGACATTTGGTTGCGCATGGAACATTAGATTGCCCATTGATCAGTTCAGCATCACACAGAAAACACATACTTTATGGAGAACATGGCTTTGCTTTGAGCTAATTCATGCAGCTTCTAGCATTTATACCATTGGTTTAATCAAGGGAAGAGGAAGAAAGGCTGGGTTTAAATGCATTTTTAAAAGCTGTTAATTGATGGACATCATTTTGAATCTGAAGAGCTGTGCTTCTGAATATCATGTTAGTGTTGACCAAAACTGTGCTTTGCAGGTGCCCTGGGATACAAATAAATACAAATAAAGACAGCAGTCTGAGCAAGTCATTTTGTAAAATTGGGTGACCTCTGTTCTTGACTGCTGAAATGCATTTTGTTGCTGAAAAAGAATCACAATAGCACAGCAGCTGCTTCTCCTGGATTGAGCGTTTTGTTGTAAAATTGTTGGTTTCGTCCCAGTTTTAAACAACTCTTCCTGTAACCTTTGTGGTGAACCTTTGTCTGCACCCTTCTATTCTAATTGTTATTAATGTCAATTTGCCTTGCAATTTTATCACCTTGTTATAATACAGAAGGTTTTGTTCCACATCCTCCATTGCCTTTTCGGGTAAATTCGACTGTATTATTGGTGCCAGGTCAACTGTCAGCAGCCTTGCCAGGGAGTAGGCACAAACATAATTCGCACTAATCTTCCTTCTGTCATCCATGTGCATGCAGGGGACCATCTCTACAGTCATTTGGTCCAAGTGATTATCCTGGTCATTTTTCACTTGGTTGCTGCTAATGTATAGAAGCTGATGATTAGAGTGTGATTACAGGGAAAGGTGAAAAAGCATGTCTAATATGGTGCTGGAGATAATTGAAGGGTAGTGAGCAGAGACATTAGCCAGGTTTGAAAATGCTGTTCCAAAGGGAGAGACGATGAACAGTTGTGCTGTGGTTTGGAAAGGCATGGCTGCTGTTAGGACAGTGGAAAGAGGAGGTGGTACAAGGCATGCTGATATTATGGACTGAAATCAAGACCTTCAGCCTATTTAAATGACAAAAGCAGTGCAATATAAACAAGAATTTCCTGGCACAAATGATCAGTTCTTTCTTCTCCGATTTGAAACAGATCCGGTTTGCATCTGAATTTTATGAAAAAAAGAGGGAGGTAATGACAAGAAGAAGAAAAGTCTCAGTAGTGAATATGAACTGGTTGGACTGGTGCCTACAGTACTCAAGCTCAGTCCTGATTAATCCTTAAATCTGGTTCTTTGAAATCATATATCACAAAAATCTATAATGTTTGTCACCAGGGGCTTAATTACAGCTTCTAATTTTATCAGATAAATCATTCTGCAGCAACCTAGAAGCATCAGTTCAAAAAGATCTCAATGTGATAAGTTGTTGACTTCCTTTCTTCCCCCCCCCCCTTCTTGCGTTGCCCTGCCTCTTAATGCCAGCTGTCAGTGCTCAGAGGGCTGGTGTACGGATGTGAGCTGGTGTTCAGCAGAGAAAATTGGGAAGTGCTCATCGTGACTGAAACAGCATTGGTCCTCCCTCTAGACACACTCTAAACATATTGATCTGGTTTCAGAGAGGAGCCCTCTTCCACAACTCTAAAGCAGTCAAAAGTAAAGACTATGGGACTCTAAATCAAGACATGACAGCAGCGGAGTGCTTTGCTCTGTCAGTGTCAGAGAAGCTACAGGCGAGCTGAACAATGGTTCAGAGTGGTTGTTAGAATTATAATAGATTTAGCCTGTTTAAGCAGTAACTTTTTTCTCCCCCATAAGGTCTATGTACAAAATATGAAGAAAGCAGGTCAGTAAAGATGTTTACGGTGGAATTTTTTAACATTATATTTGACAGAGCTAAATGAGCCCTAAAAGCCTGCACTTGTTTGCCATCATTGCAGTAAATTGAATTTGTCTTCAGAGAAATGTTTCTTTTCATCTACCAAGAGATGAGATTTAATTTTCTCAATCAAGAGTTTTGCAGCACCTCCAGTATGAACATACAGTCTTGGCATGTCGCTCATCAACGTCCTGGTTAGTTTAGATTGGCGTATTGTTTTGAGGGAAAACCACATGGCCCAATTCATTACTAAACTGTTAATCCTTCTGGCAGTTACAGTAGCTGTCACCTTACTCCTCCTCTTTTCCTTTTTCGCTGCTCCCCTCATGATCATGCCTCTCTCTTTTAACCGTCTCCTTTTAATGACTTGTGGCTTCATAATTCACACTTCATGATGAAATACAAAAGGTCAAGAAAAAAAAATAACAGAAGACACCCAATGTCCATTTTACTTGGTCTTTACAGTGGATTGTCGCTTGAAGACAAAGGCTAGCGAGAAGCCTTAAACATCTGCACTTCGTCCAGCACAGACATCGATAAGTTCAGTCCTTATTTTCTCTTGTCATCCTTTTTTGTCTTCCAGAACAGTCTTTCCATAGCTGTCACAGAGTGCAGTGACTTACACATCATGATGAGTGAGATATCCAGTGGCTGGTACCTTAACATCCAAGAGACACACAGGGGTAGATGAATGTGTTCCTTTATCCCCCTTTTTTTTTTAACCCCCTTGTCATTTCAACTTCAAGTATATTTTTTAAACAACAGCAAAAGTTAGCAAATCTACATCTTTTTTTTTTTCTAGTCTACTTAACTATTCTACAACCTGGTGCTAAATCAGCATCCAGAGCAAAAGATCAGCCCCTATTCTACGATTCCATGTCTTTTTTATACATTATTTCCATTTTCTTTTATTCATACTTACAGTAGGCCACTGGATATTGATTTGATGATTTTTTTGACTATGAGTAAATTGTAATACTTGCAGCTACAAGGTATGAGTTTTTTTAAATATATATTTATATATTTATATATTTATAATCTTTTAAAAAGCATTTAGTCCTTTGGTCCCTATTTCCTAAGGAATGATGCATGTAAATTATCCTGGATTCTCAACTTGTCTCCTCTTCTTCTTGTTTTCTTCTTCGATCCAGAGCTTGCCCTGTCACAGAGCACAACACCTGTGTAGGCACAAAAACCAAAATGGCAGCAGGCTGGTGTGTGTGTTTGTGTGTGTTTGTGTGTGTGCGCACACGCATGAGTTTGCTTCAGTACTTGTGTTGGCATTTGCACGTATTTATACATGTACAAAGTTAGGTTTTTGTTTTTTGTTTTTCAGTTGTTTTTTATTGTCCAGTTTTTCTTTTAAGTGTAGCTTCTTTAAACGTGTATGTTTGGTTTATTTTCTGTTTGTGTGTTTATCTATATCCTGTGTCAGTATGCATGCTTTGAGCATAATGAGTCTATAAAGGTTTTTTTTTTCCCGTCATGTCTAAAAAACAGCAGCAAAAAGTTGGTCTCTGCAAAAAATCTTCTTCCACAGACGCCAAAGCAAAACAGGGAAAAAAGAGGCATTTGCGAAGAAAGAAAAAATCAAATAAGAGAAAAAAACAACTCTGGGATCCTTCATTCAGTCACCCAATCTTTCAGCGGCCTTCCAGGAGGATCAAGGGACCACCCTTCCTTCATGATATGTAGCAGAACAAGAAGTCTTTGTACTTTTACTGCACTTGTGGAAATAAGGTGTTGTGGCCCTTCATCCTGTGACACAGAGAGAGGAGGAGAGAAAGAGACAGGGGAGAATAAGGTGAGTGGATTCAGTGAGGCTGTGGCAAACATGCTCAGGGTTGCTGGCTCCTGGTTATCACACAGACTGACAGGCACAGCCAACAGCATGAGAAACAGACGGGGAGGAGAAAAAAAAAACGGAGAGTGTCAATCACAGCCAGAAATAAGTGGGCTAGAGGTGGGGTGGGAGATTTGTGTTTAAACCATATGGAACAGACATCTACACTGTGACAGCACTAATCCAAGGAAGGCCTAATTTAAACAGACTACATCTTCCTGGGGGATAAAAAAATTTCCAGAGATGGTGCGATCATTTTTCTTTATTATTCATAACAAACTAAAAAAGAGGAAAAGGAATACATAAAGAAAACAAGACTGTCTGTGGATTGAAATTATGTAATAATTATAATGACTGAAAACTGATGGCTGGAAAGAAATGTACATATATCAATAAATATCCTCTAATTAGGAACCCATAACATTTTTGCTGCCTTTAACTTGAATGTGTCCTTGTAATCAAGCTTTGGATATAAAAAAAGATCCTGTTTACAGCTTATCAACTCTAATATGTTATGAGCTCTGATGTGGGCGAAGAAAGGCTACAAAATCACAGCAAATCAGTCTCTGGGAGTGAACATGAAAGGGTCTGACTTTGTGACGGAAGCCCTCGCCCAGGCACTCTTTGTTCTACCTTTTCATTCCTGTAAATGAGCTTGTTACCATTTCATAATAGATCTGCTTTTCAGATAGCGAAGCTGAGATTCAAACATATTTCTCATGTGTAACAAAGCGAGCCCAGCCATTAGTGACATATAGCTCTAACAGTCCCAATTACAGATGCATTCTTTTGTGCACTACTGGCAATTCTCCTTATACATGTTCCACAAAAGAAACACACTGTGGCTTTAGGATCTTTTTTTTTTCATCTAAGTAAACAACTTCCCTCAAAGCATCAAACTATTTCACCCAACAACTTTTTCAAATAATAAAGAATTTTCTTTTATTTCCTCACAAACTAGCATTATGCTCCACATAATAACCATCTTCTTAGATGGCTCCATAAAGGAATCCTGGGGCCAGATGCATAAAACTGTGTGTATACACAAAAGCAAAAACATTCATAGACATTTAGTTTTGCCACATTTATTATGCATTGAGTAGTTATGGTTCTCTTTAATAAATCTCATTAATCGTGAAGCTATAAGCAAGTGCATGAACCAGATGCCCATTCCCACTTTTGAATGGATGTGAATGCTACCACAGCTGTAATTTACGGGGGATGGGTGGGTTGCAACCCACCCAATAATCCACACAAGCCACCACAACCCACCCAATATGATTTCATAATTATTGATGATGAATGTTAAGTATTATAAACAAGACAATGGGGTAGATTTTCTCAATTTAGCAGTAAAATATAGTGGCGTTTGTCTGCGCCCCCTCCCGCTCTGAGATTTGGTTTTGCCCAACTCAGACCTGTAAGTACATCCGTCCTCCAGTGTCTCCCCATGTGTGTACGAAGCATCCATGGTGATATGAAGACAGCACGAGAGAAAAAGAACCAACAATTTTAAGTTGTTGGTTGGGCAAAAGAATGAAAATAGCTTCCCAACAGGAGGTACGCTACTGAATGTTACAGTCTTTAGTTTTTTGCATATAAAAATTATGTTTGCACCACAACTAAATAAACACAACAAGGAGAACAACTGTAAAGAAGAAGTGTGATTTTACCAATATAGAAATGAGACACTCATCAGTGAAGTGGATTTAAGTTATTTGGTGGTTTCAGCTCTGGAATAATGGCCAGAATAAAAATTGCTTAATGGTAAAAAGTAACAAGTATTCAGCTCTGAGAGTTCAGAACACCTGCAAAAATGCTAATAATTTAATTATAAATCAGTGGTCAAAACGCACAGCAGCTTGCACAGCGACCGGCTCAAACTGCAAATGTACAGATATTCTGAACAGCATACAGTGCTGTATGGCGGTAATCAGGAGGGAGACACAAATGTACAGATATTGCACAGATGTTGGCTGGTTTCTTTACCATACTTTATAACCAGTATTTATAAATCACAGTTCAATCATTTTAATGATTAAAAAAGAGGAAAACTTGTAATGTAATTGTAATTGTGTTACATTAAACTTGGATACCATTCTTTTAATTTCCACCTTCCACTCCCCCTCATGAGGGTCAAGTTACTTTTAGAAGGTGTATGCATGGTCTGAAAGATCAGGTTCCCTCATCCTCATCACACATCCGTCCTTTATAAATACTAGTTTGTGTTTAGCGAAAGGTTATTTTTGTGTGAACGCATCAGTTATGCATCAGACTCCTGGTAGTTGAGAAGCATAGTTGATGCCAGAAAAACTTTCTCTTTATGTGAGTCACCTGCAAGTCGTCTGAGAGAATAAAAATCTACTCACTTCTATCAAGATATACCTTGGAGAGTAGTAACAATTTCAATTGCAAAAAAAGACCACCATTTTTTTTTCTCCACAAAATGTGTTTATGTTATTTTAGTTTTTGTTTTTCAGTTAATCAAACAACAATTATCTGACATATAAATACCAAATATATAAGATCCAACTGATCTGGCAGTATTCTCCTATTAAAAACACAAGAACACCATGCCTAAAGATCTGTGTACAATATGCGCGGTGGACAGTTTTTGGCCCATGTGGGTCTTTGGCACTGCCTCCAGCTCTTCTATTGTAATTGGTTTCCACCCTCATAAATAAATAAATGGG
Source organism: Leuresthes tenuis (assembly GCF_036924035.1). NCBI lineage: Eukaryota > Metazoa > Chordata > Actinopteri > Atheriniformes > Atherinopsidae > Leuresthes > Leuresthes tenuis. The sequence goes on from NW_027325356.1 coordinate 12,337,011, forward strand.
AAGTGATTCTCATGTTGGGCAAACAAAACAATCTTGCAGAAGTATTCCCTGTACAGATGGAATCCACAGAGAAGTGGAGTGTCAACATTTGCCTGTGCACTCTGTGTGGACATTAGAGCTTTAATTGGCTACACAAACATAGGGTCATCTCGGCCATCTCTCAGCTAAACAGCTGTCGATCGTATGGGGAAAAAAGTCCTTTTTGCAAAGACTAATTGAAAAACAAAGAAATAGTTGGGTGAAAGAAGAACACTGTATATGTAAATGTGAAGAAAAAGAGAAATAGAGAGTACAGTACATCCATACACATGAACCCCACAAGAGAAAGTATAACATCACAAGGGCACACGGTACAATGGCACAAAGGGTTAAAGGCCACTTCCAGTTTTAATCAACCACCCAGTCAGCACGTCATGTACATTACCAGCCAAGAAAGGCATCGATAACTGCACTCCACAAACTGCCAATATACAATATACAGTATATATATAAATATATATAAAAGAAGGGCAGAATATGAAGAGATAGAGTTCAGAGATATCAACCAACGCCACGTCATGCAACGCAGTCACAGTCCCACCACATGACGTCATCCAAAAGAAAATGACACCATGGGTTCAACTTACAGCTGTGGGAACTTGGCCCCGTGACAGATGTCGGGGGAGGGGGCTGTGTGGCTATAGCGAAGAAAGGCCACCTCACACTGATTGGCCGTGTCAGGTTGCCAGGTTGATGGGAGTGCAAAAAAACAAAAGAAAGAAACAGTGGGATTTTCTTTTTCTTGAATCAGAATTCAAAGCACCCTTTCTATTTTTGTGATCTACACTCTCACTTTATTCTGGCTGACAAATCAAACAAGATTATTATGGTTATTACCATAAAATTGAAAAAGTAAAGACAGTGAAACAATAGTAAGAGGACAAATGATATTCAGCACAGAAACAGGCTTTTTTTGTGCCTAAATGTGGAGAAATATTCTCAGACTGACAACATTTGCAGGTTAAAAGGTTGAATTGATTGAGTTTTTTTTTATATTCACATAGATAACCCTTATGGCAGAAATTTTCAGAAACTTGTCCTGTTTGCAGTAATTGGATTTGCCTAGCATTATTTGCTATGAGGGTGGCCGTGCAATAAGTGCTTCAGCTTTTTTTCCTTTCTTTTTTTTTTTTTGCATTAAGTTTATCTTTCAGACACAGAATGCAATTTTAGAGTAGCAGGGTTCCTGAGACTAGAAAAAGAGAATGCTGTCTGATCGTGTTTTTAATTCAACTTCAAAGCAACGCTGTTAGTGTTAGAGACAAAAAGGGGCTTCTGAAGTTATGCACATTCTGAAGTTATTTAAGTTTTTACCTATAAGAAGAAACACAAAAGAAAATCATCTTTCAAGTCCCATCAAAAGTTTGTCATAGTAATAGAAGTTAGAGTTGAACTTTGTATGTCTGCAGATGTCTGCCATCATGCCAGAATCCAGAAATGAAAAGGAAACAAAAATATTTTCCCAAAAGATTGTGTTTATATAAGATTCTAATGATTCCTTAGAATCTGTAAAGCTATAACTACGACAAAGAACTGGCTTTGGAAGCCCCAGTGTATTGTTTCTTTCATGCTTTCATAGGATTGGTCTCGGTTTTGCTCTACTGATTTTCTTCAACTCAACAACAGAAATGGCATGATAAGGGAAAAAAAAAAAACAGATATGGTTTTAATTGGACCAGAGACAAAAGAGGACATGGAAAACACAAACACCACCATCCATGCACACAACTCTTGCTGAGGTGATGGAATGTTATTGGAGGGAAATGTCTTAACTTGCTTTCAAAGTATGTCTCGATGACTGCCCTGTCATTCGGTGCTGTTGCAGGATATTTTCCATTTGTCCCTCGTTAATGTGCTAAATCAAATTCTCCCACCCACTTTCTCTTCTCCGTGTCAGCTTTGAAAGCTTCTCCTCAATTAGCAGGGCATAGCTCTATTCAAATGCTATCAGGAAACTGATAGAGGGAGCATCTATCATTTGTATTGCATATGCCAACCTATGGCTTTATAAGAGTCAAATCTAAAACAAGCAAATGAGATTACCAATCTTTTATTGATGCAGGAATAGAACTCAGGCTTATGTTATTGTAATGAAAAGTTGTCCAGCCAGTTGGGTTCAGAGAGCATGCATCTATATTATTTTTGCATTGGCAGCTGCGGTTTGTAACAGATGGGCGATGATTATTTGAATCAAGTGTGACACTGTGAAATTAATCTATTGAGGGATGGTGCTGCTAAAAGCAATCTGTATTTTTATTGTCATGTATGAAAGCTCTGACTTTTTTCGGGGTCAAAATAAGCACTAATGCTGATATATGCCAGCAGATGCACCATTTTCTCACCCCAGAAAGGTAACCACACAGCAAATTTTGCAGTATGGCTATCAGGAGTTCACAAAAAAAAATTAAAAAAGAGTGAGGTGACAATGCTACTAAAGCGCCAGAATTTTGCTTACAGATAACACAGTATTAAATCAATGTATTGTGTTTAATTAAGACTGATATTACTGTGCAGTACATTTTGAATATGAATGTTGGCTTTATCATAAAGATGTGAAATACCATTTAATAGAATCCTATTTATTAATGCTTAAAAAAGAGGTGCATAGGAATGTCTAGATTGTCATTACTCTTTAGTGAGCAGATAATCTCCCATTAAGTAACAGAACGTCCTCAGAGTTGCTCCTGAAATGATCAGCAACATCTAAGTGCTTGTAAAGATTTTTGGCACTCTTGTTGGAGAGCTGCCAATAGTTGACCAAATTATATTTGAAATAGTAAATATAATATAATTACAGTATAAATATATTTTTTGTATATTATCCATCCTATCTATGTTTTTTCCTTCCCAAGTTGATATTGAGAAATTCATGTACAACATTTCGAAACATTAACTATAACTTACATACGATGGGGAGCGATATATAGAGAAAATTCCAGAACTAAAAAGTAACACTGCATAAACATTTGAGAAAAGGCTCATTGTTTAATATCTGTCTGCTTCAGGGTTCATGGAGACCTACTTTAACTTAAATAAACTGAGCGCAGAATCATACAGCAGAGGGCTTCCCCAACGCTTGTGTACAGCTGCAGATTTCACAGATCATAGGGAATAACCAATATTCAATAAATGTGTCTTTAAAAATATTAAAAAATGAATCACCAAAACAGAAATGATCTTGCTAATGTAAATTAGTGTTTAGATATTTAGCTAAAAATAAAAGTCAGTGGACAAACTTTTGGAAAGTCTAAGTATAACCAAGATATAGGTGTGATTTAAATCTTCAGTGATCGCCATTAATGGATGGGTGTGTTATTTTTGTACCTTGGCAACAACTTAGCTGATAATGTCACACTGTGTTGGCAGGTGATCCAGGTGAACTGTCCTAGTGGATAATATACGCTCCTTCAAGAAACATGAACTGTAACTGTTTTTAGTTGAGAACAGATGTGCCAAACAGCAGTTGGAACAACCAGTGTTGCATTAGGCGGTTAGAGTAGTTCATAATAGAAGCCACTGCAGCAAGTAAATGTTTTTCCGTTGAGCATCTTTTACTTTTTGGCCAGCACATATCATTTTTCTGTCACGTCACAAGCACATCTAGATTTATTCTTATTCATCTCCTCTCAGATTTTTCCAATCAATCAAGGTAAAACTTTTAGCAAGTAGTTGACAGAAATGCTTTGCTGAGCTAATTTAGGAGGGAAAGAAATGATATTTGGTTTTATAAACTTGTATTTTAAGACCTGGATTTCAGTGCCATTGTCAGTAGACAGATATCTTTTAGCACATCTGGGTAGCAATGATATCATAAGTCCTACCTGTAACTTCCCGAAAGTGTGAAAGAGATCAAACAAACTCCAGAAGAGAAAATGCATTTCTGTGGAGCCGGGTCAGTGCTTTAGATGTAGGTTCTTGTTTTCATATTAATATAGCATAAATATTACTGCTGTGGCATACCAGCAAGACTGACTTTGTCCATCACTACATTTCCCAAGTGAAATGGATGGTTTTCAATGTACCATAATGTTTTATGGCCTGAGTGTCACTGTACCTGGGTATGGACAGCAGACGAGTCAGTAAGGTCGGTTGGCATCCTTTGGCCGCTTTAGCTGCACCTTCAGCCTCTTCATGCCTATTTGAAAGCCGTTCATGGCCTGGATAGCGGCTTGAGCACTGGATGGGTTATCAAAACTCACAAAGCCTGAGTAGAGATCACAGAGCAAGGGAGGGATGAGACATGAAGAGAGAAGAATGGGAGGGACGGACGGGAAGAAAAGAAAGGGGGAGAGAAAGAAGCAAGGAGAAAAGACAACTAAGATGAAAGAAGAGAAGAAAAAAAATCTTTTAAACTCTCAACAATGACATAACAATAGCTCTTTGTTTTCTCTTTTCAGTAGATTAATTGAAAATCTCTGAATTAAAAAAGATTACACAAAATACCATAAAGGCTAATAACACAGATATTAAAAATCAAACAAAGGGTTATTAGTAACCAGGATTTGAACTCAAACAGAGAAAAGGAAAAGACATAAAAGGTGTTCAAAGATTAAAGAGGAAAAAAAGCTTTTCAGAGAAAAGCAGTGTTTGAGCCACACAAGAGCAGTAGGGCTGTGTGTGTGTTTTCATTTTACGTGTGTGACTGAGCATGTATCTAAGTAAAGAGCAAAGGGCAGGGGGTCGCGATGAGATGCTAGGAGCAAGGTGTGTAGGACGGAGGTGCCTGCTGCTCTGAGTTATCACTTGGGTGTCGAGGCAGAATGAGCCCACAGCTTTCCCCTCCGGGACTCCTTGCCTGCTCTTATCAGACACCTCTGTGATTGACGGCCAGAATTTTCCGCCTGCCAGCTGATTTGATCACACTGCTATGGGTCCAATTTAATTTGGGGGGAGAGGGCAGGCTTTTGTCAGTGCTGGTGAGATAAGGCTGCTGCTTTTACAAACCCTTTAAACAAACTGAGCAGGGAAGGGCCTGTCAGTTGGTAGTGATCCCCCTCCCAGTCCTACACACACACACACACACACACACGCACTAGCTCTGGCTGTAATGAAACTCTATACCTCACATTTACATCCTCATGCCAAGAAGTTGATAGGATTTTTGTTGTGCATAGGAGTAGTACAAAGAGTACATTGCAAACTTTTTTTTAATCCATTAAAAGCTTAAGGCTCATTAAAGCAGACATATTATTGCATTTTTGTTTGTTTGTATTTGCCTTTTCTATTTTTGTGTTATATATACAAAGTGCACACTAAAGAGAGTTATCAACAAAACTTTTTGAAATAAGAAAAATAAATCCAGGCGTCTTGATATAAAACTTGAGAGAAGTCTTCAAGAATTTCTTCAATTTATGTTGATTGTGATTATTTTTTCATGTCAGTGTGTTTAGTCAATGTTTATTCTCTAGAGGCGGAAACAGCCGATTGTTCATCTTATAAAACTTTTGAGTGACATCAGATACTCAGTAGCAAAAGGCATTTACATCTTTCCTAATGTGCATCAACTCTTTTTCAAAAGGGAGGAATCGAAAAACCTTTTTGGTAAAATATAGGATTCTTTAAAGATATTTGGGCATTTTTATTAACCTTGTCCATTTCCAACTTCGAAAGGCACATAAAATGTTGATGGAATCATCAAATATTGTCTTCCACAGAAAACCTACTCTTGAACTGTCCTGAAATGCTCTGTTGACAATCTAGACAACTCTTCAATCACTTCTCTTTGTCGTCATATTTTTCCTGAAGAGCTTGAATAAGGGCAACTGGACTTCTTCTTGGATCTTGAAGACGTTTCACCTCTCATCTAAAAGGCTTCTTCAGTTCTAAAGATGGTGGAGAGTATCAGCTTCTAAGGTCGTTACAGTCACATTTGTCATTGAATATCCTCAAGATCCAAGAGGAAGTCTTGACTGAGAATCTACACCAACATATGTCACATTTGAACAATTTTTCCCCAGCAGCTGGACACGCCCACGACCAAACTTAAATAGACTGAACAGGAGCCTTGCCACCTCTGCTGTTTCTTTCCTTGTTAGAAACGATAATGATTACTATAAAATATCAAAGCTACAAGCAAGACAGAACTCAAATTATTGTTCCATTCCTCTCTGAAGCAATGGGAACCAAATGGATCATGTTTTAGTTTTCCTGGCCACTACAGCAACGTGTAAATACTCTTTTTTTCTTTTGTTTGTTTTGTTTTGCTTCACAAGTTGTTCCATTGACGTAAGAGTTGTGATTGGTCTGCAATAATATTCAAGTGGATAATACATGTCAAAGTAACATCCACATCGGTACCATGACCTAAGTTTAGTCTTAGGTCTAAATAGTCTCATAACAGAATGATCAGTCAGTGGGTCTACATGATGAGATTAATTCGAATATAGCTATAGTTGGATTATGCTACTTATTTGAGCAACGGTAATTATCCAAGTAGACATGGTGGTGAATAAATGGAATCATTGGTACAAAGCATGTCATACCCCGGTACAATAGGTGGTGCTGTACCCATTTCAACTATTGCTAATAGAGCCACTTCTGGTTGACCCCTTCACCACCACTAACAACAACAACAACAAGTTCAGGCATTCGAGAAAGATGGCGAACGAAGAGCAAGATGAAGCTGCGTTCTCTATATTTCGTTTGTGATGAGCTGGTTATTGCACAAACGCATGCACAACGGCGCATTCTCCATCACTTTGTTTGTTTCTTTCCAACAGCGGCGACAACAACAGTAATACTGTCTCCTTTGACTTCCAGTTCACAACCCCGGGAAAATATTTCAAGCATGCGCAGAACGTAAAATATACAAAATATACAAATATACAAGTATGTTTAGTGTGACTATCAACCGAGTTATCTCGGGGTCTTAATCCGACTGCAAGTAATCCGATCTGGTCCAATTTTTAGTCAAACTAAGGTGTCTACATGAACTCAGTGTTACTGTAATTTAGCTATTAATCTGATTCTTTACAGTGCCGTGTTTTGATTTAGTTTTTGAACATCAAAGCATATAAGCCTGGTCTAATAGGTCCACAAAATTACAAAAATACAAGTATAGTTTAAGCTCCTAAAAATAATCTAACAGCAGAATATAATATTTGAACTGAATTCTCCACATGAACTGGCTGATGTTTGATATTTTCCATTCAGCACCAAGTATGTAGTACAACGCAACTCAAACCCAAGCATTTCTACTGCTTGTGGTTTATTGCAAGTATCCATGTCAGAGAATACAATACACATTGTAATGTTATGCATTTTTGATGAAACTAATCAGAAAGTTGCAGGCATTATTGGCTTGAAAACACAAGTCAAGGACCAGCTTGAGCAGCAGAGATGACTGCTGCACCTGAATTCTTATATTGGTTCCCCCACCCAAGGTAACAATAAAAGAAAAGAGTTGCTGTGACAATGCTGTGTACTACACATGTGTAATGTGATATTTGTTAATATGAAAAACATTTTCTAATATTAATTTAGTGGCTGTGGCAGTATATAAGTTAGGTCCTGGCTCTTAGCATAGTGTGGGAATCAAAATATGTAATGGAAAACTTCAAGTACATTTGATTTTTATTTATTTTATTTTATAAAAATTTTTTGGTGGTTGATTATATTTGCAAGTATTGATTGCATATTTGCCCTTTTATTAAGCAGATATGGTTATAGCCTAACTGTAAAGTGGTATGTTAACTGATTTGTGCAGACAGAATATATAAATGTATGGACCTGCACTGACGAGAGAAATAGAAATACAACTTTATTTAACTTAAAAGTGAATAATAGCTAAATTAAAAAAAAACAAAAAAAACAACCATGATAAAAATACCGGCAGGGAAAGAAAAATCAGTTTTCAAGACACCTTTATGTACATTATTGTAAATATAATTTTTATTTGTATTTCAAAAGCATACAGCTTCTTAATTTAAGATGTAGTGTTAGTCCTTTCTCAAAAGACCTTTTGAAATGATTTTTAAGATAATTCCAGCTAATTGCACTGAACAGAATAGATCAATTTTAAAAGTCAATATGAAGTGACTGAATACAGAGGCTTAAATCTATGTCAGAAACTCATACATATTTTGTCACCCCGCAAATAAAAGTACTTAACAAAACAGACAGCGATGCATCAATTTAAACTACTGTATCCTCCATGTCCTACTTCAGAGTTAAGTGCCTCTTCAGGGACCTTTCCATAATTTGAAAATTTGCAAACTTCTTGGTAAACACTCAGAGTTAACTCTACTCAAATTTCAATATGTATGTCACTTGTGCAACAGAAAATTAGGCCTTGTCTTATAGATAATTCTGGTAAAACTCACAAGTTACTTACTGCATTGACAAGCAATTTGCCAGAAAAAAATTTGGACATATCTTGTCTTAACCTACACTTTGGAAAATTTCTCTCCAACTAACAGTAAGATCAATGACTTGTTTGTGTAAGAGGCTATTTATTTAGAAGATACTTTTGTGGTGCTTTATGTAACTGGCAAGCTAAGTACATCTCTTTACTTCGACATGAATAAGATATAGTTTTTTCTGCATTTTAAATGAACCATCTATCTCCTCGTTTTTTTTTTTCTATATCTGTATACTGTATGTGGAATCACGTACAGTATATGTACTAATGTGCATGTGTTTGCAGTACCCATTAACCACAACGTCAAGAATAAACACACATTTTTTTTAAGTGACTTATTTCAAGTTCTTTGAGGCATAATAACGTCTTCTTAATCCACTACATCTTTTTCCTCATTTAACGTACTACAAAAGAGCCGTGGGGCTCTTACTATAAAAAGGCAAGAGAAATTAGTGAAAACAAAATCATGAAAAATCACAAGTTAAATAGCTCTGATTCAGCTTACATCCTAATCACCAGCTGTGGTGAGACTGATGGGGTCATTGCCTTTTTGGCCTCACCCCCCTTGTTGACTGACAGATAGTGTTAGTAAGCGGCATATGTTCAGAGGACGACACGCACAGTGGGTGAGAGAGACAGAATGTCCTGAGATGGAGAGATGAGACAGGTGAGGAAGAAGAGAGATGCTCCTAGATATGCCGTGTTGAAGAGAAACTGAGAGAAAGCCAATGATGGGAGTCTCTCTCTCTCTCTCTCTCTCTGCCTGTCTCCTGAGTGCAGCTGTCCAACTGAATCAACAGCAAGGCCCACACCAGTCTATTATTATCTCTTTAAGTCCATGGATTCCACCTGCACCGCCTCCAACCTGATGAACTGGTTTACCGTGTGGGAGGCGAGACATGAGGAAGGGAGGGGTGGCGGGAAGCTACTTGGTTGCCTGGCTTGAGGATGGCGGGCAGTCTGGGAAAATGCTTTTCTCTAGGGTGAAGAAGGCTGGGGTTTGCAAGAAGGGAAATGGATACTAACTGTGTTAGGAATACTCTAATAAAGATAACAAAACTGTTTGGGGGGAAAATGGCAGTTGTGTTTGTGATTTGAGGATAGAGAGCATCTACCATCATTTGTTAGCCCTTACTATTCTAGAATTCTATAAGAGTATAGCCATTAAGACATTACCCATTTGTGTGTTGACTTCTTTTCTGAAGCCTCAAGCTCAGCATCTGGTCATTACCATTTTGAGTTTTTGCAGACAGATTCTAAATGCAAAGCATGGACACCACGTATCTCTACAGGGTAACTGACCTGCCACCTACAGCTTCTGTCTTCTGGTGTTTCTGTTCTGTTAGCTTGGGTCTCAAGTCAGAATTCCTCCCTCCTTCTCCAAACTAAGAGTGCTCTGTTCATTGTTCAATGCAGTTAAAACACTGCTCATAAGTACTTCCCATAATGCCACTTAAGAAAAAGGAATATTCAGAACATATAGAATATAATATAAATATATAATAAAAATATAAAGAACTAAAAGAAATCATTGCCACTTCAGTTGTCTTGAAGGGACAAATCAGTTATGGAGACCAAATCCAGCTTGTGAATGTTGACTTGTTTATTGCTCTTGTAAAGTTGGTCATTTCAGCATGCAGGTCTACAAGGACTGACCTGCTTTTGGAGCCAATCTCAAGGGCCCACTCGAGGAATGTCAATTTTTTGGCACTTGGCTTTGGCTCCTTAATATCCCTCCTCACATTCATTGTGTTGTGGCATGTGACATTACTTTTAAAACATCAACTGCAGCTCAATTAGGAAAGACGCTCAGAAAAAAGGAAAAAGCAAACACTAATTGTTGGGAAACAGCAAGAGTCATGAGATCAGTGCCAAACACACACCACGTGACTTTCTTCATTTTTGTAGATTTTTTTTCCCCCTTTCTTTAACCATTAGTTTTTGACTCACCGAAGCATTTGCTCTGATTGGTTGCTCGATCCACAAAGACTTTGGCGGAGATGACGTTGCCAAAAGGTAGGAACATTTGCATGAGCTCAGCGTCTCCAAACTCCTGGGGCAGGTGATAAATAAACAAGTTGCAACCTTCTGGCCCTGGTGATGAGAGAAAGACAGCAGGGGGGTTATGTGGGATCATAAACAGGAGATGCCCTGTGAGAGGAAGACTGGCCACAATAACATGAGTGGAAAAATAACTGTAAAACAATCAAGGACATAATGTAGGCATGGAGAAAGCATTATATTTGTTAAACCAGATTATTGTGGCATTTGTAGAGCTTAATCCTACTGTCAACATGTTGTTTGAACAGCTTTTTCCATTTCAATGTCTTTTTCCTTTTGAATCCATGGGCCCCATTCCCCATATGCTACTGTAAAATCTAAAAAGGGAGGGGTTTATTTCACTAACTCATGCTATGTACTTACATTTGACTACTTTCTTAGAAAATATCCTGGGAATAACAACATATTATCAAAGAGAAGCAAAAATACAAGGGGAGTAAAAGACAAAAACAGCTAGGGATTTACGCACAGACAACAATAATTATTGATTGACAGAGAAACACTGAGACGTTTACTGGGAAACTGGAGCAATGAGACATGGAAAAACACAGAGATAAGGTAGAGAACACATTAAGACATAAACCAAGTTTTTGCTCCAATTACTATGTGGCAGTAGGACTGTCTTCCAATCTCTGTCCATCCCTCCACATTCATCTAGCCAGCTGCCACATATTGTACAGACCAATCTGGATAAAGGCAGGAACTGGAGGGAGACAGGACAGAGAGAGAGCAAGAGAGCCAAGTATGGACGCAGAGAGAAAAAGAGGAGAGAGGGTGTGATGGACTCAGTGACAGTAAGCTTGGAGCTGGCTGCCTGGCTAGCTTTCTCCCCTGTCTCATTGCTCAGGGTGATAGCATGACGAGATGAGACTGGCTCTGGTGAGAAGGCTGATAAGAGGGCTGCAGTGGTTACTGGCTGTAGTGTACTATGCCTCAGCGAGATAGAGGAGACACACACATATGCACACACGTAGGTTGACAAAGAGGTTATTAATATAGTTTGAATCTTAGTTCTGTCTGTTTAGGGTTATGTGTCAGATAGTGGTGAATTCTGTTTCCATAAACAGTTTTTTTGACTGAATAAAATACCCTTAGATCACATGACCACTTCTATTAAGCTTTGTCAGTAAGTTTTGGCTGGATAGATATGTCAATAAGAAAATCCTACTTCTATTCCAGCACCATTTGTGGCACCAGGACACGATTCACAACAGGTCTTGTGAGGTGGTCAACTTCTTCTATATCACCTGCATATGTAATGATGACCATGTATATGTATTGATAATGCTAATTAGCCATGTGCAGCCAGGAGCAGGCTAGTCAGGTGAAAGCTATAGTAGATTTTTTTTTTTTAATGATGATGATGTTTTTCATGATGTAGTGATCATGCATTTGGAAGAAAGAATGCTCAACGTATTGCATGAACCAGGAGAGATATTGTGCTGAATTAAGATCTATACCAGAAGATAAGCAACTCAAATGTTTAACCCTTGGTTCACTGTTAAAGGGCATATTTGGTAATGCTGGAACTTGAGCTAGGTGAACAAACTCTGGATGCAGAGAAGCCTCCCCCTATTTGCAGCATAACTTAAAATGTGAGACATTTTTACCTTTCTGCATTTTATTTTAATATCTTACACCATGCTGACTAAGATGCTCTAAAAAGAGCACATTTTCTGTCAGAGTACAGATTTGTTTGGTTGAAATCACAGTTTGGGATTTGGAAGGATTTTCTTTCTTGACACACGCTGAGACACGGGCTGATAGAATGTATTGTTGAAAGTGTTAGCTCTCAGTTGAAGCTGAGGCTTGACTGTGCCCGTGTATTCAGGTTTGGATGTATCTTGTTAAATGGCAGGGCTGCAGACTGTGGCAGTGGACTGAGACAGGCTGGGACAGCAGCCAAAACCCTGAGGAGGCCAGAACTCAGACAGGCCACTGGCTAAACCAAGAATAGTTCTCTGTGTGTGTCCATGTGTGTGCCTGTTTCTGTGTTTGTGCTACTGTGACTTCTATCATTCTTGCTAATGAATAGAATGCTCCAAAATATAATTGAAAGATGGGATACCCGTAAATACTGTGTGCTTTTTCTATGGAAGGAAATTATTCTGGCATAAAAATGGAATAAATCACTGAACTATGTAAATATGTGTATTTCAGTTGTTTCCTTATACGGTTCTGCTCTGTGACCCTATGGACAAAATTCAAACATAAACTAACTTTTCCACCCGGCAATGTTGGAAACATTCAATTACAAGTCCAGATATTGAATATTCATGCCAATCTATGCTGTCTCATATAATCATTTAGATGAACATTTGAGACTGAAGAAATGGCGTCAAAAAGAGTGATTTACCGTCAAAGTATATCCTATGCTTTATTACATCTGATGCTGTGGCATAAGAGTGAACACTTCACAAGGAATGGTAGTAAATGATTATGCATGCAGCTAATTAATCTGATGAATATTTATAACCACTTAAACACATTGTAATGGACTGATTAAGCAGTCCAACGCTGCGAGTTTGAATTAGTGTAGTTTTTGAATAATGACAGAGTAACTTTCCATCTCACTGCTAATGTTCTTCTCTTTAAATGGGGAGCCTTTTTTTCACATTTTCCCCAGCCAGCTTTTTTCCCTCCCTCGCTAATTCAAAGCAGTGCAGCTACATTAGAATGGAACATGGCAATTATCACCTTTTATCTTGGGTGGGCGCGCTTGCTCGCTCTTACCTTCCCTCTGTTGCTGGGGAATGATGGTTGGTTGCTGTGGGAACGCTTGGCTGATTGGCGCATAGGCGGCAGGGTAGGCTGCTGTTGCAAAGGGAGAACCAGAGTGGAATTTTTCACATCTCCATTTTCATATTTGACACAACAAAACTCAAATCATTATTCCATTGTTCATTTGTGTCCTCTAGACACTGCATTAATAAATTGCATTATGACTGGGAGCTGGGGCTCATTTGGCTGGTGGATCGCTACACAAAGAGAATGGCAAAAGGGGGAGTGGAGTGCAGTTCAACTAAGCAGACATACAAAGAAAGAGAGGGAGACTTACACCATGTTAATGAGAGATGATGTCAGGCACAAAGCAATGGTTATGAGAGGTCTGTCATCGCTCATGTAGGAGGCTATGGCAGATTCAAATCCTCAGCTCTCAGTGTACTTCAGAAATAAGTTTTTGTAAGGCTGTATAATCAAGCCAAGTGAAAATCCTTTTGTAATCCTAATGTAAAAGTAGCCGAATCCAGAATAAAATTGTCTGGTCATCTGGCTATCTCTACCTGTCATGATGTCTAGTGATGTGACAAACCAAAAGGGAGAGAGGGGCTGCGGGGGGGGGGGACAGATGGAGAAAGTGAGAGAGTAGAGCTAGGGGAGACGGATCACCTGCATAGTGCTGGACACCAGCATAAGCCTGTTGGAGAGGGTCAGTCACTGTTGGACTCTGTGCTGCAGAGATATGAAAAGAGAGACAGAGAAAGAAGGGTGACAGTGAAAAAAATGGAGGCAAAGAGAAAAAGGATGCACACTGGTCAAGACAGACACAAAGACCAAGCTATAGAGATAATCTTAGAGATCAAGAGAAAAATTGGCTTTGCTGTAGAGATCCATCAGGCGGTAAGATCCCACAGGGAGTGAGAGAAATTTAGGTTGTCATATCTTGCAGTTCTTCGAAGTGCCTGTTTGCCCCAGATGTTTGCATCAAATATTAACAACGTGCCAAACAAACCACTTTGTTGTTCATTACGATTGCAGCTGCCTTTTCAGAATGCAGAAAAGGGGAGTGAGTCTCTGTCAGTTCTTCAGGAATTAGTCCCAGGCAACATTAAGAAGCTGAGGATGGGTTGAGACGCGTCAAACGAACTATAATTGACTGATGGATGAACTGATTGATTCATCATGATACTGGGGCAGGCTTCTCAGAAATCTGCCAGAGACTGTTGATTTAGCTTCAAACCACAAATGCTTTAGTTCAAATCAGAGAAAAATGTCATTGAATAAGTGAAATTGAAAAGACCCTTGTCAAACTTTAAACAGTATTGTGTGATATAATACAATTTGTCATTACAAACATATTGAACTTGCATTCTGGAAATTAGATGATGTTCTTATTCAGATCAAATACAGCCCTACAATAATCAAACACTCAAAGATCAGTTTAAGCAGCTAACAAAGTCAGGGTCAGAGCAATGGAGTCAGACAATATATGCAACAGATATATATTATGTTTTCTTGATGTAAATTGGAATGGCTCACCTGGGTAAGGATGAATACCATTGGTGTAGATAGGCTCAGATGTGGGTTGGCCGTTGCTTTGAGGCGGGAGGGTACTGAATCCATTGACCCCAATAGGGGTGGCTATGCTGGGCACGGCTGTGGCAGAAATGCCTGGGGGTGTGCTGGTGCCTGCAAATAGATGCTGAGTAAATATGGGAACTGCATGGTACAGACTCCACATGCTATAATCTCAAAATCTGAAGTGTCTTTTTTGTACTGTAATGTATATTTCCTAACCTATTCTACTGTCTAGCATGCACGTAATAGCCACAAATGTGTATCTTGTGAGTCCTTATGAAATTATACTGTATTTTTGGTATAAGCTGGTACTTATTCTGCTGAGGTGAAGGGTACAGTTACAAACACTCCATCAACACACTAATTGAGGGTAGTGAGAGGAAAAAGCATTGATTCACTTTTGGAAAATGTAATAATGACCACTGACACAGAGGACCCTGAAAAACACAGTGTTTGTGTAGCAGGCTGTACTGCATGTCTGTCACCTTGCCTGTGGCCTTTTGTGCTGATGGATTTTTATTATTTTTCTTATCCAGGTGAAGGGCATTTAAGTCATGTAGGATTATGTGTGATGGGTATTATCAGGACCATGTAGGCCTTGTGGATTACAAATGCCAGGTACAGCATCAAGTCACTTTATATAACACATTTGCAATGGCCTTGCCGTCAGGCGGCATGCCTACTTAGTGTCGAGCCATCAAAGCTCTTCATGACAAGGGCCGAAAAGACAGTTCAGACTGGGGTCCAGGATTATCTCACACAAATCTTTGCACTTATATTGTATAAGCCAAGGACTCTGCATACAAAGTCATCGGATTGGCTGTGTTCCCAGAAAACACACAGTCAGAGACACAGAGGGGGAGAGTGACAGACAGAAAGAATGAAAGAGAGATAATGTGTGAGCAGAAGAAAGGGAGAGACCATAATGTGGCTGCCAATGAGCATATAGAAATTCTTTACATCTTCTCTTGCCACACCTCACTCAGTGCAAGGCTCTGCTTCCTTTAATTCAATGCTAAAAGTCCTTGCTTTTACCCTGAAAATTAAGCCTACATCTTAAAAAATTCAACAAGGGCAACTTCAGAAAGACCTTGAATGAATATATTACTTGTACTTCTGTAATTCTTCCTAATGATGAAAATGATCTGGGGCAGCAGTAAGAAATGGAGAAAGAAAGAGACCTCCTGCATGACTATCTCCGGTGTCACTTAATGGTGCATTCATGTTAATGTACATACCTGAAGATGGTGTCATGGGAGTAGCCACCAGGCCGTTGACATTGAAAGCTGCCATTTGCTGCATTTGCGCGGCAGCGATGGCTGCCATAGGGTTCAAGTAGGACCCTTGTGTTGCTGCCATCAGGGCTGCTTGCTGTTGCATCATCTGCTGTAGGATTAAAGAGCAGTGGGGAGAGAGGCGGATGGAGGGAAGGACAGAAAAGGAAAGGAGGGTGAAATAGCCGCAGGATCAGAACGTGTTTACTCTCACATCTCTGTTTGCTTGGCCCATGCCTTGTTCTTGAACAGAGTGATCTTTGTTGCCCTGCAGCTTTGCTTCTAAACTACTCCACGACTACTCTGGCCTTGTGCTCATTGTTCTTACATAAGATAAAGGCTGTGTGGTGATGAGTTTAGGAAGATGGAGTCTATGTACATCATTATGTTCTGTATATGTGTGTAAGGGAGTAAAAAAAGGGGTGGTTAGAGAGAGAGAGACTGTGTGCAAGTGGGCGATTCTCACCTGTCAGGGTGAGTTGTTAGCTACTGTGTGAGTGTAAAATCTCACAGATGCCAAACTCAGGCTGTGACTTTCATGTGTGAATATGAAATAAGGGTGGGGTGGGCTGACAGAGAAAGAGGTAGGGCGTGATCGGGTGTGCTCTTGGTTAATAACGTGCACCTCTTTTCTTTTGGGGGGGGGTGTGTTTGGGTGAAATGTTAAACAGGCAGGCCTGGGTTGGCAGTTTAAATTATCTTACAAGTCAGGAAATATGGAAATGGCAATAAGTGGTAGATGCTATTTGTATGTAATATTGCTGGAAATTCATGATAATCAGCTTCCCTGGACAAAGAAGGGGATAAAAAGACACAATATCCAAAAAGCTACAGTAATTTTGAGATCTTACTAGTCATTTAATAGTGTGAATCACTTTAGGTCTGTTCACTGGGAGAGTCACAAGCCTAGTGGGAGAGAGAGTGAGTTCAAACCTCAAATCACAATAGTTTTTGTTTTCCATTTTTAAAGCTCACCGTCTCCTCCCCCGCCGGGCTGAGACTTACAGCATGAGAGTAGGCGCCATAGGCCCCAAACTGGATGGTCATGGGACTGAAGATGCCGAGCTGGCCTGCCATCTGGTGCATCCTGCGCAGGGTCCTCTCCTTATCTGTGTCTGCAAATTTGACCACCAGGCTGGATGAGGCACCCTACAGGGACATGTGTATTTTGCAAGGTTAATGAAATATGCAACTTAACTTCAATATTTAGCCATATTTTGTAGATAGATTCATCTTTTGGGTTTTTCCTATGTAAGTGGTCTTTATTGAAAAATAGCTGGAGTTATTAAGTTGATATTTAAAAATAACAAACTCTATGACATAAAATCAATTATTTAATTTAAAACTATGTTTTCAATTAATGTTATTATGTTATTAGTATTTATTTACTCTCCTAAATCAATTATTATGTTTTTATTTCCTTAGAATGAACCATTTATATGTATTAATGTTGTGGGTCCTTGTGTATGTGAGAACCCTTATTTTACCACCATACCATACTGTCGACGAATTATACTGTTCAGAGAGCAACAAAGAGATGGAATGCAGAGAAATGAGTGGCAGTGTTACCAAAAATTTTAGGGTTTATTGCATAAAAGTTGTTGGCTATGTAAGTTGAACGTTGAACTTCATGCAGAAAGATTTATCATAGACCTCTGCCCCTCTCCTTTTCTGATACACACAGGAGATATACAGTGAGAAAAAGCATAACCGTGCTGTTGAAGGAGTTCCTGCAAAAATAGAGCATCTTGTGGTTTAGTAGGCCCATTTTAAAGTCTACAGGAGGTTGCTTGTAGTTTTGGTAAGTGTCTTAATTTTAAATATCTGTCATCTCGTTCATTACAACCCTTTGAGTGGAAATCTTTTGAGAACTTTTTCAAGTTATGTATATACCGTCACTTCCCATGTCAGAATCACAAGCTCACGAGTGCAGTTTGAAGGCACAATTACACACATATTGTAAGTTCTGCAGTTACAGAAAGAAGCCCATGTGAGCTTATGCTAATTACAAAAGTGGTGTTCTAGTTAACATTCTCTACCCTGAAATCTGCACACATTTTAGTGTATTCAACACTATGAATCAGACCACGATCAAAATATAGGTCATCTAGAGACAAACTGATGCATACCCTTTACGTGCTTTATTGTGTGATTAAAAATAGATTTCTCACAAATTTGCAATGTGTGTTCCAAAGGGAAATGACCTACAACAACCTAATGGTTACAAAAATTCTTCTGTCCTGTATCAGTTCTTCCACAAAAGTTAAGAGTGTGAACTTTCTTCAGAGAAGAAGAGACAGAGTGGTAATGACATGTTTAATTTCTATCATCTGATGTTCAGAGTAATTTGCAATCCAGATTTTTAGACCTAATTTCTTAAAACCAAGAGAGCCAGTATGCACCTCTCTTGACTATAGTAATTTAGCTGTGAGCATTAAATGAGAGAATAGTGAGTGATATTTGCTTTTGTGAACTTACCAACTCCACTGTATACACTGGGGGTGAACTGTGATCCTAACCAGATCCCACAGGAACCCCAGTCCCTCACTGGTAAAGCTTCACTGAATACAGCACTGGGTAATTAGGTCTGACAAAAGCCTGTGGCATGTGAAGGGCAAAGTATTGACTAATGGCTCTTCCTTATGGCAGATATAGTTCTGTATTGATATCTGTGCTCCTGAGTTTGCATCCAATTAAATAATTTGAGAGACAGAGACCAGAGTCCATTCCTCATGTGACATTCAGACAAAGAGAGTAAAAGAGGAGTGTCTGTGTGTGAGTGAGAAACAGATACAGAAAGAATGAGGGTGGATGAAGACTCTGTCAGGCAGAGACATCAGCCACGGACACAGTCAAAAGGACCAAGCTCCTATTTAATTACAGGCAGTGCATGCTGGGAAAGAGCACTGAGTACCACCAGGACAGAAGGACAGAAAGAGCCAGCGGCCAGTTAGGATATGATTAGTAAGATCATAAAAGCAAAGACACGGGGAAAGAAGGACTCAATAATCACAACTTGGATTCATCGTTCACAAAATCTCTCTTCCTGACAGGGTCAGTGCAAATGCAGGCTTTGATTAAAATTTCCATATTTTCTTAGACGTGTAGAAATTAAAAATGTCAAAGAACTGCAAGGGACACATAGACTGACTAGAGGGAGTGATGCTGCATTCACCTGTTTCCTGAGCAGGATAGTTTTTGACTCTCTGTGTCAGAAATAGAAGCGCACAAAAACCTCTGCAGGTCCAAGTTTAAGCTAAAGTTGCTAGTTACACATGACACATGACTGAAGTGGAGCGTTCCAAACAGAAAATCAAAGAAAGAAACAAACATTTGCCCTTAAAAGGGAAATGTTTTATTTTAGTAATTCCTACAAAATATCTATTCTGTTTTTGTGATGAAGCTTTCAGCAGGAACAGCGATCGCACTCCCTCTGATTAGTTATGACTACAAAAACTCACCTTGCATAATAGCTCCAACATTCACCCTGCCTAAACTCAACATTGATTATTGATTTTGTAAAGGTCTTAAAAGGCAATCATTATTTTTAAAGCCATGCAATCCCCTAATCATTAATTTTACTCCACTCTGAATCTAATGTTTTCTGTACTAAACTTATAATTATACATGTCCTACATGGACAAGAAAGTAGTTCTTGTATATAAGTTTTTGCAAGGAACCCAGGTTAAATGTCTCTCATAAACAGTCTATTAACACAACCAAGAAAATGTGTTGAGTGTAGATAACCATAAAGGAAAGCATCAGTATGGACCTCGGGGACAATGCATCTTAGATGGGAACCTATCAGAGCCAGCCAGCACCTCACCTCAGGCCAGAGGAGACACATCTGGTACTTCTCTCTTGGTGCCATTTCAATTAGTAAAATCAATACTCCGATATGGCAGCGTTAACGGCACCATTTTTCCCTTTCTAATTTGATTTCATTCCACCTCCTGACCTTGTTTTTTTCTTTGTCAACTTTGTAGGCCAGTTGAAGAGACTGGGCTGTTGGATTTAATGAGGCTGGCACTGAGCAAACATCTTCCTCCAGCGTTGTTGCTCAACCCGGCTCACAGCGGCCTGGCATTTAGATTCGCTCATTTTCTGCTTTGTGTGTCTGTGTGTTTTTTTATTTTAATTTAAAACCTCATGAAGAATGCATTGTGAGCATCATGACTGTGAAAGCCAGAGGCTGCCTGTAGTCACTCCACCATGACTCAAGATTAGGTGAGTCTGGCCTGGTCTGGTTTCTCCAAGCAAAGTGCTCTAGCTTACACAGCAGCACAGGAGGAGACCCTCTCCGCAATGTCTCTACTGAATGGTTTTGGCAGCAACTCTAAAACTCTACCCCAGCCTCTGTAGGTGTTGACAGCAGTGAAACTCATGTTTCAACATTTCTGACTATCATAGCAAAAAAATATCCCTTAGAAAAAATGTCTCATCTCTTAACAAGAATTTCATATCCTCACATCTACAAGTAAGGCAGACTTAAGAACAGATGAAAGGTCTAATCAGACAAGAAGATTTCAGAGTATGAGCCTTTTTACAGGCCAAGAGTTCCTATCTATAGAAAAGAAGAGAAGTATCGGGATAGGTAATGAAGGAACAGGTGGTGGCAAACAACAAGCACTGGATGCAAAGCAGATCCTACTCACTGGCAGCAGAAAATCACTAGCTGACAAACAAACAGAATAATAACCTCCAACAGCATGACTCCTATACCTGGAGAGAAAATGAATTTGCTGAATTTGATAAGGGCCAACAGGGGAGCCGTCACTTTTGACAGGTACAACTAAGGAATTTGTCACAGGTTCAAAAACTAATCTAATTTCTTGAACAACACACTTGACTTTTGAAAATCTCCATTATTGGATTTTGTATAGAGCTCAAAATGTGTAGATGGTAGAAGGCACAATGGTAATTGAGGGATTAGAACACAACTACAGCAGTGAAATGGCATAATGCTTTTATCTTCGTATTACTGTGATAGAAAAACACTGTTGTGAAGCGTCTATGCACAAGTAAACAGACACTTATTTTCTATTCTCTATGGAGGCTTACGTCAATACAACATAACAAACATGTCCTATGAACCATCTTTCACCAGTATTTGAAGCTACTGTGAAAGCTACTTTTAAAGTCCTATGCTAGTATGTATTAATCACCTAAAGATTCCTCTGTGTTTATCAAAATTGTACATTTAAAGGTTTTTCCCATGAAAAAAAATTACTTAGGTATGACCACACCTTTGTCTTTATTCAGTAAATTGGGACCTATGTAAATGTTCATCTGACTCCGCCCACATATCCCCTTGCCAGCAGCAGCTATCAACTAGGCTGAGTTCCTACGATGAGCACCCCCTAGCCTCTGGCTAACTTTTCATCATAGCTTGGACTACCTTCTCATTTCCGCACATTTCCTGAAACATAGTTGTACAGCTCTACCGCACAAGTAGTCAGCATTAGTTTCTCCAGTCATCTTTGTAGGACATACAGACTGTCTGACCTCACTTTTCTGAGGCTGTAGATGCTGCTCTGCTGATTTAAAGCAGAAATCCCTAGCAACAGCACTGATGGCTGATATTGTTCATATTCATGTTGTAACACAACTTTTGGATGTGTTAAAATGGTTAAAAGCTTGACTTTTAGATGAGGAGGACTTTAAATAACAATTGAAGCTTCCCCAATTGTCTTGGCTTATTATAGATCTAAGAAACTAATATTATCAATTGAGGATTTTTAAGAAATGAATTCAACAGACCATAAGTTTGTTTGGTAATTGGTTGCACCCTCTGTGCCCTTTCTGAAACCTGCTGCATCTCTGTAAGCCTTTTGGAAAGACACTCTCTCATTAGCAGTGGAATACACAGACTTGGTGTAGCCTCCCTTCATATTATTACAAAGGCCTGTCTGGCTGCATCTGCTTCCACACTGAATCATACCAAAAGACACTTGAAAACATTTTCATTCATACAAAAATTTTAACTTGCTGGATATTTTAAAAAAAAATGACCGTGTGAATATCAGTATTCACCTGAATACATAAGGAGCACATAAAAGTCATTGTTATTCATTAAATATAGTCCAAGATCTTGCATGTGTCATTTGATTAACTGTGTTTTGCACTGACAGTGTTCTCTGGCTTGGTCTTATCTCTCATTAATCCAGAGCTATAGTATCACAAACAAGTACACTGTTGTTGCTGCCAGCATTGGAAAACTCCACAGGCCCTGCCAGCCACGCTGTGACACCAAACATGACAATGTCTGCAATTTGCTGGGTGTTGTGTGCCTGCCCCTGGCTTTGCCATTTGAAGTTTTGCCACCTGTGCCTCTGCAGCCTTACAGTAATTCAACAGCTGAACCAGTGAGCGTGCCTGCTCTGTGCTCAATCACCTTTTAAGTTAATTTTGGAAGCACCTGCAATCTGCAATAAACATCAATTAAAACTGTGACCCCATCGATCAGCACATGGCCTTTGGTAACATCCCTAGCCCTTAAGCTTCATTAAAGCATTTCATTGTGGGCCAGTGGTTGTATATACATGTGTATGTTGAGAGAGCATTAAGAGGAAAAGAAAGACAGAGTGAGAGACAACTCTTTGTTCAGGGTTCATTCAGACCTCACAGCTGGCAGCAAGCACTGTGTGGAGCAGCCCACTGTCTGAATCCTGCCTCCTGTTAGGCTGTTCTTGACGACATGTGGCAGAGATATTATCCAAATTAACTGCACCCCCCATCGGTACCAAAGCTTTAGTTGGATACTAATGGCCACCTTGGCTATTAATCTGAGAGGAAGTTGGATTTGGGGAGAAGAAGATAACAGGTGCAGGGATAGAGGGAGAGAGCTATGGTTAATATAGATTATTAATGAACTTTTGGCTCTCTCTTGATCCAACCTCAGTCTCTTTGGGGCTCCATATGTTGCCTTGGACAGTTCATCTGCAGGAGACCTCAGGTGGCTCAGTGGCCTGATCTAATACAACTGTGCCTGAGCAGCTAGACAAGGCAACATGCACAGAGTGCACAAGAGCAGTCAGGATGAGCCAAATATCCTGTGCAAGAAATCAAAACACAGCCTCACAAGAGTCAATTATGTAAATCTGCTGGATGTAAACATATTCTATTGATTGAGTCAACAAGATATTTTGAGGAGCGGATGAATATCCTGATTAGACTCAAATTTCAGTAAGAGGCCTGTCATAATTTTCTAAGATCAGTGTGCTGCATGATTATTTCTTGGCTCATCGTCCACTCCTTATTAAATTTTGGCCCTCATGGTTCACTTGCCAAGAAAGTTTGGCGTCTGCTGTACACAACAACCACACACAGTAAACTGACTCTACCACTTATTTTTTCCCCTCACTACTTCAATGTAATGTAAAATGAGGCGGCATCAAAAAGATGTGTAAATTACATCTGGCTTCCTAGGACACTATCTGGCTGCCAGGAAGCATCCGTAAATATTTATTGCGGAACATCAGTAAAATGTGCGAAGGTGCGGATGCCTGCCAGAAAGAGTGGGTGCTCATGTGTGTATCCAGCTGTGTAGCACTGGCAGCAAGATGCCCGGAAAATCATAATTTATTTTACTGAAGGGTTTTTGCGGCCATTATCAAGCCAAACAAAAGAAGACCAAATCATAACGAACTGTTGCTTGAAAAGAGAAGTTTGGCACCTTCTTTATTTGAAGTTTTTAAAAATCAGCACCTTCTACAGCTATTTCATGCCTCTCATAAATACTATATATCAAACTGTGTAAAGTGTTTAGACTTGCAACCAAACACAAGTGCTCTATTCTGTCTATGAAATGAATGATATGACTCTCATGAATTCTGAATTACAGTTGGCCAAAGTGGTAATATAACTAGTGTTGACAGAACAACATTAGTCTACAACATATCAGGATAAACATTTCCAATCCTCGAAAGATGATAGCCATGTATTGATGAATAAATATAGAAAAGCCTAAAGTTAAACGAGAGCTGAGGAACTGCAAGTTTCCCACAATATAATAATAATAATAAGGGCTGTAATATAAAATATCAGGAAGCAGTTAATTGAGCAAAAGCAGCCTATTAATCTGACCTCATTTTGAAGATCCATGCTAACTCTAGGGTGTTATTATTATTGACTTACTTATTATTATTAACCTGCCCTCTTGAGTCTGTAATGAAGTTTCTCCTGATAGGTATATATTTTGAATGTTTAATAGTCTTTAACAAAAAGTAGCCCCATGGCAGAGGCCAAACTGTCACTGGTTTTGGCTTCGATAAGATATTTCAAAGACATATCTACCTTGTTGCTGAGAGAAAGTTTTACTTTTGTGAAGCCCTTTACCTACTATATCCTTATTAAAAACTGCTCAGCTGTACTATATTGTCTGTCTCTTATACTATGGTGAGTAGTTGAATTTATTTTTAGAGTGTGCTACTGGTAGTTCAAATAAGGATTTTACTTATTCTCTACAAAAATGTTAACACCAATAAAAATTTCATGTCTTACTCTCAGTAGAACTGTAAGTCAGTTTTCATTCCAATTTGATTTAATTATTTTTCAAATTCCTTTTTAAATCTCAGTAAATATGCAGGATTCTATTGGGAAGTACCAATTCTACAAGAAAAACTTTCACTCTTACTTTTGCATGGGTATATCATAATGTAAAAGTCCAAACTTTTTAGCTGTTTTCATAATTGAAAGACATATTTGTGTACGACCTGACATCTGTAGCTGGAACTACCACAAAAGTGCTTTTGAGTTTGAATATCTGGTGGCAGATTTTGCTGTTTTTTATTGTTTCTTTTTTCAAAACTACTGTCTTCAGCCATACAAGATGCAGTCAGAAAATTGTTCATGAGCATAGTTAGATTCCAGTGGAATAATGTTTTGAACATGAGTTTGGTGGATACTGAGTGCTGAAGAGTGCTGGAAGATGGGGTGCAAAGAATGTAGTCATCATCAAAACAAAGGTGCAGTTCAAGATGGGTGTAGAAAGAGAATGCATGGTTGCTGTGACTGATGTGATGTAATGGCAAGTTGAGATTTTGTAATATAAAAAAAAAGAAAAAAATATTTGCCCACATAGCATTAAGTACAGTGATCAGATATGTCATCCTCTTTTTTGCACTTCTATCAGGTATAGCTTTTTCTCTAGCTCTCCACTTGCAAATAAATCACCTGTATTCCGTGATTGGTTTTTTTTGTGTAACTCACATCATTTACCTTATAGCCCATATCATTAAAGTTTGTCAGCTTTCCATTAGCATTTTCACAGTCAACACAAAATCAATGGATGGCTAAAAGTGGAGTAAACTGCCTGAAAACCTTATACACATAAAATACTTATATTACTTGAAGCACTATGTTAAGTGAACTATAATCACTCTCATAATCTTACATTCCCTTCTTGTTTATGTAATGTACAGTGAGTGGAAAACATCCATTCTTCATACTTGCTATAGCCTGCTCAGAGTTGTGACTAGAGCCTACTGCAGCATTATTGGGTGAGCAGAGAACACATTGAAAAGGTCACCAGTTCATCACATGGCTTACACGGAGACAAACAGCCATTCATGCTCACACTTATACCGACAGTCAATTTAGAATCACCAGTTAGTGTAACGTGGTTCAGGCTATAAGATGAAACCATGTCACTGAGAAAACCACTGCAGGCACATAGACAACATGCAAATGAAAGACACCATCCAGGGTTCAAACCAGGAACCTACATGCTATGAGGCAAATGTGTCACTATCAGATGAAAAAAAATGGAATGGGTATGAATAATTTTTTATTTAACTGTAGTCGGAAATCTTCAAACCATAATAATCTGTGTCAGCATTAGCCCTTGATTTCCATCATCAGTTAGGCTCCAGTTTAAATGCCAGATAATATCTAATTAATCTTCAACAGGTGGCAAGAAAGAGGTCAACAATAGATAGTCATTTTCTTCAGGAAAAGGTAGTAGGGAAATTAATATGATCAATATGAGCTAAATCCTCTCTCTGGGTTAGGTTTTCTCCCCCACATATTACTAAAGTGAACAAATCATTATTACCTATAGGAGTAATTGTGAAGAGTAAGCATTAGATTGTTTTTGCGGATGAAATTTTGCTGTCAGTTAAACTTATGTCTTGTTCACAATGTACAGCAACATCCCATATAATGTTTGTACCATAAATGCATGAAAATGTTTGTAATTGTTTTCATTTCTAGAACTCAACCTGTGTCTGTGCCTCAGCTTCAGTTATTAAGAATATAACATTCAAGAATGTATGTGTTGTGTGCAGTACTTCTAACTTTATAAAAATGAGAACATATATTGTTTATGCTCAAAAAGCTGTATGAATAGCAGCAGAAGGAAACAGATATTGAGTGAAAAGATAGTGGATACAGAGTATCCAGCTGGGCAAATCAAAGTAATGGATGATGATTGTTGAATTGTTTGTGTGCAATAACAAAGAGTGAGAATGTGTGTGAATCTAGGCTCGTCATGTGGTTTTAGTCAGAGTGACAAGCATAAATGTATTGCTTGTAGATAGCATGTGTTCTGTTACAATACTGTGTGTTATTGGCCTGAGTGTATGAGCTATCAAATACATTGAGACACAAAGACACAGGATGCATATGGAAAATGATGGTCAAAGAAAGACTTGTTCATAAAACACGATTTTCAGTTACCATATTTTAACTATCGGGCCAAAGCAGGAGAAACAGTGGGTGTAAGGGCAAATAACATTTCTACTGCCATTCACATGGCTAAAGGAGGGCTCTCTTGGGGCTAGTGGCCAGAGTATTTGACCCAACAAGTACTAAGATGAGGAAATGGGTTTGCTTAAGAAAAAATTTCTGCAGCTCCCCAGCTCACTATTCCCTTCAGCTAAAATGCATTGGCTGACGATGATGTACAAAAACAGATAGACATGTCTGCCATAGTTACCTCACAATCAGCAGAGAGACTGCCTTGGATGTGATGCCACTAGATTAATATTTATTTTGCCTCTAATTTACTTTGTAAACTGAACAGTGACATTATTTAACTCAAAGACTGTATGTCTGAAACTAAAATTCAAAACTGCAATTAGCGGAAGCTGGTTTGTATTAACAAAAGCTCTGTTTTAGGGTATCTTTGATGAACATCTATCTGCAATAAATGTACAGTTTCTGATACGTTTCTTTAAGAGCAACATCATTTTGACATCTGTTATGACATTTATTTTTTATTCAGTGGTATATTTGTACATTTTGGCTGGATTCTTATGACACATGTTGACATCCATGTCCCTGAAAATGTCAGCATATAAACAGCTCTAACTTTACAATTATAGGTACTATATACATAATCAAACATTTGTGTTTGCTGTGATGGATAATTCATGTGGCTTTACATCTTAAGTTTGCCATGATTACAAATTACAAATACACTGTTGATATATGTTGTTGAACATGCTGCACGTAACTGTGCCACCCATTGCCTCCTCATTATAAGGACTGAAAGAGACTGGAAGAGCTGATATGAGTTGTATTTCCCTCCCATTGCTTGAAGGGGCAGTACATTAAAGTTGATTTTAAAGGCAGAAAACTGCCCATATGACCCCTTCACTTGGAGTACTTGAAAAGAAGGCGGATAATGTGCTGGGGACTGCTCAAGAGCCATCAAGGTTTGTTGTGAAAAAAGGTATGTTGCACAAGCTGCTCAATATAACAGACAACACTGCACACCCTTAACCCATCTATACAGCGCACTGATTGAACAAATAAGTGTCAGACGTTCTGTCAGTTAATAATAAGGACAAATACAGGGAGTCATTCCTGTTCACCACAGTAGCCTAACATAATGACTCTCTATAATGACTACTTACTGTTGTTTTGTTTTTAATTCTATATTTTTTTTGTTCTTTTGGTGAATAATATTCTAATAACTATTGTAATAGTAACTAGTAAAGATCAAATATCCTCTTGGATTTAAAAAAGGAGCACAGAATTTGATTCAGTTTAACTCAATTTTATGTTTCTTGGAATGCAGAAAAAGTGAAACAGGTCCACCTGGCAGTTCATATTCCTTGAAGAACTTTCTCCAAAACTAGAGAGAACTAATGGGATTTAAAGACAGCACGGCAGTGATTGTTGTACTTACAGGCATTGTTTGCCCACCATGCAAGCTGTTGATGGCGGCTTGCGCTTCTGCATGGCTGGAGAACTTCACAAATGCACAGCCTGTAAACACAGAGAAAGAGAGGGGAAAATTAGCAAGATGGCCTTGAATATCTGGGGGAAATACCATTCATTACCATTGTTTTTATGTCATCTGGTTTGTAAATATATTCTGCCATTTGTGTGTTGACTGCATAATTTGCAGTAAATCAGTCTGATTATATGGAAGGCGTTAGCTGCTTGGAAGACCCTGCTCCCTGCCTATTTTTAATTTGACCCTCTCCACGCTAGAGTATGGAGCCAAGGCATTCACTATTCTCACTTGTTTGTAATTATTAGTCTGTTTAATATTTACACACTGTGATTTGTGTTCAGTCACTCATAAAACAGATTATGATGATAAAGGCATACCATTCTAATCTGCCCATCTAACCAAATCTTCTCTCTTGCATACAATTTCAGATGGAATGGAAGAGCGGGTAAGGATGAATTTCTTAAGGGGCATTCAAATCATCTTAGATTTGTTGAGTTGTTGGTGCACAAGAGGAAAATTAACTGAAAATGTTGGCCAGATGACAAGGGAGCAGACATTGGCTGCATCATTCTTGAGCCACATGAGATTAACAATTCAAATGACAGTGGAGGTAATTCAAGTTGATGACGATGTACACTGAGAGTTTTGAACTGACACATTTGGACCACATCATCAAACAGTGTATCAGTGTGTAGGTAAGAACAAGAACTAAACTAACATATCATAAAGAGAAAGCTAGTGACCAGGAATGCAGTGGAACTGAAATGTGGTAATTTCCCAAAAACCATTAAATTATAACAAGACATATTTCTTTCAGCTTTATGGTTGTCACAGACTTCACAGGGTATTCTGTTATGTCCTATTCTTATCCTTGCCTTCAGGTAGCTCATGTGTTAAGTCAAGAGATATCTCATTAACAAACTCAGGGATTAATTCTACCCACTTTTCATTAATTGAATAGCACCAGTGACTTAGAACAAGATAGGCTTTTCCAGAGTTCAGTTCTTGTTTTCTTATGGACTCCTCATGGCTATTAAAATGATTATATATATCATATAGTTACTTTATATGACTGACTTAGTTGTCATTATTAATTTAAACTACAATTTACTGTCTGACAGGAATTCTTTCAACATCTCAGGAGTCAGCTTCACCTTCTCGACAAGCAAGCTAATAATTTTCAGACAAAATCAAGGACTTTTAAGGGAAGACAGTGCAGCATGTGTGCATTCAATGAAAGACAGTTTCTACCTTTACTCAAGGCTTTGCATCCACATTCAAACCACATGGTAAAAGGTAAGCATTTGAAATCATGTGTTTTTGTGCTGTTAAATACCCTCAAAGCTGTATAGATCTACACAGGCAAACAGATGAGTCAAAAAAGCCTTTGATTCTGTCACAGCACTCATGCACCCTTTTACTTTACTTGAATGCCCCTCTGGGTAGAGGCAGAAAAGGTCTTCATTTGTCGAACTGAAATGCACAGGCCTACTGTGTACCATCTGACTGCAACTCTGTCTTCGAAGGAGCAAACATATCTAACTTTTATAGTGGGAATGATAAAGGGGGAGTTTGATTTTGGAAAAGCCATTTGACTTTTTAAGCGAAAGTAAAGGGCTATTGGTTTCTTAACGAGGCTATCGCATATTGTACCACTCTCTCAGTAATGCCAGCAACAACCAAATAGAGCAGACACTCATAACTTGGCTTGCACATCTCATGTTATACATGCAAAGTTTTCATATTTCTTGTGAAAAACAGTACAAAGGCCTTTCTTTTTCAGACCTGAAAAGAAGTTAAGGGACAAAAAGCACGGCTTAGCAAAAGAACTAGAAGTGCTACAGCATCATGCATTATAGTGCACTTTTGAGTGTTTGAATTTGATGGCCTCGGAATGAGTTGGGAAAAGGAAAAAAAGGGAGATTCTATTGCTTTCAACGAGAGGATCTGCACAGCCTTTTGAATTCCCGAGGTAATAATATGTATGCATGAATTCCATCCCTCTGGATGGGTGACATTTATAACACAACTTAATTATATACCTAAAAGCCATCTCTCTATTATTCCTGACAATTCGGTGGCTCTATTCAACTCTGGCAGCAAGTGTTGCACTTTAAAAGTACTTTGAGGAGCAGTGCCATAGAGAGATGGATGTTAAACTTCTCGGCCTTTTTATTGGGTGAAGAGGGGTGCTGAAAAGCCTCTGAGTAGCATAAATTTACATCAACAGGGGACAAAGCCTCAACCATGGAACAGATAGCACTGTCAATTTCAAGGTCTGTCTGATTCAAATTATGGAAACCTCATCCCAAGCGAGGCGGTTGGCAAAATAATTTGCCGTAACATCCCGTAATGATTGCGTGGGACTGTTGCACAGGGAGTGATAGAACCAGATACCTATATATATGAAACCTTTGTCTGGTTGTGGCATTCATAGTTAACGTTCCTCTACGTTTTTTCCATTTCATAGCAGTGGAACTTGAAGAAAAGGGAATGATCAAGTAAGTGATATTAGAGACAAATACCAAATCAGCCAATGTATGGCATGTGATGAGTTGCAGTGTGGGGTGACAGAGGGTGAAAAGGGGAGAGAGCTCCTGTCTAATACAGCAGCATGAGCTTTATTTCATTTTATGCGATGCCAATCAGCTTGAGGCATCTGAGCAGACAGAAAGAGAGGGAGCTGGAAAAGAGAGACAGCAAAGGAAGGAAAAAGCCATGGAGGTAGTGGGCTGGAGGGGTGACACAGAGCACTACACCCAGGTTTAACAGCAAGTGGAACAGATGTAGACATAGATAGGTGTGTGGTTCAGTATAGCCAGGCTTTCTTTTTGATACTCTCAGAAGGATTTGCAACATTGCACATTATCAACTCCTGTGTCTCGCCTTCTACACAGCCCTCTCAAACGTTCAGAAGCTGCATATAGAAGAATAAATCATAGTCACCAGAGAGAAAAAAGGGATGTAGGTTCAGAATAATATCGTGGGAATTCTCATTCCAAATGTGGCTGTGACTGAGACAGAGATGAATAAAATGATGATCCAGAGCCTTTTGTACTCTCTGAATAGTCTCGCCTACATCAGACATATTGCAGCCATCTTTAATTTGACCAGGCTTTATTAACCAAATAGCACATAAACCGCAGACCAGAATGCATGAGATGTTCTTGAATGCAGGCAAATCTGACACTCAGTGAGTGACAGCAGCAAACCCCAGAGCCTCGCTGCTTTATTTACAGTAGGACATTATTGTCCAATGGCGTCTCTTGGGAGGGATGATGGGAATGTGGGAAACAAACACAATTACACCCCTATGCTTTTCAGATAACGGGGAGAGGAGGAGAAGAGGGGTGTGTAGAAAGATGAAGGTGTTGTGTGAGTACAAACCCAGGGTGAGAGAAGCTGCTGCGATGAAGAGACAACATAAGAGGAAGATCGGGAAGGAAAGAAAGAAGGGGAGAGGAGTAAGTGATGGGGTGAGAAAATGAAAGGGAAAGGAAATACAAAAGTAGTGAAAAAGGAAAGTGGGAGGAAGGAGGTGTCAGAGCGATGTGGCAATGAGGTATGAGAGAAAAACAAGTGCGACACGTAAGAGACAGTGGAAAAAAAACTGAACAGCTCAAGGGGAAGATGAGTTATTCAGAGCAGAGAGCATCACAGACAATGTCAATGAGAGCAGCACAGGTGAAGCATGGCTCTAAAAATGTAAAGAGCCCAAACAGCACAAGACTTAAGAGGGACAGACGGGGAGGAGAAGAGTGGGAGATGTGTGGGCTCTGACCCTTACTGGCCCCATCAGGCCCTCGAAGGACGGTGCACTCCTCGATCTGGCCGAAGGTCTCGAACAGCCGCCGGACATCGTCCTCGCTCTGCTGTTTGCCGAGCATTCCCACAAACAGCTTCCTGTCTTCTGGATTGGAAGAGAGAAAGGGGAGGAAGACAAAAGAGAAGAAAGAAATGCTACAGCTGATGGCACCATTCTGCAGAACTGAGAGAAACTTGTGCAATTCACAACCCCCAACCCTTCTTTTTATCAGCAGTCTGCTGTGTTGTTGCTGCTGCCGTTGGTACTGTTGTTGATCTTACTGCTGCGGTGTTCCACCCCACCCTGGTATGAGGGTGATATATTCCTGTATCCAGTGAGCTATTCAAGTCTGCTACAGTGATGTTTGATACAGATAAAGTTAGGAGTGCTGTGTATTGCAGGTAAAGGTAAAGAGAGAAAGGAAATATTTTGCTCTGGTAGACAAACTCTTTGATCGTCTGAAAAGGAACACGAAACAACAGCATGTACATTTTTTCATCACCAAAATAGTAGGCATCATAATAAACAAGAGTAAACTCTATGTGAAAGACGAGCAATGAATATCGTGAGGAGTTTTCAAAGCCTTCACACATTGGAGCATGTTGTTAGATAAAAGTAAAACATATAACATTGACAGTCTCAGTCAGTATGTGCTGTCTTCCTATCTATCTTTTCCCACCTGCTAAACATTCTGTTTTAGATGCTATGTAAAATATGTAGTTTGGAGACAAAGTTAAAGCCACTCAAATTTCTCTTGCATGTATGATTGTAAAAGCTTCTATGTTTGTGGACAAAAACTTGAATCTCGATAAATAACTAATGAAGTGTTTCAGTGAGAAGACATTATGTGAAAATGGTTTTCAGACTTATCATTTTTTAACTGCTGCAAAAAACTAGAATTTGATAGATTCACAAAGTGCAGTGGAATAAAAGAAAGATTCATTTTGTATATGTGTTACATATTTTGCATACATTTTCTGCGGTGAAGAGGATATATTATTTCTGCGTTACTTTCTCTTCAACCCTTTTGATGGAAAATGATGTATGTGAAAAGTAAGGGAAGGCATTTTGAAGCTACTATTAAAAGTTCTTATGCCTCACAATAGATTAATGTCAATGTATTAAAATTTGTAGTTCATAACGCCAACTACAGATTTATGTAGGGGTGTTATTAGATATTTTACTTTTTATTCTTTAAAAGAATATGTTATTATTTTTTATTCCTTTATTCTTTTTAATTATTTTTAAAGTGAAATGTGTAGATATATCAGATGGATCCGACTTCATTGTAGTCATCTAACTCCCTTAAAAAACATACTAGGAAAAAAATTATTCCTTTTATGAGGATAAAATTCTTTTGATTCTCAAATTTTCCCTACAGTTGGTCAACACTAACTTACATTTCCATGAAGAAAAATAAGCAAATTGAAGCTAAAAGTTCTAATATTTCCTCAAACCCACTTAATTTTACCTCTCTCTTTTAAAAATGAGCCAAAAACAACCACTTAGCCGGGACTTTATACTGCAGTAAAAAATAAGATTTTTGTGAATTTAAAAAAGAAAGAAAAAACATCCAGAAACTGATAAGGGTTAGAAATTAATCACAAAACTATCAAGGCTACATTCTGACTTTCAGTTGACATCTTTTTTAAAGTTTACACAAAGCAGTTACAGCTTGGTGGTGAAAGTGTGAAATTAAGAGAGGAATCCCTATTTTACAGTTAGAATAGTACTTGATTGTAGAGGGACAATGAAAACCAACTTTTCCTAATTTTTTAACAAGAACTCAATGTGAGTAAAATTTGCAGGGCTGCTCTTTTTTCAACTTTGAAGGGCAATTCTATATTTACCAATCTCCCAACTACTACTCCATGTTCTTGTCCTGCCTGAGCTCCAGAAGGGGGTTCTCATACTCAGATGTATGGAATCTATACAACAAAATTCTCAAAAGTCAGGGAGCTGGATTTTTCTAATTAATCTTCCCAGTGCCCTGGCATTAGACAAAGCATTCATCTTCTTTACATCTCTTACATTATGCATCTGCTATTCCTCTGTGTTGTGGAAGGAAATGGCTACTAGCAAGAACCTATCGCCAGGACTGATGGAAAGTGGCAGGAAGAGGAAGAAGAGTTTATTGGAAATGACACTGTTGATCTTCAGTGTGAGTCATTTGACTGGTAGGGAGCAGGCGAGAAGTGGGGAGGAGCGGAAGGCAAGAGCATCACCTGGGCCTCGACAGATGTGACGCCTCCTGTACCTGCCAGGCCCCATTAGACGCAGCTGTTCTAAAAATAAAGCACCAGGGCTTCCTTATTGCAGCGGGGAAATCGGATTCTGTTCCCTTTCTGTAAAGTTCAAATGAGACACGTGCCTGCTACCCGCTTGGCCACACAAATGAACACCTGCATAATCAATAAGGGCATGCTGCCTGGTCTCCACTGCAGGTGTTGTAGATGTAGTCAGTCAATGTTCCTGTAGCTTCGCCTCACATGTCACGATTTCTAAAAACCACCAACGGAGCCAGATACCAGGGTTGGAAGAACCCTCAGATCTCAACAGCCAGTGATATCGACTGTTGGGAAAAACTACATCTGGCTGGGCATCAGTGGCAAAGCTGTGTAACTGTACAGTAGACAAGTGATAGAGAGAAATAAGCCTTATCTCTGTCTGTGGTACCAAAGGAAAAGGAATGTAAGAGCTCCCTGATATTACAATAGACTTTCCCTTGATTGTCCTCTCCATCTTTTGGGTTTTGACTGAGGTGTCAACGTCACAACCTCTATGGACAGAGTGCAT
The DNA here is from genome assembly GCF_036924035.1 of Leuresthes tenuis. Taxonomy (NCBI): domain Eukaryota; kingdom Metazoa; phylum Chordata; class Actinopteri; order Atheriniformes; family Atherinopsidae; genus Leuresthes; species Leuresthes tenuis. The sequence goes on from NW_027325356.1 coordinate 12,371,828, forward strand.
TTTTACAGGCCTTCTACGCTATGTTAATGTTTTGGGACAAAAGTCTCATCTCAGTCCTGGCCTGAGGAGATCTAATGGCAGCTTTACAAGGCTAATTAACAAGCCATGAGCGAGGTAATGAACTTTCCAAATGCGCTGCCAAACGCAAAAATAAATCACACCCCAGTGAAGGCATTAAAGGAAGTGTGAGTGTACTTGTGAGCCTTCCTTTGGGAGAGCCACAGCGAGAAAATGAATTTGGAGCTGCTATCTTTTCATTGCCGGACCTAAGAGTATCTCAGTCGGCCCACTGCATGCCCCGGCCACTGTATAGATTGCTATTAATTAGTCCACTTTGCACCTGTCTCCCCAGAAGCTCTGATCTAATTTCCATCCATTTCTTATGGCCACTCACAAGCTTTTATTTTTATTTTATTTTATTTTATTGCCATTTTCTGATTATAAATAAATATTCTTTAATGATAATTCTATGATTCCAAACAAGTCCAATGAGTTATCAATGAAAACAGTGGAAGGGGGGTTTTATTATCTTGTTAAGTACAGTCATATATTTGCATTAAGAGGGGTGAGGACCTTCCTATGCAACACACTTAGCATAAAAAAGTATGACATAACTATATGACAAAAAATTGAGTGACCTCTTTGTACTTATCTTTCATTGAGAAGGGCCCATTTCATCCCTCAAACTGAGTTGATCCTCAGAGCTCGAGAACATTTGAGCTTTACAGCACTTTTCTACTCTTCTCTGAAGAGACCTTTGTGATCTGCTCTTCAAATATTACTACTACTTTAGAAAAATGTGTGAACTAATAGGCAGCCTGACTATTTTTTTCTAATACTCCATTCAAGAGACAGTGTTTAGCTGGGATATTCCTGCTATTCGACTTAAAACAGGAATACCACATGAAAAGATACAGAGGTGTATCATATTTCCTGCCAGCACATGCTTTCATAATATCCATAAAAATGATATACTGTAAGAGTATGCCCACAGTATGTTGATAATAAAACACTGAAGTTTTATTTCAGTCACCAGCTGGTTCACACTCACATACGCTGTCATCTACTCATCCTCTTTTTTTTTCCCTTCACTGCAGTATCTCCAAGCTGAAGGTGGGAGCAATTGTGTGGAAAATGGTTCCATGTCAGTCTCCAGCCATGTCCAAACTGAGGTGGCATGTGGACAGCCCCGTTTTATGAATGCAAATAAAAAGGGAGATCAAAAAAGTTATCAAAACACTACTGACATCTGACAATTGCTTGTCTCAGGAAGCCTTTTCATTTCATCGCCCGGTATATTAAAAATTAATGGATTTTGCACAGACGCCATATGCTGTCAAGATTGATGCTTCTCTCTCTGGAATAAAGTGCTACTTGTGTTGTAGGCTGCAGTATATGCATATAGATTGTGCTTTTCTTTTCCTCTCTTCTTCTTTTGTCTCTCTATTGCTCTCTGTGTATATTCTTTACCCTTTATTGTCATTCCTCACCCTTCCCTGTCTCTCCAGGCGAAGAATCAGTTGCTGTGAAGACTACTTTTCAAAAGTTTCTGCTGCTGTTTGCCAACAATGGTAGTATTATCTTTAAAAAATATATTCTCCTGTTAAGCTGTTGTGGTAAATATTTCTTTTTTAAATTTTTTATTCAGTGGTTCTATCCCTTTTTGCCCGCTGGCAGTGTAGTCAAGGAAGCTTGGTGGTAGTAAGTGTTCAGAAACCATAGACAGCTGCATCCAACGATAAAAGATGCATACTAGACCGCTGGGTGCATTTCAAATGCAGAGTAATGTTCCAGGCAGAACAACAAAGAAGTTGTGCTTCTTATGGACTCATTAGAAAAGCCTGATGATGGTACTCTGCTGCCTGGGAGGCCTGCCACCAGACACGCTCACATGTGTAGGCGTACTGACTGGGTGCACAAAATGTTTGGAAGGACTGCTTAATATTGAGTTAGACTGAGCTTTTTTAATCATCCAGTAGATTTTCTTTTTGGTGTGGAAGCTGCTGGAGTTTGTTAAAAACCAAAAGGTGCCATTTGTTGTCAGAGTGAAATTTTTCTGGATAATGAGCATTAACTATTTACAAAGCATAGAAAAAAAAAACATATATCAACCACTTACTAGATGTGTTGTCAGCGGCATGATTTTGCTATGGTCAGTTTATTTAAACTCTTAGTCTTCAGATGATAGTGCATTAACCAAAACAATTTATCTTCCTTAGCAGACTGAATTTCCTTTACTCCGGGGAATAATTTACCTCCTAAGAGCCTAATTTAGTTGCACAAATTTTATGCCAGTTAATGACACATTTTGTGAGTACATGGATAGATTATTATGACATTTCTTAGAGAAGACACAGTGCTAAAAGAAGTTAATTAACTGATTAATCATTTGTTATACAAATAATCACTGACAGGGAATGATAATCATTTGATTGAAAAACTGCAGTTATTAGTGGAAACGTAAACTGAGGAAACTGAAAGCAGAAGATATTGCTACATGTCAACAAATTGAATTACCCCAGGAAACCATAAATTATCTTTAAAAAACGGCAGATACATTGTATTCTATTCAACGACACACATCAACTAGTGATACACCATTTGTGTGTGTGTGTTTTTTTTAAGTCCTGACCTGCCCATTCCAGTATTTTTTCTAAGAACATTAATTGGTAGCATAATGAGTACTTTTTTTTAAATTAAGCTGTGTTAATAATAAAACATTCACTCTAAATAGCTGTGCTCCACTTTACTGGACATAAGTACAGTAATTTTATAAATATAATTCAACAGTTACAATATATCCTCCAAATATCTATTCTAAAACTAATTGCTGCTTTGGAAACAACTTTCAGCAAGTTAGGTGGGATGAAACAAGATTAAACAATTGTGTGAAAGCAACATCCCAGAACTATCTCCTCCTGGATGTTGTATATTTTGGGATCAAGCAATGTATCATATTTCCTCAACTGTTCAAAATGGCTTGCTGTCCAATGCCAGGAATTCTATAATTAGCCTTGTCATAGCTTTTTCTTTTTTGTTGCTGATCCCAGTGAATGATGTGAAGCTACTGGTTTGTGTCTGGCTGTGTGCTCTTACTCTGTTGAATTTTAACCACTTTTCTCTGTTAGTTTAATTAAATTTGGCATATTCAGCTAGATGATGTTGTCTTAAGTGTTTGGTGTCTCAAATTTTCACAGAATTTTTCCTCAATGGTTTATTTTTTACCTTAGAGATTATTTTCAAACATCATGAGTCCCAGTTAATAAACTTTCACAATGAAAGCATGCTTGCTCGTGAGTGTGTGTCTGTGTCGTGATGTGCATCATGCATTTGATTTACTGATATCAAAAACTATTTATCTGAGCCTGATCTGTTGGTTACCAATCCTTGCTAGTCAAGCTAAAAAATGGCCAATTCTAGTCATAACCTTAGAGAACTGTGCTTTCCTGATATAAACAGAACAAAGCTGTGAATATACTTTCTTTTAACAATGTGTATGGGTGTTTATGTTGACTGTCTTCTATACCCACCATTTGCTTGGATCATTGTGCACATTGTCAGAAATTAACTGGAATTAACAGAGTAACTTCACGTCACCAAGGGGACTGTTTTTTCCCCCAGTTTTACAGAATATGGGCGTGTAATTACAATGACAGAACAACACTTATAATACAGGGGTTGATCATAAGTTAAAAGAGGCTGGCTTGAATGACCTTCTATGCATGCACTCCATACATGATACAGATTCCCATCATGCAAATACCAGCGCTTAATAAGGATGACTGTTATATGACTGTAGATGACATAGATGACTGTTATAAATTTGACTGTAAAACTTGAGCTTGTTAGCCTGATTGCTATTTTCCTTTATCAACCTTCCTGTCAAACTTCCTCTTTCCTAAATTCATGACAAAAATGTAATTATTTCAACCTACTCGAGGTAAATTCTGGAGGGGAGAAAAATAGAGGGTGAAGTTTCACATGCCCATTAGATTACAGTGACCCATGGGAATAAATTGACTTTCAGTTGACTTCCATACAAATACACAAGTAAGTGGAAACGAGGTGTGACTCCACATGTACTGAGGATGCTATATATCAGTAGAGACATTGTAGGAGCAAATATGAGTGTTTGTCCAATTTCCTTGATTTAGTGATTTCAAATACCACCAACAATGCTGCAACATAAAACAAATGCTAATCTCCTTTATTATTTCCAAGTTCCTTGTTTACATCCTGGAAATACAAAAATGCTGTACAATCTAAACTTACTAGAGTGCCCCTGTAATTGTAATGGTGTAATTGTTTGTGTAACAGATCTATTACAAAGGCAACTATATAAAGGCAACAATTCCACCGGTGAAGACAGCAACTTATGTGAGAGGAAGGTTAAAAGGTACATGTAAAATTTTACAAATTGTCAATTCACAGCACACTAAACTACAAACTTCTAATTATCGTTAAGTTCCTGACCAACTAAAATAACTAATTAGACCCCATCCTACTGTAAATACTGATCATCCATACCCTGAACCTTTCTGCTGCAGTCCATATCTGATGCATGCAAGTGGATTATCCAATATAGTGAGATGATAAATGCAATAATTAGAGGACAACAAACACTTAAATTGTGTATCAGACATGATGAGAGGATACAGGGTTTGTGTTTGTAAATGCATTACTCAGAGCTGTCACATCCATTTAACTAGTGGAGTGGACAGAGGTGGGGGATCTGATACAGATGATCAATAACCAACACAGAATAGTCAGGGGAAATTGTTAGAAATAGCCTGTTGCAGTTTAAGTTAAATTATTCTAGAGAAATGCATGCTCTAAAAGCTGGGCTCAATCAAAAAAAAGCAAAAGAACAAAAAAGAACAACAAAACAATATTTAGAAATAATGTGTGTGTGTGTGTGTGTGTGCATGCGCTTGTGTGTGTCTCAGTGTATTTCACAACACACACAACCACCACCAGGTTTCTTCTTGATTTTTCAGAGTTTTGTTCAACTGTGTCCAGAGGCACAGAGGGATCTTTTGGCTTCATTTGCATGTAAAGTGGTGCGCTCTCCTCTGTGGGCACGAAGTGCCCCCAGATAGCCCCTCCCCCATGGCCTGCCAGACTGAGCCAGCCAGCAGCCTTCACTCTTCCCTACCTGCTGTGGTAGGGCATGACAGCACAGTGCCTAACATCTTAAGGTCCCGTCAATCTCTTTACTGCCCAACTGAGGTCAGCCTTCTGAAGAGCAGCAGGTTGGCAAGGACAAACATGACCCATTCACAAAGACTCCCCTCAGCCAGTCAGACAAAAGACATGGACAAGATATTAAAAAATGACTGACAGCTGCTGAGTATCGAGTAGGGGGATTTCGATGATTCTAGCACCGTATGAGTATCCAATAAAACAAAAGTATGGGGAGCTAATAAACTAGGGTAAGAAAATCTTGAAGACAAATGCACAGTGAGTAGCACATTGTAAAAAAGCCTATGTTGATGGAGGTTACATTTTGGGATGGTGTTGAAATCATCTTATCAGAGTTAATAAAAGCAGAGGGTGTTGCTGACTGACCCGTCATCTTTCTTCTCATCAGTGTGGTCTCCAGTTGCACAGCAGTGGTTTGAGAAGTGGGACCTGGCTCCAAGATTGTGTTTAGATAATGGCCATCTCCAATCATAGATAATCTGGACTCATCTTTTCTTCACAGACACTGCGGCAGACAAGGTCAGGGTGAAAAAGATTCCTGGCGAGCCAAGGCGGAGATAGGGATGGGGCGGCTCTGAGATGATTTACTGCTGAGATTCACTCAGCTGCCTCCATCACCCTCCGTTAACTTTCTCATCCTGTCATCCCTTCGCCTCTCGCTGTTCTTCTCTTCTATCTCTCACTCTTTCGCATTCCTCCATGGGCTTTGTACTGAATCCCACCTCCCCTCTATCACTCGCTTCATTTCCCTGTTTGCAGTGCAGTACCAGTAAAGCAGAAAGGGAGGGAGTAAAAGAAGAAAGGAGGCAACAAAAGATCAAGAAATGTCAAGTGTTCGTCATTCATGCTTGTTCTGGACTGAAGCTAATTGGTTTCAAGTGGATATATAGTTGTGGCTGTTTTCAAAGACCCCTCTTCTAAATATGTCTAAATATCTTCGAGATGAAATAGTGCATGAAGTTTTATGTAAAAAACTGCAAGGTACATGGAGTAGAAGTTGAATATGTAGAGAAGAGGTCAGATGACTCAAGAGACAAAAATAGATTTAAGGGTGCAATGCTTCTCTCCCAGGATCCATTCTGTCTCGAAAATCCAAGGAGAAAAATTAAGTAAGACATGAGTCATTGTAACAGACAGCCAGAGCATCAGCTTTGTGATCCACAATGGCAGCCAAGTGGCAGGTTTGTGTGGTGCCAGTGTCTCCACTGTTCTCCACCCCTCAGCCATTTTATGAGCATTGGCTTTACTTCTCCTCCTGACTCCCATATCCCTAGAGAGATGACGTCTCACAGGGACTGAGTGAGCCAAAGAGGGGCTTCTGGAGCCTTGAAATGGAATAATGGGCCCTAATACCTACACAGGCACGGAATCAAGACCCTGTGCAGGTTTCCATGACAGATAATTGCTGATGTCTTTGTAGTGATAAATGTGACTCAATTCTCAAGGTGCAAATGTCCTGGATCAACCCTGGGTTTGACAGCCTAGTGGCCCCACTGGGATTGGTGTACCTGACTGGTCGTCAGCCTTCCACAGAATCCCATTCTACTTTCTCTTCTTTTGTCAACCCTAGCTGGGTTGTCTATTTTCTTTTAACCACAAGCCTTCATAGTAAATCTCATTTCATTGTCAGCCGCGACTGTGGTTTACTTCCCCAGACTGTTTGCTGACTTCCTGTTGCCATTAACGCTCAATATCTCTGTTGGGGCCTGTCTGCTTGGTCTTATTTCATTCTGCGCTGTGTTCTGTCCTGTCCTCCTATATAGAAAGTTCATCTGACAGACTAGTTGGGGCTGTGCCTGTCTAAGATCCCTCTGTATTTCATTCACACTGGCTGTTCATCTCCCTTCTTTTTCTGCAGAAAAAAGGGTAGTAATTGATATTGGGAGCCATCCATCCTCCCCTCTTAAGCTGAAAGATCCAATTTATCTTGGTGAGAATGCCGATTGGCTCTCTCTCAGGCCTTGTCGGTCAGATTTTGCCTGTTTTTAGATTGCCGTTAATTAAAGTACCACCATGACAAAAATAAGACCTGCATTGGAGTGTATGGCAATGGAAATGGGCCGTCTGATTCACACTTGACCACATAAATCAGCAAAGTGGCTCAGACTAATCTGACCTCGGCAGTCTAAATCACCACTCTAAACTGAAAGCACAAGGCTGACGCAGAACGGTCCAATTAGATCCGATTCAGCCCATGTAAATCTTTAACTGGCTTAATCTGCATTAACTTAACTGATGTTATTCACAAATGGCTTCTGGATGATCTAGTCAATCACTTTGTCAGTGAGACTATAAATGGAGGGAGAAGCTGAGCAACAGATTCAGCACAATGTAAAAGCAGATTTGCATAATTCAGAGTCACATTTCAAGCTTAAACAGATATATTTACATTTTAAAACACAAGATTGCGGCAGGATGTCCAATGTGTTCAACTGGAAGTCTTGCATCACACAAGGAATCATGCTAAAGCTGACTCAGTTCACTTTCAGTTGGTTCATTTGTTTGCATGGTCATGTGACAGCACTGTTAATGGGCCTGATGCACTAGCAGGGAGATGAGCAGGTTAATAAACAGGTAGGTAGACCATTATTGGTCCACTCAGATTGAGTTTGCCACCGTGGATGTCTATTGAAAAATGACTGTAGGTGATGCCAAAATTGGAAAAAATACTGCCTTTTGGAAATTATTTGTCTTTTCAACTTTTAAGAAGCTTACCTCACAAAAAACAGAACATGCAAAAGAGATACAACTCAAAATACTGTTTTGTGTGCATGTGCAGTGTGCATTCTGAATTGTGAATGCTCTATTATAATGAATTCTGGCATCTATTTTGGTAGATTTTACTTCAATAATTCTTTCATTATAGGTTGTGGAAAGAAACAAAATAGACAGAAACAAGAAATGAACTAAAGAAATAGAAACAAATAATGACATGAACATAAATGTACACATTATGTTGTTTATATACCACACTGTCACTTTGATAAACGTCACTGTTATACATGACAAATTTATATTTCTAAACTAAAGACTTGTACATCAATTAAAATCAACTAGAATTTTTTTAATTCTTTGCATTTTTTGACGATTTTTTTAATTTTTGCAACTGTTTAGATTGCACTTCGATCCATTTTTGTGTGCATATAACTAACTAAAAAAAATCCCATATGATATTGACGGGAGCCTTAGACCTCGTGCAGATCTACTCAAATAATCAACTTGATAGACACAAACATTTTTGTGCAGCCTTTTTTAGTGCCTATACTTTATGCAAAAAAAATGTAAATCTGATCAATTCTTTGTGGCTGTAATGATTCCACCATGACTTGAATATTAGGGATTTCTCCTTCATATGGATATTTCTTTTTTTTATTTTACTTAGATTAGAGGTGGGGGAATTTATAAGAATTGGCTCAATTCACATGGAATAGGTAGGGTTGAGGAGGCACTGTAGGTTATGTAATCATACTTATTGTGGACCGAACAAAAGAAGTTTCAGCTTTAAGCTGTTATTAGCTTCATGCTGATGTTTTTGAGTTTTCCTTTGTTACATATTGTATAGATGCCGTAGGTAAACTGAGAGTTGATGCAGTCAATTGACTGTGCTGTTATTTCTCGACAGAACACATGGTTGCCACTTCAAGATTTGTCAAATCAATAGGGTCTCTCTGAGCAGCCTTTGTGTCAGCGTATGTATGGACAGTGAACTTTTCTTGTTGGTTTACAGACTTTACCACGTCAGTGAAAATTGAATGGTGGAAATCCTCCACTCCATAGCTATTTTCCTTAATCTTGTTCTTTCTCTTCTCTTTCTCTTGTTGTCTCTCTGTCTTGTCTTTGAACTACTCTCAGTGACTGTGAACCTGAGACAGCCCCTCTGCTGGCACAGATGGGAAGTCAATAGAAGCAAGTGACCTATATTACGAGCTACTCTACTAACTCCCAGTGTCTCAAGTGAGAACAGAATATTAAGGATTGCATGAGCACTGTTCCAGTGTGTGTGGGTGTGTTTGTGTGTAGGTGCGTGTGTGTGTGTGTGTTTTTTTAAGGGGGGTGTTCAACAGAGACCAGAAGAAGGTTAATTACCTCCCCGTCCTTCGCTGTCGGCTGGCTTCACCTGGATGGGCCGGTTCATCTGGCGAGAGAGGGAAAGAAAGAGGGGGAGAAAAGAGGAGAGAAGAAAGATAAGGGAAATCCCAGGTTAGCTGGAGATGATACAAGCGACTGCTAAATATGTAAAGTGTGAGAAGTAAGCATGAAATGTTGCATTGGTCCTGGTGTCAATCTCTTGAGTCTGTCCTGCTCTGTGATCTAAGCACAAAAATCAAATAGTTACGATGGTGTAAAAAGAGATATATCAGTGCAATACTTCATGCCAGCATGTTTAATTAATCCAGGGTAATGTCTCTAGAGATGCCTGAATTCCCCTCACAGTTCAGCAGAATTAGCACTTTTCAATGACGGAGCCACACTGGGTGTCAGATGGCACTTGGAGATTAATGCCATTACATCAGCCACTCCCTGCACCACCGGGAGAGGTCCTATATGGCTGGCCCTTGCTCTTCCTGTCCCCTCCTGGCTCCAGACTCCCAGCCACCAGTAATATCCTGCTCATCCCTGACCCTCAGCAATCCCTCGTGTGCTGCATCCATCCCTCCCTTCTGTCTTTCCTCAGTACGCAACAGTCCTTTTTGCAACTCAAAACCATTATGCCAATGGTCTGGTCAGCCAACTCCACACTTCACAGGCCCTCTTCTGGAAGCTATTGAGAGCCTTTGCACAGCAAAGCCATGAAACAGTTTGTTAAAGTTAATAGTGAGAAATAGATAAACAACCTTCCTTGATCTATTGTACAGGTAAAAACAAAATGTTGCTAAACCTTTCGTATAAGAAAAATAAGTGAAATCTGAAAGCCAAGAATACCCATTTTTTACTTACTTTTCCCCTTTTACTTTTTTTTTTTCTTCTTTCTTTTGTTATCCCTGGAATTCAGATCTGAAACCCATCTAAATACATAGCTTACTGGAAGTATCTATTGGACTCACATCATATTTGGGATTGTGTTTTTCTGACTTAATTTGGCAGTGGATCTATCTTTTTAACAATGTCATTTGGGAAGGTCCATCATGTGAGTGCCCGTGACTGGCAAACAACACTGCCCTCTCAGATCAATCAGCTAGAGCAATATAGTGGGTGTTGGGTCCTCAGGCAACCCAGCACTTGACAGCAGTTGACATGAACTCAAACTATGGCTAAATATAGAGCTCGATGTGGTGGACATGTAAAGACAAGCATATGCGTGGTGATGCCCTGGGGACAAGTTGTATTCCCCTGGCAATAAGCTGTGACACTGGAACAAAGCTTAGCAAAATGACAGATGCATCACATAAGCAAGCACACAAAGCTGCGTGCAAATGTACACAGAAAAAGAGTGGCAACAAAAGAAATACTGTAAATCATCACTGACCACACTTTGCTCACAAATTTACACATAGAAAAATTATGTTAACAATTTACATACTACATGGTACCAGAAATACAAGGTTAATACATTCAGTTTCCTCCCATATTACTGTTGATGATTTAGGCCACCTCTCTGAGAATAAAGACACTTCCATGTAAACAGCATATTCTAAATATTCAAAGCCCTATGAGGTCATATTTGGAGTAAGAGGTTACTGTGAGTCTGCTGAAGAGAGAATTAATGTCAGCTGGAACATTGTAAGCAGTAAGCTAAGAAGTGCTGTGAGTACATTTTACAGTAAGTGTGTGTGTTTGTGTGTTGACAGTAGCTCAGGTTAGGGGCAGAAACGGTCCCACATAAGAGGTTTATGGTAGTCTAAAATCCCAAGATCCCTTTCCAGTGATCAGTCAGCTTCCAGGTCTTAAATGGCAGTGACTGGTCAGAAAGCTTCATTAGTAGCCCCTGAGCCACTGCAGCAACAACAGTCATTTAACAACCCAAAACTACACTTGGGGTTGCTAAGCAACAAAATGGAGGTGGCCAGCAGGCAGGCAAGGCAAGCTGGTTGTTGGTCTGCAACCAATTGGCAATCCTCTCTTTCTTCTTTTTTTTTCTTTACTTAGTCCAAGGAGGTGAGAGAGGAGGGGGAAAAAAGATTTTTCAACTCCCACCCTCCAGCATGTCCCACTTTCATGTCCTTTTTTAGGGACTGTGACAATAAGTTTTCAGAGCAAGTCTGCTACAACTTCTGCTCCAGCTTCCTGCCAAATTATGCCGTTCAGCTTGATGCCAAAGTACGCGCTTGAAAGTAGTGATGCTATGCATATGGCTGGAGTCTAGATGCCTCTCTGAGTTATTTCATAGTGTCCTCTATGTACATTTACTTGAGCAGACAGCTGGAATATTTGTCGCAAGCTAACTTGCTGCACTGCCATTTTGAACATAACTTTACTTTTATCCTATCTCTCTTTTCTCTTTTTACCTCACACACTGTGACACAAACACACAGAAGCACAAAAGTCTTGGGGCTCAATAACAGCAGGTGGCTTAGGTGACATTTTAATCCCTTATTACTGAGTGCAGGATTAGCCAACAGATCAAGGCAGAGTTAATTATATGAATTCTTCAGAGGCTGCGCGAAGAGGCTGCCTGCTTTCCCCTTGGGCCAGGACCCACCCCCACACCACCACCCACCCTTTGTGCACACACATACGTACAGAATACACACACAAAATGACAAGTGACACTCTATGGAAGCTAGCTGACGTATTAGCATTGCAGTGACAGAAAGCTAAGATAACACATACAGTGGAGCCTCCAGAGATGCTGTAAGACAAATGACATCTAATACCTTCCCGTTGGGCACAGTGAAATGAACTGCATAGATGGCGGGGATGAAGACTACAGGCTTTTTCATCCTGCAGACATGTGGCAGCTGAGAGTTCAACCCTACCCCACCCCTCCCCGTCTTGCTTTATCTTTCTCTCCTCCTGCCCCTTTGGCCTCCAAAACCAATATGCTTCCCACCACAGCCCTTTAATGGGTTGATCAATGCTGACAAATAGGCAGCTCATGCTGTCTTGCAGGGGAACTCGTAGCTCTGTGCCACTGTGCTGCTGCACTTAGAGAGGCCATCTCTCTTTTTCTCCATCTTTCATTTTTTTCTTTGTCTTTCTTTTCTCACTTTTTTTTGCTCTCTATAGTTTCCCCCTCCTTCATGCTCTATTTCCTTTATGTCTATACATTCATTTTTCCCCCTTTGATCTAATCTCCAGGGGCAAATCTATATTTTTCATCCTGTTATGATGAATAAAAGTCAGCTGAAGTCACAGAGACATGGATATCCAACAGTGTGGAAGAGAGGAACTTGCTTGCATTTTCCATTAAAGGACAGTGTATGTAAGTTTCAGAGCATAAGTCTCTGTGCTTGTGTGTGCATTTCAGTCTCTGTGACTTTGGCTGCTGTGTCTGATTGAAAACAGAGCAGTGGAGAGAAGACAGACAAGGACACCACTGGCCTTTGACCGTGTTGGACCATGCTTTGTAAATATCATTGCTCACAAAGTCAGCAAGGAGAAATAGAATTTAACAGACAACTTTACTGTGTAAAAACTTTTCTGTAATTCTGACACATATTTTTTTTCTATGTAATTAGTGTTTTTGGGCATGAAAACCTTTTAATGAAACAAAGTTAAGCTTGGCAAGCAATTTATCCTTTTGATATAGACTTGAATTCTTGTCCTTTCTTGCTTGCTATCTGTATTACTACACAACTGGAAAAGTATGCCTGTGATTAACTGTCTAAAATCATGTGCAAATTCACTATGACTAAATAAGATAACTTGTGCAAGAAAACTACAAAAATGGCCTTCAAGAGCAGATTGTGAAGTTTAACTTAAAAAATAGTGTCTCAATAATGGACAGCAGGGTAAATCTTTAAAACAGACAATAAATCCAAATGTTGATTTTACGAGGCTGCTAGTTCTTCACTGAGCATCAATGCTTCACAGTGGTGTTGGTAAATGCTAATATTAATTGGGAGCAGGGATGATGAATCGTTACCTTCTCAGTCTATCACATTACTTATTTCATAGCCTTTGAACAGTTATACTGATCACAGTGGCATATGACGAATGTGGTATATCAAATTAAATGAAAGACAAAAATATTCACAGTTTATCTGCACAAACAGCACACAGATTGAGGGTCTCTTTGTGATTATTTGATATTCACAGAGTTACTGAGTTTTTGGCCACTTTTTTATCAAGTAGAACCCAACTTTAGGGTAAACGAAACAGTGACCATTTCATAACCACATGTGCAGTTTAACTGTAGTTCAGTGAAATTGGAACATTAGAAACAAAAGTAGAAATGTATACAGTGCAACATTGTCATTTCGGTTCCCTTTTGCTTATTTGATTTAGAAAATGAATAAAGTTGGACTCATTTAGTTTGGCTGTATTTTCCTGTCATTTATGGCCTTATTCAAGTCCTGCATAAGCTGAAAATTTTCCCCAAACTCCTTTTCAGACTTCCACTGAAGAACTTTGGAAATATTTGCTTCTCTAAAACAAATAACTTACGTGTTTTAATGAGAAAATTACATCCATGTTTCTGATTTCCAACTTCAATTTGTTCAAATCAGACTCGACTGTGAAACACATAAAACACAGAAAGTCTTCCTACATTGAAATTGTTTTGAGGCTTCTGTATGTTGTTACACTTTTCCAAAAACATATAGTCACAAATAGTTAACTAGATTGAAACAGATAGTGTTGACTCTGGTTAATTAAGTCTGTCCTTGTTATGTAAGCTCAGCTCCTTTCAACTTAACAGGTATCGTTCTCTTTATTAGCCATCCATTGTTTGATGCCTCTCATTATCATTCTGCACTTTTGCCGTCAGCTCATTCAATGGAGTTCTTGATGCTATTTACAGCCTTTTTAGCTCAATTAAAGATGGATAATGCCAACTGACTTTGCTCATAGAACAAGCAAAGAGCCACTGGCACTAGAGATAAATACAGAGAGATGCCCCATTACAAAAAGGTGGATTCTATAAGGATGGTAAAACTCTGACCTTTGATCATTATAAAGCCCCCTGACCTCTGACATTTCTTTCTGTGCCTTTTGAAGTGAGGAAGATTAAGAAAACTCTGTTTCACTGAATGCAAGTGACATCTTTGTCAATACTCATTCACTCAAATGTTAAGGTTTGCTTGAACATTCAAGGGTTTTTGTTTTGCTTGTTTTGAGGGTAGATTTTTTTATTCTTCATTCAGCATTACGCTTTAAAAGAAAACTGCCATGTAAACAGTAATAGAAAATAGTCAGATAAGAACAAATTTAGACCCTTGTAAATTCATGGTCTAATCAGGCAACACCATGTTTGTTTTATCTTTAAATGTACATGTATCTGTCTGCAGACTTATATCACTGGCAAACAAGCTCCCAGAACCCACACAGCCTATACTGTTGCAGCCCAAATTACTGTTTCCATCACCCATCGCTCACACGTCAGGACATCCTGCTCCTCATTTCTGTGTGGAAGGGAAACAGAGCCACCACCGTGGGAATGAGTCTTTCCCTCAAATTGGTGTGCGAGTTCATAGCGCCCTCCCAGTGAGACCAGCTAGACAGGTTGGATCTGCTGTGTGTGTTGGAGGAGATGGCTTTGACTTGGAGTGATCACACACTCTCTGTCTCCCTCGAAAACACATGAAGGAGAGCTGTGTCTGCCTCACTCTGAGGAAGAGTGAGAGGGGTGCTGACAGCTCAGTAGAGGGTCGCTGTTGGTAAATGTGGCCTATTTTTAGCTCTGAGCCCTAGCTCCTATATAAGGACTAAATAGTAAGGGTCGATTTGGGAAGGAATGAAAGATGGCATCTGCTCAAAAATAAATGGATAAATAAATACATTAAAATTAGCTCATATTTAGCTGACACAACAATCCCCGGGGTGCTGCGGCATTTATGTTTTTTTCTCTATAATCTCTATCTTGTTTTCCATAATTACCTGGCCTTTGATCCCCCGATTGAGAATGGATTTTTAAAAGATTTTTTATTTATCCCCATGAATGTGGTATTGGCTCTCTAGTCCTCTAAGAAGACCATCTGGACTTAAAACCAAGTATTCCATCCAAATCTAGTCTTGGGGACAGTAGTCCAGTTTGCATTCATAAATAGTCCTCTTCTTCTATTCTAGTTCTATCCCATTTCTATACCCAGCAGACCTCCTGTAGAGAGAGGAAATCTTAAAAAGACAGAAACAGTTTGAAGGATCTAGTGATTGTGTTACCTTTTGCTTCATAAAGCCTCTGTTCTTCCTCTGACTGTAGATGGATTGCTGTGTAGATCACTGCAACCAATGGCCAGTGCACTATATAACATTTATTGCCCCCCTCCCCTATCTCCCTCCCTCCTCTTCCTGTGGTTGAGAGGGGGTGGAAAGAAGGACAGGGTGAGTTGGCGTAGAGGTGCATCAGGGGAAAGAGGGGGTGACGATTCGACATAGTGAGACAAGACTAACAAATTAGTCAAAGTGACAGGGAGTTTTATGAGGTCTGTTCTTGTGAGGCGAGTACTGCTCTCGCCTTCTTTCTCTGGGCCGCAGGGACACCATGCCGAGGCCATGTGTGTACGTGTGTGTGTGATACATATTTGCACATCTGATAAGGCGAATAGAAGGGAAGATAGAGGTGGAACAAAAAAAACAAGAAAGTAGCAGTAAGGAAGTGTAAGATGAACAAGAGGGAGAAATAATACATTTACTAGAAAAAATCATATTATTTTGCTACATACATGAATGAGGTATTCAGCATGAAAAGTTCTAGATTCAACAAAAGTGAATATGGGATGATGCTGTAACTGACAAAAGAGAAAGTTTGCCTTGCAAGAAAACCACTTGTGTGCTTATGTTTACATCATCCTTTACACTGTAAAATCTCACATTAGATCAAACTTTTACATGTTTTCCAATATTACCCCAGTGTAATTCTACAAGTTTGTCAATCAATTGATTTGGAAATTTAACTTATCAAAGGAGATAATTTAGAAAAACTGTTTGTTCTGTGTTTAACTCATCAACTGTTGGTCTATTTAATCAATTAAGTAATGATGCTGGACTCTCACTGATTTCAGAGAAAGTGAATCTGTTTCTGTGAAATATGAAATCTGTGTAAAAACAGAACAATGCAAGTTGATGATTATACACCTGCTGCTTTCAGTGCACACACCAAAGCACACAAGGTCAAACGCTCAAACTCAAGCACACAAACAAAAAGTCAGAGTAGGAATTGCAGCAATACCTTTGAAACTCCCCAGGAGCATCTATCATTCTTCAAGGCCACAGTACAAATGTCTCTGAGCAAGTCCAGAAAAACAGTTAAAATGGCTTACAATATAAAGAGGACTGAGAGTATAATAATAAGTGGAAGGTAATGACACACCATGCATCTGTCAGATTTATGACTGTATGTCCCACTCTGCTCCTTTTATGTACCAGCCAGCCAGGTCTCCACTCACACCCGTATGCACCAAAATGCTGATGAGAAGAGTCAGCAGTGAAAAATCACAGAGCAGTGGGAAATGTAGCGCCGGACTGTTGCTCTGCCACAACATCAAACAATCAAACGCTAAAAGCCCAAAGCTGAAATCATATATGAACATTGTACATGCTGAAGTAAACTCCTGAAATCTGTTGCTGTGTGCCCTTCTCAGATGAGGCCCTATCAGGTTATTTGTTCTTCAATCAGTCTTGCCGCACTTAGCTTTTGTTCTACTAGTGAACAGTGAAAGGTGCTCCATTAGTGCAGGATGAGAAAACAAAAATAAGTATATTTTCTTAAAGTTTTGTCAATGGAGTTTGCATGTTTGATTTTTAAACCATAAAGAGACCCCGCCTGCTGACAACATAAGGAAAACAAGTACGCAGTGACACACATAGATTTTGGACACGACAAAACATACACAATGGCATTCTGACCACCAATATTTGCTTTTAGCATCATCTTGCCAATAAAGACTTTATTTGCCTCAAATTACATTAGATCTCATCTTCTTAACACAACTCATTGTATTTCCTTTGGTATCTATCTATCTATCTATCTATCTATCTATCTATCTATCTATCTATCTATCTATCTATCTATCTATCTATCTATCTATCTATCTATCTATCTATCTATCTATCTATCTATCTATCTATCTATCTATCTATCTATCTATCTATCTATCTATCTATCTATCTATCTATCTATCTGTCCCTCTAAGAGTAAAGTACATATAAACATGTATACTAACACATATACTAACACATAATAATTATCTAGTGTTGAATTAGTTAAATAGGCTACGTGAATACAAACATATTTTGATGACATGCACTGGTTGTGGCAGGTGGGTGTGCAAGCTGCTTTAAAATAATAGAATTGCATACATTGTATTTATTGTGCCTTCTGTGATTAAAACAGAAAAATAACCCACTCATCAACCTGAACACCAGAAAAAGATCTACAGAGTTCTTCTGTCAAAGCTCACTATGTGCACATATATATTTTTGTGTTGATTTTTATTTCTATGGTAACAAAGTGATGCATTGAGTTTTACAATTCTATTCTGATTATCAATGATATTCTCATTTAACCTAAATTGAAAAAAGCCTATTTTCATCACTGTTTTTCCTGCCACTGCTAACCAGTCCTCTGTTTCGGAAAATTTAAGGAAGCTAAACAATCTTTTGCCATTCTTAGAAACACAGGCGGCAGATGTAAAATGCAGATAGGAAACACAGATCATGCTCTTGGCAATACACATAAAGGCACAGCGAATTCATAAACATATCGACATGCTTTCACATACTCACAGCCTGTGTATAACAATGGAAAGCAAAAGCAGAAAGTTGCCTATCAAACGGACACTAATGTATTCAAATGGACTCATAGATATACACAACAGAATGAGCAGAAATAAAATACTAATAATAATCCATCAGAATATGTATTATTCTAATGCTAGAGGACTGTGTTACATAAATTCATGCACTTGGATATCCATGTATGTGGCATCATAGACTGTTAATCTTTCTTGCTCACTTTTACACAAAACTATTCATTTATGCACATACATTCACACATACATACATGAACATATGTTGGCAGTCTTGCAAGGAGATACCTTTAGACTCAAACTAGCACACACACAGCTCTGCAAGTGTGTTCCAAGACGCCGTTAGCACAGAAAGGCTGTTTGTGAAAATGATCACATCAATCGGAGTGATAGATAAAAGACTGGGAGCAATTGATAAAGTGCCACAATTATTTGGAAGATGAATGGCTGAATTTGCTTTTGAAATTGGACTGGATCTCAGTGCAATGGAACAGAACTCATCATCATCAATGAGCCTGCCGTTAGATTGCTTTCTGTCACAACCCAATATCAGCGTGGACAATTGGATCCATCTGCCAAATGGGATCAAATAGACCTACTCACGCAACATCAGAGGTGATATATAGTGACCATGTGTAAAGGTATTACACTGAAAATGCACGATACATCATCATGGATGTTGTTTTATGTGTTTAGGTGTAAAACTTAAACGTCATTAAAGGAACACAACTACAACATGGACAGGATTTATACTAACAGCAAGGAGGCAAAAATAAAACATGATGCTTAAATGCCACAAATGAACCCATAAATTCATATAATGTTGCAAATGATTGTAAAGTCACAGTCTAGAGTGGATGTCTCGAGACTGATGTGCAGTTAAAGGTGGCCTTTAACAGTAGGGAGAGGAATCATTTTCTCACATCATCCAACACACTGGTTCCAGGATATTTGTCTTTTATTGTTATTATTTAAAAGAATATTTGCAAAGTTGCAACTCATAAAACTTGCACGATTGTATCACATAATTTATTTAAGCCTATAAATCCTTTGGCTTTTGCAGTTATAAGCCTCATAATGATGCATTGGTTAACACTGCCTGAATATTTGAGCCACATAAAAATGGTAATAGATTAAACCAGGGGAGTGTGTAGAGCTGTAGCGAGTGTGTGTGACTGCGTGTCTGTGTGTGAGCGGAGCTATCAGTAAAGAAGTATTACAGCAGATTACACAGGCCTAAGCATATAGTGGGAAGCATCAGAATACGCTGCACAAAGGGAAAGAAGAGGGACAAACGCAGCAGGAGGTTGGATGGAAATTCGCTAAGTAATGTATTGTGCTGGCAGGGAGGTGACAGGGGTCTGATGATACAGAGGAAGCGTGTAAATGGTCCGCTATTAAGGGAGAGGAAGGCTGAATGATTGTTTATGGCCACTGATCTGCGCAGAGAAAACATCTTTACACCTAAAAATTACTTGTTTACTTTTTGTTTTCACTGTCTGGGGTATCTGTGGCAGCCATTACATCTAATTCACATGCACTATTTATCACATACAAATCTGCTTCATCGTGTCAGTAAGGACAACACTGCAGCTAAGTCTTTATTTTGTATGCTTTGTCACTTGTATGATCTCCTCTATATTCAGTGGTTTCCACTTATAGATGAAGTATCCTATATTTTCACTCTATGATAGCTTATTACAGTATAATATGTTTATTCTGTTGTAGACCAATACCTGTGGTAGCAATAAAGTAGCATCTCTGTCACACATGTTCTTACACACACCTACACTGTATATTTTTCTACCTACATTTGCAAGAAATTGATCTTTTTTCTGCTTGTCAGTGAGAGAATATATGTACACTGCATTCCGACATACCCTTCATAATTTCATCTTGTCTTTTTTTTCTTTTAAAGCATACAAAAATGCCCCCACAGACACAAACAAACATGGAAGCATGACCGTGCATGCACACACACATTCACAGTTCTTGTGCGGTCAGTGTCTGGGGGAGTTCTGCAGGGACCTGTGCTGTCAGAGAGCAGACCACGGAGTGTCCCTGGTCCCTGCTCCACCTGCTGTGACAGCTAATTAGGCTTGGCCACAGTGGCAGGCCTGTCTGGTTGCTCAAGTTGGTGTCATGGCATGGCATGGCAGGGCATGGGATGGGATGGCATGGGGAATAGTGTGACCAGCTGATAAGGTGCCCTGCTGTGTTGTCTGGGGGCTATACTTCACCTGGGAACACCCATGCTCACGGTGGTGTGTCCTCGGTCTTCGTGACGCTCCCCTTCAGTCATTAATTATGCTCACACGCTTCTATTAGTCCTCCATTTAGACTAATCAACAAGCAGGGCCTCCTCTGACATCATTAGCTTTCATAACAGGCAGCAACACTCTGGGAGGGACCCTTTGGAGCTGTTTGTGAACATTAACCCTTCCTTGACAGTAATGAGCTATCCTTATCTTGTGCTGTACCTCAGGGCCTTTTGTCCTGCTCCTGTTGCCCGACACCCCCCAGCCTGTTCTGTCATTAGGAGACAGCAGTAGCTAGCGCCAAAGCTGTGGATGCTCCAGGCAGACAAGGAAGCTTAAATAGCATGGCAGGAACTTAACACTGACAGGAGAGAGAGGGGGGAGGTTGTGGGTGCAGTGTATTTTTGGGAGGGTTAGGGATCAAAGGCACTGACGAAATGGGATGAGACAGGGCAGTCTAAGCCCCTTGGGTACGTGTGTTTCTTTGAGTGTATGTGGCTCGGATATGAGGCAGGGAAGGAAACACAGGTTGGAGAATGGTGACAGGGAGCTCAGCCGTTTGCCTGGACCAGCAGGGAGCATGAAAAGAGAACAGTCCCCTAAGCGACTACACAACCTCCTGGAGTTTGAGCTGTTTGGATGTAAAATTTTAAACACAAACACACACATACACGTAACTACACACGATGAGCTAGAATTTGCCAGTTGTCCTCAAGGTGTAAATATGCCAAACTGCAATGTATGTCAATGCTTTCAGTTGTCATACACACTCTCAAATAGTTTTAGGCATCCTCACATCTAAGCATGCTCTCTTAAATGCAAATAGATTTTATTTGTAATTCATGCCACCTCACACACAGATACTTATTCTTATTTGTGTCCTTTGAAATCCTGAGCCTATCAACCCTCAGATATGTGCCATGGTGCCATGGACAGTGCTGCCCTGTGCAGCAGTTTCAAAATCCTAGACAGCCATGTACACCATGTGGGCAAGTTGTTTGCCATGCAGAAGCAAATTAGGTTATTAGGTGAGAAGCAGGAAGCAATACAAGCTTTTTTAGTGTGCAGTTTTAGTTTGTAAAGGTGTTTTCATTAGATTTAATGCATGAATACCATATCCATTGTTTAATATATCCATGGTAACTAACACCTGTGGGATACCTCTCAGCAAAGATCCTAAAAATCGTAGCTATCTTTACCAAAAAATTACCCTTTCTATAATGCACCAGATGAGCACCATGGACCATACTGAAACAGCAGAAGGAGCACAAAAAATACAATAACATCTGAGAAACCTTCATTATGCTGATGTGCACAGCTTCAAGTTGACACTGGAGGAGCAATCCTGGCCAATTACTGCATCCCAAAACTTATGCTGAGGGCAAATTGGTAGCCCTTTCTGTTCTTTACTTATTAATCCCTGCCAGGCCTTGTGTGTAAAGCCCTGATTGACGGATCATGGTGAAAAATTCATGTTGTCTGATTCTCCTCCTCTGTCTAACTCACTTTCTTTGCAACCACAACTGCCTAGTAACTGAATTTTCTTGTCTTCTAAGCTGTAATTTAGAAGGGTACACATGCACTGCTGCTCCCTGTGGGCTATTGAGGCTGAAACAGGTGAAACAGGGCTTTAAAATTGTTGCTGAATAATGTAGCCATGTTGGTGAATGGTATATGACCCATAAGCTGTGGTGTAACTTTGAAGTGCTAGCCAAGTTGCTGGTCATGATAAAAACACAACTCATCTTTCAGCTACGATTCTTAGGATAACACACAGACTGAGGGATAAATCTCCAATGATGTGTATTATATGCAGTACTGAAATAAGTTTGGGTGTTCATGTTTGTTTGCTTGTTTTCTAAATCATTTGTTGGTTAAATGTTCTTATTCACAACAGAAAACAAACATGCATATGCATATATAATTTGTGTCAAGAGGGTTTAGGTATGTAAACGGTTAACACACTATTTTCTAGCTCTTATCAGTGCTTCTAAAAGGATAAGGGGAGGCAAAGTGAGAGATAGACGGAGGGGGAGCGAGAAAATGCCATTTGGGGGGAGAGCCAAGTGGGTCTGCTAAACGAGTGGATTCTTATGCAAATACATGCTAATTTATGCGCACAAGGCTGTGGCAGCGCCTGAGGCTGCTTTGATTGGCAGTTGCAGGTCTGTGTGTGCTGAGGAGGGACGCTTGGCTTCGGGTGCTTCTGTAAAGTTTAGCACGGCTGCCTCTCCATGTTCTACATGTACTGGATTCACCGACTGCACACGTCTGTAGCTCAGCCTCTCCACCGGACTATAGTCCCACCAAACAACCAGCAGGCTCCTGTCCAAAAAACTCTCCACACACCAAGAGCTCGGCTCAGCCAGCTCCAATTCCTCCATGGCTGGAAGCAGCCAGGGCATCATTATAAAATCAATGCCCCGGCTTCATCTAAACTGGCATGTGTGTGTGTGTGTGTGTGTGTGTGAGCAGTAGGAGTAACGTTCGGGGCTTGTTTGTGTTGATTCTAGGGGGTGTTTGTGAGCAGCAGAACAGCCGAGGCACCGATGCAATACTCTCCACACTCTCTAATGGCCTGACAGAGAGGCTCTAGGTCAGGGCCTCCCATTACTTCAGGAGGGAAACTGGCTAAATGAATAGGAACCTGCGCCCAGCTGCCACCCAGAGGAAATGTAAATGCCATTTGTTTCTGAGGCAAGGTGTTATCATGCAGAGCAGTGGTACATCTTGATAATGTAAACATAAATTTCTGAATACAGTAATACCAGAATAATTGGGTGGTTGCTATTTATCATATTTTCTTTTTTTCTTTTTTGTATTTGCAAAGCACAAGAAAGAAAAACAAATTTAGCCAGGCGAGGATGAGGCCATTACTCTCTCTATTACTCATTCACGCAGGCCCCCAGGCCAATAGAAAAACACTTGGAAATCATCAACATAAAATAGAATATGTTCCCTAAAATGTAGTTTATTTTATGCTACCTCATAAATATACTTTGTCATGATGAGGTTTCTTGCTATGAAACAATAAGATTCTTTTTTTTCACATTACTTCCCCACTTTAATATACTGTATACATATTGTATACAGTGTGTTGTGAACATTTCGGTCTAATGTGAAACCATGCTTGTCCCTCAAGCATAAACACATGCACACCATTTTTTTTCACCCACATGACTGATAATTCCCACTCTGCCCCCTCAAGCTTTTCACACGTGCCAAAGTAGAATGGGTATTTTTAAGGTCTGCAATTATACCCTCTGCAGAGCACAGGCAGTGAAATTACTCAGTTGGCACCCCTGGCACCCCAATCCCACATTCCCCGCACACCCTATCTCAATGGAAAATAAAGCAAAAACCAGTTAGATGGATTTGGAACAACACATCCAACCTTTTGTTTGTCACACCTGGGGACCACAAATGGATTCTCATCATACAGAAGATTGAAAATGTATGCTTATTTACACCGGCACCCCTCCCTCTCCAAGTATTCCACTCATTGTGCCAGACATGCCGTGGTCCCAAAACTGTCCACTTTGTCCTCACTCAACTAATTCCCGCTTCTCAGCTTTTGATGACACCAGAGACATGATGTGATGTTCACTCATCACCCGTCATACACTGCCAAACGTCGGCTTTTTGAAATGGAGCACGTGCCCTATGCATATTTCATCCTTCCTTCCATCGCTGTAGAAGCAATGAATAATACATCTTTTATTATATTATTGCAAGAGATTTGTAACACTTGAAACAGAATGCAATATGCAGTTTATCTCCATGCATTGCGAACACAGGGTGCTTCCGTAGTGACTGTCTGTGTCACCAGGCAGGGGAAGAAAAGAGAACAGAGGAAACAAGCTTGTGTGACTCCTGACAGTCCATCAACTTCCTGGAGCAATTATTCTCCCAGCTGAGGCACTGGATACAGAGACTGGTGACGTTCTTCGTGCATGTCTACACACATGAACAAAGGATGTGTAATTTTCAAACATGTTTGTGTGCTTTGTGCTGCTTTTCAACACAATATATTTAAGAAGCGCCTCATGTCAGCATACATTTAGCATTAATGTCAGTGGCCAAAAGCTTTGTAAGCTGTTGTGACAGTTTGGCTGTTTAACTGGCCATATCACTCAACAGTATCTTGTCTTATGAGCATACACCGCAACATCAACTGATATTCCATGACAGGGACTCTATTATGTATCCCAGATATCATCACTGAAAATGTTTCCACTCTTACTTTGTCAGGGTTTTTGTTCAATTTACTAACCTTTAAAGAAAGAAAAATTATTACATTAATTTCCCTTTTTCTGCAGGCCTGTGTAGAAAAAAAAACCCTGTCATTATTAAAATCCCTCCTAAATCATCAAGTGCCTTTTGTTTTGCCTCTGTAACCATGGTCCATGTTGAAATTTAATTTCCTGAAGTAAAGGGTCGAGAGCTAATGCCATTTTATATGGAATAATTGAAGTGGGTTTTTTTCCTCTATGTGTGAGTAGTACAGCAGTGTTTGTCATCGGCATGCCTTTTCCTCTTAGAGATGGAAGGGTGAAAGCATGCTGAAGGCCTGCAGAAATCCCTCCAGTCTCTATCGTTTAATTTGACGAGGAGGCGTGAGGTGAGCTGGAAGAGGAAATACGTCTTGCTGCTGTTTGCCACTTGAGAGCTCATTCACTGCCTGGGGCTGTTGACCACACCATGTAAGGTTTTTATGCTACAAACACGTCCCCACACAACACTTAAATTACATTTGGAACTTGGCTGGAGTGAGCAAATGCCTGGCTAGAAATCAATGGGTGGACACAAGCCTCAGTGGATATGTGAAGGTGTTAGCTTTCATTCCAACTATTGATGAATGCCAGGTATATTTCATTAAACTACTGTAGCTCACTGAGTTTTTGTACACATGCAGTATCTGTAACAGGGCAGTTGCTTAAAGAGACTGGACTTTCATGAAAGGTTAGACATTTACCATTAACAGTTGGGATATCACTTAAGTGTTCTTCTTTCGGTAGCTCGGCACGGATAAATGTATGAATATCTTGAGGGAGAAGAAGTAAATATTTAAAAAAGAATAAATAGATGGATAAATAAACATTGTATCTTAGCTTTGCTTCACTGAACTGTGACTAACTGGATAGCCATTAAGGTTTAAAAATCCCACAGTATGAAACAGACTGGAACACATTGAGCTTTGGCGTAGCAGAATAGATTTTCATTTCCTTAATCAACTTCCTTATTCATCCTTTTTTTCAAAGAATTAATATAGATCAGTGTTAATGGGAGCCAAATACGTGAGTGGCAGCATGCAGTGAGCAGGCTCAGTGGAGGAGAGCAGGCTTTTCTCCTTCACCAGGAGCAGCATCTGTTGCTCCCCTGCTCCAACACTATTTACAGATAGCTGTCATTGTTTACGCCTGATGAAACTCTATCTAATGTCGTCATTCCACAACATTCACAAAGGGCAATATAAGAATATAAAGGGAAGTAACACAGTGAGATGGTGCATGTAGTTGCCGTATCAGCAATGGCTACAACAGATTTAGAAAAAAACTAAATCATACATTTTTGCAATTTTGCAGACAAAATAAATTTATATTTGTTGTCAAATGGCAGTAAACAGACAGACACTGAGATCCATGCAGCACGCTCTTGATGCAGCTTGTTAAATAATCCAAAATTGTAATCTAATTTCATACTTATTAGTTTTAATATTATCAAAAAGACATTACCTTTTCTATCCATTGTTTTGTCACCATGAGCATTCAGAAGAGGCCAACTAACTGATGCTCTTTAATATAGTGTAGGAGTGCAGTAATGTACAAAATACATGGTTTGTTTCATGATTCACTGAACACTGACAGCTGGATCCTGCTGATTAGCAGCTCACACCGAACAGCACTCTCTGTGTGTTACTACTCAGCTTCCATTGACTTTGCTGAAAATGGGCAAAACCAGGAATGATCTCATGTGATCATGCAGCCCAGTCTTACAAGAAAATGTGTAACTAAGTAAGTTTGTCCTCATATTCAAAACAAAGTCATTGGTAAGGCAGACACTGCAACATGGTCACTGCCATTAAGGCAACGTGATGCAAACCTGTTACCATGTATGTATTCCTATTTAAGACTAAAAGGTGTTTTTTATCTTTAACCCTAGGTATAATATTTCTCAATGTCTTTATCTAAACATAGATTTGTTAATGCCTACCCCTAACTGTGGCTGACAGCAAAGTGGAAAAGTAAACAATTGTTGGACAATATTGGGTTGGAGGGGGCACATACTTGATTACATTGAGCCCTTTTCACGTATCACCTGTGGCTTACTGGCTAAGAAAAGACATTGTTATTAACCAATGTCTTTGGTAACTTATACATGCCAAATAGAGATGGCTCAATCCTGCATTGGTGTGTGCTTACACACATCCACCCGGTGTTGCTGAATCAACTAAGTAACGGCAGCGTTGTTGGCTAGAGTGGTGTTTTCTGTGATGTCCTTTCATACATAGTCTATTACACCTCTGTTACTACGTCCCTTACCAGCTCATAAGTTCATCAACTTGGATACCACATTAAGCCTCTGCACTGTTACTCATGACATCTGTGTGCAACAACATAGCATGTGAGGCTTTTGTATGACGGTCTGTGGTCTAACACCTTTTTATACCTTCCTACCTTTGTATTGTCATTTAATAGTTTTGCAGTATCACATTTGGCACCGTTTCACATAATGCAAAATGTAAGCATATTTCAGTTTGCAAGCGAAAACGTTTTGAGCATTTTTGGAAAGTGGAAGATGATTTTACAATATTTCAGCATGGATCACAGTTTCATGTAGTGCAAAATGTAACCATGGTAAGACTTTAAAAGACAGACATAGATATAAATAATTTGTAGCCCAGTGGTCATTTTACAATATTTGAGCCTTTATTGTAAACTGCTATGTTTTGTACTGTGGACCAATATAGCTATTATACATTCTCGTGTGATACTATCTTACATAAAGACTTTGCGTGCTCTAAGTGTTCCAACTTTATGTTTTTTTCCAACTTATGTCATAAAGTGGATGCTTTAGCTTTGTCCTCTTTTCTAAAAGTTATCATTCTGACTATAGTAGGGGTGAAAAGGTATACCATATTTCGGTATACCGCGGTGGTGTAAAACCACGGTGGTGACACCGTGAAATTTCCAAGCTCACGGGGACGGTAATTAATTAATTATTTTGATATTATGCGGCACTGTATAATATTAAAATTACACGACTCATGTAAGTGGAGTTGCGCCGGCAGCACCGGCAGCGCCACATAATATTAAAATAATTAATTATCGTCAACATGAGCTTGGAAATCTCATGGTGTCACCACCGTGGTATACCAAAATACGGTATACCTTTTTACCCCTAGACAGTAGTTGTATCCACATAATGGGACATGAGATAAGCTAACATGGATAATGTTAGCTAATCTAGGCTACCTTAAATGCATGCATCCTGTAGCAGACCCAGGGCATTACCAAAATGTTACAAGTGGGTTTTGCCTTAAGTTTTGCCTTAAGGAATTTAACTTAGAGGAGTGAGTTTTAAGATAAATAGATTATTTCTCACAGTAATTGTTTGGCTCACAGGAAATACTGAACCACCATCATATTGAACCGATGGTCAGGATGAGTAAGTGTCACAGTTTATGTTTCGATTATTGTTATGTTTCAGGTTCTGTCACGTTTTATGTTTGATCTTCATGTTTTCCGGTTCTTATGTTCCAGGCCATGTTTTTTCCCCAGTCACTTAGTCTCACTCAAGTCACCTGTTTCTGTTCCCAGCTGCACATCATCACCAATCACCTCCCCACAGCATTTAGTTTCCAGGCTCAGTCACAGTCTTTGCAGAATCCTCACTTTCCCTTCGACACTCATGCTGAGAGCTAAGTCTGCTTATGGCAAATAGTCTTGTTTTTTTTTTTTTTCTCACAGTGCCATAGTCTTGTTTCATAGTCTTGTTTGTCTTGTTAAGTTTGCCATAGTTAAGTGTTTTGGATATCCGGCCCTGCCGTGCCCTCTGTTTTTGCCTTGCTCCTTGTTTGTAGAAATAAACCTTTGTTAAATTTTGAAGACTGCATCTGCACCATAGTTGACAGTATGCATACCTTTGCATCCCTACAAGAGACACAATATGTATACTGCGATACACAAATCTCAGGAAAAAATTTTCTCCAATGTAATTGTCTCTCTTCACAGAGTCATTAAACTCTCATGAGCACCTCTGCTTCAGTACTGCGTCTTAACATCACATAGCTCTATGCAAAGTTTGATTTTTCAGCTCTTGGCAAGGTGTGACTGTTATTTTTCAATTGAAATAATGCATTTTGAATATTCTGTGCAAGTCACTGTTTTGTTGATTTTTGGATATCATATTCGCTTTCTGACTTTAGGGACTTCACAGAAAAAAAGATTTATTTATGTCTGAGTTCGTATCCGCGTGTGGGTGTGTGTCTATAACAGTGTGTAAGGAGATGGGAACTGAGAAAGAAATGACAAAACATGTTGCAAAGAGTGGAAGCGACAACGAAACAAAAGAGCAAGAAAGACCAAGATAGGAAAGGAGTAAGTGACAAATGCAACTAGAATAAAACGAGGCGACAGGGAGAAAGAGGGACATAAAAAAGCAAGGCATGTTGAGAGTAAAATAAAGGAGGAAGAGAAAGAGAGAAAAAACAAGAGCAGGCAGGACTCACAGTTCCAAACGGAGAAAGGAAGACTTTAAGAGGGATTGGCTGTGGCAACAAAAATGATCTCTCTATGATTGCAGTTCTCTTTCCAAATAAGATATGGTGTCAGTTTTAGTCTGCTCCGAGCAATAGATTGATGGCTTTCCCACATAAGGACCATTCAGATGTCAGATATTAAATTGTCAAGTGTAAAGAAATAAGTTGGCTTTCAAATTTTCGAAACTGTCATATGTCACCCCATCAGACAGCAAAGTGATGAAAACAAAACAAATATTTGACTTTTAGAGGCAGATATGTGGGTGTGCATTGAAACACCTCCTATCAACACTTGCCTGAAGAAATGTCAACAAAATCTTCCTTGAAGATTACAAGAGAGTCCCTCAAACTGTTTTGGTTCCTAATCCACTTTGTTGTCTGTATTCTAACAAATAGACTTTTCTGTATAAAGCTTTAAAACATACATACATCTGTCAGAGATTGATTTGCTCATTGCTAAATCAAAATGAAGATGGGTTCTTTACATGGTTTATTTTAAGTGTACACACAACTAATTGATTCCTTAAAAAAAAAAAATGAAAATTATGAAAATGCACAAATTGGAAACCCAATATTAACATGCCATGTCATTCCAAAGGAATGCAATGTGGATAAAAGGATAAATAGGGAGAAGCTGTGTGAAGTTACATATTTACTGTCATTACCTCACTTAATGTATAAAAGGATAGATAGAGAGAACCTGTATGAAGTTACATATTTACTGTTCCTACCTCACTTATTTTATGATAGCTTGCACTGTCCATTATCTTTATTCATATATCACTTCAGTAGGAATCATTACTATGATACACATACACAAACACACATTGCACATCTCCCCAATTTTGCCAGGGGATAACCCGATGATGCTATATCGATGCAGGGTGCAGCATCTATAAGCTCCTTTTTCTGTCTATTGAAGGAAAGCGTTCCACCCTGGTACATTATGGTCAGGGGCGATTAAGATCTTTGCTTGACTGAAGAAGGCAAAAGGGGGAAAAATACATGCTCTTTGTAACCTAAAAAAAGTAGGCAAAAAAGGAAGAGAAAAACAGAAGAGATAAAACAGATGAAATCCTTCCCTCACTCCAGAGCCCCAGGCTGCCCAGTGGGTGTGGCAGTCCCAGTGCATGAGCAGCATCATTGGCTTCCGTGTCTTTGAATGTCTCTGTCTTTCTCCCTGTATCTTGTTTATAATTCTCTCCTCACTGAATCTCCTAGCGTCTTTTCTCACCTTACTGCTTTAAAAACAGAAGGAAATATCCCTTGTGTGTTTGTCCTTCACTTTGATCTTTCCGCAGTCAAAGTATTATCAGTACACTGAGGCAACACATTTCATGTCAGATGCTTGAATATGAGCTCAGTCTGCTGTTGCACTTGTTGTTAGTCAGTCTGGGAGAGTGCATTAGCAGTATTCCTGACATGACATAAAAATTTAGCAACAAATAAGCCCAATCAGAATTTTTTGGCAATTCATTTTAGCAGCATTTTTAATGTGGTGGTGTTCCACAAAAGTGAAACTTATCATAGTTTGTCATGTAAAACGGCTAATTCCTCCATTCCCCTCTCAAACTATGGTTTGTCGATGAAAGTGCCAGGTGCATATCTTGGACACAAGTGGAATAAAAGACTGAATATGTCTTGGAGCAAAATTACATAGCATGATTTTTTTTCTAAACATTTTTAATCATTACAAAAACCAAACTATAATGTATATGTCAACAAATCTGTGGGTAGAATAGATTTGGACACTCATCGAGAGCAAATGTAAAAAGTTTTCTGAGTTGAATCAAATAGCTACCCTCTGTGCATATTTCTCAGTTTGTATTGATCGACATCTGTTGACACTCCGCTGCAGCGACAGTGACTAATATATCTGATTGAGTATCACAAAGTCCTGAAATCAGTTACTTTAACCCCACTAATGTCAGCAATCCTTAAACTAAATCATTGTTATCTCTTTGAGAATAATGGAATTTTTCAGTTTCTTTCAAAAGTCATTCATTTTTAAATGCTCTTCAAATCCCATGGTATATTAATCCTGACTAGAATTATGGTTGAAATTATGAAAAACATCACTGAAGCAAACTAACTTTGACCATGAATACATCAGACTTCATGCAAAAATGTCTTTGTTGGTGTATTGGTGTCCTTTGACTGCTTAAATATGATAATAGAAGCCAAAGTCATTTTTAAACTTTTTAAAGATGCCTGATGTCATTTTGGGTGAGACAATTATTGGTCTTTGCTGAAATGCTGAAAAGTGGATACTGTGAGCTACTAGTGCCACAGAGTAAAGTGTATAATTTGCCATAACAGAGGTTATTGTCTGTTGAACTCCCCCTGCCCACAATTTCAGAAGCACTGTCTGTTACAATTATTTTGATCCAGGTCCAATCTTTTCTGCTCAATAAATGAAACAGTCCTCTAGAAAGGATTTCATTGCTTGTGTCCTCAAAGAAGAATTTACTGCAAAAGTGTCCTGAAACTCTTGTCAGGTTTGAAGTCATTACTTGACACAGAAAATTACAGATAATTTCCCAGACAACGCCACGTGCACTGTTTTAGTCATTTTTCCTGTCTGCCTTTTTTCTTTTATTCTCATGTAAGTGAAGGAATTTAAGCCTTCTCTTTTTTACAAGGAACTGACATATATTTATTTTAGAAATTAAAATATTCTCTCTCTATAAAAGCTCCACTGCTTTACTGCTGACCCTCATAAAGAGCCAGGATTTTGGTAGACATTACAGTTTCTATGCACGTTCTTGAAGAGAAGGAGATATGGCAGATAAAAGCTCTTTTTGTGGCTCCAAACCTCTGCTTGCCTCTTGTGCCCAAAAAAATCTTTGGTTATTGGTTATTTTTCTGTTGAGCATGTTTCAGTTGTTTACTAATTTGTTTAATTCAATTGCCAAAACTTTTTGAGACTCATATTGTCACATGAAAATTTGGCAAGATAATGTAAGCTTATTCAGTGAAAAAGAAGTCGGATTGCACTGGAATCAAGTCAGATCATCTCACAACAATGGCATTTTTTTGCTCAATTTTAGAGAGTCTCAGGGCAAAGGAAGATTAAAGGACTTTTAGAAAATAGACATTTTTCACAGTGCTTTCTGTCTCTAGTGCCTGCATTCACTTTGCTCCACTCCCTCAGCCTTAGCAGGCCATATGGCAAAGCATCCCCTTATTCCTGTGAGCTCTCCGTTCCTCCTCCTATCTCCATTCTTCTTAACACACTCACTCCTACAGGAAAAGCGTGGAGTAAACCACAGGGATGCTGTGGCTCCTGCTACAATAGTGCATTGCAGGGTGGATGACCGGAGCAGATGTCCCTCCCTTTCCCTCTGTCTCTCTCATACCCAGCCCTCCTGGCGGTGTGTGTATTGTCAGCTCATGCCAGGGCACCACTCGGGGCACCATGGCACTCCACATTGACTATAATGTATTCATACAGAAGTTGTCTTTGGAGATTAAGCATCTCTGCGGTGTCGGCAGGATGGGGTCAGAGTTAGCTGGTAACGAGAAGCGGCAGCACAAGCGCAGGGCAGACAATAAATCTTTCCTGTGTGCCAGCAGACCCATGAACCTACAACTCACTGAATACTTTGTTTTTTAAATGAGCCGAGTTGACCTTAGCGGTGCAATAATGCATATTTCAGATGCAAAGACATTCTCTCCCAGCTGAAAAAAAAACACTGCCTCTGGCTATATAACAGTGAAAATTCACACATGGAAAAATTGCAAGAGAGGGTTTATTGCTATGACTGTTCACCTTTTTATTCCGACTACAGAATTAATTTCAGCTTTTAAATGCTAACTCTGATGTTTAGCTGAAAGATACTGCCAGTGCAGTGATCCTCAATAAAAGGCTATGAGTGCTTTACATGGAAAGAAACATTTGCCATTTGCAATAGGATGCCCATCGGATCACAAGCTAAAGGCTCAGGGATAAAATTTTAAAAAACCACTTCAGTTTTCATGTTAAGTTGATGCCTCGGTGCACAAAAGCTCTGTCATTCTAGGGTGGGAAAAACATTATTTTCTGTATTCAGATTATGAAACTGTTTATGCTCCACTTGGAGTTCAAATGGTATTTCACACTGAAAAAACAAAGCTGTGGAGATAAAGGCAGCTGGTGTGAAAGTTACAGTGGCTGTGATGCTGCAAACGTCCGTGGCAGGTCCAGTTGTCATTGGCAGATGGCTGCTGTACAGACAGACCAGGATGAGCCTCAGCACAGCGCCCCCATCAGGCAAACTGCTTCCCACCGTTCCCCTGGAGAGGTAGACCCAGAACGGGAAAGTGTTGACAAGCTGTTGTTTCTTCATTAAGGGCTCCTGACTGGCACCAATATATTTTTCTCACCCATTTTGCTTCCAGCACCCCCTGCTGCCTATTTTAGTTCCTGTGAGATGAATATCCAGTGTCCAATTTGCCATGCATCCACAACCTCATCAAAGCTCCCTGTAAAGGCCGGGAGTGCATATAGTCAGAATGCCAAGATGAAACGATATGAAGGGGACACCAAAGAAGCTCTAGCTGGGGCTATATAATAGCCTGTATTTGCCACACAAACCCTTGTGATTTGAGGCCAAGGTCAGACAAGCAGGAAGACACAGCTGGGCGCAAAGAGTGAGGCATTCCAGCGGCAACTGGTCAGCCTTTGATCAGGCGTGTCATTTCTGTCATGAAGGTGACCCACACAATCAGACCCTGACGCCTCGCCAGTGCTTTTGGCTGTTGCCTCAAATTATGGCTAATATTCATACTTTCTACCCATCCTCCCAAGTAAAACTGGAAGAAATCTTCATTTGTGACCATGTCAGCCTCATAACATGAGGTCATGCCCTGAACATAGACCTGTTCCTCTGCCATACCTTAACCTCCTCTTTATGAATGTTTCTCAGAGAGACAGACAGGCTCATCTCAAGAGACCAAATGAAAGGACTATCAACAAAGCAATGTTGCAGTGGCAGCGTCTTGAATAAAACTACACCATCAGCATGATCCTATGTGCCATATTCCCTTTTCCTACTTAGTCATCTCTTCATTGGCTTTTCGGCAAAAGGAAGACATATTGACACTTAAGTTAATTAAGATTTTAATCCAGGGTTGGAGTGTCAGTAGAATACCATGCTACAAAGCGAAACTCAGGCCTATCACGACAGGACTGAACCAGGGAAGGGAGATTTGCATGTGCACTATTTAGTGTGCAACGACAATATTCACTTGCCCTTCTAAAAGTCAAATGTAGTCAGGCAGTTTGTGGGGTGATCAAAATTAGCTTTACATCTAGGTCCTTTTCGTCAGGCTAAGGGCTCAGTTTAGTGCCATCTACAGCTGAAATGATGAGTTCATTTTCAAAACACAAAATGCATAATCAAAAGCCATGTCTGATGTTGTAAACATGAGAAAACAAATTACTCACGATGGTAGGAGGGCGACAATCTATGACTGACTAGAGGAAAGAAGGATGAAATTGACTTGGAGACATTTGAATGCCTCTGTTTCTTGAAAATTCTCTTGTAACTCGACTTCAAAAGAGGACAGTTTGCCACAGTTGACATGTTTGGAGATGAAATATGAGCTTGCACAAAGGCTGATTCATTTCTCATGTTTTTCCACTTAGTTCCGAATCAGATTTGAGGACCTTTCTCTATCAATGTGTCCCCGAGTTCAGTGTAGCCAAGAGTAGGGCCTTCTGGGAAATGAAGTTGGAGTGAAAACACGAGCGAACCGTCCCACTGGCCTGATATCAGATCAGGCAGCAGCCTGCAGGAGAGGCAGGGGCCTATCCCATATTAGGAGGGTTCACCTACGTGGCAGGGTGTGTATGGAGGAATAAGTGGGACATCTCCCAGCAGGCTGTGAGAGCACTGGCCAATAAATGATAAAAGAGCAGGACGAGTCCCCATGCAGCCTTATTGAAGTTTACCTTTGTACATTTACGCTGAATCCCAATTTGCCCTCCCTGCATTTTTTTAAACTCATCTCCCCATTGGAAGTCTGGAGATCATCAGACACATCTAGAACACTCTTACCTGACTGGTCTTCATCAGTGAAGATAAAGGAGATCAAACAGAGCTGTAGGATAACTATAAAACTATAAAAATAAAGTAAAAAGAATTTCCCTGTAGACTTAGAAATATGTTTTTTTAGGCACATGATTAGATCTGTAACATGTCTGGTGTTACAAATTGGTGCCCTTGTCCAACTCAGACAGGGCAGTTTAAGCTGAAGCCCCCATGGTTCCACTTTACAGGCCCTTAGCCTAAGATTAAAGGACCTAGATCCCCTTTAATTACTGTAGAATGCCTAATTTTGTGCCATAGCTTCTTGCATATGTAACAACTTTCCCATTTTGCAGTGATGAGCGAAATGTTTAATTATGCTGTTATTAAGCTATTCATCCCCCTGGACAAGTTCATGGATGGCTGTGAGCACAGCATGGAGATGGGATGAAATTTAATGAATGATTTTTGTGTCTTTTGAACCTTCACTGCAGACAAAGTGAAAGCGCAAAAACTAAAGTGAATAACAATACCCCCCACAAAGTAACTTGTTTTATTCAAACACATTTGAATATCTAACATTTACATGTTAACTAGAAGTTATTTACTTGTAACTTATAATGATAGCTCTGATCTTCATCTCTTAAAGCAAAATGAAGGCCTGTATACATACAGATTATCAGTGTGGTGTTTTCAATCTTAAAAATGAAAATATTTAAATTAGCTGTTGAGCATAAAATGGGTAAACTCAGTGCAAGCGAGAGTTAATGTAAGTGCACATTCCCTCTGCTTCATTAGACCTGAACAGACGTAAGCCTGATAATACTATGACCCATGCAGCTGACCTGAAAACTTTAATCATATTTGCGCTGACTCGCAAACATAAGCACTTTAAGTTTGCTCAGATATGCAAATATGACCCCACAGCAACGCCTATAAGACAAACTGGGTGTTTTTGTTTTTTTTTCCTGTGCCATCCAGCTCAATACCTTTCCACTTAATGTTCTGCCAACTTAATCAGCGCTAGTTGGAATCTAAGAGATCACAGGCACTTTAGCTGCTGATGTGCCTGGTGTTCCTCAAAGGCAATGGCTGATGGATCTCTTGTGTTCATTATGGAGAAAAAGAGTTCACTTTAATCAGCCTGGGACTCACTTATCATAAGGACACGCTGTCACACGTGTATGCGTGTGCACAGAAACTCGCGCTGAAGTACACGTATGGACAAACCTTCATGTAGAAAAGCACAAATAACACAGATATGCACACATTAAGGTGCCTCACCCCTCACACACAGTGTGTTATCAATACACTCACACTCGTGCCCAGGCAGACAAAGGAGACAAAGTAGCCTTGTTTGATCATTGTGCATAATGCACAGCCACAGAGGATGTCTCACACTGCTACACGTGCACACTCTAAAGTCATTGAGAGCTTCTTCCCATTCAGAAGCAAAAAGCAGTTTACAGAGAAATGTTGACATATATCTTAGGACATTATATGAACATGCTTAATTATTCCACTGTTCACACACACAAGCAGCTGTAACTAAGTATAATAAGTCAGCTGCCATATCCTATCTAAATGTGACATGCTGAGAACAATGATTTTGTGCATTTTTAAGACTAAATAAATATTGGGGGTTTTGTGTTCAACTGCTTGTCGGGGGGTGCACATAAAAACATGAATCTGTATTTTTGGGCCTGCACTGTGTCACTGTGTATAAAAATGTGTCCGTTAAGGTGACTGTCATTGTTTGTGGTGTATTCATGTGTTTGTGTGTGTATGCATGCCAATCTCTTTGGCTTGTAGACAGGCGTACACTGATTTAATCACTCCCCAGGCAGAGTGCGGGGGAGGCAGAGGAGGCTGTGAGGCAGATAGGAACAGACAAACGCGACAAGGCGAAAGAAGGAGAGAGCATGCTCGCCCTGTGGGCCAGCTCTGCTGCACAATAAATGCAGACTTGTACACATTGTACTATAAACTACACCTGCATGGACACATAAATACTGTAGATGGATGCATGAGCTGTGGTCTCGCACAGATGAACATTAAAGCACAAAACAAAAGTGTATTAATTTATGATTCCATGTATGATGTTTTTGTGCCTGATTAAACATGTCTTTGTGAGTGTTTCACTACATGTACCCTTGCCTTTGTAAGTACAGATGTGTGTCTGTGCATTCTGGATGCACGTACTGTATATCTTTAGTCTCAGCCAGAGGTCACTAATGGAGAACAGGGTGGTAATGGGCCTGGCAGTTGAGGCCGTTCTGTAATTGCATCACGCTTAACTCAATAAGGTAAAGGTCAGTCTGCCCCCAGTAGACTTCCTGTCCCTGCTTTGACCTGCTGAGACATGGAAGGCATGGCATCACAACTTCAGGGCCACTGATTGCATCAGGGTCAACACAAGAATACAAGAAAACTCTTTTAACTGCCAGTTATTTTGATGTGCAGTACATATATGCTTTGAGATTAGACCTTTCGTTAAAGGTTTTTTGAGTCTTGTCAACTCTCTTAATCTCACACAGTTGGTCGACGACTGGCAAGTCACATGAAAGGGAACATAGAATGGATCTTGCTGTGTCTGATGGACGGATTATATTTGTGTTATGCTTTGTTATGTCAGCCAGAGTCTCTCATGTTACAATAAAACTTGAGCTACATCATATAGTATTCTTTCAATAAAAAGCTTAATTACATCACAGCTGTTCAAGACTTGATAGTCTGTATGGTTATTCTGATCTGATTGCTGCCTCTGCTGTAATCATTATCATAGCCCTTGTTGAAGAATACTTCCTACACTCTGAGATTCACTGAGACAAAATGAGAGAAAATAGGATAAAGGTAAGCTTAAAGTCTCCTAAGAAGTTTTATGAATCAAAATACCAGAATGCCATTACAAGTGCTTCAAAAGGGTTTAAATCAATATTTTACTCTGCCATCAATCACAGGTCCTAAGTTGCTTTTGTTGTTTGTAGTAATCTACAGCTCTAAACTTCTGTTTTTGGATACAACTTTATGTTCCTCCAATTTCCGCAGCGGTATTTGAGCAGTTCAGCGCTGTAATTGTTTACCTTATAAATGGAGATAGCTCATCATCTGGGGCCTACAATTGTCCCTTAGTCTGTGTTCCCTCTTTCCTAATCACTTTATGTTTAAAATTATGTTCAGCTTGAGCTGTGCATTGGCTTTGGAACTGTCTCGAATAGTTCAAGTCATATCTAATAAATAGTAGTTAACATAAGCAAGTAGTCTTCAAAATGCAGACCAACAAACTTGTGCAGTACCCCAAAGTTCCATTTGGAGCCCTAACCTCTTTTCATCATATATGTTGCCCTTGGGAACCATTTCAAAGAAACATAAAAATCCTTTTTTATGGTTTTGGTGATGACATACGTATCTATCTGCACATAAAAATTAAGAGTGAGGGCTCTATCCAGCTTGTACTGGAGTGTTAAAAAGATATTTAAACCTGGATTGGCTAAACTTTCTCAATCTTAATGAAAATAAGAATGGGATCATTAAGTTTGGACAGCCTGACTTTTTAATATATCTTGATGGGACTCTTGGACCTCTGGTTTCATTCTATCGATTATTTGTCATGAACATAGGTGGGATTTCTGACAGCTCCTTCAAATTAATTTGACAGATCAGCTCAGATGTCAAAACCATATCTTTCAGTGAAGACCTAACCTCTAGTAAAGGTCTGCTCCTCTCTTTAATACTTCAAAAGAGTTTTTTAGGGCTTTTTGCTTCCTGTCCATTACAGTATATTTATTTATATGAAGGTAAAGAACATCTGCCTCCTTGTCTTTTGAAGCTGACAAAAAACGGCAAAAAAATGTCTAACATTAACAAGAAAACACAATCATATAACAACCGCGCAGGCCACCCTTCACTGACCTCTTGTCCATTTTAGGCTTGATTTTAAGATTCAGTGCTTGTTTTTAAGCTTTTAAGTGGATACACACCATCATATTGTAGAACGCTCAAATCAACATATTATAGTTAGAGCAATTGAGGTTGACCAACTACACAAAGTTCTGTGATCCAAGAAACAACTAATAACTGTAATTACTACTGAGGATCCACGTTTTCTCATTTGATTTATTTTCATTTTGACACCCTGACTTTATCTTAAAAGTTATTGTGGTAGATCTGCTGTACAAATGTATTTTACTTGACTTGACTGCAAACCCCCCTTAAAGCTTTTTTTCTTCCTCCTAACTTTAAAATATCAAAGTTTAGGAAAAAGCTTCTGTTGTTTTGCAAAATGGTTTCAATTTCAAAGAGGGACAAAACAAATATACTCATGCTGGTAATTTCAGGTCTCTCTTGTTGTATTCTTTGCACAGAAAATTTTCATTTGGGCATTAGCATTTTCAGGGTGACCAGATGATGTTATTCACTCCAGTGCTACATCACGGCCTAATTTGAGCTATTACATCAGAAATAATGTTATATTGAAATAACCCAATCTTCCTAAGCTTTAAGATTTAATTGCATGGTAAAAAGAATAAGGTTGATTTAAAGATACAGTCCCTCTTTCACCTGCAGTACATGACTCTTTTTTCAACGTGCTATGCTTTCTGTTCAACCTTTGAAATATAAAATCAGACTTCAAAAACTGCCTGAAGAAAGGATTTTTCAACTAGAATAAAGCACGTTTCATTAATACAATGTATATATACTTTTCTGATCACAGGATACCAGCACAAAAAAAAAAAAAAAACTGTCCTCTGACTGTCTGCCTCTCTTGCAGCTGTTTGAAAGTTTCTACCAGTATTTGACAGAATCAAACCATGTGATCAATCAAAGCACAGCAGTGACAATGAGGACCAATGGGTGAAAGATTACATATATATATATATATATATATATATATATATATGCACACTCAGTGGAAAGCTGAAACCAGCAGCGAGAATTAATCAAGAATTCCCCGCAACATATATACACACACACACACACTACAAAATGACTTAAAGGTAAAGTAACTGAAAGGTTAAAAATCGTAAAAAGAAAAAAACTTTCTCCTAGGTCTCCATCTACCCTACTCTCAGTTTTCTTACATGGAAGGCTTGCACAGTGAGGTAGGAGCTTAAAGAGTGACCCGGGAGTCTCCCAGTGAAATACTTCTAATCAGCCTCCAGGGATTGTAGCATCCTCTCTGGCTTCTGGCTGAGCTGGGAGCCAGGGCCAGGCACAAGGCAAGGCGCACATACTTGCTTCCCAAAGATCAATAGCTAGACTTCTTTTAAAGAGTGACATGTTGAGACGCAGACAAGGAATTTTACCTCAGAATTCCCAGGGAGACAATCTTTTTACATGACTTTCTGGTGAAACTACCTGACATATAGTGCATACCCGAACATCATGTGTGTTTATGAGTGTTGTGTTGCTTTTGATTACATCAGCCAAATCTTACAGTAATCAAGATGTCGAAGTGAGTGCTTTGGGAGGGGGAGCACATGTCCAATATGTGAAATCAAATACCCATTAAACCAGTATAACAATATGTAGAAGCAAACATTTCTTTAGTATGTATTTTTTCTTCTTGTGCTGTTATAGTTTGTTACTCTGATCTTTTTTATGTGTTCAGTTATATTACTGCTCATACAAGCAATGCAGTTCATGCCCTGTTTAATTGTAATTCAAGCACCACTGTTGCATCTGAAACAGTAAATTTCTGATTTCATACACTAAGCATGCAATATGTTCCAGTATGAAATAAACTGTTAGAAAAAAGTTGTAGATTTTTTAAGTCTTGCATCTCAGTTAAATGGAAAAATGTGGCTCATAGTATTTGAAATAATCTCATAAGATTTCAGCGATGCACTCTGAGAGAGGTCCTCCACAGAATATGTAGTGTCATGACTAATCAGCCAATTTAAGAAAAAACAGCTGCCCAATATATAATTTTCTGCCAATATTTCAGCGTCTCAATGCACACTTTTTATTGTCTTATGAGACAAACAACCAACACCTATCTGGCCTGGCAGTACATGAACTTTAAAAAAAACAGCCTTTGCCAAAACTACCTGTTCCAGACAGGCTTGTGCCTCTGCAAAACTATCCCTGCCATCCATCCCATCTGACATCTGGCACCCGGCTGACTGGGCACAGCTCAGCCCGGCTCGGCTCTATAGCTTTAGGGGAGGTCAGCAACTGGGGGCTGAGCACTGGGCCGTCAGGTAGGTTGTTCTGCATACTGCGCAGCCTGATTAGGCAGAGGAGCACAGAGGGGGCTATAGCTTGAGAGGGCCAGTGGGGAGACAAGCATGACGACACACATCCGTGCAGCTTTGTGCCACCGATGACTAGGTGCTCGATGACAAGTCGCAGACCATCTTCTCCTTACAAAGAGGATGAAACAGGGAAAACTCTTACTGTACACTGATTTCCAGGTACCAGAGGGAAAATATACACTCAATATCCTGAGCAGGACTGGATTAAGTTTTATTCAAAAACAACTTTATGGTCTGTACCAAACAGGTCACTGTGATGGACAAATTATTGACAAATATATAGTGATAATTAATGTTTACATGATACAAAATCGCAGAAGGCAAGAGTAAACATATGTAAAGCGTTTGCATGCTAATTGAGGACATTGTGTATTTTGCTTTAGAATTATTGTCTTCTAAACCACTCTCTATTCACTACTGTCATTATATCAAGAGCAAACTGATAAAGATAATGAGCCAATGACAAGGCAGGCTCACATTAAGCCAAGCACTGCTGACTGCCCAAAGCGATGCATCCCATGCACAGCCTCCATGGACACATTGCAAGTGTGACGGATGATTTGTGCAATACCTTTCCATTCCTTCTCACCATACCTTTCAATCTAATCACACCCTCCTGCACCAAAAATCATCAGCACCAGCATGGAACATGCCCATGTGCATTATGGTAGCTAATGAGTGTTATCAGGATAAAAAATAAAATCAGAGCGACATCAATCAGCCAGTGATTGGGGAAATTGTTTCTGTAACATGGGCACAAGGTTTATGAAGCATCCCTGACGTACATGGAATAATTTTCATTCTTCTGACATTGTCCCTACCCAGTGAGGTGAACAGTTGATATTCTGGGTGTGGAGATGTGGACTTGTACATGATGGCTGAAATGAAAATGTGAGTATGCAGAGACCAATTCAGTGATTTTCTCACATCATTCCCCTTGGCTCATTGTTGTTTCCACTTTGTCAGAAGGGTCTACCAAGGGCCCTGCAGACATTTGCATATATATGCTCAACTAGGTACATTGGAACACCCAAACATCAGGGAGTAAAGGGACCTAAGGCTCTAAAGAGCAAGAGATGGAGTGAAAGAGCAGGAGCAAGAGAGGTAGAAGGGTCAGCCATCCGCTGAGATGATAATGAAAGAATAATAATAGAGTACAGAATGAAATTACTGAGCATTATCCACAATATCTTCTCTCATTAGCGCCAGCACTAATGTTGCCATTTATGCTTGTGTTCTACACCAGCTCCCCCTAATTAGGCATGGGCTTCCAAAAATAAACAGCAAACTAAATAGTGGCGTGAAAGTACATGCAAATCTGTTGATGTACAGGAATAATGGTGGCAGGGTAGCGGAGGAGTTGGGGAGGGGATTAGTGGTGCGCTGCAGACTAAAGTAATTGAGTTGGTTGGTGTTGACACCCAGGCGCAGTCAGAGTGCCCATGTTGTGGAACATGCTGAGTGCGTGTGTGCTACAAGGCTCAGCCGGCATTTGTTTAGAGTGGCTGGTGTCATGGTAAAGGTGTTAGCTCTGGATAAAAGGCTGAAAAGATACTAATCCCTACATTACTTCAGGAGAGACGAGCAGGGTGGAGTCCTCCTCCTGTGAAACAGCATGGAAAATCTGTTGCAACACCTGAGCAGGGCACAATACAAGCAGAACTGGGGCACAGGGCTTGGCACTGCAAGGACAAGGGGCTGTTAGGCTTCCGTCAAGACTAGGGAGAAAAAACTAAATTTAATGCCTTTTTCAAAGAAAAGGTAAATTAAATCATACCTGCTTACATTGATAATAAAAAAGGTAGGGAAATGCCTACTCAGAGAACCACAGTTATATTTCTGCAGCTGCACATCTATGATTTGCTGGAGCTCTACCGCAAACACTATGAGCACTTGACAAGTTCTGTGTGCAACACAGAAAAGGGCACCATGTTTTACTGTATGGGGGGGACACTGCTTTCCATTGCACCACTGTGCTGCTCCCCTGTGAAATATCACTGAGACGAATTAACCATAACAAAGACATCGAACCCTTACAGAGCAAAATTCAAATTCAGTAGCTCTCATATTAAATCCAATATCAATGAAAATGGGGTAGAATGTTGACAGTTTTATGATATGTGGAAGATAAGTTGGAAAATACAGAGATTTAGAATTTTCACATCAAAGTGCCTGTTTAAGCACAACATGGGCTAAGCAAGGCCAGGCACATCCTGATAATGCCTTTCTTATCCTTATCACTCCAACTGTGCAACTTCGAGGAAAGTCTCGATCTCTTGACATTGTCTTAAGTTATTTACTTTCCTATGCTTGCACTTACTTTTAACATATGCTTTTTAATGAATTTTAATCATAGTATTCTCAGAAACTTTAAGAGTAGAATGTTTTCATTGCAGAATAGATGTGTGTGTAGTATCTTACTAGCATTATTGTGCCACCTTAACAATAGTTTAGAAGGCAGCAACGTGATAAATAAAAAAAAAACATATAACTTATCCAAAACTTTCTGTAAAAAATGTCTGTAAAAGGTAAAACTTAAAAAAGAAATGTGACAAATGTTTACAGAGGCAGAAAAATCAACTAAAACTCAAAAGCTCAGTACTCTATCTTAAAGTGTGACAAAGCTAACTTGAATTACAGGGTGAAGTTTCTGTCGCTGCTTTGCTTCTCTGGAGCTTAAAGAGGCGCTTTGTGGTGAAAATCGCTGTAATCCAGTGTATTTTATACCTTATCTGCTTCATATCATAAAACTGCCAACATCCCAGCCAATTCTTGGATATATCAGATGTTATTTGAGAGCTATTGAGCTTGAATTTGTTGCTGAGCGATGTCACTGGAGGACACCAAATCTTTGTTATGGTAATTTCTACTCAGTGAAATTATGTAGATGAAACAAATGAATGGGAGAAAGTTTCAGCAAGAATAGCACTAGGGAAAATGCAGTATTTTTCTAGTTAGTAATCTTTGAGGAATCCGTGTAGCTTGATCAGGACTTTAATCAAAGCAAAACACTATGGCAAAAAAATAGTAATGATAATCATTTTACTTAAAACGGTTTTGTATTTCCTCCCTGGGAAATCTAACACCCCAGATGGAGAATGATTGAGAAAATATAACACAAGCTTGTAATGATGAATAAAATCTTTTCACCTATAAGAGAAACCCTTTATCTTTCAAAAGCTTTTCTCTCAAATCCAAAAAAGGCACATTTTCTTTCCAAATCCTACTGGCCTCAGTGGGTTGTTGTAACCTTAAATGGTTCATTTGCAGTTTGTAGATTTTGGCATCACTCATTTATCCGTTCAAAAGTATTTGCGCTTTTATACTGTGTTCAAAGGGAAAAGCCTGGTGGTTAATTTCTGCCTTGAA
Organism: Leuresthes tenuis; assembly: GCF_036924035.1. Lineage (NCBI taxonomy): Eukaryota > Metazoa > Chordata > Actinopteri > Atheriniformes > Atherinopsidae > Leuresthes > Leuresthes tenuis. Next base: position 12,416,534 of record NW_027325356.1, read on the forward strand.
TGTAGTCCATTTGGCCTCGTTTCCAACCCACCTAAGTCCATTACTGCAGCTCTGAGTCACAAACCTCCAGACCTGAGGCTGTCAGCAAGAGTCACCCTGACTGCAGGGTTTTTCAACACACAGACGAGCAGACATACATGTCCTCGCATGTACACAAATTTGTACTATCTGCTTCTTAAACCATCGTGCACATTAATTTCCCTTTTTTCCTTCTGTCTCTCCCTCTCACATAGACACAGCCTTAATCTCCAGGAATCAGATCTTTTTATAGAGCATCTGTGTGTTGGCGTGGGTGGCGATATGGCCGTGCTGTTTCACCCAGCTCAGACTGGATCTCAGATCAATATCCTGTCCCCTGCCAGCCAGCTAGTTCAGGCCAGGCAAACTGCCTCTGAATGCCTGTCCTCACAGTCTCTCATAAAACAAAAATACCTGGTCATTTTGAACAAACTCTCTGATACATGCAGTACATTGCTTTGTATATTTATACAGTGATATTAAACAACTCTAAATGGACATTGTACTAACTGTCTCAAGTATAACACATATGTGCTTGTCTAAATGAATAATTAACTAAACAAGTGCTATATACCAGGCTGGTTCTATTTGGTTTTTGTTTGGCTTAGCTTTGGTGGTGTTAATCATCAAAATGGAAGCAATCCATTAACTTGTCTGTCCCTGAGATTTGTGATGAATTACTCATTTTCTCTCTCTCTCTCTCTCTCTCTCTCTCTCTCTCTCTCTCTCTCTCTCTCTCTCTCTCTCTCTCTCTCTCTCTCTCTCTCATGAATTTTATTCTAACATGAAATCAAAATCTTACAAGTAAATTTTCATCATAAGCTCTGTAAGGGCATTGAATTAGCTGATGGTTTTCACAAACATTTTTCAAAGAGCCAAATCTGTCCTGGTTCTTTACTGAAGTTAAACTTCAACTGAAGTGAAGTTGACATCTTTAAGCTCTGCCATAAAGAAAAGGCAAGATTTATTCATTGTCTCATGAAATAGGTACAGGATGTCATGGTAACTATGACACAGCAACCAATACTTGAAAAAGTGAACTGAAGTTTTCTTAGTCCAAACTATCCCCACACGTGGCTTTTATAAGAGCATTTACTGCAGCCTCACACTGTCTGTGTGGAGAGGATTTTCCAGTCAGAATATAGAAAGTGTCACTGACTCAGAAAGATCAAATAAAATATGTATTCCATTCATTTTGAGAATTCACAGTTATTATGGATGATTTATTTTTACTTCTCACATTTCGCGCAATTCACTTGACAAGACTGAAATTCAATGTAATAAACTGCGGTTAAAAAGGTAGAAGACAAAGAACAGGAAAAAATAGAACTAGAATAAAAGGAACAAGTAGAATTATTTATAAAATAATCCCACTGATCCCTCATACTGAAGACTAGAAGAAAGGCAACAAAAAGTATAAACTGCAAAGTATAAAATCTGAATAAATGTTTGGTCTTAGATAGATGAAAAAAATTACAGTTTGAGCGATTATAAAGTCACAAAAACAGATTTAGTAGAATTTGATACAGGTTTACAAACTGATTTATGATCTAATTATACTGATTTCCATCTATCTTTCAAAATGTGATTTGAGACCAATTAATGGGCCAAGAAAGTAAAGTCAAAGTGATCCCAAAGGCCCAAGAAGCATTAATCAAGAATGCTAACTATACAGTTCTCTATTTGATTACTCAGGTAATTACATAACATACCTAAAGACCAGTTAACAATTACTAAATTTCTATTCGTATAGTGTCATTTTCTACACAGTTTCAAAGTTGGAAGCTACTCTAAAACCAAATCTCTCAGGTTTGGGATGGGCTGCGCAGACTGCGGTAATCTCTAAGGCTAGTTGGGCCCTTTCACAATCCTGTCAGGCCCTGACGGCCCTTGATGATCAAGGTGACTTATGGGAGAGCGGTTGGCACTATGTTGCTGCGGTCAGGATCTCATTCCCTGACAGATTACAGTGTTGGACAAGCTGCCACTCGCAGCAGTGTGACTGTGATGGCTTTGATAATTGTAGTGCTCAAAGGTGGATGGGTTGGACAGATGAAGCCCTGCTAGTCAATGGATCAATAGTGTAATCGTGAGCTCCAGGTGATGGAGCTAAATGGGCCAGGTGGACTGAGCTTGAATAGAGGCTTACTAAAAAGGTCACGGTGTCTTTAATGTTCACATTTTGTCATTTTTGTTTAAATGTATTTGGCACCCTCAGAATTTTACCATTATGGGAGTAAACAGGTCAGTGCTAATAAACCCAATTTAGTTTACCATACCCTGGGCAATATATGTGATATACAGAAAATGACAAAAGAAAAGAAATATCTTTATAAATGTTATGACAGGCAATATCATATAACCAGTATGGGTTTACGTTTACAGGACTATTGTTTGGGATTTATCCTTTACTTCCTGCTGTTATTGCTTTATCTCTTTAGTCCCATTTTACTGATATAACCATCTATTTGCCTGTCTCCTTCCTGGCAAATAGACAAACAGACTGCTCAACATTCATAGTGTGGCAGCAAACAGATTTCATAATCGTTGTGCGTGTTGTTCACAAGTCAATAGCTATGACTTTATCACCAGGAAAACACACAGACAGTTTGTTCATGGACTTAATTGAATAGGAGTAGCTGAGCCCCAGCGTCATGCACGCAAAGTCATTTTCATATCGCTCAAATGTCACCAGCCGATGGGGTGACAGGCTGGTCTGGCCACCTGTCAAGCCCCCCCTCTGACAAGTACCAACAAAGAAAACACCCTGAGCCCAGGATTAAAAAAAGACTCAGGCACAGAAATGAGCATGTGAATCATATTTAACCTCTATAAACCTATTCATGTTTGGTTTATGGCAGTGAAAAATCATTTAAACTCAAATTGTCACAAAATTCACACAATAAAGGAAGAACAGCAGTGCCTTAATTTTACTAGGATAAAGAAACATTGCAGAATATAGATGCCACTTCATAGATACGTTATTCAGTTAGTAAGCACGTTCAGACAGAACTGAACATAGAGAAAGATAATAAGGTGTGGTTTACCAAATGCAGATGTCTGTAAAAAGAGCAGCTTCAAGGATCTGTGGAGATCAGGACAGAAAGATGACTGGATATGAAAAAGTCAGTGGTCATGATTTTAATCTATTCAGGTCTTTCAAGAATGAGGGGATCAGTCACCAGGAGGTTAGGAGTGTAATCAACTAACCGTAGCGCTAACCTGCACACCCCATGATAATTTACTCTCAACCCTTCCGTGGCTTAGCCTGTATAAAGGTGAAATGCACAACAATGTGTATAGCAGGGGGATTTATCCCTGTCTTTAAATAATAGGAGGCTGCTTGAGTGGAAGGACAAAGGATTACATTTAACCTTTTCCCATTTACTTGATGCTCTCAGTCAGGACCACCAATCAGAAAAGCTTAAACTGTTACATCAGGAGTATGACAAGCAACTGAAGATAAGTACAAAACATGCACTGATCAGTGAGAGGACAAGGTCAGATAAAGATAAATGTAAGATGCTGGGGGCCAGGAATGTGATTGAGCTCTACTGGAAGAAAGATCTGAGATGTTGTTATAGTACAATAAAGAAGAGAGAAGGAAGGAGTTTTAACTAAAAGAGCAACAGTGAGTGAGAGTTGGAAAGCATATCCAGAGTGAATGACGAGCTTTACAGAAGTAGAGGAAGAAGGATGGAACATGGGGGGGGTGTAAAAAAAGTTAACACAGAGACAGTGAAGTAGAGATAAAGAGAAATATCCAATTAGCAGAAAGTCAGCAGGTGGGCTTTCTGGACCCCCCACCCCCCACCCCCCTTTTTTTTTTTTTTTACCCCACATTCTTGGTATGGGGTAGGGGAGGAGGTGGACTAATGCTGTGCGGGCCTTAAAGAGCAGTGAGTTGCTATAGCAACCGCCTGGCACACTCTGTCTCCAGGGAAACGGAAATGTCACAGCTTAAGAGGACTCACAGAAAGCGAGTGGGGAGGAGAGAAACAGAAAAGCTGTTGAAAAAAGAAAAGTTCCAGGTAAGAGTGAAGATACGCTGTGATGGGATCAATGCATTGCTCTTCATCTTTGTATTAAAGCTGTCACACCATCTATAGTTTCTATAAAATCTAATTAATCATCTGGCATCACCAATCTGCCCACTCTCTCCTTAACTTAGTTTACATGAGAACAGATGACAATCTAGACATTAATTTTGAGGCACTGCCTTAGTCTGGTACTGAAACCCAAGTCACCTGAGAACAATGTTGTCTATAGCCAGGCCTGTGAGAACTAATCAACCTTCATTTATTTAATCAAATATTTACTGTCATAGGCAGTAGAGGAACTCGAGGGTGTGGCATGAAAACTGATGCCTGCATCGGTAGCGTGTGGCGAGGGTGAATGTGACCGGTGTTTGCTGCTGAGCTATGGGCTGACCCTCCAAATCACACATTAGCCAGGGCTGACTAGCTGAAAGCCCATTAACCTGAATGGCCGCTGATTGCTCCACTATTAACACAGTCTGACTCCTCTCCTCCAGGGCTGTACCCACTTACACAGGTGCTTCAGTACCCCTCAAGGTCTTGGCTTAATCAGGATAAACAAATGTTGTTTGTCATGGCAGTGCCACTTTGTGTGATGTGTGCCACACATAGCAATTATAGTTGCTCCCACTTTCCTCCCCAGTTTTTTTTTATTTATTTACTAAGTGTGCCCATCTGGTATAATTGACCTTTTGTGTGTGTCCAATCATAACTCAAAAAGGTTGTTTCAACTGGTTTGGAAAGTCACAAAAAAAACAATTATGAGTGTGCTATGTGTGGGTTCTTACCAGCATGGGGACAGTCAGTTGTTGAGGAAAGAAGATGGTCAACTAAGTGTAGCATTTCTCCAGCATGCCACTGCCTGCCTGAGAGTGTGGCCTGGCCATGCCTTATTTATTTCCTCTTTTATACGTCGTTGTCTCCATTCTTCGGTTGATTAAACCAACCTCATGCAGCTATGCTCGACAAATAGCCTAATTGAGTATGACCTTGGCAAATGATGTCAACCCTTTCTTCCAAAAACACCACCAAGTGCCATCTTGGCCGGCCCATCACTCTGTAGGCTGCCACAGCAAGCACAACAAACATAAACAGGGGATTTGCCTCCTCAGCCAGAGTCATTTCTTGCACGACCTTTCTCACAAATCACGGTGATGACACAAGGCTGGATGGATCACTGAAATAGGACACATTTGTATCACTTAGACCTTTCATCAGATGCAAGCAGATACTCATCTATTATTCCCCCTTCCATTTGCAACTTTCACCCCACAGCCTGCACATTGAGGGTAAAATAACTGAACAAAACATTCCCATCTCTACTGTATGCAGCAGCTGGAGCAGACTTAAGCAGCACAGAATTCTCATTAAATTTCCATCCCGTCTTTGTGTTTAGACGGGAGCTGGAATAAGAGAAGAAAGGGGGGCTAGTAGTTTGTGTTCAAAGGGGCCCGCTATAGAAGATCTGATGGCTCTCTCAGCGCAGTCTCTGGTGGGATCTCTCACAGGATACAGATGCCTGCTCCGAGATGGCTTCATACCTAATGAGTCTGAGCTCCAGCAGAGCTGCACACAAAGCAGCACTGCCCTCGATTCTCTGTTTGTTTGCCACTGCCAGCCCCACCCTCGCTGTCTCACCCGCTCGCTCGCGCACTCAGCACTGAGCGATGTGCCTGCCCACAGCTAGTGTGTGACACTGATGTGTTTCTCAGGAGGGATGCGTATCCTGCAGGTAAACACCTGGAGGCTGAAAAATCACCCTCCGAAAGCAGGAGACAGGGGCTGTGCTGTAGCCAGGGACTGTTAACAAAGTGAGACTCATCCCTCTGCCTTTTTCCATGCCTGCCTTGGTCTGTGCACTGAGGCACTGGACCACAGGACCAAATTCTAAATGACATGCCAGATGCTCGAGTCTGAAGCACCGTCAAGATTTTTTTAATTTTTTTTCCTTTTTCGGGGCATTGAACAGATTGAATTCCATACTTGTAAATTGAGAACTTTTGACAAACTGTGTTGGAAACATATAAAAAAAAGTTACAAAACAAAGGAGCAAAGAAAGCTAACTTCAAGTCTTAACTTGTAAACCTTGACCAGTTACCTTTCAGAAGAGTTGAATATGTTGAGTGTAACCAACAAGGGCTCAGAAGCAGAAACTATTTAATTTTCTGTTTGTGAACAAAGGATTGTGTTCAGCAACAACAAATTTCAGTTCTTCATCTTTATATTTGCAGATCAAGTGTGTGTAATTCTATTTCTGTATATGTGGAGTGTAATGTGCCTTTGTGTGTTTGTGTGTGACAGAGCCCATGCTGTGGTGACCTCTACTAAAGACATGGAGAGGACAGTGGCTTGGTAAACAGCAAATCTCCCCTCCACATCCCTCTGAGCCGTTCCGCATCTGGCCTGGAGGTGGGATAGGAATGTGTTGATAAAAATAGGTCACACTGCCAATATACAGCCTGAGAGGATGGCAGAGAGGTTGCCACAGTTAGAAGAGGGAATAGAGGGATGACTCTGTCTGTCCATCATCTTCAGCCTGCTGGGAGATTAGAGCAGAGTTGTGTGGAAGAATAAGGGAAACAAGAGAATTCTGGTCCACTCTTGCCATTGCAGACAAGTCACATACTGTCCTGAACACACGAGCTTTCTGCAGCGCTTATAATTTTCAGTGACAGCATCCACAGGCATCCACTTTTTAAAGTCAAATGAAATAATCACACTGGGGGGTAATGCATACTGTTGCTCATTAAAATTTCACTTTCGAGCTCTTTGACGAGGTTCAAGCTTCAAGACAGCATGCCATCGAGGGCGTGTGAGAAGTCCCTCAAGGCCACTCACAAAAGACAAATTGTAGTGGGTGTCTATGTTCTCTGCCATCAGGGCGATTAATGCATACTTCACTGAGGGTTCCATACAGTCCACAGTCCTCATGCCATTATATGCCTGCCTAGAATGAGCCGTCACCTCACCACAGAGGCCTGCTGTCCCAAGGCAGAATGGCTTTAATCAAAGCCTGTGAGGAGCCAAGAGTCACTAGGGACAAGTTTCATTGGGAGTTAAGTTATAAGAATGAAGGAGCCATGCAATCTCAGCTCCTCCCAGATGGGATAGAGGGATTAAACAGTGACGAAGTGGCAAAGATGGATGGAGAGAGAAGGACATTTCTACATGCCGCTTCTCGACTTTACCTTAGAGAGCTGTCATGATAGCTGGCCTGACCTGCTTATTTATTGAGAGCTTTCATTCACAGGCTGCCTGACTGAGAGCACTTAAACTCACCTGGGTCTCTGCCCATCAGCATGCCTTGCTTAAGCTGTCCCTGCTTCATAACATCAATCAGTTCATAATTTTGTCAAGCACCCCCCACATCACCAACACTACACAGCAGCAGGATTTCACCAATATAAGACCTTAATAATGTATTCCTTTCCACACCTCCTTGAAAACGTACCAGGGGATTTATTAAAAACACTTCCCATAGTTAACAATCTACATATGGCCAATATCACAAGACTTCATTAGACAAATAATCTGGGATCACTTCTCTCCTCAGTTGTTTGTAAATCCAATTATTGCTTTATCAAATTGGATTCCGGCGATATTATTTTTATTTTTCAGGGCGTAGTGTCTGGCAGTAGGATGATGAAATTGGTGCAGTTTAATATCGGCGCTGCTGATAAATGTGTTTGGTTTCATCACTGCAGCTGTAGACAGTCCAAAGGGCAGACGCAGTGCTTTGGAGCATGGGCAACTGCTGGGACGACTCCTGCGTTAATCATATTACAGCACAGCTCCAAGGTGCGCAGAGGACATTTGCACACAAAGAAATGTGTTTAAAAAAAGTGGCAAGCCACCGCAGGGAGCTTACATCACTGCACGAACAGGACAGTTGTGCATGTTTAAAGATGCAAAGAGACTAACTTTCTGTGAGGAGTATAATTAGTTATGAAGCATCAAATAGTCAACAAAGAAAAGACCATGACACTGCCCCTGATGCATATCCTTTAAGTCTGCGAGGAGATGCCATCTTCACAGAAGATTAAGATTCTCCTTTTTGTTTCTCAGACCCTCTGCTCTTTTTTTTAAGGGGCCAGCTACATGTTTTCAAAATTAAAACAAAGGCAGCGGAGGAGAAAGGATTCTCGACGGGGGCCAGTGTAATAGAATTGTTCCAAATAAGTTTTCCCCAGAGGTAACAAGAGAGTGGCAGTCCCCAGAGCGCTTGTGTCCACTCTGAATGATACTCCAACAGCCCTGTTCTCAAGGGAGATACTATTCACAAGGCACAGGAAAGAATGATAAAAAACTAAAGTAAGTAAAAACCTCTTCTGAACACTTCTCTTTGATGCTTCAGTGGTACAAATATGGCTTCTCTCTTTTAACACCATGCAACTGAAAACGTGTGGGGAAGAAAAGGAAAAATGAAACACCCTACAGCGAAAAAAGAGGGTAGAGAGTGAACAGGGGACCATTGGGGCTGTTCATATAAACAACTAAAAAAGAGAAAAAAGTAGAGCATCTTGTTAATGTGCCTCCTACAATACAGCCTTACCTGAATGCCTAATATATCTCAAGGACTGTGAATGTGTTGTCCTGCTTACCTGTGAGCGCATAAAAGAAAACTATCTATACTATATATCTATTTATACATGAACAAAAAAAGCTTTTCAATTGGAAAGCCTGTCGTTTGAGTTTCTGAGTGTGAGGACTGTTGCCAAGAGAGACAGACATTGTGGCACGGTAGGCACTTTTGGATCAGTTTGCTAAAAATTGTGCCTCACTGCAGAAAACATGTTGCCTATGAAATGTAATCAAAAACTGAGTACCACTGTGTAGCATCCTCTCTTCAGCAGTCTGTAAATGTCTGGAAACTGAGTAGACCAGTTTTTGGACCTTTGTGAAAGGAATGTTGGCTAATTCTTGTCTGTCATAGGATTCTAGTTTCTCAGTAGCACAGAAATATGCTGAAATATGCAAGGTGTTTCCTGAAAAAGACATCATTTAGATGGGAGCAAAAGTCGTTGCCATCAAATTCAAGATGACCTGATGTTTTCCACTGTATGGTGGTGTCTCACTTTTAACCTTATCTTTACTATGTTCAAATGTGAATAAGGTATTGGCTTTTGAGATTAGTTTATCACTGCATTGTGTTTATATTTAGATTTAACATAGCTTCCCAACCTTTTTGTGACTTTTTCAATTGAAAGAATGCTTCCTTCTTTCAATTCATCCTTCGCTTGCCACTCTGCACATTGCTGTCTGTTGCTGTTATTTTACAGTTTACAAAAATGAGGACCTGTAGCCCCATCATGAAATGGCATGCAAAGTTGTTTCACATATCATCCCAATAATTAGCTCTGACTTTTGTAGTTAAAGAGATGAATGGCAGCTTACGTCTACTCCTCCCTTGAACCTAATAATTATCATCAAAGAAGTTAACCATTTCAGTGTGTAGTTTTTCAGGATTACTCATCTTGTCATATTAACAGCATTAAAGGGCAACTGAAAATTTTAAAATATGTTGACATGACAAAAGAAAGGTCCTGTCAGCAGCATGTTTAATTTGTAATTCCATGTGATTGTACACTCATTTAAAGTTTCAATTAGTTTTATTTAGGCTATTTAATTGAAGTTCACAAACAAAATGAACATTTGGGCATATTACAGAGAAAGTAAAACAGTTCAAGTATATCATGCTATATATGTCATGATCATGATATTGTATCTCTTCCAGTCTGGGATAACTGGAATATTGGTGAAACACTGAACAAGAGGCATTAGCTCATTAGGCTAAATTTTTAAAATATATTTACTTCTAAAGGCATCAAAAAGACAATACTAAAAACCAACCTGCAAGACAAACCAATTCTATCCATCCTTCCATTTTTTTAATACCGATATAAGGATGGCAGTCGATTCCCTATACTTGGAATTTTTTTTTTTGAAAACACTTTTTCAGATTGAAATTAAAGACTAAATTCTAGATTCATCAAAATGTAAATTGTGATGTAAAAACAATTGCAACATTCTTAAAATACACAGACAGAAAAATCATGAAGAATTACTTGAGCCGTGAAGCTGACAAGCATAATTATAGACATGTTAAAGAGCTAGCACTTTATCAATACCCAAACAGGCAACAGCGCTATGCCAGCTTGTGTCATCTCCTGGGACCTAAATGTGTTTCTGATATAGGCATTCTAATCTATATGTCCTCTCTTGCGTTTGAGGGGGTGAACTGTGAAAATTGGGTTGGGGGCTTAGGTAGCTGTGACAAACAACAGGAAACAAGCCTTGAATCTATGATGTATGGCCAAATGATGCCTTCACATCCCAGCCCTCCTCCACATTCTCTCTCTGTCTGGCTCCCAGACACTTATAATGGTTCTGAGCCATATAGAAAGAGACATTCCCAATGCTATCGGTGTCTTCTGCCTGTCCTGTGCTCGGTCCATCATCATCTATCCATTTATCCTGATATTGAAAATAAAGAGAAGATTGAAAACACACCTTTTGAAATCTTGTTTCTTCATTCAAGTACTTTCCAGCTGACTAAAATTCATATTTATGCTAATATGCTGCACCTCTTTCCGCCTCAACCTCGCATGGGAGATAGGAGCCAGGCTAGAATTAATGACATTGCATTGGCGGTAATGTTTGCCGCGTTTCATTAGCTAGTATATCTTTAATTTCCAATAAACACAGTAATTAGGGAAGGTATCCGTGGAGACAGGCCCTGGCAGGCTGCTGCTGTGGTAACAGCTGTAACCAAATCTGCACTGAAGTAACAGCAGTCAAGGAGGACTTTCAGCTTAACCAAATCCTGCCTCGCAGTGGGAACGGCCTCGATTAAATTATATGAAAATGAAGACCACCACAGATATCAGTGCGTCTGTTCAGAAAAGTTAGAGGAAGGAAAAAAAAAGTCACAGAGAATCTGTGGACACAAGGCTCCATCTATCTTTATGTGCATTCTCTATGTGCATCCATCCATCACAGCATCTTTTTTTTAAATCAAATCTAAATTGATCTAAAAATCAAACAGCAACATAAATAAAGACTTTTTACCTTTCTTAAAGAAAAAAACTCTTAAAGCACTGTCTCCCTGTGGTTCGTGTTACAAAGGCCTACGCTTTCAAAGAGGCCTTGAGAGGGAGGGGAGAACATTCACAGAATGTTCGAAAAATCTACCCCTCACATATTACACTGTCTCTTCCTCACTGTGAGCACAAAGGGCAGGAGAATGGATTAATCCTACACATTATAGTCAAAGGACTGGTGAGACTCATGTACAGAGAGGCAATTTACCATCCTGACCTTTCAATCTTTAAAACGCTCCACATATCCCTCCCTTCCCCCTACGCACATACTTTTGAATTCAATCCTCCAACACAAGTGCTGCAATCATCTGAGAATTTCTTCATCTCAACATGTCTTGATGAACACAGTGAGATAAAAATGGAGGAAGAAAGAATGACAGAAAGAGTAAAGGGATCGACTGGATGGGGAGAAGATATAGGGATAGAAACAAAGAAGTGGGAATTTCTTCTACACAATACTTGCCAGGTAACTGAGTGGCTGTGCTGCGAAGGAGAAAGGAGTAATAATGGAAGCTGACACTGTCTGCATTTCCAGTTCTGACCTCTCGCTCAGAGTGTCCTGATTATTTAGAGACAAATAAATACTGAAGTACAAAGAGCTAATAAGCTGTGTTCGGCACTCAAACTCAGTCACCTCAGTGTAAGAAAAGAATGTTGAATTCAAATTGCAGGGCACCGATCTTACAATGTCTGAGGTTGGCAGGTATTAGATTTTCTTACCTATCTTGGGAAACTGAGACAAAAAAAACATTTCAGCTTTGCACAACAGTTTTCAGAATAGATCAATTTACACCTACATTCAGGGCATCAAGGTTGAGGTATTTATCACATAACCTCAGCATCCATTTCTTAGTTCCCAGATAAGAATCCTTTGTGGCATTCCACTCCGGTCTCTCTGCCCTTGCTTTCACTCTCAAGATACTCACCTCTTACAAACACAAGTATTTTTAGAGCTGAATGTGAAGTCTGATGTACTTAATATCAGTTTAGGTTGAAAATGCCACATATCTGCATTGTTAGACCAGTTCAGTCTCATAACAAAAACTGTAATACCTACATTGGTCCAGACAGCTAAACATTGCAATTTCAAAACAATTGTACAATTGTACGACTAAGTTTTCTAAAAAATGTATTTCCTGTAATGCACTTTTTGTTTATCATGGGTCAGCTTTTGAAGTTGACATGATAATGTGAGGATGTAGTCAACACTTGATACTTTTGGCTTCCACAGTTCTCATACGGCAGATCGCAAATTCAGCTCCTGTCCTGCACAGATTTTCTACTGCTTTCTACTGCACAAATTTTCCCTTTTCTACATCCTGTCCAACTTGTAATTAATTCATGAAGGGTTAGATGAAAAAGATTAGGGTTACACAATTAGGGTTTTAAAAGTGGATTATTCAAAACTATTTGTCCATAGGTTGCCATCTTTCAATTTTTAACCATGAATTGTAATGCAACTCTGTTTTCCACATTTGCACAAATAATTACTGTATGTCTATGTTTTCTTGTGAGGCTGGACTGGTTAGACATAGCATTATTTTGTTGTATACACAGCACAAAAGCCTAATGCATACCTAAAAGTAGCCTGTGACAAATTTATGCTTGTTCCATGTCTGATAATTTGCTCAGAGATTTTAAAGAGATATTATGATGACACTCTTAAATTCATTTTAGTCTCTAGTTTCAGTCATCTCTGGGGCTTTGTTGAAAGTAAAAAGAATATAATTACCTTATTCTTTTTATCTTAGTCAATTTAGCTTTGTATGTTTTATATGTGTTTTTTCACTTGTCCATTTTTTCAACTCTTGATAATACAGCCAATCATCTGCTAAAGATTTGACATACTCTTGTCACTTCTTATGCCATGTCCTCCTGTTCCCAAGATGCTACCCCTCCGCTCTGCTGTTCCTTCATTAAGCACTATACTCCTCACGTGCATGCCAGGTCATGTAGAGGCTATGGAAAGGTCATGGCTCGGCGGTTGGTCCCTGGCAGCCATCCTCCCCCGCTGACCTCCATAGGATCACATTCTGTATCCAGGTTATGTAGGCCACAGAGCAGTCTTGCTTCCCAGTGGGGTCCTTGAACACCCAAGCCCAGTTTGGTCTATCAGCATGGATGATCTGTAATGTCAGACATCTATCTATATGCCCCATAATCATCAAATCAGCATGGGACTGTATGCAGGGTTGTGATTAGCGACAGTGGCTTAACATTCCTGTTCAGACTTCGCACAGGAGAACAATAATAGTTGACGTCTCCATCTGCTGCCATGAATTACTGCTGTTGCCTCTCTTCTCTCTCATCACTGAGAGAAATTCATAAGCAGGAAAAAGAAGAGCTCATACACTTCGAAAAGCTTGCACCCTAAGTCAGAAAGTGACTGGCTCAAGCTTTCCCTCTTTACCCTCCCATTTCAATTGATCTTTGGGTGAACATATGGCATGAGATTCGACAAAGTGCTGTGTCTCGGCAGGCTGGATTAGGGATGGAGTAACAGGCTGTGAGGGAGTGGTGATGGGCACTTTGGCGGGAGCATGCCGTAATCTACCCAGCAAGGCAGAGCACAGATGCTGGGCCAGGCAGGGAGGCTCGTAAAGGGTCCATTACAGTAACGTCCTCGTTAAAGAAACACCACCGCGAGGAGAGACTGTCCGACAGATGAGCAGGAATGGAGAGGAAAGCATTTCATTAAATATTTAACAAATAGTCTCACCATTTACAGAGTGATCATGTCTCAATTTCTCTTAATATAGATATACCAAACTTGTTGGGTTGATCAACAAAAAGCCTGTCAATTTTTTTTTCTTTGCTCCTACATTTGTTTCCCTTTTGCTAAATTTCACCTAGATTTTGTATTCTGCCTGCGCCTGCTGACATGCTTATTTCACAAGATGCTTTTGGTTAGCCAAGCAAGGAGATGTGGCAAGGTAAGACACAGGGAGAAGCCTGAGGAATTCTGCTCAATTGAGCTCTGGGGAGGACGTTAACATGGGACTCTGACACCTCTGCCAGAAAGAGTTAGCCTTACTTGATGTTTCAGTGTTGATTAAGAAACAGGGATGGGAATAGGTTTCAGCTCTGTTTAGCAACGGAGCAGCAGGTGCAGGTTGGGATGTGCCAAACTGATTATGGTTTTCACTATAGCGTCAGTGTGTACACTGTAAAAAAATCTTTTCTCAAACAAGTGATTTATTGTCTTCTCGGGATCAAGGAGAAGAGAAATCCTTCACCCTACCTTGTGCAAATTAAACATTTATATGCTGGTTATATTTATATGTTAAGTGGCATCTTGTGCAACTAGTAAAACCATAATTTCTCTTGGTTTCTCATCAGTTTACATGCTTTGGGGTACATAAACAAATAATTATATGGAGCCATTTGTATCAAAATCGTTTTGTCAGACTTCTACTTTGACATTAATGAATATCATTCTTGTGAAAGAGTGTCTGTATATGTGTGTTCGTGTGTGTTTGTGTTTCTAAAGATAACATTATAAATATAAAATAACAACCCAAACAGACCCAGTTTACTTTTCTGTTTTCTGATTTATTTTTTTTTCTCAAATGAATGATGAATGTGGTCACATTCAAAAAATTACTACTTCCAAAAACTCATTATAACATTATGTTTGAATAGATGAAGTACAAACTGTGTATCTTCACTGGCATAAAACAAAATGTTGAGTCTGCCAATTTAATAATCGGTCTGATCATGATCAGTCTATCATCTCTTAACAGAATAAAATTCTTGAACCAATTAAAGTTTGTTTTATTGGAAATTTAAAATTATGTCACCCTAAAATCCAATAGGTTCACAACAATAAGATTTAATGATCAAGTGCAATTCAATAATATTTCATAAAGACATTTTCTGCAGTGTGGAAGCTAGGGGAAATTCTCCAGAGAAGCAAAGAGGCCGAGCTGATGTAGGGAAGATTTTTTTTCCCCTCTTCTCACTGTAACAACCTCCCTGAGCATTTCATAGCTGCATATGCTACTGCTTAAAGCATTGCTGAGATTTATGCCGTTGTCAGCTCACAAGGGTGCAATCAGGAATAAAGATCCCATAAACCCCTCTGATGTGTCCACAGGTACAGCAGTACTAGGTTATTGCTGATGATGGATAAAAAACACGCAACTGGAGGTTTCTTTTTTCTGTTTTTCTTTTTTTTCTTTTGGGGGTATGTTTTGAGGAAGTTTGATGACCCGCAGGAGTTTGTAACCTGAACAAAACCCTTAGAGAGTTTCACAAATGCATTGATATTAAAAAAAAAAAGTTTAGCATTTCCCGCCTTCATCCAACAATAGGAGAGGACAGAAAGAAGCCATAAAGATTGTTAAGTGACAGAGAAAGAAACAGATTAGGATGGATGGGGAAACATTCACGCCTCGTCAGAGCTGTAGGCTCTTTTGTTTTAATCCTAAATAATGCTGAGTTCCTCTGGGTTACTGCTACTGCCAAGACTGTTAGTGTGTCCGTGCATATAGAGTGCATGTCGCTATGTGTTTGTGTACGTGTGTTTGTTGTTTGTCCACTTGTGAAGTCAAGCCAGGTTGGCATCTGCTGCATCGTGTATGGCACTAGTGTGAGGCTGCATGAATGTGGTGAGTAACGCTTGGACCCCAGAGATTATCCACCATGCCCCATGTGTATATATGTGTATTAGGTGGATGTGTGTGTGCCCACCTGGCTGTCTCTCATCGGGTTACATAAGTATGTGCGAACCCTTCAGGGGACTCCCCAATATTGTGTCCAGCTGGCACAGAGATCCAGCTCCAAGCTTTGCCTTTCAGCACCATCAAACAACTGACTTTATTTGTCTTTCAGTTGTGCTCAAATGTTTGCTTCTTCACCATCAAAGTGAAGTTTTGGCCACCGCTTCACTCTTAGTTCAGTGTTTAAGGGAAGTTTTGAGTCATCAAACTCAACAGACCTCAACGGTCTGTCAGTCTGTGTAGTTTAATGACTAATGGACAAAGTATTTGCACAACCGCCAAGATATAACTAGTGTCTCATTACTGTTTGTATGCAATTGCTTAGTAGTAATCAAAGAGGTGGGATAGTGCTGTAGCAATCTTCCGGATTTTTATTTTTTTTTACACAGACAAGACCACTGAGGTAGTGCTTGAACATCTTGGGCTGAGCTAAGGTTACACAACAAACACTGTCCCCATATCTACCTCTGAGCTTCTCGAGGGCCTTCTATTCCACTACATGGTATCACTGTAGCGACAGCCCTGGCCTCCTCATCAATCCCCTGGCCACTCGCAGCTTTCCGATCTCCCTGCCAGCTCCTCAGCCAGTCAACAGCTGCCCAACAACACCAGGCCTGACAATCGCTTACCCTGCCACCTTCAAGTCTGTCAGCCCTGTGCCTGTCAAATTACTGTCAGCATAAACAGTATGGCAGGGGAGGAGGAAAGGGCAAAAATATAAAAGGAAGGGGTAAAATTGGATGGGTAAGGGGTGGGCAGAGAAAGTTGCACACACACACTCACAACTCTGATACAAATATATATATATATATATATTACCCTTGCCAGATTTTCCTCTGATGCTGCCACTTGCCAAATTCCATCAATGCCCCCCTCCCCCTGCTTTTTTTCCCCTTTTTTTCTTTCAGGTAATTCCCTCAGTCACATCAGTCCTACTCATCTCTCCTTGCTTTTACTCCCCAGTCCTCCCACTGCCCTCAACTGCACATCTCTATCTGCCGGTCTCAAAGCGCCAGCTCAACATCACTTTGATTCAAAAAGCGGAGGGAGGAGAAAAAAAAAAGAAAAGAGGACTGCGAAGGGAAAAAGTAATAGGCAGAAAAATGAAATGACTTTCTGGGCCCTCACGTATCATGGCTCGCTCTTCGAGACAGGCAATATTCCCTCAATTATTGCCACTCACAAAACCCTTTTTGCCAGTGGATGAAGTTTTAATTCCAGGCCGCCAATAAAATGGATGCCCTAGATTTAATGTGGAAATAACTCCTCAATGTTTCAGGATTTGCATGATAGTGTACTGTACATGTAACTGCTTCACATAATCATTATATGTATGAGTGTACATATTCTCATACTGTTTAAACTGAGTAAGAGCATATATGGAAGCATTATATTGATCCGACTCAATCAATGTCAGTTGTCCAACCTTTTTTTATCATTTTTTTTTATTTCAATTTCTGGAGCAAAGCTCCCACTGACGTTTTCAGTACCATCTGCCAATATACAAGCCAAATATAACAAATGCTTTGATCAATATTCAAATGTATATTTTGAGAAATGTTCCTCAACCAAAACTGTAACAATACATACAAAAGTGCTTTTAATTTGGAATTATTTAAGTGAGATGTGAAAAATGTTTTGTTGACATGTTTCTCATATGATATGAGAGGCGATCTGTATTAAAGTAGATTCTGGCTTGTTGTTCTACAGTGTTAGCCAGATTCTTTCATTGGAAGCCCAAGAACAAGCTGGAGAAATCTTAAGTTAAACAAAGTATTTATTAATGATCACATGTAAAGTATATTGCAGCGCTGGACTCGGAGTGACAGAGCTCTCGCAGGAAATCCATCAGGCCGAGCCCCTGTATCCGGAAACATTTCATATTTATATTCAGCTTAATCTCACAGAGGTTGTATTTACACTTGACGGAGTATAATTGGCCAGTTTTTAGTGGCATGAGCAGGCCAACCACTGTCCTCGTTGTGTTCTTTGGATGTGATAAACAATGTGTGTGTGTGTGTGTGTGTGTGTGTGTGTGAGTGCTGTGAGTGCGTGTATTTAATGTTCCAGACCTATCTAACCCAACAGAGATGCTTTGTCTGACCCAGTTGTTTTGTCTGCCTATTATCATCCTAAAGTCTTGGATGATTTAAGGTCATCTATTGTGTAGTATGAGCAGAGTGGAAAAGTACAAACTAGGAACCTAGGTTATTTAGTAAAATACAGAATACGAATACATAATGTCTAAGAGCAAAGCCAGTTATAACAACACTAACATCAGGGAAGTCCTCCATTTAAAAAACTAAATACTTTTCTGGAGAAAGAGTCTGTCCATCAAAGTCATGAGTAAACTTAGACTAATCAAACTAATTTAGACTTACTTATAGAATCAGTAAATGAAACGGAATGGAACCACCGTTGTCATTTTTGTCACATCTCAAACTACCATAGCTACCACAATGTGCAAATCTAATGTTATCGGCACAAACGGATACCTTGAGGTCTGGCAAAATAGGTTCATTCGTTATTGTGATCTCATGAATCTCACAAGAATTCAGCTGCTTTGGATTTTTATACAAAAAAGTGCTTGAAAAGGAAAATTACATATTAACTGCAAAAGACAAAATAATAACGCGAGCAAGAGCCACTCATCAAGTATCCAGGAATTCATACCTGGGATGTTTAGAACTACAACGTCTGGAGTGCTTAGACATGGCTCCAGTTAAGACGGCTGTAACACAACCACAACTAAATAAGATTCACATGTTGCAGCCTTAAGATTGACACAAGACATATCTGAGGACAAATTTCCTGTGGTGGTTCAATAACAAACCCAGGACAAAGCTTTGAGTTGGGCACCAGCTGGGTGGAGGTGTGCTTTTATGTGCTGCTGTTATTACGGATGAGCTCATTTTACCTTTCAGAGGATTGACTGAAAATCAACTACCAACCCATCTTACATTTCCTGAGACATACTTTCTCCTCACAGTGGTATAGAAGGAAGTCTGCTGCATTCATGAAAGCTGTAATCCAGGACAATGCTCCTTCACACATTTCTAAGCACTCAACTGCTTGGAAAGCTAAAATACCTTAAAAATGATCAAACAATGACCCAGCTCCATACCTTACCTGATTTGTATTCCATAAAGAAATAGCAGCCCTTCCTAAATGTAAGATTTAAAGTGTAGGAAGACAATACACGTCTTTGAACAGCTTTTGGAAGGCTGTGGTTGCTGATCCTGAATAGATCAGGAAACTGAGTCCATCAATTTATGTACCTATTTGTTACTATAAATCTAACAATTGAGGATTAAACAGTTAATTGGGAATTGATTTTTATTTGAATAAAAATTCTACACACTGAAAAAACATACATATGAGGCAGGTTAATGAATGAATTAAAACTTCAATAAATCAAAAGGCTTAGAAAAAAACAGACTAACCAAGCTACCGAGGCAAAGTCCAAGAAAAAGTCTAACTCAAAAACATCCAAAGGTTCTAAGTGACTAAGGGAGTAGAGGAAAAACTGAAGATAATGTTCATAAAGATAATCAGGTAGGTAATTGGAATCAATGGATATGTGACATCAGTGGTAAGCTGAAAGATGAAAATAACTGTAGAATACCTTGTAAATGGAAAATATAATGGATTGAATAACAATAATAACAATGATAGTAACAAGAAGAAGAAGAAAAATAATATCTAATCACTAAGATCAAGAACAGTTAAAGTAAAAAAAAATAACATTCAACTATGATTGTGTTTCAAATTATAGCTTATTCAGATTCTACCAGTACTTCCTTTTTTAATTCCTTTTTTAATTTCCTGTTTCCCATCTTGTTTCACGTGTACTTCTGGTTATATTCTGCTATTTTATATGTTAATATTGACTTAATGTTTTAGATACAGTTAGTATAATTTCTTCATGAGTTTGCAGTTATATTGCCAGTTGTAATTATAGCTGATCTTGTAGTCCTGTTGTTTTTTTCATATGTAGTTCTTTTTAGCTTGTTGTAGCTGGGATTAAAGCTCATTTTCAAATTATATATATATTTTTTCTGGCTATATTCTCCGCTCTTGTTCTTGTTTTAGATACATTGTTTTAGTCCACTTTGCAGAACTGCCTTTGACTTTACATTGAGATTCTGGACTAATTTGCCATTCTAACTAACCTCAGGCACTCAGATTTCTGATTGGTCATGGGAGGGGAGTGGCCCCGCTGTGCATAGATGAGTACTCAGATAATTGGTTAAGAGAATTGGGAGTCGTGAGCGGCCACTCTAACAGAAATGGGTCCAACCAGCTGAGCTCACAGCTCCATAAGTGCCATTTTAACACAGTCATATCCCCCCCGCCTTTTAATTGCAGTCAGACTTGGAGGGCGAATACATGGCCCGGGCCCTCCATCATAAACTGACTTACACATTTCATATGCATGTCAGTGTGAGAAAACATGCCCATTCAGGATAAAAACAAACAAACAAAAAAAGACATGTCAGAACTATAACTGTAATCCACACAAGACACACTCACGTTGACAGAGCAGACTTTGTTCAGATCCACACTGCTGACACACCAGTGGGAAACATGGCAGCAAATTCAGCTTTGTCTCTGACTCACTGAGAAAGAACAGGC
The DNA here is from genome assembly GCF_036924035.1 of Leuresthes tenuis. Lineage (NCBI taxonomy): Eukaryota > Metazoa > Chordata > Actinopteri > Atheriniformes > Atherinopsidae > Leuresthes > Leuresthes tenuis. The sequence continues at coordinate 12,437,045 of NW_027325356.1, forward strand.
AAGACAGAGGCTTTGTCTTGGGTGTAGCTGTGTGGCTCTGAGGATCGATAGGTTTAGCCAGCAGGCGCTTAGGTCTGTGGAGCCGGAAGAGACACAGGCAGGAGGTTACACTGCTGGGTTTCGCAGCCTGGAAATGCGTTATCACCACTCCCAGCAAGGCACTGTCTCCCATCAGGGGTACGAGAAGCTTTGGGACTTCAGGGTGTCTGCGTATGTGTGTGTAACTGTGTTCTGTGCCAGGGATATGTCATTGTGAAAGCATTAACAGTGCGTGGCAAATATTGCATTATTGTCCTGAGTGTTTCACTTGCACACTTATATTGTTTGATTCAACCTGGCATCTGTGAAGACCTCAGGAAAGCCCTCTACTATTGTTTCCATTTGGCCTCACTTACTGAACCAGATTCAAATTGAGTTATTAGAGAGAAATTTGGAGTGGATAGTGGATGAGACAAGAAAAGAATGGTGGAGGAGGCTGAGACAATGTGCTGACCTGTCACACTTTAGTGCCCAGAGCACATCAGTGACAATGACATCACCCAGCTTGGGGCAAAGTAGTGCAGCTGCATAAATCCACTATTACTACCTCAGTGGTACCAAATGGTGAAAGATATGACAGCACTTCTTAAATTTGTCACCATCTGATGTCATATCACTGTGAATCAGTGTTGTTTATTCCGCTTTTCAAACAAAACAAGCTGAGCATTGTTGAGTTTCAGTTGAGACAAGAATTGAAGTGCTTGTTGAAGAAACTGAACTACAATAGAATCCCATGAGTTATTCATTCAAACATCAACAGATTTGGCCTTATAAAATTTGATGAATTAATCAAGACAAATTCTACTTTACTTGTACTAAATAAGATAGTCTTAGTCCTTTAATAAACTATACTGCCATGATTTGTTTTTTAATCAGACAGCATTATTTTGGGTCATTGAATATGCCAACTGGCATTATCATCAGTAACAAAAGAAGCAGAACTTTACACACTAGTATTTCCCGTCGAAGATAGCAGAAATACTAACTTTGTACAGTATAGCTACAAATATTGTCTTGCTGTTTATTGATTTGAAGGACATTGTTTGATATGTATGTTGTTGTCTCTCTATGTGATTTTTACCTTTCACCTGAATCAGAGCAGTTCTGTTCTGTGATCCTAGTACTTTAATTAAAATGCGCGCCTCGGCTCAATATTTGGATTAGTTGAGGTTTAAGCACAGACTGTGAAATTTAATTTGATCATATTTTCTGCTATAACAAAAGAGCAGGTAAACAACTGCAGACCTTTCATGTAATCCTCTCCATTTCCAAGTGGCAATTGGGATACACGTATATAAAGAATATGTCTTTGAAGGTACCGTCAAAAATGTTGTGCATGTTGTGCATTCTATATGTGCAACGTTGTGGATTCTCTGATGTGCAGTAGACATCAGAGCAATGCGCTTTGTGTTCTCATATTGTTGCTGTTTGCAGGGTTTGAGAGAGAAAACGGGTGATAACTGGTAATTAAAATAATCATAAAATGCAATTTCTTCAACCAAATCCCAGGATTTTCCCAATTTATCTTTTCAAGCATTCTTCAGAATTTGTAGAAGATATGTTTTCAACAAAAGCACTCAATGCTTGAAAAGGAACACTTTGCCCCAAAAAGTATATTCAGAATATACTAAGGGAATCTATGAAGCCACATCAAGCAAATACTTCATTCAGTTTACCGTCTGTGTAACTTCTACTTACATGGTAATATTCTGTCAGTTTGTGTTTGCAGTGGTGCTCAGGATGGGAAAATGAACATGCATGAAAACAGCTTATCCTGGAAAAATAAATCAGGAAATGAGTTTTACTTAACTATAACACTCATCAGGAGATTAAATCTCCTATTTTTAACACTTTTAAATTATTTTTCTCAGATGAACTCATTTAGTTTTGAAATGTCAAACTTGCCGTAGAACACCACGAACCTGCTCAAACATTGAGATGTAAGACTTAAATAGTTTGCGCTGTGTTCCAGTTTTCCTGTTTTACGCACTTGGTAAAATGAGAGAACAGGATAAACTGCCAAGTGTTGCTCCTACTTGAAAAAAAGCAGAAAACCAGATTCTTATTTAAAATCTGCATGAATATGGAGATTTGAAAATGATATATGGAAGCTTCCAAGTAATTTTGGCACTCCTAAGATTATCTGCTGCACATCAAAGAGCTGTTATGCAGCATCTGCTCTAATTCTGAGACAGCAAATGTTAACATCACATAAATGCATACAGTAGATGTTCCTATATAAACTCTTCAAGTAGGGAAAATTCAGTCATATGACCATAATCGGCCCGTAAATAATTTTTTCTTTTTGAGAACACCTGCAGCTGTGGATGAAACCAAATTAAATGCAGGCCTGAAGAGTAGAAAACCTAGTCACTCAAAAAGGTTAGACGAGAGTGTTAGTCAGTGGGTCTACATGATGAGATTAACTTGATTATAGCTATAGTTGGGTTATGCTCCTTATCTGAGCAAGGGTAATTATCCTTGAATATATGGCGGTGAATGAATCAAATCACTGGCACAAAGCATGCCATACCGCAGTACAATAGGTGGCGCTGTAACCATTTCAACAATCGCTAATAGATCCACTTCCGCTTGACGTCTTGACCACCAACAACAACAAAACTAAGGCATTTGAGAAAGATGGCGAATGAAGAGCAAGATGAAGCTACGTCCCTCTACGTTTGTGATGAGCATTGTTATTTATTTATTTCTGACGGCGGGGACAACAACAGTAATATTGTCTCCTTTGACTTCCGGTTGACAATTGCGGGAAAAAATCTCGAGCATGCGCAAAACGCTCAATCCGATCCACTACGTGCACGTTCAGTGAGCATTTGGATTGAGTTATCTCAGGGTCTTAATTTGATCGCAAGTAACCCGATCTGATTCGATTTCTTGTCAGATTAAGGTGTCTACATGAACTGAATAACTCAATCTTATTGTAATTTAGCCATTAATCTGATCCGATGGCACACATGTAACCGCACTGACTGTTGTGTAACCCTAAAAATTGAGTTTAAAGAACTCAACAACATGTTTAGATGTTTATTTTCTTTAGCACACTTACACAGCTTTAAGTTCAGCTTCCAATTACCTGTTAAACATCGGCTATAGTTTATGTAAGCTTCTGAAACTTTTTTTTTGTTCATTTGTTATTCAGCCTTTTGTCACACCTTTTAAACCAATTCAACATTGTCAGTCAAAGCCTCAAGAGTTTGTCTGGCAGTGTGTTTCCTTGTTTTTTGACAGCCAGTTTTTTCTTATTTTGTCTTTGTTTTTTATAGATGCTCTGGAGGTCCACACTCAGTGGGCATTCATAGCATAAACACACCAGTTTTCACCATGGTTCGATTTTTTTTCTTTTTGAGAAATCGCTCTAAGATTCCATAAATAACCTGTCATGGTTTACTGTTAGAAGACTTATACCACAGGATGGAGATCAGGAAACGTATTTCTGGTCTCAGCTTAAAAAAGGAAATCTTGCTTAATATAAACTTGAATTGGACCTTTTCTATGCTTTACTCATTGCTGCCAAAACATTTCAAGCAAACCAGATATATGTCAGAAACAGGACCGAGCAGCTTGAAGGACCAATAAAGTCTTTTTTCCCTCTAACCTTTATTAAAGGGGTTAAGATAAGTCTCAGATCACTGCAGCTCACGATACCAAGCAGGTTTCTGATTTGTCAGCTCTGGGAGAATGCTGTAATAGGGGACATAACGGCAAAAGGAGGATTGTTGTAGGAGTGCTTGTTTATGTGTGTGGGGGTGTGTGGGATGAGGTGTGTTGTGGGTAGACAGCAGGAGTGAATGACGGCAGAAAAATGTCCACAGATGGAAGCTGAAACAGTCATACATCCTTGTTATACCCCCTGTCTCTCAGCTGCCCCAACAGTCCCCATATCTTCCACATACACATAAATTCCCATACATACAAACGCAAACACCTGAGCACACATTTTTCCATCACCAACTATACATACCGTATTGTTCTTGAATTTCCTACCCTGGCAACAAAGAACTAATACTTACTTGGTGGTTATTGGTGGTTCTAAAATTGTCTTAGTGAGTGTGAACATGCACGCTTACTTGTCTCATTTGTCTACCTTTTACCCGATGGCAGCTGAAATAGACTCCAGCCCCCTGAAAAGTGAATATGGAACATTAATAAATGAAAAATTTTAAATTTATGGAACTTACGGAATATTTTGTTTTTCTTGAAATCCTTGAAAGCCATCCTTGATTTGAACTTACTATGTAAGAATATCATATTTTCATAGTACCATCTTTGCTAACTTTGTTGCTTTTACTAATATAAATTAGTTTCATTTAAAGGTTTGAAAACATAAAACTGTGTGATTGGGGTCTTGCTGAGACCAGTAACTATTCTTAGAATGTCTAAAGCAAATTGCTGAGAAAATAATCAGCAGATTTATGAAAATAATTGTGAGTTGCAGCTGACATGTAATAATTCAGATTCACGTCAGTGAAGTTGAAGAATAGATTAATTGCATTTGATGATTACATGCACAATGTAATGATGATTATCTAAATATTAGAGTGACAATGTTTACATGAGCAGGTTTATTTGCAGTGATATTTCATAACTTTTGATTAAGTAAAGCTTGTGAATACTTCTTCCACCACTGACAAGTTTAAACCTAAATTTATGAAACTGACCTGATTGAACCTCACGCTAAGGCAAGTGCTTTTTTCTTCGAGCTCAGAGAACATGAGGATGCAAACATCCTGTTGCTGCTTGCTGACAGTGAGGAAATAGCAATCCCTCTTGTTTGAATATAATAAATTAGCTTGCAAAACTTTGGAGCTGTGGGAATCATTTTTCACTCTTTTGCCTTTTCATTAAACAATTCTTGTATGCTTAAATAGACAAATGACCCCTGTCTGTCCTGATACTCTGAACAAGTTTTTCTTTAAACAATGGCAGTGTAATACCAACTGCCATCCTTTTTCAGCCTAAAATAGACCCCCCCAGCCCAACACCCCACTTGCAACTTTCTTCCAACATCATCACCTCCTCCATCCTCCTACAGAATATCTTGCCCTGAAGAGATGCCACTGAGACAAGCAAAGAAACAAATGACCACTCCAGACAGCTCCAACTTGCATCTACATTCATTGCCTCTCATTTTTGCAACTCACAAAAGCATGTCATACAGCCACCATTGTGCACTTATCACAAGCTTCATGGTGCCATCACACCAGCCTCCAGGGCTCATGACTTCCACCGCTGAGACAGTCAGAGGTCAGTAATGAATATACATGTGTGGTCTGCAGCACGGATGATACTTGGAAATGGAGCGAGGGAGAAAGATGAATATTGAGTTAACGTGCTGAGCAGGGAAAGGCTCCAATCCCAGTTCCTCAGTCATTATGTCCTCTGCTGTTACTCTCAGTCTGACTTGTGAACATAAATATTTACATGGTTGTCACGACCAAGATTTATAGGTTCCTTTGCTCTTCCTGCACTCTCTTCTTAAGAGAAATATAAAGTACGCTTTATCCCTTCTTTTCTTTTGCAGATGCAACTTTCCTTTTGCAGAGAGACAGTGAAACTCTTGTGTGCTCTGGGATGTTTACCCATTTTTTTGTGTATTGTGTGCCAAGTGCATGCTGTGTGAATATTGTCTCATTATATTGACAGTTCTTGTCCTTGCCACTTTCAATAACCGAGTTTCGGCAAAAGAAGTGCCGTAATATAAACAGTTTGGATATATTTCCAAATGGTGGCGTGGGGAAGGGATTGAACAGAGGCAATAAAGCACAAAATCATACTTATTGTCTGTCTTTGTTATACTGGATGCAATAACAATACTGGGGGCTAACCTTTCTGGCATGTGTTTTCATGTGGATTTGTGGATGTCCAAACAACTCTAAACATTTGTGACCATTACTGGAATGTTCCCAGCTGATCCAAAAAACATTTTCTCTCTATTTTTCTCTAAACCTCTCTTCTTCTACCTGATTCTATCCTAATCTGCTAATGACAAGGCTGTTTTGTCATGTAACTCTTCTGATGGGTTGGCATGTAATTAACTCCCTGGCATACAGTCAGAGTTGTCATTTGCATGGTAATACATCTCTCCTCCTTGCTGTCGGTGGGAGAAGCGAACAGGACTATGTGCTGTGCTGTGGAAAATAACTGTATTTACTCCCTTATCAACTCCCTTGGACACAACCACTGATCATCAACATTGCATTTAGTTTTATATATGTATTTAAGGGAGTACTGCGGAAAATTAAGCTTTTAAACAGCTCACAGCCATTAATCTGATGGTGCATTTGGAGCGTTGTATTTATTTGTCCCTACAAGCCTTCAGCCATCCATTACAGTCATTCCCTTTTGTCCACTTTATCAGTTGTGAGGCTCATCCTTCCTGGAGATACCTGGCTCTTGCCCAACTATTGCTTATATACAGCGTATCTGCCAAAACCTCTGAGAAGATACCAAGCTTTACTGTTGGTGTCCCTGAGCGCACATGTGCACACAAAAGCACTGTGAAGAAATGAGGGGTTTGGGGCAAGGGGAGCAGGAGTGGAGGGGATAGGGTGGGCGAGGTGATTATATGTGTGTGTTTTTAGAGATGGATGAACGGAGTAAAGATTGCACTCATCTGTCGTGGTACAGTGCTCCCATCAAGTCTAATGAGTGTGCCGGGGTGACCTCAGTCTCGCAGGTTCACAGGCCTGATTAAACATCGTCTGAGGCTCGGCTCAGGGGATGCCGGGCAGACCAGCATCGTCTCTCCCATTCTCTCCCCTTCTCTCCCCTTCTTTGCTCCCTTCCATCTTTCTAATGGCTCCTTTTGATCTAACTCCATTTATCTCTATCACCACAGCCACAATACACGCATGCTCACACACTGATGTCTTACTCTAGTAGTGATTTTTACTTTTGTTTGACTGTCATCAATCTTTATTAATAGTTCCTCTCTTGACGTGAGTGTTTGCAGCCTGCAGTTTAGGTCTTTTGAACGTTACAAGTAATAGTGTGTGCTCTTCTTCCAAATAGCAAAAGCCCAACCCTCACATTTTCTTCGACTACCATCCTTCTGTTTATCCAGAAGTCGTAAGCCGTAATGAGGCTGAGGTTGAAGGATGATGATTAACTACAACAGAATCCAGGAACTGGCGTAACTCTTGATAAGACATCTTTCTGTGGAGACTTTGATTTATTTGGTGTTAAGGTGCAGAATATCAGACGTTCCTCCAAGCTGGGGGCCATGTGGGGGCACAAGTCGGAGACATGCAGTTAACGCAGCCAGCCAGTGTGTTTTAATCTTTTTTCTCTTCACTTTGATCACAGTAACTTCAGTCGAAGGCTGCTCAAATCATCACCAAGACATTTTAAAGGGTTGCAATTAGGGCCAAATAGCCTGCCATTTATCAAGCTCCTTTCATGTCCTCCATTTTATTTTATGAAAGCAATCGATTGTCTCTCTGTGGCATGGAGGCGCAGCCCAGCCTCTGCTTGTGCTCCCAGGTGAAAGCGATGAGCACAGCCAGGCCGCTGCTCCAGCAGTGACAGAGAGAGATAGAAGGTAATTTGGCTGGCTGAAACGCCACGGCCGACACCTTTTTCACATTTACACCAGAGTCATCAGACAGCCTGGTCTGGTAAAGATATAGTAGCTAGTCAAAATGCCAGAGGCGCCGGGCATCTGTGTTTGCGCTGAGGGTGGGGCTTGGTAGTTTGGAGGGAGGCTGAAGATGAGATGGGAAAAAGTAGAGGTCAAGAGAAGGAGAAAGACGAGCAGAAAAAGTAAGTGCAGAAGGTGTAAAAACAAAGACGGGTGATACAATACAGTGTGTTTTGTTATTTACAGATTTCATTTAAATCACTCTTGCAGGGAGGGGGACACACATCAGTAATTAAATTCTTCAACTATATTAAAACATTTAGGATGTATTCTTTTATGATTTGGTATTCAGGTTTTTTTCAATATAGCAAGTAGGGCAGCATGCATATTTATTTGCAGGCTATATAAATTAATTAAGACACACAAACTAAAAAATAATTCTACATTTACATGGAGTGCATTTCGATGCATACATACACACAAACTGAGACACACATTGTCTGAGCAGAGCTCCAGCAGTGTGGGGCAGAAGAGGAGGCTGCCAGGCCCTGACCAAATAATCATCTCCTAGAGAGTGATCATCAAGGTCTCCAACATCACTGCACAAATACACCAACCCCGGACCCCCTGGCATGAGGGGAGGGAGGAGGTGAAGACAAAGAGTGTTTACAGGAAAAGGGATGGAGAGAGAAAATAAAAAGACAGGAGAAGGGAGGGGGAGAAAAGGAAATTAAAAAATGGAAAGCGGCACACGAAAAGGAAGATGGGGTCTGTGTTTACGGGGAGAAATGGGTGGAGGGCAGAAAATTGAGGAGATAGAGTGAAGTAATATAAAAAGGAGGAATCTTGACAGAAAGACTGAAAGACAGAAAGGTTGAGGGAAGAATGGATAGATGGGGTGTTGATAATTGTCAATTCCTATGAGGGAAAGGAGAAAGAAAATTAGGAGGGTAGGAAATATATATTTTGATGGGTTGGTACAAGGAAGGAGAAAATTGGAAAGGGAGAAAGGCAGCAGGAGAAAAAAAGTGGACGAGATGGGCATCTGTGCATACAGGAGAGGAGAGATGTGAGAGAAAACCAAAAGAAAGACATTACAAGAAGAAGAGAATGACAGAATCAGAAGAGAAAATTGGGCTTTGTTGACAGGAAAGATAAATGAAGGAGAGAAAGAGCAACAAAAAAGAGATGATAAAGACATAATGTAGAGAATGTATGTGTTTGCCAGGCATGAATGTACAGCACTGTTGCCTGGGAAACGGCAGCTGCTTGGATTATGAGCTGATTAGTTGCTCTCCTCTTTGAAACCCCCCCAACCAGACTGCCTCAACTCAACAGGGTGTGTGCATTCTACCTGGGACATGGTCTGCAGAACAAGTGCACACACGCACACACACACACACACACACACACACACACACACACACACGCGCACACACACATACACACAGAGTCTTCAGTGAGACACATACATTCAATAAACTTAGCCTTTACTCTCGGTTGCCCATTGTAATCACCAGAGCCAATGACTTTCCACATCAACATCTCAATCTTTCAGTCTCCGCTGGACTCTCTGTTTCTCTGTGTGTGACGTGGCAGGGTGCTAATCTTGGCTCTTATCTTAGCCTGCAGCTCTGTTCACGTTCCCTTCTCTGCAAGCACCTTATCTACCATCACTGTCAATCAGAGCAGATCAGGCCACCTGCAGCTGAGTCCACCGACCCTTTTCCTCCCCTTATAACCGACAACCAGCCTCCTTGCATGTGCATTTCAAACACTCAAACAATAGATCCTCTAGCATGTAGCAGCTGAAGCACACCTAACACACATGCAAGTAAATTTTACAACCATTATAATGGTATAATTATAACTGTTGGCATCCTCGAAGCAAGTTTGTCTGAATTTGGCCAATTGTCTCAGCGTCTGCCCTGCACAGTGGCCACAAACACATTTTCCTTTGTCGGAACCTGGTTTGTATATTTGACCACTAAACTCTGCATGTGTAGCAGCTAATTGCCAGATCTATTCTTGTACCTGCTCGTGGCAAAAACAAAGGGGAAATTTAATTCTGATTTTAATTGTTCTCAGGGGAAGGGAGCCAAAGTGCAGCAGTAATCCAGTCAAAACTGTTACTCTAAACAGAAGATGTTTTTTAAGCTTTTACACACATTTATGATATGTTCAATTAACCATAAGGGAATTTGTCATTTTTGTTTTTTTGTACCTAATTCTATAATCATAATGTTTAACTTGTCATTAGAGTTTTGCTTCCATTTTTCATACTCCCCTTTCCTCCTGTTTATGCACATAAAGTCACCAGCACCGCAACAAAGTAACAAGTGGGCAGTCAAAAGAAATGGGAATGCTGTTTTTCCTCATAGGTTTACAGTCATACACATGTGCACAGTGAATCAAACAGACATGCTAATTAATGCAAAACGCTGCAGCCCATTGGCTCCCTCCTTCAATCAGGCAGGGCCATTGACCTTCTTCTTGTGATCTCTCTGTGAAGCCCACCCATCTAAATACTGTACACACAGACCCACACACTAATCAGGAGCATTAATCCAGACTGCTGGCATTTTGGTTCACAAGTCTCACAACGAGACTGCATCCGCATCACAGGTACAACAAATGGGAAAAAAATAAAATAGCCCAAATCCCTTTTGGGTCGATTTAATATTTTTAGTTGAGGGCACTTTTATGTGGGGGCAGGTGTGCCCTGGCTCCCTAATGCTGAAGTAATTGTAGATAATGGAGTTTTAAGGACAGCTCCTGATGCTGGTTTAAGTAGGATTTAGGTAGAGATTTATGGTTAAGGGAAACTGGGCAGACGGATGGAAAAGTTGGACAGTGTAAGAAAATGGAGGAGGAGGTGTGAAAGGTTTGCAGAGAACGGCTGTCTTCTTAGCTTTATCCCAGCACAGGTGAAATCAGGATGAAAGAGACTCAAGGAGAAAAAAACAGATATGGTTCTATCATCTTGCAGATAGAGCTCTGGATTTGAGAGGGTGAAAAAGAAAACCAACTCATCCATAGTTTAGTGAGAACTGAGAGCCCGTATGGCCTGGTGCTTCTCGAGAATAAGAGGTTAGAGAGGGCACAAGCTGGATGACTAATTGGGGAGGATATGAAATGAGGCTTGACTCAATCTACACCCTTGAATCAACTCTGCCCTACAGTATACATCAAATGGGTTCCCTAAGTGGTGCTTTTCCATTGATTATACCCTTTCAATGTTACGCTCTCACTTCTTGCTGAAGAATTTTGACAGAAAAAAAAGAAGAGGGAACTGAAGGGGGCAGTTGAAATACCGGTCAATACTTATCAGGGGCAAAAGTAGAAAAAGTAGGAAAGCAGAAAGTGAGTAATATCATATAAACAGATAGCTATGAAAGCGATTTGAGGGGAAGAGAGAGAGGACAAGGTGTGTAAAAAGTGCATTTGGCCTGCTGTAAACGCAGCGGTGCATGGCACTTCGGCTGGCATGGCACTCACACTTTATGAGGTGTGGAGCGGCCGTCTCCCTCGCCTCTCTGCCCGTTTTAATGATACAGTTTAAATGGAAAAGCTGGAGCTTCAGTCGGCACCAAGGACTTCCTGTGCTTCACACACGCAGAAAGCCCAAACAGGGACGCATAAATAAATACTCACTCACATGCATAACAGTTAACGGGAGCACACATATCAGCATGATCTTGTGTTTTTCTCATTGATGCAAATCAAGAAACATAATATTTAAAAATATATGTTTTAAGATTTGTCAAGCCTTCAAGGAGTAAGAAAAAAACATATATGTAAAAGTGCAGGCTTGTAAATTTGAAAAGAAAATAAAAAAGCTGTTTATTTTCATATATGAAGTATTCATGCACACATAGACTCACAAACTCACAGACATATGCTCTTTCAATGATCATAGGCTGCAGGCAGAACCTTGGATGAGGCTTGGGAAAAGCAGCAAGAGTCGGAAAGTAAAACTGGCTGTCAGAGCTGGGAAGTCTCTTCAGATCTGCCCCGTGCGCCTGGCCACTGCTCTGACACACGAGAGGGTTTCTGCCCACACCTCTCACCCATCACTCTACCCCCTCAGAGGAGAACATACCGCTGTAATGCAATATTGATCTGACAGTGTAATATGTGTGCGCGTGTGACACTGCACAGGTGTGTGTGTTTGAGTGAGATATGCTCACCTGCCTTGTGTACAAATGAGGAAACAATGCGAAGTTTGTTGACATGTCGCATTGGTTGTGTGACAGAGGAGTGTGTGTGTGTGGAGGCAGCTATGGGAGCGATGCATTAATAAGCAAGAGGTAAGGTGTTAGCCTCAGTGCTATTTCTGACACCTCACTGTCAGAGCCTTCCTCTGCACTGCCGGGCCTGACTGAAAGGAAACTGGTCGGGCCCTGTGCACTCTCATTTCACCTTTCACTTCTCTGAATACTGTCTTGTTTCCTTTCCTTCTGACTCTTTCTGGCTCTCTACCAGTCTGTAGCTGTTTTTACATGCACTGCAGCCCTGGAGTTTTTTCGAGACGTTAGCCAGAGGGTGGGGTAATGTCCGAAATCAGTTGGATTAGCTATTGTATTGAGTTTACTCTGCCAGCTGCTAGAGAAAAGTCTGGATGATGTGAATGTGCCCAATAGAGCAGAATCAAAGTACTGCATGTCCTGCATTTGTAATTTCTGCAATTAGTATTAGCCTAGTTTTTTTGCAAAATATTTCATTGAACAAAACAATCGATCACAGAGACCATAGATATTTAGCTTTTGCTTAGATTTTTTGCTTATTGTCCTTCAGTGGCTTTAAAACTGGATAAAGGTTTGCTGCTTTATTAAAGATCAATATTTCATAGGAGTTTACTTAGTCAAGTCAGCCAAAGGGCAATATCATTACCCTTTCCAATCAAGCAGTAGCACTGAATTCGTATCAAAGAGGGAATATTTTATTTTTGTTATTATGAAGGTAGTTAATCTTGACATGGAATTGTGACAGAGAAAATCATTCAGTTCAGGTTACAATAAATAATTTATCAATAACAAATCTTGAAACTGTCTTTGTGTCCTGTAAGCTATCCAGAAATATGCGGTAAAAAAGAGAGGGATAAAACGCAGAGGCAAGAGTCATATTTTGTATATTCAATGTTACCTCACTGTTATCTGTTTCCAGAGAGCTTTTATTTTGATATTTGTGTGACTCAGCATTTATGTATCAGAGTCTGTTGAGAATAAAAAACAATATCTTAGTGTATTACAAAAAGGGGACATAACAACAGAGAAACAGAAACACAAAGAAAGAAAGAAACCACATCTTTTTTCTTTCTCTCTTTTTTTTCCTCCGCTCCTGTTGGTCTCACGTTAAGCAGGTGCTGTTCGTAGCTGGTTCTACTGACGTTTTGAGGTTGGTTCAATTTTAGAACTCTCTAAAAACCCATTTGCTTTTCCATATGCCAACGATCCACCATAAAATCTCTTCATTGCGCCACTTTAAGGTAAATTTGAACACCAGTTGTGATTCGTCTAAATCGCCTTTTAGCAATTTTCTAAATTTCTGCAAAACCACTATGCAAGTAGAAGCTGTTTTCTCCATGGAAAGTATTTGTCTTGTTTTTGTACAACTCCTTATCTAACTTTTGCAAGTATATAATGATAAAGGCTGTTGTAAAGAACAGTGTTTGTTAAAAGCACCTGAAAACCTTTTGTAGTGCTTAATGCAGTTTACCAGTTAGCCTTTATAAAAACAGCCATTTGATGCTGGTGCAAAGGCAGTTCTAGATCAAACATCAGGTCAAAATTAGCCTGTTCTGGACCAGCAGTGGAACTTCGCTGGTTAAAAGGGGGGTATGGCCATAGCTATTTTAATGAACAAAGTTGTCCCTGTAGACAAGACAAAGAGACAACATTTTAGAAAAATAAGAAAAAAGAATTGGATAGAGCACGAGGTATCATTTTCAGATACACTACCAACAACATCACCACTGGTTTCAGGTAGTTTACAATTCCATCTATTTATGGTGTCAGGTAGACATGAAAAAACAAACAAAGCCCCCTTAATTCCAAACTGTAAGGGCTCTACACAAACACCTTTACTTCAAAGGTCTAAAACACAAACTGGTTCTCGCAAAAAGAATTTAAGCGCTCTTACAAACATCACACACAGATAGCATCTTACTGTACACAGACTGACTCACAAGAGCCCAGAAGCCACAGTTATTCCCAGTGCAATAAAACAGGCAGACTAACTAATAGAACCACCCACATACCAAACATACTTTTATCACATACCACTTTCAGAAACGAGCACACACGTGCACAAACACTTTCTCTTTCGCTCCCTCTTTCTCAGCCCACTCATCGCTCGTTAGCTGCTACATAAGGGTGGTTGTTTTTCCTGTGACACAGTCTGGCAGCAACTCGCAGTATCTGCTGCGAACGCATCACCAAAAATACTTCACTTAACAGACTCCTCTGATTACAGTTTGACTTTCTCGCTGTCTCCTCCTTTCCCTCCTGTCTTTAATCAGCATGTAAACAAGCACAAGGTCATTTTCTTTCTTAAATAAAATGGGGGAGATAAGAGGAGCGAGGCGCAGTTAATCCTTTGGACACGCTGATGGAGGAGTTTGTCCGGGTGATGCTCGAGTGTTAATTATGCAAGAATATTTCCTCTCATGGTGTCTCTCTCATGATGACTCGTCAATTTATCTCTTTCTTAATGTTCTCTCTTCCTCCTCATCTATGAACACCCCACCACCACCACTCTCCGTGCCTCCTACATTTGCCTCCTAAAAATGTCAGATGGTCCCATCCCATATTTTTCATAAGTCCGAGATGCCTCGTGGTACTGTGTGGGCGTGTGTCCGATCATTTTTAAATTAACACAACGTTTATAAACGTGTGATTAACTGCCGTTTTTGATGACTCACTATACCAGATTGACTTTTTTTTCTCTAATTTGCTTTAATGTCTTTCGCACTTAAGGTGGAAAGTAGGGAATGAAAGGAAATAGAGAGGAATTTTGTATGAAACTGAGAACAAGAAAAATAGTTGATTCATCAGTGAGTGCATCTCATCTGTGCCAACTCAGTGTGGTGTCAACACCTGTCTTCGTTGAGACATCCTGTCGTCTGAAACTAGACTGAAAAATCTTTTGAAAGCACTAAACTTTCTCATATGAGTCATGCCTTGATCTTTATATTTGGAATAAGATCCAGGTTAATTCACTTAATAGATTTTTTAAGACTATCAGGACAAAATGAAATCTAATACTAATTTTCAGTTTTTCCTAGTAAATTGCTATAGCTAAACAGCCTAGGATTGAAGCAACAGAAACTGTCAAGTCTAATTGCTTGAGACAATGTCATTGTCCACCATGCGGCTTCACAACGAGACAGCAATCCAGTCTGAGTAAAAGTCTAAAAGCATCATTTTTGGAGCAATGACAGCCACCAGGCCTCATTTCTATTCTTTTTGTCAGCCTTCTCTTCCCCAGTGAAGCAGTAACGGTAACAATGCTGTCCCCACATTTACCAGTTCTGCCTCATTACAGCTAAAGAAGTGGACAAATTAGCACAGGAGAGCTTGCATGGCGGAGTCTGACTCCACCTGTCAACAAGGGAAAGATGGTGAGCGTGTTGAAATGGAAACGGGAGGTGTGAAGAAACTGCTCAGCCTTCAACACATTTGAAAAGAAAAGCCACCCATTAAGGCAGACTCTGATCCTTCCAGAATCATTACCTGAGGTTTGTGGATCCAGATTAAAAAAAAAACAGTCATATTTTTGTTAGTAAAGGCTTTTTAATACGGGATTTATTTGGTTCATTATCTCTCCACTCAGTTTTTTTTTTATCTGTTTTTAATTCTTATGTACATCAAAGTGTAACTATTTACTGTAGTGTTTTTTCTGATTATTTTTAAAACTTTCATTTCATACATAAAATTATATTACTTGGGTCTTAGCTTGTATTACAATATGTGTATAAGATCAAGATCACAAATAAGCCTGATTGTTGCTGGCCTCTGGATTCCAAAGCACTGTCACCCCACAGTCTTTAAAAAGCACTATCTCTCCTGCTCATCTGTCCAATGCCAAGGGCCTGCCATCTTTATGGGCTGGTTACAGGTGCTCTTGCAATCAGCTGTGTTAGTGGCCTGTCCACATTCCACATTGTCCATCTGCTTGCCTGCCAGGATTAAAATTCCACACTCTCAAAGGTTGAAAATCCCATCAGACGGAACTAAATTAATTTTTGTACAATATTCAGGGCCACCAGCCAAATAATATGAGACAACGCTGAATGCATCCCTCGATTGCGATTCCATTCACTCCCTAATCGGTAGGATGGCCGAGTGTGGTACAGCAGCGTAGTAAATGCTTTCATGCCAGGGGGATAAGAAAAAACAATGGCCCTTTTTAATTTCTTTACTAAAGCGGGCAGCAGAAAGAAAATGATATAGACGTAATTGATGATGAGGAGAGCAGGGGGAGCCTAAGAGGAGGTCTCACATCCAGTGCCCCGGCCTTTTTTATTCTTTCTACCTTTTTCTTCACAATGACAATCGCTCTAAGCTCTGAGGTTTGAGGTTTGACAAATCTGCAACAGAAGACAAATTGATCAGCAACAGAACACAATTTATCTCTTTAGGAGAATGGGTAAAGGTGCTGTGTGGCCTGAGAAATTAGTTTAAATTGCAGCATGTCTCTCGAGGAGAAGACCTGCTGGAGAGTGGCTCTGTGTGTCTGCCGATAAGATGCTGTAATTCTGCAACATAGAAACATGGTTCTCCCCTGGGATCGTCTTCATAGAACCATCACAAAGGAAGCCAACCATTAATACATTTTGGATTGATGGGAACTAGGTAGGACACTTATGGTTTATTTGTATGCATGTAACCTTTCTCATCAGAATAATGTCACACTTCAGTGAACTAAAGTTGTGTGTGAATGTCTTTGGGAAATTCATACAGATTAAACATACTTTTTTTGTTTTGTTTTGTTTTTCCTTTTGGCTAGGTTCACATCCTCTTCTTGTATTAGCCATATGAGATTTAAGTGATTTAAGTGAGTGAAAATATGTGGTAAAAATGTTGGTTTCTTATTCTCACTGCGCTCTGAGGCACAAACATTGGCCACGTCTGTGATGATGGCAAGCAGTGTCAAGAACACAAATGCACTGATCCATGGCCCCATGGTGTGTGCTTAGTGATATATAATACCAATAATGCACCACATCACCCCCCTCCCACATGATACATACAAAGTCAATTTTGTGCCTTTTCAAGCAGTGATGGGAAAAAAAATGTTTTAAGTCACTCGTGTCAAGGCTGATACCTTCAAACTTACCCTTTCAAATTTGAAGAGAAGATAAAAATTTTGATTTTTAATCTCTTATGTTTTTCACTGGTGTGAATAAACTTTTGCATAAAATGCATGAATGGCTGGGGTGCCACCCTCCTCATGGATGATGTGAAAAAGGAGGCACTGGGAGAGAAGTTATGCAGATATGGTCAGGCTAGAGAAGATTTTGGACAGAAGTTAGAAAGATCGATAGAGTAAATTGATTAAGAGACAAAGATAGACTGAATGTTCTTTTTTGATAGAAATTTTTAATTGGCTTTTGGGCTACTGTAGCACCCAATTAGCATCCTTGTTACATGCAAACACTAACAGCTAATTGGCTTGTGAGGAGTAAGCAGCATGGCCCTGAAAGTAGAGACCAGAATTCATTTGAGGCTGTGCGGCTCCAACAGTGCCATGTTGGAAGGCTATTTGGCAAATAGTTGAGAATAATATTTTGCTGCTGCAATTGCAAATATTATTTATACTTTCTTACAGTATTTACTACCAGATGGTGTAACAAATAAGAAGATAGAATAACAGCAAATAAGTTCATGGGCTATTAAAGGGAAGCTTTTGGTCATCAGGATTATTTCTATGATCAACAGCTTACCTTTGTACACAAATTGTTTGTATGTAAAAAGGAGATGTTAACGCTTTGTGCATAAGCTACGATTTAGCCCATGGTTCAGGTGTAGATGTCCCCTAAATTTATCATATCCCAAGAGAGATCATTCACAGGCAGACCAAACCTGTCAGTACACACAAGTATTCTACCCTACGGTGGAGAATATTCTGAATGCTCACCAATACACAACACTAACCAAGGGCAGGAGGCTGAATCTCTGATTACATTTACTGTATAAACTGCAACAGCAGGACTGATGCAAAGGACACCAAGACCTCATTGTGCTCTTTACATGCAATTGATCAAACCATGTAAACAAAGCTTGCCTCAGCCACAACAGACAGACATGGATTCCCTGGTGGCAACTCGAGTGTGATGCACACAATACAAGGCTCAGTAGATAAAGGAATTTGAATCAAGGAAAACATAAGAACCATGTCCTGTTAAAGCCACAGAATATTATCTCTCCCTCTTCTAGTTCTCCCTTATTAAACCTATAGTTACCAGTCTTTGTAAAATGCACAGGGAACATTGATATAAAAATATCTGTGTAGGACAAATGAGACAAATACACTTTGTAGCAAAGAAAGCAACAACACACTCCGCAAGTTAAACGTTTAATTTTACAACATACAAAATACAACGAACAAATTGGGAATTAATTACTCCAACTTAGTCAACTAATATTTTGCATGTTTGTCACAAAATGCACCAACTAAATAATGAATTTCATTATCAATAGCTACCATACCACCCTGACAATTGCAACCAGTCTAAATTACATAATGTGTGACTACAGTGCTGTTTATGAACCAACAATGTGGTGTTCCTTCAATTAACAATGGGACTTTTGAGTTTTCTGTTGTCAGTTGTATATAAAATTGGATGTAGCCACTATGACATCACCCATTACTTGTGAACTGAGGTTTTTTTAAAAGCCTCGAGCTTATCATTGCGCAGTCAATATTGGAGCCAGAAGTGACATACAAGTAATAGAGCCAACTTGGAAACTCAGGACAACATGCAGCATATCTATTAGGTAGCAGGAACAGCAATCACTTGGCTAAATATAGAAAAACAGCCTTTGCTATAAGGGCTTTAAAAATCTTATTGTTAGGTTTCTGCTGTCCAGGTTTAATGTGCCTTTTCTCATGAAGACTGAACAGCTTGTGGCCCTGACCTTACAGGACCATTTGAGGAACACTGGCACCCATGCAACTTGAATGTAACCTGCATTGCTATTTGTAGCCAGTGAGCTCATGTGAGCTTGGAGGTGCTTATCATCTCATGATCAGAGGCGGCTGTTTTCTTCTCAATGATATCTGTAGGAGTCCAAGGTAGTCATGTTCACAAAGATCTGACTTTATCAAAGAAAGACAGTCGGTCACCAGTACAACAGATCCTAAAATCCACATCCAGACTCTGTGTTTACCCTCCTAATTATTGTTGGAATGTTTTCAAGTCTGTGTCAAATGCAGATAAGACATTTTGCTCTGTAGTTTAATTGATGTTTCAAACACAGAGGCTAGACTATAACTGTGTACATTCTATGTAGCTTCCCCATATCCTGATATGCCAGAAATGTGACTTCAACTCACAGTAACGCAGACCAAAACAAGTATGAAAGGTTTATTTAGTACGTTGTGTGTCTACGGCATATTGCTTTACTGTAATCAAACACCTGAAACAGATATATAAACAGTAAAAGTCTGCAGTTGTAGGCTTGGTCATGATGTTAACACAATAACCAGAAATCTGCCTTTGTAGCTATAGGCTGTTGACTTGTTTTCATGGTACAGCCTGTTGCCATATAGACTCAGTCAGTTCAGTGGGTGTACACATCCTCTCCCCCAAAGTCTTTCCTCTTTTTTTTGTGTTGCAGTAATTGCACTAAAAGTTTCTTAGATTCTTATGTACTCAGTAAAAGCAAAGTTGCATCAAATAACCTCTGTTTTAAGCTGTGATTGTTGAAGAAATCCACCACACCGTTATAGACACCATGCTGCAAAGAAGTGTGGGGGTCAAACTGCAAGCCCAAGCAGATGCACTGTCACACAGGTAGAAATTATCACATAGCAATGGGAAACTTGAATATTCTTCTCCACTGGCTCTGCTTTGATCTAACATGAAACATAAGTTAAGCTTAAGGGAGGTAACCAAGCAAGGACGTCATGCTGGTAATGTGTGTTAAACAGTTAGCTGTACTCAGAAATGACTTACACATAGAAAAAAATATGACTTTAATGACAGTCAGTTATAACTAAGCCTGCAGAGCTAAACACATACAGCAAGACTGTGCCGGTGCTATTGCAAATATAATAAAGAAAAGTATTTCAGGCTGTGTTTGTGTTATTTTTGCAGCATTTTTTCTTAATGCCACATGTCTTATTGGAACAAAATGCGCATTTGGTTGCCTGACAATCACACAGCCACAACCGGACTGCACAATCATGTCTGCAACACTGTGAGGAGAAGCCACTGAAAGCATTATACAACTAAGCATCTCAAACCATTAGGCCATGACAGTGACAATGAGGCTTGTCCAGAAGTGTCACCTCTCCCAGTGTTTGTCTGTCTCTGTCTCTCTTACCCTCTCCTTGTTTTCTCTTTTTCCCTGTCTCTGTCCGTGTGTGTGCATGTGCATGTGCATGTGTGTCACACACACACTGTCATACACATACACACAGTGAAAAAGACAGAACATCTTTATTAGTCTTCTGTATGCAGGCTGTGCTCTGCCTGAGATTGCAGGACTGACCCCTCACTGTGAGCTGTACAGGGGAAATGTTTACTCAAACCCCAGAGAACATGTCATTAACCTCTTTCTAGATAGAAGACAAACAAGAATATCCCTCCATGAGGGCAATAAAGACAGGAACACCAATCCAGGACCATCATGGCAATCATCTCATTATGAAGCTGCAGGAGGCAGTGAGAAGCCAGGGAGCCCAGTCTCCCAGGGACACTTTCGCTGCAGTGTACCAGTATGCCTAACATTCAGTGAAGTGTCTATGATATGCAGAGAAGTGCAAACAATTGATTAACCTAACAGTCAGGGACAATATGAAGCCCGATAAATGCATCAACCACCTCTGCTCCCCTTTACATACTAGTCCATATGCATAATTTCTTCCTCTTCTCCTGTGTCTCCTTCTGTCTCTCTACCGCTCCCTTCCTCCCTGGAGATTCGAAAGGATATCCTCAGGCTCTGATTAAAGTTTCAACTTGGGAGGTTGTCTTGGTGGTAAAAGGAAAAGAAGGGCAGAGGGGCCCAGAGAGGAGCATGGGCACTAGAGAAGTTTCTCCTTTCTAGGGACCTGCGGGCGTAATTCAATCACACCTCGATAATTCCCCCCGATGTTAGAGACGAATCCCCCCTCCCATGCATCAAGTACGGATAGACAGCACAAGCTTATGCTCATCCCAGACTGAGGGCTTCCTTCTGGGTAGGCTTAAGAGCGCACTACTGGGTACATTTTACCTGTGTCATTTGAAAAGACCATTATTTTAATTGAAAAAGTTACCAACCCGCCAAAGGCAAATGTTGGAGGGAGACAGGCAGGAAAAAAAATACACAGAAAAGAACTAAAACAAAAACACCAGATGGGGATATACATGATAAAAATTATTGTTTATACTTACTGTTTGATTATATGTGATAATGGGAACGGGATTCCTCAAGGCAATTAGTGTCTGCGGCAGCCATATTGTGAGAGGACATGAGAAGGACAGCACGGGCTGTTATGAAGGAGCGCTTATCAAATATCTCCAGCGGGGTGATTAGTGTAATAAGACACTGCAAGGTGAGATAGGCCACACTCCTTTGTATGTCTGTGGGTGTATGATTCTGTGTGTGTGTGTGTGTGTGGGTGTGTGTGTGAACAAGAGAATATGTGTGTTATAATAAGCGAGAAACAGAGGCTGAGAGGGAGTTTGAGAAAAAAATTGTGACTCTGTCTATTTGTTTCAATATATGTATGCTTGTGCTTGATTGTGTGTCACAATATATAAGAGTGCCTAAGAGCCTCCAAATGTTGGTGAGTGTGAAATAATCCTATGATCATGTAGGTGCCTGCCCCAGACTGGCAGCCCCAAAAGCTTTAGCCGGTGACAGAGTGCAGAATGGGGACACTTACCCCTGGCAGAGTCTTCTGTTCATGGAGGGCGCTCTGGGCCTTCAGTGCTGACTCTCTGGCACAGTAAGTTAGAAAGGCACATCCTACAGTATCAAGGAAACAGGAAAGAGACGATAAAAGTTTTGTTAGATTTCAGAAATTAGTGAATTTAACTTATATTGGGCTTTTTATGATATTTGCAGTAAAAGTAATACTTGCAGTGAGTACAAAAAGTCTAAAGTCAAATTAACATAATAATAAAAGGATTTCAACGTTTAGTCCTGATGTAAACTCATTAACACAAACGCGAGTCTCATTACAAAGCCTTAACTTATATTGATTGAAACAAAGGTCCAATGTTAAATGGATGGTTCTATCATATGACTACAAGTTGCACTGAAAATATGTGAAGCCCCTGGCACACCTCTAATTCAATGTTTGTTCAAAGATAAAATATCAGTAAATATCTGTACAGTGACTAAAAAGCTGTATTCCAAACGAAGCTAGAGATTTAAGATTTTATTGAGGTAATTCTGCTCCATGCATGGCCGAAATATAGGGCTCACTGGAGTTTTACAAGCCATTGGAATTCATATAGCCCATCAATTGGGATGTGGCTCTCTAAAGTTAATAGCTTCATACCCTCAGAGAAAATAACATGCTGCTTGAGAAATAATATTAAAATTGAACTTTTTTCTTTAATGAATGACAACCCTTTCAAATTAGATCTAAATACCTCATGCATATCTTTGCTCTGTGAGAATAAAAAATGTTGCTGCATTGCTTATATCAATCTAATGTTGTATGGTAGAGCAAGCAAAACAAAGCCAAGTGTGCATAAGGGTTTCATTCAAATGGAAAGGTGATCAAAATGTCTAGCTACTCCCAAGTGGGAAATATATTTCCCCCATTAGTTAAAGAAATTGTGCCTACTTCTTTCTGATCAATGATCACTATCATAGCTACTGAACTGCAAATCACTGCACATGGTGATGAGCAGAAACTGTACCCTCACACATCTCTGGAGGTTTGTCTTTGAGTTGGAAAATTCATGAAAGTGAATGTAAATACCTTGTGTATAGTAAATACGGCTCTGACAAAAACGTGACAGCTTTCATTAAAGGTTGAGTTGTTGCTCTGTTACGTGCTTGGCAGCGCTGACAATGGGTGACCCTGTTCAGAAGAGGTTTCGCTCTGTGCAGCATAATTTCCCATTACTACATGTCACACCTACTGCCAAGGATTCCCATGGGAGAATACATACACACACACACACACCCACAGACACACACAAACACACACTTACACATACTGATGATACCCAGAATGCCTAGCAAACCATCATCCCCCAAAAGCAAGCAACTCACTCTGGCACCTGGCCAAAAGAGCTCCCTTTTCACGACAACCTTCACCCACCTCCGCAACTAGTCAGTTACTCAAGAGGAATAATCACCTAAATGACACTGATGAAAGAGCAAGCCACTCAAGCAGAGCAGGAAAGTTTGGGAGCCTGGGGAATCACACTTCATCCTTTGTGACATTACAAAACTGTGGAGCATGAGCCTGAGGCCTCATGGGGGACATGTCTTAGCAAAGACTCGTGGGAGCTGTAGGCTAAAGATGACTCTGTGTCATAGCCCTAAGATAATTGTTGAGGTTTGTTTTCAGTGGTATTTGCAGTATATCACGTGTAAGTTTGACACATATGTCAGCAATGTTTTATCAGAATATACTAATTCATTGAAAACTGTTTCTACCTCATATCAGTTAAAAAATTCATGCAGTCGAATAAAAATCTATGTGACCAATTGGCTTTTTGTCAAATAAGTTTTTTATTGTCTTAGGTCCTCTAATCTTAACATGAAATGCAAAAATTTAATATTACTTCATATTATTAGAGGTTTTTTTCCTCCTCACTTAGAAATGTGCTTACTGAGATAAGTGCTTTTATAAAAGTTTTGTATATAATTTGTACCAATTTCTGTGGGACTTCTGTTGTTACTATTTGGCGCTTTGAGCTACTTTGCAGTTCAGCGGGAAATATTGCAATTTACTCCACTAAAACGTTTATTAAATATTGAAAATATTGATTTTTATAGACTATGTATATAAAATGTTATATTAATGAAGATAAATGTCTATATTAAT
This sequence comes from Leuresthes tenuis, assembly GCF_036924035.1. Classification (NCBI taxonomy): domain Eukaryota; kingdom Metazoa; phylum Chordata; class Actinopteri; order Atheriniformes; family Atherinopsidae; genus Leuresthes; species Leuresthes tenuis. The sequence goes on from NW_027325356.1 coordinate 12,460,908, forward strand.
AAAACATGAAACTGCCAGGCTACAAGAATAAATGGCTGACAATTACATATATATTAAATGTAAATGAACCATTAATAATGAGTATAATTCACAGGCCATTCTTCATGGGTAATATTTTGATGGTTTAACTAAAATCTATCACTAATGCTTTTGTTCCTTTTACGTGAATAACATTTTAACTGTTGTATGTTTTATTGCAAACAAGAATTTTTACCTAAATGATTTGAGCATGACTTCCACCACAGTTCAGTCTCTCTCAAATAATAATTAAAGCTAGTGGAACTACAAATAAAACAATATGCCCCCAGTGCCCACTGACCTCTTGATCTATTGTTTTAAGAATGGTACCATTTGATATTTAAATCACATCTTGACCTGTATTTCATGTTTATCTTTTTGTGTCCGGGCCAGCTGAATTGCTGCATCTGCTTCATAACAGCAGTGCAATATCTCCAGGACTTAGGAATGGTTCATATTTATCAGAGCTGGCTCAGGGGACATCTGAAGCCCAAAGGAATCACTCACTTAGAGAGCCAGATGTGAAACAGATGAGAATTCAGCTTGAAGAACATGAGGAGAGAAACAATGACACTGTTTGAGAGAAGGTAATGGGGATGTAGCAGCTGGTAGCGAGTAAGCTGTCAGTTTAAAACTTTAAGTTAACTAACTGGCACGGACAAATATATATTATACTTGTAAATTATCATCATTATTGCACCCCTCCATGTCACATGCACTTGAACCAATGGACTTTTCAAAATATGGAAGTTTTATTGGCCTTTGCTCATTGGAATATTACCACACACACACTGGATTACAGAATTACAGAACTCGAACAGTATCATCATGTGATAAATTTATTTGATTATAAATGGGTGGAAAAAATGTGCATTGCTTCAATTCACATTTGTGTTTAAGATCTTGTAATGTTCAGCAAATACCATCAATAATGTTTAAGTCATTCGTTGCTAAATTCAAATTCTCGATATATTGACCAAAGATTGGGGAAATAAGTTCCCTACATTGATTAGGAAAAAGAAGAAGATGAGCTCATGGACACGATTTTAAAATTAAGGGTAAGCTCTTGATGTGGTTCAACTGGCAGTCTTGTGACTTTCTGTGATGAGCAGGTTAAGTGGGGTGAAAATAATACTTTGGTAATCAAATACAATTTACCACACTATAATTTCAGTGAGGGACAAAAGTTCAACCAATTGTATGTAAGGCAAATGGAAAAGTAAACCCTGCGAACTGGTTCAAAGAGAAAGCATTAGATGTGAAATTGGCGTTTGCATTTGCAAGACACGTTTTGGGTAATTATGTTAAGAACTTCTCCCCCCCTTTTGCTTTTTCTAACACTTTGTTTTAGAATGGAAATTAGTATGTGCTCACAACTGCATTCAGGCATTAAGAATAAATTGTGCTTTTTTAAAGGCTTCAGGTACTTGTAATTGAAATGACTCCAGAGCAAATTTGTATAAAATTTCAATTCATTAGCAGTGAATTTACGAATCATGAGCAATTTGCTCTCCTTCAGTTTCCTCAAACATGCCTGATTCAAGATGCTCACCAAAGTGGGAAAATAATGCAGATTAATTAAAAAACAACAACATAGGCATAAAAGAATGAAAAGAAAAATTGTAAAACAACTGAGACAAATAGGAGGATTCATCCACCGCTTCCTGTGTCTGAGTTAGAGCATCTTTCCATCTCTCACTTGTTCCATCTCTCACTTGTTCCATCCGTCTACTTTGGAACTGGTCTGTTCACTGCAGCCGTTAGCTGTCGGGTTCACACATAGCCCCTTTTCTAATGATCAAAGAGGTCATCTGTAGACTTAAGCTACACCTGTCACTCAGTTTATACAAAGTGTCAATCACTGTCCGGCACTTCCTCAACAACAATCCTGCTGTAGATTAGATCCAATACAAGCATGGCTCCATGACTCAGTGGCCATCATTTAAAGTCAAAAGAAGTGAATTTCGTGGGAAGCCACAAATCTATTTCAGAATTGAACGGATACTCCCATGGATTAGTTTTGATATTACTTTTCTACTGTGGTTTACTTTTGACATTTCAGGGCTGAAAAGACTTTTTTTTCTTTTTTTCTTAAATGTCAATTTGGGAAGCTATTTATAGGCAATTAGACTGCATGGCCCTACCAAGGAGAGGAGAATGGATGAGGATATTTAGCAACTCTTTGTATCCCTTCTTCCTGGCTGTGTGGCGCAGCTCAGAGTCCCTGCTCTCAGCATCAGAGACGGATTGATAGATAACGCTACTCAAGCAAAAGATTTGCCCCCCACTAACATTCAGCATGTGTGAACAATGCATGCGCTCTGGCACTGACACTAAGTATTATGATAATCTAGTGCTCAGCAAAATGATGGATGTTAAGCAGCACGACCTGGCTGCACCACACACTGATGAGCTCTGTGCATGCCAATAGTGTCAAGTCATCCCACGCACTTTATATATAAGGCTCCATGAAGACATGCAAACCATCAAATCGACATTACAGGCAACAGTGTGTAACAACTGTAAGGCAGTATAGGATTATTTGTTAAAAAAAGAAAAATGTAAAAAAAAAGTTCAGATATACGTATTCACTTAAATGTGCAGGACAATAGGAAATATACAATTCCCCAGATACCTCAAGAAGTCCCCAGAGATACTCTAAATGCCTAGAGCAAGAATTTTCAAAGCACCGAACATTTTTTCAAATTGCTGCAATAAATTCCACATGAATTAGTTATGAGCAAACATGACATATTTTGATCTACCTTTAAATCCATAATTATGGTGCGATTCCATGTCACAGGACTTGGGCTGTGAAAAAAGTTAGTGCTGCAAATGATCTATTAGGTACGGTTTACTAACTGATGCCAACAGCAATATACATAATTTCTCTGAAACAAATCAAAGCTCTCTAACCCACAAATAAGCCCAAAAAGGGATTTCAGAGTAGATAATGAACTATATTTACAGCAAAGAACGCAATCTTTCTGAACGTTTTTTTTTGTTTGTTTTTTTTTAGGGATCATGGAGACAAGCTGATTCTTCCCAACTCCTCTGTTGGCCTGCTGTGAAATGTGTGTTGTGAGAAAAAAAAATAAAGTGGATTGAATTTGTGATCATATGCCTCAGACATAATAGCTTGCCACTATCCATCAGCGAATCATGCACTTTTGTGAACAAAACAGCATGCACTAAAGAGCTATTCCTCTACGTCTTTTTAGAGACAGAGGAAAAGACTCAGTGTCTGTTTTACTGCAGCTTTGACAATAGTAACTACTTTGTCAAATCATCCAGAGATATGTCAGGTTGAAATAAAACTCCCCAATACAGAGTGTATTGTAAAAGATCATTTGGGAGATTTCTGGGAGGAGGTGATCCTGAGACTGACATGTGATTCTTACATCTATCAGCAACCCAAACATAAGTCATCTAAGGGAGGTTAAAAGGTGCAGGTTTCGACAAAAGCCAGGAGAATCCACCTAGATTTAGTTGAATAATGACTTCAGTTACGAGAAGCCGATATATCAGTTAATTCAAGCCAGAAACTGTAAAATCTGCTAGACAAATTTTATTTTTTATTTTTCTTCCAGTTAATGTTTTGAACCATAAGATATGTTACTGTGATTGTTAGATGAGCTGCCAGCAAAATGAAAATATTTGTCTGTCGTGTTCTCTGCTGGGTAATGTAGAGTTCTGTTTTGGAATTATTCTGCTGAAAAACAGCCGCCTGTTGTAGCTATAAACCACACAGAGAGAGCGCTGAGAGTTCAGCAACAGAGTAAATTTGTCTGTAAAACCAAAACAAAAAGCTGAAAGATGCCAGAGAGAGCCAGAGAACTTAGGGGAATTGCTGATTCAGGTGAACATTTTCTGTTGACCCATTTAAAAAAAGAGTAGTCATGTGACCCACAATCAAGATGACAATTATTGTAGTTATATTAAACTATGTATTTAACAGGAATCCCACTATCCTGAAGCATTTAGGTGTCTTTGATTGCTAAAATATCTACATTCTGAATAAACTCAGTAGGGCCCTGGGGAAGCTATAATGTTAGCTGTTAAGCCATAATCCTAATGGGAATTGTAAGAAGTTATGCCCTCTATCCAAAATTAAGCTAATCCACAACCACGCAGCTATCATGGCTGAATGTCTTAAACCTGCAAGTATTTGTTTGCTGGTACAAATGGCTCAAACTGTGGACACTAAAAAAAGATACAGGGACAATGTAAAGTTTCTACAGTGCTTAGGTTTTAGATCACAATTTAGTTTAGCATGTAGAATTGAGGGGGTTCTTTGTTAGATTGACAGCATCCAATTTAGGTGCATAAAAATTTCCTTTTTTTACAGTTCTAAAATACTTTAAAAGATTTATTTTTTTGTTTGTTTGTTTTGGAGTTTCGTTTGAAAGTTAAGAAGGCACTTGTTTATGATTTCACAGCATGTAATTGATTTTACGTCAGTTCCCTACAAAAGCTTTTCATAGTTTCAGAATAAAAATCCAGGCTGTAATTTTTCTCCTTGAGTGACACATCCACTTACGTTCTCTACCTAGTTCTCTTTTGTTAATGACTCTAATCCCATTTTCTTACTCGTGTACTTTCTTCCTTCAGCCTACATATAGCAAACATGAACGCAGTAGGAGACATGTACATGCTTTGGATGAGTGGCCAATAAGAAAAACTCATCCATATAATGCATTTGTGAAATCTTATTAAAAGTGCACGCCTATGCTCCCAAAGTGACTTTGAATGTCATACAGGATGAAGTGAGCATAGCGCATACATCAGAGTGGCCTTGGTGGAGGATGATTTCAGTGAGCATGCGGTACAGTGTGGCTTCGGAACAGGATTATCCCTCCCGTGGCAACCATCCTCCAGAGTGTTGACATTCAGGGATAGTCGAGGACAGGCGTAAACAACAAGAACATCAGAAATATTGTTTTAATCGATCATCCAAGAGGAACACCAGAAAGAGGAGGAGCAGCTTTAACACCAACGGCTGATGCCTGGAGGAACAGGTGGTGCACAAATATCTTAAGGGGTGCACTTATAAGACAGCTATGCTGAGCCTACACTCAGTTTTCCCACAAGAGCGCGTTACTCTTCAGCAAATCAATAAGATCATGAACTGTAGCCACTGACTTAAATATTATACATAAATTGCCTGTCTTGGGATTTTTATTCTTATTTTGTACCGAGGGTGAGCTTATTGGGAAATCATTTCCACTGGTGCATATCTGGGTGGGGAAAGTGCATGATTGTTATTTGGTTTGTATGTGTATATGTGTGAGAGTAACTAAAGTTGCATAATTTTTTTCAACAAAAATAATAGTTTATAGTTAAACAATCAGCTATAAACTGTAGTCTTCTTATGTTAGCACAGATAATATAAATCTAACAAACAACAAAACTAACATAATAATAATGACGTTATTTCTCTTTAATTATTAGGCTTTTTTTAAAGTGATTCAAGACTTTTTGTCTTAAATTAGTCTTAAATAGATAAATATATAGATAAATGCACATTTGAATAAAGTCTTTCAATTACAATCACATGATAGTTCTCCAAGAATTCTCTGTTCTGTTCGAATCAGACTAAAACTTGCAATTTTGGACTTTTGTCAGAATTTATTTCCGCTGAACTAAAACAAGCTTTCAAGCTTTTTCTGAAATTGAAGCTCTAATTGCTCAGTGGCATTGTTTTATAATAGACTATCATTAGTATTGATCGATCCCTGGTCATCCGTGGCTTGTCTCTCTAATTACTAAGTGAATACAGAGCCTGGTCGTTTTGGACAGTAAGTAGAGTTGGGGAGCGGAGTGTGAGCAGAACAAGCGAGAAGAGGACGCATGCTGGATCTCAGCCTCTACTATTATCCTGCTTTGTACTTCCTGACTGCAACCCGCCCACGGAGCACCATTACAATACAGCTGCCATGTAAATACTCTTATCCACAGAAAAAGACGCCCGAAAGTATAGACAGCATTCCAACCCACTGAAAGGTCAAAGCAGAATGCAGGCACCACCTTAATCACCGATGCTGATTGTCTGATAATGGCTTGCATTTTCCGCTTCCCGGAAAGCGTTTATTTCAAGCTGACAATATGCATAAAATGCTCTCTGTGATGGATGATGGATGATTTTATCATTATCATTGTTATTACTGAAGTTTTGAAGAAATTGATTCAGTTGAAAAACAACACAGCATCCCGCGCGTTTGCCTATACCCTGTCCCGCCCCCTTAACTGGCCTTAACAGGGATACTTAGCACATGACAGTCAATGTAAACACACAAAGGCGTTTTCAGCGTAGTATTCACGTGGATTGGCCGGACGCGGTACCAATTAACCCTGAACTTGCGAGCCTTTCGCCTCCACGTGTTCTCCCTCTCGCTTCCTATGTACACATATATGTTTGTATGTGAGTCTGCGCGTGAAGAGTCCTCGGGGCTCCCACTCTGTCCCAAACATCTGCAAATTAACACTCTTTCCCTGCCCTGTGCCCTACAACTGAGCTAGACCTCCTTTTGCATTTCTTCCCTCGTTATCTCTTTCTTAATAGCTACAGTATCTCAAAAGTAAAGAGAGCAACACAACCAACCTTTATGCATTCCCGTAAACCTGTCTTTCAGTACAGTGAGTTCGTATATCTTTCCGAATTCCTCAAACAGGGGTTTCAGGTCTTTTTCCTCCAGGTTTCTGGGAATCTGCCCGATGAAAAGCTTGATGGCGTCGTGGTCCTTCATTGGAATGGTGTTCTGGCCGATGGTAAGCCCGTTCATCCTGCCGGCGCTGTTCGTGGTGCTGAATCCATTCTCCTGCTGCACTCCGTTTGCAGTGATTGTAGCCATCTTTCCTCAATGGGCCGGCGGGCTGCACTCTCTCTCTCTCTTTCTCTCTCTCACCCTCTCCCCCTTCTCCCTCTCTCTCTGTAGTCAACTGCACAGTGCACACTCTCCCCCCCTCCCTTATATCTTCCTGTCTCCCTACTCCTCCTCCAGTTCCCCTCCCTCCCTAATGCTCTACCTTTACAGCCTATAAGCTGCCTTGTTTAGAATCAGCCCTATTTATTTTATCTTATGCTTTATATGTTTTCATTTTTAGGTGTCCACCCCCCACCCTCCCCAACACCACTACCCCTAACCCCCACCAAGCTGTCCTCTGACGTCGGCTCGTACTTTGTGAACAAGCCACACCCACTCCATAATTTGCATAATGAGACTGGCCCAGCCTAATAGAAGAGTGGGATGGCTGAGGGCAGAGTAAGCAAACAGTTGTGTAGAATGGAAATCGTTTTTTAAATTATGATATATTATGTGTGCTTCTTTTGCACCCTTTGTTTGGTGATTTGGTTTTGTTTTAACATTACTAAATTGCATGTTGGTTTGATTAAGATTTGTAAATCTATTGACACATTGACTTGCTTATCATAATTAAATTTTTGTATGAAGAATTCACCCTTTATATGCTCATTTCTGTTTTGAATTAATTAAGCCTTTTGTTTACAGCACAATGAAGGCACATGTTGAAATGTTGGATGTTGAAACAGGGTGTGACAACATGTACTTTTTATCCTCTGACGGACGTAATTGCATTGCGTAATTGTACATACAGTACATAAGAAAGTCTCAATCCAAAGTTTAAAAGAAAGGGGGAGTGGGGTAGCAGCTCTACAATAAGGGCTAAAGACCATGTAATGGCAGGTTAATCTCATTAACTATGTGAGAGAGTGGGACACATGTGAAATGACAACCACTGCTCTGCAACAGAGCTCAAGTACGTTGTTAAGTATATGAAGAGAGCCCTAATATAAAACAGAAGACAATATCTCAAATGCTTTAAAACACAAGCATTTGTTATGATTTCAAGTAGATTTGCATTTAAAAATATTCAAGAATTATTTGTGATTTAAGATATAGTAAGCTAAATTAGCCTATCAGAATTAAGAATCAGCAATAAGAGTACAACAAATGCTGACCCGAATTTGAAATTAAATAAACAAAAAAAAAAACAACAAAAACAACACAAAAAAAATCCTACAACATCCAACAAGTGCATGGTTAGCTGATGGAGAATGATCACAAAAGGCCAGAGATTTTCTCAAGACAGTGTGTTATTTCAGTGTCTTTTCTCAAATAAGAATATCGGACTATTCCTGAAAAAAGGAAGAAGAAAAAATTGACATGCATACACAAAGCAAGACAATGTGGATGGATGAGCATTTAAAAATCCTCAAACATCACGTCTTCCGTGTTGTGTGTCCCTGTCCATGGTTCTGAACCAAATCTGCCTTTCACAGACCATAAAACAGGTTGTTGGAGCTACAACTTTAACAGTTCATGTTTGCACTTCATATTATCCCTGTTTTCTATTTATCTTCTGTGCACATTTCTTTCTCTCACACATAATGATGCATTCAATGGCACTCTTCAGAGTAGTTTTATTATTGATGCAGGTGAGTATGTCCAGTGGTTATGTTTCTTAACTCGTGCAGTGTATTCTCTGCACAGAAAAGGTCTAATTAATGCAGACGGGAATGTAACATCAATACACAGCAAGTTCAGCTCATACTCCTTGATATGACTGGCATTTTTATGGATCATATCAAGTATCAATAATTGATTGTGTATAGCAAGTGTGTTGTAGAAAATGTGAGCAAGGGCTGCATGCTTGTGTCTGCAGTAATTAGATTCACCCTATTTAAGTGTCTGAGAGTGAGACAAGGTGTCTGTCACACCTCAAGAGGTGTTGCTTTCTACCTGAGCTTGACCTCTGATCCTCTGGGGGAGTTTGGCAAGTGGAGAAAAAAAATGTCTTCTGGGATCAGTGTGAGTGTATGTCTACTAAAGTGCATTCACCAGACATGCTAAACCTCTGTTAAGTTAAACTTAATTGGGCATCAAAAAGATGTAATTAAATAGTAATTATTAGTTTGTTACATTGCCTCTGCTAATTAGTACAATAAAGCAGGCTCACGATGGAATGTCACAATCATCTATCTATCTACCTGACAATCTTTCCAAAATATTTTTGCAGTGAGCTACTAAGTGTTTATATATGAAACATTCTTCTCTGGTGTGAATTGACAACTGAGTGGCATCCCTGAAGAAAAAAAAAGACAAAAAACAAGAAAAAGAAAAAATATATATATATCACACTACAGAATAAGAAGAGCTTACATCTGTGAAAGACTCACCCCAGTGGAGTTGTCAAAATGTACCCAAAGAACTTAGTTGGTCACCAGGTAGTTGAGAAATCAGCTTTGATGGATTATGTGTTGTTTGCTTTGTGGGCTTTCGTATGTGTGTACACCCCTGATGTTTGTCAGAGTGGGTGGTCTTTAGGGAAAGTTATGTTTTGAGAGTAATACTAACATCTGGTACTGCATTGTCTTTGTTCTGATTATTTATTTATTTCCTATTTAATCATATATTTGTAGATTGCCTAAATCGTGTGTTGTTTTGATTTTGTTTTTTTTTTCTGAATGGGGATTGAAAATACAACATGCCTCCCTTGTCAATACCATCAGGGCCATTATTTCCCAGAAAGACATAGCTAATTTGGCTTCAGTGCCACTTACTGGCATTGTGATTTTTTTCCCTTGTTTTTTCATTCCTCTGTGGCATAGTTTTCCTGCACAGCTGTGAAGACTTGTAAACTGCTTGGCAGGAAGAAACACAGGTACTGCATGATCTCTTCAATCATACCCACATGTATAAGTATCTTCTTTGTTCAAACATGCGCAGGTGTATCAGGAAGGTTGACAGGGCTCCTCCTCTCGTCTGTGCTACAAACGTGGATGGTTGCACAGGGTACTTCTGATTACTCTTCTTTAACCAAAAAAAGCGTAGTTGTCAGAATGGTTCCATCCTTGTTTGTGAAGTGGGGATGAACTTGCGAAGAGGGGTTAACTTTATTTACCCTGGGGTTTCACATAATGCAACTGCTATTTCCCAGACCTGAGTGTGTGTCTTTTCTGTTTTTATTACTCAAATTATTCACGGTGCTGTCAAGGTGACTTGTAGGAATGTCACAGACACACCACTTGAAACCACTACAAAAAAATATAGTTCCTTGAAGAAGCCAATCAGTGACATAAGGCATGCATTTTGCTTAACAGTTTAGTGTCATGCACAATTCCTTTATACCATGTGTTCATTATACCATTAAACTGGATATATGGACTGGGCTAGGTTGAAAGTAGTCATGCATGAACATTTTCTTTCACTGTCTGTTTTGTAGAATAAGTCTAAAAGGAGAGCAGCCATTGATATTCATGGAACAGCCAGTGTAAGGTGTGACAGTATTTTTTGTGAATTTCTGAGAGTATATGGTAATACCAGAGCAGCCTCAAACCTTAACTGCAGTCTCTGCCTGAGGGAGGGATGCGCAATTCCCCCCACACCCACTCTGCAAGATAAAGAACTCAGAAGCCATAATATTCTCTCAAGACACAATTCCTTGTCAATTCATTTGCTTCTGTGCTATAAGGAAGACACATGAGTAATTGCTGAACTATTTTTCTGTTAAATTCAGTTTAGTTAATTACTATTTTGAAGAGGTGTATTACATGTCTATTTTCCCTTTATGGGTTGTATTTCATGCATGCTGCTGTTAAGGTGCTGTTGAAGGATAAGCAGGCAACATAGTGCATGTTTAACTTCACAAGTGACGCAAAATGCTGAATAAATGAGAGAACAACAAATAAGAGGTCAGTGAGACAACAGTGAGTCATCTGCTTTCTGAAAACTAATGAATCCCACAATCCGCTGTGCAGGCCTCCCCTGAGTACAGTCGATTGGGTTTTACGTACAGCATGGAAATGCAACATTTTGATTTTTGTTGAGATTTCAGTGAGGATCAGTTTACTGTAGAAGTATTATGTGTGGGCTGTGGATATCCTTCAACAAACATATGCAGAACTTTGAGAAGTTATTTTGAGTAGTGGTTTCAAGTTGTGGAGTGTTAAGTGTTGCCTATTTTCCAGACTTTGATGGAAAGCTGCATTGTCATTGTACAGCTCAGTGGTGTTGAGTTGACCCTCATCATGCAGCCAAAAGAGCTCTAAGCAGTCAGGGTTTGTTTGGGCAACTGGTCTGCAAAAATGTTTAGGTATATGGAAAGAGTCAAAGGAAAGAGTTAAAAGTTTCCCAGCAGCGAACAGAACTGTAACAAGATGAGCAGTGTTACTTTACCTGTTGGTTGTTTTAATGTTATAGCAGTTGGATGCATACAGCATGTGTGTATTTTTTCATAATGATGTTCAGGGGAACAAACATGCACATTCCCCCTTTCACTCACTTCACTTCCCTCAGGATGTTGATACAGAATTTTCCTGTCAACCTATATTCTTCCAAAGAGGATTAAAGAGTACCTATGGCTCATCAACCACATAACTTGCAGCACAATTTAAAATATTTTTACACATATAAAGTTAGTGCTCTTGTTTTTATAGGTACTGGTATTTAAACTTTACATTAAAGTTGTTTTTGTCAGTTTATCTCTAAAATAGCCATTGATTTGAGGGAAGTTGCTATAGATTGAAGGGTTCTTCTATCATTTTAATGTTTCCTTTTAATGTAAAATGTATTAAAGCTGTTTTCAAAGCCACTCAGCACTCATACTGTTTTCATTACCTACAGTAAGTTGACCTAGGTATATTATTGTGCAAATATGAAAAAGATTACCACAATACACTGATACAAAGACGAGCTTGTGTACACTGAAATGAGCACATGCCTTAGAATAGTTGTACAACCATTCCATCCCAGTTAAGTAATGTAATTGTGTCATGCAAAAAAGGGAGTATGCTCTCACAGAATAATGTTTTTCCGTATTAATGAAAAAGAAGCTGACTGGAGAGTGGAGGTGATGTGGTTAGGATATGATGGAATCAGTTGGGGATGAGACTGAGGATGCAGACAGCATCTCAGCCAGCAGTCTTCAGGGTGCCTCTGAGGATCCTTGGGAGAGCAGACTTTGAAAAGAGTTAAGAGAAGGCCAAAGGGAGAGAGAAGAACTTAAAAAAGATCAGAAGCCAGCTCCGCTTAGAACATGCAAACTCAATTTCCAAAACTTGTTTTGGAAATCTTAACAAATGCAATAAAAACTTGAGTTTGTTTTGGCTATTTTTTAACCTTTTATCAAAACAGCACAATCTCAATTAAACTATGCTAAGTGTGCTCACTGACAACTTACTTTGTTTGTACTTCAAAAAATGTCCCAATTTATCTTTTAATAGTCTTATTTTCAGGTAATTTGTTATGTTTTCAGCTCATGTTTTTTCCCCTGTCACGTTAGGTTCATTCATGTCACCTGTTTTCCGTTTCCCAGCTGCACATCATCACCAATCACTTCCCCACAGCATTTAGTTTCCAGGTTCAGTCACAGTCTTTGCAGAATCCTCACTTTTCTTTCTACGCTCACGCTGAAAGTTAAGTCTGGTTATGCCTCATAGTCTTGTTTTTTCACAGTGCCCTAGTCGTGTTTTTTTCATTGTCTTGTTTGTTATTCATCATAGTCTTGTTTTGCCATAGTTAAGTGTTTTTGATATCGGGCCCTGCCATGCCCTCTGTTCTTACCTTACCTTTGTTATTGGAATAAACCTTTTTCGATTTTTGAGAAATTCTGCATCTGGGTCCTTCCTGCACCACAGTCCTGACAAAAAATAAAAAACAGATAAACAAAATTGATTCCAGCAACACTTATGTGTGTCCATTTCAGCTCCTTGACAGTCCATAATTTGTTATAGTCTGATTCTTCTCCTTTTAATGCAGCATACATTTTCAAAGGGACACAGCAGGCAGGCAGGCATTCCCCTTGTTTATGAAGTCACACTATTAGAAGTTATACAGAACTAGGTCTGACATTGTCCTGTTGAAATATGTAACAACTTACTGTACCTCCTGGGAAAAGATGCCACCTTGATGGTCTATTTGTCTCTCCAAAATTGTCTCTATATCAATGGTACCTTCACATATAGGCAATGGTTTTGGTTTTTCTACAAAAATGCACCCGAAATGTGGACTCATCTGACCTCTGTGTGTCCACTATCATTCAGTCCATCTGAGATGAGCTCATGTCCAGATAACTTGGCAGCCTTTCTATGCAAAATGGATATTATGATTCCTCTTTGGGTAATATCTGGTTACATTTCTGGATGTAGCAGCACACCGTGTAAGTGTAGATGGTTTTTCAAGATATTCTCAACTCTTTGTGATCATGGTGGACTGATGGTTTGTCATGTAGTGCAGCCTGAGTACTCGAAGATGCAAATCTAACAGCTTCTGGTTTCTGCTCTTGGTTTTTTACAGAGAGATTTCTTTAGACTCCCTTAATCTTGCACAATATTATGCAATGAGGATGTTGAAAGAGCAAAGCTCTTTGCAATCTAACACTAGTTTCTCTGAACAAGTTTGGCACACAGTGGTGAACTGCAACCCATCCTTGCTTGAAAAGACTAAATCATTGGTGGATTTATTATCCTTTCATAGCTAATCTTGACACCCTCAACTGTCACCATTTATTCAGCTGATTGTAGTCATCCAGTCATTCAAAAACTTTTAAAATGTGCTTTTTTTAAATTAAAAAGAAATGATTCAAGTTTATAAATTCCCCAGTTTTTCTGGACATGGAGTAGAGTCTATCTATAGTATATGCTTATTAGTACCGTTACACACGCTTAGGTATGACACACTTATTAATTCTTTCAGTTTTAGTTTCTTAGTTGTTTCAAGTTGTTGTCCCCATATACTTATGTACTGCACAGACATTAATACATATACTCATGATCATTTCCATTTTGTTACTCTTGATTTAACTTTCAAGTTAACCTGCTAGTTATAGAAAGCACCAATCTCCATACAAAGTTACTAATGACGTCTTTTGTGATCAACCCCCTAGAAAAAATGGGACAGAGATTATGAAAAGAATTCTGAAAAGTCATCTATGAGAACAAATGCATCGCCATAAATCTTTCATAGATAGCTGTAGAGTATTTCTAAGGGATTCAGGAACATATAAACATTTCTTAAACAATAGGAGTTCAGAATAAGCCAGATTCCTTCTTTAAATGTTTTTCTTTATATACTAAGTAAGTGCATGAAGCTTTTAGCATATTTGTGTAGTTTTATTTCTGTAAACTTACAAGGTGATGGCAGAGAAAACTGTGTTGAAACAAATTGCTAAAGAAAGGAAAGCATTGAGAGTAGATATAGATGTGGAGAGTATGGAAATACACTGAACAGAATAGATCCAAACATAATGACCAGCTGTACCTGTAACCACACAATGAATGTCCTTTATTTGTCTGAATAGACTCCTCAAAAATTAGAAATGCTTTTCTTTTCCAGACTAGGCAAAGAAAACATAATGACTTTAGACTATGGAAATTGTTATTTCAGCAGCTTGGAAAGAGAAGAGTTTTCAAAGCTGTAGTCATAAATGTCTTTAAAATAAACACCCATCTGAGCCTGTCATTACCACCAATACCATCAGCACAATGTCATCAGTATCTGAAAACATCAGAGTGAAATTGTTGTTTCAATTTGCAATAGCGAGTGTTGACAGATGTTTTTGTGTGTGTGAAATTAGTACAGACTCAAAAGTAGATGTACCACAGTTGTCCTTGGATTTTAAATCAGAATTCTTTTCAAATGCCTAACTCTGGAGGGGCCACTGGAAGCATGAAAATCATTAACGTTATGGAAATTAGTAACACTTATCTGTTCATAATCATCATGATACAATAAAAAATCCAATTGTGAAGAAGTATGATTGAAAGATTAACTTAGTGCAATGCCAATAAAAAGTCTGTCTTCTAAGTTTGATGATTATAATAACAGCAATGTCCTCATTAGCAAAAGATCTCTTCAGCTCAGTAGTAGACCTGGCTTGCACAAATTTAAGGGTTTGTCTTACTGAGACCGGTGCACATATATTAACATCTCACACTTTATACTGAGGCGACGAAAGCACAAGGACCATCCATCCATCCATCCATTTTCTATACCTGCTTAATCCGACGGTCAAGTTGCGGGGGGTCTGGAGCCTATCCCAGCAGTCATCGGACGAGAGGCAGGGTACACCCTGGACAGGTTGCCAGTCCATCACAGGGCAAGCACAAGGACAATGGGACTTAAAGGAGACATATTACAGAAAAATCACTTTTTCTGAGAACATATATTTGGGTGTTTGAAGTCACTACCTACCAGTTTAAAAACTCAACACAACCCTGACAGTTTGTTTTGGGATCCATTCATCTGAAAATATAACATTCAGAGAGCTGTTCAGATTTGCAGGAGAAACTTGTGTCATTTTACAAGGTTATCCACCCCTTTTTTTATTGTCTCTGCCTTGAACTTCAGATGATGCTGCATTCACTGTACCATGGATGTCCATCCATTCATCCTTTTATTATACCCACTTAATCTGATTCAAGGTCACAGGAGGGCTGGAGCCCATTGAAGCTGCCAATGGGTGAAATTCAGGGTATGCCTTGGAAGGGTAAGGAGAACATGTAAACTCCTAACTGAAAGGTTCGACTGAGCATACGAAGATGTTTTTAGCAAAATAGGTTAATTGGCCACAGGTCAGCAATATCACTGGGTATTAAAAGGGCACCTTAGAGAGTCTCTCAGACATAAACATTTTCAGAACTTCAGCAATCAGCAAAAAATATTGTCTGTTTTGCTTAGGGTTAGCGTTAGAAATAAAAAGCCATATGTGACCATGATCCTATGATCCATTTGAAATCTAATTCAAATACAGACTGACCAAAAGTGAAAATCTTCTATGCACAGATAGATTGAAATTTGGAATTATTTTAATTATTTTACTCCAGTCTAAAGCGGAGAGTGACCATTTCGCTTGTTTTCAGCACTCCATATCTGATGGGATGGGGTGCATTAGTGCCTATGGAACTGGCAACTTGTACATTTGAAGAGGCACTGTCAATGCTGAAGGATGAATGCTGCTTTTTGAGCATCATGTGTTTTACAAAGTGTTTTAGGGCATACTTGCATATTTCAGCAAGACTATGCTAAACTGCAAACTGCATTTATTACACCAGCATAGTTTCATAGTAGAAGTGTCCAGCTAGCCTGCCTGCAGATTAGTCATATTTTTTCTTTACCAAGAGATGCAAATGATTATAGTAAACATTCATTTTGTTTCTTTGTTTTTATTTGGCAAAAACAACACTTTGTACCTCTTGTCTTCTTGTGAGTCTTTGTTGTCCTGTTGTAATGGGTTTGTGTCTTTTTGTGGTCATGTTCTGTTGTTTTAAAGTATCTATTGTATCACTGTTAATCTCCTTACAGTCACTTTGCCTATTTGCTCTTTTTGTGTTCCTGTGCTCCCATTTGGTGCCTCTTAATTTGTATCTCTTTGTCATTATTTTTCAGCTCTCTGTGATCATTATGCACTTTGTACATGTGCCACAAACAGCAAACCCTTTGACCCTTCTCCTGTCCGAGCTCATCCAATCCATCTGTGACTTGTCCCACTATTGTGGCCTTTTATTCCCACAAAGGATGCGCATGTAGGAACACAAGTCCTAGGTCAACATATATCATTCTATGTTATGTAACTGTCACATATGTAAGAGTCACATGAGTACATGGAGGACATCTGTAGCTCAGAGAAAAGGCAGTGGAGAAAGGCAGCATTCGTTTATAAGTGTGCTCCTTGCCATTTTTTGCTTCAACAGCGTGTGCTATATGTCCATTAGATGTGAAAATGTTGAATTGTAGCCAGTCAAACATTGTTAGTAGCTTTAGGCATTGTTTACAAATGTATATGTAGATATTTAATTTTACATTGAGCAGAGATGGTTGATCAAGAAGAATAGTTGACTCTGTTTCAGCTGCATGCATTTTAACCAGTTTGAGGTGAGATGGGGCGCATTTGACAGCACCAGAAACACACATTGTTAATAAGCGTCCTTATGGCACCACACAGTTGTCATCACAGTCTATTTTTATTTTGGTAGCAGCCTTGCAGGATCAATGGTGTGGCATTTAGAAGCTCATGCTGCTGACTCACAAACAGCATTGCTTTACAGAGCCTACACAACAAGTTCACAAGCTGTTTGGTCGCACATGTTGCCTGCCATCCTGTTTCTTTGGAGAGACTGATATAATGTAACCTCTATTTTCAGTAGCTCATTGTGCTTTGTTGTGTGAATTGTTTGATTTTGGCACAACTGCCTTTTGAACTTTGGCTCAACACATTAAAACTCCTACATTTTCAAATAACTCCTTTAACTGTTAGCGATTCTGTTCTTGTATCTGAGTCCAGAAATACGAAACACTGAACAGACACAGCGGAAGCATGTTTGGGCTTTGATGAAGCGTGTATTTTCTTTGACAGAGCTTTAGTTTAAGTTTATAACATCACTGAAATAAATAGATGTTTTATGTTTTAATAGAAACAGGCATTGCAGATTTGCTGATACAAATAAAATGATGAAAAAGAACAATAATAACACCTCAGCATATCATCATGTCATTTTATCCTTATCTACACCTGTAACTGTCCTTGCGTCTTTGAACTTACTGAATCCTTTTCAATGTCCCCACTGAGGTCCATATATTGAAACCATATTGAGCATTTGTGCGTGTGTCTATATCTGTCTATGTCAATGTTCCTCGCTTGGATTCCTCACACCAGCCTGAGTGTGTGGTAGAATAGGAGCCTTTCTCTCCTAAGATGTCTGAGGACCTCAGGGGCTCAATATAATATTGTTGTTTTCTACTTATTTTCTAAGAATGTTCCATTCCCAGTTGTGTGTTTCCATCCAATGATGCTATTTGTTGTGCTAGAAGGACAGAATATGTTTGTTTTGCAGTCTAAGAGATGTATTTTGTGTCTCCAACCACTCAAAGCTATACATTGAATACTGCCTAACAGCTCTGACACAGAGTACATGTAAAGGTCCAATTGTTACATGTTCCAGGTCATAACCTTTCTATATGTTTTACTCTGTATGAATTATTTTTATATTGTTTGCAGTACATTGCAACCTAGATGAAGACTGTACAGCAAAACTGTATTGGAAACTTAATTTGTTTTCCAAGTGTTTCTGAATTACTTATTGTTGTCATCATTCTCGCATTCAAGCATGTTGCATGAGCAGCAAATTAGGGGCAAATTGTTCCACTGAGTGTTTCATAAACTAATCAGTTTAAGTCAACCTTAGGCTAAAACTATATTAGGAGCAGCATTTGTTTATAATTATGTTTCTTGAGTGGTTGCAGTTAACATATTATTGCTGATATTTGGTTATCTTTAAACTGCAAGCTGTTGTTTGCACTCTTACATTTGCAGTGCAATTAATTTTAAATACTTTTTTTTCTGTTGATCTTCTCAATAGTATCCTTCCTTTATTGAGACACACTTGTGAAGACCTTTGACTACAACAACATTTAAAGGTCCTCAGTAAAATGTAAAGCCAAAACCAAATAAGTGCAGATGGTCAAGGTTATAGGCTATGGGTTTGTTCAGTTTTATAATTACATGATGTTGTTAAAGTATTAACTCTCTTGTACAATGAAAGATACCTCAGATACCTGAAAGTGTATATTAGATATAGGTAAGGCAGATGACTTTGGAAGGTAGCTTAGAAAAGGAAAATGTTTTAGATAACACTTACATTGTGACTTTAGAGGCATTAAGTGAAACCTTCAAGCACTGAGCTGGATTGCATCCACTGTTCTCCTCTGATGGATCATTTGCAACAATCCAGAGATAAATCTGCCTTCTATTTTTGGGCTCTGACAGCCTCTACCTGTATCCAGCCGCCTGCTAGCCCCCATCCAGACAATGACTGGCCTAATGTCTGGTCGCAGTGGCTTCCTTGAAGCGCTCCTGCAAGTTAATAAATTCTGGGCCATCTGTTTCCATACAGCCTACCCCAGCACCCCCCTCCTTGGACTTCTATCTAATTAACTTTCCTCTCTCAGCCTCTTTGTGCCCACATTCAAACTGGGGAAAGAGAGGTAGGGGAAGGAGGACACGCAAAGTGAAAGAGGGGAAAGGTAAATTTGTTCACCCTGATGTTTTGAGGCAAAGTAAACAGTATAGTAACCTAGTTAGCTACTGTGTTTTTTGTGTGATTTAGCAATAATGTTATTAATAACCATGTGAGTCTAAAGGGTACTTAGCCATGCAATAAAGAGATGGGGCACAGAGTGCCACCGTTCTACCTTCGCTTTGGAGAGGAACACTAATTGCCAGCTGGGGAATCTAATGAAAACCCTCCAAACAAATAACAAAACAGACAGTGAAGAGTGTATGAAGTAGAACAAAGGCTGGAGAACAATGCACACAAGAGGATATGTGAAATAATCATAATAATAAACACCGTTGGTATTGATATTAAAAGCAGCTGATATTTTATAAAAACTGAGCCAACAACAATTGAAACTCATGAGGTGAAATAATATGAAAAGCCAACCATGACTTGGGGAAAAAAGGGTCCTTCTGACACACCTTTTAAATGGAAATTTGAAAGCTAATTTCATAATTGGATGGCTTTTTATCAGATAAACATGAGCAAAATGTTTTGCTCTTGCATTTTGTGTCCCCTTTCTTTGTATGAATGCAATTGTTGAGAACAGAAACAGCTGTAAAAAGAAAAACATCTTTCTGATATTGAAAAGACAAGTACTGCCCACACCATACAACACCTTTAGATACTTTTTGCTCTTACAATCTAACTAAACGCAATCATCAAAGCCATTAAGGTGCCAGAGTGTGCCTGTGGTGTTGCCATTAAGTCCAATATACATTGGCAGCAATATGTAACTATGGCACTGTAGTATCATCATACTATCTGAGTATGTGGCACATGCATTACATGGCCAAAATAACACAGCACTCCACACAAGGTTAGGAATTCCTATCATGGAGGAAATCCAAGCTATGTGTCTATATTAAGCTGAAATGGTGTAGAAGATGATGACACTTTTTATGGTGAGGCTGCTGACTATTCATGAAAATCATGGAGGCGGCTGTAGGAGTTTAGATTTCTGTTGCTGCAGAAAACCCTTGTAAGTCCAACAAGTAATTTTCAGGTCTCTTACCTAGGCTGTGGGTTTATGTTGTTCTTTATAAGAAGGGCCAGCTGTGTGAACCCAAGGTCCACACTATCCATATACCACTATAAAGGTAGATGATTGTCTATATGGAAATAAGGCTGCTTTTCAAAGATACAGAATTTCTACGCAGTGCTGGCAATATTTCTGACATGTTTTAGGCACTTCCCATTTGCATGAATCCAATGCATATTGCATTGCTCCAACCTGTTGGCTGCTATGGGAATTGTCATCACTGGTTGCAGGCAATAATAGTAAGTTACTGCTGGTTGTCATATGCCACCCTGCTTCTGCTATAATTCATGAGTATAGGAACATTGTCTTCTGCCCCAGGGGGAATTTTGTGTAGTTCTCAGATTTCAGCTTTTAAGGCACAATGATCACAGAGCTTCCAACAATGCCAAGTGAACCCCAACTCACAACTGAGAATTTTCCATTCCAAATGCATGTTTCAATGCAATAGGTAAGATGGGAAGGAAACACAAGGCCTCTTTTCAACAGAAAAGAACTCTACGTATGAACAAAATTTAATCATAGTGATTGGGAGGGTTTACACCTCCAAGGAATTCATCCAGAAGGGCATGTCCCTCGTTACAGCTGTTAGGAGGGAGATTTTGTTTTGCCAGCATGCCCTCCACTGCATCATCCACCTACAGCAGGTCAGGGAGGGAAGGAGACATCTCTGACATGACCTCCAGTGAAGTGAGCATGTCAGGAACCGCTGGAGATTGAAGGTGGAACCAATGCTAAAGAGGGAGAAACACATGCCTTGCAATCAGGCATGAAATGCTACCTGGCACCAATTTGACTAGGCCTGCAGGGAGCCCTCAATAGACCTAAGCCTGCAGAACAACGGGGAGGGAGGAGTGAGGAGAAGGCGAGGTACGCAGGGGTGTGGAGAGGGCTGCGGAGTGCGAGGTCATTCTACCTCAAAGGGTGTTTTATTAATGTAATTAAACACAGGCGAGCTCTCTGGCTTCGCATCATAGCTGACCTCCACAGCAGAGGGAACAAGGGAGGGAGGAAAATGAGTGAGCGATGGACAGTGGAAGTGGAGAGTGTGGGAGGAACAGGGAGAGACAGAAAGAGGGAATGTGGAGGGAAGAGAGCAGAGGGATAACAAAGACATGAGATTGGCAGGATAAGGGTAGATGAAACAAGGGAGAACAGAGCTAAGCATGGGGATAAAAAATAGATAGATGCTGCATGGTGCATGAGAGGGAGAGGAAGATGTGAATTTAGGAAGAGAATAAGTCCAAGGTACAAGGGAAGTGAACCAAGGAGAAGTCACAGCCAGGTCATTTGAGGGAGCAGAGGTCATCATCAGAGCAAGCTAACGCCTTTGAGACTGGTAAAAAAATGTGATATCAATTCAGAAATGTTCATTTTAAATAAAGTTTCCAAGGGATTTTAAAGCAATCGACTTTCAATGCAGTCAGGTCCAGACTAGTTTCTGCAAAGTGTGTGTCTCATTGCCCATGACCACCTCAAATTAGTTGGTGGGTAAAAAAAAAACAGTTTAACCAGTTTAAAGTTTGGTTCGCTCATAATCACAGCTTTCTGATCTTGTGTTAGATATGCATCAACTAAAAAAATCCCATGAAAAGAACACCTCCACAGAGCGAAAGCTAACGTAATCTATTTTTGTTTATTTGTAATTTTTGTTGTTTTTTTCCTGCTTTTTTTTTTCTTTAAAAAAAATAAGCATTCCTGTTATAAAACGGCTGTGACTCAGTCCAAAATAGTTGCCTGCAAATTGTAGACTCTGTTGTTTGATCCCAGTTTTCACCAGTGCCCATGTCGAAGTGTCCTTGGGCAAGACACCGAATCCTACATTGCTTCTGATGTGCTCATTGGTATATGAGTGGGTGTATAATAGAAAAAAAAGCCTCTGCAAAGTCTACAACCCTGTATAGACTTAGAAGTGTTGTATGAAAGTTTGTGTGAATGAGTGGGTATGACTTGTCATGTAAAGGCACAGTTAGTGGTCAGCCGGACTAGAAAAGGACTATATAAAAGCATCTTAATAGTAAAATGTTTTTATACGGTATTCCATGAACAACCACTCACATAAAGTATTCCGACATAACTGCAACACCCAGCATCTTTTACTTCCAAGTAGATTTTTTATAACACCATCTAAGACTAGTTTGAAAAAAAAAATGTAATGGTTGGCATGACAACTAGATTTAAATGTCACAAACCTGGCAATAAACTGTAGGCAGTTCTCACAGGAAAGCTTGCAAATAGACGGTCTCATGATAAGGGCACGCAACAGCATTGTTAGGCCATGGTCATTGATCCTACAAGTCTCTTCTAAGATCATTTTAGTCATTCTAAAGATGCTTTTATCTAAAGAGACTTAAATGTGATGAATTATGGGCAAAATGGGGTTCAATGTCTTGTCCAAGGATATTTTGAAATGTGAGAATCCAGGGAACCACCAAACTTTCACAATGGGGATGGTTGCTCCACCTCCTGCCACAGCTGCCCCTGAACATGCAGGATGCACTCTTTTTTTAAAAGATTTTCCCTCATTTGTGGGGGAACATTTGATTGGTTTTGATTGGGCCAACATTTTCTGTAAGTGGTTCCCACAATATAAAGACATGTATTTTATGCTTGTAAATTCTTCTTATGCATTAACAGTGTGCTTGATTGTCTGCTTTTGATGAACCGACAACCTGTCTAGTGTTTCAGCCCCCCCAGTGACCCTGAAAAGGATTGAACGGGTATAGAAAACAAATGGATAACAGTAGTTCTTTTTAAGTACAGTATTCTTTTCACTACAGACCAATTGCAATGTTGATGGGTTTTTTTCTCGCAACAGGATTGACTTCACAAACAACTTGCGGTAAAGATGCAGTCATACAGATGAGTGTGAAGCTTGTGTCAAGCACAACTGAATGTGTACACAAACTGTACTGCTGGAAAGCACTAAAACATTTTTGTGATACAGTCACAGAGGCTGCAATGATCTCTGCACCAAAATGGAACAGAAAAAAAGGATGTTGCACAGTCATATCGTTAAGGAAAGAATGGGCTCTGAGACAAAACACAGCTAAGGATTACAGCATGCTTCAGTGCAAGAGACTGTGCTACAGGTAATGAAAACATGTTTGAGTGAGAGAGTAAAAGGTTTTCCATAGGTGCTCATTTACATCTTGTCTGGGAACATCTTGATTGTGGATTTAGTAAATGAATTAAAAAAAAATTTCAACAAACCAATCAATTAAAAAAACAAACTGAACAAAAAAGCACAAAGTTTAAGAAACCATCACGAGTGTGGTAATGGTGCTGAGAATTACTTTAACTTTTAGTGTCTCCACTGCCAGAAAATATTTGCAACTGTGAGGGATTTTCACAGACTTGTGCTCTTTTGCATTTATGTGGTTGTTAGAAAGTGAAAATATTGTGGATTCATAGATACAGTAATCCCCACCCCTACGAAATGTATTCAGCTTAGCAATCATAGGGGAGTAGTAAAGGGAAGTTCTTTCATTGCTGCTGTTAAAAACAAACAAAAAGTGTTTTATTCTTAGTTTGTCACTTTCCAAAATGGCCATCCTGAGGAATTGCTTTTTCATCACCTTAAATTTTTAACAAAACATATCTCATAAGCAGCACTTTGAACAATGTTCACCTGATATCAATGAAAATTAAAGTTCTAAGAAATCTCCATGCTCTTTCTTATCCTCAGCTGGCTCTGAAAAATAAAGAAAAAATATATTCCTGCTGTTTGTTCTTCTATTCAGAATTTACATAGTGATGTAGGTTCAACCTTGCCTTTGTAATGCTTTTAAGAGCTGCAAAATATCAGACTCTCACCACATAATTATGATGCTAAAAGCGATTCAAGATAACAATATCACAATTGTCAAGTTCCGTTGTGACTGTGAACTCAAACGCTAGACTCAGCAGGCAAGAGTGATGAACTAAGACTTCCTTAAAACAAACCAAGGTGCTGCCAAAGCATGACATCCAAAAAAAATAAGAACGAAACTCAAACCAAACTAACTAAGAAATGTGCAGAGGTTAAAGCAAACACCATCCTGGCATGGGAGAGCAAATATGTTTTGGCATTGAACAGCTGGGAATACTGTATTGCAGAAGAAGCTAGTGACAAACAAAAGGCAGGTGTGAAAATTGGTAGGAATTGGTGTAGGAAGAGTAGAAAGCAAGACTAGCTGAAAAGAATCTAAAGAACAGACCAGGAATATGAGTCATAAGAATAATGAAAATATAAATGATTAAATCAAATATAGATGAATAAAAAGGAAACAGAAAACCCAACATGAACTTAACAAAGCCACATAGAAAAGACATGAAAATCAGAATGGCAAGTAACTCGAGAGCAGAGCAAGTAACACAGCCAAAACCAACAGACCATGACAACATTGTTTTGTGTACTGTGGAATTATTTATTGTCAAAATTCAGTCTTATGTAGGTGAACAGGGAGTCTTTGGTGATGTCCATGCAAATGTGTGTGAATATACTTAACTAATGTCTGTCCTCAATACCATCAATATCTTATTTTGAATTACTTTGAATGAATACTGGTTTGCAGGAACAGCACAAGGTTGCGACATAAGGATAAGAAAGATGTTATGTTGATTCACTGAAACATAGAAACATCATAAACCACAACAATATACCCTGTTAATGTATATTTATCTCTCTATTTTTATGTTGATCTATTGCAGATGAGTCCTATACACTGTACCAGCTTACAGATGGTATACACCCTTGAAATATGGAGCTCTGTCATCGGTCTGGGCTTTTGAAGTGTACTGCATTAAGGGAAGGTTCTGTGAGAATTCACCACTGCATGTGACAGCTCCGAGCACACCCCGTCAAAATCCATTTCTCATCCCTATGGCCTGCATCGGACACCTTGTCACAATAATTACATTTCTCTGCATTAATTGATGACTTATAATGCAAACAAGAGCTGTCGGGGAATGTATCAAACTGTGGCAACAATACTGGTAAAGGCAATAGGCTAACAAATACAAATGGACAAATGAGAGAAGTGTATTACATATGATTGATGAGGAGAGCCAGCACAACCACAAACACACTGAGAATTTGATAAGAGACGTGCTTTTGTCTATTTGACAAGCTTTTTTGTCTGAGTGTGTAAGTAAAGCTTATATTCAACAGAGAATTTAAGGAACTGAACACACTTTTTTTGTATATGTGTGTGTGGCATTGCATGTGTTTATTATTAGGAGATAGCGACCGCTTGGAGGGGAATTTTACAAACTAATAGAGCAGGAATGAGGAATGTGTAATGCGGGTCAGAACTGAATTACTTTCCAATAATGTTTATTTCGGTACACATAAAGACATAATCTCATTTATCTGTAAGCTCGCCTATTGTCATAAATGTTAACAAATCAAAATATCAATGCAGAAACACATAGAATATCAATGTAGAAATACAGAGGGTTTGCATTATTGATATGAAAGCCCATTTGTCCTGTGCCCTCTAAGTTCTGCACGGCTTAATGAGGTACATCACTTTTTTTTCAGGTATGAATATTTACAACTGCTATATAACAGTTATGTGCATGTCATTTGAATGTATCCTGTCCTCAGGTGTAATGAACTGAGAAAAACATGCGGTTAATGATGCAAGCACAAAGTGTGTCTATGTATACAATTAGCGATGCTACAGAGTATTGTAATTATCTGTTTTTACATCAGTTATTTTTTTGTCTTTTTCAAAATGCCTTTCTACTGAGAGGAGAAGAAAAACAGTCTAAGAACTTACAGAATGAACAATAATAATTTGTAAAACACCTTCACCTTTTGTCACTCCCACATAAATACTTTATCCATACACACCATCCTACCACCTCTACCTTCACTGTTTTATTTTTTTATTTGATGCATATGGAACAATACAAATTGGAAGTAATGCTTGATTTGCTAAACTTTTTTATTCAGTTCTATTTTTTTTTTAATTTATTTTACAATTAAAAAATTTACAATCACAAAGTCACTCTGGGCCTGTAAAAACTGTAACTGAAAAAAGAAAGATTCACAAATTGACCAATCCTGAAGTAGTGTTGACTGTCATCCATGAAAATAGACTAAATTAAATCTGAAAGTCTCTTTTAACCTTGAAACTTGGAACCTTGCAGCAGCCAAATGACTTCAACCTGTAAACATAAGTGGCTCCTGAGGAAAATTCCTCTACAAGGACGCATAATAATGCCATCGAAGAGTTTATAAAAGAGCCTAGAAAAACAAGGAACTGTGGAAAAAAAGATTACATCATAGTGGTCTTGATAAAAGATATCAGTCGATATTCTGGCTTTAAAATCCTGCACGGTTTTAACTGACACTAAAGCTTGCCTGTGCATAAGACTTTATGAGCATCTTTTATGCTTTAAGTATCACTAAAATACATTGTACACCGTAGAAGCTGTAGAGGTTTTCATGACCACTCAATAGTCTCTAAAAGATGCAACTTTTTAAACAAAAAATAATGCGAAACATTCTCCACATTAGGAGTGCTGCCATTTTACATACTTGGGGGCCATATTGCACTCTGACACTAGTTTCCACCTGCAAAACAACACGATGGAGCAAGAGAAGAAGAAACTATAGTTGTAGCTATTTGCTTGTCATTACTGTGTTTTGCATATAACCATGTTAAAGATGACAATTAGTAGTGCTATTTTCTAACCTCACACCAGGAGAGTTCCCTCTGCAATGTGAGGTTTTTTATTATTATTATTTTAGATTCATAAAGAGTAAGAGAGAGTAAGTAACAGTTAGTTTGCCACCTCTGAAAGTCTGAATTTAAACATTTATGTTTTGGTTTTGTTCTTAAAGCTAAGATATCATGACACTGGACTTAACAGGATTTTCACTCCGCTGATTATTCAGTAGACAGTGTGAAAGAAGTGAGAGGGGGCCAAGTTGTGGAGGCCAAGGTTAAAAGAACTGATGTGCTATTGTTTCAGCTGACAATGTAATTAAGCCTTGTGAAGCTTTTGTTAAGTAGCTCACTTTTCTTTTAACTCTCCATGAACAATGCAGAGTTAAAAGAAAAAAAAACATTCTACATTTTTCCTTTTTTTCCCTTTTTTCCATTATTCCTTTTTTTTTGTATACTTTTGTAGAGTTATGTAAAATCATACTTAACAACTATAGATGCTTTTCTTTACCCATATTTCAGAGTGATTTATTTTGTCAAGCAAAAGGACAAATCATACAATTAAAGTTTGTGATGAACTTACTTTTTATATATATTGTAATAAATAAATAATATCGTGAATTTCTTTGGCTATGACAATCTTGTGGTAAAAGTCTGACACTGATACAAAAACACATTGTATTAATAGAGTTCCAATTATTTTTTTAGCATTCTTACATATATAGATGGGTAATACATGACCTTAAGAAACCACCAGGTAGATCTTTAAAGTAACAGAGATCACCATAGATCAAAACTGACCAAAAACAGTTACGATTATGTCTCATCTCTTTCTGTATGTAGGAATGTGGTTTATTCTGTGGAGTAAACCCAGAACTTTACTCACTGTAACAGATAAGGACATGGACATGCATGTGCGGCCATTCTGGATTTTAAAACAAAGAACTTGTAGGAAAGAATCACAAGATACACATAAAGAAAAGCTGCGCAGTCTTGTAAGATCACCATTACAAAGCTATATCCTCATATAGTGAGTAGTTGTATGTTTCATGCATGTTGCATCCAGCAAAGACACCTTTAAGATGAAAGTTACATGTCCACAGCATAAGTTCTAAAGGTAGGGGATGCACCCTTCTGAATCAGCAACAATCAATTTGCCAACTCAAGTCTTAGAACAAAGAGTGAGTGAAAAGAACAGTCAAAACTTTTCTGAATGTAATTGTCAAGCTTTAAGTTGAAATACTGTATTCATTTGTATGTGGAAAGCTGAAAACAGATCAAACTTTTTTTTTTTACATATTTATCCTCCATTTCACTTACCATATCAACTATCAAGACCATTTTACCACCTAACAAGCCCAAGACACTCTAAAATATCAGGGACAAACCTAAATGGGAGAAGGGTGCTTTGAATAAAAAGCAAACTATGGGGCCTACAGCCATTATAACTTCTCTGAATAAATTTGTGGGTCACACGTATGACACAATCTCCGAGAGAGTGTGCAAAGAAATTGGCCCAAAGCGGTTCAACAAATTAGGGAAAGGCGAGAATAGGTCTGTAGCAGAAATGAGAGGAGTTGGAGGAATGATAGCCTTTCATGAGACTGAGCAAAGCTAGGGAAATATTCTCAAGTCCTTTTTCATGACTATCAGATAATGCAAACATTTGGAAGTCATTTCAGAGTCCAAGTGATATCGCCAGTACTCTGCACTCAGTCTATTTGGAAATTAGGCCTCATCTGTCATGTGTGTCTGGGGACAACAGTTTCTTCATAGGAGTCTGCTGAACTTGACATTTCACTTTTGACATTTCACCATTTTGACATGACTGTGAAGGAGTTTTTCAAGTATGATAAGGCTAACTGGGGTTCAGCTTAGCCGTCAGGGTCAAATTGGTAATAGTCCTTTTGGAGGTCTGTAATGTGGATGGAGGGCTGCTTGCTGCAGTATCAGGTAGTCCTGGAAAACTCCCACTTGAGGCTGGGAGAAAGGAAGATGTTAGGTTCACCAGTTGCAAAACACCTTACAAAAATCGTAAATTTGTTTCCACTGTACTAAAATGTTGTATGTGCACAATATCTTCATTTCTTCTTTGTGTCACAATAGTAACTTTTTTGGACCCACAAAGCAGACAGAAGCTGAAAGTAAAATCCAAAATATTTATTTTACAAAGAGTAGATCATTGTACATGGGGACTGTTTGTGCTGCACAAGTTTGACAAAAGTTTCACAGCAATTGCTGTCACACTGCAATTTAGAAAGTACTCTTTAGCATCATTTTTTCAATATGCAGCTAACACTTAGAAAGGGGGTATTTGAGGGCCAGACCATAATAATTTAAATCCTAAGCAAGTGGTTTGGATGGCTAAACCTAGCCAAGTGGTTATGATTCCTGAAGCTCACCAAAGAGAGTTTAAAAGAAGACTGAAATCAACTTTACATTACATACATTACTCAAACCTGAGATTTCAGGACAAAAGTCACATTTTTTTTATCTACCACCATCCCTACAATGTCAAAAATTTTATTTGTTGCTACTATAAAGGAAGAAAACACTCCTGCATGTTGAAATTTTAGCTTTTGGACTTTTCATGGGAGTGGCAGTGCTCAACTTTCAGCCTTGTATCAAAAGACTGCATGCAGTCATGGGTCTACTATCATCTCCAGTCGATTTGCAGTGATTTGAATGTTGACAACTTGGTGGACTTTATTTTTCAACTCTGCATTGCCCTTACTCTTGTAGCCCCAAAACACATTTTAAGAAATACATATTTACTGTAACCCCTACTGCATCTCACATGGAGGCTCTGACAGAAACATCTGCTGCAGGTAAAAATGTGATGGGATAGGATGGATCCCTTTGAACAGTCTGTACAGCAGCAGAGAGCTTGCACGCTCAGTCCCACTGTGTGGGGCTTACCTCTGTGGTCCAGTTAAAAATAATAAACTAATCTTGCCAGAAAGATTCTACAAAGTCATGTTGATCAGTAATTGTGGTCTAAAGCCTGTAGGATTGCCTGAAGCCATCCCTTAGAACGCAGCTCACAACTTTGATTTCCAGCCCCTCACCACACCGTTTTCTTTTATGATCACTGAACATTTTTGACAGGTTTTGATGGCATCTTTGTGGCCTCTTTAACATGACAAAAAAATCATGTATGTGACTCTGAAGGGCTCAAAGAGCAAAGAAACTTATTATCTAGTGTTACTTTGAGGCCTTGCCATCTGCATCTACAAACCATCCAGAAGGTGTACTGTGCATTCATGTTGTTAGAATATGAAGTGCATAGCCAACATTAAGCTTTATTGTGCATAGGTATATGTCATAGTTGTTACCCCTGTCATGAATCCACTCTGATTGTTTGTGCTCCATCCTCAACCTCCAATGTCATTTCAGACACAGCTACTTCCATCTGCCCCAGTTTACAACCAGTTAATCACCTAACCTTCCTCTGTTCTCTATTCACCTGCGTCCCCTTCACAAATCAACCTCTGCTGTACTTATGCTCACAGGTGTTTGTGCTACATTTTCTAGATTGTCTTTGTGCTTTTCCTCTCAAGCACTGTTTTACTAGTTTGTGCCTCCCCTGGTTTTTAGACCTGCCTAATATCCTGGTCTTGTGGTTTACTCCCTCAACCTTTTCAGCTTTGCAGGCTAGCATGCATCTTCATCTATTCAGGACAATTTCAGATAGATAGATAGATAGATAGATAGATAGATAGATAGATAGATAGATAGATAGATAGATAGATAGATAGATAGATAGATAGATAGATAGATAGATAGATAGATAGATAGATAGATAGATAGATAGATAGATAGATAGATAGATAGATAGATAGATAGATAGCTAGCTAGCTAGCTTTGTTGGTATGACGAGAGGAGGAGCTTCAGTATAGTTTTGATGATGGGTTACTTAGACAAATTGTATGAAACTCATGTCATCAACAGCCAGCATGACAGTGTGTCCTCAGTCAGCATACATACATATTAATTAACCTTTCACTGACATCTGTTGAAGCCTTGATGGTTGAAGCTCTCCAGGAATTCTTTCCTTGTTAAAACCGACATAGTTGCTGTCGGTTCTATCACAGACACTTTCTGTTTACAAACTTTCTTCCACTTCTGCTTCTCCCTCAGCGGTTGTCATGGTATGGAAAAGCTGTCTTTCTCAAGAACAACAACAGGAAGGGAGGGATAGGGGCGAGGTAAGTAGGTTCTCATTTGCCCCTCTCTCTGCCCCACAAAACACTTAACTTAAATCAACAGATATTCTAACCAAAGCCTGTCTTGTACATTTCAGTGAGATCTTAGGAAATTGTGCCAACTTGTAAAAAATAAGCATATGTCACCTTTAAGAGCTGAGTTGCTTTGTGAAGTAAAGTCCTCAGGAGGAATTGAATATACCCTGTTGCACTGTAGCTTTTTTTCCATCCTAAAATGGTAAAAGTTTGGAAACACTAATAGATTTCCTACATCTCACTGAGCAGCCATACTGAAAAATTACGGATGAAGGACTTGGTTCAAACAGGTAGTCCTTACCTTTTTGTGACTTGGTCACATGAAGAGTTTATGTTAGGAGATGAAAAAAAAACAGAAGAACAATCACTGGAGAAGGATTAAAGGACACTTGAAAGGTTTGTAATAATAATTAAAAAAAAAAGCAGATTAATCTTTCTCAGACCATGAAAAATAAAATCCATAATTCCCTGGTCTGATGAAACAAAGACCATTTCCCAATGGAATGTGTGGGAGAGATCTAGCATCTAATCACCTCAGCATCCCTTCATTAATACAGTCCCTTCCGTCAAACATGGTGATGGAAGCAAAATGCTTTGGGCATGGTTTTCTGTAACACGGAAATTAGTCAGGATAGAGAAAACAATGGATGCAACAAAAAAAAAAGAAAGCAAAAAATATTGAGCATGTCTGAGTGAAATTATTTTCCAGAATGATAAGATTTCAGACAGGGTTCAAAAGTTACACTTAAAAAAGAAAAAGAAAAAAAATGATAAAACAAAAGCAGAATGTGGACCAGAGCCCAGAGCATCTCGGAAGAGACCTGAATATGACTGTGCACTAATGGTACCTTCTAACCTTGATGAAGAGAATAAGGGGATAGTTTTGGCAAGCTTGTAGAATCATTTATAAGAATACTTTAAGCTGCCAATGCTGCCAATGATGCTTTAATCAAGTACAACAGGAAACGTCTGAATTCTTATACAGATGGTATATTTTAGTATTTCGTGTAATTTGTATAATACCCCAAAAACTTTTTTTTCTTTGCCACTGAAGTGAGTTATGTGGAAATCAATGACAAGGAAATTCACTGAATCCATTTTAAGACAAGTCTGAAACGTAATAAATGTGAAAATCTTAAGGGATTGACATTTTGAATTGACTATTAATTGTGTGACCATTTAAATATTCTATTAGTCTTTTCTACCTTTGCCAACCCATTTAATTTTCAAAATCATTCCCAACAGTGATAAAGTTGTTTCATTTTACATTAATTTGATGGTTATCTGAGACACCAAGTTGTTGGATGGTTTAAATTGCTTGCTTACCAGTTGATGTGGAATGTTGTTTGCCACTGAATCAACAGGTTTACTCAGTGTGCACAGGATCAAAACCAAACAAGATGAAGCAGCCTTTAGTTTCTATGTTTCCCGCCTGTGGAACAAACTTCCACAATATCTGAGGTTGGCTGACACTGTCAGCTCATTTAAATCTGGGCTTAAAACATTACTATTTAATGCAGCTTACCAGTGAACTAGATATTGTAGGATAATCTGTAGCTATTGTTTTTATATTTGTCTGTTGTTGCTTTTGCTTTTTGTTTACTTTTTAAATGCATTTTCTGCACTGTTTTTCTTGCTTTTAGCTTTTGTTTTTAATGCTCTATTGTTCCTTTAATGTATTTCTCTTGTAAAGCACATTGAATTGCCTTGTCTATGAATGGTGCTATATAAAGAAAATTCCCTTGCCTTGCCTTACCTTCCCTTGGACAGGTGAAGGTTATTCACTAACAATGGGAGGTACCATTTTCGCTTTCAACCAGTCCTTCATTTGAAACAATCACATACTTAGGGAGTTTCTTCATACCCATAAATACAACCCATAATGACATCCTGTACAGTGAAGCACAACTTGGTTATTGTTTTAAAATAACCAATAAACCAACTAAGGAAACTTGGTCACTTCCTGGCTGGATCTTGCCAATAATCTAACTTAAATTGTTTTTACATTATGACTGTTACCATTATGGATCACAATTTTATAATTCACATACATCTCATGACTGCTAGAGGTCACATATTCTGCAAACATAACTATGGGCTGCTATGGCCTGCATGAACAAACACTCAGTGGGAACTTATTTTAGTACAGTTGCTGGACTTTACTCTACTATAAATCATGCCTGTAGTTAGAAGAAACTGGCTCCTACCTTCCTTTTCTATAAACGATGATCATCCCACTGTCAGTTTTAAAGCTATACAATTTATATTAACAATCAGCAAAGTCTTTAATGCCAACTTTTTAAACCCTTTATAATCATCTCTCACTGAATTCACCTGGTGCATTATTTTCAATACAATCCTAAATGTGCATCATGTTACAAGAGATGTGATGATCTAAAATCATTTGGTTCTGACTCTGTTTCAAAATCCTTAGATTACAGGTCATCAGGTTACCAACATGAAATTTTGAGCAGCACAATTGGAAATACAAGTGGAAGCCTGTAAGAATCAATATTTACATCAAGAAAATCAATTCAAACAGAACCCAAGATGTTAGATGAGCATACACAAATAATTTAGTTGTTGTTGGCTATTACAACAATACAGCAGGTTCACTAGAGGACAGAAAGGAGCAGACTTATTTCTTTTGGAAAAAGCTACTGCATGTTACCCTCTCAAGTTAGTAAGAAAATAGAAATATACTTTATGTTTACAGCTGCATCTGTACACAGCAGTCATTTAGCTTCTCTACTGATACAATGAATATAAGTTAAAAATGCTTCAGGAAAATGACACATTTGCATGGGGATGCATACATTTTCACCTGAGACTGGGTCAAAACTCCATATTTAACTGGTTGGGCAAGTTGGTAAACACCAGGAAGGAGGAAGGGAACAAGGAGACAAGTTAGGAGTTATAACAGCATTTGCTAGAATCTTACTCCCTTTCCAGCCTCTCTTGAAACAAAATGTCTCTTTTCTCGTTTCTGGAGTCTTCATCCGACGAAGACAGATGGATTTGCTTTTCCCTGAATACAGTCATTCAAATCCACTCTCACGAATGCCTATAGATACCACATGTATACCCTTACTCATACGTAAAAAAAAAATAAATTATATATATATATATCTAAACCAAAGGCACAAATGATGTACAGATTGCAGACATAGTGACTTTGACATAGTAATAGACTCCAGCAGGCACACACTCATTGCTTCAGAGATGGACAGCTGCGCAAATATGCCCAGCCCTCATTCTTGGGATCTGAGTGGAGCTCCAACCACAACAGCAAATATTTTCCCTGCTGTCATCTTCTCTATTTTCTCTCCCTTATTCATCGGAAGTGTGCCCAGGCAGTGGCAGGAAAGGTTCAGCAGCTTCGTGGCACAGCCGGAGAGCATGTGTCGCATCCGTCTTTTTTCCATCTTCTCCTTCCAAGAGCCACATGCTGAACGAGGGAGGAAGTGATGTCAAGGTGGGACCTTACCTGTCCCTTGGGGAAGATGAAATGTAAATTTTGCGAGGTGGGCTCATTTTCAGCAGTCTGGAGCATTCTGATAGGACATGACTGGAGGCTTATTTGATTAGCTTAATTCCATCCTCACGTGGACCACCACAGAAATGTTCCTGGGACATTTGTTTGAGAATTAGGCCCAGAGTTAATGAACAATTTGTTCCGTTGAGCAACGAACCACATGAGCAATCGTGTACTCGGTGAAAAGGTTTTCACGGTTGTGATGCCTGCCCAAGAAATTAGAAGAACCTACGACTGTAAAAAGTACAACCTTATTATTTTTTCTGTCCTCGGATGATAAAAAAACAGCCTTGTTAATTTCTCTATGGTTGGTTGATGCCTTAATTTGATGACTTGCAGAGGTTTTGTATTATCCTAGGGGCCTACTATTAATGTTGTTCCTCATGATTGCGTCACATGTTGTCCACTACTGTGCATGCAGCTGAATTTCACTCTGAAAAATATATTTTATCTGACTGTATATGCTGCATACAAAAAGATTCGCTCGAGGGTTGACATCTAAAAAGTTTCTCAGCATGAGCGTAGACATCACTCGAGTGAGGTCACCACATTTTCAGCTTACATGGTGCATCATTTACATTCACTCTATATGTTTCAATGATAATATCTCCATGAGATAAATGGCATCAGTCTAACGATTATATACATATACAATAACATTCAGTATTCAGTAAGAGACCAGCAAATATTGGAAGTAAACAGCTGACCATCTGTGTTAAAGCTGAAGAGAGGGTGGCTTCTACAATAGGATTATGAACCTAAACACACCTCAAGAACGAGAACTTCCTCAAGAAGTGCAGGATTCATGCTTTCCTGTGGCCTGAACAGTTCCCTGACCTAAACATCACCAAACATCTGAGTATAGAACTAAGTGTGTAAAAGATAGCTCAAGAGTCTCACAGAACTTGACTTTGGCAGTAAATGAGTACAGACAGACTATAAACTGCTAAAATTCAATAAAAGAAGTCACACTTCCATATGCTTATTTTATATTTCCCAACTCTTAAAGATGCAAATAAAATAAATCTTGTTTAAATCTGTTCTGATGATGATGCCAACTCTGTTCAAATCCAACAAGTTAGCAAATAAGGGGTTTATCTAAATTCCTCGTTTATGAATGACGGTTTGAAGGTATGCCAGCATTACACTAATACTTTGGAAATGGCTGAAAACATAATACATTGGACTGTGGTCAAAAGCTTGTAGAAAGTTATTAATGTGTATAATCATAATTCACAGCTAAGATTTAACAGTTGTTCTGTCATAGAACAAGCATACACTGAGAGAACCATTCAGTCAAATAGTAATACTTTTCTCCTGTAATTTGATAGGAAATTATGTTCACAAACAACTGTTTGTATCACATTGTAGCCATATTTCAGTGTTATAATGCTTCTGTTTTGTTGCTCCACAAAAAAGACGGTGTGAGTAGGGAGAAGGAAAGGAAATCCAATAATGTATTAATTATTATATTACATATATCTTACAAATCATTTAAGTGGGAGGTTACATTAATAGTGATGGTCTGCAGCTCGCTGCTCATATGATAAATGAAACATGATCCAGACAGACAGGATGAATATTACATTCACATGCATGAATGTGAATGCTTATGAGATGCCAAAACAGTGGTTTACAATAACTAATACAACCCAATTCCCTTAAAGGTTGGGAGGTTGTGGAAAATGTAGAAAAAACATAGCCAATGTTTTATTTACAATAGAAAACATAAAACTTATTGAATGTTAAAAATGAAACATTTCACTATATATAGGTATATATTGACTTTTTTTCATTTCTACATACATTTATCTTTTTGTTTTCTTATTATTTTACAGATTTCTTATTTGTAGCAGTCCTAATATTGAGTTAAAGCTCAATATTCAAAGAAGCCATATGTGAGCATGATCTTGAAATGCCGCCATCTTCTCTGGGCCTAAACTAATCTAAAATGAGCCGAGGTAAAGTGGAAAAGTCTTCTGTGGTCAGACAAATCTAAGTTTGAATTTTTTTCCCGGAAATCATGGACACCAAAGCCCCCCGTGGACTAAAGAGGAGAGCGACCTTTCAACTTGTTATCAGCGCTCAGTTCAAAAACCTGAATTTCTGATACTATAAGGAGGCATTAATGCCAATGGAATTGGCAACCCGCACATCTGGAAAGGCACCATTAGTCCTGAAATATATATACAGTTTTTAGAACAACATATGCTCCTCTTCATTGCTTTAAACATTACAAACTACTTGGTTCGGGTTAGGTATAAACAGTTAGATGGTTAAATATTAAAATGGTTAAAGTTAGTTCCTAAAATAAGATGATAAATGTTAGGAATACATTTAACAGATTAAAAAAGACCCTGTAATAATGTGTAGCATCAAAATACTCTTTCCCTGGAATCTGATCTTAAGGACAGACTTAAGCGTTTGTTTGTATTCTGACTTCACCAATCTATCTGCATGGGTTTCTTTGGTAACAATGTAGGTGTCAGTAATTACATATCCACGCTTGTGACTGGCTTTCCAGCTGTTGGCTCCATTCATCTTTGCCTGCAGAATCCTGCCAACAAAATGGTTGCAGACAATTTGTTTCTGCATCTATACACTGTTTTCCTTCATTACCCTTGGCTTATAGTGGGGTTGACTCTGTACAGCACTGTCATTGCTTTAAATTCATATTATCATTGTATGTCACAATATGACCAATAGTTTTGAAGAAATCTATTCTCAACTTCATTATAAACCAGCTCCAAGTTCTGTGGCTGAGTATAAAATTTCAGCCTTTTTTAAGAATGTACTCAATTAAAAATTAGCACATGTCAGTTGCCAACCAGTTGCTGCTTGATCATACATGCATTCGGTCCTTCCATACCACCAGGCTACTAGCACAAACTAGGAAAAAAAGAAAGAAGAAAAAAGTGTCTATCTGTATATCACCTGTCTTTTTCTATATCAACTCTACATCCTATCCTCTGTTCCTCTTATTCTTATTTGTCTTTCTCTGTCTCCCTTACTCTTCCTCTCTCTGCCCTTCCTCCTCCGGCCTGCCACGCTCTCATTTGTCACATTTACAATGGAAACATCCGAATTTACAGATGCTATCAATTAATCACCTCCGCTCTAATTACAATCCAATTAACCTCTGTTTCCACGCACCACGCTGCAGGACGGCCAACACCCGCCCTACTCAATCACTCTGCTCAGAGACAGACAGACAGGGACACAGAGAGGGAGGGAGAGTGGAAAAAAAGTGAGATTTAATGGAAGATGAACAGAGTGGTGTGGAAAAGGAGGATAGACAGATGGACTAAGAGCAGTCCTGCCAGCCCATATACCGTTATTCAGGAGCTGTTTCGATCACAACCATTATTTAGATTTAAAACAGTGCATCAGCTTGCAATATTCAACAATACTGTTTTGTACTTTAAACTAAGTGGCAACTGTTTAGGGAAACTGACATTAGGTCCATCACAGAATGAGCCTATAGCTGCATGCATACATGCAGCACATAAACTAATCACTGGAAAGTAGACAGAAAACTGTAAAGCAAAGGAGTTCAGAGAGAGGGCGGGCAGTTATGAAAAAATAAATTAGAAAGACGGGGAAAAGAGAAAAAAAGAGGCTTAACTCAAGAGCTGATGTCTCAGTGGAGGATCACAGGTGTGACTTGTGCAGAGACAAAGAAGGAAGAGTGAGCTCAAGGGGGGGAGAGTTAGAGAGACAAAAGAGGAGGGAGGGAGAAAAAGAGGGACGGAGCATTCTTGCTGCTTTTGTCAGGAGGATTGAAGAAAGAGGAAGGATGTGTCCATTACAGACACGAGTGTTCTCCTGGTGCACTGGGAAGCTGGATAGTCACCATAAACCACCTGTGCACAAGTGTGTGTATGTGCATGTGGATGGGACGTCTACACACTCATATCTCAAACATACATGTACAATATGCTATTGTATCCATTCAGTCACGCATTGACATGTTATAGCATGTGCTTACATGAATTCGGAAAGAAAAACGGCAGACACGCTTAAAATAGACGCATGCTACATGTCACATATTATGATACACTTATATACTGTACATGCCTTATGTAGGCATGCTCACATTGAACTGAAAATGAACACACACAGACACACACATCCTCTTATTCAGCTCCAGCACAGATGGATATACACCATGACTATTAGCAGCTCTGGATTTACAGTGGCCCGTCAGCCTTCAGCTTTTAATGCCACGTGGGGCCTGTTTTACAGCGCTGCCCCAGGGCCCCAATCGGCTTTCAATTAGCAGGTGAGCTGCAGCCCTGTTCCCAATCAATAGCCCAGTACAGGAAAGCTGCAAGCACCCTGGGGTCCCAGCTTGAAGGGAGGAAAGAGGAGGAGGAGGAAGGGGAGGAGAGTTTGGAAGGGAAGGGAGTTGGCAAGAAAGGATGAGGTGGAATCATGCCATGCTACTGGGCCAGAGGGCTGTTTGAAGGGGTTGGACCTGTCACTTCCTCTCTTTCTGCACACATACTAAACACATTGGAAGAAAAATGCATCAATGCAAAATTTGTACGAACATTCAATATTCAAATCTAGCTTTTCTTTTCTTTATTTTCTTACACATAAACAAATCTTTACTGTTAAAGTCGACTAACAAATCAATGAGTTTTAATGTGCTGCTGAAAACCACGAGAGAGGAAGCTTCCTTCTAGCTAAAATTTAAAAAACATAAAAGTTGCAATTCTGTATGTCTTGAGGGAAATATGAATGAAGAAATCTTACTGACTACAAGCTAAAATCTTAATTTCCACTTACAACTCAAATAGTTGACTAGTTTTGTTGGCAATGATTTCTATACAGACATACCGTACTTTGCAAAACTCTTTAGCCATTCCTCAATTCTTTAAATATTGTCAGGAAATAAGGAGATAGCTGCAGCGATCTTACTGAAAACATGTGCAGATCATTGCTTGTTCTCTCTGTGCATCCACAGGTACTCTTTAAAGACTCCGGCTTCCTCCCACCATACAAAAACTTGCATGTTAGGGCAGTCTGTGATTCTTAATTGACCCTAGGGAGTGTGTATGGGCATGTATGGTTATTTGTCTGGTTTGTCTCTGTGTTGGTCCTGTGATGGACTGGTGACCTGGCCCTTCCCCAAGCCTGAAGAGGGCAGCCTGAACCATCCTAGACAAGTTGTCTTGCAGTTTCTTTACGTAGTTCTCAGGAATAGTTCTTCAGGCGTCTTGAATGGATGTTGGCTGCCTTATACCATTATCTGTCAAGATGATCCAACTCTGCTTAAAAAATAATATGGTCCGGGCTCTCTGTAAGTTTCATCACTGCGTAAGACCTGTTACTGACCTGCCACTGATTTTCAGACCAGTTCTTACTAAAGAATGGCTTCTTGACAGCCACTCCTCCATGGACACCATTTGTAATGATGCTTCAGAGAACAGTGGAGGGATCAACTGAAGGGTCAGATGCATCTTTCAGGCCCTGTGTCAGCTGAATTTTCCCCCAATCTTAAGTACATCACTTTCAGATACTGTTCATCCGCTTTTTCTTTTGTCCGCTATTCATAAAATATCATAAGGACACTGTACACAATGCTGAAATATATGGCAAGTTTCCAGCTAATAGCTCTTTGGGAATCACCTCATTGGGGTGAAATATTATTTTATGACTGTCAAAGTGTTGTCACTGGTCTTTTTGGAAGATGCAACTAAAGAAATGGTGTGTCTTAGTAACAAAGAGTCTAAAGATACTATTTAAAATGGGTTCTTTGCTTAGTTCTTTATGTGTAGATAAAGCACTGGTTTATCTGTTGAGTTAGGAGATTTTCAATTATTCATATGACAGTGTGAACTGGCTTAACAAATACAAAAACATATTCCTCTGAAAACGGGCAGCTACGAGAAAAGAAAGACTGAAATTGAGAGGAAACCCCACAGACCACTTTAAAAGATCACAAGAAAGTCTTTTCCACAGTAATGTTTTTCCCAGGTAAAAAATCATTTAAACAAGTGACAGAGTGTGTAAAGAAGACAATAAATCAGCTTATTTCAAGGAGAAGTCAGTTTATTCATGAATACTCTTGAAATTGACTTTGTGGCAGAAGGCACACAGGAATTTGTGCAACTCACTGCTTTACTTTATGTGGTGACTGATATCAACACAGGTAATAAGCTAAGATAATAAAAGATGGAAAATTTGACAAAATATTGTGAGATTTGACATATCTACATCTTTCAAGAAATATCAATAAAACCAACAGGAGTCAAACTAAGCTGATAAACTGCCTGACAGGAGAACAGCAAATTCTGCACTTTGTGGTGGGGACATTTTAATGCTCCTGCATTGGAAGTTAAATTATTTATGACTATAGGACTGAATACAAATGAAGCGACTTGGGTACTTTTTTTACAGTGCACACACTCCCGTTCATATGTGCACATAGACAAATATGCATGTCCATGCCTGCACAGCTGTCAGATCCACATTCTCATCAAGGCTCAGCTCAGTCCAACTCCACAGAGAGGAAGCGCCAAACGAAACAAAATTAAGTGTTTCAATTCTCGTCCACCTCTCTGAGACACTATCGCATGGCAAAATAGCCAAGTCATTTTAATTAGACTCACAGAGCACCACATGCTTCGGTCCCTACCCCCAACACATGAAAAAGAAGAATCCCGTTCCCTGTAGTGACAGCAGAGGGGGAGTGGGGGGGGGGGGGGGGGGGGGGGGGGCTCTGCCAAAGCAGGCAGCTTGGCACAGAACTGGCTTTCAGTGGATAACGATACAGAGCGCCATTTTTACATCATGCTGCACTGATTGTTAGAGGAGCAACCCCCATCAAGCAAATTTCAGACTGCATATATCTATTTATTTCCCTCTCCTGTGTGTTTTGTAACTATGTGGTAACAAAGGAAGCGTGTAGCAGGGAGAAGAGGTTAGAGAAGAAAGGAAGGCATGGAGGAAGACGAAGAAGAGAACGAGGAGGGGAGCCAGAGGGTTACTGAAATGACATGGGTGTCTTTGAAGGCACCACAGCGAAAGCTGGTTGGAGGGGCTGG
This sequence comes from Leuresthes tenuis, assembly GCF_036924035.1. Classification (NCBI taxonomy): domain Eukaryota; kingdom Metazoa; phylum Chordata; class Actinopteri; order Atheriniformes; family Atherinopsidae; genus Leuresthes; species Leuresthes tenuis. The sequence continues at coordinate 12,502,521 of NW_027325356.1, forward strand.
GTAGATACGGGAGAGGTGGGAGAGATAACTGTGTCCCATCCAACACCCGGCGCCTCCGCTTTTCTCCATGTGCCAATTTTATCCAAGGGGGGCATTGAGGGTCTTTGAAGGCATTCCAGCAGGAGCTGTATGAATGTGTATGCTTGTGTGGATGTGTTTTTTTCACATACATGTACACAACTTCATGTGCACAGATACAAAGTGGAACATTAATGTGTGGCATTGAGAGACAAAGTAAATAAGGCAATGTGAATGAGTTCAGGTATATGTACCAAATGTGTACACTGCACATTTCTATTCATGTGTGTTTGAATGCGTGCCTCCATGTGTGATGAGAGACCAGCCTGCTACAGTACAGCTCACTCTGAGTGGTGGAGAGGCAGAGCTGGAGCTGCTGGAAGGCGGAGAGACAGGCAGCTCTTCCCTCCACACATCTCTGTTCAAAGGCGCCATCAAAGTCTGGCAGAAATGTCAGTGCTGCAGGCAGGGGACCGGCCTCTGAATGTCAGTCCTTCTCAGGTCAACACCGAGAGCCAGCCCGCCTTGCACAGACAGAGAAGGGGGGAGAAGAGGGGTGGAGGGGATGATGAAGATAAAAAGTGGAAAACACAAGGACAGTGATTAGGAGAGCATGATAAAATTATGAGGAATAAGACAGTGACATGATGTTATAGAAGGAGGAAGGGAATGAGGAACGAGTTGGAGACAGTGGAGTGAAAATATCAACCGTGAGGACATGAGAAAAAAATGTTGGGTTTGGTTTGGTTTTTGGCAGGACTGAGTTTCTTTCATTCTATCTCTGTGTGTTTCTACGGGTGCGGCAGGATGTCAAGCGACTACAGGACAGAGATCTAAGGGCGACTTTGAGCGTGAGAAGTGATAAAGGCACAGAAAAGAAAAGCAAGTCACACAATGGAAAATCGTTTGCTTTTGCATGCATTAAAAGTGCAGGGAAATCACACGGTAACACAGATAGAATGGCACACACACAATAGAGAGAGCGGGAGGGGGCAAGCTTATATAGAAGACATGCACAGTCACAGACACACACACTAGTGATCGTCCCAGTGCAGGCCATGAGGAGCCTGTCAGATTATAGGAGGGTAATTGAATGGTAACGGAGCAGACAACACATCTAGCACAGCCGGACTCCAGAGGCGGCCGCCACCATACCAGAGCTCAGGGGAAATTCAGGGCCCACTCTATGGTGAATTGGAGATGGGGCATTGCTTGTGTGTGTGAGAGAGAGAAAGAAACAGAAAGAGAGAGATGATGGTTGGTAGGGACAAAGGGGAGTTCTCGCTGTAGCACTGAATACGGTCACTAAGAATTTGAACATGGCTTTTTTGAGAAATGCTTGATATAAGTGGAAAAAGAATGAAAACATTTTGAGAAAATGATACAAATGAAAAAAGAAAATGAAGGAGCCAAAAAACAAACACAAAGACCCCTGTAAGATGCAAAAAAGAAAACTATGGAGTGATCAACAGAAAATAGCAGAGAAAGTTGTACATGGGAAAATATAAGACTTCCAATGCAGAGGCAAGAAAACATCTCCAGGGCAAAGGAACCGGAGGAAAGAAGACTGTAAGAGTGACAAAAAGAAAGAAAAACAGTACAAGAAACAAAGACAAAAGAGAAATGGCTATATAATGAACATGAGTGGCCATCTGCCGACGATAAAGAAAAATTGACAATAATTGTGTGTGTTACAAAGGCTTCAAAGAGAAGCATGTGCCACCCAACATAAAGAGAGGAAGACAAGTGATAAATGAATGTAGATTTTTTTTCCCCCAGTGGCACTTTAATGGCAATAAACACTGAGTGTCATTTTATTCCCAAATGAATATCAAAAGACAAGCAGACATGACATGCACACAACACACATTATAGTACTGACTGAATGATTTGAAAAAGTGTGTGAGCAGAAGTCCGCTGCCTCCCCATGGACAGGAGCTCAGACGCTGGAAACTAACATGCAACTTCACTCTGGGGAGAAAGACAGAATAAGGTTGTGGAGAATAAGAATAGAAAAAGAGAGAGGGAAAGAAAGACACTATAAGGGATGAGGGAAATAAAATGAAGAGAGGATGAAAGTGTGAAAAGAGGAGAGAGACAGGAGGGGAGAAAACAAGGTCTGCTGGGTGTAAAGTTTCCCCTGGATATGATATGTGGATACAGGCATGTCATCAAGCCTGTGAAGTGGAAATAATAAAGAATTAGGATTGTCTCTGAAGACAAGGGGAATTAATCCAAACTGAATTACAAAGGGGGGAGTGGAGGAGGGAAAAAAATCAACATCAGCTATTTCCTTTTCCTCCGCTTCAAGGCTGATAGGGGGCGGTTTGTGCCAGTACTGTGAATCCCATAAAAATTAAATTAATAACAAAGGAAAGAATCTCTCACACACACAGATAGAAGCATAGCTAAATACAAGCTGAAAATGTTGTTGCACGGGGGGTGGAGGGAGATAGTTTTGCAGAGAGCAAGGGTGCAGATGGAAAAAAGAAAGATTTGAGGGAACTGAGGGTGGGCACTGTTGCTGCCAGATTGCACTGCTCTTTTGTTCCCCCTCGCCTCTCTGGAAAGGGCTGCCGGTGTTAAAGAGGAGATGGCGCGGAGGCCATTGTAATAAATGCCACTTGTAAATTGCGGAGTGGAATTATACAGCGTGCAGATGGATCCATACGCCTGAGCAAAACGTGGCCAAAAAAACTGGGAGCGATAATTAAGACTTAGGGGGTGAATGACAGAGCCATTTGTGACGACGGAATATGGCGTCTCCCTGCTCTCTGGGAAACAGAAGGGCTCGAAGAGGCTCGGTGTCACAAAACATTACCCACACAGCTGTTGGCTTTATGAGCAAGCAATGGTGTACTCCTTTCCTCCCTCCCTCTCATCCACACCGTGTCTCTTTCTACCACCACCACGCACCTCTCTCCCCTTTATCGCCACACAGGGGTGCTATTCTTTGCCATTTTGTGCCACTTTAAGATGCCCCCACTCCCTCCAAAAAAGGACACCACCACCATCAGCTATTCCATCCATCTACAGCCCCTTCTTCGCCTCACACCACCATTGCTATCTCTGAGGGACAAGACAAGGACTTGCACTCCATCATTCATATCCTGGCAAAAAAGAGGAGGAGGAGGAGGAGGAGGATGAGGAGGAGGAAGAGGAGGAGGAGGAGGAGGAGGCACTCCGCATGCACACAAATATAGAGTAACATCCAGGCTGAAAATTCAATAAAAAGCACCGACTCTGACAGTGCTTGGTAATGTTTTGAATGGGAGTTTGGGCTTACTGGGGCTTTGGGCTGACTGTAAAGTAGCAAAATCGAATTCTGTTGTTTTTGCTTTCTTTGCTTTCAAAAACATGTTTGTATGCCATCCTTGCAATTACGGTGATCACACGAATCCCTCATGCGTCACTGCTTGTGAGGTTCAAGAGTTGTATCCGGGCTTTGTTCCCGGTGGGGTTTATTTCACTTCAGTCATCATTAGACATTTGCCTCCGTTGCATGACTGGGAGTTCACCACACCTGCTCAACAAGTGCAGCCACACTCTCATGTAGCCAAAAAAACAGATTTTGCTTTTTGTAAATTAGTACTGCGCCTCTACAAGGCACCTCTGCAAATGTATCCTTCATGGCAAATACAATCTTCACAATTGTGAAGTGTCTACCATACTCAGCCCTCCAAGTTCTAATTCCCCCCGCTTAAGTTAATCTATCTCTTTACCCGGGTGGCAACCCTGTCTTCTGGTCTGGTCTGGCTCTTCGTCCCAGACCCGGGGGGCCTCCATGGTTTGCAAAGTAGCCTGCGAGTCTTAATTCAGACGAGACCCCTTCGCGCCCCGTTAAACCACTGACCTTCTCTGTCACTGCTGTCGCCCGCTGCCGATGACGACGGGGGCCTGAGCTGCAAGCCAAGAGACCCTGTGCTCAATAAAACTGTGGGTGATTAAACAACTCCCAGTAATTGCTCCTTTTATGCAGAAATCAAACGGTCACACTTATTACAGAGGTAAGAGAAAGGGGGGCCGGGGGCCTCTGCTTCCGCTGAGGGCCAGACACCCTCAGTGACCCTGCGCCCTCGCGTCACTATTCCTTTATCTGACCAAACAACCACGGTGTAATGTGCGCCTGTGTTTACCTGCATGCGTGTGTGTGCTAAAGCCTCGTGTGTGTGTGTGTGTGTTAGTGTCTATGTTCAGTACGCAAAGGAAGCCGTCACAACAAACACAAAGAAGAATAACACCAGAGCTCCCCTCAGTGGTCAAACGTTGAACTACGTATGAAAAAACACTGTTTGGACCGTGACTTGTGCCACTAGCCAGCTGGCTTTGGTTATAGGGGACAAAGCCAAACCAAGGGACCATGTCCAACATGAGGGCCGGGTTTCAGAGATCATAGTAATTCGTGAACCATACACATCATCTGCTAGTCACACTTACAAATACAGATATTAGTACAAAGGCCCAGCCACATGCCCTCAAATGGTTCGGTTCACAAAAGGGAGGCGCCCAATTACCGTGGCCACAAGAACAGTACACACATAAAGTGCCTTTCAAGGGTCCACGAGTGCTTCGGCCTCCCTGCGATTAAGCCAGCTCTACACAAGTCGTACGCGTACCAAAACCTATGACAAAACAGCCGTCAGACCGAACTGTCACAGAGATTTGAAAGAGGAGAGCTTTCTGTGGTCAGAGAGAGCCAGAGAAACCATGGTAGGGAAGACGGTTTGAGCAGCTGACTGGTCAACAGCTGTTAGTGGTGTCGCCCTTCTGAGGTGAGCTGGAAGCTGAAATATTTCAAACTAACTGAATTGGGTGTAAAAAAAAATGAATGAGTGATGCAATAGAACGAAAACATTTAGGTTTCATGTTGGCCTCTAATTTGCGCAGCGTATGTCTGGCTTCTCTTGCACCACTTCCTCCTGAGCTAAATTAAGTACATTTAAGAGGGAAATTAGTTCAGTTCTTTAGCTAAACACTGAGCTTAAGAAGTAAAACTTGAGTATGTGTTGTCAATAGGAAGTTATTTATATTCTATTGCATTAGTACTGTTTAGTCTGCCCATAGACCATAAATGAAAAGCTTGTAGCTTGTACTTAAATCTATGACAAAGCAGCTCTTCTCTTTTTATAAGAATATTGTGTTCTGGGCATGGCCCCTATAAAAAATTAAAATAAAAAAACTAATTGGCTATTCCTCATCATAATGAACTGTTTTGATTTCTTCAAAGAAGCCTACATGGGAAACACAAGCTTATCTTTTGTTATTTTATCACTTCTTTTAAATGTCCCAATCTGTCAATTAACAAAATAAATAAGAAAAAACTTACAAACTTATATTTTTGAATAATTTGTTAAATAAGCCACAAAACACACTAATCACAGTTCAGTTTTCTCAAGCACAAACATATAATAATGGCTATATGAATAGTGATGTTGATTGAAGATAATTGATTTATGTTTTTTTATAAATCAAAAGAAAGCATAATTACTCAAAACACAGTAATATACAGAGGAGCTGTGAATGAGAAAAGTCTGATTTGATCTTTAAACTAGGCTTAAAGTGCATTGAGGTCTCAGGTGGTCCATTCTAAAGGTGATGGAGTAATAGTGCCCCCTTCTGCTGAAAATGCAAGCACTAAAGCTCAGCAGCAATAGACTTGATTGTGGTTCATGGTCAAACCATTTCAGTCAGAGATGTCAAAGAAAAGAAGACTGTTTGTAAAACTGTGCAAAATCAGGCTTTATTCTTTTTCTCCTGCATTGCCACCAGGCATCGGCATCGTAATCACCATCATTGTCATCAACATCATCTCTGAAAATATCACCCACTGTAGACAGACTGCAACTGAACAGCTTCTCAGAGACTCGCAGCTCAAACCTTTTGGCAGAATCAGGCATCAGTTTCCTGCAGTGTCCAGCAGCGCACTGGGTCAGCATCGCATGTGCATCTCTTCCTCTGCAATACATTTCATCAGGGTCCCAAATGTACTTATTTACAAAGTGACTTCTTTTCAGAGTCTCACTGTCCATTTGATAGTCAAAGTTTCAGTTCCAGAAGACTTTCAAAGCCGATTTTAGTACAGACACAGTGAAGATGTTGGATACTATAGTCTTTCCCAGCTCCATAAATAAGGGACTTTTTATCTCATTTCTTCCACTGCCCACAGACTGCAGGTCCAAGGACTGTCAGTTTCTCCAGTTTAGGCAAACACTGAAGAAGTGCGATGTCTAGTATAATGTCAAGAAAATACAAAGCCACATGTACATACATACATACAGTACATGACTAACTGATAAACTTCATTAGCTATACAAGGTTGTCAGTCTCAAAGATGAAATCAGAGAGTTGCACATAAATGCACCTCAGTAATATACAGAGTCCGTTGCGTTAGTGGAGACAGGGATGTGAGCTCACCTAGACTGAATACTGCCTGTAGATAGTTTGTGAAAATTGTTCAAAATTTCCTGAACATGGGGATATTGTTTGTGAATCCACTGGTCTGTGCAGTTCATACACAAAAAAATTCATTTAAAAACAAGTTTGACGGAGGATCTTTAAGTTGTGATAACTACTTTAAAAATGATGTGACAAAACAGATTATGGTTGTAACATCATCGCAGATCCAGTCTCTTTATGTTTTTCCTTTTTTTCTTTTTGATGAGCAAGAGGAGAGTTATATGTAACATTATATCTGTATATATGTATACTGCTGTTTGTGAAGCTGGCAACTATTGACAAGTTTCAGCTTAACATATCCATCATAATGTCCAAAGTGCAAAGCCAAAACTTAGACAGAGCGGGAGTTGATGAAGACAGCAAACAATGACATCTTTTTTTTTAATCATAAGTGTAAAGTGAAGGCTGGGTGTTAATTATCCATGACATCAGTAGTACTGCAATGCCAGCCCTTCAACATTATAGGCCTTCATTTCTTAAAACATTGAAAGAAAATTTTCACTAGATTAAATATTTGAAGAACTTGTTGACATTTGTCCTCAAACTTGAAATGTTATACTTCTGTTACATTAGATAAGGGCTTTTTCTTTTGGCAGGGGGGGGGGGGGGGGGGGGGGGGGGGGGGGGGGGGGGGGGGGGGGGGGGGGGGGGGGGGGGTTGGGGAAGTTAAAGTTGCACTATCAATCAAAGCTGCAATCTTAATGGCTCGAGTTTTTTAAAAAAATATTCTCAAAAACAAAGTGTTTTTTGTTTAAGTATGTTGAGTTTCAGCCAGACATTTTTACATTGGGAGCATCAGTGAACAAGAACAAAACAACACAGAGTAATGCTAACCCCTTCGGAAAGCATGTCTCAGACAATATCTCTCGTCATTAGTCAAAAGAATATTGAATGAACTGATTAGACAAAATGAATTTGCAAACACAACAAGATAACACATTTCTACGTGCATGGAACTCCTTGCTTATTCGCCACCAGGAGATCCATTATCATTTGGAATGGTTATTAGCTTTACTATATTTTTACAAAGAAAAATGAAAAAGCAGGTAAAGGAGATAATTAATCCATAGAATTAGTAAATGTAAACAAAAAGGGAAGAGCTCAGAAAAGCCCCAAAGAGTGTATATGAGTGTGGATAACAGTTCCAGGGACTGCTTCCTATTTCTCTCCCTGGTCTGTAAACGCTGTGAATGCTAGAAACTGAGGAGAGCAAATTTAGCCTGGTTAAATCAAACAATTCAGAACAATTCAGAGAAGAGGAACACAGCAGTAAGAAAAGAGAAGCATAAGAAGGCCAGAACAAAATCATATAGGAAGTGATGTGCTCATGAGCTCCCTCAATCTTCAGTATCAGGCCTGAGGACAGCTCAACCAAATATTTGCTTCGACTGTCTGCCTGCCTGTGTGTCTCCAGCTGAGAGCTGAATGAATTCATTAGCTGGAGTAGATCTGGGTCCCAATCACACGCATTATCTCCTTTTGCACTTTAGGCTCTTGGGTGTTGATGTTGGCATCTCCTACTTGGCCATCTTCATATCTGCAAGTGTACAGAAAATGTTATAATTCTGTTGAACAACTTAAGTTCCATATTATATTGTCTTATTCATTTCTCTTTACTCTCTTTTGTAGGCTGCTATAATATCATTCAGTGATAATTGGACCAAGAGGCATACAGTAATATTGATAATAACAATAAGCCTTTCAATAGACAATTGTGTTTCTGCTTGTTGCTATTGTCTGTTAAGCAAATTAAGCAAGAGATGTATGGTCTGTTTTTTTTTTCTTTTTTGTTAATGCTGAAAAACTCAATCTCACAGAAACCACAAGGTCAGCATTTAATGATATTTAGCTGTTAATTGCAGGGAAACCATCAAATCCTGATTTCGAACTACATGACTCTCAAAATTTCTGACATGCTAAAAGGGAAAAAACGCAATTTAGTGCAATTTTAGCATCTTTCAGCAGAGTGAGGGATGAAGGACATGTTAGATTAGGTTGATTATGTAGTTGCTTTGTGGATATTCTAAAGAAGGTGAAAGCGCTGGGAATACTTACACAAAAAAGAAGCGAGTACAAACGTGATCGGACACAGGACACACCCATATGTTACCGTGTTTCTGCAGATCCTTAGATGTTATAACTGGTTAAAAGAAACATTTGTATTTAATGTACTTTCCTGTTGCATTTATTTTTCATTATTGCACATTGTAGTAATGTTTCTGGGTTTTTTGGAGGTCAATAATACAACAGGAAATGTGCTGCAGTTTAAGGGAATAAATTCAATTATAACCCAAAGTGAAACACCTTTAATTCTTAATTATCTAATTATTATTTTCTACAATAGCAATGACTCATCATTTGATGATAACCAATTTGACTTTTTATGGATAATTTCAGATCAAAATAAATTAATTTTAATCTAATTTCATTCCTTTTTTTTATCTTTTTGAAGACAATGGTTTTGAAATTTAACTAAAGAAAGGACTGCGCTGACTAAAAATTCTTTATTATCTATGATAAATGTTGAATTTCTTTGAGTAGTTTGAATATGTCTCCACTGTAATTCAAATAGATGAATGGTGCATATTCACTAACAACGAGTGTACCTTGTACACAGGTATTACCTTCACAAAGGGCAATGCAGTTCAAGTTTCGACTCTGAAGAAACCTTGATTGTATTGGTCGGCTCTATTGTAAAAGACAAGGAGGCGAGGTATTGGTTGCAGTAAAAACCAAAAGGTATCAAGAGGACAACGTCACCATAATAATTACAGACATTCACACTGCACAGCATGCAAGCATCAAATCAAGGCTTGTTGTAGTGAACTGTTTGGAGTTGCAAAATATTCAAAAATATATTCGACCTTCAGTGCAACAATCCTCCTCTAAAAACCAGCATAAATTTATCTTAAGGTTTCAAATTGTTACATGTCTCTTCCCCTTTATTTGCATGGTTTTTATGCGTGTTAAAAGTTCAAAAAGATTATCGTGCCCTAACATTTGTTAAAAAGCGGAGCTTTTAATTAATAAGTTCAATATGAAAGAAGGATGTATGTGTCCCTCACCTGCGGTATGGTGTTCATGCGATTGTAACGCTGCACCAGCTCATCTTTGGTGGGCATACGGTGCTGTCCTTTCCCCATCCCTGCAAGACGAAACACAAGGGCAGAAAATAAGCCTCAGTCAGAGCAACTTTACCTCAAGACACTTATGCTGTCAAAAACCTGCCTTGGGACATGTTAATGGTGCAGAACAACCTGCTAAACTGATGTCCCCTCACCCACCACCAAATCAGACCACCACTGTATGACTCGACATGAATGTTTCTGTGGAAACACTACAAGATGTAAGGTGATGAATATTTACAGAATACACCTAAAAAAAAAAAGAAAGAAAAAGAAAAAGCCACCAAAGCAACAGACACATATCCAGTAACAACCCTATTTTATACAGCCACAATAAAAAGTATGGTATGGCAGGTGATACACAAACTCACAGGCCCAAGACCGAGCACCCAAAATGAGTATACATGGTACAAAACAACAGGATAACACATGGAAAGCTCCCATATGTGTCAATGGCGTGTTTCAAGATGGTGATCAGGCCATGTTACCAATAAATTAAATTAAAATGGTTGAAAAAGCAAGAAGAGGCCGGTGGGGTCTGAGTGGCAAGGAATTAGCCGTTCCTACCTGAGTATCCAAAAGATATGCTGGAGATGGGGCTCAGATAGATGCCCTTTCCATACGCTGCCCCATGCAGCTTGGGTTTGAAAAGAGCAGGAGGGAAGGAAGGGTAACTAAGCAGTTGCACAGCACAACCTTACATTTACACATACAGTACGGCTGTACTTACAGTACTCACAGATACAGTGCAATTCATGCCTAACTTGCTGTAGTCAAATCAAAGGGAAGTCTATCAGTAACAGTTCTCTGTGTTTCTGTGACAATTTACTTTGCAAACCCTATCAAACAAGCGCATATGTCGAAGAGAAAATCCAAACGATGAACAATGGTTAGCCAAGAGCCAAAGAAAGGATGAATAGATACATGTTCCTTTAGGTTCTCCAATCATACCTCATACAAAATCATAAAGATGACTAAACCTGACACCTTCTGAATTACAGTGGAGATCACGTGACACTATTGAAGGTTGTGTGTGAAATTCTTACCCACACTGTTAAGGTATTCAAGCAATAATCATATGAAAAATAAATTAAATATGAGATGTATGCTGCCATGAACATAAAAATAGTAAAGTTTGAGGATGGTTGATGATGATCGTCCTTCAGACAAGAAGGTTGGTGATGAGGAAACAAAATAACCACAAATTTAATACGGAAAATTTAGAAGAGAAACATCAAAGAGCAGATGAAGAGGACAAACAAGAAGCAGCCTCATAGTTTGGAAGTACATGAAGAAGACATAAGTCGGGATGTGGCACATCTGGAAGAAATGAAAAGGAACAATAGACAAGAGGTCTTGTGATGGCTAAAGATGGAGACAGACTCAGTCCCTCTTTTATTGAGAAACACAGTAAAGGAGGAAGTGTGTCAATGCTCAAGGTGAAATGGAAAGGAGAATGGGGAGGCAGACGAGCACCAGGAAAAGATCAAATATGGTAAGGTTAAAAAATATGGTGAACAAGAAAGGAATAAATGAGACACATCAGCAAGAAAGAGCTGAAATTTTCAAAGTCTTGTGTTTTCAGATTTAATTGTGCATAAGCAGGACATGCCAGTGTATCTTCAAGCATTACTGGCCATATTGTGCAAATGATACAATTTTCTGTTCTTTCTGGTGTTGAGTTATAATCTTTGCATAATAATATATAGTTATAGATGGATGCAGAAATTATTTTTATGATCTTAAAGTTTAAGAGATTAAATAGTGAATTGAAATCCTTAAACAGTTTTTCAATGATTTCCTGCTCAGGATTTTTAGGGCAGGTCTGAAATCAGCGTTTCATGATGCAGTGAGTATTGACGGTAAGCAGAAGCTGTCCCTGCCCCAAACACTGTGATGGTACAAACACACCTACTATTATTTGTTAGCCTCAAACTAGTCAACCATGCTGTCAATGTATGTGATGACTAGCTAAATAACTTTTCTGCCTTCACTATGAAAACCCTTCCTCCCTGGATGCCAGAATTATAAGACTTGGGCTGCTTACCTAAGTTGCAGAGAAACAATAAGATAAAGAAGAACTGGATTCATCTGAAGAGTGAATTTGAAAATCAGCACTGCAGATGGTGGAGTGGCTCAGCACAAGCTCAAATAATCAAATTCTGCTTGGTACATTGAATGGCCATGTTAATGATTTCACACCTCTGCTGTTACAGACTGTATGTGCACAACTTACTAGAATTAAATACACCATGGAATAATTTCAACTGTATGAGGGTTGCATACCAAGTTAGAGAGCCAAATCTGGAGGATTTACTACAGCCAGAGTGCACTTCAATTGATTGTTAAGAGATCCACTGGGATGAAGAGTTAAGGATCATCCCCAACACCTACATCAAATTTTCTCCTGGCAGTTCTACAAACTTTCAACAGTGACAGCAAACCAAAAATTTAATGTCAAATAAATGTGTATTTGTGGTTTCATATAAAAGCAGTTTAGTTTGGTTAAACCTAACTCCTGTGTCCTCTCTGTGCTGTTCATTTGTCAAGCAAAGCGGTTTCGTCAGAGCAGAGAACACTACTCATTATTCACTTGTGATTTTGAAATTTACTCTATTTGGGAATAGCTATAATTATTTGTGTTTGACTGAATGGATAATATAGCAACGTTCTGCGATGTGACAGAGTCAGAATTCATTGTTTAATTCTGCTTTAGGTTTTAATCGTTGCAATTTGCTTTAATAAAATCTTTGGCTATTGTTTGTTTCAGGTTTGCAAAGAAAATGGATGTAACTAACCTTCAATAGAAACCCCTGTTCACCCAAAGGAAGGCAGTACTACAGAGCTCATCCTTTGCATCCTTCACCTTCAGAAATAACCTACTCAGTGCTCTATGTGGTTACCCTAACCAGGGCACACAAGCAGCCCTCTGACATCCCATCTGACACCACAGTCCACTTCCTACATGACACAACAGGGAGGGTCATGCTAGCTACTGCTGTCGGCATACAAGGCAGAAATTGGCCAAGAAAATATCCAAATGTGCCCTGCTTGCTAAAATACCAATAGCAAAGCAGACAAAAGGAAAGCTGGCATCCATCGACTGCAAAAATAAATCAGCCCGACAGTAAACTTGTTTTGTCTGAGAGCAGGTTTACTGTCCAAGGAAAGATCCGTCACAAATTCCAGCCAACTGCCAGAGTTACGTACCTGCAGTTTGGTATAAGAGGCATTGACTAGTCCATTTCTCAGAACAGAGTGCCAGTTCTCTATATGGGAACCACTAGAGCAGATGGAGGGAGAGAGACAGAGATAAGACAGAAAAGATAAGATAGAGTGCTGTGCGACTGAAAACAACCTGGATTTTTGTGTCCATGTTCTCGTCTGCAGTGGCTTGACTCACGTTGCATTTAATAAAGTAACATTTTTACATTTTTCAGCAAGATCTTGGTTAAGAAAAACATGATGGGAAAATAAAAAGTCTTGCAGATAACACCTTAAATCAAACAGTTTTAAAGTTGCTTATGTCACTTTTCAGTAACTGAGTAACTAAATCACATTTTTTCTTTTCTATATCATCTGGCACTAGAGAGAAACAATATGGAAGAACAAATAGTTGATTGTGTTTGACTATTTCATGGATTATTACTTCTATGTGAATGATCCTGAGACTTTTTATCTGCAACTGAAACTCACGAGGAGGGAAAAAAAATGAGCTCTCCTCTGCAAACCACAATAGAACTACTGCGGTCATCTATTTATACCACTTATGTAGGGACATTTAGGAACATAATCGCAGTTCTCCAAGTTTATGTCAATTGTGTTTTGGAAATGAAATATTGAAAAATACAGATGACAAGCCATGATAGCTGACAGCATCTCCCCATGAAGATGTTGGACTGTATTAAAATAAAATTCAATTGTCATAATAGTGTCATGCACTGTTGATATTCTTAACAGGTTTTGAAGCAGCATTAAGTTCTTTTCCTTGCGCTTTTAAGCAGACACACACACGGAAAAGTTCTTAATTTCACTTAACAAATAGTTGTGAGTGGATTTCCTTATATATTTTTTTGGTAAATTTCTGTTTTTAATATCATCGATATGGCAGTCAAACTGGATTACACATCTGTCATGTTTTGTTGAGAATTATTCAGTTTCAAGCATTGACCAGCATAAAACAAGATTGCTAGCACTGTGTCTGTATTAGTCGTATCGTTCTAGTGCCCAGATGAGTCATGTGGATCTAAAATATTCAGCAGAGCCCCATCTGCTACAGTATAAATCTCTATATCACGATTATTGCTGGCTCCATCTGATGGCCAAGGTGCTTTCTGTGTCCAACAGAACTGCCCCAGCTTCGTGTTCTTGTTTGTGATAGTTCCATTAAAATCTGCTTGACTGGCCTTTTCATGTACAAAATCATCACCAGGTATAATAAAAACATAGTAGTGCTATAATGTTAAATATCAATTGTATGAAATTTGCCTAAAGCCATAAACAAACCAACATAATGACGATAAATTGATATTTTAGAATGACCAAGCTGAAAGTTTCTGAAGTTAATCAAAGAAAACTTGCAGTTTTAGAATGTATGCAAAACTATGATAGGTAATAAGAGGTGTAACTTACTGGAAGGCAAAGGTGCTGCCGTAGAGCTTCTTGGCCGTGCGAAATCGAGCTTCCTTGGCTGGGGGGCTGCTGAGCAGCAGGAACTGGTGGGAGGTGTGCATGAATTTCAGTTGCTATCACGATGTGATCAGAGAAAGGGAGAGATGGAGAGTTAGAAAGAGAAGGAGCATTAAACCTAATTTGTTTAAGCAGACTTGAGGGGATGCTGTCCTGGTTTCCTACCCTACTAAGAGGCAGCTTGACGATATGAGACCTGTTACTTGAAATTATCCTGCAGAGACACAGAAAGGAGATATAAATATTAATAATAACATGAATTGTAACATAATTTCAGCTATTTGGATCTGTACCATCAATGTCAATTTAACCACATTGGGCCTTTTTCACAGCAGACATTTTTACCAATTCTATTAGGGAAAAGTAGAGCATTGATCAGTAATCTCCTATTTTTCCTGTAAGCAATGATAGTTTTCCAGTATGTACAACATCAGAACCCTGAAACCAAAGCAATGGAACAGAACTTATTTTTGAGTGCAAAATTTATACTTCTACTCTCACTCTGACCAGTCAAAATATCCTCCATGAAAAAGAATACTATGTCACACAATTATTGTGCTGTCCATCAACATTTACTTCGTGTGGTAGCTTCAACAAGCTCTCTACTGATGAATAGTATTATGTAAAATGGTGTTTTCATACAAAGAAGGATAAATACATTTTTGGGCTAGATTTTATTCACGCACCATTGTAGCAGGGGATGAGCCAAAGGGTCTAGTTTGTCCATCTGTTTCTTAATCTCCAGATATGAACCCTGGAAAAAAAAATAACACATACAACCATGTGCTGTTCTCAGATTTTTCCTCTCAAATAATAAAAACAAGTAAGTGTTGAGAATCAGACTTGTGTTGTGAATAATATAAAACGGCACTGATATCAATATCACGATAGTATAGATGCAGGTCAACACCAATGGATAAACAAAGAGAATGAGTAAGGGCATCACAGATCAAATGTAATTTTGATAAGTCAGTGAAAATACAAAACAATGCGCCAGCCTGCTTTGCACATATGCTCATCTCCTCCCACCTCCTATTTGTACCTGGGTCATTTCACGGATCGACATAACACTATCCAATGCTTTCTGCAGTCTTTCATAATTCTTCTTCTGTGTTCATCAGTTGAGCCAAACATCCATCGTATCCAACAAGAAAGGGAACAACATAAAAGATGTAAAGGTTTGCATTGGTTTAGTTGAATATGCATGCGTAACAACATCATTTTATGAAGATATTTTTGGTTTGTCCTAAAAGAACAGACAGTGTGTTTTACCAGTTAATCATCAGTTTGGAATTAATTTTTTGCATAGATTCAGTTTGTAATCCCAACTACAGCAGTGAGGATGCTGACCTTTGGGTTGAAGGCAAGAGTCTTGGGGTCATTGGGATCAACGACTGACGGGTAGGGCTCAAAGATGATGCTCTTACGGGGAGACTCGAGAGCTGCTCGACACATTGCAACAAGTAGGTCCACCACCTGGGAGGAGGAGGATTTCAGTTTTACATTTGAATTCTTTAACTGAAGCTGTTATTTATTCACTTGTAATACTAATAAATCATAATTAGACTCGGTTCCAATAACACTCACATTTAAACCAATCAGGAGCTTATATTTCTCGCTAAGAATATTTAAGGCAAAAAATAAATAATCAGTCTTATCTTAACTACTACTTTTTCTACTGGGTCTTCACCTCAGCTCCAGTGGCCACTTCCTCTGCAGCTCCTGACATTACACCCAGAGTGTAAAATGAGAACACGCACAGCTCCCTGGTGCACACAGCAGGCTGCATAAAAACACACAGGCAAAGCAGGATCAAACGAGAGCCGTTAAGTTTGTACAACCATACATTGAAAAGTTCATTCGGTCACTCTCAGTTCAGTATTGGAAAATCCATTAACAGGATCAAATTACTGAAAAAGAAAGTTTTCAGATACATAATGTTCCAAGTTGTATCAATTTTCTCATATAAATGAAAATATATATAAAACTTCAGTAAATACAAATATAATTTTTTCATGTCTTTGATACCTTCAACATGGATCCATTTTGAAAGACGTGCTGTTCATCACAGACCACGCAGTACTCGTTAAGCGTGGGGATCCTCTGCTCTGAGTATTTCATTATCTGTTCGGAGAAAAGCACAATGGAGTTCCCATTTATAACTCCCACCTCGAGCACTGCCAAACACAGGAACAAAGACGACAAGGCAGAATTGGCACTATAATTACTCCGAAATTTCTGAGATTTAATCTGTTTGGGGCTTTGAAGAATAAGAAGATACCGAAAACAATCTAAACAAATAGCTAATGCAATACAGGCAGATGGTTTTGCTGCTCACAACCCCTTGGAGACATTTATAAATCACTCACCACTAACTGTACTACACTTATATATGCCATTTATCAACAATTCCAGAGTATTTTTATTCTGCTATAAGAGCCCAACAGACTTTCTTCTTAAGCATGGTCCAATAACCCTGACAGAGAGTAGTGTCTTTCTTAGTGGACTCGTAGCTCCTTGAGATCTAACCTGCACTAAGAAGCCATACTCCAAGGTGGGGATGTTCTTGCAGTGGCCGCCCGCCTGGGATGAGAAAAACAATTCAATCAGCTGCCTCGTGGTAATCTGCGCTGGGGCCCTGGCCGCTGGGACAGCCACAGTCTGATGAGTCAAGTGAAGACAAAGCATTATGGGAAAGGGCGCACCAGCCATGTTTTGGTAAGGATGGGGGGAGAGGCTCAGGTGGGAAGAGTGCATTGGGGACTGAGAGAAGGGTAAGAGTGGATCAAAGTGGGTCAGAATAGAGAAGAGCTTTACACAGCACACGCAGCATTATGAGCTTTTATGTCACAGCAACATTACAATCGACTGGATAAAAGAACTGTGAAGCTGCAAGGATCGGAGATGTGAAATAAACACTGCAATTACACACTGACTTATATCACACACAAATCAGTGGAAGATGAGATGAATTTTGTCTGCAAATGAAATTGTGTTCATAAATTACAATTCAGACTGAAATTATTAGACATTTGGGCGCTGACTGGTCCAGACTGGCTCTGACCTGGCTATTTGGTGGATAGCTGAATAGCTCTCCTTTGGGGTTCTTCATGGTACATGAGATAGAGCGGTTCATCAGCCGGGTCACTCTCAGCTCAGGGACACTCAGTTTCCCTTTTAAAACTGTGTCTTGGATCAGAGGAAAACTTGGAGACCTGGCAAAGATCAAACCATAGGACATGTGCGTAACTGCAGATTAACCATGCTGATAAAAGAAGGTACTATTGTTGTTATTGTCCAACTGATTAAGCAGTGTGGAGGCTAAGGCTTTGCTATGGCTCTGATGTTGCTATGAATAAAATTCTATTGACTAAAATCACATTTTCTAGCGACATTATCCGAAGAAATACCCATTCTGTTCGTATCGTGCCGCACTGACAACAGATACGACCTCAGAAATCTGAAATCAGTTTGGACAGCAGCTCCAGGCACTAACAGTTTGAGCACAAGAACCAATGCTCACTTCTGCCATTACATCTCTGTGCCCAGCTGCCATGAGACTCCTGTCAAGTCATGAGGATGTCAAGACAATCTAGTTAGTAAAGCTGACCACTATCAAGTGGGCTGGGATCCATTCCCTGGACAGCCATAACTGTCAAAGCATCCCAGAGAAAGACAGAGGCCAAAAAGACGATTTTACCCCCATGGGAACTTTTGTCAGACTTTGAATTTAAGTCAGTCTGAACTATGCTCTGTCAGAGCTTCCTTTCTCCTGTCAGTTATCTTTGCAGCAATTTTCACCTTTTTTCAGGACGGTTTTCACAAACTATTTACATCAACACCTTATTATTTCCTTTTAGAGCCTTTTGTGCTCAGATTAAATTGTACAAATTTAGGTGGAAACAATACTGGAACTACTTATGATTTATTCTTTCAAATCAACAGAAAAAAAATTAAGAAATATCTGCATTTACCTCAGCTCAAATGTCACATACATCAAGAAGTGTTTTATTATCGAATGTGTAGGTGCCTTTAGAAAGAGAAAAGGAGACTTACTTGGGAATAGGGGAGAAGATGCTAAGCCCGGCACGGAACTTCTTGATGGTTCCTCCAGCTTTGAACCAGCTGTGCCTTTTCTCCTGCTGGGCCTTGAGGAACTCATTACTGAGGTGCTTCCACTGCTGTGAGGTGAATGTGCTCAGGATCCTGCCACATTAAACAAAAATGTGAGTGAACTTAGTCTACATCTAAAATTGAGAACCATATAAAAAACATGTTGCTACTTATCGAAAATCCATACTTTTTCGTCATAACAAAATCTGATGCAAAATGTCACTAGCAATAGGTGACAGTTATATACATTAGGTGCTAAATATATTTAGGATATATCACCTACTTTTTGAGTTGCAGGCCCAGGCTGAAGCCCTCTTTATTTGAAGGCTGGAACACTTCTACCGACGGCTCTGAATAAACAAAGATGAGTAATATTATAACAAAGTGGACACATACACAAACGCTCTTTCTTTCACTCTGTTACTTGTACAGCACATATTGTACTCACCTCCCACGCTCAGTGAGTGGCACAAAATACCTAATGTCCCTCTCAGAAAACCAACATCCACACTGACATCTTTACTCACCAGGTCCATCGAGGTACTGAGAAAGAGAAAAGCGCAGTCTCAGAATAATGGGCTCTGTTCTGATAACTTTCCATGCTGTTGCAACCTCCTCCTGAGTCAGACACACACACAGATACACAAATATACAGAGTTAGCAGCCCTAATTAGGGCCATTTCTCATTACATAAATAACTTATGAGCACCCAATGCATTATAAATTATGTGTTACTTTGCAAAATGTCAACGTTATAATAGTAATGGGCAGAATTGGTGGAGGTGTTTGCAGTGTAAGGAGAATGCTGACTCACATCTAAGAAACCGATGTTAATATGAAGATCGATGTCCACATCATCAATGGTTCCATACTCCCTGCTCAGAGACACAAGAGATACACTCGTCATAATTTATATATAATCTGATACTCAGATTAAATTTTATCAACACAGTTATTTCATTAAAATATTTTTTTAGAAGAATGTTACTGCATGTCACATTTTGAGTTTTGTTTTGTCATGTTTTCAGGTTCTTGGTTCATTTCTGTCCTGTTTTTTCCCCTGTCACGTTAAGTTTCACTCACGTCACCTGTTTCTGTTCCACAGCTGCATGTCATCACTAATCACCTCCCCACAGTATTTAGTTTCCAGGTTTCCCTCGACACATCACTGAATCCTGACCTCACCTCATGTCCCATGTTTCGTTTGTTACCTAGTCAAGTCAGGTTTTGCCTCTTGTTATTTATAAGTCATAGTCTTGTTCTGTTTATTTTTCATAGTTAAGATTTTTAATAGTTAAGATTTTTCATAATCCGGCTCAGCCGCGTCCTTTGTTCTTGCCTCTTTGTTTTTGGAATAAACCTTGTTTTATGCCTAGTTCTGCATCTGGGTCCTCCCTTCGTACCACAAATCCTGACACTGCACATGTGTGTTTGTGTGCATGCACACATCTGTGCTGTACCTGACAGAGACAGCACCGTCAGTGTAGATGTCTTTCACAGCCTCGATGTCTGCATCTAGCTGAGGGTGGCGGTAGAGGTCAGCAGCACAGCTCCCCTGCAACAAGCAGCACTGGTCACAGTTATAGCAATGAATGAATTCTCCATGGTTCCCAGCAGTTTAGTCCCACTTACACCCAAACTACAAAGACACTACACACCTGTTGTGTTCCAGTTTGATAACTGAAATTATTTGATTTTGATTTTAAGACATTTGTTACAGATTGCACACAAACAAAGAGTCATGCCTGTGTGGAAAAGTTTGCCTTTGCTCTAAAAAAGGCAAAAAGCTGAGGGTTTCAGCTAGAAGTAAGAATGTTCTTTGGGTACCTCAGCACATTTGATATTTAACATAAGAGACATTTTTCAGCTTTATTAATAACAGCCAATGAGTGTTTTACAAATTTATAAAATTGTCTGGTGTCTTGAAATCAGACTCTCATCTGCTCAGTACAGAGTGTGTAGTACAGATCCTGCATTTTTGTTCTTATCTTCACTGCACTGCTTTCATGTTCTCTGACTTCACTGAAATGAGCTTTACTGGATTTACATTTCAATCAAGAGACTTGGAAGATAACAGTAAAGGGGATAAGTAACATACTGAGATCTTATGTGGAAGTGAAGCAATCAACTTTATGAGATAAGATGATACACTGCTTGTTGGCTGTGGAACTGAATTTGGTTGGTCGCATAGGGTGAAAGTAGTAAATGATCATGGGATCGCTTGAGAGAAAATACTACATTTCCAGAAGCTGTACCCTGTGTTGATTTTGTTGGGAAAAGGAAAATACAAATTTTGAGCACCTTCGTTGAGGGTATTGTATTTTCTTCAATATAATATGGCATTATTTTCAAAATAAACATGTATCAGCAGATAGAAATACAGACTAGCACCTGTACTGTAAACACAATGTCAATATCTTTAACATAACACCAGATTCAACAGAGAGGTAACAGTGCCTGCTCTACCTGAATGCCATAAAGGAACTGTTCGGATTCATTCTCCCCATCCGACTCTTCGTCTGTCCAGCACTGGCCTTTGATGTCCTGTGGGTCCACACATTGTGAAAAGACCATAATAGCAGAGCAGAAAGAAAAAGCAACCTCCTTCTAACATCCTTTCATCAGCCATCTCCCTGTTTAGTCTCTCATTCAAGGGCTTCAAAACACTGCTTTATTTAGCCTTTCAAAGGGAGAGAAGAGCAGGCATGGTTTATTTCTAAAAGACAGAATATTCACTGAAATGTGCCCTCAAAAGAAGATCGAACTGACAGTGAAAACGGTGATTTTTAGAGTATGAAAATAGACATATCTTGTCATTTCCAGCAAATCTTGAGGTTTGGATGAATACTTAGTTTTTGTCACACAGATGAAGCTATTATAATATTTAAGTGCCTATGTGATGTCACAGTTCTGTGTACAAGATGCAAAATTATGATTTTTTTAAATAGATCTTAAGTAAAGCAAACACATTTTAATGAGATCCAGTAATTATACCAATTGGGTCCCAGCTTTCTTACCATTGGGTCTGCTGTTCATAGGGCTCTCTCAGACAGGTTTGTGCCTTTGATTACTCCCAACCATTGCAGCCTTTCTCCAGCTGAAAGGATTTAGAAAAGGTTACCAAAGAATTTTGACTGACCGCCCACCTTTCTCTCACTTCTCAGAAAGACACAACCTCGGAAAAAATGGCAATCTAATATTCAGCAGAGAAAGACAGCATGAAACAAAAGGCTGTTGTCAGTGATGCCATGCTCTGTCAATGGTGCCCTCCTCCTTTTTTTCTTTAAATCATCTGCACTTCACTTTGCTATGTATCCTAGCAACAGCCATCTCTGCCTCCTTTCAGAGTGGCATTAATCACTGTAGAGAGAATGTGTGGGAGATATGGGCTGTATTTTCAGTATCCAGCATGACTCAAATTCTTTGTTTAGATTTTTTTTTACCAGGAACTTAATCTATTAATATCAAAGCCCTGAAGGTTATACACCTTTGAAGAACAAGGCAAACCGAACAGCTACTGATTGCAGCATATTGTTTGACTGTTTTATATTGTTACGATATGTCTGTTATATGAATGTGAAAAGAATTCAGCTATGTCACACAATTTTCTGCATCAGTCTTAGAGGAGCATTTTGTGGCTACACGCTGTTAGCTAAATCAACAATTTATAGTGTATGCATAGAAATGAATGCTTGCCTGTTAAAGAAAAGTAACAACTGTTAAAATAATTTAAAGAAGACTCAGGTCAGACTCAGAGACAAGTTGTGACAATATGAGAAGACAGACAGAAATGGTAAACAGCATTACTGACTAGTAAAATATACACCAAATTACTCTTTGTGTAAAGCACTATGAGTAAACAATGACATCCTTACCACCTGCAAATCCAGATGATGAGCATCACACTGCAGCATCATAATAAAATTTACAGTTAACATTTTCTAGAACACGACAGAACATGACGGAGAAAGGAATACATTAAGAAGTGTGCAAGCAAAGCCTGGATGGTAACATAGCTTAACACTACAGATCATAATGTCTAAGAAAACAGAAGCCATTTAGGTCTGCATAATCAAAAGGAGACTAATTCTCCATTTTTCTTTTGTTTGCTGCACTGACTGAGGGATGTTTACATATCTACACAATGTGCTCTTCAAAATTGCTCCTGATTATGTTTATTTGTTCTTTCTTTTGTGAGCATGTCCTGATTTGGCTTCCTATTCTTTCTTAAAATCACAATCCCCTCTACATCCTCAGCTCCTGCCCTTTTCCCTACATGCCTGCTGCTCTGCCATATCCTCAACCCTGCTAGCATCTACATTCACATCCCACTCACCCCCGCGTTCGCTGCCATTCTCCTAGCCTCTGTCGTCTCACATACCAATAGAGTCACCAGAACATTGAACCCACCCACCCACCCCTCACACACACACATTCAACACTACCATTCACATTCCTCTTTCTGCTTTGATTAGTGTTAAGCACAAACACAGATGCAGTCAGGCAGATTTTCCCCTCCCCCTACGCTCTGCACCCCCACCACATCCATCCACACTTACCTCCAGAGAGGATGGAGACTCGGATGCTGTCCTTGCCTCAGCTGCTCCCCCTCTTAAAGGGCACACCTGCCTCTCTCTCTCAGTGACCGTTTTCCACTGAAACGATAGGTGGGAATAAGCCCGTTAAAATCAGGAAGCGGAGAAACAAGAGCACAACAATCCCACAATTCTGCAGCGGCTGTCTCTCGATGCTTGCGGTTTGTGTCTGCAATAGAGCCAGCTGGTGTGTGTTGGTCTCTGTGTTTATCTATTGCAGATCTCTGCTCTTACTGCTCTCCTGTATTTTGCCTGACAACACTGAGGGGTCTGGGCATGCTCAGTGAGACAAGCCAAACCAGTCATGTGACTCGCAGCTGACTGCACTGCTGCTGAGAAATAAGAGTGGAAAAAATGGCCCTCTGACTCTGTGTGTCTGTGTCTGTGTGATTGCATAAGTGAGTATTTGTTAATGTGCCATTGTGCTTAGAATTGAAATGCTTTCATGTCTTTTCAAAATCTGTTCAATAAGACAAATGTGCAGTAAGATACATTTGAGCTTTACATTGTATCTGAATTGCATGCTGTAGATTCACACATGCAGTCAGCATTATAGTTTTGAAATTCTATCAAAATAACAGGACTTATTTTTCAATAACATCCTTAAGAATATTACATTATTAAATTGCAAATGTTCCATAACATCTATAAAGCACTTTGTCATTGTGTGCATGTGTGAGATAATGGTTATTAGGCCTGTAAGCTAATCAGTATTTACCCTCATTGTCTCAAGGCATCTATTTAAGAACCTAGAGATTAATGGACATGTATTTCGATGGGTGGCTGTAGTCCGAAGGAAGTCACATCTTTTAAAAATTTTGTTTGGCCTACAATATTGTAAACAGAAGGGCATTGACCTTAACTGTACAATATAAACATGGGGCACAGAGGTTGGCGTAATTTCATAGTTGATTTAACAGTCATGCAAAGTTATAATAATTCTACAAATTACTACTAATGCTTTTGACTACTTTTCAGCAGGCAATTTTCTGTTTTCCATGTTCAGTACAATCTGATTGCTGAAATTGCAGTATAACTGCAACATGTTCTTTTGTGGCAAAAAAAAGCATTAACAACAATTCAATGGTCTGCTGATGAAAGCCACAACTCAGACAAAGTATATCATTTTATTTCCCTTCATTTTGCACTATAAGATGGTCTATATTTTAATAAATACATGTATTTGTGATGGGTTTTATTTCGGGAAAAAGCATAATATTTCAAATCATTCATCCATTTTCCCACTTAATACTGGAGCCTATCACAGCTGCCAGCTGAGAGGTGGGGTACACCCTGAATAGATCGTCAGTCTACCAAAAGGCCAACACAGAGGCAAACAGCCATGCACACTGACACACTTCCAAGGTCAATTTAGAATCACCAACCAAGATTTGAACCTTACAACTATGAGGTGACAGAGCTAACCACCACACCACCATGCAGCCCTGTTTCTATATAACATTGAATAATATGTCATTTCAATAACAATATCATACAACTATAGCTGATTTACATGTGTTTCCAATCAAATATTGACTATGTTTTTCAGATTTTTCCTTATGATTGTATTATGCTCTTAATTTAATTATGATTTCCCATTTTACTATCTTAGCTCCTCTGTTATACTGTTTTTGATCATGTTTGTGTGTTGGGCTTGATGGCTCTGGTCCTTTCATTAAACTACCATTGTTAGCTGTTGTTTTACTAGTGCAGTAACATGTTTAGAGGCATTAGACATCGTATTTGTTTATCTGAGATTTATCCAAGCACATTCCCACAGTGTCTTACTGGACCGCAGTGGCTCAGGTGTTAGCAGCCATTAATGCTGATTGACAGTCAGGAGCTTCGTCAGTGGACAGAGAGACTGCACAACTGCTTTGTTTCTCACCTGGGCAGGTGTGTCCATTGGCCTCAAACACTGGAGTGGTGTGGATCCAGGCAGAGGCCATCAACAGAGAGTGAGACATCAACATGGGCAGTGGGAGTAGCAGCACTACCAATACAACTGTGAACGGGTGAGAAGAAAATCAAACAGGGGGAGATTGTATAATTGATTTTGGACTTCGTGAGTCCTAAAAGAACATAGCTGTTGGTCAGTATTTTTTTGTATCTGTAGAGTAAATTGATTTTTTTTGCCAGACTTATATGTGAAATCTTTGTAGTAGAGTGACTGTTTAAATCTGACTATCCCTACAGTTGAGATATGGTAGGCATTTGCGCCATGTGTTGGGGATTTACTTTCTGTCTGACATCTCTTTAGTAGAGCTGATTATGGCAACTAGATAAGAAACATTTGCAACATAGTCATGTGGTGTCTGCAATGGACAAATATTACGTATTCCAGAGTTGTTGGCCATCAGTGGCTCTATTGTGGCTTTACAGTATTAGAAAACTAAAGAGTTGTAGCTGTGATGCATTTGTATTTGACATAATGGTATCATGGTGAGTACTTACTACTCCTATTGTGCACATCTATGCTTAAAATACTTCACTATTAAATATGGTGTGAAATGCCTATTAATAGCAAAAACATAAAGACCAATCAAATCCTGTTTTCTTCACTTAATATTAAGAACAACTGATGGAATGTTGTACAGTACAACCCCATTTTTTAAATAGCTGATGCACTGTATAAAAGGTAACTAAAAACAGATGCCAGACAGCAAAGCGCGTTGTTATGTTTTGACAGATGAATGCTCATTTTGATTTTGATGCCAGCAATACCTTCCAAAAACTTGGGACATGGGAATGTTAACCACTGTGTTGCATCTACTGTACATTTATTGACACTCTATAATTGTTTGGAACTGAGGGGATAAACTGGTCATGTTTTACATTTTTGCATCATTGCTTGATATAAGACATGGTAAATCCAGGACCTCAATTGTCATGTATTTCACTTCACAATGGCTCAAATATTTTCTGTGTGAAACCTCATGTCATCATAGATGCTGACTTTTGATCTGTGGGATAACAAGCAGGATGATACCTCCTTGTTTTAACCCAAAGGACAAATTTTGGTTAATCACACCAAAGAACAGTTATCTAACAATTATTCGAACATGCAAATCAAAATAAGCACCCATCTATCAAAAAATTGTTGTTGTGTTTTAGAAAAATCGCCTCAGGCATCTACAACATTTAAATGCAGCTTGAGGGTTCATGTATAACATGTGCAATGAATTGGCCTACTTGACATAATCTAAAGTGCATTTTGATGAAAATATTTATATATCTCAGCAATATTTGGAATGTACGTCCATCTGTAAGCAGGAATTCTTAAAACGTGGCAATGTTATTTTAGATAAGTGGAAGATCTGGATACTTCTTTCGTTCATATAAATGCTCAATGCAGACATCGGTGCTATATTATCATTCATCGGTAGATGGAGATAGTGCCTCGCAGTCTGCACACCAGCGATTTACTCATTTTATCCCCTTATTATCAATTCACTGTTTGGAAGCTACTATCCAGTTCTGTTTAATCTTTGTAGCATGTTTTAGAGGTGAAATAAAGATGCTGACAATTGGGATAGCTTACAAGTTTAGTTTGCCCAAGAACCGTTTTGCCAGCCGATGATTTACGCATCCGCAAAATGATGGAGCCAAAATATTCTGATGATTAGTAAAAAACTGTATTGATTTTTTATTTCGTATTTCGAATAGAGTCAATGAATCAAATAAGTGGAACAGTGGGCACACCAGAGAAACCAACCGAGCTTTTTTCTGTCTTTAAGGAAATTACCATTCGCCATGCTCTGCAGTCACATGTCGCAATTCACGCTCTTCTGATGCATTCATGCGCCCTGATTGGCTCGCAGCTTTACCAAGTATTTCTATCACGTATTTGTATATCCTTCCGCGTCGTTCTTAATCTTTTACCAGTTCTTGATTTATCACAAACGCAGTACTGCAATATAACAAATTAAATGGTGAGACATTTATGGCTACAGCTGATATAAATCTCTAAGATCAGTCTATACGCTTTCTATTTATCTATTTAGCGTCGGATGGATATGCCTCAGCATCCCTAGAAAGTAGTTCCACTGAATTAGAAAATAAGAGAGATCACCTTGAGCTGGTCTCAGTCTCAGCAGTCACATCGCTTCGACCCAACTTGCCACGAGACGAGGTGGGTATCTTCAGCAGGGCCGGTGGCTTGGTAGTTATCTGTTGTTTGAAATGATTTTATGTCACATTACGTCCTTTAAAACCTTTTTCACCTCATGTTTGCTCTAGTTTCATCTTCCACGCTGGTAATTAAAAAAATATTAGTCTTTAATAGATGTGTGGAATGTCCTTACTTTCTGTTGAAGCAGAATATACGTATAACTTAATGTACAGGTTGTAATTTATCTGGACAGTTGTGATAAGTAAGTTATACATTTGTTCTTTGGTCCTTGTATTCCGGCTTCGCGTGTGTTCAACAACGTTGTGACTTGGTACTGCACTGAATCGACGGATAATCTGAGCGAATTACTGTGGGCTTCAAGCAGCTCTTTATACTAGAGACTACTTATGCGTTGTAGTCTTATTTTATTATCAAAGTTAATACATGTAAAATAGTGACATGTAATGTGATGCGTCAAGTGTTAAACGTTGTAGAATCGCTTCCTGTTGCCTCCCGTTGTGGGTGTGGCCCCTCCGTCTTCTCGGTCTCCCATTGGTGAATCACTGTGATGTATCTAGATCAGGAAAATGTGACGCAGGATGAGAGAACGTGACCTTTACCGCATCGTCTTTACTGTTGCTTCAATTTTATGACATGATTATCTCGATTAGCCTGCTACATGGACGCACAAAAGCTTAAAATGCCATTCGTAGTTGAAAGTCGACTGATGTTGCGTATTGCAACTTTGCGTCAGTTGGTGTTATGGGTGGAATTCCAATCGTTCGTCATTCGCTCATTCTAACATTTCTTCGGAGATTTTAAATAAACGCAAGTCAGTATAGTTTTGCTCAAGAAAAAAAAGCCCTTTATGGTGAATGCAGTTTGAAATTAATTTTTTGCTCTGGCAGTTTCAATGCAGTACTTTGCTGCACTGTTAGCACAGACGGTAGACTTATTGACACTGAATACAAAAGAATGAGGGCAGGTCTCATCTTGCCTTTACAGCCCTGGACTGGTATCCTTGGTATCGGATAACTCTTCCATTTGGTCTATTCCAAAAACAGCAGAACATGATTTTATTTATGATTTTACTAAAAGAAGGGTTTAGTCAAAGGTCTTTTTTTTAGATCATGATACCCCTAATCAGATATACCCACTAGGACTGAGCCTGCAGCATAGCTTGCGAGTGCTTTTGTTATGCTGCGAAAAACAGGCATTTCTGCAGATCCTGTCATTGTTTTTCCTCTTTGAAGGCTCTGTTGACAAAATGTGGTTTTAAAACTCAGAGAAACAGGCAGGTCATAATGTCAAGGGACACTGAGTTTTTTGCTAAGGTCGTGAGTTAGACAAAGGGAACCTTTTTAGTGACAAACTTGCCACTCAAAACCAAGTCGAATCAAAGTTTCTTAACAGATGATTGAATCTGATTGTATCTGAAAGCTGTCTTTCATAAATCTAGACTGGAGCTTCTTCCGACTTGAGCTGTTGATGTTTGTCATCTTTCACAACCACCAGGACAGGTACCTGCTGCTTCTGTGAACAGTATGAGGACTGCAAAACTACAATTATCTCTCTTGGGTATAAGTGTCCTTGACCTGCCATTAAGAATCTGAAAGTTTAGCCGCAGTAGAGAGTATGGGCAGTGCGGTAGGCTTGGCCTGTCGCAGCTGGCACTGCTCCCATGCCACCTCACCCCACTTTTAGGTGCTTGTTTGATGGATTATTTCACATAGAGCTATCTTGTGGGTTTTCCTTTGCCATAAAGGACTCGCTTGTGCTGATTTGTCAGAAATTGGACTGAAGGCTCAGTTTCTGATGTAAGGCGTTCACTTTCTGTCCAAGATGCCCAGATTATTAGTTAACCTAAACTGGTTCAGCACACCGCCAAAAGACTGCATCGCAGTTAAATGACCAAGCAGCATAGTGTAAGTACCATCGTACATTCTGAGTGTTACATTTCTAAACAGACTCTCCGTGCTGTGTTATAATTAGCATAGATTCTGTTTTTAGCCCTCGGCTTGTATGAGCTATGCTGGGAGTAACATCGGTGTGACAGTGTTCTGATGTGCTGTGGTGGAAGCCTCATGCGTGTCCATTGGATCAGGTCATGGCAACTGCCCGGTTACAGCAGGCGCTCTTCATGTCCTTTATCCTCATTGAATGGATTTACTCTTGAGCTCCTGAAAGTGTCGCACATATGCGCACGCACAGCAGCCGTCGGTTCTGCTGTTGCAAGGAATAGTTTGTTCACTGGCGCTGGACGCTCGAGCACGCTGGGGTGGCTCTGGAGGTCATTGTTGTTAACGTGCTTGACTGTCCCCAGGAGGAACAGGAGGATCTACTGGGGGTATGTAGGGTACTCTGTAAACAGTGCCTTGGTTGAGTGGGTGTTAGTGGTTAAAGGCATCGACTATCTCAGAGAGTCAATTTTGGATTAGCCCAGTGTTACATCACAGCCGTAGTAGGTGATTGTGAATGCTGTGCTACACTGCAGCCATGTTACTATGACTGCTTATGATTGTACTGGCTTATTTCATAAGTAAATGGTAAGAGTTGCATGGAAATTCCTCAGTTTGACAAAAGGTTTTGCCAAAGGTTGTTTCTGAGGTAGATGAGTTGAAAAGGGATTGGAAGGGATTATTATGGAGCCATCTCTTAAAGTAGTCCTGCATCTGTGTCAGTGTTGCTGCTGTTGGCCTGTTGTGGTTACTCACCGGCCATCCTATCATATCATTGTTTGTTGGCAGGCTATTCCTGCTGATATCATGATTATATATTTCCATAACAACCAGGGTCATAAAGGTAGAGTTGGAACTATTCTGAGGGATGTTTCCAACAGATTTTAGTATTTTAATTTTATCAGGAGGGGGTGTCATATTCTCTCTGGTTCAAGACTAATACCTCATCTGAGGATATGGGCAGTATTTTAGGCCTTGTTGCCAGAGGACAGTATTTTACTGAAATGATACTTGGCAGCGCCTTACTGCGCAATTTGAGACGAACTGAGGAAAGTCATGATCTGAATTGGGGGGTTTAAGATGTGCATGCACAATATTAGACAGCATGCATTAAACATTTAATAAATCAATTAATGATTTATTATTGTAACTGTTATTAGATATAGTATTTAATCTGGGATTTGATATTATTTGTTATTCATTGGTATTGTTACCTAGCTAAACCTTTTCAAAACAGAGTTGTCTCAAACTTGGGCTTCACTTTGAGGTGGAAATGCATCCACTTTGTCAAACTTTGAAGTTCTAATATACTGGGAAGAATTTAAAATGGTGTTTCACCAAATGGCTGCCATTACCTTGTCCAGGTGGCTGCTAATACACAACAATGATAATCATTTTTAAGATTGCATAGGAAACAGGAGATCATATTCTCATATTTCCAAAGTGATTACCAGCAACCTCCAATAACTGGATTGGAGCAAAAGAAAAACCTGCAATGGATTATTTATTTTATCCAGATATGTGGGTTTTGTTCCCAACAGTCAACAGTGTATGTTGAAATGGTCCTCTCTTATTTATTCTCCTCAAGTGCTTTACTGTCACACGTACCCTTGCAGTCTGTCCCTGTGGTTCAGCCCAGCCAGAGAGGTTGTGTGTGTGTGTGTGTGTCGCAGTACTGGGATGTGACTGCTCTCACGTACAGCACCGGTCTGGCTCACTGATGGAAATGTTACATCATCAGTCTGCAGCTCATGTTGGTATAGTGGCTCTGTCTGGAATCCCCTGCCATGATGCATTTGTAAATTGGGTGTGATGAGTAAAAGGAAGTCGGACCACGAGTGTCGTTTGAGGTTGCTGTGATTGTCTCTCGTTGCAGATACATCAACCCAAAACTGGTGTTTCTTTCTATCTATGCAACTCTCTTCTGTGAGTTACACCAGCATTTGCTTACTGTTGCGTTGAGATGTGCTAGTCATTCTAGTTCAGCAAATTTTCAGTAGTTCCAGCAGGCTGACATTGAATATGAAAGCTGTTGCAATCATTGATATTCAGCACGTAACACTCTGAACACCCAGCTGGATCAAATTGTCCGTATTGCCCTGCGTTGTCATTAGGACCACCTGCTGAGGGTTAGGTTTATAAGACATAGCCTCTGAGAATGAGGGGAAAACTATGAAGTGGTAGTTTTCCTATAGATAAAAGGTTGTTTGCTTGTTGCTCAGCCAGTGAGCGTTCTTGCTTGGATGGCACTGCCATGTATAATTTAACCTGAGGGAAACATGATCTCTCCTTTGGGTAGTTCAGACTGTGGACTGAATTGGCACATGGTATAGACAGTAATAATATAATTTTATATTGGGCAAAGGGTGTTATCTCAGCTACAAGCCCGTATCGCTTGCT
Source organism: Leuresthes tenuis (assembly GCF_036924035.1). Taxonomy (NCBI): domain Eukaryota; kingdom Metazoa; phylum Chordata; class Actinopteri; order Atheriniformes; family Atherinopsidae; genus Leuresthes; species Leuresthes tenuis. The sequence goes on from NW_027325356.1 coordinate 12,533,986, forward strand.
GGTAAATGCTAGTTTAATTAGTCTTTTGCTTTCGTTATCTTTTTTTTATAACTTATTACTGACTTTGATAAAGCATTTCATAAGGAAATCCTTTTTTTAAATTTTTTTTTCTATTTATAATTTTTTAAAACTGTATACCTGTAAGTTGATTCAATACCAGAGTTTATTGAAATTTGGCCAATATACTTTTCCACCAAATAGACTGGCCATTGAAGCTTTTTACGCTCAGTGAGCTGTACTGTAGTTATGTAACCACAGCAACCAGAGCCATAAAAGAGGCAGCATTCCTCATCATAACTGGTACAATTCTCCACCTTGCTCAAACACACCTTGGCTGTTGGTTGAGATACGTGTTTAGGTCGGTGAGTTTATTCATGGAGTCATGTTGAAAGAGGAGCAGGGAAGGGGAAGTGTGTGCAACCGACAGTAGTGAGTCTTTGACTTGACCAAAAAAAACGGATTTTATGCAACATCTCTTCTGTGCTACCATGTGGGGTGCACATCGTGACTAAATCTTAGAAATTCCACCCTTGTAGCTTCGTGACTCTGTTGTTGCCATGGGTGACTCAGCAAGAAGTGGGCGGGGGGGCAGAATGTCCCACATTGTGGAGCAGCTCAGTAAGCCACACTATTCTGTTCAGTACAGGATATGAAAACGGTGTGGTATATAAACTTAAGAAAAAGACAGTCTTCCTGACAGTAAGCCATTATTTATTATTTTACATGGAACTGCCCCCCCCCCCTTTTTTTTTCTCCTTTCTTTATTTCTCTTTAGCTTTCAGTTTTTAAAATGCATGTCAATGGTTTAGCACAGACAAAATCAAGCTTCTCAAAACTGGACAAACGTGCTGTCGGCTGGCTAAAGGAGTCAGAAATTGTGATTGAGAATAAGGCCAACAGGACTACATGCCAATTGCGGCCGTTGCTCTGCTCTAATATAAACCTGACTGTATAACCGCATCATCTGACAAAATCCCCATTCAAGTATCTTAAAAAGAAAATAAAACATCTGTGCAGTGAATTTGCCTTTACTTACAAGTACAATGATCTACCACAGAGACTGTGAAAAGCAGCAGAATATCTTTAAATACTTCTCGAAGTAGCGCACAGCGTTGTGCGTTGGAGAATCTTCAGTCAGTAACTCTGCTCCTGTGCATGTAAACTGTTGTAAGGACAGTGGTCCTACGAAATGTCAAAGCTCGCCTTATTGTGCATGTAACTGCTGAATGATCCAAAAATTCACTCATTAGTCGGAGCTCTGTGTGATGTCACAAGTAACACTGAATGTAAAAAAATAAACGGATGTCAGCACGACTTTATAAATGAATTGCAAGCTTGGATGCACATCAGTGTATTCACAGGGAGATGGAAAGTTTAGGTCATTTTTGTTGGTTAAAGGGATGGTGCATGTTGAACAAAAATAACTCTGTTGCCTTTGGTCTGTCCTTTGTATGTTTTCTCATGCAGAACTTCTCCAGTAATTGCCATGCCACAGTCAAAATCAGATATGGGCTCTGCCTTCATCCAGACTCAGCAGCTCAATGCTGCCATGGCCGACACCTTCCTGGAACACATGTGCCTGCTGGACATCGACTCCGAGCCCACCACTGCACGCAACACTGGCATCATCTGCACCATAGGTTGGTCGATGGTTTTTGTTTGCCTTCTTTAGAAGTTAAAAAGCATCTTACATGATGCAGTGTTGCAGAACTCCTATTACTAGAGAACATATTTAACCTTATTTGAACTTTGACATTAAATCCTTTCCATTACAATAATGTCCCACAGGACCAGCCTCTCGTTCAGTGGAGATGCTGAAGGAGATGATCAAGTCTGGAATGAACATCGCTCGCTTGAACTTCTCTCATGGCTCACATGAGGTGGGTTTTTTTTTTTTTTTCTTTCACACACATTGTTGCTGTTTGAACATGTTAAACAAACAAATCTATCATTCTGATAGTAAAGTCACGTTTACTGATAATTCCCTCCCAAGCACGGTTCTGTGCGTTATCACAGAGTGGTCATTGTCAGTATGTTGAGCGATGTGGCAAATATAAAATCTTTTTTTTTTTTTTTTTTTTCTTGTCCTTCTTTACTTTTTCAAGCTATTGTGAAATCCGCCGTGTTGATGGCTTACAGCAAATAAGCACATATTGCATTGTGAATTGTAATCGGCTTCGTGCTTCAAGCAATAGTAGGCCAGCCAACATGAACCAATAGTTGGACTGACTTAGTCCAGGTTTAAAATTTTGGCTCAATGACCATGCTGGGCTCATAAATTATGCAACTTTTCAATTTAAATAACTGCTGAGTGTTGTTCTAAATTGTCTCAATATGTAGAAATGAATGTAGAAATATGAAGTATGGCCAGGTGAATTTTTTGCCCCATCCAATGTCAGCCCAACATCATACAACCTGAGCCTCTCTTTCTGAAGGAAGAAATTAAAGAATTCCAAGAACCATCCTGTTTCTTTGATTTGACCCTTTACACACTAAAATAAGCACTTTTTGAAAGAAATTGGATCAGTAGTGCTCCATGTTTTAACCTGAAAGATTAAGGTTGCGCTGTTTCTGGATTTTAAAAGATTTGCATAGATGAATAAAAACATAATTTGATATTGAAATGGTGGCTTCCGATTCAGATGTTTGAAACTCACCTTAAATGGTCTGACATTGGTATCTCAATGGCCTATGCAGGGTGGGCGTTTGCTGATGTAAACCGGTGTCATATTGGTTTGGCCTGTTTGTTTCTGCAAAAATACAGCTACAATGTTGTCTCGTTCAGTGTTAAACTTATAACTGTGGAATCTAAAATAATTTTGTAACACTTACGTAAAACAATTTCATCTATATAGCCTCTGCAGTTGGCATTAGATGAAATATTTCACATTCAATTTATGCTACTTAATTTTTGCGAATAGATTGTCTGAAATCTAAAAAATTATGTCCATTGGTATTTAGAAAACTGATGTTCCACTGAACCTAAAGTGAATAAATGATTTATTTGCCTGAACAAAAAAATGAAGCTGCATGAATAAGTTAATATATTTTTGGTAACAGCCACTCTGACTAAGCAGTTAAATAAGTAGCATCAATGGTTTGTGTTGGTCTAATTTCAATTCAAACGGATTAAACATTACTCTAGATTCAGATGATGGAAAAAGAAATCAGAGCTGGGATGGCTTGCAAAACTTCCTGTAGGTTATTTGTAACTTTCTGCTCATCCTTTATCTCCTCATCAGCGTGCTAGACTCTGTAAGTTTGTAAGCACGAATTAACGCCAAGGTCAGTCCATTTTAGTGGCAAGTAGAAAGTAGATTTTGTTCATAATTCAGAAAAGAAACGGTAATGAAACTGGAGACAAACTTCCTGAATGAAATGAGACCAAATCACTACTGGTATTCCAGGGAAGTTGTGATTTAGATTGCGCTATGCCACTGTGAGCCTTCCTTTCTGACTGAAACACTACAGCACTGTTGAAGTTGACAGGAGACAATGCATCAACCAGAATATTTTTTTTGCTTGACATCATGATATTTTAACTTTCTGAAGCTACATTTTTAACTGAATTTCATACCCAGTAGCTTCAACGGCCTGCTTAAAATGCAAATTAGCAGATTTACTCTTCTTTAAAAGTAGATTTTTGCTGATGGTGACACTATCCAGGTCAGTCATAGTGCCGCAAGTATAGTCGCTCTCAGTCTGTTGCCTGAGTGGAAAAATGGCTAACGTGATTGCCAGCCACTTAAGTAATTACTGTAGGCTCTGTTTACCCAGGTGAGCAGCACAGGCCATGCGCTGCAGCCAGCTGTCTTCACAGCCACAAACACTGTACTAACTGTTAATTAGCCTCCATAAAGCGTATGAAAACAGTCCTACTGAATGTCTTTCCTTCCAACATTTCCCACAGCCAGAGTAAGATATTGCAGCCATTGTGACAGCATAGCAATCATCATGACCGACGACAACACTTTTAGGAAAACAGTGCACTTACTTCGATTGTCTCTGTAATCCTTCAAAACAAAGGACCACATCAGTTAGGATTTTATAAAGGCTATTTGTAAGCTTTGTACACTGCTAACTGTGCTTAGGTTTAGCTTGTTCAGGTTTATTGTACCCTCCACCTCTTCAACTGACTTGCTTATAATGAATCGCAGTAAAAGTGCCTGAAGTTTATCATGTGCCATAACATTAAGGTGTGCTCAAGGACACCATTCTATGATGGCACCATTCTAAATTAGACCACTTTGATCTAGTTTATTGCTGCCAACAACTTTTAGACGCATTCTTGGCAACTTAATTGGCGTTGTCACTACACATTACACAAACAGTATTTGACAGAAACGCTTTCAGTTTCTATCATCAGCATCTTGCGTGTCAAGGTGGGAGATAAGTGTATGACCCCCATAAGGATGCTGATAGTACACACATAACTAATTTTATGGTTGTGTGAGTTGTCATGTGCACCTTAACAACTCACACAACCATAAAATGAGGAAGACTGGCTACAGATCTCAGGATTGGTCACAGTAGTTATATGTGCAGTTCCATGTCTTGATTTGTGTGGCCTTTTGCAGATTCTCATATATGAAAGTCTTTCTTTCTGTAGTATCATGAACAGACCATTAAGAATGTGCGTGAAGCCTGTGAGAGCTTCGAGCCCGGCAGCATCCAGTACAGGCCCATCGGTATTGCCCTGGACACCAAAGGCCCAGAGATCAGGACTGGCCTCATTCAGGGAGTAAGTTTGTCACTTTTTTTTTTTTTTTTTTTTTGTTTCTGGTTCGCCTCACTAGAACATTTAGACTGGGTTTTCATATCAGATGTTCTTGAGCCAATCTTTCAAAAAGTAACGTTATGTCTGTTGATGATGTGACAGAGCGGCACAGCTGAGGTGGAGCTGAAGAAAGGCAGCATGATCAAGATTACCTTGGACGACGCTTACCAGGAAAACTGCAGTGATGAGGTCCTCTGGCTCGACTACAAGAACATTACTAAAGTGGTGGACATTGGCAGCAAGATCTACATCGATGATGGACTCGTATCCCTGCAGGTCAAGGAGATTGGTGAGTGGAAGAGTGATGGGCACGAATAAGCGTCACCCTACGAATTCTCCGGTGAGCCATGAATTGCCTTTGTGTGCTAATGATTATTTTTCCTCTAAGGCTCGGATTTCCTGATGTGCGAGATTGAGAACGGTGGCACCCTGGGCAGCAAGAAGGGGGTGAACCTCCCCGGGGCTGCCGTAGATCTGCCCGCTGTTTCGGATAAAGACATCAAGGACCTGCAGTTTGGTGTTGCGCAGGGAGTCGACATGGTCTTTGCCTCCTTCATTCGCAAAGCAGCAGATGTACACGCCGTCAGAGCAGTGCTGGGAGAGAAAGGCAAAAACATTAAGATCATCAGCAAACTGGAGAACCACGAGGGTGTCCGCAGGTGTGCATGTGGATCAATTATTTGCTGCAGAATATTTTTCTTTGTGCTACCCAAGGTCATTCAACATCTTTTATTTACATGATGGTACATTTATATGCAGTCAAGTAAAATAATCTTCATCAATGTTAATTCTTGTGGTTATGAAAGCAAATTTCCTGACGTGAAGCAGCCCTGATAAATACTTTTAACATGCCCGTGGTACTGTTTAATATCCTCTAAATAACAGTAGTTATTCAATTGGTTATTTTCTGCCTGTTTCCCAGATTTGATGAAATCATGGAGGCTAGTGATGGCATCATGGTTGCCCGTGGTGACTTGGGTATTGAGATCCCAACAGAAAAGGTCTTCCTGGCCCAGAAGATGATGATTGGTCGCTGCAACAGAGCTGGCAAGCCAATCACATGTGCCACTCAGGTCAGAGTGCTGAACAGCAAATAATGCTAAGCTAGATTTACACCAGGAGGTCAAGTTTGTGCCGACGACTCGGTGTACTTGCAGGTATGAGTATGTGAAACAATGCAAGTTTAATTTTCCACTCAGATGTTGGAGAGCATGATCAAGAAGCCTAGACCCACCCGTGCCGAGGGCAGTGATGTAGCTAATGCTGTCCTGGATGGAGCTGACTGTATCATGCTGAGTGGGGAGACAGCCAAGGGAGAGTACCCTCTTGAGGCAGTGCGCACGCAGCACATGGTGAGTTCATGCATATTAACGGCAATTAAAAGGTCTATTCAACAAGCACAATTTAATGAGTAGAGACATCAATTATGTTTACATGAGGTTTCATGATTTGTAATCCTTAATTATAATTTAAGAAATGAGGTTTTTATAAAGAAAAGGGGGAAAAAACAAAACAGTAGCTTCTTAGAGATTGAGCTTTTCTGGTTTTTGTGTGTTCACCTGGACACATCTGTTACTCGTCACTCATTTTCAAATTGGTGCTTCCTTTTTTTCTTTTTCTTTTCCTTGCTTGGCCAAACAGCAGTTGCTGAAGATGGTGTCAGCATGAGTTCTGAACCAAATCCTGTCACCTGTACATCTTTATTTCTAGTGATTATCCATAAGGATATTCACTTTCACTGGCTGCTTTTACACATGAACACTGGAGAATTTTAGGAGAATGTGCTGACAGTTTGGTTCTGCTGAAGACTAGATTTCATAGCTACAAATAAGTGAGTGCACGCGAACATCTGTCTTATTGTTAACAACACGTTTCTAATAGCTGCGTTAATGTGAAGTTCTGTTTTCTTAACATATCCCCAATAGTGAGGAGCAATTGGAAAGCGCTATAAGGGTCAGCAGAAAACTCTCCTCCAGACAATATAGAAAACTGTATTATTTAGTATTTCAGAACTCCAGTTCATGTGTAAACATGGCTAATCAATGTGCTAATGGAAAACGGTCAATCATTATGAATAATTTTTTTTAAAAATCAGTTTGGTATGATTGTATTGACAAACCCTGAAGATCTTACAATATTCTTAAGTCTGGGAAATTTATTTCAGGACTGATATATAATGCATGTAGTTTTATTTTTATTTTTTTTTTTTTACTTGCTTCAATGGCATGTTGGTACTTTTCCCCAAAAACCAGTCCAGATGCCTGTTGCCTAAACCTCTCTGTCTAACAATGCACTACAGCGGCTGTTCTCCTCAACTGATTGCTTTGCAATGGAATCTCTAAACTGATCTGCTAAATTCTTTGTCAGCAAAGACTCGAGGTGCCTGAAAACATGCAGTATAAGTATGGTATCCTGCATTAAATATACAAAATGAAGTCTAACGAAGAGAATGAAATCTGCAGTTTTTAGTGGTTGCATGCTTGGAATTAATGAAATTTTGATACACAAACGGTGCACTATAACTAATCACTGACATGGCATGGAGGACATTGCTTGAAATTTCTGTGTGATAGCTGTTTGTGATTCAGGGAAAGAGCAACTTGTCAAAGTCTTGGACTCAACATTTTTAAAAGCTAATGTAGTTGTAATCAGAGTTTCCATCAAAATTATGGAAATGAAAAGAAAATGCATTCAGTGTTGTCTCGTCTGTCCGTCACTGCTCAACCGTATCTCGGCTAACTTCTGCTATCCTCAGCTACAATGTTGATGTCTCAGTGACTCAGCAGCCCTAACCCTCCTATACAGAGAGAGCTTGTTGCACTTTTGCTGAAGTTGTAACTGATGCCTCAAAATCCAGAGTCAAGCACTACTGTAGTTAATCCTGAACAACTCATTAGTTAGAAAGGAAAAAAACTCAATGACTAACCTTTGTGCCACTATTACTAATGATTCCAATGCTTCTTTCTTTCTCCTGGCTTTTTAATCAACAGTCTAATGAACTTTATGTGCACCAGCTTTGTGCACACGTTTGCTTTTTATTTTATTTTTTTTAAAGCCTAAATGTGACATTTAATGTTTAATATATTTTAATGTCAGTCCCTTTCTAAAAATGTTCATCTAGCTGTGCATCTGCTTTAACCTCATATTAGAGTAGGCTCTATTTCAGTTTTAAATGTAACATCATGTTAATAGTTGTTTAAGTTTTGACCCTGTTTTAACGTTGATGTTTCCCTGTGCCCCCCCCAACTACACCCCCCCACACACGCACACTAACTGCACACCTAAATTCTTCTCTTGACTGTCCCTGATCTTAACTGATCTTTTCTTCTGTCCTTTCCTTTCCCTTTAATTTCTTTTGTGTTTCTCCATCTTTGTCCATCTGTTTCCCTTTTTCTTTCTTTCTTTTTTTTGTCTTTTCCATCTGTGTGCGCACTGTGTGGGAATGCATTTGCTCGATGCATCTTGCCCTGATTTGTGCCAGATTGCTCGTGAAGCAGAGGCAGCCATGTTCCACCGTCAGGTGTTTGAGGACCTGCGTCGTTCCACGCCGCACTGCAAAGACCCCGCTGAGGCCATTGCAATCGGTGCTGTCGAGGCTTCCATTAAGAGCTTAGCCTCTGCGATCATTGTGCTCACAGGCTCTGGAAGGTAGGCAGGTTATCTGGTCCTGGCACGTCGTGGAAATCCCTGTTGAATACTTTAGGAGAGGGAGAGTAGGGTCAGACAAGGGTTAACAAAGGGAGTAACTGGGAGAACTGGCAAACACCTTAGCTAGACTGCTTATTTATGTATTCAGCCATTTATCTATCAAAATATTAATTTCCAGTGAAGAAGGTTTTAAACCTTTTTCAAGCTGGTGTGAAAATGTAAAAATTTCCACATGAAGCCACCACTTTTTTTCCCCACTTGACTGATGATTTGGGACATCTCTAAATTCACTGGCCATTGCTGTTTAACCAGGAGTCCGGCTGCATGTTTGCCCGTTACGCCCAGCGGTGTGAGTGCCTCAGCATGTAGTTGAGGCTTGTGTGATTGACAGTAACCCTAGGCCCACCCTTCCCTTCGGGGCACCAGATAGCTCGGGAGGCCGAAGCAGCCACCTTCCACAGACAGCTGTTCGAGGAGCTGAGGAGACACTCCCACCTGAGCAGAGACCCCTCAGAGGCAGTGGCAGTTGGAGCTGTGGAGTCCTCCATCAAATGCTGCGCTAGTGCCATCATTATTCTCACTAAGACTGGGAGGTAAGAAAGAGAGGGATAGTGGTACAATGATTCTGGAACAGAAGGTAAGTTTTCTTAACTCATGCCAGCCTATTTAACACAACTTTAATTCTCCCTAACGTGCTGTTAGAAATCCCCCTCCTTTAATTTTGTGCGTGCATGTGTGATATTGTGTGTGTGTGTGTGTGTGTGTGTGTGTGTATGCATTTATGTATTGATTTGTATGCCTGTTGCTATGTAGGGTGGGTAGAGTAGAAAACTGATTCTATGAGTGAATGTGGGGAATGTCAGTGGCCCAGTCCTGGTGTCTGCTTGTCCAGATTATTGATATCACTTCTGATTCTATGTGAGTGTGGAGAGGTTCTGTATGCTGCATCAAGAATCATCTCACGTGTCTCATAGGAGAATTGAAAGTGCTCTAATGTTAGGGAAGAGCTGGCAAAATATTGTTTTCCAAACATAAAATTTCAATATTGTCGGAGATGATTTTAAATGCATTTTCCTGTTCAGTGGCCCTAAGCCCTGACTGCTTCTACTGGGATGTCTGTGTGGACATCAGCTGGGCTGCTGACACTGATCTAAAGCCTCTGCACTGCCATGATGTGTTGTCACTTATTTTGGCTGCTTTGACTTCCCAGAGCGTCGTCAGCATTCAAACACGTGCACTACATGGTCTATAAAGTGGGACAACTCGGCATATTTTGCTGTATTTAGTTAGTTCAGTTAAAATGATAAAGGAGGTCCGCCAAACATGAGAAGTCAAAATGTGCCAGAATATCTGAAAACGCTTGAAATTGGTGGGACGCAGAGTTTTTACTCGTATGGAAATAATTCTTGTCAGATCTCTGTGCATGGAGGTAATTTAGATGTAGTGAAGTTTTTTGGGTAAATGGATTACAGAGTGATAAAACATTCAACAGTTCTATAAAAATGTTATCCATTTATTTCTCTTTTAAATGTCCGATAAAGGTCAAAAGTCTGTATGTGTGTGTATATTTTTTAACTTCTGGTAATTCAACATTGTTCATCCACTTAAGGAAGACATCAAACATTATGTTAGTTGGAAAAAGTGTGTGAAACTCCATGGTCTCTTCACAGTGAATGTTCAAACAAGCCAATAACTGACCAAAGTTGCAGTGAATTGGGGTTATAACCCCTCAGATTTACGTGAGTTGTGTCTGTGTGTATCAAGCTGTGCATAAATGAGCTTCACCTCCAACAGCTTCTGCAGCAACGGTCTACTCACACACTGGTGCCTCCATTATAGCAAAAATCTCAATCAAATGGAGATGTTGTGGGATGATTTTTAAGGAGTTTTCCATCCTAGACAACCAAAACCGGTAACATTTTATCCAGTTGTATAATTCCATGGCTTTCGCTTACTTTTTCCAACTTATGTTTCTTTATAGTTCCGTCTTTTATCATCATTAGATTGCATATCAAATCTAGAATACCAAGTCATTTAAAAGTGGTTAAGGGTTGATTCTTTTTGTAACCACAGGGCTGCTCTTTATGCATCGATTTGTTGTGCTCAGCTGTATTTTGGTGTTTTTGCAGGTCTGCCCACCTGATCTCCAGGTACAGGCCCCGTGCTCCAATCCTCGCTGTGACCCGTAATCCCCAAACAGCGCGCCAGGCCCACCTGTACCGTGGGATCTTCCCAGTCCTCTACACCAAGCCCGCCAACGATGTGTGGGCAGAAGACGTTGACATGCGCGTCAACTTTGCAATGGAAATGGGTGAGCAACCCCTTTAATATTGTACTCTTATTCTCTGAACACTGTTCAACCGTTTCTGCTGTGGAATGTTTTCTGAACATCTCGTGTTGAATTTTCCAGGCAAGGCCAGAGGCTTCTTCAAGGAGGGTGACGTTGTCATCGTCTTGACCGGCTGGCGTCCTGGCTCTGGTTACACCAACACCATGCGTGTGGTGCTGGTGGCCTGAACAGCCAACATGGCTGCCCTGCTTCCTCCCTTCACTTTCATCTATCTTTCATAGCTCTCCACCTCCCACCTCACTCCTGCTCACAGCCTTTCTCATGCAACACCAGGGCTCACAGACTCGAATATTTAGCTATTAGGCAAAGATGCAAAGAAATGTTAAGACAGAACTTAGCCATAATGGCCCGAGAGCTGTAATGGGTGGGAGTGGAGTTTTGCACTGTACAATTCCACTTAATGTGTCCATTCCATTAACATAGATTTATCTTCTTTTTTTTTTTTCCTCCTTTTTCCAGTCGCACCAGTCTTTAGGGCCTCAGATGCATACATCTTGACCAGAAACTGCTGTATTAATTCACTCCAACTCTTGTTTCAGTACAAGTTAAATCTATGGGTGGATGCTCCCTCGTCTGTGCGCATGTGTGTGTTCTGGCTTTTGTTTGGCTGTGGTTGGTGGTGCCGTCTGACCTTTTTAGAGCGCCTTAAGCACTGTAACAGCTTACTGATTACACTCCTGCCGGTTTAACGAACAAAGTGTTGGCATCCTAAAACAAAGGGCTCCCCTTGCGGCGCTGCCTTGGCTCCACCTCCACACCCAAACGGATCCTTCTGTAGTTCTGTCTGTATGAAGTGTCCGCTCTTATATGCCAGCTTTAATTGGGTGTCTGTTAGTGCTGCACTCCCAATCTTCTCCAAACTTTGTTACATTCAATATTATACTTGATGTTTGTGAATGGTGAACTTTTGTTTTGGGACATCCAATTCTACTTACATTTTGTCTGACCATAGGAAAAATGTCAGATCCAGAGGTGTTGAAGAAAGTTACTGTTTGTGTTGTTAGTGTCATGAAGCCTTCATATTTCTTTACATTTAGCAAAAAATCGAACTTGGAACTTGTGAATCAGGCATGGTTCACTAAAGTTGACCTATGTGACTGAGCACTTTTTAAGGTATTTTTTCAGGTGATCAGATGAAGCTCTGTCTTTAACAGTGACAGTTGTATAGAATCCCACTCCTTGTCCTCTGAACTACTGTAGCTGTCTTCATGAGTCCAACACGCTTCTGATTGTAATGCTACAGTGTGAAAGCTAACCATATGTGAAGGGGTATTATGTTTTGCTGATGTACTGAGCTGTCCCACAAGACTGAAGTTCCATCAATAAAAGAGATGAGCACCTATCTGAATTCACCTTGCAAATGTTTGGTTTCATTGAGTAGAAGTTTGACTGGTACTATAATACATTTATGAGAAGTATAGGATTCGGGTGAAAAAGGTACAGACTTGTTCCATGAGGAAAATTGGCAGAGATTGTATTTTATGAATGATAAAAGACGTCATAATGTTGAGGTGTGTAATTACATAAAGCATTCAGTCAATTTCTGATAGTCTTTTTAATGTTTATGTTCACAAGGTAAAAATGACATCCCTAATGTATAAGAAAAAAAAAACATGTCTGGCACCTTTTAACAGAACAAATTAACCATAATGAGGTCAGCCATGAAGAAAAAGAAGACATGTTTGTTATACTGTTGTAGTGTATGAATACAAAATCCCATTTCATCACCAAGAACAAGCTATTCTCCACCGTGAGTTCATGTAAAACATTTATTGGCAGTCCTGGCTGTACACCACCCCCACCTGCCTTCGAATCTCATCCTCCACCTCAGCCAGCAGAAGAGAGTCGGCGTGAGACATAACTGCACTCTCCTTCAGTCCTACAAGGGAAACATACTAATCAATCTGTCTGCAGGAACAATGAAGGACCAATAAGATTGTGTTTCTGATGCCACCTGGTGGCAAATTTGTGTCATGACAATTCAATTCGTTGAATATTCTGAAAATCCTAAAAACACTGATTTGGTAATATATGAATAACAAATCCGAACATAAATGCAGACTTAAAAATGGTGAATGTTCTGATACCTTTGAGCAAACACTGTCGGACCTCCTCCGCTTCATAACGCATCCCTGTACTGTTGGCGAAGTTTAGAGGCAAACAAGGTTCTGGCAGTGGGTACTGGGTCTCCTTCCCGTTCACCACTAATGATGTGGGACACCACATCTGAGTAGGGATCTGAACAGGCAAAAAAAACAAGACGACACAATGGAAAAAAATTCTATCCTGATGTCAGAAATTTGTGGCATTTGGGCTGAGTTGGTAATACAACCCTCGTCACGACTTACCCTGATGGTGCCCTTTGTTCCCACAATTACTGCATCATTTGGTAGCTGTATACCTGAAGAGTAAGTTAAAACTGCCATTTTGTTCTTGGAGAACTTAAGAGTGACGACCACGGTCTCATCCACTCCTAAAAAGAAAAAAAACCCAAAAAAAACATACAGGTACATGATTCCTATTTGATGAACAGATTTTAAAATAAAGGAAATATGTTAACAAAAGTAATTTTTTAGCCTTTATTGTGACACATAAGACACAGAAACGATAGATAAGGTCCTAGAACTACTTTGTAGGAGTTCTAGTAGCTTTAAAGCTGGAAAAACTCGGTCACTCCGGTCGTCAAAGGATTGTTGTCTATCAGTGCCTACACCACGCTCAAGACAATTCAGACTCTTTTCATGTGTCGTTTCACGATGGTGGAATGACCACCCGAGTGCTGCCAGGACAGGCAGCACTCTATCTCTATCTCTTGAAGACCCAGCTCTTCAGAGAGCAACTCCTACCCTAACAAGCACTCTCCTTCTGTGCTTCCCTCTATGCCTCCACTCTACTTCTACACTGTCACCTCTGAGAGAACCTGACCAGTTGATGTCCTTCTACGTAGCTTATTATTAGCTTTGATGTTAGCTGCATTGTTATATCCTCACTTGTATGTCGCTTTGGATAAAAGCAAATGCATAAACATAAATTTGAAGGAGTGACCTCCTCACAAGGGCAATCAAGGTAATCACAGCAGCCTCACTAGTTTACTTTAGAGAGAGACTATAAACAAAGTATCGTTGTGTAACCCATAACTTTCATTATTGATGGAGAACCTATACAGGACATGACCATAACTAAGCACTATTACTGAGAGAGCACAGCAATGTTGATGAAAGTCAGAAAGTTCTCTTTTTTTCATTTTTGTTTTCCTTTTACAAATCTACACACAATTACCCGTCATAGCAAAACAACAACAGACTTTTAGAAATTTCTGCAAAATGCATGAAAAGGAAGAAATTAAATATCAGATTGACATCGGTGTCTCCAGATTTGGCTGAGAACACTTTTGTAGTCAAACTCTTGGAATTTTAACAATTGGATTTCAAAAATAAATAGAAAAGATAAGCTACTGTACATCTACTTTTGAATTACATTAAAATTAATTGTGTGGCTCTTTTTAGCAGAAAATGAACAAGGCTACAACATCCAAAAGTTCCAAAAATCTCATCTTAACACAGTCGCTTTCGGTGCAAACAAACTGCATTTTACTGATTCAATATCTAAAGTTGGTCAGGACTAATTACCTTCACTCATGCGTTACTGTTTTTCATTTTTCTTTCTGTTGCTCCTGCTACTTTCTTCATTAAATACAATGCTTACTTCTAATTCCAGTTCATGTAAAGACTAATTGAAACTCCATTCACCCATTTTCTGCCAATTATCTGACAAGCGCAACAGAGATCACCAGACCTCCCTCTCCCAGCCACCTCTTCCAGCACTTCTGAAGGGATATCAAGTCGTTCCCATGATAGCCAAGCGATATAGGGTCTGGTCTTATTTTGATAAGGAACCTTCACAACTGAGTAAAATGACTCAGAAGTATCTAAGTGGCATCCAAGATAAGAGCTGTTTGAACTCCTTAAATGCTAATGAAAGAAGCTCAGATGTTTCCCTAATTATTTCCTTTATCATACGCTGAACCATCCTTTGAGAAAAAGGAGATCATTCTGTCCCACAAATCCTCGCAGCCACAACTTTTATAGTGACATTATCATTATAATTTCTTATCCAGTCGTGTTGACTGTGATTCATGTGAATTAATATGAAGACAGGGTGATGTCTTTGAGTAGCCTGTCACAACACTAGATTACACTTTATTTAAATTTTCTTTCCTTTTTCAGTTACAAACTATGACAATAAAATTATTTTCTAGAATTATCTCTAATAATATCAATATGACAATTATTTTTCAAGTAAGAATGTAATAAGATTGCTATAAACAAAGTATCTGAAGCACTTCTTGTAGAATATTTATGGAGATTTCACTTAAAAACCTCTTAGAAATTCTGCTGTAGATTAAAGCAGTTGGGGGACATCCCATGATGCACAAAGAACCTCCACTCAAATCTCCTTTCATTCCACGCACTTATACTCAACTAAAATATTGTATTTGGCTTTCTCTCAGTCCTGACATGTCTTTCTGTCCCTGCTGCTAACACCCCAGAGCAGAACACTGCCACCACAGTGTTTGACATGAGGTACAGAATAGAGGCCAAATAATCAATCTTGGTTTGATCACATCAGAAAAAAAGTGTTTGGATATGTCCCGTGTGTCAATTACACTTCACCATCCTGCTGATTCATTACCTGTCTCCAGGCAGATCCCAGTGGCTTGGATGCTCTCTGGCTTCTCTCCCTTGTACACCATGAATATGAACTGCAGGCAGTACATGCCAATACTTAGCAATGCTCCTCCTCCAAGCTCCTTCTGCACTAATCTTTGTACGTGTAACACCGGTATACCAAAGTCAGATCTGACCATCTTCACCTCGCCCAGCTCCCCCTGAGCCAGCAGCCGCCTGACCTCCACAGATACTGGGAAAAAGCGGGTCCAGACAGCCTGGAAAGAGGACAAGTACTTTATACAGTTACATTGCAGATCTCTAAATCTGTGTTACACTGCATCAACTTAAAATAAACTCACAGGAGAGACTGAATTTGGTTGTTAGAGTTGAAACCGTTAGACTGGTAAGGCTCTCACAGACGCAAGAATTTTAACAATGGTATTTAAAATAATAATAAATGAAAATACTGAAATATTAATGCTGTTTTTCAGAGTGTAATGTTTTCAGTGTAGCTGATTTACAACAAATTAATCATCCTGAACCTAAAATTGGTTATTGAAGAGAAGTGGAAAAGGCAAAAATACAGCCATTAAAGAGAAATCATCTTTTTCTCTCACGTCTGCTATAAGTTCACCTCCATGAGGAAGACGTCATTCTTCTTGGCCGAGTCCACGATCTCTTTCACCTCCTTGGTGTTCATGGCCAGCGGCTTCTCACACAGCACATTCTTCTTGGCATTCGTAAAGAGCTGACAGACCTTCAGATGGAGCGGGTGGATAGTCCCAACATACACCACATCTGCACACACATGAAGGCACAGACCAGAGAGAATGCGCAAGGACAGACTGTTAAAAACACCTGAGATGGATATTTCAACAGGAAATTAAAATGATTGTGTGTGTAATAGTATAACAAAGTAAATTGGAAGTTTAGGGAAATCGAGAGGAGGGTCAGTAAATTGAACAACGGCTCAGCTCCGACTGAGCTCAGCAGCAGGCAGTTTACATCTGGTGCACAAAGCACACGACAAACAGTCTGACCTCCACACTGACAGACACTGACCTATATCTGGGTCTCTGGCCAGCTCCTCGTAGCTGCCGTAAGCTCGGGAGATGCTGTGCTTTTTGGCAAACTCCTGAGCATCCTCAAACTTACGAGCGGCTACAGCCACAACCTGTAAATACAGTCACAGATGAGTTTTAGTACTCCTCTGTTAGAGGCTCATTGCTGTTGCATTCCTATCATTGTGTTATCCATAATATCCAAACGACAGTCTCTTTAAATATGATGGAAAACGTCTGCATAGTTCAATAAATGATCCTCTCTTGGCATACAAGCTTTCTTAATGGTACTTCTGTGTCACATCTACTAGATGTCATCACTCATAAACAAAAAGTTTAGCCTTCAGTACAACTTCTACTGCACTTATAGCACAATGTTACAATGTTTGTCCTCATTGTTGTTTGACTGTGACAATGACTGAATTATAAACGCATTGATGTTAATGTAGCGTAATCATTGGATTTAGAAAAATCCCAAATCCCCGTTTAGTCTGTAACTTACGGTAAAAGTGCACAACCTTGTGTTGACAATGTGCAGGCTGTAACAATTAGATTACACAAGTTCACCGAACGGCTTCTGTTGCATTTAGTAAGTGAGTTTAACCGGATACATCTTAACAACACAAGCACTTCAAATGATAAAAAATGGTTTATTATCAGCGCACAAATACTGAGAGTCAGTCAACGCGGAAGCAGTCGTTTCAATGAGTCCTGAGGGGACGTCCTGGATCTGAATCACAAAGTTTATTAATGTCTGCACTGCTGCTAACAGAAATACCTGATGGTCCTCAGCAGGAAGAGTTTTAAGAGCCACAGCGAAGTCATGACTGATCTTCCCCGCGCTACAGATTCCCCACCTGGTCGCCATGCTGGTCATTTCAGGAGCAGCTACTGTCCTCTACCACAAGGGGGCGACAAAACGTTGTCGTCGTGGTAGAGGACATATTGACTACTGATAAATATGATAATAATTATAATAGAGTCTTGTATTCTACCAAATGCATAAATAAAGTGATTTCAAATAAAGATATTTACCATAAAAATACAAAACTAAAACAGAAAAATTCAACATTTTAAAAAATGTTTGGTTAACTGGTTCTCAAACATTCTTAGGTATAAAATGTGTCGTTTTAAGTTTCACTCTCACAGGAAGAATCCCTTTGTCTCTTTGGCTTGACTGGGCTCAGGGCGTTGTTTGGTACACACACAATAATGAAGAAAAGGGTGTAAAATGTAAATTAAAATGAAAAAGCTATCATTAATTTACTAATATTTTTAGATGTAAGAAAGACTTTTCTTTAACGTTTCTTTAATTTTTTGAAAAAAATTCAATTTGGTGCCAGAAGATTTGAGACTGCATGGTGGTGTGGTGGTTGGCAGTGTCACCTCACAACAATAAGGTTCCTAGTTTAAATCCTGACTCGGGCCTTTCTGTGTGGAGTTTGCATGTTCTCCCCGTGCATGCATTGGTTATTCAGGTACGCCGACTTTCTCTCACCAACCAAAAACATGCATTTTAGGTTAATCAGAGGTTCTTACAGAGTGCTTATATTTGGGGATTGAGGAAACCAGCCACTGCAGTTTTGAAAGTGACATGTTTCCCAATCTTTCGTCATATAGAAGATTTTAGCAGTTCAACAGTTCATTGCCTCCTTAATAGCCATCTTTGTTCCATAATGAATCAACTGTTTTCAGTGGGTGACGGTTCTGGGCTGCAGAAAAGCCAGATTGGCACTCAGACTCTTTTGCTGCTGTGCCAAGCTGTTGTAATATGTGCTAAGATAGCCATGTTTGGCAAAAACCAAACACAGCATATCAGCACAAACACTTCCTATCAACTGTCAAGCAGGGGGGGGGGTTGGGCACTGTGCACTCATTGAGTCAAACATGAACTCTCAAAGAGCTAAAACTTGGTCCAAACTGTCTCATGTGCCAGGACTATGATCACATCTACAACAGATTGAATGAAGTGAAAGAGAATCACATCTACAACAGATTGAATGAAGAGAAAGAGAATCAAGTTGTTGCGATCACCAAAATTCCAGACCTCAGACTAATTTAAACATTTTGACGAGTCCTTACAAGATCTATGTACATAAGCTAATGTCTGCAAACTTCAATGAACTGAGGCAACGAAAGAAAAGTGGGCCAAAATTCCTCCACAATGCTGTGTGAGACTGACAACATCATCCATAAAGTAATTACCTAATGTTTTTGTAGCTTAAGTTTGTTCTACAAGCTACTGGATTATGATGTGTGCATAGTGGTTCACACACTGCTTCTGTTTCATTCAATAAATAATGGCACAGTTATACATCATGGTGTGTTGTTAATGTGAGGTTATATTCCCCTAAAGTTCAGAGCAGGATGATTTACCATATGTCCTGATATTTAAAACCTTAGAATCAATTTTTTTATTTTATAAATGATTGAAGGTATCAGTGTTTCAGTGAGTTCATGATTATTTTAATAGGTTACAAATACAACCGTATGCAAGTCCTTTATATTTATGCTCACAAAGTAAAAGTGGTGCATAACATTATTTTAACCTATGTCAAAAAAACACGTTTTGCATTAAATTACATCCAGTCAGTCAAACGTACACATTAAACTTAAGTAGCAGTTAGGGACACACATTACAGTTGCTGGATCAACAAGAAGTAATTTTCTATGGTACACTCCTTCTCTTTAATTACAGTGCGAGTTCATGTGGAATATTTATTGGCAGTCCTGGCTGTACACCACCCCCACCTGCCTTCGAATCTCATCCTCCACCTCAGCCAGCAGAAGAGAGTCGGCGTGAGACATAACTGCACTCTGCTTCAGTCCTACAAGGGGAAATACAAATCAATCTGTCTGCAGGAGCAATGAAGGGCCAATAAGATCGTTCTGTGTTTCTGATGCCACCTGGTGGCAAATTTGTGTCTAACTATTCAGACACAGATTATCCATCTGAAAATCCTAAAAACACTGATGATTTGGCATTAAGTGAATAACAAATCCGAACATGGATGCGGACTAAAAAATACTGAATGTTCTGATACCTTTGAGCAAACACTGTCGGACCTCCTCCGCTTCATAACGCATCCCTGTACTGTTAATGAAGTTTAGAGGCAAACAAGCCTCTGGTACTGGGTACTGGGTCTCCTCTCCATTCACCACTAATGATGTGGGACACCACATGTTGCAGGGAACCTAAAGAGAGGGCACGCACAAACGTAATCCCACAACGATAACACTACATACTTTTATTAGTTTTTTGGGTTACACATTTAATTCTCGGGTTTCCTCATAAAGGTTTTGATTTATTGAACAAGTTTATAAATCCTCAAAGTAGGATATGATGTTGTGTTTCTGACAGTTTGAAAGTATGCAGTCACCTTCCTTTGGTGACTTACCTTAAGTGTTCCCTTTGTTCCAACAACAAGGGCCTCATTGGGCAGCTGCACACCCGAAGAGCAAGTCAACACCGCCATTCTGTTCTTAGAGAACTTAAGGGTAACGGTCACAGTCTCATCCACTCCTACAATTGCAAAGAAAGACATAGAATTTCAGCTAAAAAAAGGCAAAGTCAGTGAGACAGTAAATAAAATTAATGTTCAAGAGTAGTATTTAGTTGGTCAGACAAAAGTGAGATAAAGCTTCATCAGAACTGAGCAGACACACTGAGGACTGAAGGCTGACCTCAGCTCACACAGAGGGAGTCAAAGCGATACTGAGGCTGGCTCGGGTGGTAAAGTGGCTGCTCCCACTCTTAACATGTGAGGGGCAGCTATGAACGTGTCCCTGTCAGGAACAAAATGCACGCCAGATGCATCGAAATATGAAACAGTGATGAGAATGTTACTGAGCTTTACAGGAAAACTTAAGAGTAACTATGTCACACATCTCACTAAAAGACACCCAGACTGAGCAAGCCAGTTCTACTGTTGCTGGTGCACTTTAACATGTGTTATTATTATGTATAAATGCTCAGTACTATGCATAATTCTTGAGCCACTCCTGATCTCTTTATATAGTTCAGGAGGAAATGGGCACAGTGACTTATCAAAGCATGTGCAAACATAAATATAAATATGGTTCTATAAACTAATTTCAACCATCCTGCTGATTCATTACCTGTCTCCAGGCAGATCCCAGTGGCTTGGATGCTCTCTGGCTTCTCTCCATTGTACACCATGAATATGAACTGCAGGCAGTAAATGCCAAGATCTAGTATGGCTCCTCCTCCTAGCTCCTTCTGCACTGATCTTGGAACGTCCTGCAGGGGCACCCCAAATTCTGATCGGACCATTTTCACCTCGCCCAGCTCCCTCTGAGCCAGCAGCCGTCTTATCTCCACAGATGCTGGGAAAAAGCGGGTCCAGACAGCCTGGAAAGAGAACAGAAGGTTTTTTTATACAGTTACATTGCAGGTCTCTAAATCTGCGTGAATAACACTCAGTCATCTCAAAAGAATATAACATTTTGAGAGTTTTCGGGAGACTGAGGGTTTCATATAAGATAAATATCATAAATTTGCTGTTTGGTAAATGCAAATCATAATTCAATGCATCACACAAGACCAAGAGCTGTATAACTACATATTACTATGTGCGCAAAGTTTAATTGAAAATGTGCCTATTTTGTTTGTTTGTTGTTGTTTTTTTTTTGGTTGAGCAGATCATGCCATCATTAAAGAGAAATCATCTTTTTCTCTCACGTCTGCTTTAAGTTCACCTCCATGAGGAAGACGTCATTCCTCTTGGCCGAGTCCACGATCTCTTTCACCTCCTTGGTGTTCATGGCCAGCGGCTTCTCACACAGCACATTCTTCTTGGCATTCGTAAAGAGCTGACAGACCTTCAGATGGTGCGGGTGGATAGTCCCAACATACACCACATCTGCACACACATGAAGGCACAGACCAGAGAGAATGCTGAAGGACAACGGGGTATTCAGACTGTTAAAAATATCTGGGATGGATATTTCAACAGCAAAAATGATTGTGTGTGTAATAGTATAACAAAGTAAATTGGAAGTTAAGGGAAATCGAGAGGAGGGTTCGTAAACTGATTTGTCAAGTCTCAGCTCCGACTGAGCTCAGCAGCAGGCAGTTTACACACTGACAGACACTGACCTACGTCTGGGTCTCTGGCCAGTTCCTCATAGCTGCCGTAAGCTCGGGAGATGCTGTGCTTTTTGGCAAACTCCTGAGCATCCCCCAACTTGCGAGCGGCTACAGCCACAACCTGTAAATACAGTCAGAGATGAGTTCCAGTATTCCTCTGTTACCTCACTGAGAGGCTCATTGCTGTCATACTCCCTTAATGCTGTAAGGAAACTTTAACTGCCTTTTCTTTTTAAAGTTTTCTTGAAGGTATTGCTCCATAGCTATATAGGAGAAAATATGTGTTATTTGTCTTTCTTTAATCTCAATCTATGTCTCTGCTAAAATAAATAAATAAATAAATAAATAAATAAATAATCCGCATGGCCATTACGACCTTTACGGTAAAATTGTCACGGCATTCATGTCTAAACAAATGCCAACTAGTGCTGCAGTTAACTCACCTCCGGTGATTATTTTATTCAACTCGAAAAAAAAAGGCACTGGCTTCTTGTTAGTGGTTGTGTGTCTTTAATAGGTAACAAGAAGTTGTTTTTAACTGAACTCATGGTCAGCCGAATACAATTCAGCACGAAGGGATACGCCTCAGTGAGTCCTTAAGAGACGGCTTGCATTTGTATCACAGTCAGTCAGCAAAAATACCTGATGGTCCTCGGCTGGAAGAGTTTTCAGAGCTACAGTGAAGTCATTACTGATCTTCCCCGCGCTGCAGATTCCCCACCTGGTTGCCATGTTGGAGAAAGTGTCTCGAGCTGCTTCCGGTTGGCTGTCAGCGCCAATTTTACCGACAGCAGCAGTAGCTGTGCTTTGCCACTAGGTGGCGACGGAGCTTTAATTTTCCCAGTGTGACTTTGCCTTTGTTTATTTACGTTAAAGAAAACATACAAGTATTATAAAGCATATTAGTTATACGAATCTAAGCAGCAGAATACAGTAAAACAAAGAGGAAAGAAAAATCTGTATATGTAATCATATTAATATCAATTATATTATTATTGATGTTATATTACATTCTGATGAATATTAATCTTCAATGATTAGAATGTAATGATGCTATTATCAGCTAATTGGTTGTGATCAGTCAATTTTTTTCTAAAGGAGTTTTTTAAAATCTTTTGTTGGAAAGTTGCTCAACAGGAAACGAGGGCAGAGGACATGCAGGAAAAGGCCCTCTGCTGGGATTTGAATCGGGAAGGGGTGTGTCAAGGAGCTTAAAAAAATGAGCATAGCAAAAGGGGTGCCTGCTCAACCACCAAAAAAGAAAGAAAATAAAACTACTGAATGTAGCCCAGTCCAGTATTGACGTTAATACTTTAAAGTCAGGATTTATTCTTTGGAGCATTTTGGGAATACTTTTAGTGGTTAATCACATTTAGACGTTCTCCCAGAAAACACTAGAGATGTCACATTTATGAAACATGTATAATTTTTTCATCTTTTAGAATAAAAATGACAATGGTCCTTTGGGGATAAGATTTAGTGTTCATATCAATGCAAGATATTGAAATTGTTTTGTTGACCTTCTGAGTTTAAAAGCTCTTTTACCACATGTACAATTCAATTGTACACTTAGTTTTTTTCATGATCAGAGAGAAATTCTAAAACAGGTTCTTCACAGTATGTGGTATTTTGTAGATGGGCATGTTAAGGCTGACAGTTATCACTATCCAGTTTGAAGCCAAATGGTTCGTTTATTTCTTCTCTTAAAATGCAGCTGCTGGTTTAAAGCATAGCATTGGAGCAGCACAGGATGTAGATAAACAAAATATGAATTCCTCACTAATCAAGCAAAATCAAGAGGGCAAAATTACATTATTGGATTGAGATGTTCCACTTTGCATTCAAGGGACGCATCAATTAAATTCTTGAGCTCAAAAGGTTGAGAGCGTATTAAATGAGAGTATTAAATGAGAGTATTAAATGAGCCATGTTCTTTGCTGGCTCATAGAAGCCTTTCCCTGTCCTAACCTTGAAAAGCAGACACTGCAACCCATTTTTTAATCTATTTGTACACCGCAGTAAGGGTCAGACATGACAGAACACTTCCATTCCAATGTGCCACTTGGAGTCTCCTCTTCTATCCAGTTGTGCTATTTGAAATGAAACATGGCTTCCACAGTCAGTCCTTTACTGGATTCATCAATCACCCACTTTACAGTGACAGCTGGGTTTGTCTTTAAAGGTCCAGGACTTCATTACAGGATGGAGACACACAATGCAGTTGCTTTATTTGTTAACATGAGGATTTATGTCGATTGGGACATATTTATACCTGATTTCTTCAATCTGTGTAATGCAAAATCAGGCAGTGTCTGTCATATACAGTATAGTGGGAGAACATCAATTAAGAGTCTATCTAGTTGCAAAAAAAAAATATATATATATATATGGAGTGTTAAATCTCAAAATGAAACACACACAATTTACATTTACTGATAATCTACTGATTGTCAATTATATAGAAAATCCCAGTCACAATTTGCTGCATTAATAGCTACTGCTACTGCTTCTGCTCAGGCTTTGTCCCACAGTGCTGTGCTTGATCTGCTAATTCCAGCGAACCAAAGCCTTTCCGATAAGCAGCTTCCTCTTTTCCATGTGAGTAGGTTTACTATAGGTCAAGTGAAACAGCTTTTGAGTGATGTCACTCGTTGTCCTGGCTGAAGACAACTCCCACCTGTTTTCTAATTTCATCCATGATCTCGGTCAGTAAGACAGAGTCGGCCAGAGGCATCCGAGGGCTCTCCTTAAGTCCTGCAGTGGCAGAGGAGTTAAGCAGGAAAATAATCAGACTGAGGGACAGATATCTTTGGAAAACCACATTTAAATTATGCACATATTCATAATGAGGCGTACTGTGCAGTAAAGCAAGAATGAAAAGATTATGCAAATGCATATAAGAAGCAAAAACAACAAGCCTGTAATAAAACACATTATAGAGGACACTCCAAGGGCTGAGAGCAGCAATATTTCCGACTGAATGGATGCATTTGTATATTACTATTCAAATGAAATTGCATCAGAAGCCCCAAGAATGCAACTGTTTCATTGAATTGCAGTATTTTCCTTTTCAATTTGAAGACAAATGCACAACTTTGCCTTTATTGTCACCTACCTTTAAGGAGGCACTGCCTCACTTCCTCTGCCTCGTAGCGAAGCCCAGTGCTGTTGGTGAAATTTAGAGGGAGACACGGTTCAGGCAGAGGGTACTCGGTTTCTCTACCATTCACCACCAATGTGGTGGGGCAGTGCATGGGGCCAAGAACCTGAAAGTGTGAAAACAGGGCACATTTCTATGCAAATCCCATCCCTAAACTTCTCAATCATCAATCATATTCAGTCATATAAGTCTTTGTCTAAAGACTTACACTGAATTAGATGTAAATGTTATCATAACTGATTTAGTCTTTGTGTGTCCATTATTTTCAAATAGGTGAAATGTTACTGTACAGCACAAGATCAGCATACTTGAATGGAACCTTTGGTGCCGGCAATGACAGCATCATTTGGAAGTCGAGCAGCAATTGAGAAGGTACAGAAGGCCATCCTCTTCCTGGAGAATTTCATAACCACAACCACTGATTCATCCACTCCTGCCAAACAAGTAAAATATCAAATCACTGTAAAAACTGGTGAGCAGCAAATAATCAAATGAATGAATTATTGAACATGCTGTCTTAGATCACTGTGGTCTTTCCATTTCACTTTATTTACCCTTAGTGGCTTTCTTTGTATTTAAGATAAATTTTGTTTTACAGATAAGCTGACATGAAGGCAGGAAAATGCTCATCTTACGTATAGTGTGACAGTTACTTTGCAGGATATCTTTCTGAGTCATGCAGTTACATATTCTCCTGACAGTTATACTGCATTACTGTATTCTCTGAGGGGGATTTGGATTAGTCTGACATTTTAATAATGAGTCTTGGATTTTCAGTTCAGAGATATTCTGCCTGAAGGTTTTGCATTTTAGTTCATTTACAAGCAATTTTCTGTGAAAGTTTCTCTCCTTCAGTTGTGAAGCCCAGTTTGCGATTACTTATTTTTTCTGTGTGGTTAATGATACTGATCTACATCTCACATTTTCTGCACATCTGCTGCTGTGTGCTGAATCATACCTGAGTCAAGCAGCACCCCTGTTGCCTGGATGGACTCTGGCCTCTCGCCATTAAACACCATAAGCACAAACTGCAGACAGTACACTCCAATGTCCAGCAGAGCTCCTCCACCGAGCTCTTTCTCCACCGAGCGAGGAATATGGAGCTGAGGGGAGCCAAAGTAGGCCTTCACTAGCTTCACCTCCCCTACTGTCTGCTCCACCAACTGCCGGCGCACCTCAGCATGCACGGGAAAACAGCGGGACCAGATGGCCTATGAGAGACAGAGCAGACGACCATGCACCACGACAACACAAGCAGTTTTACAGAAGTTTCACCTGAGCAGCAGTTTATTAAAACAGCTCTCGACTTATGTGACACTGTGGCAGACGTGTACAATGAGTCATGAGTGTTTCCAGCATACCATAGGTTCTTTTGGTGTACTGGATGCTGAAGTCTTTATTCATTAAGCAAAATAAACAGACGTCAGTGTTACAACTGAAGGATCTATCTCTCATCACTCTAAACTACTTCTCTTTTTCAATGTGAGTAAAAACTATGGTGTAGTAGTGAAGTAGTGTCCCACTGGAGCAATCATCTCATGCAAAATGAAAACAGGAGTTCCAATTCGGCCTATATATGTGGAAGGAAGATTGGTTTAATCAGATTTGTTGTATGTATGTATCACAGTATAACAGTATCACCATCGGCTCAGGAGTGTTTTATTTTGGTCACAAGGTTAATAGCTTGTAGCCAAAAAGGTTAAAGGTTTATATAGCACTTAAAACCTAACCTGACAATATTTGAGAAAAGAGCTATTAAAAATACAAAACTTATGATTAAAAAAGGTTTAACTGGCTGAGCGATCAGGCTTTCCAAATAGGAATTGTTATCCAAATAAGTTTCTTAGAAAGAGATCTGAATGCATTAACAAAGACATTTTACATTCCTGAACACATCAGGTGTTGGTTTACCATTGTCTGGAATGGTTCATTTTTTTACACTCTTACTTTATTGTTTTTATACATTAGTTCAGATCTAACTTAACTCAATAAATTACCAAAATTCAGGTTGACCAGTGAGTCCTGTGACTATCAAGTTTTAACTCATTTTAAGTGTGTTGGAGCACAAAAATGGAACATTTTAACAAAAATGAAGAGGTCTTAGTCATATGTGAAACGGTGCCTTCAACCATGTTGTGACACCTGCAACAACATGTCGAATATCTGTGTATGTCAGTGTAGAAACCCCAGAATATCCAACAGCTTCTCTCACAGCAATATAAGAAAATATCAATGTGTGTTAATATCATTATCTTCATGTATTTACAACACAGCACACCTTCAATATTTCATTTTGGGGATAGCAGAAAAGTGCTACTGCAATAACCCTACTCTAAGCAAGTGGACCCCAGGCAAAGGTCTATCTTACCTCCATCAGGAAAACATTGTTTTTCTTGGCTGTCGCGACAAGGTCTTTCACCTGTCTAGAGTTCATAGCAAAGGGTTTCTCACATAACACATTCTTCCCAGCATTCAGGAACAGTACACCTACTCGGCAGTGCTCTGTGTGCAGGACCCCCAGGTACACAATGTCTGTGAAGACACAGGCATTTAAAACAGTCATACCAAAACAACATTACATCTGCCTGTATCACCAGGTCACTCTTAGATCCTAACTCACCAATGTCTGGGTCACTGGCCAGCTCCTCATAGCTGCCATAAACCTTAGGAATACCGTGTTTTTTGGCAAAATCTTTGGCTCGCTCCAAGCTCCTTGATGCAATGGCTGCAATCTTTACCATAAGGGCAAAAAAACCACACACAGAGGACCTTGGCTCAGAAGAAAAAAGGATACTAAGAGACAATGACAATGTAGTGAGCTTGTTTGTGTAGAGTACCTGATGATCTTCTGAGGGCAGAGTTTTCATGGCAACGCTGAAGTCATGGCTGATCTTCCCAGCTCCACAGAGTCCCCATCGAGTTGCCATGTTGAATTGGATGGGAAGTTACAAATGAGAGGGATGCTGCTTTGGTAAAGAACTGAGCTGCAGACAAGTTATGACCTTGAGAAGGGTTACACGTTCAGGGGGAAGAAACTTACGAAACTGTCATGCTATAGAGCCAGCGGCTGCAAGGCTCCATTTATATGCTGGAGAGGCACAATGTGTCACCTTCCTTCTGCTCCCACCCTGAGGTAAAGGTTGTAACACACACACATGCACACACACAGAGACATTGCTGAGTTGTCGTGTTGTTGCTGATACAGACCTTTCAATCCAGGCTGAGGTAGTTTGCACCAGTTGTCTCTAACAATCTGTAACTGGATGATCATTGGGGCTCTTGCCCATCATTAACATGCTGAAGGGGAAAAAGTGCACATTTAAGCGTGTGCAGACCAGGGGTGAGGGTTCACCTTGCCTACAGATTAGCTCAGGTCAAGTATTGAAACCAGTGGCTGCTTTGCTTTGTTTCCCTATGGGCCAGAAACTGAGTAGCACGTGAGGATTTGACAGCCACACGGAGGCAAATTATTAAACTGAAGTCTTGTGCCAGAATAAATAGATATGATGGTTTACAGAATGTTCATGAAGCCCAGCTCAGGGAAATTTGACTGACCAGTAAGCTGAGCAAGGAGGACTATGGAAAAGCATTAGTTCACTCGCCCTTGAGCTAAATATTATCTGTTTAGCCAGACAGGCAGTTGTGTAAACTTCCTGCCGCATTCTACCAGTAGAGGACACTGTGTTGTCAGTAGAGTTAACTTTCTCTCTCATGAGGATTTGGCATGGCTCAGTGCAAGGAATTACACATAGGTTTCCAAAATCAGGTGAACTAAGAGGAGGGAAAATAGAGTGATAAAAAGTATCACAAATATAAAGTTGTTATTAGTTGTAAAAACAAAAGCAAGTAGGAGTGCCCTGGATAGCCTGACAGTCATTTACTAAATGTTTTAAACTGAGCCAAGACTAGGTTTGCACTGACAATAACAGTTTTACATATATTCTAGTTCTGAGTGTGTGTACATGTACGTGTGCTCGAGCTACTGTATAGTGACTGCATTTACAAGTGAACATGATGTCAACAACATTTTCATTGTACAAGAAGAAGGAATTTCATCAATGACAGTGTTCCTCTGTGCCTGTTCTCCTTTTGTATTTCAATTCCAAATGAATTCTGGGAGCTATGTGCCGTTGTCATAACAACAAGGTACCAGCTGGGCAATTTGTATGCAAATGGCATTGGGCTTGGCTTGATCGCTGCCTATACCACAGGACTTGGTTGCCATGGGAATGCCCAACTTCTCCTTGAGTAATTTTTACTTTTTTGAGGTAAATGTGACAGTTTTTTTTGCAGGATGGGACGGGACTGGGGGTGTGAGGAGAAGAGGTGTAACCTGACTGGGTTACACCTGCAACTAGATGTTGAATTGGTGTGAAGTAAGGAATTGGTTCCGCACTGCCTGACTCGACATCCAGCAGACACAAATGCAGAGGCTCAGGTGGTCAGAGAGGGCAGTTCTGGACAAAATTTTGGAAGAGGTCCAGTCAAGCAGCTCCGGGACCTTCTGATCTCACCTTCAACTGAGCCATGAATAGTAAGAAAATGAAGAAAAAAAATGAAAATGAGGAGCTATAAACTTATCCGACTTTCAGTTTTATCAAAGAGAGGCTTAGAGGTGCACAACTTAGTATGAAGATCTGGCTTTTGAGCCTCATCTACCAGGCCTAAGGATTGAGGTGCACGGTGAAGATAGCTGATGAACCATATCGTTTGGGAATCTAGGCATACGGAAGGAAGAAAGTACTTCATTAATTCAGCATGGCCAGGACGACTGCCTTACACTCCTAGCACTTTTCCCTGTTTTTATTTGATTAAGAATTCATGCATCATCATCACTCGTATGTGTCCTTAGTCCACCATGACATGAAAGAATGACGTTTGATGGGTCAAGCGACTGGTCACAGGTTTCCTCACAGGGGAACCCACACATTTTGCTTATGGAGGTGGTTGATCACAGAAGACAGTTTTGTTTCACACATTGTCACGTCATTTAATTTGAGTATCTTGCTGCCAGAAACATTCCTTGTCACTGGCAATGACTGTGAACTTAAATTAAATACATTTTAAATATTTTTTTTTTACTGCACCTGCTAATACCTGAAACATAAGTTTGTGTTTTTATAACAGAGTTTACCACTCAAACTGTCAAAACTATAAGGATGGCTTGTTACTGGAAAAGAACATTGATATGTGACTCTGGAAATAAGGAAATTATGACAGCGAAAGCAGCAATGTGGCTCTCCAACCTCAGTTACAATGTAACAGCTCTGTATTTCATCAGCAACTTTAACTTAACAAGAAATAAAAAGGACCAGAGAGAGGCATCCTAATCCTATTTTGATTGATGTAGATATGCAAAGGGTGTTTCCCCCCTCCTCCAGCTGTCAGTGTAACTGAGAGCCATTTTGTGACTGTGTATGTTTATCTTGCAGGGAGAGAAACTGTATTGCAGCAGTTATGGAAGCACCAACACGCCTTCATCGCTGCCTCAAGGTCACTGCAGAGGAAGGGTGACAGGCTAGACTAGCGCAAGGAGGTGCCAGCCATTTTGAGAGGTTTTGATGAAGCCAAGGAGGGAGAGGGAAGTGTGTAGCGAGGAGCAATAAGTCATTTTGTCAATGCTACACGTTTTGATGTGTGAGTGAGTTTTTTTCTTCCAACACAAAAAGTATGATAGAGGCAAGCAGAAATGGGAGCCTTTGAGCAGCATTGTGCTGGTCCTTTGAGAGTCATATCTTTGTCTGCAGCACACACACACTGGGAGGCTGAGTTGTGGAGCAAGAGCAGGCAGGACCAGAGCTGACTTAGTGGCTTGTCCTCCGGATGTTAGTGTTAGTGGGTAGGAGAGCAGCATGTAGACACAGACACTCTTAAATTAAGATTATTTTTTTCCATTATGACACATTCTCATTTCTTTTTCATGTGGATATAGTCCCACATGCTTAGTCATCTCTTGGGCTTAATCTTAAACTGTCAATTCAATTAAATTCAGTCTTATCTATATAGCGCCATATCACAACAAATGTCATCTCGAGGCACTTAAAAGATACAGCCTAATTCAAGCCAATTGCAGTCCAATTCATTGTAATCCAATCACAATCCAGTCAATTCCAATTAATTAAATCCTAAATTAGTCCAATATATACAAAGTAAATTAAAAAAGCAGTTGCCTATCTAACGAAACCAACAGACTGCACTGAAACTTCTCTTCCATCCGATCCCCTGTCCTGAGCATGCACGGGGCGGCGGTGGAAAGAAAAACTCTCCATTAACAGAAAGAAACCTCTGGCAGAACTAGACCCAGAAAGGGCGCCTCAATCGGCCTCAATCAGCTGGGGTTTGAGAGGAAAGGGAAGAGGGGACAACAAGCACCATAACACCAAGACAATAATGTCATATGTACATGGAGGGGACAATGGACAATAGTGTGAAGGATTCCATGATTTCCCTCTCTTATAGAAGCAATTTTAATGGTGAAGAAGCTCATGAAGCCATCTCTACTGAGAGTTAAAGGAATGCATGGCTAGATAGACCTAGGACTGTCAGTGATGAATAATAAGCAGTTTGAGCTTTGTAAGTGCTTTCTAATATAAAATCTAATATTAAACTATCTTTCCAGACTCATTGAGATCCCTCTAAGTTAGTGGAAAGCTATTTTCTTTCCAACTTTAATGTGGTCTGCTTTATGGCATGTAGCTGTGAATCAAACAAAGAAGCCAGCCTCTTATGACCAAGTAACTTCTTTTTTAGAGGGGCAATATTGTCAAATGTTGTACGCATTGAATTGTAGTAGTGTACTGTGCAAATTAATGGCACAGTACAGATAAACAACCATCAAAAGATGTCCTCCCAGCCTCTTTTTCAATGCCATATTTCTGATGTAGGCCTAAAGACGGTGTGTGTATAAACCAGGATCTCCTCAGTCTTATATATATTCTAAGACATAGGTGGAAAGATTAATTTTTGGGAAATTAATGAAAATGTGGAAGTCAAGGTTAACAAATATTGCCCAAGTAATTGGCTTGAAAATCACGTTTCTTGTGTTCTTTGATTTGTTTCAGTCAGCGTTCTGAAAACTGTTGAAAATGTATTCACATTTTGCATCATCATAACTCGCAAACATTTTGACTGTTTTCATTTTGAATTTGTTCATGATATGGGGTACGTGGTAAAATTAAAAACGGAAATAATTTGTGTGAGATTAACTCTATTCTTACATTCTTTTTTCACGACAGTTGCTGACTGATGTTTCTGACAGTAGAGCTTTTTCTCCAACCAATAAATAAAGCCCTCTGAATGAGGGTTTTTCCATTATGGTAAATGTTTATTTTTGTTTGAGTCATCAGTACTGTTGCTCTAACAGAGAGGGTGCTATGTCTCCATTAACTGCAGCCTGTACTGAGGGGACATGAGACACACTCTCACACAATCTCTTTTTTTTCCCTTATTGTATCTGTCTCATTCACTCTCTCACAATCTCACACACAAACACAATACTGACATAAAATCCTGTCCCTGCCCAAGTCCAGGATGGTGCCACCTTGTATCATTGAGATTGTGTGAGGCGATATGGAGTCCATCACAGAACCCCTGCTGAGGTGAGAGTGGTAGTCATGGCAGAGGCCGAGACATGGAGCTGATACCAACCTCTATCAGCCTGCTGATAATGTCCATTTGGGTTCCAGGAATGTCCATTACGGAGTGTAGATCCATCACCTCTATGATGATCTACACGTCTGCTGGCAGGCTCACATTTAGGGTCATGATGTTTCCATGCACGGGGAATGCTTCCAGGGTGATAGTCCCTGTGTCGTCAGATAGTGAATTGTTTGTCAGGGTAAAACCAAGTTTGGTAGTGATTGCAACACAAAGTGGGACTATAGGACATAGATGATGGTATTTAAACATAGGCGCTATTGTAGAAGTCCAATCAGCCATACCCATGATAACAAAAATATATTCACTTTATTGATTGCAGATAAAGTATGGAAATAAAATTAGTTTAAAAATTAGTTTGAAATTTATTTACGAAGTCTTTTAGATTTCTTTAAATTTATTTGGGTTTTATAGTTTAAAAATCAATAGACTAAAGCGGTAGCTCCTTCACAAAAAACAGTGGGTCCTATGTAAACATACACTGCCCATCAAAAAAAAAAAGGTCACATACTCTAATGTGTTACCAAAGCCTTTAGCTTTGATTATGGTACACATTCTAGTTTCTACAATGTCACAACATTTATTTACATCCAGAGTTGCATTCATTTCCAAGATCTTGTAGTGATGATGGGAGAGTTGGACCGCTCTACAAAGTCCTCTCCAGCAAATCCCAAAGATTCTCAATGGGGTTACGGTCTGGACTCTGTGTAAAAATGATGTCACATGCTCCCTGAACCATTCTTTCACAATTTGAGCCAAATGAATCCTGGCATTGTCATCTTGGAATATGCGCGTGCTATCAGGGAGGAAAAAATCCATTGATAGAATGACCTGGTTATTCAGTATATTCAGGTAGTCAGCTGACCTCATTCTTTGGGCACATACCGTTGTTGAACCTTAACCTGACCAACTTCAGCAACCCCAGATCATAGCACTGCCCCCACAGACCTGTATGGTAGGCACTAGGCATGATGGGTGCATCACTTCATCCACCTCTCTTCATACCCTGAAGTGCACATCACTCTGGAACAGAGTAAATCTGGATTCATCAGATCACATGACCTTCTTCCATTGCTCCAAAGTCCAATCTTTATACTCACTAGCAAATTTAAGCCTTTTTTTCAGATTAGCCAGTTTTTTAGCCAAGATTAGGTTTTCTTGAGGGTATATATGCAATCCCAATCCTTTGAGTTCCCTTTATACTGTTCATGTGAAAAAGCTCTTACTTTCACTATTAAACATAGTCATGAGTTCTACTGTTTTTTTAAGATGACGGCTCCCCACTATCCTTTCAGAATGTGTTGGACAGTTCTTAACCCAATTTTGATAGTTTCGACAATCTCCTTTTTTGCTTTCGTTTTCTTTGCCCGATGCATTCTAATAATTTTGACTCTTCTCAAACAAATTAGCATCTTTTCCATGACCACAGGATGTGTCTTTCCAACATGGCTGCTTAATAAATGAGAAGCTACGGTACTCACTGCATCAGGTAGTTTTTCATAACTTGTTGCCAGCTGAACCATCATCATCCGATGAGAGGTTCTTACCTGTTCGTAGATGGTGACTTTTTTTTGGACAGGCAGTGTATAAAGGCACCAATTCTCAGTTTTTCTTTACAGGTTATCAACAACTTATGATTGAGAATTACCAAATGGTGTTGCATTAAAATCACATTCATGAATTCCTTTTTTGAATATCTAAGGCTTTCTTAATCCCTTTGTTTATGTTTATTATTGGATGTCACAACTTATTACTGGGCTTAAACGTAAAATGATTTTATTTAGCATTATGAATGCCAATCTTCATCTGCTAAATGTAATACTTTACATACCTCAATTTTCTTGTCTCATGCATCATTCTAATTATAGTGTCTTATAATGTATTGTAGAAATTAACTTCATAGAAAGTGTTCAGTGGTTGAATCTGATCAAATAAATTATTAAGCTCCTTATCATACACAGAGTACACAGTAAATCTTCCAGAACAAGCCAGAAAAAACTGTTCACTGTGACTGGTGTAGCTACTATCCTCTCCTTTTTATTTCCCACTCCATCAGTGGTCTGTATCCCCCCCCCGTTAGCCAATCACACTGACTTCTCTGTGGGGAGGCTGAAGCCATTAAGCAGCCAACACACTCTGCTGCGTCTCCCTGTTTAATTGCCTGATAGGGCTTCTGATATTTTCATTGGTTGCCCTGTGGTGGATGGCTGCTGAAAGGGGAGATGTTTGAGCATGTGTGTGTGTGTGTGTGTGTGTGTGTGTGTGTGTGTTTGTGTGTCTTTACATGTCACGCCTCGATACACCTCTGACAAGAGAGCTGCCTGCATGCTGCAGGAAACCCTGTGCTTCTGTGCACCTGCATATCAATTTATGTGACCCAGCCTCTCAGCCGTGACATGGCACAGAACATCCATACCTAAATACAACTTTGGCTTTGACGCCTCATCATGATTGTGGCTCGTGATAACTAATAATGTCCTATGCATTTTGGAGCTTTGCTCCTTTTATACTATTTTCCAACGTACAATATACATTTGTTTCACTTTACTGTATAAAATACAGTAAAATAGATGCTTTAACATCTGTGTGAGGTTTAAAAATAACTGAAAAATGCTGAAAGGAGTTATCACTCCAGCATACTGTCAGCATTACATACGGTGCTTTTTCCTGGACACACAGGCCCTCTTTCACTCACACACATGTACACACAAATACAAACACACCTTGGTAATGCAATTCCCTGCTGGCAGTTAGATTTATCAACTGTATGCTTGTCCACAGCCAGAGTGATTTAAGACTTTCGGGAGAGGTGAGGGGAAGAAGTGTCAGTGGGAGAGACAGAGAATGGGACAGAGGAGTAGACAGCACAGGATCCGTATTGGTGTTTTAGTTTTTTTTTATGACCCACCAGCAGAAAACCAGCTCGCTTTTTTTTCCAGCTGAGATTTTGGCAGGGGATTAGGAGGTGGACTTCACATTGCTGGAATCTCTTTGAGTGCAAACTCTGTCTTATGTTGGAATTATTAAATTTACTCTGTGACTCCATTTGTGCAGTTTAAGGCATTTCACTGTGGCCTCTCCACACAATGATTGGATACAGCCAGTTAGTCTCAAAAGGAAAGCACATATTTTCTAGAATGCAACAGATTTAAAATGATGAACCCATTATGACATGGTGGAAACACAATTCTTTTTGCAAGATTAATACTGTTAAGACAACAAAAACATTAGACAGTCATCTGCATTTTTTTCTAACTCATAAACTCAGTTTAATATTCTGAGATAAAAATGTGACTAGTAATTCTGGTCATGTAAACACGTCTTGTGTGGAAAATATGATATTCAGCTCATCAAAAATCTCATAATCGTATTGTTTGAATGTAGATTTCTTATAAAGATGTTCACTATTTTAATGTAAAGCTAATTTAATGGTGAATATATGTGTAATTTATATCTGTAAGTAACATATTTTTGTGTGACCTTAGCTTTGACTGACAATCGTACCAATATGAGGCCAATTATGAAGCATACCAATATGGTATGCTTCATAATTAAAGAACTGAATAATGTGAACAATTAATCACCCTTTTGTGTGATGTATGATGTAGGTTTGCTAGGTTTTCTAAATATAAAATAATGTTGACAGCTTTTTCAATGAGTAAAATGTTGATTTTTAATTGGTTTGAATAACCAAATCATCCAAAACATGTTGCTAATGTTTTGCAGAAAACTGACCTTGGACTGGACACTAATGATCCAGTCACAGCTCAGCTACAGTGGCTTTTTCATGACAGACATAAATCTAGAAAATCTGTGCAGCTATCTCATTTGCAGCCCCTGGTAATGTAGACAGGATATCATGAAGAGACTCAGCATGCCCATAACTCTAATTTTTCCTCCACAGAAAATTAGAAACATACCATTTTCCTTCAAATTTGTCACCTGTCACCAATTCTAAAACTATCTTCAGCGCCCTTACAGAATCCAGACTTGTGACTAGATCACTGAAGATACAGCAACAGCCTATTATGCCCTGTGAGCAGGTTTCTTTCTATGTATTATAATTATCTCCAGTTGTGTCTTTACAACATGTGTAGTCTAAGGCACAAAATTACCTTCAAGTTAATCTCACAATAGAATATCTCTCAGTCATTTTGATGTCTCTCCCCCTGTGAGAAAATCCCTCTCACTGTTGCCATGTCTATGAAGCTTTACTGTAAAACTGAGGCGAGACGTCCAGCAGGCCAGAGAATGATCCATGGAGAGGACACTGTGGTTACTATTCAAAAGTATGTCTTAATAACAAGATATTATCAAAGTTTAACTGCCCCCTTTGGTTTGATTAATAAGAAGAAGTAGGAGTGATATTAAAAAACACTGTCTCTTTTGGCTTCTCTGTCTGTAAGACACACACCCGATACACTCATTGTGGTCTCTCACATCCTCCTGCCCTTTCCTGCACAATCTATGCTGAGGCTTCTCTCCTTCACATTTCTCCCATTTCACTATTGTACACAAAGAGGCTCAAATAGCAAACATATACTGGTTCTGTCTTTTCTTTTCACCACTCCTTCTTCTTGTTATTTTCTCAGTTTGGTTTCTGTGCATGTTAGCATGTCTGTAAAAGTCTGTTGGATCTACTGTGATGAGCTCTGTGGTTACACACTCATACAAACAACAATTTGCCACATAATGCTGGGAGAGTTTGCAAATAAACACAATGCCCTTCGAAACATCTAAAGAGGAATCATCAAAGGTGCAAAAACTCAGAAGGATCCATTTCTGGAAATGAAAATGAGCACTCTTTTACTCAAGTAGGATTTGCTGCCTGTATGTTATGTAAATTTTTTTTTTCTAAATTCTCAAAGAATCAGTGAAACGTGCTTCTTAGTTGGCTGGTAGTGCTGTTTCCTAACAGCGCTATTTTTTACAGACAAAAATATCTGGTGATATACACAATACATCTATCAGTCTATCAATCTCTCTTGCAAATATAAAAAGATATATCCACTGTATCGAAAATAAAAATGATTAAAACAATCTTGGCATAACCTGTCAACATGACTTGTTTCTACTGCCCCCAAGTGACCGAATAATAATAATAACAATAGTAAGTGGTAGTAATAGGAAGTGCTTGTGAAAACCCAAACCAAAATTGTGTTCAAACCCTAACCAGGTCATTTTTGTCAGAAAATGTTTCTACTTTAGAAACAACTTTGGAAAGAAACAAGAAACTGACATAAATGGTTCAACGTTTCAGGGCTGACAGGCAGGAGGAGAGAATTAACTATTACACTATTGACAAAAATGTAGAAATAATTTCAATACGCCTATTGCAAAGTGCAGTAAAAGAAGATCAGACCTAACCAATAGAGGATGTCAATCAATACGTAGGTATTCTATAATTTACACTGTGTAGCCGTTGTGTTAAACTTAATTAAGTTTGCTCAAGGTCTCCCTTTTGGATCGACTCTCATTATTCTCTGCCTTACTCCTTCATCCCTGGGTTCTCTCCTCTTCCCAGTGTAGCCTTCTATTTGTGAATGTGCTGCTGATTTCTCAGCAGTCCTTTAAGGCTTATAGTGAGATCTATTTCTAACTCTTAACACAACTGAGGTGGTCAGCAAAAGGGAAGCTTCATGTTATATAATAAGATAAAAAAAATCATTATGTGGAAGGCCTTTCAGCATTCCACTGCACAGAGGTCTAACAATCATGGCTGATTCTGATTTCACTCAGCTCTGCTATGTGTAACAGCTCTCCTGGGTTAAATGACATAACAGTAAAGGCCACTTGACATAAGGAGGACGATTGCAGTGCTGGCTTTGACTCTTTCACAGTGTGCTTACCATCTGTGGTCAGACTGACGAGAAACATTTTGTTTACTAATCTGATGTGTGTGTCTTGAAGAGGCTACCTGAGGAATTAATCTTCGTTGAATCTCTGTCAGTCAGGAGGGTCTGAGGGATGTTTGTTTTGAAACAGTAAGCACTTAATTGGATTTCCCTCTCTTTGGAGAATTATCAGAAAGAGGTCTTTAAGTTTGTGTCAGTCTCATTAGGAGAGCCTGAAATCCACAACATGAATGACAAAATCTGTTTCTCTCCCACTAGTGGCAGAGACACTTATTTGCTGGTGAGATGAAGCACGGAGGTCACCGAGGCCAATGTGACATTAAGAACATGGGCTGGCTTTAAAAGTGTTATCTGCTCCTCTTCTGTGTTCTCCACCAGGACTAATTCTGCATGACAGACAGACAGAGTTTTTTTAAAATTGTTATCTCAGTCATTTTGGACTATGGCAATTATTAGAGTAATTTAATATTTTGAGATACAGTGGGAAATGTTTTAATACTGGCTGACTTGCACATTTTGGCACAATATTCAGTGTTTTTTTTTTTTTTTTTTTGGGGGGGGGGTTCAATGAGAAAATGATAAAGGACTGCTTTTGATTTTTAAGATATCTCTAAGCAAAGCACAAGCCCACCAGATCAGCCTATCAAGTCACTTCATTCTGAATTTAAGCCTATATTATTTATGGTATGGTCACCCTGGACTGCTTTCCCTCCATAGTTCAAAGGCAGTGTTTGGCAACAAAATACTTAAGGCCATGGACTAATATGATAAAGAGAGAACAGTGGCTGCAGGCTGGAGGTCGGTGGACTTTGCTCTGCTCTCTATAGTTCACCTCAGCCTGTGAAAAAGAAGTGATGGTAAAATGAGGGGTGCACTGCACTATTTGCAGAGCCACAGATAGAAGGAGGGATGTGAGGAATAGAGGGCTTTCTCCCCCTCAGCTCTCACTAGGGGAAAAGAGGCGGGGGAATTGGGGGAGGGTGCCTTTGCAGGGATCACCAGTCATGGAGGATTATAACTGCTAAATATAAGAAAATGGTATTTTCTTCTCTTTCAAATGAGATCCTCTGGGTTCCTTTACAGATTTGTTTTTAAAAAAAAAATATGCAGGCATCATTCATTTAACTACAGAGCATGCTCATGTATTTATTTATTATTTTGATAAATTGCTGTGAAAGGGGGAAAAATCAGCTTGTAGTTCATCATTTCAAATATCACCACTCTACATCCCTCTACTTTAAATCGAAAACCAAAAATATCCTCTGGAATATTTCACTGACATGCCAACAATGAGTTAAGCAGAATAGAAATAGGGGTCATATTTTGGACAGAGCCGCTATCACATTTTGGAATTAATCTCTGCAATTCAATCCCAAATGCAGATTCAATAAACAGTGTTTAAACATTTTTATGAGTATTGCAAGATGGATTTTAGGCAGCTGACCGTAAGAGGCTCTGAGACTTTGGGTTGATTGGTTGGGCTTTGAAACAGACATTTAGGACAGACTATTAGCAGATGGCAGGGTGACAACTTCAGCCACTGGTTCTTGTGTTGACATGTCACAGTGGGGGCAGAGCTCAAGGCAGCACATCATCACATCAAAGTCTGTCTCGCTCAGTTTTGATTAACACTCACCAGATGACCTGGAAAAGGACAGAGAAGGCTGAAAAGAGTCCCTCTGATGCATTTCCTTTTAGGTTATAGTTTGAGGACAAAGCGAATGAGGGAGGAGGAACTCAATCAGCAGTTTGGTTTTTGAATAATTTGTATATTATTTGTGAAAAAGTGTGCAGTGGTGCTGTGTATCTCTGTCGGCAGCAAAAAAAACGATAAGAACTACGTGAGAAGTTTAGAGGGGAAGTTTTGAAAAGGGCAACAAGTAAAAAATCCTAAATGACTATTAACATAATTTTAAGATAAATACAATTCTACCAAATTAAACACATCATCCTACCAGAAATGGAATACAATTGAAAGAATTACAGAAAAGAAGAGGATAAAATATAAATAATATAAAAGAGAAGTAAAGGAGGAAAGTAGCTCAGATTTTCTTTCCATCCGGGAAGTTCATGATAGAAAATCCTACTCTGATTCACCACTGAGCTAATCACATTTCACATGTCCCCACTGGATGATGGACACCATTAGCTTGGTGGCAGACCTTATAAAGTATTATCACCTTAACAGCCTTTAATTTATAACACTATCCAACCCAGCGGTTAGTCAGCACTTTCCTTCACCTCTAAATAGGGGACATAAGGCCTTTTTCTGACCATCATCACTTTTCAGCTGAGTAGCAAAGGAGCAAGCAGATGACTGTGCCTTTTTTACGGGGGGGGGGCCAGACCAGAGGAGTGAGTGGGAAAATCAGGTTGACAACCTGTGGTTATTTGTTCTGCGTTTGCTCCTATAAACTTAATCCCACAAGATGCAGACACACACACACTAGTACAGAGTCTCTCACGTGTAGGGCCACAGGCATGCGCACGGACACAAGAAAATATTGCAAAGTTGGCATTTGGACAATATATGCTAACAAACTGGCAGATGTCAAAAGGCTTTGATGGTAGGATTTTAGGGGGGAAAAGCACTAATACGGATATGCTGTAGTTACTGAGTGTGTTTCTGAGTGCTTCGGGCTCTTGACTGCCAAAAAAATATAGTGTCAGATCTACACGCAATGACCGTCAGAACATATGGAAGATAAAAGTGTTATATAAAGACTATCAAACAAATTCAACGTATGCTTGCTGGGGAAATTTAGGTATTGAGAACCAGGTGATAACACATTTCATGTTCTGAATTCATGCAGCAATTCTACTTTTGATCCATGATTGCTCCGCAGATCTGACTGAAATTCCGCACACACAAATTTTATCCCTCAGGCAGACAGAAACACTGTACACCCCTAATCTCCATGTTCTTCTAAGATGTCACTATTAAAATTTTCTAATTTAAGTAAAAGTCAAGCCATGCTTTGCCCTATTCCAGCTCCAGTGTGGATCTGAAAGGGGCTGTCTGGAAAAAAGAGGAAAAACCTTGAGACATATGCAGAGTTTTAACCCTGACGCCTGCAGGGTAATGGTAGGATTAATTACTGTTGAGTGTGACCCAAGAAGAACTAGAACAGATTATCCCAGATGCTGCAGAGGAAAGCTTTAGTGCTGCTCATCCCTCCATGGCTGCCACCTCCACCACTAGGATGTAAGCATGACCTCGCTGACGAGGCTTGCAATACAAAACCACAGACAGACAGTATAGAACGGTCACGTGTTAACAGCATCCCACTTACACCACACTCGTGCATGCGTTTTTGGTGCCATTAGATATCAAGCAGGTGGCTGTAAGCCAGCTCCTCACCTCGCAGTGGGTAGGCAACAGAGGAGGAGAATAATGTGTAATTACAATAGACAATCTAAAACAAAGCCCTTCAATTACAATGAGCTCCTCTTGGAGAAGGGAAGGTTACCTCAAGGGGGAATTGTAATGAAGCAGATGGCTGAGTGCACACAGGGGCAGACGTAGGCTGTCCTCCTTTTTACAGTCTGCCAACATTTCAAGCATTCTGAGGAGCTTCACCTGTCTCTTGACTGCTCTTTGTGTGCATCACAAGCTGGGAAGAAAAAAAAAGGGAGCAGCCTCACAAATTTGCCATTTTTTGCAACATAAAAGGGAAAAGGCTCACTGTGTTGCATTTAGGTGAGTTTGCAAATTGCATACAGTTGTAAGAATATTCAACAGAGAAACAAAAAGCACTCCAGGCAGGTGTTCCTTATAGTTTATTTTATACCGTTTTATTTCATCCAGTGTGTGTGCTTATTGACAGTTCAACCCTTTCACCGCCACGCAAATGATCAACCACCTCTGTGTCTGTGGCTGTTGCGTGAGACGGTGCAATGTCCATTGGATACACATCAAGTCACACCATATCTGCAGTTTCCTTATTGCTTTTTCCCATAGTTCCCATGTTAAACACAGAAAAAATAGATATCCATTGATTAATAGCAAAGCAGTCAAAATACTGTCCTCCTCAAAAAGGGTGCGAGTCCTCATAGGAAGTGTCGTACTACTCACTGCCTTCATAAAACAAAAAGGTCAAGCCTTCGGGTAGAAAGTCTTTATCTGTAGCATCATATTGAAAACATCCCATTCCAGCGCCGTAACAGAGAGATCATACAATGCAAATGACTTTAAAAATCATGGACATGTTATGAACTCCGTACATACACAATTTGGTGCTCATTGCTTATCATTATCTGGTACGGTGCTGATATTAAGAGTCTAAAATAAATGCAGAAATATAAGTAGGTCCTATGCAAATATATAAATCTGTATAAGTGAGTACCTTTTTGACATATGCTTCCAACATCAGATTAAGTGGAATTTTAGTATGTACTTCAGCAAATGAAAGACAGTTCAGAGAGGCAGGAAGA
Organism: Leuresthes tenuis; assembly: GCF_036924035.1. Taxonomy (NCBI): domain Eukaryota; kingdom Metazoa; phylum Chordata; class Actinopteri; order Atheriniformes; family Atherinopsidae; genus Leuresthes; species Leuresthes tenuis. Next base: position 12,576,707 of record NW_027325356.1, read on the forward strand.
GGATTTCATTTTTCAATATAAACCCTCATCTCTCCAAATAGAGTATAAATGTGCCCTTTCTGTTTGCCCCCTCACTAATCCAGTGAAGAGCAGCCCCACGTTTGGCTTCGACAGAGTTGTCTGATCAGCTACAGCTAAAAGAGACACATGCAACATGTATTTTGCAAATCTAAGTTTCTAATTTATATTTTCATTAGATTCAAGGACCAAGTCAAATTTTGCACTGAAACTAGCTATAAAGTAGCATAACACAAAAACTTATAGTGATAACTGCAATGAAAGACTCTTGTCAGGTGTTGTTGCCCTGAAGGATCCAACTATTTCTGCATGGTTATCCTCAACTGGGTCATATTCAGGTTACACTACACGGCTCAATAGCCCACCTTGTGTTCAGATTGTCATGTTGTTCTGTATAACTCGAGCAGCTGTAACATAAGTGGGTTCTTTTACATGCTACAATAAACAACTTTTCACCAGATATATGTTCATATCCTATCCAATCAACACCTGATTCTGCTGCTTGTGTGCAAAACAAAAGATGTTTATGGACGAGTAAAGGGAATTTCTGCTCATGAACAGCAAGAGGCTACGGGAAAAGAAATTGCAGGTTAGATTCCATTGCTGCTACATCTAATCCTCAATCACAGCAAACGATTTCAGTTGTGTGTACTGCTGATTCACCAACTTATATTTATGGGCAAGCACAAAGGGAGAGGGAGGCTAAGATTAGGCAGAGAAATTGGAAGTGCACCAAACAGAATCCAAGATTGCTGCATCACAGAATTGGAAATGGTACAGAGGTGCCATGAGGGACTTCACAAAGCTCAAACCTGCTTCACAACACATCTAGCTAGTTAGGACCAAAAGCAGGGCCAGAGCTATGTAGGGCTACAGGGAAATGGGAAAAGATTTATACTTTCCAGAGTTACATGATTTTTTTCTTTTGAATCTAAACACTGGGTAGTCCTTATTTACATTCAAATAACTTAAACTGATTCAACAAATCTATACTCATGCATGACTTTTAAATAAAAACACCTTACAGACTTAAAACAGCCATGTCAGGTGCTTTGCCATTATTTCCTCTGAAGTGATATCTAAAGAACTGAGCTTGGAGGATTTGCACAAAACACTGCCAGTTGTCATGATCTTTCAGCTGCCCTTCACTGCTGTCTCCTCTGTTGCTCTCAAACAGGCATCATTTCCCCATATTTAGATGGATGACACAAGGAGACATAATGAAAATAGTTTGCTGCATGAGAGAGTGAGTCACCGTTGCTTTTCTTTATTCATCTCACTCAAAAGACACAAAGTTTCAAAACCTCTTTATCTAATTCCCAGCTGATTCCTCGGAAAAAAACACTGCCTCTATGCTACATTATGCTACACATGCAGCAGTGACAAATAGTCTGAAGGATGTAAATATAAAATCTGCTTGAAGAATAAACACTTCTGTCAGGTGGAAATATTGTCATGTCAATTTAGGCTATTTTCATGTCTTTACTTGGAATGAAGGATTATATGGGCTTCTGTGAGTTGAAAATATTTCATGACCCTCAAGATTGTGAAAGTCCTTCTCATTTCCAGCACATAATTTCAAAGCTGCATGGTCATCAATCAAAAACTACGTCTCACGATTTCATAAAAATGTGCGGTTTCTTACATAAAAAGACCAAGACAGGAGAATTTTGAAAAGAGGCCGCCCCAGATGAAACAGGCAGAACGTCTTTCAGGTTTGTCAGCTTTTTAACTGACAGTGACAGATTCAACTGTGCGCACCCACCCCTCCCCTAAACCACTTATTTGTGATAATGGACCTGACTACGTTCAGGCTGACTAATCAATCCCTATCCAATTCCTCTCTAAACTATGATCTTTGCCTCCCCTGTCCCTCCTTCCTTCAACAGCGCCCACCCTCAGCTATCAACCCTGACAGCTAGTGTAGGAAACACAGTTGCGCACACAAACATCCCAAACACTAACTGTTAGCTATAAAACAGTACTCAAAGCTGTCTGTGATATCCTCCTGATCAATGAAACACCGGAAAACAACCACAAGCACTCAGAAACAATCATATGGAAGGGGGAAACATGCCAAAAGAAGCCCATCAGCATGAGTACCCCATGGAGTGCCTGCCTGTGTACCTGTCCTCCCTGTGGCTGAATGTCCGACTACATCATTCCCTCTTCGCATCAATGTCTCCACACATCTATATCTTTGTCTCACAGACTGGCTTCATACTGTTTTTAGTGACGTAATTTTTACAGGAAAAAGGGGACTTTTCCCTAAAATGATAGGTGCAGCAGTCTGTCTAGTTTTGTGGAGTGGGTACATAATTATGGCTCTAAAGCCTGCCATATGAGCAGACAATCTATATTCCATCTGTGGAAAAGTTCCAGTTCTTTACATGCTGTCAATTTGTCAAAGAACTCTGTCCCTCTCGCCACTTTGCTCCTCTTGATGATGATCAACCACACAGTGCAAAGCTAGAAGATATGTTTCACAACCTGTTTAGCGCAGATGTTTCCAAGGTGTTACATGCAGGAGAGGTCAACGAAACACTGGTGTATGTATTATTGACAGTCCATGTTGGGGGGGTAAGAAAACCATGAAAAAGTTTTTTTATGTTTCCACATTACTTGATCTTGAAATCCCATCATGACGCTTACATTTAGCAAGTTATTTAAACACAAATAAGGGAAATACACTGTTCATCAACACACATCTCCTCAAAAGTAACAGAGTGTTTCTTAAAATACAGCTGCACGATTGCATATAGAGGAGTGTCAATATTCAATGACAGTTTTTTTCCCCCAATAAGCAAAATTCTTTTACTTGTGTTACCATCTCTGCTGGAACAGCTGCTTTAATATTGAAATTCTGATTTGGGTTACAGAGTATGCATTCATAGCTTTAGCATAAATCATAAAGTGCATTAAATCTCTAATCACATATGTGGGAACTACATGCTAAAACCGGCCCAGCTGATTTGAATGCAACATGAAAGTGGAAAATCAATCAGTCATAGATTTGCTCATTGCAAATTTAGTTAAGGATGTCCCTACAACATCAAATATAGTAAATAGAATCTGTGTTTGTTTTTTCTAGAAGCAGGCAGTGCTAGAAGTGTTTGTGTGTGTCTGGAAATATGATTTTGTGCAGCTGCAAGTAATTTTTGTATGGGTGCACGTTGTTATAAGGACTTCACGCAACTTTAATAAGGGGACAGTGTGGTCACCTCTGTGTGTCACTTGTGAGGGTCAAGGGATTACAAACATGTCTTGTTAAATTAGACTGCTGTGGCTGAGTGCTGTGAAAGAGTTGGGGACTCAGCTGTCTAAGTGGTACCTGGGTATGTCTTGTTGATGAGCTACAGACAAACACTGAGATGATATCACTGTACCTCTCCTTGGGGAGTTTAGTGATACCCTCCTCTACTGTGTAAAGAGTTTTCCTGACAACTGCAAGACTTTCTGATTGTGTCAAAAGATTGTAGTAGGAATGTAATGTGCTGATTCAAAGGGCCCTATCACATGAGACTTTTTTAATGAAAAATATCAAAATAATCTAAATGTCATCTGTCTCATACAGTGGAAAAAGTAAACGTGACCTATCAGAATAGTTGACTTTGTTGACATATTTGGACAACCAGATGTCCACTCCTCTTTTAAACAGTGCTAATTATTCTAGTTTATATACATGAATCACATAAAACATTATAACTGTCGTTATGTTCATGAAGCAGATAGACTGATTAATAAGTGAACAGAGTAAGCATATAACATAAGTACATTCATCAGATTTTGAAATCTATAAAGACAGAACCAGTGGTTCCAGATTAGGTGCCATTAATTGCAGTATTCTTATTGAGTGAGAGGTGGATCCTGTCATAGCTGGGACCTAGTCCAGATTAGGGGAAATTATTGACCAATGGTGGAACAGCAGGATTATGTGTCAAACAGCGATGAAACATTTTAATATTTAATAATTTGCACTGGACAGAAAGACAGAAATCAAATATAAGAATTGTCTGGCCACAGCAATACTAGGCATGTTTGGCACTGACCAAAAATAATTTTTTCAGGAGAAGATCCATATCAGCTATAAGGTATGGTAGTGGGAATCTTATTGTTTGGGGAAATTTTGCTGCCTTAGGGACCAGGCAGATTCCAGCTATTAATTGTACTATAAATTCTGCATCAAATCATAGTGCATGAAGATGAAGTGAGATCATCTTCTTCAGATCTGAAGTTCCCCTTAACAGAAGGTGGATCTTTAAACGGCTTAGTCATCATGAGAAAATGAGCAAATCTAGGAAGGAATGATTAAAAAATAAGAAGTGAAGGGGACCAGAACCAAAAGCTTAAAGCCAATTTGTAATATTTGAGGGGAAGGGGTCCAACTGAGGAAATTTTGCAAAACCAGCTTAGGACATGGGTATACTTACTTTTTCCACAGAAGAACATTGCATCTCTTAATGCTTTTTATTTAAATTTCATGGCTGAGTGCACACAGGGGCAGATGTAGACTGTCCTCCTTATATCAAATATTAAGTCAAATATTCACTTGCCTGAAGAAAAAACAAAACTACTTATTTTCAATTGACACATTAAGAGTAACAACCAATTCCTCTCAGGTTAAAGCGGCAGTGCAGTTATATAGCATTACTCAATGCAGCATAAGGAGTAAAGAATAGGCTGTTGTCAGCAGCTTACTGAGTAAAATATCCAGATTGCCTCTTGAACAATTTAGTCAGTGCTTCTGTGTCTTGTTAAAGGACACTTTGGCAACAGAAATGGCTGCTGATGACAACATCTGTCAAAGACATGGAATCAATGACCTTTTCAGTTACTGAACCATCCCTTAACCCACTGGAGCAAAGTGCCCTCGGTATATCTACCACAGCTACAGTATTTGCTTTAAGCATCAATAAATGTACATACATTCAACATTTCAAACTCAGCATTAGCCTTAAATGAGAAGACATGTCTATGCCGACCATAAAGCAGCTACAATAGAAGAAGTTATGAACAAATTAAATTTCAAGAGGCATATTTTAGTGTCCAAAACTTTTCAGATAATTCAGCTTGTGTACTGCTTGTTTTGAGAGTTTGCATGGAAGTCTGTGGGGAGAATTTATTTTTAGTAAATTTGAATGAATTCCCCTATGGGCTTTGATATGATTACATATATGACCATTTTTGACTCTGAATGGTCAGAGCACTACGCAATGCGTTACATAAGCTGTGCTTAATGGAAGTCTTAGGCTTTGTGTAAAAAGCAGTTTACTTTTGATCAATCCAGCGACAACTCTTGCCTTGCATCCGGCTGTTCCACTTATTCACACTTGTTGTAACATTCACACATTAACAGCTACACACTGTCTGGAAGAAAAAACAAAACATACTACATACATTAGCGGCATGAGCTTGGAAGACAAGTGAGCTTGTTAGGAAATGGTTGTGGACTCTGCAGAAATAAAGCCCATCATATACTGCTGTGTTTAAATATTGAAATGGAGGGTAGCTCGCCAAAACCCCTCTTCCCCTGCTTCAAAAAACAGTAATCATACAATAAAGTGGTATAAAATAATGATCAACGGGCCACAGAGAGGTGAATTGCTATTCCACAGGAAAAGTCTTTTTGGTTTCCTAAAATCTTGTCTCCATCTCTTAAGGTTTTGAAAAGTTTATACAGAGAATAGATAAGTACAATCTAATAGATACATTTAAGGATCAACAATATGTGATCCGAAATGAGATGGTACAAGAGTCAGCCTGTTTTGAAGCATGTTATTTTAGCTAAAAATGTATATAATTATTCTGAAACACACACACACACAAAAATGTTTACATGCAGGTATTAGTGCATAGGTTCCTGCAGAAAAAGAGTATTATTGTGTAGTCCATTGATTAACTTCTCAAACATCCCCAGATGAATTTGGCATAGTCATAGAAATAAGGAGAAAGACTGTCCTTCAGAATGATATCACTTTCACACCCTCCTAGTCCCTTGATTAACTTATCATTTAAATATACTTCTATCTATATACAGTATGTGTGAATAAAAAAGTACAGGAACAATGTATTAAACAAATAACGAGTATTCTAAAACTTTGAGTTACCTGGTAATATGTTTTCTAAATCACAGTTCATTTAAAATCTAGGTAAAATGATAGGTGGAACACAGTGAAATCTGAGGACAGAAAAGAATGTCACAAAAAGAGATAGTTTGTGTGTTTCATTTCAGGGGAACACAGGAGGGTGTGATTAATCCTCACAAATTGGAAGGAAGTTTAGAACGAACAATCTGAGGTTCTAGATCTGATGAGTGGGCAGGAGAGCCCTGCCGTGCAGGGAAGGCCGGTGAGGCCCCAGGGGACTGAGTCTGTTGATGGTGTCCCGGAGACACTTGCATTGGAGGAGTCATGTGCCCCGGTACTGAGCTACAGGGCTTGGGCACAAGAGTCGGTGAGGAAAATGGTGAGGGGTAATATTCCATGGAGGAACAAGGAGTTTGGTGGCCTAAGGCCTGGGCCACCTCCTGGGGAAGAGATGGTTGTGAGCCTGATAAAAGCTTTAGGTCCTCAGAAAAGCGTCCCAGAGGAGAATCTCTCCCTGTTGCATGTGGCTGGCTGGGAAGCTGTGAAAGGAAAGGAGACCGAGGCATGAGCAAGGAACTGTGGGATCCTGTGGCACTTGAGGGGTCACTGTAGTGGAAAGTCCTGCCTGTCACTGGACTTTGAACAGTGGGACTGGGTGCCACAGGAGTAAGGCAGGGAGAGGCATTTGCTGAACCATATTGGGCCAGGGAAGCCAACGCAGACCTCTCCAATGACATCTGGTGAGGTAAACAGCCAGACTGGAGGCCTGCTAGGCTAAAATGGCTGAGGGAAGAAGGGGAGCCCTCAGCAGGCTGTTGAGTATGCTGTCTTCTACTACAGGATGGGGAACCTGGTGTGGGGGACTGGAAGAGGTTTATCCCACTGGTAGTCCTACCTCCTCCGGCAAACTGTTGCAGAGGAGCCAATTGAGGAGGCTTGGGAGGCGGCTGGTTGTGGGAAATCTGACCCGACATAGGGCTCGATGAATCGGTAGATAAAGGACTCTGACAACGGGAGAAACTAATAAGTCCAGCTGTAATTCCATCAGAGGCCCCACCAAGGCAGGCTGTAGATCCAGCTATTTGGCTCCCGACTGCACCTCCTTTACCTCTGCCAATAACTCCTACCCCTGGCTCACTTGAGACACCTCCTATATGGCTAGCTGCTGACCCACCGGAAGCTCTTCTTAACAATCCCCCAGTATTCCCTACTATCGAATCGCCAGAAATTCCTCCATATGTTCCCCCTTGTGCTCCACCAGTGACAACTCTTAAAGGTCCATCATTTGTTCTCCCTAGTGAGTCTCCAGCAGTTGCTACCACCAGTGACTCTCCAGAAATCCCGCCAACTGATCCGCGAGAAGCTCCTCTCATTGATCCTCTGGAAGTTCCCACTATTGAGCTCCAGGCTTTATCTTGCATTGAGCCACAAGTAACACCCACTACTGGTCCACCTGATGTCCCACCTGTGAGCCTACCACAAGGAGCAGCTACTGATCCTTCAGCTAGTCCTCCAACTGTTTCCCCTGAGATTGCATGTACTAAGCGATCAGTAGCCCCCTTTAAGCCAAAGTTACCCCCACTCAAGTCTGCCCCCCCAGTGGTAAAGTCTTCCCCAGCCCAAGCAGTGTCCCCTCCACTGGCTACTTCAACAGAACCTCCAACTGCTCCACCTAAAGACCACCCTGTAGCACCACCACAGGCTCCAGTTGCCCCTCCACTTAGTCCTGACCCTGTGCTTCCACCAATAGATCCTTGGTGGAAGAGGTTTGAAAGAGGTGGAGTGTTGGATCGAAAGGGTTGCTGATGTTGTGGTTGTGGGTGTAGCTGGGCCATACTAGATGAGGGTGAACCAGAGGATGAGTGTGGACCAAAGGGGAAGACAAAGGTCCCACCCTCAATGGATCCAGATGCAGTGCCATTAGGTCCACGCTGGCCTCCACCACCTGTGGCATGTTGGGAAGAACCAGTTGTCCCAGAACCTGATGTAATATGCTGAGCCCGAAAAGAGGCCAGCAATTGCATGTCTACCCCAGTGCGCAGCTTTGATGGTGTGCTACAAGAAGAGTCCTCGGCAGAACCAGATGCTGTGGATGAAGGAACAAATGAGTGGAGCTTCCTTAGTCGGCTGGGTGGGTCCTTTAGGGAACCCAGAACAGACACTGGAGGTCTAAAGAGTGTTGGTGGTAAGTGGGGATGGTGTGTCAGGGCAATAGCAACTGAGGTGGTGGCAGCTGCAGCCTGGAGAGGGGCCTGGATGAGGGGAGCCCAGATGACGGGAGTAGGCGAGGGAGGCGTCTGCGGTGGGGCGTTCTGCATGAGATGGGCGCAGTGGGCCATGTCTCTGTCGTGTTGCACAATCTGCTGGATGATTTCATTCTCCTGGTAGTTAAGTACACCAGAACTGAGGTCGTGTTGTACCTTGTGCTGCAGGATGGAGTTTTTCTTGCCTTTAAAAGCATGTGCACAAAAACAGACACAGAAGATGACAAGTGAGAGAAGTCCGAGTCAAAATGAAAATGACAGCAAGTATAATAGGCAGTGTGAAAAGGGTTTGACATTTAGGTATACTTGACAACAGCCAGTCCAATAGTCGACATAAGCAAAGGAAGAGATATGAATAAGGAGATGAAAAAAACAAAGAAAGTAAGTTCAGCATCAGAGATATTCAACTTACAGCTATCTCTTTGATATCACATTTTTAATAATATAATTAGTGGTTAAAAATAAAGATAAAAACATTTTCAAAAACTTCCAAATATTGGTCTAAAATGGCCTTTATATGGGATAAAAAATATCTTAATGCAGAAGAAACTGACAACAAAGCCTTAGACTAATTTCAATTATTATTCAATTGTAAAAATATAATATATGTGTTGGGTCCAAACTGTGTGCTCTGTCATTCATTTGCAAATCATTTGCAAATCTATCATTCATTAAATTTTGTATTACCAAAAGGCTTCAAAATATCAGAATATCATAAATGCAGTTAAACCCAGATCAACTAAATTTTTCTATCATTGCAATTAGCTCATTAATTACAATGTTTCAGAGGTATTGTAACAACTTCCAGTCTGTCCTGGCATTGAATCAAAAAGCAAAGTCACAGCAATTCATTTGTGGCTCATTGCTGTGTGAGTTGTTTTATTAGGGAAGACAAGTGTACATGAGCACTAAGCCCAGCAGAAACGACGTACACAGGAGACCATTCCACAGAAACACCACTATCGGCCCACCACATCTTTTTGAAGCAGCCATTTTCTACAAAGAAACCCCCTAAAGCAGTTTCTTTATTTTCCATTCTAAACATAGCTGAGGATAAAACAGAGCATGCAGCGATGGCTGAGTGATGATACAGGCATGTCTTTCATTGGGAATTTTTCATCTGCCCAGCCTGAGCCTGGGAACAGTAATGGATACAAAAAGAATATCAATTGTATGCGTAAGAGAAGTCACACAGGGATTTCAAAACTAGAGCCCTATCTGCATGTTTATATGCAGATGACTTTGAAAGTAACATCAGTCATTCAGTATCCGTGAGAACATTTTTATAGCTCCTACGTTTTCTCTCAGAAGTATAGCCCTGATTTGAAACTATCTTTCACATATGCCAACAGCAGATGTTAAAGCAACATGAATGACACATTTGCGATAACTTAATTTCAAGAATTTGGAATATTTTCTGTAGATTTATAAATCAGCCTGAATGCTTCTGATCTAAGTCTTAAAATGTTATTTTTCTCACCAATACGGTCAAGCCTGTCCACGGCAACAGTTTCAAAGGCCCTTCTCATCATTGGATACTCCTCCAGGACCTCATTGAAGTTGTCGACCGACAGCGAGTACAGACGACAGTACGTGTCGGCTCGGACACTGGCTGTCCTCCTACCCCGTGTCAGCAAACAAATCTCTGAAACAAAACAGGTAAGACATGGTTATATGGCAGACATAAACCCTGGAGCCTGTATTTTTTAAAAATCCGTACCATTGCAAGAGTTATACATTTTCTATAAGCATGACCACAGCAAAAAGCATTAAATGATCATTTTCATTACAGTCACAGCACTTCTGTGACCAAGTTTTTCAATTCAGATGTAATAATTTAGTAATGATTTCACATATAAACTCCAGCCGCTGCATAAACTGAAACATCCAACAAAAAATGTACATATGACAAATATGGTTTTGCAAATCAAAAAAGAAAGGGTGCCCTTTTGGGACGGGAGCCCTTTTCTTCTGGATCATATCAACTGTTTATTATCTGTTTATTCTAGTTACATTTATCTGGTCAATATCTCTTTTTTGTTATGATAATTTACTCTACAATTTGAGCAATTATGAGAGGGAGAGGGGCACAAATTCCAGGCCAGTGAACACATATTATTTACAGCAGTGCCCCAACTGCAGCCAGTTTCTCGCACAAGAATGGTACAGCTGTGATGGGGCGGATTTTCTGATATGATGTCTTATAAGCCCATTATATAAGCTTGTTTACAGCACAATACAATGGAAGAACAAATGCAAGTTAATCAGTTTTAGCAAGTCATTCATTGATTATCATACACCTGTAATTTTTCTTTTTCTCAGAATCAGAAGCAGAACACTTAGAAAATTTCTCTAGGTATTACCTGAAGCATATTATTACTTTAGGTGATACTATCTTTTACTTTTTTATAAAAATAAAGCACAATCACCATTTCTTATTGAAATATGTATGTATTTAGTTTAGTTTAATTATTTAACAATAACGAAATCTATCAATCGCTCAAAGCACATGGCTCTGCCTTGCTCTTGAACCGTGTCACACATATGGTGAGCATGGGAGCATTTGTACCTTTATTGCATGCATATGGGGATATGTCTGTGTGAAAGCCTGTGTCCGCTCATTACACGCGTTTATATGTGGATGAATGTACCATATGTGTGCAGGGATTTATTCATTATGGTATAGGTTTTTTGCAGACAAATGTTAAAGACAGCAGTTAATAGACAACACATAGTGTTTACATCTATAAAAATTCTAGATATTGCATGTACTAACTGTCTTTGATGTTTGTTATGTTGTTTTTGTGCCATATCTGTCCACACAGTTTTCATCTCATCTTCCGTCCCTCCTTCCTGTTTGTTATTGCAATAGCTGTTCACACACATAGACACACACACATACACACAAACACACTCCCACACACTCTAAATTCCCTAACGCAATGTACTTTCTTACTATACTTTTCCTACCCATCATTTCCTGTGGCAAATCTGAAATCAAATTCTTGAAGATAAATCAACCAGATAATCAAAACATAAATAAATGAATAGACCCACACATAACTTGTCTTAAATCATGGACCAAATAAGACAGAATTGAAATGCTGTTTTTGCAGACATTAACAACATTAAGCAGAAAGATTTGCTTGGTCTGTCCTTAAAAACAAAAATCTAACTTACGTCATGCCTTGTCGGTATGTTGACAGTAAAGTGTTTGTGAATGGTAAATCATAAACAATACTTTCCTTGGTTAGTTAGGAGCTAATAACAAACGTGTAGTCTGATTAGTCCCTTACTTTTTTAAACGCTGTGCCCATATTAACATTTTTCCAAGACATGCATCATAAGTGCCACCACAATACATTTGCATCAGTCATAGGATGACCTCTATCATGTCCCAAGGTCATCACATTTAGTTCATTTTTACAGCATAAACTAGATAGGCCAAATAAAATACCAAGATGAAATATCAACAAGGACGTTTGTACTCTCCCACTTGCATTTCACAGGTCTGAGTCCAATAAATTCAGATTTGAAATCTCAATGTTGTGACTCAACTTCCTCCCATTAAAAGAGGAAATTTGATTTAAATCTATAACTGCCACATGTGTAGACAGAAGCAGGTTTACCTCACGCACTATTGCCCTGATATTTTCAAAGTATTTCATAGAGTTATACGTGAGAATAAACAAATGTACATTGAGCTCCCAGTCAGCCGAATAGTTTTCAATAAGGATAAGTAGGGAGCCTAATCTGACATTGCTGATTTGCAGTAAACAAAAAACTCAGTTTTCCACAACACACCTTTTACATCATGTCCTGCCTCCTGTGAAATCTACACAGACAAATCTCCTGTGTGTTTCTGGTCTTGAGAATGTATCTCATGCTGAGAATCTCCTTCTGTCTAGTGCATGTATGAACAGCCAACTGCAAAACATACTCTCTGAGCATGTTTCATGGTGTTCATGTGTGAAAACTGCAAGCATGTCCCTGATATCTGCAGAAAGACTGTAAACACTTCCTTCAAAAGCCAATAAAACCCAACAAAAGGTGTCAACATTTCACATACATAGCATTAACCTCACAGCAGCAGCTGGACTGCTTAAGACTGAACAGGGTTTTGACTTCTTCTAGTCTCTGAGTGTAAAGTGGTTATGCTTGTGTGCAATGGTTTGAAAACTGTAACAGGGGAACAGATAATGGGAAAGTGCATGATTTCATAGGACAGAGTGAGGAATATGCACTATATATACAGCATAAAAACACAACCTCATGTGCAATGTGCTATTTGTGCGTGAGAGAGAGTATGGGTGAATGGACAATGGCTCAGTTAACCAGAGAGCAGTCCAAATATGAAATGTAACTTTAGTATGCACACTCATGTGTGTTTGTACAAATGTCATGAAAGTGTACTGTAAGTGTGTGTTGGAGGGGCAGCTCTGGTTATAGCTGTGTTGGGGGTCCATTTCCCTCAGCACTGCTCCAGTAATCCCCTCTGGAAAGAAGCATTGCAGCTCTGTATTAAATCCTCTTGTCCCGTGGCTTTCTGGATGAAGCCACCACTGCCAGGACGAGGTACTGAGCTGCAGTGAGCCCTCTGGCCTCATCTAATGGTTTTTGCAGAAAGCAAGTGAAGCCATGGCGTTTTGCTGTGCCATTTGAACTTTATGTGGAAAACAGAACAAAATAAATACATTTAAAAATGTATTTTTGTGGTAAACACAAAAAGATTAGCAGAAGTCTTTGAGAGCAAAGAAGATAAATGTAGGTGCAAGTCTTAAAATTCAACACTGTCCTGAATATTTCCCTATATTGGGCTGTGTGCATTACTTCTGAGTACGGTAGTTAGCAGGCGACAGCAAGGATGTATTATGAATTTTTTATACTGGGTCACTTTTGCATCACAGTTAAAATAAATGACGTGTGTTGGACGTGCAATGTGCATACCATTTAAACAGTGTATTGTCTGGTTGAAGGCTCCCCTCGGATCTAGCAGTGAAAGCGGTGTTTATGAACCTGTCGTTGCATGTCAGGTAAATGAAAAACATGTCTGTCAGCGAACTCTAACATAGTTTACAAGGCACCATCAAATGTTATGTCTGGGAATCAGTTTAATTCTGTAAGAAGGAACATTGGACAAAAGCCTGTAGAGGATAGATTAAGTACATCAGTCACATGACTGATCAGAATCCTCATCTTATCGTATGTCCCTTTACATCCCTGAAGAAAAGAGAACACAGGAAGGCAAGAACAACAACACACAAGATAAAGACATTGATACTGAAGACTTTTTCTAACCATATGTTAGAAACAACTCTGGTAATTACAGCATCTATTGCTTGATATATTGCTGAAGATTTACAACTATTGTAAATGTCAACTGCATCCAAGACTAGTATGACAAAAAGTCACATCATCCACTTCAGATTACATATTTTTGGATGAATGAATTCAATAAACCAAATGTTTCTAGCTTCTCTATTACTCGTAAAAAAACATTTTACATTTACAGTTCTTGCATTAAACCCATGATGTTTGCGGCTACCATGATGTGTTTACGTCATATCTGAGGTACTGTAATTAGCACCCAAAGATGTCAACTTTGAACTTGATTTTTTTCTGAATGTCATGAGTACATAAGTGCCAATATTAAAAAAAGTACTACATTTTCAACTCAGAACGCTGTCTGCATTTTAAGATGTCAAAAAAAAAAAAAAAAATTGGTTTCTATCTTATTTTGTTACTGCTTTTAGACTTGGATTTCTGGAATCTTCAGGAATGACTCAAATTAGGAAGCACAAGAACACTGGCAGGTGCTACCTTGAATTGTTTAATGGCTGAGATGCTTGAAAACATCTGTAAACATGGAACTTTTCTCAGTCAACTTTCCCTCACATCTGATGAAAAGACAGTATAAATCAATTACCAACTCAAAAGTGTGCCTACAAAAATATTCTGAATATTGATTGTAATAGAATTCAACAGCAAGTACTAGCAAGTGGAAATGCATTATATGGACGTAGTAATTAATCCTCTCATTTTGTCAGACTCATTTATATCAAAGTAGCATTTAATCCACTCACCCAAAAACAGGTTGCATTTTAAGCTTGAGTTTCAACATCCAAAGCGAAAACTTTATTGTCATGCATGCCACAATCAACACTTTGGGGCTCTTCAAGAACCTATTCTAAAATAAGAATCATAAGTTTTACTGCTTAGCGAAAAGTGGACCTCTCTAATTGCACTTCTCCGTTATGAATGCTCTACTTTCACTGCTTATTCACATCTCCTGTGACTCATCGCCATACCCCCCAAATCCTGCATGAAATTATAGAACAGGCTTAGTTGCTCGGCCTAAATCCTGTAAGGGGCGTGTGTTTTTCACTTCGAACTGACTGCTGCTTCCACAGTTATCCATTTCTCTTTGTTCCTAACTAATGACAAGGTGATTAACAATCAAAACCTGTGATCTGTGTTAGCTCAAAGGGTATACATATATCATTATGAGAGGGAATGACTGGGAATTAACTGTATTTTTGGATATTTTATTTTTCACACCTATTATATGTGGGCATGACAGAGAAATAACTATTCTAAAATATAAAGTAAGCTTTTTCTGTTTCCCTACCTCCCTGTTCTGCTCTGATCAGGCCCTGCAGTTGTATTTGATATCAAAAGGGAAGTTGTCCTGCAGACAAGATGTTTCAACTATCAGCTTTAATGTATTTCATTTTCACACTTAAGGGACAATGCATTCATTAAAATTGAATGACACCAATTAAAATTGGATGTTGCTCTGGGAAAGGAGGACTAAGACATCATGCTCTGTGACCTTGGTAAGAGCACACATGACTGGTTTCCTGCTGGACGGTGCAATCCTGGGCTCTTACTGGAAAAATGCTTCCCTTGAGTCCCTGCACCAGCTCTCAAAGACGAGAGTAGATTGCAAGAGTTTGTGTGTGTGGCTGTGAGAAAGAGCAAGAAAAGGAGAAAAACTGAAACATCTTGTGTGCATTACTGTCTTTACATGCTTCTCTCAAAGATATGAGATCAGTGAGTGTGAAGATTTCTGTACTTGTTTTAAATTTCATACACACATTTTCACATTAACACCAGTTTAATGAGTGAGAAGCTGAATCTATGAAATTGCACTTGAAATTCAATATAAGTTTTGTGGTCCTCATGCCAAATGCTGCTTGAGCTTCATCAACTCCACATGTCAGTTCAAACCTATGTCATCACTCCATGTGACAATGTTTCTCCTGTCAATAATGCTTCAATTTCTATGTCTTCAAGTGTTTCATAAGTGTGCGTAAGAGTTTAAGGTCATGTGACTGTGGAGGAAAGACTATGACAGTCCATACTCCTTGGTCTTCTTGGGTTTTCAAGTAGTTCTTGAAGTCCTTGAGCTGTGTTAAGGCCCCATTTTCTGCAGCACTATTCTAAATTCTTGTCCACGAAGATACACTCCAGAGGGTGTTGCAAGTCCCTTATGAATGGAGAGCCACTTCTCCTCAGTCATGGTAGGATTGATTCCGTGCAAGTGTCCAAATCCATAGCAGAAAAACAGCCATAGATTTGAATATGGTCACTATCATGTTTGATGAAGGATATGTAAACTGTGTTATATGATTCTCTCCACTGTTCCTTTCCTCACTGGCACAAATCTCAAACTTGGATCTGATGTTGTGGTACTTTTGGTCTGTGATTTTACTTTGGATACAATTGAGTCTTGTTAGAAATTTTCAGTCTATAGCAAAAAAAGAATATTCAGAGAAAGCTCCTCTTGGCTTAGAGGTTTATCATCATTACAGTATGTCTTAGTCAGCAATGCTTGGCTAGAAACTTAACACACTGCTACGTTTACAACAGGTGAACAATGTGTGCAAGCAAATTTACGAGAACAGGACTCTGATTCTCCTGTGGAATAATACAGCTGAAGAAGCTCCTCTGTGAAATATTATTAAATATTAAATATTTTTAAATATTTACAAATTCTACTGAATTGTTTTCCACAACCTAAAAACATTACAATTTAAACTAAATGAACCACTGTAGTCCCCTTATTGAATACAGTATACTTGTTTTCTTTAAAAATTCCATGATGTACAGATAAGTGATGGGTGACAATATATTGCTCTCTATGAGGTTTTTATTTTCCCCAGTCTATATCACACAATGTGCTGGAAAGTGAGCAATCGACTAGTCACTAGCATTAAAGGTCAAAGGAATGAACTTAATGACTTTATTTAGCAATGAAAATGGGGGAAACAGAAGACACTTAACACTAAAACAATCACACGTGTGTCTTCAGTAATTCATTTATAGGAAAGAACATCTTCAGCCACATAGCCAGTTAACACAGCTGAGCAAAGAGTGATGTCTATATCTTTTTTGTAACACTAAAAGCATTTATTCAGAACGGCTTCTCTACAGCCTTCATAGCTTTGAAGAAAAATGTGCCATGCACCTTCACATTGTGTGGCCCCTGATGAAACAAAGGCTGGAATGCGAATGTGCTATAGGTAAGTTCAAGTACACTTCTACCTAAATGTGATTTTATGTGTTCATGTATGGATGTATCTTCTTTCATGCCAGGAAGTCTACATGAACAACTGAATATGTGCAGGGCTTCTTGGACTGTGATGAAGTATTTGCGTCCTGTAGCCTAGTTTGGCAGAGCTCACCTGGACCCTGAATCCTGCTGTCAGCTCCCATCTCCCTCTCCGACAGTGCCCCTAGCCCACAGAGTGGAAACTCTCTAACCTTTGAAACATCCGCAGTGGGCTGCTGATTACCCGTGACATGTCATGTTCGCTTCCTGGCAGCATTAGCATAGCTGCATAAAAACACCGTCCATTTAGATGGCTTGCACAGATAGAGTGGACATATTTGGTGTACTTCAACATCAAAACTGACGCTGAGGCACAATCACATCTCACTGGTTTTCATTCACTCAACGGAGGCTGTGTGATTTGTGTGTTGGTGAGAGAAAAAGAACACATAAAAGTAGCTAACTAATTTTCATTTAAAACATCTAAAAGAGTAAGATTGTATGTCCCAAAAGTTTTGTATCTTTAGGAAAGCTGATTTGACGAGTAATTTATAGTTTTTAATAAATGTCATAATAAAGTTAATTTAAATGCTAAATTAAATCAATTGTGAGGCCATCCGCTAGGATTTCCAAAGACTAGTGATTTAGTGAGCTCCATTCACAGAGAGTCAGAGTGAGTAGAATCAAAATGATGACACAGGAGATTGCAAACTGTGCCTTCAACTCAAGACCACTCCTCAACCTCCTCCCTCTGTCTGCCTCTGTCATGGTTCTCTTCTTTTTTCACCCCACTCACAGTGCTACTAGAAGCCACTCACTCTGACCCAAAGTGAAGCATCTTAGAGGTTCAATCAAACACAGCATTTGATAAGCACCTCTGAATGGCATGCAAGGCCACCACAAGGTCACTAAGCTCCTGCTTCAACCAAGAGAGAGCCACAGTCTGCGCTGGCAACACATCAATTACTGTGGGTAACAAAGGATGAACTGTAACAGCATAATAACCTCCTCAGTCTGGGCACAGACAGAGTAGAAGAGATGCTGTTAAAATAAGTGTTTCAATACTGAACAATGAGGAGAGAAAGAGGCAAGGAGATGGCGGGGGTGGAGTGTGCATGTTTTCTTTTGGAGCCCAGAGCTGCCTCCAGAAAGCAGCCTTGGCTGTGATCCATGTGTCCCTTGGCGTGAGTACCACAGTCACATTACATTTCCCCCTTTCCACTGGATCGCTGCTTGCCCAGCCGACGTTCCCATCCAGGGCATGTCGTGTCCACTTTAGACTTTAGGCTCTCAGGCTCGAGCTAATCCAACAGCTAACAAACTGGAGCAGACTGCAGAGTATATAATTTTGTAAATAATTCAGGTTGTCTTTAAATGTGCAGAAAGGTATATGAGTTTGCCGAGATGTTGATGAGAAGATCTGCAATCTGTACTGTAAAATATAGCTGACAATAGGAGAAGCCCCTTGATGACAGGAGGGCTTCTGTTCCATGTCAACAGGCTCACACAGTCACAAAATACTGTAATCAGTGCAGAACAAAAAAAAAAAAGAAATTTTAAAAACTTTAACCTCCTGCATTCTTATACTGACAGCCACACTGAAAACTACATGTGCCACACACCCCCTTTGCTGATCCTGCACCAATTAATTTCATGAATGACTAACTTGTGTTTGGTAACAAACTCCCAGTGGCTCAAGGCTTTCCTCACAATCCCCCACCTTACACCCTCAGAGGAGTGGCACTGCCAGAAAAATCACCAGATAATGGAGTCAAAAGCCTCATGCTTACATTGAGCAAATGCGAAAATAATTACGTATCCGGGGCTAAAGATTAAAGCAACTGGGACAGTTTTCGTTCCATAATCATTGTCTTTGCACTTCTGAGGGTTAACTTTGCCTATGTTTACTCATGGACAGAAAAGGTAAAAGCAGATGCATTCAGTTTTGTGCATTTTGATTATATTGTCCATTCGAGTACATTCTCCTCATTATATCAGAACAGTTCAGTATGAACATATGCCCTCACACAATCTGGGCCACTGCAAGAATACATGCGTAAGAGACAAGCCTGTAAGCACAGTGAGTTTCTCTCTAAATATGAAGACTGCCCAGCTGAAGAGGGACTAAAGGAGGGAGCATTTTGGACAACATTTGAAATGGCCCCCGAGAGAGTCATGGCCATGTTTTCTAAAGTGTTGATTAGAGATGGCATGTTTAGGGATAGATTGTCTGCCCCCCCCCCCCCCCCCCCCCCCCCCCCCCACACACACACACACACACACACACAGACACACTCTCACCCATCTCCATGCCCACTCAAAGAGAGGGCATGGAGATGGACTTCAGCAGGCAAAGCGTAATTAAACTTCCACTGGCAGGTCATGTGCTGTTAAATGCTTTGCTACCACTTCTAATTATCCAATAGTACAGTCTAAATGATATGCTGTCACTGGGCAAATTAATTGGCTTTTGGTGTGGGCAGTATAGCAACGTTGTCTCCTACATGTGTCATAGGCTCAGTGGGACCATGAGAGGGCTATACATTATCTGACCCTGATTAAGAACATAGCAGCAGCTAAGTACGTAACAACTCTGTGTTATCGCAACAATCTTCAGCACTCAAATAGTGTGTAATTTCACAGCTTCCTGACCTCTTAAAATTTGATGCCTACGTCTTAGACTGCAGTACAGCAAGTGCTGTTTTGGTCTTTTAAATTTGCTCTACATTTACAAGATGTTAATTACGGGAATGTGTGTGGAGGTGTATGGAGATGTGTGGAGATTTCGGAGCCTTTGGAAACCGCTTGGAAACAGCTTGTAAATAGGATTTTAATTTTACGATTTACTGATCTGTTCCGTGACAGGCATCCTGTTTTTTTTACTTTCACTTTCTCCACTCTGGCACCTTTGTTACTATAGAATTGTCATTCTCACTTTATCAGGTGGGGAGGAGGGGTAAGTTCAAAAAGTTAAAACTGTAACAAAATAGCTGAGTATGCCTTTAAGCTCCACAGCAAGAGGTGTGAGCATATGCAAACTTTGAGGTTGTGCTTCCGGTGCCAGTACCAGCTCAACTTACCCCCAAAGTAGGAGCCGTCAGAGAGCTTGGTTTCTTTATTTCCTTTGGTTAATACACTGACAACTCCATGTTGTATGAAGTACATCTTCTTGCCGATTGTGCCCTCCCTGATGATATAATCCCCAGGCTGGAACACCTCAAACTTTAACTTGGTGAGCATGGAGGTGACAAAGTTGGGGTCAGCGTTGGCAAACAGAGGCATTGAAGCCACCAGCTTTCGACAGTTAAAGTTGATGATTTCCTATATGAGAAGAAAGAAGTAGATTGAAAACAACACTTAGTGAGAACAGTGAAAAAAGGCTGAAGGTTGGAGGTTTGCAAAATGCGTTGGCTTGTCTCACTTTCTTACAATTGGAATATTAGTGCAGGAAAAATTTCAGCTGTGCACACATTTGAATTATTCATTATTTTTTTCTGTTAGGAGCTACTCTCTGTTTACTATTGTTTGGATTTGGCCTAAAAAAAATTGAAAATACTTTTATTGAACAGTACTTAGGAGAACATCACACACGCTTCTGACAGTAACACATTGTAAATACAGCAATTCAAAAACACGACAGAAACATTTGTCTTACCTCTCGGAGGGGCTCATTCAGCTCTCCCAGGATGCTTTCCTCGTCAAACATCTTGCCCTGATAACGGTGCTCATAGTAGTCATGGATTCGCTGCCTCATATCTGCAGGCAGCTTGTGGAAGGACATGTACTGCTCAACCTGTTTGTACTGCAGGGACACAGAGACACACACCAATCTGATTACTCAAATGCCATGGTGATGTAGGACAGAAAAAGGAAAAACAGGCTCACACAAGAACTGGAGCTCTTGCAAGTCCCAACAAAAAAGTACTTTTCTCACTTTTGATCATAGGCTATTTACTACAAATTACGAAAAAAAAACACTCATGTAAGGTTACAACCACAAAGCAACACGAGCATCAAAACTCACCACAGTGTTTCTGTTTACAGTGGAGACTGTGTGGGCCTGTGTCATTCAGACATTTCGTTATTTTGTGAAGTAAAACTATTCAAATGTGTGTCAGGTGGTTTTTCATTGATTCTGCAGTATTAAAAGCAGCAAAGCAGCTAGATCAAAGCACAATAAGAGCATCTTGGGAATAATAACAGGTGAAATCCTTCTTTTTAAAAAAAAGGAGAAAAAAGAAAAAAAAGGAAAAAAGACATTAACCATTCATGGGGCCATGCTAGAGGTGCTCTTTGATACAATTTCTACACTGCCAACAGTCTTATCACTGAATGGTGCGGCTGACCTTAGATGTTTCCCTCTGTCTTGGTAATGCTACTACCCTAGCCACCACTGGTCTTGGAGGAAAAATCATCAAAAGGCTGCCCTTATTGAGACGTAACACAAAATAAATGACAGCTAAAAGCAGTGAATGTTTCAAGCTTTCTGAAACTTGGACAAAAAAAATCATGTTAAACTTATAGAATCAGTCTTAGGTTGCAGGATATCCTCTACCCATGTACAGACCTAATAACACATTCCTGAACTTGTAATGTCCCTTTTGCCATTGTTTCTTTCCCTTTATGCAACACTCGCATGATCTCTCTTCCCCTGGCTGCCAAATTTAGTTGAAATGTAGTGGGTCTGTGTTCGTCCAGAGTCTTTTGAGTCCCTAACGGACAGAAAAAACAATGCAGAGTCACTCTGCACACATTTTAGGCAGACTTGTTACAATGTATTTTTAATAAATTAATAGCAAATATTATACACTTAAATTCCAATTCTGTTTTAAATCCTCTAAGAACTCATATTGAATGGGGATATATAACTATGCTAACATGGCTCTACCCATATCTCCCCTTGCCAGCAGCTGACCTCTGCTGGGCTGCAAGCCAACCGGAAGCTCTCTGACCACTAGCTCCAGGAGTGCTGGGTCAACTGGGAGTCAGCCGAACAAAATCTCGAGCAAGCTTCTGGTCAGCTGGTTGGTGCTATAAACAATTCTATCTGTCATTGTTGTGTAAAGTGACCTGGACAATTAAACATTTACATAAACAGGAACAAGATGTGAAAAGAAGATTCAAGATATCCGATCACATCTTATATCTATATGATATGATTCTGGGGGGGGAAGATGAATGAATTCTGTCATGGGGTATGTATTTGGGGTTTTATCCTCACAATCCCCTCAACATAACATGGAGCATTTTCTCATCTGATGATGAAATATAATCCCCCAAAGAGGACAACCTTTTACAACCCCCCCAACGCCATGAGTTGAAATGCTTTACAAAACAAATGTAGACATGACAAGTGAAGATGACTTGTTTGCAAGTGACACCAGGGTAAATATGACAGGTGTCACCAGCATTTTGAAAGTCATTTCATGTCTTTATGCCTCCTGCACTAGACATGCCACAGCATGGTGCTGTGTTTTAAAGCCTTGGATTATCATCTCCTCCAGAATATCTCCCTTTTTTGACATTCATAAAATGTAAATGCATCAATTTATCCACAGCTTTGCAGCAAATTATGGTTTGATTATCCAAGCATGAAAAGATATCACTCAAGTGAACAAATGCAAGATACTATCCTATTGCCACGTTGATGAGGACTATACAAAAAGCTAAGCCTTGCACTCCAAATCATTTCACATACACTAACCACTGCTGTGTCTAAGATGAAGAGCTGATGGGCATGTAAGGAGTCCATCCATAGGGGGTAGGGCTGTGATGAGCTGATAAAACTCCCTGTGACAGGAAATGATCTTATTGCTGCACAGCCACCATCATGCTGCCACCAGGAAGATCCCTGCTCCCCTGCTCTACTTGGCCAAATCAAATCACAGTCAGCATTAAGTCAGTAATCATTTTATCATCAGATTTCCTCACTACTTTCAAGCTGCAGAGAGGCTCTAAAGGGTAACCAATGAAAAATAATTCTTTCTTTCTTCTTTAATTTGACATTAAGTAAAATATGAGAATGAAAGGATGTTTGAACGTTTTTTTGCCAGTTAATTTAGTTCAGGGGTAACAGAAGCCACTCATCTGCACATCTACCTACATTTTCCCACAGTCACATGTAACAGTCATTTTGACACAGGCACAAGTAGAATGTGCTAATTAAGAGAACGTGAAATTAACATGAAAAGTGATGAAAAGGTGCTAAAATGGAACATGAAATTAATTTATGGTGCTGCTGGTTGGAATATGTAATTATTTAACTGAGCCAGCAAAGATGTGTTCTCCTTATTCTGGTCTCTGTGGAAAGCTAACCTGACTGGACAAAAGTAGCATCCATGTTATAAATCAAATCTTACTAGAAATCACTAATAAGAAATGATCTTAATAAGAAAGCTAACAGACTATTTCTTTATGTCAAACTACTTCTTTAATCAAAAAGCCTGTTGTTGAGCTTTAGTGGTTTTGTCAGCTATGTTGAATTTTGATACTGACATTGAAGATATTTGAATTTTGAATATTTGGAAAAAAATGGTTTAGTGCAGATAGAAAATAAAATAAAGAAAACATTATCTAATACCTGTACATATTTTTAATGAGGGCTTTGGATAGTTTGCAAATACTGCTGAAAAAACTTGTATCTTAGTGCAGAGCATCCCTGCTAATGATGCTTGCACTGTTTGATAAACTCCCAAGCTATAACCACATCTCTTTATAAACAGTAAATACCATCTTCTACAGTGGTAGCATGCTTTGCCCTGAGCTGACAGAATTGCATCTTCGTTCTTTTTTTATACAAATCCTTTTCTATCTTTAATTTACTATTTCTTCACATGGCCATTTATAAATTTGCTCCCATTCATACTTGTCTTTTTGTTCTCTATCCTATAACTCCTTTATAATACATACCATTTTTCCAATTCCCTTTCCTTTCAAACAGATGCAAATTTTTACCAAAAAAATCATTAATAATTCATTTCCCGAGAGAGATGTCAGCCACTTAATTATACTTTCTAAACATTTATTTTTCTCCACTGTTCTCTTTCCTATTCACTTCTGATGCATGGTCAAAAGATATGGGCCATACAACAAGGCAAACTGAATATTCAAATGGTTTACCTTAAAAATGTAAACATGAAAAGTAGAAACCTGTTGTCACTTTGCAGAGAATGCTTCAGCAGTTCTGGATTGTCTCAGAGAAAGCTTATTGCTGGCCGGGGCTTAGAAAACTTTGATATTCCTATAGCACTTCAAATGTACAGGATTGTCAGGAGCAGCTTTGTCTCTTTTAGGTTAAATTTAGATGTTAATTCAATTTGAAGGTGCTGAAGCCACGAGTACCTTTTCGGTTTAAGCAACACTTCTGTTAAAAAAGAAAATGGAATGAGTCTGTGTTTTGGATTAACAGAGTAAAAGAATGGTTAGGAAATATAATTCCTAGTCATTATTTATAAAAAAGAAAAGTACATTTAAAATACCTTTGATTTTTATTAAACCATTTGCGTTTTCAGTGCACCAGTAAATATGTTATGACTCATCATGGTCATTATTCTTAGTATGCTTGCGTGGAACTTCTCTTTCTGAAGACATCAACCCACGGTGCATGTATGAAACACATCTTCCAAGCAGATGTACCTGAAGTGAGTACAATACAGGTCTTAGACACTACGAAAGGAAAAGATACATGCAGCTTTGAGATGGAACTATAATCTACTAACAGTTGTGGATTATAGAACTAGTAAGTCAATCAGAATCAGAATAATACTTTTTTGTCTAAGTTATCAAGTGTCTAAAAAAATAAGAAAAAAAAGTATTTGTGGGATTTTGGTGAAACATTGATATGCCCTCAATAAATAATTTGACCATTTTTTACAGAATAACTGACCAGCTCTGACCTGTAGGCAACAAGACCGACTCATTCTTAACACGAAGGCTGCAGTGTGTCATTGTATAGGAATTACCACATCCTCTTCCATGTCTCTGCTCTACATGTGATAAATGCCAAGTCAGAAGTAACCTAGATTTAGGTAACAAAGTTGTAGTTAATCAATGTGGTTCATCTTACGCTTTCTTTCCACCAGACATGGTTATGACCTATTCTAGCATTTCTGTCGCCCGCAAGCCACCCAGAAGCAGATCAGCCCTCCGCTTTTCTAAAAACATGCAGCTGGCCTGTTTTTGACCACGTCAACTAGCACAGATTGATGAGTCAGACATAGTAAAACCGTAAAGAATCCACTGGATATTTCCCAACTTAAAGCAGACAGGCAGACGTTATGCCCTACTTCAGAAATGCTCTCAGTATCAAACTAATGCACGAGATTGATGGAACAAAACTACACCATCATAGCTGGTCGAAACTAGGGGTTAGCCAACTTAAGCAAAGATATTTTCTCTACTCTCCACAAACATAATATTAGGGCAACATAGCAGACTCTTTGTAAACATTGGAATCACTAAACAGTGGCTCCATTTTCTGTGGCATTCCATTGGACTTTATTACTTCTGATTTTTTATATACACTCAAATAGTGTTCTATAGAGGACTTCTGAGGTGTGTCAACAGTCCTTAACTCAGCAGCAAAAGGTGTGTGACAGACAGAGAAGAAAATGTATTGTAACAGGGTTTAGATTAATTCCTTCAGTCAGGTCTCAGCAAAGTAACTGCTATTGCTGTACAGCAGAATCAGCCTTAAGTTGTTGACAGCTGAGTCCTTGGGCTGACCATATGGAAAAACCTCCACAGGGTACCACCAAGTCACACTCATGTGTGAAATCTACATTTTCATGTGAGGGATACTTAAAGCCTTCAGATTACCTAAAACAGAGATGACCAGGTATATGTCACACAAGCCTAAATAAGGAACACGGTTAAACAGCATGCTTTAACTACCTCTCTAACCGCATCAATCTTCATTCCCTCCCTTGGACAACTCTAAGGGACAGTAAGAACCAAAACATTTTCTCTCACTGATGACTGTTTATTGTGTTTCTAAAGGCTTGACTATAGGAGTGAAGAAAGGGGACAAATGGTCTCTAGAGTCTCTTCACCCCCCAAAAATCAGCTTTGGGCCTCTTATTATTCTCTAAAGAGCTATGCTTAATTGCCAAGTGTTAATTAAAGACTTAAAGGGGTGGGCCTGCAGCATCCCATTGCTGTGTACTCATTCGGGAATAACATGCCACAACATGCTATCTCATGGGCATCCTTGATTGCATTACCAACTGCCAACAACAAACAGAGCATCACTTTGTTATCATATGCTGACTAGTATTTTTTAAATGGTCAGAAACATTAGAAAATCAAAAAGATTGTGTGCAGTGAGTGAGACAACGAGTCACCTGGAAATGAATGGGATTATCTCTTTTGTTTTGGTGTCCCCATCTCCACCTCTGAGCACTGTATAAATTACTGCTGTAGAGCCACAGTGACAGATAAGTAGCAGATTACAGAGAGCTGGAGTGGCAAGAATACCCTGTATGCACAGTCACGTGTGCTGACATCTTGTGCCCCCATTCTGGAGAGATGTAATGCTCATTGTGTGATAATGGTTCTCAACATGCCCGAGACAAGATGAAAGAGTTATTTGGGGAATTTGCCAGATGTTTAAGTCACTACGACACACACTGTTGTTAAGTGTGCACCAGCAGAACTGCCGTATGAATAAAATACTGTTGTCAGTGCTTCAGTTGCATTTTACACGAGTGACCTTCTACTTATATATTGACAGTTGCTTAGATCAAATTTAGAAGAAAAAAAGTTTAAATAAAGTAAGTCACTCACTGCCATATCAGTGTGGTAACAGCTGACTCAGATTATATGATGCTGAAATTAGCATTCAGTCAATTTTGCATTTGTGAACACATGCCAAACATGGATCTGTGGCAGCAGTATAATCTCTCTCTTTCCAAATTTGGTTAGATTTAGGACACAGAATTATGTGGTAAGTGTTAGAGGAAAAAATTAGGTTTGATTTTAAATACAGCCCTCACAAAGCATTATGTGACAAGTTATGGGTGAAAGCAGGCTCTTTTAGCTTAGACTCCAGCTCAGTTTAATCTGTGGCTTCACACACGTGAGGAACGAACTGAGCTGCAAACAGGTAGAAAATGTGCATGCTTTTATAAATCCTTATCAACAAGGTCTGTTTACACACCACAAAGTACTGGTGACAGTAATATGTGTTTAGCTGAATGAAAGTGGATCTAATAAAGCTATTTTTCATCTCAGTGGGGGCCACGCTTCAACCTCCTCCCTCTAATATGTGATTGCTTGGCTCTCTACTTTGTTTAACAGTGAACATGCCGCCTGATTCCAAAGAGCTAATTTAAGTCTGCTTGCTTGCTTCTGACAGCTCAGGCATTTATCACACTGTGTCACATTGTAATAGAATTTTATTTTATTCAAAAGATTATACCTGGGCTTTCGGGTGATACTTTCAACTGCCTCTAAAAAATAACCTTTGTTACTTTTCCTTTCCTCATCCCAATCTCTACACTTCTGAGAATCCATCACAGGGTGGTTTTCCTCATGAAAGTCCCTCAGAGGGGTTTCAATGATTTGATTCCCAGCTAAAAATAAAAAAAGTTACCTGGGTATCACCTCAGCATGCCAACTGGACAGATGGTCTCTCATCTTGGCCATATAGCCATGAGAGCTATGCACTCTATTTTTTACACCTCATTTACAGTGGACGAATGCAGGGCCCGTGTCACATCAAAACCAGCAGGAAGCAGATAAATTTGGCAATGGTGCTGCTTGGCTCAGCAGTGATTCACTATCTCACTTCTTTCCCGAGCTAAACATTGGTCATTATCTACCCTATATCCCACTGTGAGAGTATTGTAAGTGTTACTTTGTGTTATCATCTGAAGGGCTTAGGTCCAATATTGTGCACAGCATAACTGTAATACAGACAGTCCAATACATCTGCATGCTACGGCATGTATCCAGCTTCATGCTGTAACCACTTTATAAAAACAAGAACTTTCAAAACAGCATTTTATAGCTTGAAGTCTATAATGGTGATCAGAAAGTCACATTTCATGCTACTTCACAAACTGTTGGTTAATGCAGATGATGCAGTTTTGAAGTCTTGCTACCATCTTTGAAGTATCAGCATGGGAATATTTGGCTCCTGAACAAAAACTTGAAACTGCAACCCACAGAGATCCCCTTCAGCTCACAAACAACCAACAGAGGAAAACTGGCAAAAAGAGTGGTTTAAAAATGTCTAATTCTCTTTGTAATCTGCAATCTCCACAATGAACATGCTGAGTCAACAGGCAACAACATATTTGAACATGAGTTCTTAAAAAGACACGATTAGAGTAAAAAATTACAAAGTTGTTTAGAATGTTACATCAAACATCTTCGATGAAAATATAAAGACTTCTACCGTCCAAACTGTAACAGGCTCGGATATAGATGCAAAGAGAAATTTAGGTCAGCTATTGAATAGAAAAAAAAGAGTGCAAATTACAGTCACTTAAATTGGGTTTTTCATAATGACAGATACAGAACCGTAATTTGTTTGCTCCCTCAATGATGTTTATTAACATATAAAGTACAGAATGTCTGTAATTTAATTCTGCTGGAGAAAATACCGATCTTATTTTTCTGGCATCTTAATATGGCTGCATCGTGCATGGTTTGCCAAAGGTCAAATAATTAAATGACCAGGTGCAAGATACACACCATATCCAGTCACAGCTTGATTTTTGTTCATGATAATGAATCAATGTGGACTGAGTCAATCTAACAAACAGGTGAATATGACAACCTGGTATGTGGTGGTAGGCTGGCTATTGGACTTGGTAGTGGGGACTCATTTGGCAGATTTATCTGCTGCCTGAGTCGCTGCACACAGTAGCAGATGTCTCTGTCATGGCAGACCAATGCCCATTTAAAACAGCCACCAGTTTTCGAAGAACTCCGGGGATCGTTGATTTCTTGATCATGTGGATTACTGGCATTAGTCTAATATGGGAAAAAGAAAGGGGAAAAACTCCTGGAACCAGGTGCCATTGTCACATAAACTATGAAATTGCCAATGAAACAACACATTTGTGTTTGAGACGGAACTGACTTTGAGCAGAAAAAGGGAGGGTGTAGGGTACAGTACATTAGATAAGACGTCTAACTGTGACCGAGTGTGTTTTATCGTAGAACCTTGTGGAAGGATAAATGAGAGAATCCACACTCTTTAAAATTAATTGCAATCTGTAGTAATAACCTTTCTGCAGAGAGACACTGTGGGAAAGAATGGAGCATAGGGGCACCTTTCAGCTGGCAGGGAGATTCTTAAAGACGCCTTAGGGAGTAATCCTAGAAATGGCAGCCAATGGTTTCAGTAGCACATGCTGACTGGTGCTGAGACAGGCCAGCTGTTCAGATAGCTTGGCAGCAAGGCATCTTTAAACAGAGTAGCAGACAGATGTGCTCCTCTCTCATTTAATAACTATTAAGATCAGGGGGATTAGTTAAAAAACTTACAGTATTTATGTCCTATATCATTAGGGCTCCATCCATTTTCTATACCCACTTAATCCGTCGGTCAGGTGGCGGGGGGGCTGGAGCCTATCCCAGCAGTCATTGGGCGAGAGACGGGGTACACCCTGGACAGGTCGCCAGTCCATCACAGAATCACACAGAGACAAACGAGACATACAACCATGCACGCTCACACTCACTCCTAAGGACAATGTTAGAGTCACCAATTAACCTGACATGCATGTTTTTGGATGGTGGGAGGAAGCCGGAGTACCCGGAGAAAACCCTTGCATACACGGGGAGAATCATCATCCTTTTTTGTTTTTGCTCATTCTTAACATTTGTGAGGTTATAATTTTATCAGGTCAACTTTCTCTCCTATTGAACCACCACATACCCATTACATCAGCTAATCTGTTCCCCTGCCTGTCCGGCTCTTTTTCACTCCAACTTTCTCTCCTTCATTTAGGTGTGATGTCTCGAGCCTCTGCCTCCATTCTCCGGAGGTCATCCTCGCTTGTCTCCACTTCAGTACAGACGGCGAGCACTGTGGAAGCCTAGCAGCTCAGCTCATTATCACCCATGCTGGGCCCACAGAGGTCAAGGCAGTGTGGGACATGTCTAAAGCTAGATTTATAGTTGTCCGGAACGTTGCCAGCATCGACGTGACGTCTTCCATTGAGCATTTGAAGTTCTGCGTCAAGGGAATATGTTGCTCTGCAATTCACCGCCATGCCACTAGGGGTGTGTTTCTGTGTGTTTGTGTGGTTGTAGGGGTTATAGCCATATCCTTGCTTTGTCTTCCGGTCACAGTTAACGGCAGTAAACAATTACAACCGAGCTGTATTTGCAGTTGGAGCTCATCAATATTCTCATCATATAATCGCTCTTCGACTTGGTCCATTGTTTACTGATCAAAAACAACTTTTAAAATGACGGTGTAGAAAGAAAAAAAATAGAAGAAAGACCGGAAAAGGCAACTGCCGGAAATTATGTTCCGAGCAATCACAGCCCTTACGGCCCGCGTCGAGGCCAAGTTGACTAAACTAGGTACCGACGTCGTCGACATCACGTTGAAGCATAAACTACAACTAAGCCCTCACAGTTAGCCATCAGGACTTTCCTTTCCCCACACTGGTAAGGTTGGAGTTCTGGTCTCTACAAGTCCACTCCTCTTTACAATGTTGTGTAAGTTCTCTGAGGTTTGAGGGCATTTTTTTTATGCAATTAAACCTGGTAAAGGTCTGAGCTGGACTGGTCCATTGAAACATTTTCTGTTTTAGATTGACTTTGGAATAATTTGATATACAGTTCACGGTCAACTCAGTGGCTGCAAGGTGCCAAGGCCCTGTGGCTCCAAAACAAGCCTAAATCACCACCCCTCCACTGGTGTATTTCATTGTTGTTTGGGTTGTTTGTGCTCATATGCTGTGTTTGGTTTTTCTTCTAAGATGGTGCAGTGCATTGCGGCCAAACATCTCCATTTTGGTCTCCTCTGTCATATGAAATCAATAATGCTGAACTTAGTTTTTCATACACTTCTTTTGCATTTGAGAGAAAAACTGGGGTGTACAATTCATAATCTCGTTCTGACTCATAACTCAGTTAAATATAATAAGCTATATATTTAGAATCACTGCAACTTTGCATTTTCCAAGGATATCTTTATCTCCATGTGGGACTAGGATTGTAGTTGTCTCAATTTTCTCAAAGGCATGGCTGATAGATTGGGAATTTTGAAGACTTTGATGGCGCTTATTTTCTCTTTTTAGAAGAGGTATTAAGGACCTGTCCTAACTTGATGTCTGTTTGAGTTCATTGCCTGTGCAAAGATCAATGAAATTGAATTTTGAAGTGACCAAGCAAAACCAAGCTTTATCCAGGGGATTGCATTTTTCTTGCAGTCTTCCTCACTTCCCACTGTGTCCTCTTCAAAATAAAGTAAGACAACACAGCCATCAGTAAAGTCAGTACTCTTGACTCACCTTCTCCTGGTACTGCCGTCGAGATGAGTCCAAAGATTGGATTAGCGCAGTGGCGTGGCCCACAAACATGGCGTAGCAGGTAGCGCCCACAATCATGCTGAGGATGGTCAGCCACACGTCAGT
Organism: Leuresthes tenuis; assembly: GCF_036924035.1. Taxonomy (NCBI): domain Eukaryota; kingdom Metazoa; phylum Chordata; class Actinopteri; order Atheriniformes; family Atherinopsidae; genus Leuresthes; species Leuresthes tenuis. The sequence goes on from NW_027325356.1 coordinate 12,608,229, forward strand.
CATACCCACAGGGGGGTACATGCCATATCCAATACATAACATGTGGCTCATAGCTTTGAAAAGTGCGTAGGAGTACTGCTGTCCCCATGTGTCATTCTGGATGAAACAGAAAGGACATGGGCAGTTAGGGTAAGCACAATGGAACACTCTGGCTTGCGCTTTCTCAAATAAGGGTGTTGATTGCCCCTTAAAGGTCAAGGAGCAGTCTGACAGCTCACACACACACATACACATCCAATTACCTTGGACAAAACTAATGACAGATACACATTTCAGATGGTCTTAGTTAAGGGCAGATAAGCTGGCAGGGTAAAACATACTTTTCAATATGCAAACATTTGGAGCAAGCAGACATTTGGGCAGCAGCCTAAAACAGAGCCCTTAAGAATGGGCAGAGAGAGCGTGAGACACTGGAGGCTTGCATGAGAGAAAGTAGGTCAGCTATTTAGGAAAGTGGGATTTCTCTGTGAGTTTTCTCATTTGTAGATAAATTGCCCCTTTTCCTTTAGATCCTGGTGGTGGTTCATGGCAAATCAATATCAACTCTCTCCTGAGGGTGACATGCCCAGATTGCTTTCAAACTCATTTCCGCCACAGAAAAGCTTGAGCAGTCATGGCTCAGCTGGCAGAGTGGTCATCTTCAAACCAGAAGGTCAGCTGGGCAATCCCCAGTGCGCCCATGTGTCAGTGTGTCCTTGAGCAAGATACTGAGCCCCACATTAACCCCAATATATTACAAAATGTGAGAAACACATGTGAAGTGCTTTGAAGGCGACGAGGTAAAAATTTACTTTTTAAGTGTGGGCCATTCACCAAAAGCTGAAACAGGCAGAAATTGGATTTGTGCATTCTTGAGAAGGTAAGGGACAGTGACCAAACGAGAAAGCCTGACAGTTACTGCTAAAAACAAAAAGGTGAGAAAAAACTACCTTTAATCATTTTAATTCTATTAAATTCGAGTGTTAGTGAGTCTGTCAATACTAACAACCTCTTTGTCAACCAGGTAATGAGAGCAAAATATGAGGAGCTTTACAACAGAGAGGTGCCTGCCCCGGAGGCCTGAATAAATTCAGACTGATATATTTGTTATTCTGTCACAGTGAGAACTATTCTTCTACATAATGCAATTAATTAGTCAGTGTTTACTGTGTGAAACAAAACAAACTCCCCTTTCTGATGTTAATGAGAGGCTACATCCCTCACATGGAAATTTTTAAGTGACTACATTATATTTCATCATATCTCAGGGCCTCTTTACAGCCCACAACACAAAGGCTTGTTGGTTGCTGCCTTCTGAGGAAATGGCCAGTGGAAATTGCGGAAACATGCACTGCACTGAAGCAATATGACAAGAAGAAACACAGCATCATCTAATTAGAACTGCAAGAAAACAACTTGTTAAAAGGCACTTGGCAAGTGAAGCCATGCTCTTGGAGTTAGAGGTATCAAAATAGTTCAATTTGTTAAAAGGAATGTGTTTGATACAAAACAAATTAGTTTATGGCTAACATTTCTTTAGCACTGCTGAAATTAAATTTGAGGAAAATATATTATAAGAAATATTTCTGCAGGATAAAGCTGCCTAACTTTGTTGTGGCTTTACAGTATGCATCACACAGTATTATTTTAGATATTTTTCAATCAATGTAAGGTTATGTATGTTTTCCAGAATAGTACAAGGGGCAAGCATGAAAAGTAATCATATTGAAGCAATATGTTGATGTAGATTCTCAATCATCCAGGTCATGGTAATCCTAAGAGCTTGATTAAGACTTCTTGGATCCGAGAAGTCTTATTCAAGCTCTTAGGATAATCATATAGAATTTTTCCCTTCTGAAACATAAAAATACACTAATGTAATCCAATAACTTTTCATAAAATATCACACAAAGGAATACAAATTAATGGTGACTCTGAACACTGTAGCTCATAACTGATTTACAGAAAAGCTCTTATTTTTTTGTTTGATAGCATCACTAATACAGATTGAAAACCTAGTGTGTCTTTGTTAGACATATCTTGATTTGATGAATTAATCTTAGTGAAGAGACAATAAAGTTTGTTATAGGCCTAACAATCTTGCAATCTAACAATTATTATGCTTCAATTGCTAGATTTATTTATTTTAAAATATTATTCAAACATTGTACATTTTAATAAACATCCTGAAAAGGTTTATACTGTTCTTGTATGATATTGTGCCTTAATCACTGACCATTTTCCTTTTAAATTGTTGACAACTCAGTTCTACGTGACCTATAGATAATCTTCTTACAAGGTGATGTAGGTACTCAAACTGTGGCTAGAAATGCATGTTTCATGGTGGTAAATGGAGAAGAAACCTAAACACAAAAATGACAACATTTTCAGTTAGGTCAGAGTATATATCTTCATATTTCCTTTGGTTAAATTAAAAGTTTGATGAAGACACTGTCTAGTGGTTCCTACTTGGATCTGAAGCACTGACACTGTCCCAGAGGAGTACCCCTCACCTGAGTTTGTGTGTCTACACAAAGGTGTAGGAATAACGCTAAAATTAGCGAAAGAGAGAAGCATCTCATGGGATGGGGGTTTGCAACATCTCCCTTTTGTTACGCTTAAAAATAAAAGAGGCAGTTTCAGCGATACAAGTGAGCCTGTCAGCAAGGCAGTGAGGCATGATGAACCAAGAACATCATACCTTGAAAGATGTAACTAACCATGTGACATCTGTTCTGCAACAGAGCGTTTAACTTACAAGATTCTGCTCCACGTATATATCTGAAAATCAGCTTACTTGACTGTGATTTTTTTTTTTGGTCTAATTATATGTTTACTCTGGATCTAAACTTCCATTATTATTCTCCCTGAACTTACATGAATGCTCAAACAAGCAGTTTGAATATATAGATAAGCAGTACATTAAAGTGAAAACATTCATGTGTTTACTTCTGAAAATGAAATAATTGTAAATAAATAACAGCTCTAATCATTATCTGGACAATATAACAAACAGCTGAGAGCAACAAGTTAAGTAGAGAGAAACATGAGTTCTGTCGAAATGTCACCAAGCAACCTGAACACTTTGACAAGCTTTTATTTCATTACACAAACCCTATTAATTTCTCTCAAGACACATATTGACATTTATATTGACAAATCATCTGTTGGGGAACCACTCTTCTCAGCTTTATTGTTTGAGTTAAATATACGCTGATTTATTGGAATGTTATACTGAGGAGATGAGTGATCACTGGTGCTTGATCAATTTCCACCACAGAACGCTAACAAAAACCTTTGGAGCAAAAACAGTTCGAGAGCATGTAGCACTCACATGAGGCCATCAGTTGTTGGTGACTCAGTCCACTTCCGTAAACTAATGCAAGTTGTAATCTGTAATAAATTAGGTTTTAACAAGGGCTCTGCTCCAGCAGCTGTTTTAACAATGCAACAAAATTAAAGCTCAGCATGAGAGCTCACTGACAATTGTTATATAATATTCAACCAATAACAGACAAGGGCTGTCTGTCCTCCTCTGAAAATCAATGCTCCAAGCACTACTTTCTTACAAAAAAGGGCAGCTGTCGGGAGCTCCTAATAAATACAATCATCACCAAATTGAATTAATGTGGACAAATGCAGTAGATAAATATATTTGATTTAGGGTTTAAAAATGACAGATAAGCAATGCAATCTTTCCCAGGAAGCTTAAGGGGTTTAGTACAGTAATTACTGATGCTGACGGATGAGATAAGACAGAGCATAATCTGATTCGAGCACAACTCTGTGCAGGAAAAGTACTTACCACCATCTTATTTTTGGACACCCAACAGTCGGCAGGGAAGTCCTGCAGCATGGGCACCAGGAACTGCAGGCAGCCATCCCAGTGACACAGCAACAGCATCATGCCGATCAGATTGACTATCCGCACCATGGCGCTGGCTAGGTCATAGGTCATGTGGAAGATCTGAAGGGTGGGAGAGGAAAGAAAGCAAGAAACGGGTTACAGTGATGACTCAACATGCTGACTATCAAATCCCTGAAATCTCCTCAACTGCAAAAGGCATACACAGACATCCTCAGGGAAGATTTTTCTTTCTCTACAAGCAGTGCAACGACCCACTGGTCTATGTTCTTCCCCTATAATGCATCTGGTACATAAATCATACAGCAGTGTACTTCTACAGAAAAAAAGAAGTGTTATTTTGCTCTGAGATGAGCTGGTGGATGCAGATGTTGCTGTTGTACATCCACTGGGGATGGTTAGCATACTGGGATCAGAGCTTTACTTTCCAGTGCTGCTAAATCACTCTTATTAGCCACTCAGCCAAATACAATAATGGTTCGAGTAGAGGTGGCTGTGCTCCTGGGGTGTGTTTGTTCACTGGGTTTGTTAATCCTTATGATAAACATCCTCATAAGGCGCTGCAGGACTGCTAGGCTGGTGTAGACTTTAATGGCCTTAACCATTCAAAGGCTTTTAATCCCATTGAAGACCACGGTGTGTACTACTAACCACTCTGCTTCTTATTAAAATCCACTCTGTGCCATTAAAAGGCTTGTGAGTGAGAGGGGATATTCCATCTTCACTTTGTTGCTCAGCTGTAGGTGATGATGAAGAAGGAAGGTGAAGACATCCTTGTCACCAAAGATTTTTCTTAGTTCTTGTAACAAAATCACTTGGTGTCATTATTTTTCCAGTTTCCAACTGAATGTCTTCAAATGAGATTTTGAATCTTTGTATTTACTCTGAGCCTGTGTGAACAAAGAGGGCTGGTAGGGACTGATGGGCAGTTTGGAAGTAAGGGGGCTGCTGCACCATCAAATCACATCAGATTAAGTTCTGTCAACAAGCTAGCATAAAGCCGGAGTTATGCACAGGAAAATCTCAGAATGGATGGACACATCCTCACACACTCTTTATATGTGCATCCACTCACACATATACACACATGACTAAGTGTGTGCCATGGGCACGTGTATTCATCAAGTCAGCTGGAATCACTCATCCAGCTGAACATTTTTTTCACATGTAACAAAACCCCTCGTTTTCCACATTTTTCTGTGCACACGTGCACATAAAATGCTAGCTATTATTCTTTTTTTGAATAATTTAAAAGCCTTTTCTATAAAGATACCAATTAATATGTTTGCTAATATACAGTGTTCTGTGATGTTGAAATTCCCGATTAAGCTGTCATGGCATTCCATAACACCGAAGGGTTGAATTCCCTCTGTGGCAAATAAATCAATTATAAGGTACCCCTCTTCATCTCATGTACAGAGTCTGATAGATTTTTCATTTGTCAGATCATATTTCCTGACATAAGGAGGAAACTTCATGAAACACAAGCTGCATTTACAGCAATAAAAAAGCGATAAAGTGATATGCAAATTCAAAGACAGGTATTCCTAGGGAATTAAGGATTGACAGAGACTTAAAACAGTGCCTTGTTTTCAGTAATTTTATCACAAATCAGAATAACTGCAAAAGAAAAAGCCTATTTTTTGCCAATACCTATTTCTGAAAAAATCTAAAGTGAATAAAAATATTCAGGTCTAAGGCAGGAACTCATGTGATGTGAAAAGTCATAGATAGGCCATGTTATGGTTGGTTTGTTTCTTTTCCTTCAACATGTTCTGTAGCGCTCTTGTGAATGTAAAGGTCCACACCAAAGAGAGATATTCTTTCTGACAGAAAATGTAGTTCCTGAACTGCCAAAAACTCCTTGTTTGTAGTTCAGGCTGTTATTCCTTGACTTGGAGATACCACAGTGAAACATAGTAGTTGCTCATTGGTTTACTTTAAACAAAAAAATAGCAGCTATGTAGTTTGGTGTGTTTGGGGTACTGGCCAGATGATCAGTACATAATATGATATTACAGTGCTATGTTTTTTCATACCCACTGGATAAAACAAATGTGACCTTCACTCTCCGCAGTACATACTTTGGCATCAGTGAATCACGTCCTAGCAGCTTACTAACGGAGCTTACTAACTGGAGCCTATCCCAACTGTCTAGGCGAGAGGCGGGGTACACCCTGGACAGGTAGCCAGTCTATCACAGCACCACCCAGAGACAACGAGACAACCAAGCATCCACACTCACACTCACTCCTAGGGTCAATTTAGAGCCACCTATTAACCCGACATGCATGTTTTTGGCCAGTGGGAGGAAGCCGGAGTACCTGGAGAGAACCCACCCATGCACAGGAAGAACATGCAAACTCCACACAAAGGCCTCAGCAGGGATTTGAACCAGGAACCCTCTTACTATGAGGTGACAGTGCTAACCACCACATCATCGTGCAGCCACTGGTAAAGTTCTCGTGTGTAATATGTCAGGGATCTATCATGAGGTATGCAATATAAAATCATAACTATCTTGCCCTTAATGTAGTATTGTGTGAAATTAGGAATCCTATTTTCGCAATTCCTAAAGTAGCCACGAAACAAACCTGTAATAAATACAGCCCAGACATCCCAGATCCAAGAGACAGACTAAACACTTGGTGCTGCTCAGGCCTTTTGCATTTTTGCAACCACAGGAGTTTCCCCTTTAAGCATGGAAGGAAAGGATGATATGGCAGATATTCAGGTGATTGCATTTTTTTTGCTTGATGTCTCTAAATCCTACACACTATTCACTGAAACCTGTCATACAAAATGAGGCTGTGGAGTTTGAAGGTCCTAGACATTTACTGGATGCTAATATGATCATATCATCAGGCTATCAAAACTTTGTCATCCCAAACTTTTAGGAGTACAAAACAGCTTCTTTAACAGCAAGTGTCCCCACCATTAAAAATAATTAATGTTAGGGCATGTCACTTTGTATCTTGTCAGTTGGCCTTGAACATGCTAAATTATCCAGTGTCAGCATTTTTGAAGCAGAACAAATTCCTTTTTGTATCCAGTGACAGAGCCTGGATGACTCTTTTCTGTTTAACAATCACTGCTGCTACACTTCTATTGCAGCTTTGCCCCCAAAAGACCTCTAGCACTTAACCACAATGTGGAGAATAAAGCCTATGAGAACTGCGACAGGTAATGCCATGCAAATCTCCAGTTTGTAACCCTGACTGTACCGTCGCTGTGGAAAGGTGATTCCCCTATCTCCCTTCACAGCTGTAATCAATTCAAATACTGCCATACAGAAGAGACTTTGTACAGAATTTGCCCAGGTTTAACTCTTTGAGGGATATGAATGAGGTCTGGGTATCCTTTCTCGTTTGCTTTTCACACCTACAGGCTGTTGTAGATTAAAAAAAAACTAAAGCTACTCAGAGCAGAACTTTGTTGTTCTGTGTAAGTTAGTCACAACAGTAACAAACACAAACATGTAGTGTATATGAACACAACCACATGAACAGCATGCGGTGCAAAAACAGACTGCACACACAGCAATGCCCAACATGGTGTTACATGCAGGATGATGGATTACTGACTACTTTCTTTTAATTGATAGGAACACAGAGAGCGCCTGGCAGTATTAGCATCAGCATAAACAGGACAGCTTTGATTGATGAGGGCGCAGGGAAACAACTCAACAGTTTCTTACAGGGGGGGCTTGTCACTCTATCACTACACTTCTTAGGCTTCTCATTGTATCTGAGTGACTGTGAGGATATTTGCTTATCTATTGTTTTTTGTCTTTGTCAATTTTTTTTTTAAATCAAAAACCTGGTTTAGATTACGTAACCTAATGTAAATCAACTTCTGTGTAGCAATTTTGAAAAAAGAACAGCAACAACATGGTTGAAAGCACTTTGGGGTGGTTTTGCCACAGAAATTGTTACCACATTGCTAACAAAAGATTTTTAAGAAAAAGCAAGGAAGCAGAATTTTACCACTAACTAACTTTTACTCCACCACCACTTTTATTGTGTTTTAGCAATATTTTTTAAAGTGGAATAAATAAATAAAGAGAACATGACAAAAAATGGGATTACACTCAAATTGAACTAATCTGTATCTTTGTCAACCAGCACCCAGGCTCAGACAGGCCGAGAATGGATGAAGGCAGCTGCCGAGTCTTCTCAAACAGATGGAATGAAAAGAGGGGGACCCAGGTGAGAGAATAGTTGCATATGTCCCGTGGTGCTGATGGTGGCCGCCCGGACGCAGTTGATATAGCACGATACCACGGCATCTGCTATTTGCTGCTCATTTTGCTAATGATGATGAATGTTGACTTGATTTTATCTTGACACACAAGAGGAAACAAAATTCTTCACGCATATTGTTCTTCCGATGATGTTTTGCAGACTGAACTTGGAAACATGTCCAGTCTGCAGCAGACCTCCCTGCTCTGCACAATGTGATCTGCTGTGTCACTTTTAAGTTTTATGTTCAGCACAACATTTAAGGCAATCCAAAAGCAAGGTGCTGTTCGTAATGATGTTTTGTAGAGTGCAGATAATTGAAAATATTAATTGTCATATTTTCATTACCTTGGAATGCTCTCCCAAACCCTCAATCATGTTGCACTGCCATGCTATTATAATGGCCCCAAAGGGACAAACCAAACACTGGCCCTTCATAGGATCTTTACTACACTGCAGCCCTTCACATTATTGCAGCAGTTATCAAATAATTATGAACCATATGGATTGCTTTGGGTATAATGCATGGTCAGGCCATATTTACTAATGTTTGATTAATTTTTAATAATTTCATTACACTTACATATATATATATATATAACAATTGCATTCATGCATGATTTGATTTTGAGGAAAATTGTGATTCTTTATTTTTTCGTACAACAGTTATATTGTTTATTTTCCCAGTTCTGAAAATGTGACATATTTGCTCTTCTATGAAGCCGAATGTTCAATGGGTGCTAGAAATCATTGGATCCCAACCTAAGGTCGCAGAGAGAGGGGCTAAAGAAGATGACAAGTGCAAGAGGTCTTCACTCAAAAAATATTACTTTGTATTGTTGCATCAGATTTGGTATCAGGAATTATGGAAAATCCATGGTATTACCAAATTTCTAATATTGTGATACCTTCAGAAGTAAAACTAAATTTGATGGCAGATGAAAATCCGTTTAAAATGGACAACAATAAATTACTTGGTTTTGAGCAATTGCTGAGCTTTAGCATGATTAAAAGAAAACAGTCTTATAGTGTAAATCTACAAACACTTGGCTGATTTACTTCAGAAAGTTTTTTGAATATGTTTATTCTGTCAATTGCAACATGCTGCATCTACTGTCTGATGTAAGCATGATTACTCTTTGATGAGTAACGATGTTCATCAACTATATCAACACATGGGCTGTATACCTCATTGTTATTATTAATCCAACATGATGGCAGATTTGCAGAGCAGGCTTTAGGCAGGGGTTAGATTTCTCACTCCAAATGCCTCGACCAAAATGTCATGCTCATGCATGCTGTCATGGTGGACGAAGCGCATGTGAAGAATGAGAAGTAGGCCTGGGAGTGGACCACAGGGAACACCCTTCCATCATCCGTCTAAACAGACCCGGAGGGCTCAAATCACAAAAGCCACTCTGACTCTGCTCCCAACCAGGATGCACCATCGGATTTGTGCAGGATTACACATTTGGATGTAAAAGTTTTTAAGCAAGTCTATTGTGGGTTTTCACACATGGCTCATTCAGAGTGTTGAGGACCTGTCACTGTTGCTGGCAAGCCTCATTGTGAGCTCAATAATAGCCCATTAAGTCTATTATTCCTGCTTTTCTTATCTCTAAAAGACCAGTCCTTGGTTCGGGTAATGGGTCATTGAGTGGGGAGCTGATTAGCTGATTTACCTTATTTAAATATTTTTGTATGGATTTACTGTGCGGAAAAGAAAGGCGCATCATCCTTCTTTGGACATGTGGTGCAGTCATGTGACTGGCTTCTATCACAGCACTTGACATATTGTTTTGTTTCTCCATAACTGAAGCACAAAACCACTTGGGACAGGCAGGACCATAAATCTCTATAATTCAAGATGCCATAGACAGACATTCTGCCATTTTGTTATATAATAAACACAGGTGTGGCACCTTAAGTCATTTCAGTTTACCGTAAACTATGTTATTCGTTGTCTTTTAAATGTCCTAACCCTCAATAAAAGTCCAACATTCATAAAAAGTGTTTTTTTTTTCTTTTCTTTGTGTGGTGTGTTAGTAATCTCCATTTTACTCACACACTGATACAATATTAGCTCAATGATAAAGCATCAGCAGTTGATTCTGCTTCTGATAAAATTGATAAACTCCCACAGCTTCACCGTAACAACACCGGTTGTTGGTCAGAGACCGTTTCTGTTCATGTCCGTTATCATTGCTTAATTATCTCTTTTTTTTTTCTATTTGTCATATGTGCAAATTAAAAAGACCTCAGCTCTTGTCTCACAAACTTATCTCCATCCATGCGAAAAACAACATTTAGTTGGCCAGTTGAGAAAGTTATGCCTTGTACATCAGGGATGATGAGAGGAAGCCCCTGAGCGCTTAGTCATTAGTGCACTGCCTTGAGTCCACTTTAACAGGATGACTAATCTCAACCGATTCACTGTTTCATCAACAAGAGACAACTCCAATGAGGCGAATATCCGGTCACAGTATTATTTTTATCCCGATGAAGACTGACAAGAGGAAACTGACAAGAGGGAGACGGTGAGACACATTATGACAATCTGGTCTGCATGTATGTGTGTGTGTGTTTGCGTAAGAGTCTGATAATATCTGCCCACCATGTTGAACGCCATTATGCGTGACAGTGTTAATACTGGCATGAAGCCACTCCCACTAAAACCTCCTTGTTTGTAAACAACATTCTGTCAACATGCCGGGCGCTAAAACACTCTTACATCTGTTTGGAAGGGAATGGAAGTAATCAGAGCTAATTTATGATGCCTGCGACAAAAAAAAGGACATATAAGAAGATTTCATGAGCTGGCGGGGAATCAGGGCATTGCTTTACTTATGCAAAAATTATACTGATGGTGTTAGTGGTGATCGGATTAGAGTCTTTGAGGGGGTAAAGATGATGATTGATTTTATATGACTGCAGTTTCACACGGCACTTTTTCTGCTCAAACATCCTAGGAGTATTTTCCTATTCCACATTTTGAACTTGCTAATCATATGTGAAGAGCAAGTGTCACATAATTTGATTAAGCAACAATAAAATGTGTAGATAAGTCTTTAAAACGATTCATGAGAAATAGCAAGATGTACTTTTCCAGTTTCTATTTTCACCTCTGTTTCAGGTTCTGCCTTGTACAGGGGTGCTTTGAAGTAAATATGGAGTAAATACATACAATAGTTGGTCATTCCAAGAAGATTAACATGTAATATGCAAAGTATCTGAATCTTTTCAGTATGATAGGTGACCACATGTGGGTGTACCTCAGTGACTGAAACAAAATGTGTTTAGTAATTATTGATCATACTGCTTACACCTGCACATCAGCTCTGTGGAGTTTCAGCCCATTCCTCCATACAAACCAAATTGAACTAGATTTCTTCTCATGAAATGCACCTTTGGGTGATTTTAATTTATCTTGGATTAAGGTTGTTTAACTTGGCCGATACAAAACATACATTTTAGTATTTTTTTAAGGATTATTTGATAAAACAACTTATGTGCTTGTCTAGCTTGTGGACACATGTTAGATTTTTTTGGTATAATTAAAAACTTGATGAAACTTGATGAAATATTTCCAAATATTTATAACCACACAGACTGAACATGAAAATTACAAAAGCGCCTGGATAAAACACACATAACATGAGCTGGCTTCCATTCACTAGCAAAGCAAACAAGTTTCCAGATTGGTTTAAGGTAAATAAACTTGGTTACTTAGTAGTGCCAGAGGTGGCAGTATAGACTACATTGCTAGTGGTTGTAATTCAATAAAAGAAGAAGCTGTCCTAACCGAAAACCTGAGAAGAGAAAAGATAAATCACAAACAAATTATAAAGACAACAAATCCTGTGGTGGACATCTACAAGAGGAAAATAGAGACTCCTCGTTTTCAAGATTTACTTTTATATCTGGGAAAGACAACATTTTTTTTTAGAAGATGCTGTCACGTGAGTGTGGTTGCCAGCTCAGAACCTTAACAGATGGTGAGTCATATTGGTTTTTAATATTTTCCAATTCAGACTTATCTATTTATATTCTCCTACTACATATCTAGTCCTCTTCAAAGCTGGCAAAAAACATTTCAAGCAAGCATTGTTTTGCACCTAAATGGAATTTTTTTGATTCTTACCACTTCCATTCATATTATCTCATGCACATTTTCTAAATATGCATCTAAAACAGCAATTGAAACCTGCGTATGGATACTTTTCTGATGGAGAGACTTTGCAGAGATTTGTTGTCATACGCGCCTCTAAAATGAGCTGCAGACTGATTACATACTCATGCATGGGAAACTGGGTTACAGCTAACCTAAAATTTTGTATGAATGAAACCATGTACGCATCTGCAAAATCCCAAGTGGTTCACTCACTATCGCAGAAACACACTATTTCCTCTTTGAGTAATTTTTATTGATTGACCTCTCTTGGGGAGAGTAACAATGGTCCCAAATTTTCATTGTGTGTCTCAGTGGATTCATGAAATCCAAACTCTTTACTCTTCCAAACGTTCTGCATATGTGCCAAAATTCTCGTCTCAGGCTTTCACCCAGAACAAACCGAGAAAGCTGTTACACCAAGGAAGAAGAAGTCGACAACATAATAATTAAGATTGATGGCATGTATCTAATTAGTAAAAAAAAGTAAAGTATATTTGAATTAAAAAGTGTACAGAGCTGTCCAATTCACAGCTGGATATGGTACCAATATCCTACCAGATAAATTATTTTTCAGTTGTTTTGGTCTGTGAGGTAACAAGTCAACAAGAAAAGTCTTTACAGACAAGTTGAAAGAAGGCATATGTTTACCTATTGAAAATGTTTTCTCCTCTTGTGCTTGTATACTGGGACAAGGAAAGTAGACCAATTAAAACATTCTGATTTAAGAACCACTGTATGATAAAATATGAGCTTGTTAATTCCCTGAAGATGGTCATGAGGACATGAATTTACGCCAAAGCCTTATCTGTCGGGTAACAGTTTGAATCGGTCTTTTATTTCAATAAGTCTATTTAAATGGAAGGTTTAATAACAAAATAACATCCTTCTCAGATTGTAAGATACCTTGGCAAGAATTGGCTTGACTTGATCTCTAGTTGTTCCACCCTAAACATTGAAATATGGAGAAAAACACAAACTTGTCATCCTTATCTTTTGTTGAGCTGCAGCATGTGTGATCAAAATTATGCACCCGTGTTTTGAATTGCTTTCCCTTTTGCTCTTTTCTGGGAAGACTCAGAGGAGCAGTTTAGGGGTCAAGACTCATGCTCAAGGACACTAGAACATTTTGTGGTTACGTGCCAACATGTCTGAGCCTGTGGGTACTAGCGCCATATATTCCCCAGAGGACATGCAATTACAGTCCGTGTCAACAAAGCTGGCTAAAACATGTAAACACACACACTCACTGACAAAAAAAAAAAAACACAACCTACACGCATACATGGATTACAGCTACTCTCACACACAGAGTGATTACAACCCACAGTATCTATTTGCTATTGCAAGTCATAGAGTCTGTCCTGATCTGTCGAGGTATCTTATGAAATTAAATTCAATTTGACCTCCCAAAACATTTATTCTTTATTATCTTTAAACATTTATTTCTTTCTGTCTCTCATTAATGTTATTTCAATCATACTGACTCTGACCGGGCAGTACAAATGTGTGAGTTAGCTAACTGTCCCCAAAGGATTATAAAACAGATTTATGACGTGTTAGACCAAACTACTGCTGTGAGAGAGCAGGTCAGGCTGTCCCAATTTGTTCCAGAGTGAGGATATGAGGCAAAAAAATGATTAGCTTAGTCATCGTTGGAAGATTTTTTGTGATATTTGTCAAAAAGCAATTTGATTAGGACATATATGTGAATATATACTTATCAATGTAATTTCAGTGTTTCCAAAACACACCACAGTGCTCAACCCTGAAAACGCTTTCCTATGAGATACAGTCCCGTCTGTTCCGTGCACTGGCTATTATCATGCTTCTTTGTCTCGTTCTAAATTTCTTAGAAGCTTTATTCATTGCATTTTATTACCTCAGTGCATGAAAAACATTTATAATTTCAAGAATTTGCTCCCCTGGTGAGTTAGCTATTGTGAACATTTCCCAGAAGAAGTGTCCTCTGTGTGACTTCTTACAGGAGAAAAAAAAAAGAATCATACTATGATAACAAAAAAAGCATTTGTGCAGGATCGTTATTACCTTGCAGATGCTTGTGAATTGTGAGTAAAATAAATCTGTCATCACAGGTCTGAGATTTCTGCAATGTCAGACTAGTACACGTCTCCCTGCAGCACCATATTTAGAAAGGCAAGCAATGCTGCATGGCATTCAGTCATGATACCAAGGTTGATAAATTGCACAGTGTCATAGATTACAATGACACCGCCTCGATTCTGTGAAAACTAATAGAATTAATAATCATTTAGTTTCCTCTTAGAGGATCACTCTGTGCTTTTATTCATGGAAAAGTAGGAACACAATAATACATTAATAGAGAATGAGAATCTCACAATTATTTTCTCCTAAAAGTTCAGTTTGTTGATGAACAGAAGGAAGTGTGAACTGAGCCAAATCATTCAAATGATAATCAGATGCATGCATGTTGGTGTGTGCTGTGTGGTGTCAATAGGAAAAGTCAAAAAGCCAAGTCAGGTGGTGAGATCTTAGCGACAAGTTACTCCGCAGTGACAGATGACATTTCTGCGAGGTTGGATCTGGAGTAATGTGGCGCTAAGGCAAAGCTGGCCTTTCACTCTCACTGCCTAACTAGCATTCATCAGAAAACCTTGACACTCAAAGTTGCACGTACATACAGCATCCACACAAGCATAAACCATGCAAATGGCACTGGGTCTGTGAGAGTAAAATACCCCCTCTTTGTAGTATCGTTTCAGTTTTAGAAGCCACTGTCATCACTTTCCTACGATGTCCTGATAGTTTGTTTTCTTTATATACATATATAAATCATGATTATTTTCCCCCAATCATTAGTTTGTGTGTGGTTTCTAAAGCAGAGCACTAGTCTTGAGTGATGATCAATTACACCAAAGCAAAGAGGCATTGCTATAAGCTAAAGCAAGCTTTTTTTCATGGTTTCCTCCTTTTTCCTATTTTTTTTTTTTTCATTTCCTTGATTTCTCCACCCCCAACCTCCGTTGTCGCCTTAGTGCAGAGTGAACATGTGACAGCGCACTGTCAGTGAGTCTGTTGTATTCAAATTCTGGTTTGGCCTAAATTCCTGCCTTCATTTTGGGTTCATGGGCACAACAGTAGGTATGAGCGGAGACACAGAGCGACAAGGGGTGTCTCCCCAGTGATTCATTTGAACTTTTCCTCTCTTTGAAATGGCAACACAGAGAACCTGCATGATTAATGTCACCACACTTCTATCCACTGCTCTATCCAGAATGCGAGCTGAATCTTTGAAAACCTGCAACTTTAAGGAGTTTCAGTGGGCAGGTCTGCATATATATGTGATTTGATTGGCAATCAGTTAGCTATTCAATTTTTTTCAGCTGTCATTCTAATGTTCATGAACACACCCACTAACCAAGAGTAGCACTGCATGAAAAAAATAGTTATATTCATATTATCAAAACAGACTCATTTATGGAAAGCAACACAGCAGTGTTTGTATATACTGTTGTGCTTGTGATCAGTTCAATGTGGTACAAAGGAGCAAAATCTCTAACTTAAATAGAATTTGTATGTACCTTTCATCTGTACTGTCCATTGCACATTTACTGTGACAGACAGCTGGGTGCCGCGCTGCCATGTTCTTTTTAGAGAGAATAGGCTTATACTTGGCAACTCATCCAAGCAATCCACTCTTGTTCCGTCTTTTCTCGTTGCACTGTCATGAACTGTTACATTTAACATGCTAAAGTACACCCTCTTTTATTTCTAAGGATTTACATATCAGGAAATAATAATAAAATCCTTTGGTTCTTACCACATCACAAACTTGGGTAAGTACAACAAAGGATGAACAATAGTACATGACATGTTAAACTGTCTCATTATTTATTTAACACAGACTAAGCCAAAATACAAAGACAGTGTGAGGAAAACTAAGTGCACCCCATGAACTGACAGTTTTTAGAGACACCTTCAGCAGCAACAACTTACAATAATAGTTTTCTGTATGAGGTTATTATCCTCACACACCAATGTGGAGTAATTTTGGCCCACTTTTCTTTGCAAAGTTGCTTCAGTTAATACAGTTTTGCTGGCATTAATTTATGCATAGTTCTCTTAAGATCCTACCAAAGTATTTCAATCAGGTTCAGCTCTAGACTTCGGGGTAATTGCAAAACAGTTTGTTGTAGATTTGCTGCTGCGCTTGGAATCAAACTTTTGTTCAAACTTTAGCTGCCAGATAGATGGCCTCACAATTTAGTTTCCAATACTTTGGTATACAGAGGAGTTCATGGTCGACTCAATGACTGGAAGATGTTCAGCTCCTGTCACAAAAGAGGATTTTTGAGGTTTCTCTGAGCATTGGAATGAACTACTGGAATGTCCACTCCTTAAATGTTTTGAATGACTTATAAATAATCATTCTCAAAATTGGCCTTATCACACTTCCTGGTTTGATGGACAGTAACAATTGCTTCTCTAAGATCACTGATGATGTATTTCCTCATTGGCATTGACACATATTTATATACCGAAGGTCAGAAAAATGCAAAAATTTTTGCTTTCTATAGAAGTAACCATGGTTTTTTTGGAAGCAGTTAGTATAGTTTTTCACACAGGTTTTTGATTTTGTCTATAAAATAAATACAATCAAATTAGTGATGCTGAAAATCAAGTTGCAAAACTACTGACTCGAGCTGAAATGATTGTTTTGCTCCCTGTGGCTTGTTTCAATGAATAAAAAAAGATGTAAGTGAAAAATGTTAAGCCCTATCCTAATCTCTGTCTGGGGAAAAAAATGCAGACGCACAATAATCAATCCCATGGAGACAAGTTATTCTTACATATTTCATTAGATATACTGCTTACATTAAGGACATGAATGATCAAGTAAATGGATTTTGGCCTTGGAGGTATTAAATCTGACCAGAAACTGAAATTATTGCTTTGCACAGGATGTACTGCAGTGATGTCAAACTGCCAGAACACGCTTTGTATCACGGCCATTCATGCTGATTGTGTGAAAGTATCCTTCATCAAAAAGCTAAATCCTTAGCCTGTGCTTTAAGGGAGGTTGTCTTGAAATCAAAGTAATTCAAGAGGTTGTCTCACTTCTTGTTATCTAGTATTTTATTTTCCTTTGGTTTTTTTTACTCACCATGCATGACAAATTTCTCAACTCTATAATTAGTTGCTTCCCTCAGCCTCAAAACATTGCTTTGCATGACATCATAGTGCTGCCCTCTCTGTCGCATATAATCCTCGAGTGGAGAGTCTTCTTGTTGACTCCAAGCTACAAATATGTTGCCTCACTTTGCACCTTTTACCTCTGAGAGTACAAAACAGGATCCATTCAGCGAGAGCAATGGGAACTTTTCTAATTATTGCTGCAATTATAATCATGCTTGTACTGCAGCTTTGCCTCTCTGGGCTCTGTGGTCCCACTGCTCCATTGATGGGGACACACACGCAGATAAAATGCTAATCAACAACCAAGCTTCATCAACTTATTGGTGACTCGTGTAGAGCAATAGAGCCTCTTCACTCATTTCAAGGGTTGATGCAATCAGAAGCAGCATCTAACTATTTCTCCCTCCTGTGGCTAAAGGTGAAGGTACACAATAAACATACTTGCAGAGTCACCACAGGATGGGAATACCATTTGGACTGTAATTCAATTTATCAAGTAAAACCCTTTGCGTTGACTGGCTTCATCTAATAGGCCTTTGTGATTGGTGATCTTTTTCTCACTGTGTAAATCCACCAATAGACAACCAGCAAATCCAGTTTATCAGTGGGTTTACATGATGAGATTAACTCGATTATAACTATAGTTGGCTTATGCTCCTTATCTGAGCAAGGGTAATTATCCTTTGTTACATGGCGGTGAATGAATCAAATCACTGGCACACAGCATGCAATACCACAGTAGATAAGTGGCGCTGTACCCATTTCAACGATCGCTAATAGAGCCACTTCCGGTTGACGTCTTCACCATCAAACAAAACATGGCATTCAAGAAAGATGGCGAACGAAGAGCAAGATGAAGCTACGTCCCTTTACATTTGTGATGAGCATTGTTATGGCACAAATGCGATGCACAACGGCGCATTCTCCATCGCGTTGTTTGTTTCTTTCTGACGGCGGCGACAACAACAGTAATATCATCTCCTTGGACCTCCGGGTGACGATTGCGTGAAAAAATCTCGAGCATGCGCAGAACGCTCAGTCCTATCCACTGTCATCTCCAGGCACGTAAATGGGCAATCGGATTGAGTTATCCCAGGGTCTTAATTCGATCGCAAGTAACCCGATCCGATTTGATTTCTTGTCGGATTAAGTTTGTTACATGAGCTGAATAACTCAATTTTATTGTAATTTAGTCATTAATCCGATCCGATTGCCCACATGTAACCACACTGAGGGACTTCTCAACACAGTACTCAACATACACATCTAACCGGACAATAGTCAATACAGCTGTGAAGTTTAACACACAAAGATAATCTGTCTTACCTCTTCCCACTGGTGGATATAGCGAATTAGTCTAGAGAGGCGGAGGAGTCGCAGCAAGCTGAGGATCTTCGTGAAGCGGACAATCCGCAAAGCACGGGCCGTCTTGTAGAAATCTGAGTCAATGCGCGTCTCCACGATGAGGAAGATGTAGTCCACAGGGATGGAAGATATGAAGTCCACCACAAACCAGCTGCGCAAGTACTTGATCTTGATCTGCTGTGGATCCAGAATGATCTCTGTGTTGTCCTCTTTGACGATACCCGTCCTGAAGTTGAGGACCAGGTCCATGAGGAAGAATGTATCAGAGACCACGTTGAACACAATCCAAGGAGGTGTGTGCTCATCCTTGAAGAATGTGATGCCCACAGGGATGATGATGAGGTTGCCAACCATCAGCAGCAGCATGGTCAAATCCCAGTAAAACCTTGATTCAGAGAGACATAAGAAAGACAACGATGGGATGACTACTACAGTCTAAACAGGAGAATTCAACAGATCATGACGAGTATTATTTTTTGATGATTTTCATTTTTTGTGTACATTTACAGAAATCATTCTATCGTGTGTAATGCATAGATATAGACATATAAAATATAGACAATAAACATATCTTTTTAGAAATGGTATACATGTAATGTATGTAATCAAGAACCACAATTTGCAACAACTGCATCTACTTTGTCGTCTATATGCATCATGCCCATTTACAAACTGAAATGAATGCAGGCAGAATAGATTTTTTGTTTTGTTTTGTTTTTGTTTTTTTTTCATGCATTTGGCAGACGCTTTTTATCGAAAGCGACTGAAACTATCAAACCACAGAAAAAAGTATGTGATATACATTTAAGAGTTAATCATTTTTATAAGTAGAGCATGCTTATTATGGTTAGGTATTTCATGTTTTTTATGAGTTATTGTAGGTACGAATATTATATAAGATCAAGTTCTTGAGACAAGCATGCATTAATTTAATTACCTTTTTTCAGGTTCAGTATATCTGAAAATGTGACATTTTGTGAGCTGTTCAAACAGTCAGGGGAAACTTATGTCACGTTACAATGTTATCTAGCCTCTACAATGTAGGTCCAACTTCAAATGATGCTGCATTTGCTGTACCTAAGAAGTTGAAAGTTAAAAATCTTTTGCTCTTGTTTTTTACTTTAATATTACCATCTATCTCAGTATTAGTTATGTATTTCAAGTTTTTTTTTTTCAAATTTCACATTTTTGATTGAATGCACTATCAGTACCATATGATACAATAACAACAGCTGTTTCAAAACCAAACATTGGTGAAATATTGCCAGAATTTACAAAGCCACAATGTGGCTTTGAGGTGAATCCTCGAAGTCCTCAGAAGCTCCAGGCAAGTGAACAATACCTTTGCCAACATCCCCTCCACAAAGACACTGTGGTCTGCAGCAAAGATTAGAAATGACAGATTTAAAGCAAGCATAAATGTTGTGGCTTTTCTTTGCTGGTGACATCTTTTGGGCAGGAGAAAAAAAAAATCTGATGCAGAGCTTGGAACATTTCTTCTGGACTGGAAAGCAAAGATCAATGTATTTTAGCTGTAACTCTTTCAGCTGATCCTGCAATGCGAGCTTGTTGTTCACATGGTATGGTGCTGAGCCACCTCTGTTTGCTATGTGTGAATTACCAAAGAGGAACAATGGCAGGCTAATGAGGATAATTTCTTTCACCGCTGAGGCATAGTCCATATATGAAAAAAGGTAGAGTCTTTTTGCTGTTTGCTATCATGTTTGTACTAAAAACGTTATACTTTCAGTTAAAATTATGCTTTCAGTTAAAATTAAAAGACCTACTGGTAAATCAAAATGCAACCGTGCCAATGAAAACGTTATTTTTTCCTTTTTCTCTCACTGTCACTCGGTTGGCTATAAAAACAATAGACTCCGTGCCACTTGTGGGGATTTAATACACAAAATCCACCTATAAACTATTACCAACCACCCACACGCAATGCATTTTAGTGTAAGTGTAGTGGAAGCTATCACACTGTTTACTAGTGTAATATCAGGAAAAATGATCAATGCAATTACAGTATATAACTTATACACCCTTTGTGTATCTTCCCCCTGTGCAACAACATGGGTTGACATGAAAACTATTACAGTTTGGAATCGAAATTCACAACTCACAGGTCAGTGAGGGTTTACTGTTAATTAAAAACTACACTGTGACCTCGTCTATCTTCCAAGCCAGAGAGTCTGAATATAAATTTTACTCTCTGCTGGCTTGGTAATTGAATCCGGATTGGCTTTTTTTGGTGATATATCTTGGCTACCACACAGATTGTGCACTGGTCCAGTGATTCTCAGTGATTTAGCCACCCACCTTTAAAAGGACCATAAACATCTGTCCCTGTGCAAAACTCCTCTCAAGAGTGGGCCATGAAAAACAAAGAACTGATACTGCATACACAAAAGGGAGCAGATACATTTCTATGGCAATGTCACAAGACTACAGCAAGTAATTACTTCTGTTCCACTTCCTTGGTGTATTGATTTTATGGTTCGTTCATGGTGTGGGGAAGTAAATAACTCATCGGTTTACATTTAACTGATGCTCTACAGAATCATAAAGCCTGTACTCTGGTCTAAGACAAATCAAGCAAAAGTTTAACTGCTGTTTTTTCTCATTTTTTCTTTATTTGGTACAGTTTTTATGCATATCAGTATTGTTTTCATATTTTTTGCCTTGTTTCATTCCTGATGTGTACTTAATCATAATATTGAACATTGGTCAAAGAATATACTTACACCAGTATATAATATAGAATTTATGCTACTATAGTCACTAATGTTCCACATTAGAGTTGACAAATTGAGGCTTTTTTAGCTGTGTGCATGATTAAACTCTGTTACAGATGCAGAATAGAGGCAAAGTATAAAGGCTGTCCATTTTAGTCTCCACCATTCTGTCATTGTAACTTCTGAATGCATTGCCTTTAGCAGACTTTACATAAAAAATTTTTTCAAATGCTTCTGTCAATGCTACACAGACACAGACAATCTAGAATAAACTAGAATTTTAATATGCTTGTATTAAAGTTTACAAGGACGCCTCACACTTACTCATGCAAATATAAACATACATAATACACTGACAGTCATCTCATTTATATCCCACACATACAGATATACATACACAGAGGAAATAGTGACAGTAATTGGAATTCTTCAAAGTAAAAGGGTATCTTCTGTTCCAACATGTTGTCAAGTGTAGTTATATTTAGACCGGCCTTGCCACCACTGTGCTTGCTCACAGTGAGACTGAAAAGTCAGGAGGACAAGTTAAACTTCAAAGGAAGAAATACAAACGCATGTCAAGACATTTGTTCTTCACACTGATGTGCTTCCCAAATACTATAAATTCTAGTTGATTTGTGCAGCTCTCACAGGGTCCAGAACTGAACCCTGAACAGAAAGTTTGCCTGCTTTACACCATCTTTTTCCTCTTATCAGTTATTATGCCTCAGGCACAAAGAAGACTCAAAATTCGTCACTGTTAAAGAATAAAGCCAGCCTTTAAAAAAAAAAGTATTAAAGTTCATTAATATTACAAAGGGAAAACAAAAGCAGCACAGTGATTCAGTTAGTCAGAAGTTTCTACTTTAACAGGCATACACTTTATAATTTACTTACAGGGAAAAAAATGTCTAGAGTGGCCTAAAATTTGCTTAATTGACAAATGCATTCCTGTGAATATGATATCTGCTTGTATTGGTATTAAGTCTACTATGAAGCAATGTAACTGTACGTGAACGTCAACAATATTACCAAACAATATGAATGGATCATCCTTATGTTAACATAACAAAGTACTTGACAAAAATGAAGCAAGCAATAGTGATCATAGATTCAGGAACATTACTCAACATGAGAAAAAACAAACAAACAGCGAAGCAGATGAGAAATGGCTCAAGTGAAAATAATGGTGGCTGAGTTGATTACAAACGTTATCAAATGAGCAATGAATGTGTCTATGCATGCATTAATCTAAAAGTAAGACGAAGGCTTAGATTAACAATCAATAATGTAATACTCTGATACCATTTTTACACCAAAATTTTTTTAATATCTGGAAAAGAAATAGATAAATAAATGAAACCCCACCCTGGTTGGTCCCCGTGCAGCCCTTCTGATCTGGGCCTGATCCCATATCTGCTCTGGTGCTCTGGTGGCTCCGGCCAGACTCCATATTCTCATTTGTATTTTCTTATTTTTATTCTTTATTATCTATTACTATTGGTGTTGTCGATTGTGGTAGTATTGGTGAAGGTTTCTCTATTGTCATAACAATTATCATTATTATGTTTATTTGTATTATTGTCATTATTATTTCTATTGTTTTATCATAATTATTGTTATCATCACTATTATTAATTTATGTATGGTATTTCATTTAATTTTCTCTTCAGTTGTTCAGATATCATCTGGAAAAACAGAGATGTATACACTCACATAACACCCCCCCCCCCCCCCCCCCCCCCCGACACTAGGCAAGGCAAGGCAATTTTATTTGTATAGCGCATTTCATTCACAAGTGCAACTCAATGTGCTTTACATAGCAGGAAAATAAAGAACAGAATAAAAGGATGAAAGGATAAAAAGATAAAAACAATAAAAACAAAGCAAAACAATAAAAAAAAAACAATAAAACCTTCTGTAAAATCTACTCAGCCAGAACCAGAAGTTGTGCAAGATAGAATTATTAAAATGTTTTGGTAAAAAAGGATCTCAAGAGTATCTGTAACTCTAACCATTGGCACCCATCATCATATGTCATAGGCCTGACAAAACAAGTAAGTTTTTAGCCTTGATTTAAAAGTAGCAACATTTGGGGCACATCTAAGTATTTCAGGGAGTTAGTTCCAGAAATAAGCAGCACAATATCTGAATGATGCTTTACCATGTTTTGTCTTAGGACTATAAACCGTTAGCAGTCCCTTTCCAGATGACCTAAGGGTTCTTCGTGGTTGATAGGGAATAAAAAGATTTAGTAGGTATTTTGGGCCAAAACCATTTAGGGATTTGTAGACCAGCAAATTAATTTTAAATTCAACTCTCTCACACAGAGGATGCCAGTGCAAAGATCTGTGATGTGGTCGTATTTTTTGGTTTATGTGAGCACCCGTGCAGCTGCATTTTGAACATGCTGCAATTTTTGGATGGTTTCCTTTGGAAGGCCGGTATAAACCCCATTGCTGTAGTCTAGTCTACTCGAGATAAAAGCTGGGACAAGTTATTCCAGGTCTACTCACCTATTACACAAACAAAGAAGATTTGCTGTGTCCACTCTTGTAAAGCCAACTGCAACTGTTTGTAAAGCAAATTCAATGACAAGTGCCGTGTGTACCTGGGTGTAGCATTAGCATTAATACCGTGACATGCCAGAGCTGACAAAATTCTACAACTACTGTATGCGACTGAATAACGATTGAACTTTTTGAGACTGCACAGAAAAGTCATTATGTAAGCAGATGTTAGTGAGTTTTTTTTTTACCAGTTTGAAACAACTGACGGTTTTATGTGGTCTGCAGGTTTTCTTAGCTTGGCTAAAAAAAGGCATCATATAAATAAATTACTGGTGAATTGAAAAGTAATTGAGCTGGTTATAATTGGTTTATGGTGGATTGGGCTGATTTTAATTAGAAACATTTATACGGAACTGCATTGTTATTAAATTACACTGAATTGAACTGGACTTAATGTGGTTGAACTTGTGTTGAACTCGTTTGTTTTCTCTTTTCACTTCATGAATTGGCACTACAAGATTTACCAAAGTAAAACGTCATCACCCATCAAAATCATCAAATCAATGTATTGGGAAACCGTAAATGTAGAACCTAGTTCAGCGTTTTAAGGACCAGTAAAATAAAAACAGTCTATTAAGAGTTGTAGTTTTATGCACCTGCTCATATACATCCACATGTCTGTGCCTGTGTGAGTGTTTATGTGCATGTAGATGTGCAAGCAGGTGTGGAATAAATGCTCATGATTTCTTCTTTTCACTCTTGCGGGTGCCTCATAATGGAAGTCAGGCCACCTAAATATAGCAGGGATCAATTTACTGTGTTTTATTAGTCAGCAAAAGTCTGACATATAAGAATATTGTTCTATAAATACAGCTGAATGAGTGTAGGATGTTAGCTGGATATTTTAAAGGCATTAAACAATCCTATATGTGCATCCCAAATCAGGCAGTGTGGTGTGATCCCTGAAATCATATTTCTGAATGTAGGGAAAGAATAGCGACACTGGAATGAATAATATATTACCTGTCTGTTTATGTATGTCATAGGCATCCCTAACTTTCACTCACTCTTATCCACAGTTACATATACACATACAAAATAAAAATAAAACACCACACTCGCCCTTCTTGTGGACAGTAACTCCTCTTTCAAACTTGGGTTCTCTACCAGAGGCCTAGGAGCTTGAGGGTTCTACACAGTATCTTAGCTGTTCCTAGAACTGCACTCTTCTGGACAGAGATTTCTGATGTTGTTCCCAGGATCTGCTGGAGCCATTCTCCCAGTTTGGGGGTCCTGAGTGCTCCGAATACCACTGGTACAACTGCTGCCTTCAATTCCCACATCTTTTTAACTTCCTCCTCCAGTCCTTGGTATTTTTCCAGATTCTCATGTCCCTTCTTCTTGATGTTGCTGTCACTTAGAACTCCCACATCTATCACTATTGCTTACCTTTGTAGTTTGTTGATCACCACAATGTCCGCTTGGTGAGCAATCACCAGTTTATCAGTCTGAATCTGAAAGTCCCATAGGATCTTAGCTCCTAGGTCCTGTCTGGTGTGGTAGACCCTGGCCTCTATTGCATTTGTATCTGTCCTGAACGTCTGCTGTGGTGCCTACTGGTAGTTAAACCCCTTCAGTTGTGATCACTTTGCTTCTCTTTGATATCATTTTGTCACATTTATCTAGTCCAAATGACATCCCAGTGTCGCTTCCGTGTATTGTGATGAGGTGTATCAGTGAGTTGATGTCTCACTCAGTCCTGGCATATAACTTGATGTTGTCCATGTAGAAGAGGTGGCTGATGGGATACGGAACCGGTATCCAAAGCCACTCTTTGTGATGATGGGGCTGAGGGGGTTCAGGGCTGTGCAGAACAACAGAGCTTCTCCTTTGTAGATACCGCACTTGATATTAGCTTTTGCAAATGACTTGGAATCGGCCTCCTGGGTTGTTTTCCACAGTTCCATTGAGTTCTTCATGAGGGCTCTTAGTGTCCCGTTGATGTTGTGGTGTTTTTGGTTTTATATGACTGATCTTACAGTCTTGAGTGACCGTTCTGTTTATCAATTGCTGGTGTTCATACATATATACTGTCTATACATATATTTATACATATATATGTATTCATGATATTTACTCTATGTAAGAATAACCCATTAAATAATAGAAATTAGAAAATGCCAGATAGAAATACGTAATATGAGTATGACAAATATTCGTGAAACAACAAACTTTTAGAAAAAGAGACCCAGGGAAGCAGAAAAACAGAGAAGCATTGAGAAAGACAGGTAACAGGACAGCTCACACCAATACTTGCTATGATGCAGTTCACTGTACAGATGAAGGGAGCCCTGACATTTTGCTGTCTGGAGAGATGGAGCCACGGCCCACTCTGCTCTCCTGTGGGGTGACCAGGGACAGCAGGAACATGTTGTCACCCTCAGAGTGCATCTGACTACACGATAAGCCTCTCTTATTCTCCTCACCCTGCTAGTCAGGCTACATGAAAGCACTTGTAAGAGCCTACAAAAACATCCCAGTATGGACACACACTTGCTTTTCAGAGAAGCCTATATTAAAATTGAGGAGATGCAGGGAGAGAAAGAATAGGGTCTATGCAAGTCTGCCTATAAAGGGTATACACAGGGTGCATATGGTCTGTTTGTATTTGTCCAAATTGGGAAACTGATTAAATAGTCTGCGTGCAGACCATTTATCCTGTCAGATACTAAATGGGAGACAGCATTTAACAATATGTATAATTCTATTCTACACCACACTGTCAAAATGGGAACAGAAAAGAGAATGCTACAGTTTGCATTAATTGAGATCACCAGTCGACCATGTGAGTACTGTAAAAGTGATTTGGGCTTATTCAATGATTGCAATTGAACTGTTATTTTATCAAAACTGTTGTAGCTGTATTACATTTTAACAGGACAAACTCCAAATTAAGTTGTAGTAAATCACTTTTAGTGCCCAAACTGCAGGGGTGTAAAGGGACATGAGGGGTTCCTTTCAGTGTGCCAATGTCAGCTGTTATCTGTTTATATCAGCTTTATTTCCCTGGAGCTCTTCTATTTCATTAAATTAATTGCCAGTTAAAAACCAGTCAGTCCCACTGAAGATAGAAGCTCAAAACAGTGTGGCTGTCTAATTTACAGAGAGTAGTCTAATCTTCTACAGGATACCGCTGTTTCTGTTTGATGTTAATGTTTGTGTTACAGAGTAGCTGGTGCTTTTTTTGTTCTCATCCGGTATAACCTTTCAAACAAAATCTGAAAACCAATAACTGTTTTTGTCAAGAGTCTGGTGGACTGGAAGAAGATCATCCCACTGTTTTAATTCACAATTGAAAAGGCCATCCTGGTGGTGCAGTAAAAAGGTTAAAATGTTAAGAATATAGTGTACACTTGAAGTCATATGATATTTGTTTTAACTGCATCTTATTTTTAAATTAAGTGTTGTAGACACCGTCAACAGACACTTAAGTAAATGTAAGTTTGTGCCCGTACTCTTGTCTGATTCCACAAACTGGAGATGTCTTTCTCATCATTCAGTATAACCCAACTTCAAAGAAAGTATACTACCCCTTTCACTAGTGTTCAAAGATTAAATCTTCTTGAGGAAAAGTGCCTGCTTGTCAGACAACTTTTCAAGCAGTAATGTTGTTCAAAAGGCTAGTTTAGATATGACAAATACTTACCAAAAAACACTGCTTTAATTGAGGGTCCTAGTGTAGCTGTACTTCAGCACTGAATTATTGACATTATCTTTAACAGAAATAACAGTAATGGTCATAGTAACAGCTTCCTTAAGCCCACTGCCACTTACCAATGAGCAAAGATGGACGACTGAATGAAAGTTAATCATGAAAGGCTCTTGTGAGAAAAACACTTCACTTTACATAAACTACACTTAACTTTAGAGAGAGGTAATCTGTGATAAAAGACTGTGACACATTACATGAGAGCAGCATCTGTTAAAAAAAAAAAAGCAGCGCTGATTTTAAACAAAGCCATATGGCAAACACAGCAAGATTTAAGTGTCTAGGAAAAAAAATAAAAAAATCAGGTTAAAAGGGTTAATCCTATTTTTGTTGTCACCCGCTCCAATGAACTGTCATAACAGCGCTGTCTTTGTGAGACACAGCCAACAGGCACACTGCGAGCACATCAGTGACACTGGGGCTGTGCAGTTGCAGGTGGCTATATTTAGGCAAGGCGCTCTCTGTTTTATCAAACATAGACTAAGAAGATTTCATCAGAGGTTGAGGAAAATCTCTCCAACCTTAGGGTTAGAAAACAGAGGGATTTACTAAATACCTAGAGAGGAGAAACTAAATCAACTGAAAGGAGTCAACCTTACCTCATACTGCTAAAAAGATCCATCAATAAGATTACAAATAGCTCTGGTGGTGGGACATCAAGGTAAAAGAGTTGCGATTGTGTAATATGTGCAATAAATGTACCATTGCAATATGTTTGTGTAATTTGGGGTTGTGATTTAACACTGTTTGTGCGACTTGTCATTATGCAAGATTCTCTCTCTCCTTTTATTCCTCATGGAGACAACAAAATTACACTGTATCATAGGTTAAGAGTCGAAGGTATGATATTTCATTCATCATTAAACTTTGTCTGGGACATTTTTTCAGGACAGTCGAAAGAATAACGCAAAAGGCTGCCACAGTGGAAAAATGTTGGTAAAAGATAATTCTGCCTCTTCACAAGTAAGTACTGATGACGCATAAAAGCTGCCTGGCCTGGGGCAGTTTTTTTTAAACACATAATACCATTTGCCAAACTTTTTTATTTATTGGTCAAAATGTGGGTATTTCACTTAAACATCTTTCAATGGGTCTCACCTTTGTTTGTACGTCTGATCAGACAAACGAAAAGAAAAAAAAGTGACCAGTTCTTCTGGACAGGGAGGGGACACTGAAAATCAATGCCTGAAAGTGAATGTATTAATCCAGTAGTGTAATAATCACTAATATGACTTTATCTTTACTTCATTTTTATTCATCTTCAGAGATAAAGTCCATAACCTCTTATACTCAAATGTCTGACTGAGACATTCTAGAATATTCCCCCTGATCTACTCACTGAACTGAGTTCAGCCTAAATTTCCTCTGATGTTTGAACAGCCCGGAAGTGTGCACTTGAAAGCTCTGACTGAATCATGAAATCACCACAGTCACTTTGTAAAGTGACCAGATGTAATCAGGGAACCACCTGAGAAGAATGCTCTGAAGAAGCCAAGCCCGTGTTTCCTGGCCTCTTTTCATACCACTGGGATTTGTTTTACGGCTGCTTAAGGAGAGGCTATAAAGCTTGAGAGAGTCCTTCACAGCTTCACGGGGCACAACCTGCTATCTTTCAGCTTTATGGAATAAAAACAGAGATACAGTGAGTGACCGGACTGTAGAAAATCAGCTGGTGCCATAAGCATGCACTTATCCAACAAGCATGTGTCAGTATCTGCTTTGTGGCCTATCATCTTGCCACTAATTGCATTTCTGCTTTATTACAAGGCCTTGTTATCTCCTTCAAGGTCGTTATGGTCATGTAAAAGGGGTCCCCTGACAATAAGACACTGAGTGTAGCAGATGAAATGCTGACCAGAAGTCTCCTAGTGAATTAAAAAACTCAGCCCCCACCTGTATGCAGCTCATGTTGGTAGAGATGGAGCAATGGGCCTCTTTCACCACAGATGAAGTGCTAAGATAATGCACTGTATATAATACCTGGTACTGGTCACAGTACACACCATTTCCACATGCCCTTGCTGTAGGCTGTACCAATGTTGGGTCATTATGTTCACCACTTCAGGTGCTGCATATCAGCACTTGGAGCAGTTACTATAGAAGCCTTTTTATCTCTGAAACAGTGATTTGTGGTCAAAGACTGAGAGAGAGAGAATGGGCACGAAAACAAAATGAAAGTGAAACAGAAAATGTGGAAACAGAGAGAAAATGAAGCTCCACACAACATATTACAACCAAAGAGCAGGGGCAAATAAGAATGGGAGAATATTGAGAGAAATCCAGGTATGTATGGTCTTCTGACTGTCAGAGAGTCATCGCATTTCCATGTTTCTGTTCTACTATTATATTAATTATATTTAATAGAAATGTGAGGAAAAAAGCTCAGTTACAGAGGTGACCAGTGCTGGATTAACAGTGTTTTTTAAAGTATTTAGATCACAGGATTACTGCCTTAAAAAGGTAACTAGTTATGTTACAAAAACACCTATCGAGTTTTGCATTACCAAATATGAACACCCCTTTACAGGTCCTTACCCCCTTTTCTATATTATCAGAATAAAGAATATACTAAAACATCATTGCGTAGTCAATGTTCTATGGTTTATAATCTGAAAGTCTGCTGGCTTATAACATGAATGACCCAAATTATAACCTGATTTAAGAGCTTTATTCACGGCTATGTTCTAAAATAAACATCAAGTATGCGGGAGTCAATGAATATAGCCAAACAAGGTGGAAGTATTTTACTGAAGATCCTATGAATGGGTAGCTCTACAGTTGATATTGGTAGCATGTTAACCGTGATAAAAACAGCAACGTGTTCATGAATTTCCCTCCAAGTGGCAGTGTCAGCTGAGTCAAAAATTAGCTGTTGGGGCTGAAACATCACCAGTGTTGTGCAGCTGTGCCTACCCTGCAGGAGCCTCCTTAAATGCAAAAGTAGCCTACAGTCCTTTGTTACTGACAGACACTTATTATAGTCCAGGCACAATATTTGTTTCACCGTGATGTTGTTCCTGCCCTTTTCCACCAACAAATTCAAAATAGTGAGAGAACATCCACAAAATAAATCCCGTCCTTTCTGCCATTTCGTTAGATGAGTGAGCTGCACGTGAGCACTGACATGTGTATGGCTGGCTGCCAGCTGAGGAGCAAAAGAGACACACTGTTTTTCATTTTTCCTTCCTCCTGTCAAGCAACAAAACACAGAGGGATGCAGTGAAATATCAGCTGTAATGGATTGTTTATTTGATCAATTTAAAAATTAACTGATTACATGGAATTTGCAGCTAATACAAATTGTTACTAGAATAAATAATCCGAGTGATCTAAAGTGTGACTTTCTGTTATGCTGTAACGAGTTACCTCCAAACACTGGTAGTCACTGAAAGCTAGTGAAGCCTTTCGAATCTTCTGTATTTCTGCATGAGTATCGCCATCAGATATCTAGTTTGTTTTAAGTCTTTTTAAGCAATAAACAGTATCCTGTGGAACAGATCAGTCAAAAATGGATTACTTTATTATTGTTGTTGGACCAGTCCTGGAGAGGGTATCTTCAATTTCTTCAGTTTTAGCTGACTCTGGATGCTTTTGTTTTGTTAAGATCTCTGATTTCTAACAGGGCACACCTAACTGTCATCCAGTCGACTGAAAACACCCAACTCTAATAATACCTACAAATTAACTGCTAATGCTAGATGTTTACATAGCTTTGGAGCTCAAAGTTAAGTAACAGTGGATGATTTTTGTTAATAAAATATAACAAAGGGAAAGATTTTCAGCTTATTTGTTTAATTGGGGTTATTTTATTTACTCATATGATTTGTTCAAATATGTGAGGATATTTTAGGTCATTATCATGCAGAGATGTGGAAATTTATGAGGTTGCAAATTTAAAGTAATACTGCAATAAGATAATTTTTTATATTGTTTTAATGGTAATGGGAAAAAAACATTCAAAACAAAGACACTTTTATTTAGATTAAAGAAAAAAATACAATCTGAGAGGAGCTGTGATTAATTAGATTTTTCTTATACTATGCAAGTAAGAATAAATGGAGGCTTTGGTCACAAATAAACAGTGACGAAATTATCTTTTTTTTTTCTTTTTTAAAAATTAAGTCCAGCTTAAATTTTCTAGATTGTTTACGTCAGTCAACTTAGTCTTCTTCCCACAGAACCAAAACCTGGGTAACTTCTTTGGACAAAAACCTGTGTGGACAAAAAAATAAAAGAGGACATGCTATCGACTATGGAGATGGAGCAGATAAATCAGGAGTGCCACCACACAGAGGAGAGCAGAGGAGAGTGAACAATCTGTCTCTCACTACTGCATGTCTCATAAACCACCTATCTGTCTGAGTCTTCTAGACACCCAGCGTGTGGTAGGGCCAGGCCAAACACATTGATCTGTTAAAGTATTTCCTGTGAATTGCAACAGCCTCACACACATAACCCCCCCCCCCCACACACACACACACACACACGCACACACACACACACACACACACGCATACTTGTATACTCAGCGCAATGGTTTCTCAGTAGACCCCATTCCTTCCAAGCCTCTTCAGCTTACAAGATATATTTGTGAAATAAACGTAAACTGTGAACAGGTCTCCTAAAGGGAATGCATCGTGTGCTTTGCAAAGAATATTGGAGAAAATGATGTAAGCAATGGGATAATTCATTAACATTGATAACTCCTTTGTGAAAACAAAACACTGTGTTACATGAACCTCCCACAAGACAAACAAGACAGGGTGGAGACCAACTATGAAGTATGTTTCTGGACAGCATATGGCCAATGTTTCCAAAAGCAATTTTCTTACAGAAATAGCCAGTGTCTAAAATGTGAATTTTGGACATTCTAAACCTACTTTTTTTTATATTTTATTTTGAGAGAATGGTACTACTACTCTCTTAGTCACTCTTGAAAGCAATTATTTTTTCATTTTTAAAAAAAAAAAATTATATATATTACTTTTATTAGGAGTTTTTAAAAAAAAAAAAAACATTATATACATTGTACTTTATACACAATATAAACATTATATCGTTTTATTGTTTCCTGCCTCATACTGTGTGAAAGTGGATGCCTTTTTCTCATAACCATAGTAACGCAAACCCTACTACAAAGAACAGATCCAAAAGAGCATGCAGTAACTCAAACACAACATCTGATACACAAACAGGAAACTAGTGAGAGTTAGTTGTTTAGAACAGTAACAAGACTAGTAACATTACCCTTATGCACCAATCTGAACTGTCGCACAGTGATGAAAATATACTGTTGTTAGGTCTTCATGACAAGACAGACTCTTCCTAAACCCTGTACAGACAAACACCATGATGCAGAGCGAACGATGACACAGCAACTTTCACACAACCAGGATATTAATGAGTATTACTTCCAACACTTCCACCCTTCTGCCTCCACAGTGTGTGTTGCTAACCTTCCCAAGAAGGTTGGGGTCAATCAACATGGTAAATTTAATCCATGTTAACCTGATTGGGACAGAGTAATCTACAGGGGAAAACATAAAGAAGAAAGGGGTGCCTTGTTTCTCACTGGCACAAACACAAGCTCAGGTCTCTGTTGCTGCTCAAAACTACTATAAAATTGTCTTTGTGGTTTATTTTGTCTTACAGTCTCCATACAGAATGGACAACTCTGATTTTTGTCTAAGCTGCTGGCATATATAAGGTTTAGTTATCTTCATTATCATCATCAATGGGGACTATGAGTGTGCCAATAGAGACATGCCCGTTAGCCACACTCCAAGCGAGAGGCCAGGATGCTTTGAAAGAACCACAGGCAAAAGTCCAAAACCTTAGGCTGGCTGACCAGTGGCATACATATTTCACTAATATAAAAAATGTTTTTGTAGAAGTGCACCAATGCTTGTTGTCAAGCTAAAAGTAAACAGAGGCTGTTTTTTTTATTATTTACAATTCTGCTTTGAACACATTGCTGAAAAAGTAAAAAGTCTAAAGGGTAGAGAGACAGAAAGACGGTGAAGGTGTGGGAGAATGAAATATGTTGACAGTCCAATGTAACCGCCAGTATGAAATGACACATGGACATCAAAATGATTTACATACACATATTGCCACGGCACACTCTTGTAATTGGCTGTGAACTTGATAGAAATTGTCTGTGTAGCTGTCTTTGTATTTGTCAGTGTCTTAAGCTAAAATCTTCTTCTTTTATTATCATGTTTCTCATACTGTGATCATGCCCTGAAGCAGCTTACTGGTGCCAGGTTCACATCTTGGCCATTTCCTATAGAGACTGATAAGAAAAAGTACAATCCAATTTCAAAAGGACAGGCGATGTGAGAATCCACCTGAGACACAGGCAGGACTGAAAAGGTCAACTTGCATGTAATAGATGGAGCAGAGTATCTGTGAAGGAATGGCATAGTTAGGGCTTTAGCATACATGCAGACCAGAAAAAAGTTATGCTTTGGTTACATTTTTTATCAAATGATGCATCAAATATTTTTATTTTGGAAAGTGAAACATGAAGTCTCAAAGCATGCCAATCTTTTTTTCTAGCTGAAGGACAAATCAGGGTTGAAATACAATTTACAGTTGATACTGGATTAAACCTTCATAGGGCTCAAAAGAATGGGCTGTTTTGTTCTGAGCTCTTTTGTTTATTTATTTCTTCAAACTATCAATTTACCGTCATGAGGCTTCAAAACACGTAAAAACAAACAAGAAATTTAATTTTCACTGCAGTATTTCTCCAAAGCCTTTGTGAATAGTGTGCCTGGACCATGACTTAGAAACATCAGAGGGAAACCACAGCCTACAGGAGGTATTCAAACCCAAAAAGTCTTAATCATTCATTGCATCAATGCTGATGAATACTTTCAAACACACTGTGCTGTGTTTCATTGATTGATGGAGACTTATTCATCATTCATCAGACATGGATAATGTCTAAGTAGTAAAATCAGTAAAATCTCCAGGTGTCTTATTTAGTCATATTAATGACTACATATGACGCAGAAAGCTGAATCATTCCAGTATCCATTATCGAGTAAAGAATGCCCTCTTGGGTATGACCGGATGAATACAACCATATAGTGTGTGCTGCTGTTAATTGCTTTTTCAAGCAATGATTACATTTGAAATGTTGTATTGATGTTAAAATTGACTCTGTAAAATAGGATCGAGAAGCACCTTTTAGTGGACGCAGTAGTTATGTGTGTGTCTGTGTCTAGATTGTTCCAGTAGCCCACTTCTCATCAGTATGTCTGCACAATGCATGGGGGCTTTCACCCCAAGTCCAGCACCTTGAGACTGTACAAGAAGCGAAAGGAGGAAGGCCGGGGGCTAGTGAGCATCAGAGCCGCGATCCAGGATGAAACAACAAAAGTCCAGGAACACATCAGGAAGATGGCTCCCATTGACGAACTGCTAAGTAAATGCCTCAGGCAGCTGAAACAACATGTAATTAACAACATGTGTATGTAATAAGTGTAATGTCTAAGACAAGGTAACTAGATAAGACTAAACCCACAGAGGTCCAAGATGGAACAATACTAGAAAAGCGTATGGGTGAAAGAGTCTGATTAGATGGCTCCCATTGACGAACTGCTAAGTAAATGCCTCAGGCAGCTGAAACCAAGTGAATGGGAGGAGGAAGAGGAACAACCATCTTAGAAAGATAAACCTCTGCACAGTATGTACCACTGAAAGATTGAAGGATTGGCTGATATCGAGAACTTCTATCAGTGGCTATAAAAGGTTGGCGTGATAGCATGGAGGCACTAATCATGGCAGCACAAGAACTGTGAGCACAAGCGTAATAGAGGCCAGGGTCTACAACAACAGCCCTCAGGTGCAGGCTGTGCAAAGAGGCCTCTGCAACTATCCAGCACATAGTAGGAGGGTGTAAGATGCAGGAAGGTGTAGTTGCAGGAAAAGTGTACAGGAAGACCTGTCCAGATGTGGGTTGATAGTCCCAAACTCAAAGTGGAAGATCTACAAACCTACAAAAGTTAAACTGATGATAGCTAACCAACTGGACATTGTTGTGGTCGACAAACTACAAAAAAAGACAATAGTGACTGATGTAGCAGCAACATCAGTTGGAGCAATACAAATGTCAAATTTCCTCATCTTCATCTCCTCCCAACTTCAAAATCCAATCATGTCGTGTCTGTTGTACCGCAAAATTATGAATTTCAAAACATTTGCTCTTGCTTTGTTATTAACGGTAAGTTCTTATAATCAGTTGTATAGTTGACTTTACTTAAGAAAAACATGAGGTAACTTTGCTGTCCCAGGAATTCCATAAAGTATTACTTTGATTGATGTTCTTGTAATTTTTTCCCAGTTGGAGGTTGCAAATCCTGATTTTACATTTGTTACTTAATGTGCCACCCTCCGCTATTAGAAGCAAAACTTTTGTTAAAAGTAGTCCTTTAAAGTAACAGTTCTTAACATTAGTCATTCAAAATCTTAAAACACAGAGGAATGAACCAACCAAAAGCTAAGCAGAGGGTTGATGGAGTTTACATATAATAGAGGAATTACGACATGAGTTTTGGATGGAGTATTATCTGTGGTGCAGTGCAGTGTTTTAATAACCCAGGCCAGTGAAACACATGACTTGGGACGAGACTGTGCCTAAAAGAGAGATCAGTACCAACTGTTCTTGGTCGAACTGCAGATAAGGGTAATGTAAAAAATTGAGATTTCTTATATCCATATTATCACCTTTGGAGTGTGGTGGTCTGAGATAAGTTTGCTGTTTGTGCTAGTATTAACTCTCGGGCTAGGTATGGTATGCTCTCTGCAATGTTAACAGCCTGAGTTATTGAGTGCAACTTATATTTGCATGGTAGGTCAAAGCTGTAGTGCAAATCTCAATTAAGACACACAAAAAGGATTGTGTGTGTATGTGTGGTGGTGATGGGAGGGTCATTAAGACCTCAGAAAAGTGTGCAAATTTGAGTGAAAATAGCAAAAGAAAACTTGCAGATGTTTCAGTTTTGATTATGGGTTTAGCAGCATTTTGACAAGTAGACAATCATAAGTAAGCTGCATACCTAGAGCATCCAATGTCCTTTGGCACGGCCTGAGAAGGTACACCAGAGAAGCAGAAGCCAATAGAATTAACAACATGTGTATGTAATAAGTGTAATGTCTAAGACAAGGTAACTAGATAAGACTAAACCCACAGAGGTCCAAGATGGAACAATACTGGAAAAGCGTATGGGTGAAAGAGTCTGATTAAAGCTGACCACAGATATCTCTTGGAACAAGAACCAATGACCATCACAATGGCTGACATCCAAGAAAATGTCTTAAGTATGAAAAGTTTGACTGCACATGGCCCTAACATGATCCATAATCTATGTCTGAACTAACTGAACTCCATGAACACCTAGCAAACACAAGTTATTCAGCTGCTAAAGGATGCAACACATTTCTGATCATGAAAATCCCCTGAAGGGGGCAATTCCATCCAGCTACTGGCCAGCAGTCTCTCTCTGTACAACATGGAACCTCGTGAATAGTGTACAAGAGTATTTGTCAAGTATGGGTTGAAAGTCGCCCTGTGATGGACTGCCAACCTGTCCAGGGCGTACCCTGCCTCTCGCCCGATGACCGCTGGGATAGGCTCCAGGCCCCCCGCGACCCGACCGACGGATTAAGTGGGTATAGGAATTGAATAGATGGATGGATGGGTTGAAAGTCCCAAAGTTAAAATGTGAGATATCTCCAAAGGTAATGTAGAGTGAAAGAGCTAAGTTCCCGTTCCACTTGAAGATTCAGACTGTTTAACTGGTATTGGCTAACCAACTGGATACTAGACTGTAAACTACAGAAGGCAGTAATGATAGATGTAGCATTCCCAAGTAACAGCAACAGCAAGAAGAAGCAACACAAGAAGTAAAAAAAAAATACCATGGGTTGAGAGAAGAAGTTTAGATAATGTGTAAAGTAAAGGCAACAGTTGTGCCAGTGGTGACCGGAGCAGCTGAGTTAGTGACAAACTGAGAGAGTGGTTCCAGCAGATTCCAGGAAGAAGATCAGACATCCCTGTCCAGAACAGTGCAGTCCAAGGAACAGCTAAGACCACAGCTAAGATCCTTGATAGAGCCGTCAGGCACAAAGCTTCTGATAGAAAATAGACGGGTCTTCAGAAATGTGCTCACACAAAAGGCAGATGTGGCCTGATATTGGATGATGAATTAGAGAAAAAAAAAAGAAAAAATTCATAGGTAAATACATGTATTCTGTTTCAACTTTCAACCCCCATGAGATGCTGATATAAGTAAAACTGACATATTCACCTCAGGTCAGTGGGACTGTAATCTTACCTGTCCAATAAGTCAAATAATAAGTTTGACACTAAAGTGTGTAATTCTGGGTCATGGCTGGTGTATCAACCTCCAGAGATTAGAACTTGATGTTGCATTGCAGAGGGTTGAGAAGCAGGAAGGACAGAGAACATCACATTTGTCAGGTGACCAAAAACTATAAAAAGAATACAGGCTGGATAACTTACATCACAAAAAATGTTCAAGAGTAGGTTTTCCTGTTTTCAAAATGGAAATGATGTCTAATCAATCAAATCAATCTTACCTGGAGATTACCATTACTTTGCCAAGGTTAAACTCAGCTCACTGCCCAGTAAATAAAACAAAATTAAATTAAACATCAGGCGGGGGGCAATGAAAGACAAGAAAATAAATTAAGATCAGGTTTGCTAATTTCACACTCCCATATGAGTGTGCCAGGCGTGGTCACTTGTTGTCGTTCAATCAAAATGCTCCAGTGATGGGCAACCTTCCGCCCTTCAGTCGTGCACATTCTCCCTGGGCTCCCTCATTAAATAAATTGTGCTGTAATAATCTCTTGACTCCTGATATTGGTGGATGAGCACAGAAGCCTATTTTGACTACCGCACTTTCAGACCCAGTCAGAATCATCTGTAATCCTTGTGTTTTACCCTCTCTCCATTAAGGAAAGAATTACTTAATGGAAGCTAGAAAGGAAAGAGTGTTATTTATCCTGTATTGTCTCAAGAAATCTTTTTCTTCACTTTCCTGCGTAGATTTAGACTAAATTATGGCAAATGCCAAGAATCTACATTCTGGATTTGATATATATATTCTGAACTCATATGGATTATACGATCAAAACTATTTAGCTGAGGCATCAAAAGAAAAAAGTCATTTAAAAAAAGGACCCCAAATGTAGAGCCTTGCTCGCCATAACCTCTTGTTGACCTTTGTCTAATTCACTCAGACTTTGAGTCAATCTATCCCATCATAAGAAGAGGAATCATTCTTGTTGTGGCTGTGTATGTTGTTCCATCAATGGAGAGCTGGATACCCTTTGAGGACCAAACAAATCAATAGCAAGATGTATTCTCAAATCAACTGTAAACAACCTGACTGAAATAGAGAATGCTGATCCCACTCATTGACAAACATAATACAAACTGATGCACATGCATGCACACATTCTCGTACAGTAAGAGTACTCTTTCCTCAAGAAAAACTTGGAGCTTTTAGTTGCTGCTAATACTCAACAAGGACTCCAACTAGAGCTAAAGTTAAGGTTTAAATAAGAGAGTAGCAACAATGGAAATTATGTTCCCCCAGTGTCTCATGAAATATAAGTACTGTCTCACTACAGGTTGCACATATGTTATTCTTAAGCACTCTAATTTTTTCCATAAAAGAAAACTCTCGACAAACCTTCTCTAATAATGTGAGAAATTGTTTAAAAAACGTCTTTCTGTGTGGGCTTATAGTGGATATCAAAATGCTGCAACTTGCCTTAACAAGAGTATGAATACACCATATTGGAAGGTGGTTAAATTAATGAAAAAAAAACAAACGTCAAGAACAGTGAAAACATTTTCGTGTAGTCCATCTTGTGCCGTAAACTCATCACATAAAGTCTTCAGGATGCACATTGGTAACTACAACTACATCTTCTTGACTTTATTATATGCATCATCGATAAATAAAAACATAGATATCTGAGGCAAAATTAAAAGATGTCCATTCAGAGAATTTAATCTTGCCACTGTCTAGGTAAGCATCATTTGGGAAACCGACGTGGATGTGTGAGAGCAATAAGAGCATGTTGCAAAAGTTGACTTTGCAGAAGGAATGGAAGGATTTGTCTGACTGCTGTGAAGGGATTTAACTGATTGACAGATTGTAGAACAGCTGACCCCCTCTCTGATAGTTCTTGCAACACAGTTGTAAAGCTTAATAGAACCTTTACTGGAAAGAAAGAAAAAAGAGAGTTTAATGTGCAACAGCTTCTCTTCTATCTATCCAGGGAAATTTGGAGGACTTTCCAACAGATGTGTCCTCCAGCTCTGAATCACAAGATAATTAAAAGGCTCTTCACGATCAGAGGGCTGCATCCTAATATTGCGCCTCATCATTTGTCTGGGACTCCACACAATGCTGTGTTTGACATAATCCACTCAAAGGGCTTTGCGCAAACAGGTAGGGAAAATAATAATCACCTGGTTTTCATCATGTGAAGATGTTGAATCCATTCTGTGAGAGGGGTATCATTCTGCCAATCAAGCAGTGAAATAGTCTATCCAAAGGCATTATCGGTCTAAAAGGACGAAGCACATGCAGCATTAATGGGTCTCAGCATGGCTTATCACACAAAAGCTTTTAAATAACAAGCAGTCACATTTTCATGTCTGAGACAAGTAAAGTCACAGAGCAGATATCTAACAAAGCATACAACGTTAAAAAGGGTAGCGGGGGCAGTAATCTCAGCACCAATCATATGTGTTGTTCAACAATCCCCTCCTCATCTGGTGATTGCGGGGGCTAATAATTCTACTGATTTAAAATAATCCAAACACATATCAGTCAGACAGTTATGTTGTGCTAGTTTTCTTTTTAAGGGATGTTGTAGATGTGATGCTCTACATAAACGAACCATATCTGCTAACAGAGTGCTGTCAAAGGAGGCTGCTCAGCCTTGGATCTGGAAACGAGGCTGTAGATTGAATTATGATGTAATTTTTAATTTGCCTTTTTCCCTTGCAAGATATTGCCCCTCTCCTTCTTCTTAGCATGGTACAAAACTTGACAAGAGGAGATTTTGCTGAATTCCGGCACAGCGATGAGTCTGCGATTCCCTGTGACACTCTTAATTTGAGCTTATAGTGGCAGAGTTTTAATGCAGACATGGGAATAAAACTTATTCTTGGAGACCCTTCTCCTCTCCGGGTCCATTTAAAAGTCCCACTCATCTTCTTACTTTAATTACATTCCTCTTTTCTTGTCTCTGATCCTGATTTTGGGATATGTAACCGGCCGACTGTCACGTTTCTCCTATACTTTGTCAAAAATATAATACAAGCTATTGCATACTGATATGATGCACTATTTTCATTTGCTTAAATAACTGCAAATATATATATATACATAGATTTGTTTTATATATATACATATATAACAAATAATTGCTTATGCATGCTTTGTGTTTTCATTTTACTCACAGGGCCAAAAAGTTAACTGCTTAATTTCTACCCTTTTACTGATTGTCACATCTGTGGTTATAATTGTAGAGTTGTGTGACAACAAAATATAGTGTTGAGAGCTCGCTCCACAAGCAAACTACTCTCAGATTGCCAAAATGTTAATTATGGTAATATACAGTATTATTATTATTGTTATTATTATTATTATTATTAGCCTCAGAACCCACACAAGTGGGTGGCCAACCTATTTTGAAGCAAACTTCTCTGAGAAAGACTCACAAACATCTGTTTTGCTAAAAACTGGGTTGACCAGAGTCTCCTTTTTAGAATAGTGCTCAATAGTACCCTCCAATGGGCAGTGCCAAATCTCTGACCTTTCAGTATCAGGACAGTCTCCCTGAGCCCCAAATCACCCTTTCTCATGACATTTAACAGAGTGAGTAAGAGAACAAATAGGGTCAGAGGAAACACAACCAGCTGGGAGAAGCATAATAAAAAAGGCATTTGTATAATGTGTACTATACATCTGGTATGTCCAAACTATGGGCTGATTTGCAAATATTGTTCAGTAAGCAAAGTTATTCTCAAACATACATACATACATATATATAAAACTAAACTAAACACATCAACCAGTGATGTCAGATATATTAGTCTGTTTACTATACTCTGCAGAAGCTTATCTAGCCTTTTCCACACACCACATGCCTATGAGCAACTCAAACTACAACTTGAGTCCCTTTAGAAGTCAGACAGCTTGTTCTGAAACCAAACAAACAAGGTTTTGTTGTCAAGTTTCCGTATTGCATGTCATTACGCTATCATAGCCAATCAAACACACTGCAGTCTAGACCACATCCAGTGTCACAGAAAAGAAGAAATACTGTAGGATGCGAAAAAATGACAATTTAGATCTATATCCTCTTGCAGCAATTCCATGATGTCTTCGTGATTTAAATGATGTGGAGTAAACACTGGTGAGGTAAATGCCAAGGCCGACGCAGCCTGTTATGCCGTAGTATTTCTTGAATTATTAAGCTCGACAATTCAATTAAAATAGCTAAGGTTCATTAACTTACAATAAAAGCCAGATACTCAGAATAGATGGATCTTTTTTATCCTTTTTTTTTTTCGAAAATGAACTTAACTGGATACGTTGAGGGAAGCAGATTGTGGGAGCATTGTTCAGTCAAAGGCAAATAATTTTAGGAAGCCTATCCAGTAAACATGAGAACATACAGTAAATACAGCAGCATACTGTATGCAGTTTAACAACAACCAATGTAAAATGCAAAGGAAAAAAGGAAGAATCTTAAAGCTAGTCTTGCTTGTCATTTATGAGCTTCCATATGGCTATAAATGAGGAGCATAAAGCCAATAACAAACTCAAGGGCACGAACAACAGAGACTGAGAAAT
The DNA here is from genome assembly GCF_036924035.1 of Leuresthes tenuis. NCBI lineage: Eukaryota > Metazoa > Chordata > Actinopteri > Atheriniformes > Atherinopsidae > Leuresthes > Leuresthes tenuis. Next base: position 12,650,954 of record NW_027325356.1, read on the forward strand.
CTGCAGAGCTTTTCTCTGACTTCTCTATTCAGGTTTGCTGCACAGTTTGTCATTAGATTAGACAACACTGTGTAACGCAGACATGAAATATGGTGTCTGTTCTATCAGTTTATACTCAAAATATTGCACTTATGTTGCTTTTTAAACCATGAGAAGAGAGTAATGAGAAAAACAATATGTAAGTCTGTAAAGCCTGTGAACTGAGGGCGCCACAACTACATCTTATTACTGGTACATGTACATAGTGCGTTTAAAAGCCTCCTTATTAATATGTGTAAAGGGAGAAGCTATGACATATTAGTTATTGCAATTACAAATACATAATTGAAAAATCAAAAACATTGCAACAAATCCACTTTTTTTTATGTTCAACTTTGTAAAATGTCATCTTTCTGCAGGTAAGTAAGGTGGCTAAAATGGTGAAGGTGGTGCAAAACCGAATTTAAGAATGAAAGGGCAACTCCTGCTGATGAATACCACAGTGGCCTGAAAGAGAAACAAACATCTGGGCCTGTGCACGCCAACCATGTAAAGGTGGAGCTCCATTCTACAGAGGAGCAAAGGAGGTTTGTTAAATTTACCTGAAATCACTGTAGGGGTGAATTATCCAAAACCCGGCAGATTTAACTCGCTCTTGCTCCCGCTCAACAGCCTTCTCACTTCCAAACATCCTCAGGGAGAACTTGTTGACCCCCGGTTGAAGCATTGCTCCCAACTGTCTGTGTATGAACCCCGCTTGATATAATCTCTCGTCGTCCGGCAGAATTTGATCAATGCCATCTAACTTTATAAACCCTGACTGCTGCTCTGGAGATTCGTTTTGGGCGCCACCGCTGGCACCTTGCGCACCTTGATCTGGCTGCTCATCCCCTATAGCTCCAGGGGGGCTCTCTTCGCTCGGGGTGACATCCCCTTCGGTGATGAGGCGCCTCTCCTCAGCCGAGTCCGAGTCATGCACATGCCGACTTGTGATGGACGAGAAGCTGCCTCTAAATCTCCGGCAATCTCCATTTGAGCTTGTCTTCGTAGGTCTCCCTATGTCCGTCTCCATGATCAGAGACTCCCCACTTTTGGTCTCGCCGATGCCTTTGCAGCTTCCTCCAGAGGTCGGTGACGGCAGAGGCTTCATCCTAATACTCTTCCTCCGGGTGTCCTTGTCTGCGTCTTCTCCTTCGCCCATTATAGATGTTTTCTGTCCAATGTGCTGTGGCAAACTGTAGAGCCTTTTACGCATGGAGGAGTGCAACCTGTCCATTATGACATTGAGACACAGAAGAGACAATTAAATAAATCCAGATTGTTAACCTGTATTGTAACGACTATTGCAGGCAGCCCCGCGCTCCGTATCTCGAGCGATCAGTCTGGAGCTAATATGAATCCCTGAAACCCTGCTGCACATGACATGAACCGCCGCGGCTCCGCTTAAACAGATGAGGGACACTCGCTCTCATAATTAGACTACCTGACAGTTTGCATATGTCCTCAGAAACAGCCTGGGCGGCCCGCTTGGCCACTGCGTCCTCGATGTGCATCTTTGTGCCGCTCCGACATTGTGCGCAAAGTGGAAAAAACTGCTTCAAAGTCACCTTAGCGTGACATGTGAGAGACGTGCCGACCGACGGTGATATGGAGACCAGGGAAAGGTCATGCGCGACGAGGGATGCTCCTCTCACCAGCTCTCCTGCCACCTGCCTTCAAACAAAGCGACACAATCACGCAAAATACAGTAGAGCATTCCAGGGACCGCTGACATCACTGATCCATAGTCCGGGTGCGATTAGGTGAATTGTGAATATTCATGCTGCTGATCTATTGCGTTGCCATAGGAGCGAGAAGTGCAAATAAGCTCAGCCCACGTTGTTTAAAGGGGAATGCTCTTCTCATTCTTAAAACGCTATCCCGTTCCCTTAGGTTAAGGCTACAGGTAGCAACCCAAACCCATTGTTAAACCCTGAAGTGGGCTCCACATGGACAAACCAAGTGGCTCGTTTTCTATCCTCCCTATCGGTCTATCTCTTGCGTAATTTGCGCGCACAATTCAGGCTGAAGCTACAGGGATCGCTTGGATGTTGTGAATTTGTTGTCATATCAGGGACTTCAAAAACGGTTAACATACCTTCCATACCTTCCAGTTGTTATGTTAGCCTATTTATACGTTTACGGATTAACTAAATATTTTTCATATGTTGCCAAAGCTATCTGCCCACCATGCGAACGAATGTGAGGAATTTTCATGATAAACATAAAGTCGAGGTGTCAGTGAATTAAAGATTTGAGTATTTTTTGCAAATATCCTGAACATATTTACTTTGTCATTTTCCTATACAGTTGAATGTATTGTCAAATACATACATTCAATGTGATCTCCGTGTGTGCATTCTTTGCGAATGACAGTGTGGCCTGAATTCTGAGCCTTTACGTCATCCACGGATACAGGAGCGTTAAAGTTTAACAGCAGACAGTACTTTACCTTTACGTTTGCTTTAGTTTCAGTTCGCGACTTACTAATTGTTCCTAAATAAACCTGGAATATATATGCATTTATCTTCGCTTAAAGCCCATATAGTCGATAACTGTCCCATATAAATGTGCCATGAAGAAAAGAAAGAACTGCAACAACATCACTGAAGGAAACAAATTAATTAATTGCATTCGTACTAGATATGAAAAATAAGCTTACATGAAATACTGGGATAAAGATTAAACCAATAAAGGATGATATTTGCCAGCCGGTTCTCATGTGGCAGGTCTGAATTTTTAATAAAGAAAAATACCTTTTTTAATCGATTACACTGACTACTGCAGCATGAAGTACAATAAGAAGGCGTTGTCTGACGCAGAGAGGACGAAAATAATCATGGAAGTAATTTGCAAATGACTATTAATAATGATATAGGAGGTATTTTCTTACTGGTCTGGATTTGCTTGAATCGTTTGATTAATTTGCTTGCTCACTTTAACTCTAAAATGACAAATAAAATTGGGATGGCAGCCACAAAAACACATAGGCTACTGCACTCTGTGGAAGTCCTGTACATATATTTTCAGTAGCCCCTTCCCAGAGGATTAGTAACAAACCTGATAGCTGCCTTTTTTAGGAGATAAAAAGTGGAACGTGATGGGGCTACCAAACACAATTCAATTAAAAACCGCAGAATCCGTTTGATACAGTTTGTTCTGGTAACTTGAAATGCCAAACATGTCTCCATGTCGACGTAAAAAATGCGATCCCGGGACAGCCCACCAGAGGGCAATGATTTCCAACTAGGTAAATATTTGTAGAAGTCGGGACAAAACTCATTAAACTGCAGCAACTACTGAAATGATTACAGTGGGTCACATCTGGATGTGGTCTTTTAAGTGAAAAGCATATTTGTGGAATATAGAATGAATCCTATTGCTTTGGTTCTTTTAGCCGTCTAGGAGTGCCTGAAATGTTTCAAAACCAAGCAGGTCAACAAGGTGGCAATGTTGCATCCAACAGCATCATGTCCCAACATCTATCAGGCTTCATTCATAAAAACAAAACGCACTCACATTTTAGGCACTGTTTTTGATTGGCTCCAAGTTTTGTTTGACTCGCACTGCAGTTGTAAATTCTCTGTCTCTCGCCTATGGAAGACGTAGTAAAAGAAAGGTGATTCAATAAATCAGTCTATTAACAGTTGGTCTACTCAGCTTACCTCCTGAATGAATGTAATCATATTCTATATTGTGTTCATATTCAAACCAATTAACCAACTACTTTACAGAGACAAAAATCTGACACACAAAAAAATAGAAGACAAAAGAAAAAAAAAATTTTGCCAGACCATTTAAAAGGCTTGAATTTAGCATTGTTCCTTTTCATCATCTGCATTTTTTGAGATCAGAAGCTTGATCTGATAGAAAACCCGTGGACAACAATGTAGCACACTGTCAATGACACACAATTCTGCTCTAAACACACCAAACCTTAGCTTTAGTTAGAACCAAATGGCTAAACAAATGCCATAGCTTTGGAACTTTTTATCATTTGATTTAAGATTTGTGAGCTCTGTGGCCATTTCAAAAAGCAGCTTATGACCCCTTACTTAGGAACTGCTGTTGCTGAATTGTCTTGTTTACATTTTGTTTTGGTCTTGCCTTCGCTTTTGTCTACATTTATTTTTTGTTGAACTGTCATGTCTGTGCTTTTGGGTGTTCACTATAAAGCACTTTGTGACTCTTGCTACCGAAACATGCAATGCCAACACACTTACTCACTAGACAGACAGCAGCACTCATTATTCTCCTACTGGTGACCCACTGTTTCCCTGTCTCACCTCCAGAGTGTCACCCTGCACCTCAGTCATGGATCTTAACAAAGCCTCACCGACATCTCCCACTACATCAGAACACTCTGTGTCCTCTTCTATCTCCCCTTCCAGCTTTTCTATCACCTGTAGTCAGGTGAACAGACAGCTGGAGAGACTGAACGGGATCAACGTTGAAGGTCCATATGGTTTCAGCCTGAATGTTCCCAAGACAGCTATGTGGGATTGTACAGGGCCTCTTTAACCTTAGTCTGAGTCAGGAGAAAGTTTGTGTTCCATGGAGGACATCCTGTTTTGTTCTGGTATCTACCAATCTCATGCATCTGCTTGATTTCTCCAGTGCTTTGAATACAATTCAGCTTGCACTGTTTTGTAAGACGCTCCAGTAAATACAGTTGGATGCCACCACAATTGCCTGCATTATTGTCTATCTGACAAACAATCCACAGGCTGTCAGACTAAGAAGTGGTGTGCCCAAGAAAGTTGTCATCGGCACAGGAAGCACCACAGGGGCCTGTACCCTCACGGTTTCTTTTCACTCGGTACACATCAGACTTCCAGCACAACTCAGCCCCGTCACCTCACAACATACTCAGATGACTCTGCAGTTGTTGGGTGTGTTAGTGATGGAAAAGAGGCCGAGTACAGGGAGCTGGCCGATCACTTTGAGGCGTAGAGTGAGAATAATCAGCTTTAAGTGTAAACAAGACAAAGGAGACCAGGAATAAGTCAACCATCAGTTCCATCCTAGGAGAAAAGCTCGAGGTGGTGGAGGACTACAGATATAATATACATGTATACATGACTGGATAACAGGCAAAACTGGAAGTGTACAACATTGGCTGTCTACAGTGTTTGCAGCAAGATGTTGCATATCCTCTAACTCTATGGAGGAGAGTGCTATCTGCTTTGCAAATATCTGTTAGAACAGCAGCTTCAGAGCCAGTAACCCATTTAAATGACACTAGCTAAAAACGAATCATTGATTTAAGAAAAACAAAACCAGACTTCCAAAAGTGCTTCTAAACATGTTAGTCCAACCAAAATCATACAAAATTGACCGCAGGTGCTCTAAAGTTAAATCTGAGTTGCTGAATAAAGAACAATGGCTATTCGTTCTTATGGCCTTCTTATCGTTCTTATGAGTTCGCCTCGCGCGAAAACACGCAGGCGAGCTCCTGTGAGAAGATAGACAAGATAACTCTTGGCTGTCAGGAACTATCCACGAAGTCTGTTCTCTGGAAATGGCTTCCAGGAAAGGTTGGAAGTTAAGACGCTATGGGCGTTTGTTTCCACGCTCTACACAGACGGAAGGAAAGCCTTGGAAGGTAACTGGGGATTACTTCATTGTTAGAACAACAGTATGCTAGTTAGCTAGTTAACGGCATTTTTTTAGCTAGCAAAATGTAGTTGGCGCCTGGCAGGTCATCAAACCATTGTTGTTGGCGCAAACATCTGTTCAAACAATGGGCATATCATTTCATTTGTATGTTTTTCGGATTTATGCGTGTTAACGATGTTAGTCGTGAAAGCTCGTAGTTTCAGTTATTGTGCAATCCTCGATAAGTAGGATTGAAACTAATTTAAGAAGTGAAATTCCCTTTACATGCTTTCTTAAACATATTCCAATTATACTATACATTTATATTGTTTAATTGCAACAGCTATTTTCAAGAATATAATAGAGTATGATTAGAATATTGTTTGTATCGTTTTTTTTTGTTTCAATGCATTGCAATCCCCATTGCAGTAAGATTTAAACTGAAGCCAATTGAGGTAATAGATTTAAGACTTTCCTTGGAAATATTCCTGTATTCAGCCACCCAATTCAAACAAAAAGATGTACACCAGACTCTACTTATATATAGATTTTATTGATTAAATACTTCCAATGTCAGTACCACAATTCAGTCATACTAATTAAACCATTGTTGTAAAGTGCTTCACATAACAAGATAAAAAGAAAAGGGGAAAAGCACAATATGAAGTATATAAGAACATCAAAACAACACAAAAACAATGAAAATGTGTCAAAAACATGTTTTAATGTTTAAAAAAAACAGGCATTGACTGTTATTTAAAATTTGTTTATGATAATGTGATATTCTAATGTCATATTATATCTGGTGAACAATAATGGTGTGTGAAATTCTTGCCATACCATTAAAACTCCTGATAGTTGAAGTCAGTAACATTGATCATCTTATTACAATGGCTTGTTCTGCTGGGAAACCTTGGGTTCTGGCATTCTTGTAGCTGTTATTCTGATTTGCACCACACACTCAAAATTAGATGCAGATTAAGGAAACCCCATCTCCAAAGGGGCAAATCTGTTTTGGTTGTACAAATAGTCGATTTAGGTCAACATTTTATTGGACAGGTGACTTTCATATTATAGCTAAGAGATTTAAATTTAAATTGTGTATTTATTTTTGCAACAAGTCATAAAATCTAATCATCGTGGCTTTGAATTTTATGAGCTGCACCAGTCTCTAGATGGCAAGGCAGAGCTGTATATTTAGTGGGAGAACAAGGAAACGTCTAAAACCAGCATTGCTATTCTGAGAAACATCGACATAAACTAATCATTTATTTGAAATGGATCTAGAGGAAATTACAGTCAACCCACAAACATTCCAGGGTGAAATGTAGAGTTCATTGCAATTTTGTGTGTGGAATTACAAGATGTTATCAGAGTTATTTTTAATTAAAAGAAAAAAGAAGTATCATCCTAGATATTCATCGGTTACTTTGAATGCGAATGCACCTTTCTAAAGGACATTTTAAACCAGAAAATTCTATCCACAATACCTTATTAACTATCCTCTCCAGCCAGGTGCTCTTAAGCTCAGAAAATAGAAAGACCTTAAAATGCAGAATTGATCTTAATGTACAAGGGTACCCATATTAATTTTGAACTGCATCCTTATCACACCCACACTATTTAAAAAAATGTGTATAATGAGTGATTGTCAAAAAAAACTCAATACTAATATTTTTTTCTTCTCCAGGTTTTTGAGGCAAAGGGTGATAAACCTGAAGTTGTCCTCACAATATTGGAATCTGGATACTTACTGGTACTGCAAGGACAAGAAAGCTTGGTAAAGAGACTATGTGACTGGATTGATCTGTATTTCCTTGGTGTTTGTTTCTTTCTTTGTGTTGCACTGTCCCTTATGGTATGCAACAAATCAAGATGAAGACTTTTTAAGAACACGGAACAATGTTTAATGCATCCTTATTGGTATAGATTGTTAGTCATTTAAAGGACATTTACAAGTTTCATATCCAAATAAATAACAGAGCCACCGCACATTTTATTTTTGAATTTAATGGTTTCAGTTGGGACTATCTGTTAATATCTGTTAGTATCAACCCATGTTATGTTCACCAGCACCTGACCTTTCAAGTTTAGACTTACAAATGTTTGAAACTGTGTATATCTAAGAAAATAGATAAAGACTACTGCAGGGGGGGCATGTTGTTGAAAGTCATCTGAGGCTGCAGTTCTGAGTGTCATGCTCTGACACTGGCAATTTGCATTCTAGCAAGGTTATTTGCTGTCCCTCCAGCTACAGAGGGAACATTGAATCTGAGTACTGTTGATTAACGCTGCCGGTTCAAACGGATATTTTTGATGGGACATGTACACACACCAAATTATTGCAGCTTTAGGCTTTTTATGGCTTTCACACCTGCGGTCTTTGGTGAATTTCTTTAAATAACTTTCATCTCAATGTTGATGTAAATAGTATAAGTCGCCATGTCTAATTTTGTTCTTAATACAAAACACAAAGACAAAAAATGAGATTTCTCTGTAATTTCTTTGTTACTGGATGTTTAATCAAAATCTGCCGTGTGAAATATTCTGCTCAGGAAACGGACATTTCTGTTCATATCTGGTGGGATCTGACAGCATTGTTTTTGGATGGGTCAAGCCAAATATTCCTCAGGCTTGCTTGGGTTTAAAATCAGTTTCAGGGAAAACAAAAACCAGGCTTCTTTGATTTCCCTTTTTATAATTCTTTCAATTTTATATGACTCATCAGCATAGACTTGACATTTGTTATTCTATCCATTGCGTGGGTTGCTTGAAAGCAATTGAACAGCAGAGTAACATGTAAATCCACAGCTGGGCTAATTCCATTGAAAAGTTTCCTCACACCTGCAGACAACAGAAATGTGAGATTAATAGTGTATCTTTATGATTAATCGGGTATCATGCTGTGCCAGGTTGACAAGTCAGTCTATATTCAGGTTGGACTGAAGAGAGCTTTCTCTGAGGATGACTGACTGATCTATTATATACTGGTGCAGTGAATGCTCAGGGATTTTTAAGCCTAAATTTGTTAAACCTATTGGTTTTGATAAAGTCTGAAGGAAACATTTCCTGAACATAGTGTGATGATTTAGAAAGATCAAACGGATTACAGAAGAATTTTAACACTTGCATCAAAATGTTAGTAATCCTACTGATTAGGATATTCATATTGAACATGGAACAGATTGATTTAAAAATTAAAGGAGCAAACAGTGGAATGAAACCAGTTGTCTGAGCTGAACCAGGAACCCTTTGCACCAAATCTTCTTTTTTCCGAACACTATTGGACAGAAGAAAATATTATTTTCAGCTTACGATCAAAATCAAAAAAGATGCACCTGGTCCTTACAAATCTGAAAAATAGTCAAATACAACCTTAGATTAAGCACAACAAGTGACACATCGCATATCACTGCGTCATTATTTAACAAAAAAAACTATGTCACCCTATGATTCAGTAACTCACAGAACCTACACAGAGGAGTTAATGTTCGACTCAATGACTGCAAGATGCCCAGCTCCCACTGACGAAAAAACAGGCTCCAATCATCCTCCCTCCACTGTAGTTTGACAGTTTGTACGAGGTACTTGTGTTTATATGCTGTGTTTTTGCCAAAGTGTTGCATTATGGTCAGACATCCTGACTTAGGTCTCATTTGTTCACGAGTTGTGCCAGAAGGTTTTTTTCCAGAGGCAACTTTGCAAACCTTTGCCATGCAGCCATTTTCATTTTAGCAAGAAGAGACTTGCTCCTGGCAACCCTTCGACACAAGCCCTACTTATTCAGTCTTTTTCTAATCCTACTGTCTTGAACTTTAGAATTGAACACGGTAACTCAGGCTTGTAGAGTTTGAGATGTAGCACTTGAGCCTTTTGCAGTGACTCTGAGCGTTGATCGCTCTTACCTTGGGGTGAACTGGCTGGGGCGTCCTCTCCTGAAAAGACTGGTGACTCTCTTAAATGTTTTCCACTGATGAATAGCCTTTCTCATTGTAGAATGGTGGACTCCACATGGTTTACAAATTACCTTCTAACTCTTCCCAGATTGATTGGCAGCAGCAAGTACTTCTCTAAGATCTTGCTGATGTCGATGTCGTTCCTCCTTGGCATTGTGTCAACACACCTGAATGCTCCAGACAAGCAAAATGTCAAAACCTGTGTTATTGATCAGCAGCATCTCGCTGATCGTCACCCTCTTAATTCCCGTAGAAGCAGTAAGAGTAAGCTTACTTAATAAGGATGTATGCACTTCAGCATTTCGACTTGTTTTTTCTGAGATAATGACTTGATGTAATGTTTCATTTGTTGCTGTTCATTTGAGGTTGTTTATACCTCATTTTCAGACCTATATACATAAAACTAACCATGTCTTTGTCATACTCATCAAACTGTTTAGCGTTCCCTCATGCCCTTTAGGAAGGGGTCTTATTTATTCAATTCCTTTAGTTCAAATAGTTGCAAACCGTGCAGCTGGTCACCTGGGTTAGCAGTATAATGAAATATCAAATCCGAGAATGTGTTTTCAAAATGCATGCAGTATAAATTTTCAGGCAAAATACTTTGAACTGCATGTGTAGCATTTCAGTGAGATGCGTGTTCCCTTAATTACTATTGCAAATGAGAGCCGACTCATTGTTTTGAAAGTCAAAATGAATGTTCATGTAAGGTGCATTTAACAAAAACAACTCTGTAAGGTTGTTGTTTGCTTGTTTACCTGCTTTTGAAGAAAATAATTTCATGAGACTTAAAGCCGAAGCTCTGACTATACTAAGTAAATAGAGACCCCTGCAGACAGTTTTGGGTAACTTTTTTTCTTTAAAATAGATTCTTTATGGGTCATAAAACTGTTATACTCTAAGACATTTTCACAAATAAACGAGTGGATACATAGCCTCCTTGATTTAGCATTGTCAAAAAGAAGAATTTTCTTATTGGCCTGAATGATCTTAATTACAATAATGTCATTTTTATAAAAAAAACATTTACAGACCTGGTTTCGCAAGACGTTTATTATTGTTTCCACTGTTACAGGATGCAGTTCCTTTGGTGTTAGATTCTCTGAAAGTGCGACAGACATCTGATAACCTCATGCTCCGATTTACAATGAAGGTGAGCCATGAGATGCATTTTGATCCTGTACTGGGTTGTATCTGTCTATCTTAGTCCATCTTAGTATGTTCCGTTCCCTGTAAGACTGTGACCATTACATTGTTTATGCTATAGCCAATTTAAAACTTAAAATACACCAAACTATAATAATGATGATGATGTGACTTTTTTTATAAACCTGTCTTATACATTACCTACCTGAAAATGACATTTAAGTCTCCTTGTATGCACAATCTTTTTTTCTTTTCTTTGCAAAGATGCTGATTACAGAAAGCAAACATAAAAGAAAACCACACGCTGTGTTTTCATTTGCACGCTTGATTGACAGATACAGACTATGTGTTGTTTTTTTTGTGGAATTCTGCAGGGAGAAATCCGCATGATAAGGATGCAGTTTGATGGAAGTAGCAGGGCAGAGGCCATAAATGAGTGTTTGAGTGCTGCTGAGAAACTGAGGGAGTTCGTTCCTGTCACCACTCTGGATGATGCCTCAACACATCCAAATCAGCCCCCCTCTGAGTTCCCCGCACCAGTCACACAGGTTGCCTGGTTTATGTGTCAGTAAATTGTAAAAAAAACTCTCCATATCCACTCTATCCTATTCAGGGTCGACAATCTCGGCTAGTAAATACAATTTCTACAGCATATAGTATTGACCAAAATAGGCATGTGGCAAAGGTGGTGATTTAAAGGTGAGAGTGGGTTAAATATTTCTAAATATATGTATAAAGCAAATATTATATACAGTATCATAGTCACTTTATTTCTTCTTCGGCTTGTTTTTTTTGTTGATTTGAATTGTAAAAGTATCTCCTTTCTAAACAGTTTATGGAAAGGTGTTTTATAAACCGAAATTAATCAGCTTTGTGTAAACTATTACAAATTAAGTTGACTTCAGTTTTTACTGACTGTTGTCTCGGTGCAGTGGACAGCCTTAGCAACAGTGGCCGTGTGTGTTCACTAGATGGTGCTGTTTACAACAACGTCTTATTCTTAGAGGTGACATTACACCAACAGTAGGTGGAGTGAGATTGACTATATAATGGACATAAATCATTAGCCAATCCCAACAGAAGATTTGGCTGGAATACTGTATGTCCCATCCCCAAAAACTACTCATTCTCAGACAGGAGCGCTGAACAGTAATATAATCACTGTACACATGAAAATGTAACCAGTTAAACTGCTCCGAATTCTCTGCTCCGAATATTACAATTATTATCAAACTGTTGATTATGAAAACATTGATGTCCCAAAACTGTAAAACCTAAACAGAGAAACAAAATGAAAGCTTTTCATCTGCTGAAATTTGTGAGCCAGATGATGTCAATCAATCTATAAATCAGTTGTGATTCATGGCAACCGTCACAATTCATGACAACACTCAGAGCAAAAGATTGATTACAGATTGGATTCTGGGCTAAACTTACACCCAGCTCCTGTGGGCTTCACAGCATTAAACAGGTAAGACTGAGAAAGGAATGGACTCATGGGGCTGAATTTGACCTTTAGGGACTTGCACACTGAAGAAGTTCACAGTAAGGATGAAAGGACTTTGAGGTGTGGAAAATTTTCAATTAGTAATGAAGCCATTGATTGGTCTCTCAACACTGTGGTTTCATGCCGTGTCTGTCATATATCTGTTTTTTTTTTCCCCTCTCATTTTGTGTGTCATCTTGTAACAGGAAAAGACTGCGGGGACTGAGCCTGAGGTTGTTCAGGGATCTGTGTCCATCAGGCGTCTTACTCAGGTACTGACTGTTAAAATTCAGATGCATTAAGCAGAAAATCATTCAGAGATTACCAGTTATACAATTAACCGTACCACTGTACATGTACCATGCATTTTTGTGTCAATGTTATCGAAGAAGCATTGTTTTTATTTTCTAAGAGGCACACAGCGCCCATTTGAATTTACTTAAACTATACATGCGAACATAAAGAAGCCAATACTGTATCACCTTTTGAACAAATATTCTCTTGACGTCCCACAGCACTTCTTGGGAGAAACTACTGTGATTCTCCCTCCAATATATGATGACAGCTCTTTGGCACAAGGTGATTTTGAGACTATCCTACGTGTTTGTCTGCTGGATCCCAGCTTCCATGCATTTGTAGAGAAGATAGAAGGGGAGCTGAGGAAACTGCTCGGAGAGTAAAGAATTTTGTAACAATAGCCGAAGGCAGAAAGGTCAAGTCGGTGCAACGTATTGCTTGTATTTTCTGTTTTACATTTCGTGTAGGCAGTCCTTGTTGGTGGTGAGGTCGTTCTGGCTGTGCTCGCAGTGTTCTCTGGAATGTTATTGCACATTAGTTGTTATGGTATATGGCTCAAAGAAAAATTTTTCACTGGTATCGAATCTTGGGGAAGTTGCCCAAAATAAAAAGGAAAATAGCAATGACATTTGGATTTTTAACATTTTTTTATTCAGAAAAAAAAATATTGGTCTCACTCATATGTTTGATCGTGGCTATATACTCTGGTCCCTCTGTTCCCCACCTTAACGCAGGTCCATTTCCACCGCAACACACATGGATACATCGTATTGAAAGAGGAGTCATGCAGCTACAGCAGTGAATTTTGCTATGTCAGCTTCCAAGTGATCCCACAATATTAAAGCTTCACTGAGTAAAACAAACTGCCCTCCATATATCTATTTAAGAATACATATTGCATAGGATTATAGCCATGCTATACAGTTAAAGAGAAAACAAATTGAAAGTAAAAATCAATTAATGAAATTGGGGGAATATAAAAAAAATATTTTTTTTTTCTTTACAGATTTCCTATCATTTAGACACTCATACTTCAACATATACAAGACACCTAAGATACTCTGGAAATAAAATATAAATAATACACATATCCTTTTTGTTCAGATAGTTAAACACACTGTAGTCATTTTCTGTAAGCACTCGCAATTGAATTTGAATACTGCCAGTCACTGAAGCCCTTGCTTCACAATAAATGTTCTGTTAAAAGTAGACTCCTTGTCACAAATCAAATAGTTAAATGACAATGATATGCTGTACAAATTTTCAACAATAAAAACAATATATATATATATATTTATATATATATATATATATATATGTGAAGGATGACTCCATAATAATAAACAATAGGTCATTTTAGATGCCAAAAAAAAAAAAAAAGCCACACGAGGGATAACAACAGAAAATGTCTATTCTGAGTATCCTATTGCGTAATTATCTTGCATGCATTGTACATGATATGTAATACAAAAGGGATCACCTCAATTGTGAGGACATGATAAAATTATTAAAGGAGACATCAACAACACATTGAAAATGTGTACACCTTTGAGGAGGTTTAGTCATTATTCGTCATCCTGAAATCTCCACGTAAGACTGAATAAGGCATGCTTAAGACAGCCATTATGTTCTTTTTGTTGCCAGTGTTATGCTGATATTGTTTCTCATAAAATGAGACGAGATATGCTTTTTTTTTTTTTTTTCAAAACTGCCTGGATCTTTATCAACCTCTGATACTTTCATGTAGTCAAAAAATGCAGTTTAGCCAGCTCATCTGTGGAGAGAAAATCAAGAGAAGGCGTGACTATGGATTATCCTCACAGTGAATTCTATATTTAGCAACCCCCCCCATCCCCTACAACAGTGTCTTACTTGAGAAAATTGCTTATTTTGTATTCCTCTGACGAATATTTTTGTCCTTGTGGTTATTTGTTGAATTTGTCTTCCTAGGAGGGAAGCAGTCATGATAGTAAGTGAAAGGTGATGGACAATTCACTTCACAGTAACCAATATTTCCCTGTAACTATTAACATATGCAATATCAGTATGTAGTTACTTACATGGGTCCAACTGGCTCATCGTCTTTGCCATGGGGAGAAACGAGACAAAAATAGAACATAGAGGTCAAATGTTGGAAATAAAATAAATAAATAACAGGAAAATACTGTTCCAGCACATCTACCGCGAATAGCATGTACATGGCTGTTTTCACCACTTTCAGTCCCCCCCCCCACCAAGGTATGATTTATTTCTTACGTGACAATCAACTTTCAGAGCACTGGCAAACACGGGGGTGAAGTGCGTGGACACTTACAGTGTTGGCTTAGGGCTGAAACATGAAAAAAATCTAATTGTCACCAGCAGAGCAGACTTAAACCGAAAAGTTGTAAACTTAACCTCATATGCCATCTGAATCTCACAGGGTTCTTATATATTTGAAACTGAGCATATGTGTAGGAGGGTTACAGATGGCTCTCTTACAGTCATCTCTTAATTACAATCTGCATTTTCATACTGATTGATATGAGGAAGTGACTGCATTAGAATTAAACTGCATATCTCATGAAAGCTGTCTCGGCTTACTTTTTCCCACAGTACTATAATAAATACTCATTATCTCAGTGGGACAAACGCATAAAGTTGTCAGTCTTTTTCACAAAACGGTAGAGCAATAAAAGTCACAATTGCAACAAAGCACTTAAAACATTTAGGACTAACTGGTGGATATTGTTGTAATCATGAGAAGTTAGTGTAAAACTCCTCAGCCTTGGAAGGGTTAATAGGGTGGTTGGTGTTGCAAAACAAATGAAATGTGTCAACAGGTAAGTTACCAGTCACAGTGAGATATTTTCCATGCAGTTATTAGTCTGGGATAAGCAGCATTAGCAGCATTCCATGGCATTAAAATGAGATCATGGCAGTTAAAAGACAAAAAAATATGGTTCTGCAAAGAGGTCAAACATCCGTTGACATATACCACTGATTTGAAGCACAATAACATAGCAGATGTTTACTGTGTGAGACAGTTTAACATGATGATTGTAGCACATAAAGTGACTGCATCAGTTATGAATTGATGTTATAGCTTAAAAAAACCCAAAACATTGTATGGTTAGGTAAGTTTGAATGCTTTACATTTTTTACATCAAGTTCACTGTTTTTTTTCAACCAGGCATCACACAGCAAAGTCTGTCATTTTCGCAATTTGATTTGAAACACAGGACAGAAATGTCAGCCTCTGCATCAGAGCCTTTGTCTGTGGCGTTAGAAAGTGTTCCAACACAGTTAAGCCATCATGAGAGCAGAATTTATAACACACGCAGACAGGGGCCAAGACCTCTGGGAACAGGCGATGCTAAAAGGAGATTTCAGAAAGGCTGTGCATCGTGAGCTGGGAGTCCTCAATCCTGATTTGAATGGCATAAACACGGAAAATATAATCTACCTTAATCGCTTCATTTTTTTGGTAGATGAAACCAAACTAGAGGCCAAGCACAGAGCCTGCTCCAGCCTCATTGGTGCTTCTGTCTGTGTATGTGTGAATTTTAAGCAAATACAGGGATACATGTTTAGCTTGCCTTCTTTTTTTTTTATTATCAATTAACAGAACAGATCACAAACGTGCTGAAAGATTATGTCATGGAATTTGAATAGGAAATATAATTGACTGAATGCACACATGCTCATTTTATTGTGAATGAGAAGTAAGAAGGAAAAAATTAGCTGCAGCATTTATTGGAATTTATTTTATTACTAATTATTTTCCACCACAGGGACAAAGCAGTATGGATGTTGACCTGTTTGGCTCTATAATCTATAGTACAATCTAAAGTTTACATAGGGAATACCTAAATAGCAGGACACAATATGTATGTACATTTCTACATCCATCATGCTGTCCTGTGAATGTGCCGCTGCCACCGACTGAGCAGGAAAGACAAAGAGGGGTGTTGCTGGAAATTAAGTCATCGTGCCAGAGAGATTGTTTACAGGACTCTCCTCCTTAGGTTTGTCTGAAGACAGTCTAAGATTTATTGTTATAGGCTTTTTGGAAAAAAATCAAATCTAAGCTGCTAAGTCAGCAATGATGAGGTGGCATCGTGAGTGAGTGTGAGGCTTGTTTGCAGCTTCAGTAGGTGGGGCTGTGCTGTGAGTGCTAGAGGAAAGGTGCCAACACAAGCAGAGCTTTACAGAGGAGGCAGATTATCTATCGCAACATTGAACTGGATCAGTATGAACATATTGCCTCACTTCTCATCTCGTTTTAAAATAGTAATAGAAATGAAAGTTGATAAACCATCCAGCCCTTTTTTATGGGCTTAATATTGCAAAGCTAAATCAGTTCATTTGTTTCTTTAGCGCAGTAAGTCTATGCAAACCTGGTGCTATAATATGTTAAGGAACAGACCACATTTTCCAATAAATACCCAAGAAATTGCGAACAAACAAGTAATGTTTTGCTCACATATACCTCTCATTTGATCCATTTGGAGTTGGTCCAGGCCTACATTTTTATTTTATTTTGATTATTTTGGAAACACACAAGATGATTTGTTTTATTCCATACACAACTCAAACTTGGTTATATAGCTCTACATACAACAGTAGTAAATGTTAAGGTTAAAGAGATAACAGCTATATATATATATATGAGGGGAAATAGGAAAATTGATTAAAATATGAGCATCTCCTGTGGAAACATGTCAAATTCAATTATTTGAATATGAAAACGGGTCAGTCAGGTTTTCAAGCCACTGTTTAAAATCATTTTATTTTCCTGTTATAATATCTGAGCAACATCTGGAAGATTTTCAGGGTTTTGGATGGGCTGTAGGCTTGTAAACACAGAAAATGACAGAAAGAAAAAAAAAATCTTCATAACCATGCAGGATCTCTCACTTACCACCCATTTAGATTATGTTGCCATTTGGAAAGGGGGGGAGGGAAAAGAATAGTAACCAATTAAGTTACATATTGGGACTGAAATGTTCTGAAAGCTTTAATACAGGCTGATAAACCAATGTGTTTATTAACACTCTAAGTCTGCTATAAAAAAACTGTTTTCAATGCCAGTTCAGACATAAATAGACAACTTTTTGAAGGGTGAGGTGTGCCCCTCCCCCGATTAGCTAATGCGCATCTGTAAAGGTCATATTTGCATGCATCTAATATGTGGCTTATATGTGATCATATCTCTCCTTTCTCCTTCTGTTGAACCTGTGAGCAGGAAGACAATCTTTGATAGTCAGTGAGCCACTCAAGATCTCCCCTGACAGTAGATTCAGCCTTCTGGCCCAAAGTTAACTTGTATCTCAAAGCATTCCTATAGCTCGGCTGTAGCTATCCCTGTGCACACTTTTTGTTGTTGTACCTGACAGAAAATAGAACACCTTTACTGATCTTTTAGAGTATTTCAATTTTCCTGAAGCAAAGATAAAACGCCTCACAATAACATTTGACTG
This sequence comes from Leuresthes tenuis, assembly GCF_036924035.1. Lineage (NCBI taxonomy): Eukaryota > Metazoa > Chordata > Actinopteri > Atheriniformes > Atherinopsidae > Leuresthes > Leuresthes tenuis. Next base: position 12,668,917 of record NW_027325356.1, read on the forward strand.
TCTCAAGTGTTTCAATTTGTCGTGTTGTATTTTGAACAAAAAAATCTTCCTTCAGTTTATTGTCTGCAAACTGCTACTGTTTTCAAAAGTTGTCTTACCATCAATGATGTCGTCTGGCCTCTTGCGTTTTTCATACACGACGATAATTACTACTAGGATAATAATTTCGGCCAGCACTCCCAGGAAAGGCCAAAGCGGTGCAAGATAGCTTCGCACTCGTAGTATGGTGGTCTCAGTAGTGTTTCCAATCACGTTAGTGGCATTGCATTCGTATATTCCAGGATCTGTGTTTATGTCCAGATTTAGTATGTTGAGCTCTGTGTAGTTGTCTCTGTTAGTGATGAAGAAACGTCCAGTGGAATTGTCAATTTCCTGAAACACAATGACCATTTTAAGTAAATGAAAGTAAGTAAATGTCTCTGAAAACTTGTTAACATCTTTTATTTAGAGTATCTATTGTCCCCATGGATGTTTTTTTTCTTATATTCTTATATCTTTTTTTTTTTATTCTTTACACATATGCAAACTTACCTTGTAGGATGATCCAACCACTTTTCGCCATGTCCAAGTAGGATGAGGGTAACCAACAGACTTGCAGTAAAGCATTGCGTTTTCCCCCTCATTCTTATTTTCACTTCGCTTGTGGCCAGTGATGTCAGGCTTTGCTGCAATGGTAAAATAGATCAATAAAATCCATCATTAGCTCAGCTGGCAGAAGTAAGACAAAGGAGCATTTAAACTCCAGCCAGATGACAAGAAGAAAGGGGAGGAAAAAAACCCAACAACTGTTAAGTTATGATAAGAATTTGTGTCATATGAATGTCTTTCTTATTTGGTTTGAATAAGAAAAAAAGTGTAATCAAGGGTAACTGTAGTAGCACTGGTTCAGTGAGGTTGTTCAGTTGCTTTTTGAATTTTCAGAGCTGCTGCAGGTAATTATTCTGGTCGGCTCTGCAGATATTGTGATGCTGTTATTTTCTGAATAATCTCTCAGAGACTACTACAAATTATATTTCCAGAAACACAGTGGAGCTTTCTAAAATGCAAGAAAAATCTGTAATTCATTCATTTGCCTGAACTTTTAATTTGCTGTCACAAGTAAAAAGTTCATTTTCAAAAAAGTTAATAGAGAAGTAGCGAAATTTTGAAGAACACACAACACCGTTTTGGAACATTCAACAGTAAGCAAAGTTAGTGAGGATGTCAGCATTGGGTATCAAAGCAACATTCACCACAGCCTTAGTCTTTTCAAGCAAGAATAGGTCATGGTTTCATCAAAGACTCTTTCATCAGTTTTCAATGCAAAATTGCATTAGCTTCTAAGCTGCCACGTTTAGTACATTTTATTTAATTTTTTTCATTATTTATGTTGAATTTATATGATTTTTTTTTATGTTTACTTCAATAAAACAATATGTTATGTAGATAAATTGTCATCATTACTCACAGTATACAGTATGTGATGTGCTGTGCAGTAAGTGATGTGCAAGACACATGCTGCACCTGCGTTATTAGTCAATTTTTGGGCCGGATTATCAACCAGTCTGCTTGTTTGTATCTCAAGTTTGTCCTGTTTCTGGTAGATCACTTTGTTCATTATTTAAATTAGCTTATTGTGCCTTTGTTTGTAAATCAGCTCTATTTTTAGAACCGCACATGGAGAACTGGACACTATCTCTACTGTTTATGATTTGTGACCACACACTTATTTGCCCTGTTTAGTAAATCTGGCCTTTCAACATTTACGGTACATAATACTGTGAAAAGATTCAGGGAGTCTGGGGAAATTTGAGTGCCTAAAGGTCAAGGAAGGAAACCACAGTTGGATGCATGGCACCTTCTAGCCCTCAGGGCACTAGAAATGTAATGTCACCATGATCAATATAGCCACATGGGCTCGGGAGTACCTTGGGAAACCATTTTAACTCAACACAGTCTGCTGCTGCTTCCAGAAATGTTACCAGAAAATTAATATTACTCGGAAGAAGCCAAATATCAACTCTGTGACAGACGGTGTTTGTGTGATCTGTCATCAGTTGAGGCCACATTCAGGTTACTTTTGGGAAGATTCAACATGTCAAAGATTAAAAAAAGACCATCCCAGGCAGTTGAAAGCAAAAGGTGCAAAAGTAGCTTTTGCGATGGTATGTGGGTGCATCAGTATCCATGGCATGGATTACTTCTTTATGCATGAAGGAAACTTTGATATGAAGACATATGCTACCATCTAGGGGACATCACCTTTGCTATTTCAGCAGGACAATGCTCAACCTCATTCTGAACGAAGTGTATGTGTGTTTGACTGGCCTGCCTGCAGTCCAGATCTGTCTTATGTCTTATGTAAATATATGGCAAATCCTGATTAGGAGAATCGGACAAGGAGACCCCAGCCAGTTGAGCATCTGAAATCTTGTATTTAGTAAGAATGGACACAAATTCCTCCTGAAAAACAACTGGCGTCCTCAAGTGTAATTTAAAAATCAGTAACAGTAATTTTAGATTTGTTTGTATTTTCTAAATACACACACCAAAAAGGATTTCCTTCATGTCTGTGTATGTTAAATAATGCATGCAAACAAACAAAAAAGAGAAGAAGATTGAAGTTTTTGTTGCAAAAATCCAAACTTGTGGTTTGAACATTTTCCATGTATCAGGTACACTTTTAGGCTTCTATTTTCCCTCTGACTACACAGGTGTTCTTTCATTGGTTAATAGTTATTTACAGTGTATTGTTTACTCTCAAAATCTGATAATTTCTCACTCATTTGGCTCAGATTATCTTGTCAACTTTCAAAAACAGAAACCAAATAAACCCTGCATGTAAAGTTTAATTTTGTTGGACAGATGTTTACTTCGATGATTTTGGCTGCATAGTTATTTCATGTATTGTGGACTACATCCCCCATGCAACACATGGAGTGGGGAATATCACAGGATGTGTGGGGGTATCACTATAATATAAGAGCCTCCAGATGTTCCCATTCAGAATAAAGCCACTGTGAATTCCTTAAAAGAGATTTTGAGCGAAAGAATAATGGTGTAAAATGGCTCTGATTAATGAATGAACTGATAATGGAAATGCAACACAGAGGTTGTGGAATTAATGAATTCATGCATTAATCTGAAATCAGCGCCTCGTCATAATTATATATCAATAAAACAGTCTTTGTCAAAAACGAGACTCACACTCTCCATTTAACTCTGAACAGTGCTATAAAGAAAACTATTTCTGCTTTTTCAATAATCCCCAGCATTACAATAATTCCTTTCATGCAAGAGAAGGATAAGGGAAAGGCCTGGAGTGAGCATTTTTCAGCTGCACATGGATAACAGAGGAGGAGGGGTCTGAGCTTTCCTGTGACATCATTCCTCTCTAATTATGGTGCACATGTGCTCCCTGAGCAGGGGAGTGTCCACGCTGGTTTGTGCTTTATCCTGACTGTATTATATCTCTGAATGACAGCTCACAGACAGCCTGAGGAGTGGTGCTAAAACGGGCAGAAACTTCCATTTCACACTCCTGACTCTGATTATTAATCTCTGTGTGCTAGACAGTGGTAAAGTGACATATGATTGTGAGATGGATGAGTGAGAGGAAGCAAGGTCATAGCTGTCAGAAGGGGAAAAAAGTTGATTAAGATCACGTCAGATGTTAAAAAGTTGCTAAATCAAGTCATTTCTGCACAATTTTATTTTATCTATTTTTTTTTGTAAACAGCTTGGCCAAAGACATTTGTTTTTGTGTAAAACGGGCAATTATAGGATGCATGTTAAAACCTTTTCATAGCAAAATGGGCTTAGCTTTTATTAAAATTTGATAGACATTAGGTACCAACTATATATCTGTAGTAAGCTTTGTATTAGAGACAATAAACTCCTCTTCTGCCACAGAGATGGCTGGGACTGAATTCAGAGCCTTAATCCTACAACATCACAGAACCCTCCATCTGTTGCCTCTGAGCCGAGTCCTGCAAGGATGAGTGTGCCAAGGACACTGTAGGCGAGGGATCTCAGTGAACTGCTGCCAGAAGCGCAGTGCAAAACTGGCTTGCTTAACAGTGGGCTTGCTACCTGGGTCACAAAAGATCTCAAACACCTCTTGAAAAATCACAACAGCTTTTAAGACTGAAGAGAATTCTTTGTTTGGATCTAGTAATATACCAGCTCTGAACATCAAAATGCTGTTATTTAGATTTTCCTTTTTCTTTTTTATCATGAGTGTCATTGTGAAAATCATGTATCATCAGTGCAGCTACTGATTTTTGCTTCAGCGGACAGATAGCAAGCCTCAACAGTCAAGAGTCCTGCAACCTAATGATGGCTCAGGCACTTCAGTTTGAATGGCAACGGGAGCCGTCATCTCACATATCCAGTGAAAGCAGAGCACGCACGGTCATCACCCATGTTACGCAATAAGGCAGTGCTTAAAGACAGCCGCTTCGTTAGAGTTAGAGGCAGAGGCATGCTCAGTATGCACCATCACCATGCCACAGCAAATTGGCTTAAGCACCATACACAGGCAAGTTTCTCTTGAAGAGGGTTTGACTTGCCTTTTCTCAAAGAAGACTCCTTGTTCAAGTCAATGGCTTCACTGTCAGCTTGAAGGAAAACCAACAGCAGTTCTCTGGTTAGCTTTTCCTGCCATTGCATTGACTGTCCCAGTCACTACTTTCACCAATTATTCTATGCAATAAAAAAGCTATATCTTACAAACATTAAACCACCATTCCAACTAATTTTTTTTATGACTAACTGCTCTTAAGGATGCCTCCTTGTAGGACTTGTGCTTTGCATGTTATGGAGAGCATGTGCAGTGCCTGTCCATTTTGCTTGACTGTCATCTCAGTGAAAGCTACGAGTGACAAAGGCCTCAGGAATGCTCCCTGTCATCACCACTGCACTGCATGGCTTTAAACATCTTTGTCAACAAGGACTCTTCACACAGCTTTAGGTGATCGACTTTCCTCTTACATTTTTCTCTTTCCATCTCTCAGCAGAAAACCGCAGATGACATTAGCATGTCATCATGTGGTGAATTCTAAGTGAAAGGGTTTTCTTAGGATTTGAATACACCATGGACGAAAACCATAGACTAAATCAAATGTCAGATTCAGTTTTTTTTCCCTACAAGGTATGTTTGTATCATTCAGGTAGATTAACATAATGTATGGTTATCATGTCACAGAGCTTACTTACCTTTTACTTCAATTGTTGCATTTGCGTTCGGTGCCATGTTAAATGTGTAAACACACATGTATTCCCCAGAAACGTCTGCTCGTGGTTTAATGATTCTGCAACAAAAAGACAAAATACAAAATTATTTCAGACCTTTAATTTCTCAGTCGCTCGTGCTGCAAGGAGTCAAGTAAATTAAGACATCTAATTTCAGTTTAACACTAGTAATTAGTTTTGACTAAAGCAGAGACAGCCTGAAGGTCCTACAAAGCTATGAGAGACAAAATGTTGGTATTAAGCTCTTTTCTTACAAAACAGCAGCACTGGAGTCTGCAGGGAAGAGCACCACAGGCATTTTAGCTGAAACATTCAAACTACCACTGATATAAAGTGACAAGGAAGTGACCAATTGGTCTTATCTTTTGGCTAGACAGAGTCTGTGGTGTGTCTATGTGGGCGACAGTAGCTTTGTGCTCCAAAGATTATACTGTGTGACAGCAGGAACTTACAACTGGTGGGTACTTTAGGCTGCAATAGACTTTTTTTCTTTAAATATCAAGATAGATGGAGAGGTATAGATAAAGATCAAATTGAGGCCATGATGGTTTAAATCATTTCATTGAAGTTAAATTTTGTGACAAAGTCAGGGACTACTTCAGCACTATTTTCAATCTATGGTGGTCTGTAAGGGTAATTCAAGAAACTAGGGTATCAAACATAGCAGTGGTTGTAACAAACGATTACGTTAGTCTATTTAAAAAAAAAAAAAAAGAAAAACAAATTAGCTCTGAACCACCCCCAATCATCCATTTTCCACTCCAACCTAACATACATGTCTTTGGTCTGCGGAGGACCCAGAGTAGACCCACGCATGGGGGAAAGCATACAAACTACACAGAAACCCTAACTACCACACTGTTGTTCAGCCTTGCTACCACTTCTGCTTCAAAATTACCGTGTATTGTTATTTACAGCTGCCTGATTGTAAACGAGCAGGTTGAAATGTGAAATGCTATAAGCCATAAGAACAAAGTACAACAGATTGGTTTTCTCTGTAAAAATCGCAGCCCTTTGGCCTTTTCCATCAATATTTAGAACAGAGTAAGACACTAAATAATTGCTCAAAGATGACTACTTGTACAGTCATGTGAAAATGCACATATACCTTTTATTTCAATGCTTTAAATATTAGGACAAATTAATGTGGTAATGTAGGAATTAAGGGGGTAAGTGACAGCTAAGAACTGCTAATTGAATGTACTCGATTAGTTGATCATTAGCAAGTGTGACCACCTCTATTGAAGCAGAAGCTTTCGTACTTAGCTGGTCTGGAGCATTCAGATGTTTTAAACTCAGTTCCAAGGAAAGACATCAGAAATTATCTTCCAGAAGCAATTGTTTGGAGTCCATGATGGTACAATGAGACAGATCATTCACAACTGGAAAACATTCAAGACAGTTGCCAATTGAGAGGATGTCCAAGCAAGGTCAGACTGTGCAATGTACAGAAAAATTGCAACAAACCCAAAAGAGTTACATCTCAGACACTAAATGCCTCAGCATGTTTAATGTTAAAGTTCATGATGGTAACAAACAAGTCTTGTTTGCAGGGGTTACCAGAAGAAATTCCCATCTCTCTAAAAACAACATGGCAGCATGACTTTGGGTTGTAAAGTTGCACCTGAACAAACCACCAGACTTCTGAAACAATCTCCTTTGGACAGACAAGACCAAAGTAGAGATGTTTGACGTTTATATCAAGCCGAAAGTGGTGAAAACGGACCATACTAGCACAAACACCTCATACCAACTGTCAAGCATGTTGGTGGGTGATGATTCAGGCTTGTTTTGCAGCTACAGAACCTGTATGTCTTGCAGTAATTGAGTCGACTATGAAGTAATCAGATGTGAATCTAATTTGCGGTCATTTGTTCAACAGCTAATGCTTGGCCAAAATTGGATCATGCAACAGGACAATGATCTCAAGCACACCAGAAAATCTACAACATAATGTCCAGAATCATAGTATTACAATAGCCCAGTGAAAGTTGAGACATAACCAGAGTGAAATGCTGTGCCAAGACCTTAAGCAAGCATCTTAAAGATTCACCAAACCCTCCATGAACCGAAACCACAACAGGAAGAAGAGTGGGCCAGAATTAATCTACACTAATGTGAGAGGTTGATAATATCTACATAACTGGACTACTTCAAGTTATTGCTGCTAAAGTGGGTTCTACAAGCTTTTGAATCATGGGGTGTGTAACAACGAGAACTTTGTTGCTAGTCCTGACAGCATTTTTTCTCTTGTAAATATTGTACAAGTTGTGGGCATGTGTTGCACTTTACTAAATTGCACTGTAAGAAACAAGAATGTACATGAATAATAGCACTTTGCACTTTATTCGCGATGTTTGCACAAAACAAAATCTATTATACATTTGCACATATTGATAGTAATATTTATTAGTTTATTTATTGCTTTTTGTTGAGTATTTACGGCAGTTATTTCTTGTGGTTACAACAGAAATGTATGGTTCCTCTTGAAAGAGAGCGGAAACTGTAAACTCAGAGAAGTGATTGCTAATTACGAAATGTGCATTGTCAAGCATCTACGTGCTATCGCGTCGAGGGGAATTGGTGTATTCTAGCGCTAGGTCACAGAAATTGTATAACTTGTTGAGTGGAAAACTCACCTGTCCGATTCTGTGTCTGCTCTCAGGTGTACAGCCAAAAATATTCCCCAGTCAAACAAACATGCTCATAAATATTCTAGGAGGGACCAAGTGGTTGGATGGGAGAGGAGGATTTTTCAGTTCTGGGGTGTATTTGTATTATTATTTTCAATGGTTTTGTGGGTTTATTTGGAGGCTGCGAGTAGCATGCAGCATTTTAATGTGAAATATATATATATATATATATATAATACATGTGCCTGTACTAATGAAGTTTATTTTATTGAATAGCAAAAAGGACAAGACCTGTCAAAAGTAGGGGCCCAGGTAGACTATTAGTGACTATGTAAATAAGGTGCCAGTTTCAAATCTGTGCAGGCTGCTGATGGTGTGTCTAGGCATGCTGCTGCCATGGCTGTCAAATCAAAAACTTCAATAAACCACTCATTGGCTGCTACATGATTCCTCGTCTATTCATCTTCTGTTACTGCATCATCCAGCCGCTAAATGGTCATTCTAACAGGGTGTAATTAGTTTTTCCCGCATTGCTTCTGCATTTTGGTTAGTTTTTGTGAAATAAAAATTACAAATGATATAACATGCCATGTGTTGTTCATCTGATGTTGCATTTTTCCTAATTTTATGACCTGCCAGGAACCAGATGATTTTTGTGTTAATGTCCGGATATCTAAAACCTTATAATTTAAGGTTGGTGTACTGTTTTTTTTTAATGACTGCACAGCTAGTTGTTGTTAAGAACATCTAAACACACCTGAGTTACCTCATGCAGTTGAGTGCAACTCTCTAATGTCCAGCTGAGAATCAATTAGTATAATGCCTTTGTCTATTCACGATCCTGATCTGTAAGAATTTCTCCACACCCCACTGAGAAAGATATGCCTATACAAGATTACTTCTGCACTATTATTGCTTACATGAAAACTTAATTTTTATCTAAAATAATTACATTGACTATTAATGAATTCTCTTCAATTTCCCACCTCTTTAAGCAATAGAAGGTTTAATGTCCTCTCAAAGCTTTTTGTCACCTGTACTCTGTGGTTCTCTGCTCTGTTCGTGTGTTAGGGATCTCGCGTCCATTCTTCATCCAGAAGCTGTCCTTGTGTGGCGTGTGGGCAGTGGTGAGGGTGCACTTCAGGATAACTGGTTTGCCAGAGGTGTCCGATGACAGGATGGTCTGATCAGATGCATTGATCTTTGGTTCTGGAAGACAGAGACAGTCAAACCTTATCCCTGAACTAGGGCTAAGAGCTGTTTTAATGCTTTCTCCTTTGCTTTGCTGTGGTAGCTGTGGGCTGTATGCTGTTTTTAAATGATCTGTGTAGGAGGGAGTGTATGAAGTGAAGTTCACACATAAAATAAACAAGAGTCATGATAAGGGTATGTTTCCAACTTGTTATTTTTTCATTTGTTTGATGAACTGCAGTAATGCATATTAATGCTACATTGGCCAACCTTAATTAAAGTTGTGTCATACGGTCTCCAGGGAAATAGTTGACAGAAAGAGAGATATGCTCTTGGTAATCTGCAGTCTGTAGTAATGTTAATGTTTTAATCAGGAAACTGGGAGGGTTCTTTAAGATGCCCTACCCTAAATTATCCCATAAAACCATTCAAGTACAGAGATCAGGTGCATCATTTATAACACCTCTCTAAATACTCAACTCAGCTTGTGTAGTGTATGCCACTCACCATAGAAAAAAAAAGATTTATTGGACCTCATCTTAGAAAACTGCTACTCATACACCCACAAAGAGATGTGCTTTAGGCCAATACTATTATTTTGCATGTTGTGCTTCATTTTGAACCTGTCATGAAACTTGTGCTTGCTTACACTCAGTACTAACGCTAAACGACTTGATTTCTTTTCAGCTCAGAAACATTCATTTTTAAAATAACTGATATTGCATTACATTTCTGAATGGATAGGGGCCTTGATGGAAAATAAAACTTCTGTGGATTTGTCTTATCTTTTCATAATGTAAATATTTCACCATCTACGAGGTTACTACCAGAATCACTGCAGTTACACTCAATGAAAATGGGGAAAAACACCTTTGCCTTAATTATTGGAGTTAAATACAGGCTCATTTTAAATAACTGAGTGTGTGTGATAAGCTTTATAGGCTATGTATGTACCTTGCTGTGAGTACCACCATGCCTCAACCAACCTGTGCCGCAAAGCTCACCTCCGTGTCTGATTCCTCCCATTTTAATTGTCCTGTCTTTGGCATTACCAGCTGCTGCAGCTGACTGACTCGAACTTTGTTGTGTTTCTTGTGCTGTTTTCATGCAACGATTTCAGCATCATTATGGTTTCTATTGATCATTTCTAGGTAATGGTGGGAGTATTGTGGGTGAATTATGAGGCTCACATTTTCAGCTGATTGTGATTTACTCTCAGTTGTATAATCAAGGCCCTTTGACTAAATGTTGGTAAGACACTAACAGACACTTGTAATGAAAAATGTCTATGGTCTAAGCATCTACATTACTAACCACAGTGGTTATGAAACAATATCAGGGTCGATTTCCTAAGGACGATCACGGAAGCAGCATGTCATCTGAAAGCAAGGTGCCCTTTGCTCTGCCTTGAGTAGTGAGCAGGAAGCCTCCTCCTCACTGCCCCTCCCCCTGCTTTAGGGCGGGCCAACCATGGCAACAACAGAGCCCCGGGGGGAGGAGCACAGACGAGAAGCATCATAATCCTACTGCTGGCTACTGCTGCAGAGCCACTAGTAAGGCAGAGGGGAACAATAGGGAAAGAGGGGATATTAAGACTGGGAGGGGACTTCTTTTAGCATTTACAGCACCTTCTTCCTGTAGATCTGAATACTGAATAGCTATGGGGATATCTCTCCCCTCCCCCTCTTACAATTCTTTCCCTGACAAAGCAGAGCCACACGTACTATTAATAGTATCTTCGAGACATGCGTACACACACACAACATGGGATGCATAAATTAACATTTAGCAAAAACGGCAGAATAGTGCAATGGCAATTTAACCAGAAGGTTGTTTGTCGGACATCTTGTCACACTTAAAATGTGTTGTGTCTGATGCAGGTGTATCACCGTATCAAAATGTAGTTGAAGGTAAAATGTTACTCTACATGAGTCAAGATGTTATAAAACCTGACCTTGTGTGTCCTCTAGTTTTGCACTCCCGCAGTGCTACACTGATAGGGATGTTGTATCCAGTGAACTGACAAAGAATTGACAATTTTTTGATTGTCGCATATTCTGTTAGACTTGTTTGTATGAAATCTATTCAAATAAATAAAAGCATCATACCAACAACCTTGAAAGTTTGTAACTATCCTTGCATTTAGGTAATAGAGGCCCTTCTGAGCATGTGATTGAACTATTTGATCTAAAAGCCTCACAGTTTTGCGAGGGGTAAGTTATTTCCAATTCCAGGTTATAAAATATCTTAGAAAAACTTGTGTGATTTTGCAATACCATCTGTGTAACTGGGGCTTCTTTGCTTTTAGATCCCTCTAAGTGGCATACAACACAAAATACATGGGCATGTATTTAAGAATATAACACTCATCACTAGACAAGTGACTATAGTAAATTTTTTTTGTACAGAAAAAAGCTGTGTTCTGCCATAATTAATGTGCACATTAGGGAAATATCCACAAATATCTCAAAAACCACTCCTGCATCACAATTATCTTTCATGTACATGCCATTTGTGTTTAGGTTCAGGCAGAGTGAGAAATATACTGAAGCTTTTTTTTCTTTAGTACGGTGTAACAATCATGCAATAATGCAGGAGTGGTCTCTCTAGGTTGTTTTTTTTCAGCATGAAAACTTACCTACATCTGAGTCACTTGTAAATGCCACGATTTAACTTGACCACAGCTGCAATTCTTTGTTGAAGAAATAGAGGAACATTTTGGGAAAGACTTTCATTTGATTTCTTGTTGAGAATCAAAAGACAAAATACCATAGTAGAACACCCTACACTTGCAGCTACAGGCAAATAATTAGTTTTCTCGCACATTATACCACAATTATACACATTTTCTCCATTTCTTTTTATGGATTTAACAGCCATGGTATTTGAGGATGCTTTAGAGCAGGAATGTCAAAGTCCGATCCTGGAGGGTTGCTGTTCTGCAGATTTTAGATGTTTCCCTACTTCCACACATCTGATTCAGATTAAATGGATCTCTTTAAAAGATTATTAAATTCTGCACAAACCAGCTAATGAGGCATCGATCTGAATCAGGCGTGTTGGAGCAGAGAAATATCTAAAACCTGCAGGACAGCAGCCCTTGAGGACCAGAGTTTTTTAATAGAACAGAAGCGTGACAGAAACTTGCTAGCAGTTTCTGCTTTTGTCTGTCTCAATGCAAAAGCTAAGCTAGCTGGCTGCTAGCTGTAACATTTGCCTGAGAGTGGTATCAGTGTTTCCCAAAATGTCTAACTAAACCTTGAAATCTACACATTTTTTTTGAGTTTCATATATATGGGCACCACATCTCTGTAAGCACGTATTTAAATACATATGGAAAATATTTATTTCCAATATATTTGAACCATGCATGCATTTTTTATATTCAACATTAAAAATGCAATTACTTGAAAATCAAAAGGCCCAACATGAAAAAATATTTATGTTAAAAGTAAAATACTGTGTTTGTATTCACATACTGACTTTTTATATAGAGAGCTCAACATTCACAAACTAAATTGAGTGAAACAAGAGGGCCAAAACAAGACAATCAGGCTTTCTTCTAAGCATGTTTGTTAAGCTTCAAACTTTACATCTGTATCAAAGGGCTATTATGTATAGCCTGTAATATACATGGAATAATTTGCATATTGCATGTATATTGAAGAAACATTTATTTCTCAGTAATGACAGAATATAGTTTGAGATAGTTTGAAATTATTTATCAAAAGAAGGAGAGTAGATAACATGTAAATGAGACAAGTGAAGAACTGCTGTCCAATCAAAAGAGTCAGCAAAGACCAGACTCCCTTAAACTTCTCAAAGCTTCACTATGACTAACAACATTCCACATCTCCCTGTGCTCCAGTGGGCAGATCACTGAAGCATGTACAAATTAGAAGAGTCCTGTTGAAATTCAGTTTGTTTGAATGTTTGTGTGCACAGAGTTGCGGGTTAAAGGATATAATGTCATTACTGATTCACAGTCACACACTTAATGGTTGAGGGTTAGAAGGCACAAGGTAAAAAAGTTGCACAGATAGGTCCAGAGAGACTGTTGGGTAGAAGTGAAAATCTCATCTAAACAAGAAATGAGACACTCTGGGCCCCCATGTGGTCTCATCCTTTATTGGATTACCACACATAAATTTGAAAGTAGCAAATGTTTGCTTTTATCAGGAAGGAGTTTACAGCAGGTTTTACACCTGAAAGGATTCCTCCTTGTGTCTTCTTACAGTCCCATTTACACTGTGCCCACAGTGAGAAAGTCAAATCAAAAGCACCATTACTTCAAAGCACCACTAGGTTTCCACTGCATTTAGCTGGCGGGCAGGGCTTTGAAGTAAATAAAACAACCAATGAAATGCAAGAGACACAACATGTTAGTGAAAGAATAAGTATCACAAATAAATCTTGGAATAGGCAATGGGATGAAATTAGGATAAAGATAAAAAGATATTGATGAGAATATTGTAAAATGACACACAACAGAGTAAGAGCAAAGGTTTGGTGTGAGAGGGCGAACGGAAATGTACAGAGAGACTGGGTAAAGTTCCTGGTTTTGTGGTCATTTACAATATGTTACTCAGGGATTTTGGGAGAGACAGGGAATTCTCTGAATTCACTAGAGAGAATGTAAAAATTAAATAAATAACACAAAAGGCATCCACTGGCATAATGGATTTAGACAATTTGAATGTGTAATTCCTTAAGTTATAAAAGGAAACTTTACAAAGTTATCATGTATAAATTTGTTTTGCTTTCTTTTTGTTTTTTTTCTTTTGCCTGGCCAGTGATCCCTGTGGTGTTGGTGGGCTCTTGAAGGACAGGTTTGTTCACCATCTAGGCACTACAGCACATAGACCACTCACTCTGTAGCACTGAAATGGTGGCCTGGGCGCGGATCCAGGTGATGGCAGGGTTTTGTCGGAGGTCATTGCGCCTGGGGTCGTTGCTTGCCCGGCACTCATAGGTCCCAGAGTCCTCCAATGTAAGGCGCGTGATGCCAAGCACACTGACCCCATTGGTGCCATAGGCCGTGTTGATGGATACCCGGCGCTTGCGGGCTCCGTCCCACAGCTGCTTGAAGGAGTCGGCTCGATTGATCTCAGCATACCACCACTGGATCTCTGGAACAGGGTTACCGACCACCTCGCAGTACAGCTCAAAGGTGTCCCCCGTAAGCTTAGTCTCAGACAGTGGCGACTTCACAAACCCAGCTGGAAAGGAAAATTGTATGGCAGGGAAGGAAAGGGTTGAAGAGGGTTAGAGCAGCAGGAAGGCATGGAAAGGCCAAGGGATAGAGAAGAAAAAAAATTGGGTCAGAGTACATACAAACAAAAGAGAGGATGATTAAAGGCAAATCAAAAAGAAGCAAGGCTCAAAATCATTGATAGGTGGAAAAAGAAAAGGTTATTATCTGTCCAAGTCCAGTCCATTTGACGTCAGGGTTCCCTGGCCCGCTTAAAGCGACCTGTCAGACAAACTTGAAGTCATCCAGTCCCAAATCCAAAGCAGCAAGTAGTGCTGCTTTAGTGTTTGTAATTCTTTTTTTCTTGTTTCCTTGTATCTCCCATATTACCTTAGAAAGATGAGTTCAATAAGATTTTAAAATAAATCTGTCATTCACTATTGCTTAAGCAAACAGAAACACTAAATGAAATATCTGCAGGTAAACACATTACACACTGAGGGGAAACAACAGCATTTCACCATTCTCACTGCTTTTTTTTCAGACTGTTTCTAAATGATTCACTTAATCAAGTGGCTGAACAATCACCCAACAATTTTCTACACTTACTATGTCGCATCAGCCTCTGGCACCACTTGATTAAGGCATCACTTGCCTTCTTATGTACACGTGTGCAGAATGAGAGCACTCGATTCAATCATTTGAGCTGTTAAAGTCAGTGGTTTAGAAGTAATTCCTCTGACACCGCCTGGTCTGAGGAATTAATTTAACTGAAATAAAAGAATAATAATGCTAACATTAACAGAGACACATAATGTAGATTTGTAAGTATTGTAAGCATCGAGTCAGCTCCCTCAGTTTGGAGAATCACAAACAAATTCTGATGGGGGGAGATGAGAAGAGATTGTTTTTACATCTAAAGCTGAAAATATGGCAGATCAGAACATGTCACTTCAATGTCAGACATTTGTGTTTGCCTTGTCGCTAAATTGTCTCAACAGCAGCATGTCTGTGGCCTGTTGAAACACAGTTCAGTTTTCAACACTGTGAGTCCTTGTAAGGGTGTTTGAAATCTCAGACTGATGCTCAGTCCTCCGAAAGAATAAGGCATAGGTTTCTGTGATGACACGGGGTGTCAAAACTATACTAATTGATTGAAAGTTAGCTCAAACCAGCCAGACCTAGAAGGAACTGAAAACAACCAGTTTCACAAAAAAAGAGGATGAAGTGCAAGGAACCATAAATAGCAGTTTAAAACAGTTTAAAAGCTCAGACAACAGCTGCACTGGACAATGTTCATAGTGTAACACTTAGTTTTACTCCATCACAGAACAGATCTTTGTCTTCTTTTCCTTTTTTTTCTTCTCAGCAGTAGAGCAACGTCAAAGAAATAACAACAGGACTAATACAACTAAGAGTAGGCCACAGGTGAAATTATTGCGCATATTTATGAGACTGGAAGTGGAAGCAAAACACCTGTCACATGCACTTATGAGGCACGAACAGAGCATACAGAGATCTATGTTCAGTCTTTGACTGATATATACAGAGGTTGTAAAAATCCATATTGTAGCTCTCATTCAAACTAGGAGGAAGTTCTTTAGGTTTGGATTGTTTTAGAGTAGCTTTTTTCCTGGTCCACGCATTAAGTAACCAACAGATTCTGCAAACTTAGAACACAGACTACATTATACTGAAGATCAGACACTGGCAACTCATCAGTACTTCACACAACCCCACTTTGAATTAAAAACAAAACAAGAATAAATCATATACCTTTTCATTAGGGCTGTCAAAATTAAGAAGTTAACAAATTCACAAAGATTCTGCTCAGTGCCACTGATTTTTTATTACCATAGGCACATTCTATGAATGTGACACTTTGGTCTGCTCTGTAGTTCCGGAAAGCAAAGAGGGATGTAGTCAAATCTTGTGGAAGGCAAGCTAAAATTAGTTTAAGAAAATGGTCTTTTGGGGGCTGCACGGTGGCATGGTGCTTAGCACTCAGTGGGTTTACATGATGAGATTAACTCGATTATAGCTATAGTTGGGTTATGCTCCTTATCAGAGCAAGGGTAATTATCCTTTGTTATATGGCGGTGAATGAATTGAACCACTGGCACAAAGCATGCAATACCGCAGTACGATAGGTGGTGCTGTACCCATTTCAACTATCGCTAATAGAGCCACTTCCGGTTGACGTCTTCACCACCAACAACAGCAAAACTAAGGCATTCGAGAAAGATGGCAAACGAAGAGCAAGCTGAAGATGAAGAGCAAGATGCATGTTTAGTGGGCAATCGGATCGAGTTATCCTGGGGTCTTAATTCGATCGCAAGTAACCCGATCCGATTCGATTTCTTGTCAGATTAAGCTGTCTACATGAGCTGAATAACTCAATCTTATTGTAATTTAGCCATCAATCCGATCCGATTGCCTGCATGTAACCGTACTGACTGTCGCCTCACAGCAAGAGGATTCCAGGTTCAATCCCCACCCGGGGCCATGTATCTACCCATGTTCTCTCCGGCTACTCCAGCTTCCTCCCACTGTCCAAAAACATGCATGTTATTGCCTTGTGTACAAATTGTGCTCTACAAATAAACTTGCCTTGTTAAGTTAATTGGTGTCTCTAAAATTGTCCATAGGACTGTGTGTGGTTGTTTGTCTCTGTGTGGCCCTGTGATGGACTGGCAACCTGTCCAGGGAGTACCCCTGCCTCTTGCCTGATGACCGCTAGGATAGGCTCCAGCCCCCCATGACCCAACAGTTGGATTAAGCGGGTATAGAAAATGAATGGATGGATGGAAAATGGTCTTTTGAATGGCAAGTTCATCTTCAAAACCCTGCCAGATAACAGATAACAATAAATAGCCCTTTAAGGTTAATTTAGAACATATATAAAAATGTGTGAATATTTTAATCAATTGATAGCCCTACTTTTTAATATACTAGTTATATCAAGTTATGACCTCAAATAAAAATAAGTTTGTAAACTTACAGAAATATCTCAGCAATAATATAATAAAAGTTGAACTTCATTAACTTGTAAAAATAGCATTTCATTAATATCAAATTAATAAAATAACAATTGAACCAAATTTCTACTAAATGCTGTCAATTTGATCATTTATCCAAGCTTGTATGTTTTTTTCTTTCATTTTTTTCATGTGCAACGCTGGTCTTCTATTATCATCAACCGATTGTATTCACTCACTCATGTTGGTCAGGAACATGCGTTGCTGGAGTCTATCCCAAAACATGCTGGGTGAGAGGTGAGGTGCAGTTTGGACATGTTGCCAGTCTGTCACAGAGCTAATACATACAGACGTACAAACACATTCACACCCCCATTCACACCTACAGGCAGTTGAGAGTTACCGATTCACATAACATGCATGTCATTGGACTGTGGATGAAAACTGGAGTTGCTGAAAGAAACTGCCTTCACACTGAAATTCATACCCGTGGCCTTCTTGTAACACTGTTTACCTAATATCTGTAGCACAAGATTCTTCCAGGTGACATGACCTTGTTTTTTTTTTCTTCTCCCTAAAATACACCATTTAAAAGTCTACATTTTATGTTGTCAATACACACGAATAGTTAAACAAATCTTTAAAGACTAATCAATTTTTTTCAGTGCTTGTTTATTGAAAGCCATTCACAGATAAATGTAACGGTATGTGTGCACTGTAATCTCTTTTTATCCATATCAGCTTGTGCTGGTAACACCAGAAATTAGGTCAACCAGCTTACATTTTGGATAAGCTGGTCTTTAAGAGTGGGTTTTCAAAAACTCACATATGGTCACGGCGGTGTAAAATAAGTTCAACCAGGTTCCACATAAACACTAAATGACCATGTTTGTCTTCTAACTCTGTTATAAAATTAATTTAATGAACATCACGTAAAACTTGAAAATGTACCCAATGCAACTCACATCAATGGCACTTAATCTCCCATCTAATTGTCTGACTCACCTTCTTTGAAATAAGAAAAGAGGACTGATTCTGAAATGCTGTGAGTTTAATAATAAAATCCATAACCCATCCATAGCATCCATAAGCATTATTACCATTATTACCACAACCATGCTGTGTCTGTGCCTGATTCATGACCCTGTTCCACATCAGTAGTTTGCCCAGCAGTCCACTGCCAGCCTAAATGAACCTCATCTAATGACAAATCACCTGGACCACAGACACCGTTCTCTGCCAGCTCTGCAGCCTCTCAGCTCTAACCACACGTGCTTAAGTAAATCAGAAAAGTGCACCACCCTAACTGTGCCCTGAATTGTTGTAGAGGAAATGGAAACAAAGAGCCTGTGGTCTCCCGAGAGCTGGGCTGTGTGCTGAGTCTAAATACAACAGCTTACAGGCCCTCCTAGATCTGTCAGCTCTACTCAAAGTAATGTATCATAAGCATTAAGCACACAAACAGATGAGCTTGTAGACTTGTGAGCAAGGAGTGCTGCTTTAGTGTTAAGTTCATCAAAAAAATTAAGCCAGTAATGTTTAAAGGTTTATTTCATTCAAATTATTTTATTCAAAGTTTAATTGCCATGTTGAAAATTTAAAGAGTTCTTTCCCATAACGGTAATGCACTGTCTGCAATGCTTGGCGATATTCTGAAATTAAAATAATAAAGGTAAATCATTTTGCCTATGCGGGAATTACAGATGTTAGTGGAATTATAATAAATTGAGACTCCCATTGTGACTCACAGCAATAGGAAAAAAAATGTGAAGGGCGTTTTTTAAAAAAAAAAAAGCAGTCTTCCTGCAAGGGTACACATCTGAGAGGATATTAGAAGCTTATGACTTGTGTTTCTATGTGCGATGCCTGGAGCTATGCTGAGTAATTAGCGTTTGTTTCTTTTCTCTGGGAACATCTGGGCCTACCAAGCCCACCACACAATCCCTGAGGGTGAATCCAAGCCTACCTGCCTACACTGTTGAGACATATTCTAATATGATGGAGCATTTACTATAGTACTCTCTACTATGATTACAACTAAAAACTGGAGTGGCACTTAACACATAAAGCTAGTGTCATCTATGCAAAAGGGCTCATAATCACAGTACAGAAGCTACTTGAAAGAGGTCAGAAATGTCCCCCAAGATGAAAGCAAATTAGATCAGGAAAATGAACAGATGACTTAATTCGCATTTGGGTTCAGGGAGACTCTGGAGAAATAGGCACTGAGCAAACTACAGACACTCGACAGGCCAATAAGCAGACCAGTTTCTGTTTTGTTTAAATAAGGAGCTTTACGCAGACAGAGAAAACAAAACTCAAAGTAGCCAGCCGGTACTCACTCATTTCAAAGTCGTTTTGGGAAATGAGAAATGACAGAAAATAGTGGAATGGAGCATTTGGACAGATCTCAGTAACTTAGTGACAGAAGAGAAATGAGCTCCTCCGTCACGGAGAAACTGGGAACAGATGTATGGACTGAAGTTATGCTTGGTTTGTTCTAAACAAATGAAAAAGATATGATTTGGAACTGATTATGCTTTCTCCAACTTCTTGAGAAGACATGCATGAGGTGATTTGTTGGAACTTCCAACTAAAAGCAAGGGTAACTGCAAGTGACTTGCAACACATCAGAAAGTCTCTTCTGTTAATGGAATACATTCCATGTACATATACCTGATCAACAAAAACACAAGTTAAAAGACTATTGTGGGTTAAAAGTCTAAATAGGTCAATTTGTCTATATGGGGGTGTCATGGAAGCTAGCGGAGATGGTGCTCATAAGTGGTTCATCAGGTACTGAAGGCATTCAGTGACTTGGAGACTATGCAGGCTCTGCAGAAATCAGCACTCAACTGTACTTCTACTTGCTGTCTGACGGTTTATTACATGACAAGAAATGCATTTTCATTTCATTTTTCCTTGCATTTTGCTTTGTTGTCACAGGTGGCTTATTGCTAATGGTAACAGAGCAACCCCCCATGTTTCCTTTTTCATTAAACCTCACCCAATGAAACAAATGAGAACTTCACTGCACAAAGAGACATGCTTCTCTTGGTTTTAAGTCACAATTAGTCTAACATCAAATCTTTGATGTGCACTGTGGAGCTGCAATTATGGAATGATTTAATTTGACCAAGAAAGTTGTAGATGAAAGGTTTAACTTTTATAACATGAAAGTATTAGGTCTCTCGAATAATGCCAAGTCCAAATTAATACTCTCACTGCACCCTTATCTGACATTTGCAATATTAACACAAAAATAACCACTAGTGTTTTTGGTGATAAGCTCGCTCTGAAGCTTTATGAAAGGCACAGTCATTATAGACTACATATTCCACTCATGCAGGTAGACAGGAAACCCCCCAGAGGACTGACAACAAGCCACACACCATCACCATGCAGCCATAAAGTGAGTGTGCTGCCTGCGTGCAACCTAGATCCCCATCCGCACTCCCCCAACACAGACAGAGAAAGCAGAGGGTAGGAAACCCCCTAGGGTCAATGAACTGGTTATGTGCTGAAAACGTGCATCTGTGTGTTGTGGACATAGGTGCAATTTTTACTATACCTGCATGGCGCGGTGATAGGGACACTCACACACATGCACATGATACCAGAAAAAGGAAAACAATATTGTGTTAGTCCAAGAGAATTTGCACTTTTGAAATACATGTAATCATGTTAGTCCAGGTGAAAGCTTACAAAATCGTGCCTCGCTAAACTGGACTAGCACCCCCAGATAATGCGGTTTGGGTTCAAATCACTCATGCATGTATACACTCATCTAAACTCTAATGGGTCTAAGCGCTCTGTATATGCTTCAGAGTTCCGTCGTTTTGCATCTTTTTGTAAAAACAGTTCATTTTGTCAGACAGCTAAAAGAGTCAGAAATTCTGGACTGAAAATACAGCCCATTAAGCCTATGTGTAAACTTGTGGAGGCTTAAAGTATTGCTCCTCTCTAACAAGATTTTGATTTTATATGCATGTCATCTGATGAAATTGCCACAGATTAACTTGCAATTAACTTGACTACGCTTAAATCTACAATGATAGAAGTACTTGAACATCTGGAACATTTTCTCACACTGTGTCATGGCACCAGACTAAAGTCAGTAACTCGATTCTGCTCCAGTGAATTTAAACTGTTATAAGAACATTGGTCGGGTTAAATAGCCCAGCCGAGCTGTAACCATAGCTTAATTCTAGTGTGCAAGTAACCGTACTGATTGACTGTTCATAAATATTTCACACAAACCCACTTTGAAAAAACCTGAAATATCCATTTAACTAAAACAGCTGAAGGCAAAATTCTAAGGTATAGTAATGTTTGTATACTTGACTTTTTTTTTCTTTTTTTCATTTCAAGCAATAGGCTTTGTTTACATTTTTTTAAATATATTTATATACATATAGTTTTGTTTAAAAGCCATATATTGCTTAGCTTGGTTTTGTTAGGGTTTGTGGATTTTTGGGACTTTGGATTTGTTTTTTTCTTGTCTGTCTGTTTCCATTCTGTTTTCTTGTTTGGATTCTTGGTGTTTTGAGTCATTTGTTTAAATTACGATTTATTCTGTTTGTATTAGTCAAGTCTTGATTGTCTTTTTGTTGACAGTTACTCTGTGGATTTTTGAGTTTTTGGTCTTTTCTATGGTTGAATTATTTCTTAGTTCTTTGTTTTACTCTTCTAGTTAGTTGTTTATTTTAATCATTTGGTTGCTCTCTACTATATGTTCTGCAGAAGTTGGTATTTTGTTTGAGCTTACACTTTGTATTGTGTTTTAGATTCTTGTTCTGGTCATGACTCCTAGTTATCCTCAGTTTCCCTGTTTTGCTTATCAGTTCCACTGCCACACCTGTCTCCAACTTAATCAACCTCAGCTGTAGCCACTTCATTCATCCCCCACCCCAAAGTATATATACTGCGTTGTACAGCTCAGGCTTTGTCAGATCCTTCCCATTACAACCTTCTAATAATACCCAGTAGTCTATTCTTGTTTGCCTTTTTATAACCTTATGCTTAGTTTTTGTGTGTTTAGCTTTGTTTTCCTCAGCCGTGTTTTTGGTTTCCATTTTCTAATAAATCACCAGTCAAGTTTTCCATCTGACACAATCTCTATAACTCTTGTTGTGTCATTCAATGAATCATTAACATTGCTGTCAAAATTTTCCTCCTCCACCTTAGACTTGTTCTCCATAAATAGGTTTATTGTTTTATCTGGATTAAATTCTTGACAGTTTTGATGAGGCTCTGGGTTTCTTGGCTTTTCTAAACAGCCGTCCGATTGTTACACTGAAAGTCCAAAGGGTTAAACCAACTCAAAAGCAGGTTTACTCCATAATAACGAGATTAGATGACCGATTAAAAATGTGTTGTTTCACAAAATCTGCCATTCTATGACTGCAACACAGGGTATAGTGTCTACCAATGACTTAGATACCCCCCTTTTATGCCTACTAAAATTGAACTATTTATACGTACGACATCAAGTTGAGCCCAGTTGATCCTCTTTACTGTCTTAGATTTTGCCCTCTTCCTAATTGCCATATAAGGAGAGAGATCATTAACTGCTTCCTGGAATATAAAGTAATCACCCGAAGGAAAATCCAACAAACCAATTTGAAGAATATCTTTTCATTTTCTTTAAACTATTCTTGATTCCTGTTGTGGTGACCTAATTTCTGGTGTGGTGGTACATGCTCAAAATATGAAAACGAGCTCTGACAGATAAGATATCACTGTGTTCTGGCATTCTGGGTCGACGTTGTCTGGCTACGCTTGACAGTTGAAATTTCATTAACATTATTACTTTGGCCAGCAGTGTTTACCAGTTGAAAGCCAAAAAAAAAGATATAGCAAGTATTACAGCTTTCTGAGTGAAAACAGCTTCGTCAAGACATTTGTGTTCTCTACACATTGACAATGATCCGTCTCATCGTCCAAAACTGGCGACGTTGGCAGTTGGTTTTGTGTTGGATCATGTATTAGTGACCTTCTCTGTGCACAATGATACATCCATTCCCTTAATATGACAAGTTGGGAATGATAGGGTGTTGGTTACAGCATTACAAACTGAAATAAATAACTAGAAAATTAGAATTAATTTGGTTGCATTCTCCAGAAGTAGCCAACAGTACAAGTATCTTTGAACGCATCTTTTTTCACCACCATGTAACCAGAAACAAGCTTGTTAAGGCTAGCAGCTAGCTGTATAGAGGACCTAAGCTAGTCTGTGCCTCCTCACATCTGAAGTATGGAGGTCTCCATAGTCGGTGCACATTTATCATGAAAAAGCCATAATTTCCATTTCACTGACTTTGTTCTCATCCAAACAAATGCAAATATTTCCACAACACAGGACCGTTCTCCCTGCTTACTCACTAACAAAGTAAGCATTCACACTAACACAAAGGAGGAGGGGTTACCTTCCACCAGTATTTCAAATTTAATTTTTTTTTGTTTTCTTTTTGTGGCAAGCGGGAAAATGTAGTAACAAAGGAACTGTTTTTAAAGACTTGCACATTATATTGTGCATTTTAAAGAAATGTAATCTGACAACACAGACGAGCTCATTTTTTCACGACTTTTCCCAACACTGTCAATGGGCTTTTATTTATTAATTAACCAGTTAGTATTTTACTACTCGTGACAGGTTAAGACCTAAAATATCCCATCTGGAAGATTCCCACAGTCTCTCGGCGAGACTGCCCACCTCTCAGGTGAGGAAAAAACAATTAAGTAAGGAAAATAACTTTAATAAAAATAAAAACTCCTTTAGTGATGTCCAACAGGGATGTGTTTAAAAAAAAAAAGAAGATTTTGATCATTCATAAAACAACGTCTTGTTGATTAGGATATGCTGACTTTGTTGAGAGTGCAGCAGTGATAGCACACACTAGAATCATTATCAGAAATTACTGACTTACCAATTAACATTTAGAAATAAAAATAAAGTATGTCCTACATACATCATTACCTATTAACATTAACTGAGCACCAAACTCCAGCAGTATTATCAGAGAACCGTTGACCAACACACACCTACGCATTTTAAACAGATTTACCTTTTTTTTTTTTTCCCATGTCCGGTCCAGCATTATGGCAGCAGAATTGTAATCTGAATACCGTTTATGCCAAACAGATTTGCTTTGCCAAGGGAAGCCATCTGAATGTAAAGGTCCCCTTGATGCCCATCATCTGCTTATTTATTTATTTTTGTTACAATATTTAACATGAAATAGTGCTGAACCGGACCGGGGGACAGGGAAAGAAGAAGAGAAAAGAAACGGAACAGAAATAGAAAGATACAAGCAATGAAAAACCAGACAACCAGCTGCTACACCTGTAAAAACAAAACAGAAGACAATCCACAGCCTCTGTGGGGAATCCAGTCTTAGAGCCACCAGGAGCACCTGAAAGCAGACAAGCAGAGAAAAAACAAACAAACACACAAACAAACGAAAAAAAAGCACAAGTAGCGGCAATCACATACAACACAACTGTGGATATGGATGACCTGAAACCACAGGATGACACAATAACTGCTTAGCGAGCATGCTACTGGGCTAATGAATGTGTGTGTGTGTGTGCGCATGAACCTGCGATACACATGGCACGTCCCACATGATAACCGTGCTTAGTTATGAGTGTGTAAGTGTATAGGGCCACAAGCAGGTGAAGCAGGCAGAGAAGGCCACAGGACCCAGGCCACCAGCAGCCCCCATGGAGCACAGAACCCAGGAAGCCCACCGCAGGGACAACCACGCATCCCAGAAGACTGCAGAGGAAACCCCCGGACAGAGCCCCCAAAAGCATAGGGCAGAGGCCCCCCGGGAACCAGGGGCAACAGCCCACTGACCCCGCCAGGCCACCCACTACCAGAGCCCCCACCCAATACCTGAGAGGGCCAGGTGCCCGAGACACAGTCAAGCACAGTGGGCCAACACATGCCCCAGCAGCGGGGAGAGGCAACGCCTCCCCCCCCCCCCCCCCCCCCCTCCATCGAGAACAGTACAAGCAGGCCAGAGGACAACAAGTCCCAGACCCAGGCCCAGTCACGACATGAATCAGATCACACACAAACACACACCCACACCCACTAAAACAGCACATGCATCCACTCCTGTTCCCCCTCCCTCAACTCCGCTGGGGTGTGGCGCAGCGGGCACATCCGTACAGATTTACTATTTTTGTGTGGCAAAGAAAATAAGGCGGTGAATGATAACCAGCTTTCAGACTGCTGATATGAGTGTAGAGACGATGCGTCACCTACTGTAACTAACAAAGGCTCTTTATTTTTTTATATTCTTATTATCTCAGAGATAGAACTAGTTTTTTTTTTTTACCTCAATGGGAATGCACATTTTCTCCTCTATGGTGTAACAAAAAGTTAAAGATCGTTGAATTTTAAACGGGTCATGGTGATGGTTATGCATGTCATTGCACGGGGTTGCACGGTGGTGTCGTGGTTAGCGCTGCCGCCTCACAGCAAGAGGGTTCCTAGTTAGAATCCCAGCTGAGGCATTTCTGTGTGGACTTTGCATGTTCTCCCTGTGTATGCGTGGGTTCCCTCCGGGTGCTCCAGCTTCCTCCCACTGCCCAAATAAATGCATGTTAGGTTAATTGTTGACTCTAACTTGTCCTTCAGAGTGTGAGCATGGATGGTCGTTTGTCTCTATGTGGCCCCGTGATGGACTGGTGACCTGTCCAGGTTGTACCCTGCCTCTTGCCCAATGACAGCAATCTTGAGTTGGAAATTCCAAATTCATGTAAGCTGAAATATATGTAAAACAGCCTACATATATAAAATTTCTATAATTTTTTGCATGTCATTCAGATCACAGAGGAGAAGCAACAGTTTAATGAGATTTAAGCCCCCCAAACCCCTTGTGCAGTAGGGAAAGTGTCTAATTCTACCATTTTATCACAATCAGCAAACACTTCCTATTACTCCTTCATAGGTAAAAGCAAGGGAATTCAACACGATTTACTAAAAAAATAAACAAAAGAGATGAGATGGCTGTGTCATGGAACACTCATTCCCATCCATCCCATAGGATTCACAATCGTGCAATATTTAGAAAATTAGCAGAATCACATCTCTAAGACAGTTTTGCCAAGCTTACTCCAGGGGGGACAAACATTTTTCATAAATCTTCTGGTCAAATTAAATGACTCGAAGCCCTTGTCAGATGACGTTCAGCTTAAATCAGCTCGTAGGTTAACAAGGCATTCCATTATCTGCAATGTCACTTATAATTAGAAGAGATATATTTACAGATTTAAGAATAGCATCTTCTTTTAGGAAGTGGCCCCAATACCTCTAAAATACTTAAATACCTGGCCCCATGAAAAAAATGGCAATACAAAAGTGAAAAGTAGACTCTTTAATTCTTTCTCCAAGCCTGAGTCTTGGTGCAGATCACTTAGCCTAAGTTGTTTCTACAGGACCTTCAGTAATGCATGGCTATGGCTATGAATGTGTTTAATTCTATAAATATGAAAAGGCTTGGTGCTGAAAAAAAACAAAAGACAATAATACCTTCCCAAAAACAAATCACTATTAAAAAAAAAAGATCATTGTTCAGTTTTGTTTCAGTAAACAACTTCCCTGCAGTGAGTTTTATGCAGTATGATGCTTCTCCTAATCAGTGCAGGCCATATCAGATTTCACAGTGGGCAAGCGTGACTCAGTGTAAGAATTTGGCTCGAGTTCTACAGTTTATTTTCCAGACTCACAGATGAACCTTTGTCCAGAGCCTGCATGAAACATGATAATGGACACTTTGCTGCAGTGTATAGGTCTATTGATTGGATGGTACATGGCTGTAAAATGCTTGTCTTACATTGTAATGTTGGCCTCTGTAGATGCTAATACATAAGTGCCAGAACACTTAGACATTGTCTTTAAACTATTCTTCTGTACTTCTATTGTGAAACCTCAAAAATAAACCATTTCTGTTGTCTTCTAGATGCTTAATCTTAAGCATCTTTTGGTTCTATAACCACTTAAATCTCCACTCAATCTCCCTTGTATTTTGGGAGTAAAATATGCACAAAACTTTAGATGCAATGTAATCTAACAGGGCATTTGACCATGGCAAAGTAAAAAAGCTTCTATTTGCATCAGAACAGTAATATATGTCTGACAAACAAGCTAAGATTTCTTCTACATCAGAGACTATGTCGGCTTATCATAAATGATCCTGTCTGCTTAGAATGGATAAAGGCCTTGAGATGGAATTTTGTTGTGAATTGGTGTTGTTGCTGGGGTTGTATTTAAGTACTAATGAGCAGTCAGTGTCTAATTTACAAAAGACAGCAGTCAGAGTTTGAATCAGGGAGGAAAAGGTGGCTAACCTAGCAGAAGAGCTGATTATCATCACATAAAACAAGTCAAACCTCAAAAAATTCACGTTGTTTTAGAGAACGCTATATATTTAATGTAGAATTGTTTTTACTGTGTTACTATTTACTCAATAGAGTAACCTCAGTGTTGTGCCATGTCACTGCATGCACAGTAGCTACCCACCATATCCTGATTAGCTGCCAAAAAAAGTCTACTGGTTTAATCCAAAAATGCCAACCACAATAGAGCCTGGAAAAGCACAAGCACTCTTTATACTTTAAATCTTTGCTAAAGTAATGCCAAGCAGTAAGTTATTCAGTTGAAAAAATAAACGCTTTTTTTTCTTTGCCA
Organism: Leuresthes tenuis; assembly: GCF_036924035.1. Taxonomy (NCBI): domain Eukaryota; kingdom Metazoa; phylum Chordata; class Actinopteri; order Atheriniformes; family Atherinopsidae; genus Leuresthes; species Leuresthes tenuis. Next base: position 12,696,844 of record NW_027325356.1, read on the forward strand.
AGTTTAATTACATCATAATATTGTATTGCAGCAGTCAGTCATGGCTTTTTTGATCAATGTGAATACAACTGCAAAATTACAAAAACCCAAATACAAAGGGAACCATGGCCCAGGCTGAGAAAAAAATCCTTTAGCAAGACCTGAATGTTTAGTTTCACAGGCAGTGATAACACAAAAGCTAGCAGGAGTTGGTTCCATGCTTCGTTGGGGGAAATTATGCAAGACCCAGAGGTACTTCTTCTGGTCAGCCACAGCCACTTTCCCAACAGCCTGTTTTTTTTCTTTGCAAAAAGATTGCACCATATCTCCTCTTAAACAGTTCCAATGAGTCTTCAGAGGGCCATGCAGCTGTGCACAAGGAGGCCGTCCATTAAGAGTTAATGGATTCACTTTCACAAAAGGACCTTAAAGCCACAGTTCTCTGCTCCGTCTCGGGGGTAAAAATAGAAACGCTGCAGAACGGATGGATGCAATTCACAGTCTTCCAAATATCTGTCGCACAACCTGGCCACCTACAGAAGACCTACTTTTCCTCGACACCATGAAGTAATGACACGATTTCCCTCTGCTTCCCAGACACAGTGATTAAATCTCATGCACTTATAATTATTATTGTCCCCACATCACTGCCTGAACACTGTCGTATCACAGGAAAATCTAGCATTGCATAAGAAGCCATGCACCGATTACCCTTAATCTGAACTGTGAGAGAGAAATGAAATGGCTTTGGCATGCAATGTGAACAAATATCAGAAAATTTCCTTTGACACTAAACACTAACTGTAGCTTATTACTCCTCTTATCAAACAAGCAATAAATGAAGCGTGTATTTACTGAATAAAATGCATCTCTCCATAACAGATTAAACACTGACAGATTTTTTTTTTACTTGGTGGGCACCAGACTGCCTCTCACTGATCACTCAATATCTTTGTGTGTGTATGTGTGTGTGTGTGCGCGTGTGTGTGTGTGTGTTCCGATTATGTGAACTGGGCCTCTGTGAGTGGGCACCAACTCTGGGCAAAGACCACAGGAAGTGTTTGGAATGCCTTTGCTTGAGCTTTGTCAAACAAAAGAGGGCTTATTGAGTATTCAATTTTCCAGATAGCAAGATGAGAGAGCGCCTCACTATGCATGCACACACTTCAAGCACTTCAAAGAAATTAACAACGGAGGCAGAAAGAACTTCAAGTGACAATGTGTTGTTACGTAACAGCTGTGGAATTTCAGTTTGTTTGTCTCCTCATCAGCTGAAGATGAAGGTTGCTTCAGTTTTCTTTGGGAAATGATCTGGATTTTACTTATTGTGCCTCTTTCATTACTGCATATCATGTTCTACCAGATGCAGATCAAAACAGTACAACGTTGCAGTGGCATTAGACTGAAATGGTGCGAGAAAAACTAAATCCTCACAAGGTGCTGGAGTGTGATTTTCCACAACCTTTTCGACCTGTCTTCAAAATACATATCTTATTAAGTCTTGCATAGTGGGTTTCCATTTACCCCCCTTAGAATAACTATGTGGGCATTAAGCACTGACATGATTAAGTATGTGCAGTTAATTCTCTGTCTTGTTTTTCTGTGAAAGGGGATTAGACCGAGTCAGTGACACTATTTTGTCAAAATGTGGGCCTTGACATGTGGGCACAGCAGCTCCTTTAAAGAAAGGCAATCATTAACTGTTGCAAAAACCTCCAATGCTCAAACTCCAGAAGCACAACAAAGTACTAACTCATGAGATTCTTTAAAAACTGACAACACAAAAATTCCAAAGATTCCGCTTTCATTTGATGAACGCCTGCTGATTTGTGTGGCCCGGCGGCTGATGTGATTAAACACAATTTGATGGCAGGACATGCTGGAGGACAGCCTGGAACACCCAGCAGCATGTTGCTGACATTTTCTTAAACCAAAACCTGCCAGTTTTCATTACACAGTGAACTTTTGACATTCACAAATGCACATTGTTTACAACTCTGAATCTCAGGCAACCAAGCATTTCATTTCACTTCATTTTATTTTCTGATCATTGGGGAAGAAGGAATATCTAGTGTTTTTAGGTAAGACAATAAAGATAATATCTGTGTGTAAATGTAGTGTGGAAATAGCTGCAGACAAAACCAACTGGAGGGGGGGGCACTGAAAGCTGGCCAAAAAAGCAATGTGGCTGGGTGAGTCTTTAACCTCTGTTTGCTTATTTCATCCAGAGCTGTTTGGTCCAACTTGATATGCTCTTGCTTTTGACTAAACACAACACTAGTAGCCCTATATGCTACCAATAGGCTACTGCTTCATGTGTTAAAGGTAACTATGTAAATATTACAACTAAACATATAAAGGTACGAAACTTGACAGTAGCTCCCAGCACCAACCTCTGTATCTCTGCATATCCAACTTGCCAGAAAGTGACAGTTAAATTATCTTGCAGACACGCCTACACAACTCGAGCAATTAATAACCAATTAATACAAATTTGACTACACCGTTCGTTTTTCTTTTCTTTTCTTCATTGTTACAGTTTGTTGTCAGAGCTGAGATCGAATTTGGTAGCTCTGGCCTTGTTGTCGAGACCCGTGAAATTAAAGTGGAGGCTTAACGCAGTCCTTCTCAAAATCCTCTTCTCGTCCTCACACAAGTCAAGTCACTTTCCCTCAGTGCAATTTAGTCATTTATGCCGAGGTCACTTCTGTCTGCTTACCGTTTTGAGCCGAGATGAAAGGCAGCATCAAGTTCCCCAGAAGGACCACCGCCAGCATCACTGCGTAAGGATGCATCGTCGGGGCTCGATAAGAGTACCGGGGTCTCGGTCGGACGAATGTGGGAGGAGAGATCGTGTCGGCTATTGATCACAAGATCTAGAGAGACGGGCCCAGCATAGCACCGGGTTGTTTAAAAACAGTCAGCCGAGGATGATTTTATATATATATATATATATATATATACAGCCTGTAGAACTGTCTTCCAGATTCAAAGACCTTTTTGTGGACAGCAGTAGGTGAAAGGTCCGGGACGAGGCCAGCGGCTCAGGGAAGCCGATTTACGGCCATAGGCGGCGAAGAAGCCTCGTCGGATTGCGGAGGAGAGGTCTTTGGATGTCAGGGAGATTGTCCAGAGTGAGATTCCAAAGATTCAAAGATGCGCAGACTGATGCGCATTTGCGCTCACACGGTCACGGTTCCTTGATTAAAATGAAAGTAGCGCACAAATGTCTCCCGACGGCGAGTGATGGAGACGGAACATAAGTCGGTTATCAGCACCGGTCTATTTTTAATAGCAAAGGAGAAACAGATGCTGGTAGGACACCAACGGCAGCAACGACAAGCCGCGCGTGCCCAGTGCGCTCATGAGCGTGGATGAATTTACACACGCGCAGATACAAGAATATTGTGTAGATGATGTTTGTGAACTCCGGAGGTTATGTCCCTTGGTCCATTTTTATTTGTAACTACTGCTACTTGTGTCACATGAGATGACAGGTGCACTTTTTGTTTTTATAATCTGCCATTTTATTTTGGATGTGGGTCCTGCTCAAACACTGTTTCAGCTGCAATGTGATTTCCTGTGGCATCATGTGTGCTGCCATTGTCATACCAGTTTTCCCCAGTATCAAAATCAGATTTGTCACAATCTATCCAGAGTCTACTTGAAAGCACAATTTTAGTAGCTGCATTTCAAAAAATATATGCAAAGGTTACTCAGATCTCCTGAAAGCAACCAGTCACGAGTCGAGTCTTTCCTGCTCGGTTTCACTCTGTCTTCACGGTTTCACTTGTTGGGTTTTTATGAGGAAATTGTGATGATGCTCTTGAGCTCACTGAGGTCATTTATGAATTATGTCATCACATCAGTGGCCTGGGTGCTCTCATGCTGTGTATGCCACATCCCCTTCAAAGTTCAACATGGCCTCCTGTAATCCTCCTCCATCCTCAATCTGTGCTGCTGCACGGGCGACCTCATGTGGCCAGTTTGACTGAACCAAAAAGTGTTTCTTTCTTATAATGGCAGGCAATTGCAACGAATAAGCCAAACCGCTCCTATTCATAAAAAATATTTGTAGTATTGAGACAATTCTTTCTGTACCTAGATTTAATTGTAGTATTGGCCTTTTTTCAGTATTAGTCTCTATGTGGGACTGTTATTTGATTCTTCTGTGTAAAGGCCTGCCTTTAACATATGCCTGCACTTCCATGCATGTTTTTTTGCAGGGCTGGTGCAAAGGGCCTGTCTGTGCTCAACTGCAGAACAAACTTCCCTCCACTTTACAGCCCTCCCTCCAGTTTGTCCATGGAAGTCCACATTTAAAATGTAACCCCACCTGAAACCTCACACAGACCAATCAGCTAGAGAAATGTCAGAGCAGACAGCACACCCTCCTTTGTTCAAAACCAATCAGAGTGGAAGTGTGGCATTTTGCCTGAGGCGAAAACTTACCCCTGGATGCGCTCATTACGCATCACTTAGCTGTTGCCAATGTGTTCACAAAACGGTGGACCCTCTTTTGGGCTTTTTACAACGATTGTCTTCAGTCTTTAGTCAATCTAGTATGGATAGTAGACAACAATGGCTTACCAGGCTGAAAAATGAACTTAGCAACAGTCCTCTGGTATCAAATGTGGCTTTTGGCTTTATCCTGATGGGACTAGAGAAGCTTGTGGAGCTGGAGTTTGAGTGTCCTTGCAACCCTACATGGAACGGAATATTTTCATCAGCCTTCTTCATCATCCCTGCCGTCATGGCTTTCACCTTAATGCTGATCATTCAAGGATGCAGATGTGATGAATGGTGCAGGAAAAGTGTTTCCCTCTCCAGTTTTGTTCCTGCTATCGTGTGGCTCATTTTGTTGTTCCTCGATGGCCAATACTTTGCTTGTGCTATGACAGACTGGGAGGGCAGATTTGTGCTAGTTGACAAGGCGGCTCCACAGAAGTGGTGTGAGCCAATTAGTGAGGGGGCTGTCACACCGCAAGAACTAATGCTCCGCTCACAGAGGCTGTTTGTGTTTTCTCAGGTGAGTTGAAAATGTGCTAGTTTGCAGAAGATTGTGTAGGATGAGTCGTGTGAAAACACCTCCCTCATTACTTGTTAAAGGCTCTTCTTAAAACTCTGCCAATATATACTGTTAATAAAATATCTATATATTTATATATTGTTAAAAATATCTCTTTTATGTTGCTATGAACAAACTTTAACTCTTTTTTACCCAGGTTATTGGCATAGTCCTTCTTATTTTCATCTGTATGGGTCTCGTAGTATATGTAATTAGAGAAAGCTGCCATCAAGAAGTGGAGATGCAAGATGCAGATGTAGCTGAGCTCACGGTGCTCAGGATGAGCTCTCTACGGACCAGGACATCATGAGAGGACCTACACCGCCCATCATACCTGCCCTGCTGGCATGGACACTTTGTAAATAACATGAACAGACTCGACTGTGACTTTTTGTAACTGTTGTGACATTTGAAAGTTCCCCCCCTTGAGAAATTTGGATATACAGTGCCTCTTCAATGGTCACGAAAGCTGCTATGTGAAGCTACAGTGAAAATGGATGTTATTGATATTAGCCTGTGACTATCCAGCATTGTGCCTATTTTCATCTGATACGGTAACTTAGTAGTTATTAAATGTGTGGCTTGAGATTTTGGGAATTTGGCTCATTCTGTTTGTTTAGTTTCTTTTTACTGTTATTTCAGAAAATGTTTTTAGAAGCCCACATTAATGTCTGTCTAGTAAAAACTACAAACAACATTTAGTTAAACCTAAAGATTGAAAACTGTGGGAAATAATCAACTTGGTCTGAAATTAGCAAATATCTGCCGGCCAGCACATCTACAGATGACCATTTTCCTGTTTTAGCAGACTATTTCTTGACTAGGAACTTCAAAATGTGAAAAGTCCAGGGAGTTACTGCAGGGTACAACTAAGCACACAACTCACTTTTAACCACAATTTATGTGTTTTCCTCTACTTTACAGTCTTTGTCACAAGTTAAGAGAACTACCTGCTGACCCCGGTTTCATCTTTACTTTACAGATATGAAAATGGAATTTTCTCATCTAAGTTTCAGCAAGAAAGCAAATAAGCCATTATTCCAAAATGTCAGACTGTTTCTTTAACGTGATAATTTGATATGTCACTTCTCTGAAGTGTCAGCGAGTGGCTCTGCTTTTTTTGTTAACTGTGACAAAGTTATTTCATGTTCTTTTTCTTATATTTTTTTCCTGTAATTTTTTGTGCCTTCTGTGTTAGTTGTATTTACTAAACTGGAATCCACCAGGCAGCTAATATTGACTTGACTAATATCAGTTGACATGTTTTGCCGTTTAATATGTGCATGCCAAAGTTTGAAAATGTTCCAACAGAATGAATTTTCTGATCTCCCTCCTGGGTCTCTAATGTCTTATAAATTATAGCATTATGATGAGACCCTCCCCAAATCCCAACAAACAGTTCTAATTTAGACCGGATGGATTTAAAATCATTTTACATGTTTGACAGGAAGAGATGTATAACTATGATCATTTGTATTACAACAACATTAAACAGCATTTGCAGTATGTGATTTTTAAAAAACAATAGTTTTGTAATAAAATCATTTATTTATTTGTGTAAAATCCTCAGGAGTTTTATACAGTCAAACATATTAGTTACACAATATTGCGAAAAAAAACTTCATTTTTGGGCATCTAAATTTCCCTTAAAGAGTGATCAGCTTTGTTGTAAAGCCAAATTTTGCATCTTTTCAGCAGGAAAAATATCAACGCACAACAGTAATCTGAATTACAAGTAATGATGGAATTGATTATGAAAATGGAAACAATGAAATATCATTAGTGAACTGAAATGAAATGTCATTCATTGAGAACTTTATATACAGTTATAGTATCAATTTTCTATCACAGTATCTTCCTCCAAAATTCAGTTGTATAATTGGTCTACTGCATGCTACACATGGCATTATATCTACAGTACAACACCAAGGCAGGCAAGCCATGAAGGGAGCTTCTATTGGCCACCAAAGCAAAGATCTTCCGTTGCATTTCCAAAGCATTTGTTTAGCTTTCACTTGTATTTATTGGTATTTGCAAGATAAACCAAGTTCAGCTTAAACCCATTCAGTGTTGAAACTGGTGCAGGCTTCCGCATGTTCCTCCTCTGGCAGAGCTTAGTCAAGACTTCCTGTTTGGTCCTGAGGGGGTTGTTTTTTTGTTTGTTTTTGGTCTGGTCTGCTCACCTTCAGGGTGTCTCAGTCATTAGCAAATCAATGTAGACCCAACACTGCAATTCACCCGAATGCTTAACTATTTTGATCACTGTTTTATTATTGGCAATCTTTTGTTCTTCCCCAGAGTGTCTGAACTGTCACCTTAGTGATTTTCAGGGGTAAACTAGCAAATGTTGTGGCCAGCTAGATGTATGTGTGATTTCAGAGAGGCTCCAGGTCCAAAATGTGCATCACAAACAGCATGCAAAGAATACTCAAATGTAAAAGTGCATGAAAAAAGAATGTTCTTATGAAATGAATTACTTTCTTAAATAGTATATGTTAAAGATGCATCACAAGCAGTTTCTATATCAGACTGATCAAGTAATAGACTACAGGCTATTTATTCTCTTAAATAACTCTGATCATATGTGATTATTCTTTCGGTAGGAGCAATGTATCTATGCCTTTCCCAGACAGCCGGTGGAAATTACAACATGATTTGTGATGATTCATAAACACCATCTTAACATAAATGTATTATGATAAAAATCAAAATCTGAACATTTTCTCATCAAGATAAAATTGCCCATATAGATGACTGGACTAATATCAGAACAGATACTCCCCAATATTACAATGAATGTGTTGTATAAAAATAAACTGCCAAACAAACAACCCAAAGCACAGGAACACATATTAAAGCTTAAAAAGCAAGCTATAGGTCCTAATGTAAGATCTGGCTCGTTGCTGTTATCTTTGTGTGTGACACTGGTAGTCATTTAGAAATATAAAACCTTAGTATCTTATGCTGAAGTATATGAGTATACTTTATAAGTCCTGAAGAGTGGCAGCACCAAGGTGGAAGACCAACAACACACAAGGGATGACAAATTCCCGATCTGTACAATCAGTTTTGATTATCGATTTTAGTTTGATCATTTTTATAGTAGCAAAATGACAGTATTGTTTTTGTATCCCTTTCACTTAGAGTTTAATGTTAAATCGGTTGACTTTGATTAGAGGATACAGATAGCAACCGGCCAGAAACCTGCGGTGTATGGACCGAATATGCCAACACTGAGAATAACAGTAATTTGAATTACAGCCATTTTTAGTCACATTTCCTCTTTTTCCTGAAACATGCAGAGCAAAGGCATTTCATTATGACAGCACAAGCAACCAGAATAACCAGAACAATTCCAACTAAGAAGAACATCACATCGACAGAGTGGTAAGAATACCAGGGCAGGCTGTAGGACTCCGTTCTTAAATGAGCTGCACCTTTGTGTCTCATGACAAACTCTATCCAGAAGAGGGCGTTATCTAGTGGCTTTATTGGCTGATCCCTGTGCAGCCTGGAGAGTCTCTGCATTTTCATCCTGTAGGAGGGCTCATTTAGGACTTCCTGAATACCCTGCAAGAATATGTCTTCATTCATAGTAAAGATATCAATATTCTTCCCTGCTCCTCTTACCTCAATTCTAAATAGATTATCACGCTGGTCAAAAATCAATGGAAGTCCTAATATAGGAACTCCGTGATAAATGGCCTCTTGGACTCCATTTGTTCCTCCATGAGCCACAAATAGTTTTATTTTAGGATTCCCTAAAAGGTCATTCTGTGGCATCCAGTCAACCAGTAAAGTGTTGTTACCCAGAGTACTTGGTCTGACACCTTTATATCTCCAGATGACTTTCTGAGGTAGTTTTGCAAAAGCTGCAGCGATCTCATCTGCTAAATCATGGGGAAGATCTCCGATCAAAGTCCCCAGAGACATGATGATGACTCCATGCTCTCCAGAACTCTGCACAAACTCCTCCAAGTGTTCAGGAAGTGGTTTTGCAGGTTTACACTGGAACCCTCCCATGTACACAACATTAGGCATGGTGGGACGAGGGAACTCAAACACAAAGTCTACTCTCATGAGCCATAGGTCTGCAGCTTGAAACATGGACCTGTAGTCTGCATCTGGACCAAAATATTTTTCAAGTAAGCCTGCGTAATGTGGCAAGATATACTGGACAATTTGGTATTCGTTGAAGATAAATAAGATTACATTAAGGACTCTCTCAAGGAAGTTCATCTTATCAGAAAGCTCCGTTCCTGTCAATGGAACATAGGAAAGAGGAGAAGGTGCGATTGAAAAATGGCCCTCACCATGACTGGTCCATCTGACATTAAAAACAAGAGGCAACCTGAGATAGTGGGCAATAATGACACCCTCTGACATCGCAGGATCTGTCAGAACAAGGTCATATTGGGCTTCTTGGATTGATTGTAGCAGCTCTTTGGACGCCAAAATCGTCTCAATAATTTTGCATGATTTCATGTGGAACTCAGAGATCTTTTGTGTTTGTTCCATTTCCAGTTTAAAACGTGTCCAGGCAGAATTCCCTTCTCGCTGGATTTCCAGCAGCTGGGTCACAAATGAAACTATAAAGTCTTCATCAAATGCAGACTCAACATCGACTGTAATTGAAGTATAGAATGGAGAAGTTTCCTTGATGTACCAGCTGTTTGTCTGTCGCACAACAGAAACCTGGTGGCCCCTTGAATGTAGCGCCTCAATAATGACCTTCATGTTCACCCAGTGGCTCCCATCAACAGGGAAAACAAGGACTTTCCCAGCATAAGCCACAGTTGGACACAGCCAGCAGAAACTAATCCAGGTCCAGGTCCAGAGCATTTTTATTCTAAAAGTAAGAAAAGTGTTTATCAAAGCACACTAATAGAAGCATAGTAATAAATAGACATTTCCAATAGATAACTTATTTGTTCATGGAAATCGTTTATTTACTCTTTATGTTTGTATCGTTAACCCTGTAAAGTCCCTTTGCATTTTTTCATTTACTTGAAGAAATAATCAGAATCTATGCTTTTCAATGGGTGGGATGACACTTTAAGGTAAAAGTATGACATTTTTAAAAAAAAAGTAACGTCATAACACATACTTTCTTTTAGCTTTACATACCTAAACCAAGTTGAACTGGTTTAGGTGGGTTCACCTTCAATAAGACAGATACAGAATGTAGCCAGTGATAAATGTGATCTAGCAACTGGTAGAGCAGGATATTAAAGGGTAATAAACATTTTATTTTATCTTACTGTTGCTGTAAGATGCTAAGTGCATTTGTTTATAAACCATTATCATGCAAACTATAGCCTGTACTGTAAATGACTAAAGCACTGTCAGAAAAGAGAGATGCAGATCGCTTAAAATTATGGAAATACCCAAGGTAGCCATCAATGAGTTTTATGTAGACAAGATTAAATATTGCTAATATTACCTTTTTTTTGGCAGCCAGGGCAGTTTCTTTTAGCAAAGATTCTTCTTTTCCAGGGAGCACAACACCTGCTGGTTCTACCAGGTTCAAACTTGAGCTAGACTCTGCCACTGCAATTATATGCTCTTAAGTTCACAAGTGATAAGGCAGTGCAAAGTTGACCGAAAGCACTCTCTGTCATAAAGATAAGTAACAGATTTCTTTTGCTTGAAAACAAGGATGTATTAAAACTGCATGGATGTTCTGTCTTACAGATGTGTAGTTACATAACTGTAATAAATTGTTGTTAAAAAAAATATTACAAAATATTGTTTTGTTTGCTATTCTCTCATGTAGTATCATGCTAAAAAAAAGCAAGCTAGACACCTTTATGGTATGACTAACAGGCACTGAGGCCTATAGTTCTCGGGTGTAAGGTCTGGAGTATCTATCAAAAACCATACCCATCAATTGAACAGCCCTGGAAATGACTGTGAATGCACAAACACCATAATTACTGGCTGGTAAAGATATCAGCCTACCGTTTAGATCTGTTTTTCCACTCAGTTAGCAGGTTAATTGATACAATGAGCTGAAACGGTGTAGTCATGCAGTAAATCAGATCTGTATGCAGGTAAAACAGTGAAGCATATGATAGTATTGAATTTTGAACTTTATTGAACACACTAATTGCATTGTGTCAGAGAGGGCAAGCCAGATAAAAGCACCTGTGATGTGATGCAGCACATTTCATAATGTAGCACACAGTAAAATAGAATACAAAAGCATGAAAATGAGCATCTTTTCTTATTTAACTGGCAGTCAAATGTGGCAGTAACATTCTCTCTAATAATGAATAAAAAAAGTATTTTTTTTATTTTCCTCTTATTCTTATGTTAACATAGAAAATTTGCAAAAAAACTCCAAAAGTTAACATATTCAAAATATCTTGTTTCAGCATTACTAGTAACCGACATTTATATACTACAATGACAAATGTGAAAATGACCTATCCATGTGTCCCTTTTAGTCAGATTTCTCTTTTCTCTTAAAACACAGTCTGAAGCATAACCACACTAACCAAGAGAAAAAAAACATCAGAAGTCCTGCAATTGCTAGTAAAAATATTATGACATCTACACAGTAGTACGAATACCAGGGCAGTCTGTAGGATTCCGTTCTCAGGTGAGCCGCACCTTTGTGTCTCATGACAAACTCTATCCAGAAGAGGGCGGTATCCATTGGCCTCATAGGCTGATCCCTGTGCAGCCTGGAGAGTCTCTGCATGTTCATCCTGTAGGACGGCTCATTCATGACTTCCTCCATGGCTGTCTGAAATATTTTCCTTTCCAAATCAGAAACATCCAGGACCCTTGCAACTCCTTTTGCTCTCAGTCTGGAAAGGTTGTCAGCTTGATCGAACACAAAGGGAATGCCTACAATTGGAACCCCATGATATATAGCCTCATAAATCCCATTAGTTCCACCATGACTTACAAAGAGTTTGATATTTGGATGACCTAAAAGGTCATTCTGTGGCATCCAGTCAACCAGTAAAGTGTTGTTGCCGAGGGAGGCAGGTCTGTCTCCTTTATACCTCCAGATGACTTTCTGGGGTAAATTTGCTAAAGCAGCAGCAGCTTCTTCTGCTAGGTCTCTAGGAAGCTCTGCAATCAAAGTCCCCAGAGACATGATGACAACTCCGTGCTCTCCAGAACTCTGCAAAAACTCCTCAAGGTGCTGAGGCAAAGGTTTTGCAGGCTTACACTGGAACCCTCCCATGTAGACAACATTAGGCATGGTGGGACGAGGGAACTCAAACACAAAATCCACTCTCATGAGCCATAGGTCTGCAGCTTGAAACAGAGAGAAGTAGTCCACATCTGAGCCAAAGTAGCGGTTGGTCAATGCGGAATAATGTGGTCCAACAATACGCTTGTACAGATGCATCCTCATGATGTAAAAACACACATTGCTTACTCTGTCAAGGAAAGTCATTTGATCTGTTAACTCTGAGGGTGGAAGTGGCACATAGGAAAGAGGAGAGGGTGCAATAGCAAAATGTGCCTCTCCATGAACAGTCCAACGAGCATTGAACACCAATGGCAAGCCAAGGTAGTGAGCCAGGAATACACCGCCACCATTGACAGGGTCCGTCAAAACTGCATCGTATTTGGCTTCTTGGAGAGACTTTATTAACTCTTTATTTTCAAAAATGTACATGATCACTTCACAGATCTTTTTGTGAAACTCAAAGAACTTGTCTTTTAACTCCATGTCTAAAGCAAGACGAGCCCACACAGACCCCTTGTTTTGTTTGATTTTAATAACCTCAGAGACAAAGCGACGGAACAAATCCTCATTTCCACCTACAGCTACATCCACCGTGATGACATTGTAGTGTGGAGACATTTCACTGATGTACCAACTGTCTACGGTGCGGATGACAGTCACAGAGTGTCCCTTCAGATGCAGCTCCTCAATGAGCACCCTCATGTTCACCCAGTGGCTTCCATCATTTGGAAAAACCAAAACTTTCCCACAGAGGGCAGTTGGAACAATGACAGACAAAAGTGAGACGATGGAAGCGGATGACAAAAACATCCTCAAATCCTGAAATAGTGAAGTCTGAAACAGGGACAGAACAAAAAACACAAAAATCAGCTAGCTGTTGTTATAGTATCCCTGGAAATCTGAACACAAATGTGGAAGATCAGTGAGCCTGAAACACAGTACTACATTGTTCCACTGAATCTTCCCTTTATTTGCATGGGGGAGTTCCCTCTGTAAGCTCTCATGTGAATGTAGAACACAGAGCCTTTCTCAGGAAATTAAAGCACTATTTGACTGCATACTTTGTGTGTTTGACACCTGTCTTCCTATGCAGAAATGACTTTACTCAGCTCAGTTTTATCTCGGTTAAGGGGACTGAAAAAATAAAGAGTGCATTTAAGTACATAAAAACTGAACCCATTTTCTCATTGACCAAATGTCTCACAGTTCTGCAAAAGATTTGATTCAATAAAATATGTTCCCCTCAGTAACACTAGCTTAAAAAAGCAATAGACTCATGTGCTCATGAAATTAAAACAAAATCTCTAAGTCTCAAGCATGTTTTGATAACGTCTTTTGTCAATGAACAGTTTTACCAGATATGCTTGTGCAAAACTAGAGTATCCAGTCTGCGAGGAGCTGACGTCAAAGCAGCAGTGAAACACTTCCTTGTGGCATGTGTCCCAACCTCATGACATTTGCTGTAAGAGTTTTATTCACAGCTGTGCACGGAGCGAGACCTACAGAGTGAACAAGAGACATGTGCTGTAATCATTATACAGATGTGCTCGTCCTCATGCCTTTACTCTGCACACTGTAAGTGAAATACATGCATCTGTATTAGAACTACTGATCTTAAATCTTAAGGCACAGACAGATAAGTTTATCCTGAGAATTAGGAATGTTCTTAGAATGACATTAGATTTGAGCAACAAACGTTCAGAAGGTACTCTAACCGAACAGAGGACAAAATAAGAAAAACTGTTGACATGGAACTGTTAGAGCTTATAAACCTGTATGAAAACATGCAGATGTTCATAACTCCCGTGAGAGATAGGTGTTGCACAATACACAACTAAAAATATCACACACGCATATGTTGCATAATGTATATTTTCAGCTTATGAAATAGGAAAAGTAAAAACAGCAAAGTAGATCAAACTCACATCTGAATCTCCTCAGTTGTGCTGAACTTTCGCTTCACGTGCTAAGGCTTGAGTGTGAGGGACAAAGAGAAGGGAGAGAGGGAGAGATAAAACTTCCGTAATTCATTTCCTTATTCTGTCACGATCATGCTTAGCTGTGCTGTGTTGTGTTGTGGTTCCTTAGCTGTGTTGTGTTGGTGAGGCTGAGCGAGTTTCAAGGGGAGTCCGGGACGGAGTTTGGGTTGCTCCTGCCTTCACATCTGTTACTCATTTGTCCTCAGCAAGACACGCTGTCTTAAGGAGCTGCAGGAGCAACCAGCTTTTGGCATATTGTATCACTTCACTAGTGGCAATTAGGCTGACTTTCTGTGTTTCATAACCACTTGAGCCAATTGGTTCGACAAAGGGTTAATTTCTCGAAGCTTCATGTGCACATGAACCCACCTACTGGCCAAGTGTATAATCACAGCCAGCTGTATAATTTGTGATGCATTGAATTTTTGTCTTTTGGGGCTCTTGGAAATGACTATAAATTACCAAAAATGTAAGACCAAATCATTTCTCTACATAAATGATCACATACGTATATAATGACATATTTTTTTAATGTATTCTGTGTATAAATTCTCCCAGAAAGGTAGTGCCATATGATATGGCAGGTTTTGTATGTTTTTCTGTCACTTTAGTAAAATGGCATGGGCTTAAGCAGGCAGAGGAGAGTGGAAGTGCTTGTGGAATCAAGAAACATATTAAATTATAAGGCCTTAAATATTATTTACTACTCACTTATACTTCCTTACACATATTGTGTGGAAGTCTGGGCTCGACATATAAAACAACTGTTAACGCAATAGTTCTCCTACAAAAATGAGTCATACAGATTATTAATACGGTTAATTACTATGCACACACTCCCTCACTGTTTATGAAATCACATCTCATGAAATTCGGCGATCTGATATCTTACAAAATATTCCAAATAATGTATAGAGCTGAACCAAAGTTACTCCCAGTCAGCATACAAAGGTTTTTCTCATTTCAAGAAACAAAGTATAATTTAAAAGACATATTATGCAAATTTACTGTACCAAAGGCCAAAAAATAAATTAAAAGGCGATGCATAACTGCTGTTGTGGTTTCATTATGGAATGATGGTAATATAAATTTAAGAAATTGTAGTACATTTTTGGTTTTCAAATTGATGGCTTCTAAAGCCATTTTTGAGGGCTAGAAGTATTCATAATTTGTGAAGGATTTTGTGTTTATTGATGATTTTGCTTCATTATTCTTCTATTTTGACAGTCATTTTACTGGATACAATTCTTTTTTCTTTTTTTTTAACTATTATTTATTTTTTTCTACTTTTGTACTTGAAAAACATATTGATGGGCAGCTTAATTTTGTTAAGTAGGACAGGCTTAAATATAAGCATTATTCTTCAGCCTGTGCTTTTTCAGTCACTTTCCTGTGTGACTGAATAAACAAACATTACATTTAAAAAAAAAAGAACTTGTAAAAGGGAAAGGGATATGCTCGTGTAACTTGGACAAGGATATACAAAACAGGAGAGATTTTATTCATTTTTATTCAGAAATAACAGTTTTTTCGACAATTAATTGATTCTTTTTTTTTGACACCACCTGTCCGGCCTTTGAAAACACCCTTGAAAACACAAAGTACTGAAGGCAGCATGAACAAAAGTCAACATGGAAAAATTGTGATAGTGTAATATGGTAATGACTAACCTTGGCTGGGTGAAGCTCCAGCTTCCCCCTTATTCTCATGCAAGGCACGGTAATACCTTAGCATGGATGAGGTGGTGTTTTTTCTTGTACCCCAACATAAACATAAACACCTCACCTAGGAATAAATTAAGAAACAGTGAAAACTACGGTTCTTGACAAGCAAACCTAATGCATCTGAAATATGTTAGATTTAGTTTACCTTAGTAGGAAATCCTCCTCTTCCGAGCTGGCTCCATCCTCCATCCTCAAATGTTCAATGGTGTAAAATGTGCAATGTATACACTGTATATATACGTATGTATATACATTCTATATTCTATATTGTTAATTGTTGATAGTGTTTATATTGTTCTTTAAATGTTTTACTATTTTGTTTTAGTATCCAAACTATCACAACTCTATCCAAAACCTGAACTGACACATTGTGAATGGAGACTGATATATGATATAAACCCTGATATCATATACAATTTTATATCTGTTTATATCCGTCAATACTCGCGGCAAAATCTGAACCACTTCCTGAAGCAGTCACGTGGTACGCCCGCATAAATAAGCTTTGAACCTCATCATTTCCGTCTCCTCCCTAAAAGAAGCAAGCCTTGGCACATCTCCTAACATCACTACCGTTTCCCTTACATGGGTGCTTGCCCTTTATGATGCAGTCCGTCACAGCTCAACAACTTCTCTCTTCCTG
Source organism: Leuresthes tenuis (assembly GCF_036924035.1). Lineage (NCBI taxonomy): Eukaryota > Metazoa > Chordata > Actinopteri > Atheriniformes > Atherinopsidae > Leuresthes > Leuresthes tenuis. Next base: position 12,713,450 of record NW_027325356.1, read on the forward strand.
AGATGTCAAAAGGTTCCTCTGTTAATGTAAAAACCCCCAAATGAACAAAGGGAGAGGCTAAGGTTATTGTTTACAGTAGGACTCTGTTATGTTGGAGCCTTTTAATGATGCTCAGTTGATCGTGAATTGCCCAAATCAGAATCAGAAATACTTTATTAATCTCCTGGGGAAACATCTTTACATCTAGCAGTTTTTTTCACCCCAAATTCTGACATGCATTTTCTTCTCTCCATGGACAAGTTGCTCACTTTTTAATTTTTGTGTGATTATTTATTAAAATCCTTGACATTGGCTGGGTGTAAAAATCCCAGTAGGCTTACAGTATCTGTAGTACTCTGATCTGACTGACTTCACAACCACATTACTAGCTGAACAAGTTGGATTCATAGAGCCCACATGTTTATCAGTTTAACATAGCTCTGACATAATGACTTGTAAGTGACATAGGTTACATTCTGATAATCTTGTGTGCATGTTATCTGGAAACAAATGAAAGTCCACACACAAAATGTGATTTAAACCATGTCGAGATATCTGTTAGATCTGAATTTGTCCCACTGCGCACAACTAACGGCATTAAAGTACAGGCTATTTAATATACATCTGTCTTTCCGACTCCCTGCAGCCTACTATGGATCGTTTCCATAAGAGACTGTTTCCACCAAGAGACTGTCAAGAGAAACTTTAACAGTGTCACATGCCTCCATGAAGCTAAGGCTAAAAAAAAACCAAACATTTTATTTCAACATTCATGTACAAAAGAAGGTATTTCATTGATATGATTTTTTCAATAAAAATAAAATAAAAAAATACAATAAATAAAAAATACAAGAGCTTATTAAGAACATCGACCACCAAAGCAACGATGTTAAATTTCAGGGGTTCTTCTTTTCGTTGTGCTTCATCTCTCCAAGTCCAGTAAATTACACTTCCACTTTGCAATTTATGACAAAAAACTCAAAACATTTCTCAATAAACTAAGCTCTGAAAATGTTACATGTTACAAAATTACATAGTGAAGAGAATTTCTATATGAATCAAACAAGGGCTTAGAAAGTCTAGAAATGTTACATTAAATGGAAAAATCAATCCATCTGCATAATGTAAATCCCTTGACTCATTAATCACGTTTCACTTTATGTTTACACGCTGTATTGCATAAACACCTGATGAAGACAACAGTAGTTATAAGCATGAGCAGCACAGCACCGGTCAGGAACAGAACTACATCTACTGAGTGGTAGGAGTACCAGGGCATTCTGTAGGATTGGGCTTTCAGGTGAGCTGCACCTTTGTGTCTCATGACGAACTCTATCCAGAAGAGGGCGGTATCTATTGGCGTCATAGGCTTATCTCGGTGAAGCTTGGAGAGTCTCTGCATGTTCATCCTGTAGGACGGCTCATTCAGGACTTCTTGTATGGCCTTTAGGAAGTTGTCATCTTTGTCCACTGTGGCTATTGTGAGAGTCTTAGCTGCTCCTCTCTCTTGCAGACGGAGCAGGTTGTCATACTGGTCAAAAAAAAAGGGTAGACCCACAACTGGGACTCCATGATACATGGCCTCTTGGACTCCATTTGTTCCTCCATGAGCAACAAATAACTTAGTCTTTGGATGTCCTAAAAGGTCATTCTGTGGCATCCAGTCGACCATCAAAGTGTTGTTGCTCAGAGTGGATGGTCTGCTACCTTTAAACTTCCAGATGACTTTCTGTGGCAACTTAGCAAAAGTTGATGCAATTTCATTTGTCATGTCATCAGGAAGTTCATTTAAAAAAGTCCCCAGAGACATGATTATGACACCGTGCTCTCCAGAGCTTTGCACAAACTCCTCCAAATGGTCAGGAAGTGGTTCTGCAGGTTTACACTGGAACCCTCCCATGTACACAACATTAGGCATCGTGGGGCGTGGATAGTCAAAGACAAAGTCCACTCTCATGAGCCAGATATCTGCATCAACCACCATCTGGTTAAAATCATAATCAGACCCGAGATACCTGTCACATATTGGCTGGTATACTTGGGTAACTGCTAAGTAATTTTGCATTTTGGCTGCAAAATATAAAATCATGTTTTTCGCTCTCTGAAAAAAGGTCATCTTATCAGAGTAGCCAGATCCTACAACAGGAATATAGGATATGGGTGAAGGAGCAATAGCAAAATGAGCCTCTTCAGGTGTTAGCCAGCGCACATTATAAACCAAAGGAAGGTTAAGATATTTGGCCAAAATAACCCCACCACCCCAGCAGGGGTCAGTGAGCACCAGGTCAAACTTGCTCTCATTGAAGTTTCTGATCAACTCGGTGTCATCCAGTACGGCAGAGACAAAATGACCTACAGCACTGTGAGCTTCAATTAATATACTTAACATCCCTACAGTAGTATGGAGAAAACTTGTCAAGGGGAGTGCCCCCCGTTCAAATTGCAAAAAATCAGATATCATTTTTTTTATGAACTCCTGATCTAAGCTTCTCTCCACAGGAACTGTGTTGGTACTGTAATACGAATACTTTTCCTTGATGTACCAGCTTTTGCTGGAGCGCACAATGGTTATATTGTGTCCCCTGGAGTGTAAAGCTTTAAGCAGAATTTCCATGTTTATCCAGTGACTTCCTTCAGTTGGAAAGACCAAGATGTTGCCACCTTGACAGGCTCTGGGAAGAAGGAGAAGCAGCAGCAAAGCACTGCAGCAATACAGCAGCCTCATCTGAAATGGAAGAAATTCACAAAAAGCTGACTGATACAAAATTGTTACAAATGTTTGAACAGTCAAAAGGTACAGTGGTCATTCCAAATTAGAAATCCAGAATTAAACATTGGGATTGGAAGTGTTACTATTGACATCACCATGCTATCGAGGTACAGGGCCTTAATTATTGTTATTGCTTCCTGTGTTTAAATTAAATTTCAGATCAAAATAGCTTCTGTGTAGATTGTTCCTTAGTCACATGAACCAATTAAGAAACAGGACACTTTCAGTGTTGAATCTCTTTTCATTATAAGCTGTCTGTATGGTTGATCATGACAGACACATTTTTGTTCAAACACATGAATATCTCAACAAAAAGTATTTGTAACAAACTGAAGCAGCATCATCAGATTGTCTTCAGCAAGGGACACTTCTAATCAGATTTCTAGAACTTAGCTTGGCAAATTCTATCTAAATTTATAGATTATAAGTAATTTCCAAGTGCATTTGAACAATATTCGCTAGATTCTGTAATTTCCGATTGTGCCTGGGATGCAACACTCCGCGCTTCGGAGAAACTACGGTGGCCTGACGCTGCGTGCAGCACACACTACCCAACACATCCATCACTCAAATGTGTCACAATGTCTTCTCCATCGAGTGAAACCACCTTCTCAAGTTTTGAGGTTACTTTTAGAGATGTAAATTATCAATAGATGTTACATTTGGTTAGATATTCTGTGGAAAGATAACTTGCAGTGAATATCACTGTTAGTTGTTCTGCATTATATTAGTGTTTTGTGGACCCCAGGTCGCTGCCTGTATGGTAATAAAAGCTAATATTAGCTACGTAAGGCTAAAGGCTGTTTGTATTTATTCTGATAGGGGGATAGCGTCAGCAGGCAACACGTTGTATCTGGCTGACATTATCATTAAAGCCTCTTAGTGTCACGATACACTTTGATTGAAATCAGCTGATCTCCGTAACATGACGCAGAGTAATTTCTGTACAGCTAACAAAGCTACTTAGTAGTTTTGGCACACAAACTCACATGAACCAACAGTTTTCAACAGGGACACGGAGACAACTTTACATTTGTTTAATCAGATCAGCTGATCTTCTGCAAAGTAGTGGCGAATCACGCTTGCGTCACCCTTTGTCCCTTCTCGGCCACTGTAATCAATATGGCGACGCAAGTGGTGTCCCTCCGGGTAAGCCTTTGTGTAGAGCGGACCACAATTTATTTAAGTAAAAAAGCTAAATCTAAAGTAATAAAAACGTAACGACTCGTTTTATAGGGTGACTATGTAGCACTAACAACATAGTTATATGTATAATATTCCATTTCTGTTAATAAATTACCATAATTATTACACACTTGTCCTTTAATGTCAATGCCATTATAAATCAGTACACACATATGCGTTTCTCATATCAAACATGACAACTGTTCTTCCAAGTAAGCAGTGAAGGAAAATTACTAAAATATCCCAGCGCCCTTGGTCACCCCAAGCACAAATCTGCTGGCTGAACAGAAGAATTAACTTAAAGTCCACAAACATGTAAATTGGGGCATATGAATACACATTCGTAACACACATGGATTCTGCTTACTGTGGTCAGTCTTGGCTGCCAAGTCAGGAAACACCACGTTGTTTGAATTTTGTTATATGTTAAAATCCAGATGTATGAAATGCAGAAGTGTGTAGCGGAACCGTGAATAAGTATGCTCTTTAGCCTGGTGGACTCTGTCCAGGATAGTTAAAGGCAACAGGATAACAAATCAATCTGTGAGCAAAGAGTAACAATAACATGTTTAATGATTGATGGGGCCAGTACTGTGGCATTTATAATCAATGGGTGTGTCAAACTAGATGTGTAATTAGTCTTTCAATGAGCATATATAGTAGATTCAAGCAAACGTATTTAAAAAAGCATGCTTAATTAGTGTCCATCAAGCTACTTTGGCTGCAACGCATTATAAATGCTTCTATTTATCTTAACATTTATCTAACCTATTACAACATGACAGGAGGATTCTTTGCATATTGCAACTTTGCTCTATCATGATGACTAGAGGATGCATCAAATACAGTTTAAATTCTGCTTATATTAATCTGCTCTGGCTTTGTTTCACTGAGCAAACTATAAAATGTAAGTTCAACTGCTAAGGAACTCGACTTGCCTGCAGTTTTTTAGGATTGTTGCTGGAAGGTTTTTATCAAATCACTCATGATAAAACTCAGAAAAACAAACAATGGAGATACTTGACTTTTTTTTTACATAGTCTGAACCTTCTTTATCACCCACCCCAAACTATATTTCTTTCCTCAATAGATGGAAGCAGTGGATTTCTTTGAGGATTTTAATACATATTTGTACTTTAAAGCTGATTAAATTTTTGTGACACAACCCACAAAACAATGAAATCAAAAAGATTTGGGGAAAAAAAGTCAATACAACTGGTGAAAATGCATGTCTCTGTACTTCACTTGTCAGTTTTGACGACATTAACAAACTTGGGCATTAACCTTTCGTGCCCTGACTCACTAAAGCCAACTGTGACTTGTTTTAACTCTCACTCAGTGGTGACAAAGAAGTGGAACAAAAAAACGCAGCTTACCCCATTGAAAAATTTTTGTCAAAATTGCTGAAATTCAGAATAATATGCAAGCTCATTCTTTCACTCTGATAATGTAATGTGCAGTTTTAACAGCAAACTATTCAGTTCAAATCAGTTTTATTTATATTGCGCCAAATCACAACAAATGTCATCTCAAAGCACTTCAATAACACAATCCAATTCAAGCCAATTAGAGTCAAATTCATTGTAATCATAATCCTATCAAATTCAAATTAGTCCAATTCATTTACACAAATCCAATTAAACAATTCTAACTAAGGAAACCAACAGATTGCACAAAAACTTCTCTTCAATTCCAATCTCCTGTCCTGAGTGTGCATGAGGCGACTGTGGTGAGAAACGACTCCCTTTTAACAGGAAGAAACTTCTAGCAGGACCAGACAATCTATCTGGACACATATTTGCAGCTGGTACGTGCAGACCATTAGCTATAGTTGGCGACCTTTATTAATGTTCATTTGAAATCAATAATACTTCACAAATAGGTTTACACTAAATTATAAATTCTGATGAATTACATATATTTTTATACAACGTGCCATTTCCTGTTCCAGCGTTATCCAATATTCTCTTTTAAAACACAGTTGTGCCCAAAGACAGGGGCACCCTGACAATATTCTAAGCCAAACACACACAAATTAAAAATATGTTCAAAATGGCTTCAACATCCAGAGAATAAATATTCACAATGAGGTAAATACAAATGTGTTTTATTCCGAAACAAATGTAGAGGGTCTCTACATCAGTTAAATCCATACAAATATCTGAATAAAAATCTGAAATGACATAGTGAAGAGAATTTCTGAATGAATCAAACAAGGGCTTAGAAAGTCTAGAAATGTTACATTAAATGGAAAAATCAATCTATCTGCATAATGTAAATCCCTTGACTCATTAATCACGTTTCACTTTATGTTTACACGCTGTATTGCATAAACACCTGATGAAGACAACAGTAGTTATAAGCATGAGCAGCACAGCACCGGTCAGGAACAGAACTACATCTACTGAGTGGTAGGAGTACCAGGGCATTCTGTAGGATTGGGCTTTCAGGTGAGCTGCACCTTTGTGTCTCATGACGAACTCTATCCAGAAGAGGGCGGTATCTATTGGCCTCATAGGCTTATCTCGGTGAAGCTTGGAGAGTCTCTGCATGTTCATCCTGTAGGACGGCTCATTCAGGACTTCTTGTATGGCCTTTAGGAAGTTGTCATCTTTGTCCACTGTGGATGTTGAGAGAATTTTAGCTGCTCCTCTCTCTTGCAGACGGAGCAGGTTGTCATACTGGTCAAAAAACAAGGGTAGACCCACAACTGGGACTCCATGATATATGGCCTCTTGGACTCCGTTTGTTCCTCCATGAGCAACAAATAATTTAGTCTTAGGATGTCCTAAAAGGTCATTCTGTGGCATCCAGTCGACCACCAAAGTGTTGTTGCTCAGAGTGGATGGTCTGCTACCTTTATAGCTCCAGATGACTTTCTGTGGCAACTTAGCAAAAGTTGATGCAATTTCATTTGCCATGTCATCGGGAAGTTCATCCACAAAAGTCCCCAGAGACATGATTATGACACCGTGCTCTCCAGAGCTTTGCACAAATTCCTCCAAATGCTCAGGAAGTGGTTCTGCAGGTTTACACTGGAACCCTCCTATGTACACAACATTAGGCATCGTGGGGCGTGGATAGTCAAAGACAAAGTCCACTCTCATGAGCCAAATATCTGCATCAACCACCATCTGATTAAAATCATAATCAGACCCAAGATACCTGTCACATAATTGCTGGTATACTTGTTTAGTTGCCAGAATATCATGCATCTGGACTGTTAAAAATATAATCGTGTTTTTGACTCTCTGAAAAAAGGTCATCTTATTAGTGTAACCAGATCCTGTTAAAGGAATATAGGATATGGGTGAAGGAGCAATAGCAAAATGAGCCTCTGTAGTTATTAGCCAGCGCACATTATAAACCAAAGGAAGGTTCAGATATTTGGCCAAAATAACCCCACCACCCCAGCAGGGGTCAGTGAGCACCAGGTCAAACTTGCTCTCGTTCAAGGTTTTGATCAACTCTGTATCCAGTATGGCAGAGACAAAATCACCCACAGCTGTGTGGATTTCAATGAATGTGCTAAACATGCCTACAGTTGCGTGAAGGAAAGTCGTCAAGGGGAGTGCCCCCCGTTCAAATTGTATGATATCAGTTATGATTTTTGTGAAAAACTTCTGATCTGGGGCTCTCTCCAGAGGAACTGTGAAGGTATTGCAATAAGAGGAGTTACCCTTGATGTACCAGCTTTTGCTGGAGCGCACAATGGTTATATTGTGTCCCCTGGAGTGTAAAGCTTTAAGCAGAATTTCCATGTTTATCCAGTGGCTTCCTTCAGTTGGAAAGACCAAGATGTTGCCACCTTGACAGGCTCTGGGAAGAAGGAGAAGCAGCAGCAAAGCACTGCAGAAATACAACAGCCTCATCTGAAATGGAAGAAATTCACAAATAACCTACTGAAATAAAGCAAAGGTGTATTTTTCATTATTAGAGAGGATATGTGTAGTTATCATTTCAAAGTTAGTACAAAGTAACTGCAACACATTTTAACAGTGATGCAATCCTCTGTCATCTATACAAAATTTACTTTGACTTTTTCATACTTCTCACATATTTTCAAGTTGCACATTTCTGTGTAAAAGTCTTGAGCTGACCACAATTTATTTACAGCACATTGTGTTTCTAAGGAGTCAGATTTTCTTGTAATACATAGTACTATGTGGTAATACGTTGTAACAGGTGTTAGGACCCAAATGCAGTACACTGCCAAGCTGGTTCTGTTGTCAATATGATGTATTACAGTTCTGATTGAAGGGAGCAGGAAAACAAGTCCAAAGCTGATTAACAATCCAAGCAGGCAGTAAACTCCACAGAAAACAGACCGAAGAAGGAAAGCCAGCAGTCAAAATCACAGAAGCTCCAAAAATGCTGAGACAAGTCCACAATACAATACTCGTTGTGACTGTAGAATATTTAGTAGTCAATAAATTTCACGACTGAACTTGTTACACAGGTGGAATCCTATCACGGTACCAAGCTGGAATTCACTGAGCTCCTGAGAGCGACCCATTCTTTCACAAATGTTTGTAGAAGCAGTCTGCACGCTTAGGTGCTTGAATTTATACACCTGTGGCAATGGAAGTGATTGGAACACCTGAATGTAATTATTTGGATCGGTGAGTGAATACATTTGGCAATATAATGTGCAATCAATAATTCCTTAGGCTGTCTGAGGTTTCTTTCTAAGGTTTTTTGGACATTGGTTGTTTCACTCAGTTACAGTCCCGTCTTTGAACCTTACCATTTTCATCAAGAATGTTAAATTTGTGTTAAATTTGTGCTTTTTCCAATACAATACACACCACACACAAATATAGGTATCTATGTATCTATATAAATATGTCTATCTACATATATGTATATATACAGAGAGAGAGATAGATATATGTACACATATACTGGGATCAAGTTGACAGAGAACAAAACAAAAAGGGCTGCTTTTTGTTTTGTTCTCCAAAAAAGAGCTTTGGAATGTCTTTCAAAAAGCTGAAAGAATTATTCCTGAGGACAACTTAAAGAATACCAAATCTAGATGTTCAATCTTGTTAGAATTGTACACTGTAACAGTATAATTGTTTGGTTTTTTTGCCTTATCTTGTATTTCCATGTATGCCTGCACACGCTCCAATAAAACGCCGCTACTCTTTTTTTTATTCTGTTCACACTCTCCAGCTTCCTAAGAAGCGGTTCAAATGGAATATCCCGATTTCAGCTGCAGCTGCATTTGAGCATTACAGTTCCGTTGACTGAGTATTTAACTTGTAAATTCCATGACCATCAAGTATCATTATACATTATTAATGCAAGACATTTCTACTCACATTGGTCTGTCTTGTTGTGCGCTGCAACAGGAAGCCAAACCCTGAGAATTACTTTCCGTGTTCCCCTATTCAGGGGGAGGACCTATATGGCACTGAAGATCATATGTCGCTGCAGTCGATGTGAAAATACAGTAAACGACCTATCCAAGTGCGAATTGTAGTTGTTAGCCCGATTTTTTCATTGGAAGCTCAAGAACAAGCTGGAGAAATCGTTTATTAAAAAAGTATTTATTAGTGGTCACAAGTAGAGTATATTGCAGCGCTGGACTCGGAGTGCCAGAGCTCCCGCAGGAAATCCGTCAGGCCGAGCCCCGTTATCCGGAAACATGTCATATTTATATTCAGCTTTATCTCACAGAAGTTGTTTTCACACTTGTCAGAGTATAATTGGCCAGTTTTGGGTGACATGCTCAGGCCAGCTGCTGTCCTTGTTGTGTTCTTTGGATGTGCTAAACAATGTGTGTGTGTGTGAGTGCTGTTTTAGGCGTGGATCTAATGTACCAGACCTATCTGCCCTAATAGAGATGTTTTGTCTGACCCAGTTGTTTATGTCCTTCTAAGGTCTTGGACCATTTAAGGTCATCTGTTGTGCAGTATGAGCAGAGTGGAAAAGTACCATAGGTTATTTAGGAAAATACAGAATATGAATTCATAATGTCTAAGATCAAAGCCAATTATAACAGTAGTGATAACAAGAATACTCACAACAGGACCAATAATATTACAGGCAATGTATGTTTGTATATCAATTTAGCCTGCAATTAGTCTTTCGCTTGCAGGGTAACCGACCGATTTCAAAGTTCGTTGCTCATCAGTAATAAGTACCTTTGTGGCTACGTAGCTACTGAGCATTATTTATGCCTTCACTATGATTAAGGTGTAATCCAAACGTCAGTACACAAAGATCTGACTTTTGCCACGTTGTGACTTGATGAGGATTAAAGAACGACGCGACTGGCTGGTTTTGCTAAGCACAAGATGAACTTGTCAGTGTTGTGGCAGCATTCCAGTAAAATTATGTATTTTTTGTCTCTCCTCACAGAGGGATTACAACATGATTTCGATTCCCGAAGAACGCAACTTGTTACTGCAGTTTGGAAAGTGTTGTAGGTTCAGGAAATCAAAAATATGCTTGATATGCCATTGAGATGATGTGATCAGATTGAATGAACACTTCTCAATCCGTTATTGTTTTCATAACTGTTTATTTATCTTAATATAATATACATTATGACTATATTTGTTGTCTCTGTTTTGGGTTGAGGACAAAAATGAGTCTAAAGATTCATTTTGCATAATTAGACTTCATAGTTCATAGTAAAAATTACATTTAGCCTCTGAATATATGTGTTACGAATGGACATGTGTGCTTCTGCTATAAGATAACAAGGAACAAACTTGAAAAGCTATTTGTTGAATGACAAGGTGTGTGTGTTGGAATATAAGGTCCCTGCACACATCATATTGAAATGATATAATCTAAATGAATCAAAACATGAATTTTTGGTTTGGCAATTCAAATGTTTCAAATGCAAAGAACTGAATAGAAAAATATATAAAACAAAATTAAGCAAAAGGTAAGTAACCAAAATCTATAGAATTGACTTGCTTGAACATAAGCAGGAGTGTGTTCTAGTGGTAATGCATATGTGAAGCAGATCAGAGCTTGTCGCTGTTATTGAGGTAGCGAGAGGTCTGTATGACGGGGGGGCGCATATGTTCCTGCCTGTGATAATTCACTGGATTGCGCCGAGAATGAGAGGGATGCTGGTTGTGGACTCTGCAGGGGGAGTAGGAGGAGGAGGTGAAGAGAAGGATGCATTGGCTGAGCACAATCGGAGGCAGCAGGGAGTGCAGCAACGTCTGTGAGAGGCGAGAAAAAGGAACCTGCCTGGAATGGAGGAGCCCTAGAGCAGCACTGTCGCTGTTGTCAAGACTCCCACCACCTCCTCAACCATTGCCATACTAGTTCCTGTGTTAATGAGAGCGAGTCAGGGGAGGTATGTGTTGCTTTCAGCCTTTGCATGCTCCTATGTGGAATGTAATCAGTACCTTTGAGAGGGTCATGTTAGCAAGGTGAAGGTAGAGGGCATTCTTAGCTTGAGCAGGGTGTTGTACTGTGTGTTAAAGATGTGTTATCAGTGTGGTTTGCTCTTGAGGGTAAATGGTGCTTACTTGCTTTACATAGCAGGAGTGACTGAATGGACCTTAAAAGCAAGCCATAATTAAAGCAATTATCCAAATAACTCAGGTGTTGTTGTTTTTTTTTTTTTAAATGTACACAAAAGCTTTTTGAAACGACTGTTTTTAATATTTTACAGCTCTGAGATGCCCAAAGGACCAGTTGTGTATATCCAGTGCCAACTCTGATATGATGCTGAGAGCAGAGAGGGCGTCCTCCTCTCTCATATTGCTTCTGCTGCTGCCATTGCTGAGCTGGTCCCACCTGTGCCACTCATTGCGTGAGTGTTTTAATGAAAAGGGATGCCTAATGAAGTTACTCTTATGGAATACCAGAGGTTTTGTGTGGAAACTGCTGAGTCAAGTATGAACTGAACTCAAGAAGATAAAAGAAGTGCAGATGTGCAGAAATTGTCAATGAGAGAGTGAAAAGTATTTTTTATAGTTATGACCAAGTAGCAACTTTCTCTGGCATGAAAAATTAAGTGTCAAAACAGTGACTTCTTGGGTGGTAATTTTTACTTCAAAGTAAAATCATTTTAAAGTCTGTGAAGCAAAACAGTTGATTATCTTGCGTTTCTTTTATACCATTTGGCTGCATTTAATTGGTACGAGTGACACTCCGATGTCCTTGCCTCATTGAGTTAGATGTCTTGCTTCATCCTGGCAGATGACTTTATGTCATCCATGTCGAGGAGTTAGCTGATGCTTGCTTCACTTCAGTCACTTTTTGAGATGATTAGGCTGAAGGGGTTCAGGGTTATAAAAAAAAGTAGAAGGAAGGAACAGAGCACATCCTTGGTATTTGATGGTAACTTGTGCAATTGGCTTTAAATTGGCTTCTTAAGCTGTCTTCCACTGTCCCATTGAGTTTTGGGAACTTTGTTGCCAACTCAGGAAGTGCACACATCCGTATGTCTTACAATCTAAAGAAAGGATTCTATTGAACAGTAGATGGTGTTTAACCCTGCTCATGTGTTGAGCCATATGCCATCTTCATGGAGTGTGGTTATTTAAACCAGTAGGGATAGGTCATGTCAGGCTGAGTGCAGTCCAACTCTGTATACTACAGTCTTTTTCTTGTATTCTGCCACTGTGATGGTCACCTGTTCTTATCCTTTTTCTCCCACATGCTTCTCTCGTATTGTTCAATCTCTGCTCTTGGTGGGTCTATTATTACCTTATTACCTTGCCACTGAGAGCATACTTTTGATCTCCTGGCTTCTGCTTCTCTAGTGTACCTTTTTGGGCATGTTGCTAGAGCCGTGAGTCTTTGGTTGGCAGTTTATAGTGCCTTGGTATTGGCACTTTCATATATTATTGTGGAAGTTCTTTCTTTATTGCACATTTCTGCTGCTGTGATAGCTGGCTAACTGACAGAAGTGTTGTCTTGATCTTAACCTCTGACTTTCACATCTATAGGGATACTGCTCCTTGTGTTGTTCAACTTGTAGCCAAACATCTCCTGGATCACTGCTCCTGTGGTGTACACAAGCTTTGTAATATTCCTAGTAGGTACAACATGCAGTGTTCCTATTACATATTCTAGCAGACTTTCAGAAGGTACTTTGTCTCTTAACCATGGCAAAGGGCAACGCAGGCTCCAAATATCTAGTTTATTTATCCCAGGTAGGTAATTCTTGTGTTAAGGCTAGCTGGACTGTGTAATGGAGATTGATACCCATTCCTGAATAGGGAGAATGATAATGTATACCCCCAAGCTGTCATCTTGGCTCACTCTTACCCTTTGATGTATCTAATAAATATCTAGTTGTGAATACAAATTCGGCCCAAATGCAATGATTATCTGACCCTTTTACATGTAATATACCCTCATCTGAAAAAAACAACATATAGACACCAACGTTTCTTAAAGAAAGAAAAAACTGAATGCTCAAATAGCTACAATAAACATCATAACATCTGTGTTGTTGATAAAGTGATTCTATTCATGAACTGTCTCCTATTCACTGTTGAAATCAATGACAGTATTCCATTTTGATTGATTGTGATAGCACATTAGTAATATAATGATCTGTTCAAGAATTTGATCATATGCAGAGACAAAATACACTAAACACTGACAACGAAATGTAAATTTGGCAATGGCATTAATACTTTGTTTCCTTGCAATGCTCCCCACTGCACCTGCCTAACATACTGCTGTTTGCATCAAAAGAATGAGTCAATGTTGAATATCAATTTTACTCAGCATCACCTGTCAGTATCATCTCTACAAATTTGACTCCACTGAGTTTAAATGGGCTCCTTCCATCCATTCTAGCACATACTTTATATGTTGAATCCATATGTTGACTATTTCTACATCTCTGGCTATATGCATTCTACTTATAAGCTAGTGAATCAGCAGTGATTAAGGTACATAACCGCATATTATGGAGCTGTCTTTTCAGCCAAGCAGGATGCTGTTGACAGTGTAGGAGAAGACAAAGAGATGATGAATTTTCTGATTACACGGTCATTGATTGAGGGTGTTGAAGCCTTTTCCTCATTGATCCACATAGTGAGAGAGTGAAACCGGAGGTCATGTTTGTTCATTCTCCATCTACAAACTAAATTTATTGCACTGCCGGTTTACTGTGCAGGATGGATACGGTGTGGTTGTGGCTCAGAAGTAAGAGCAGTTGCCTACCAATCGGAAGGTTGGTGGTTCATCGGGCCAGAAGTTGAAGCATCTTTGGGCAAGATACTCAACCCCACGTTGCCTACTAATGCATCCATGTGTGTGAATACTTATAAAAAAGCACTGTGTCGCCTATAAGGACCAAGGCGTGCTGTGTGAGTGAATGGGTGAATGTGGCATGTATCGTGAAAGCACTTTGAGGGGTTTTCTGCTGACCTCAGTGGCCAGACAGTCTGACTGTTCTACTTTCTGGGTGGGGCTGTGGCGGGTTGTAGAAACCGATACAAGCAAGGTGGAGAAGCTAGTTGGTCTATTTTCTTATTGTTGCCAACATGGTACATTTGACATGAAATTACATTTTGTAAGTCTTCGAGCTCAAGCCAAATCTGTCCCATCAAAAGTATCAAAGAGGACAGGGATCTTCCATATTTCTTCTTCAGAATGCTTTTTCATAAAGTTGCAGGCAGTGACTGCGTCTCCCTTAGAACTTGACTACAGGCAATTTTGTTTAGCCACTGAAGTTACTGTGAAGACTGATGAAGTTCCAGGCCATTTCTCAGACATGAAGCATGTATGAAAGGGCATGTCAGTAAGCTTATTCTTTGAAATGCGTATCTCTCTGTCCCACTTTATCTTGGTATTCATGCTGCTCGGAAAAAATATAGGAGCAATGGCACCAGAGGTCCAACTACAAAACATCTGTATTTTTAGGCTGTGTCTCTTTGTTTTTGTTTTTTTTTCTCGGTATAACACAGTGTGTCTGCATTGCATGGTTAAAAAAATCCTAGGAGAAGCAGGGCTTTCACATGGAGGTGAAACTGTGTACCATTGTGTAACTGAAAAAGGACTAATAGTCCAGTCAAATAGTAAAAAAGCTCATGGCGTTAGGGACAGATGGTATGAAAAGATCTTCGGGACTTAAGTAAAGGCAACCACACTACAATGACAAGTCCATGATAATAGTGTTTAGCAGAGTTGGAAAAGACTTGGAGAAAGAACTGAGAGGCAGAGATGTGGGTGGAGCTCATTAGCATATTCACATATTCATATTCTCTACTGGATGAAGAAAAAGCTGGAGAGTTATGCTCCATGCTGAAGACCATGATAGTTTATTGTTGTTGTTATTATTATTATTATTATTATACAATCTTCAGGAAAATAGATGAGTTATCAGGGATTAGGAACTGCTGGAGTGGGATTTTTAAAGCAATCAATATCCTCTACGCTGCAGTGGAGGTCTGCTTCAGCTAAACAGTACAGTAGTTTGTCTATTTCAAGAAATGGTAGCTTTGCAAAGCAGTTGCATCCATTATGTGACCTTCACTTAAAGCCATCAATGCATGTCATACTTCTGAGGGCATGCTCAAACATTTGGCACTGAATGTATGTTGGCACCATTTATATTTTTCAGCTTACACAGAAATGCATGCACACAGTTTGGGGTTGAATGTATAACATTTTTCTGATGTTTTAGACGTATCAATATTTTCCACTGTCCCGTTCATCCTTTGACAAACCTTTTATTCTGTATGCATGTTTTCAGTTTTTGTTTGCTTGTCTTTAAGCAACATTGCTCAAAAAACACCATGCCGAATTCCTGAAATCTAGTGGCGAGGCTGCGCAGAGTCAAAGGAAGAACCTATTCGCTGGAGTGGATCTGGATCTCATTCGGTGAAATCCCAAGATAGATGCTCTCTGAGTGACACACTAGTTACAACGATAATTGCAAGTTTCATTTGTAAACATTCAATACATAAGGAAAAACAAGCACCAAGAAATAAGCCTGCCTACAATTTCTACAACTATCAACGAGTTTGAGTAAGTTAAATAGGCATAACAGGTAGAACATAACAGATAAAAAGGGAGACAGATAGAAAGCTGGCAAATGTTTTACCCAATATATATGAAAATAGTTAATGGACATTGATTTGAAGCTTTCTTACAATGAATGTTTTCAGCATTGTCTTAGTTGCAGTCTGTAGCATGTCTTGTTAGAAAAACAGTATTCTTAAATATGTTTTCATTGGGGTAGAATTAAGTGAAATCCAAGACTATTTTGTTTTCGGTACATTACAAGAAACCACCCATAGTTAAACCCCCAACAGTCAAACCAGAAGCTGGTTCTGCAGGGGGTCTTTTGTACTTCTTCTGTTTTGGAGTCACCATATTTCCTCTGACACAGGAAGGGAGGGGAGAGTAAACCAGAGGGTTTCCATTGTGTGTGGTCCTTTACGTGTCTCTAAAGCCTGCTCACTGTTCCTTTTATACCATTAGATATCCAGCCTGCGCTTGTATCGTTGCTTTTTTTTTTCTTTGCTCCCTAAAGAAAAACTTCAGTGCACAAAACTCTGAATAGCCACTTGGTTTCAGGAATTTGGCCTGGTCTTTTTTGAATGAATGCTGTATAGTATATGAATATATATGAATCAAGTCATTATTGACTTGAGTGAAAGATGACTCGGCAGTTCAAAGGTTCTGTTGCATTTATGGAATGAACTTCACATTACTTAAAAAATTTTTTTTTGTCATTACACACTTTTCAGGGGTTCCAAAACTGTCCTCCTATGCAAAAGCAGAGGACAAGCTGTTCAAATACCTCTTTGGAAACTACCAGAAATGGGTTCGTCCTGTGGAATACCTAAACCAAACGATCTGTGTGAGGTTTGGGCTGGCTATATCCCAACTAGTTGATGTGGTGAGGAAAAATAGGCTCTAATTATTCATAATGGTTCTGAATGTTTTTCTAAGATTATCATGATTTATTAAAGAATAACACGATGGATATAAAGTAACTGTGATCAAACACAGAATGTTAAATAAATCATCACTGTATGAAGATGGCAAGACTCTTTTACAACTAGAAATTCATTGTGAATTGTTATCTCGTTTTACACTTCTAGGATGAGAAGAACCAGCTAATGACAACCAATGTGTGGATTAAACAGGCAAGTACAGATATACTATAACATGATTAACTGATTAAGCATTACACATCAGTATCAGTAAACATGCAGTTACGGCACTTGTATGGCTGTCCATGTCACTTTATGGCATTTGAGGTGCTCTGAAGCAGCCTTCAGCTTACATGGAATGAAGGGACAACCAGTCTAGCCCACCGCAGGGCTTTTTAATTTGGGCTTGTGGCATTTCACTGACAGTTCTCATCATTTGGCCTTGCGCCTATGCACCTGCCTCCACATGCCAAGTCCTTGCTACCGTCAGCCTTATTCATAGTCTTGGGTGTCCTGTCTGTCATGCATCTAATGAATTACTACCACAGACCCATTCACGTCATTTGCTTCCTTTCACAGTGATAGATTATGTCAAGTAGAACAGGAAATGGAAGGGCAGTGGCCTCATCAAAGATGTCCATCCATCAATCATATTTGTGTATGAGGAGTTTGTAATCACATAACCTTTTCGTTATAACCTTTGTTAAATTATTGATATGATAATAGAGTGATATAGAGTCTGCTTTAGCTAGTTATATAGTAAATAATAATCTACAATAAGGTCCTGGATTTCTTATGAACAAAACATTAACTATCAAGCAGTTCCTCATCTGTTTCTCATTTGCTCCTCAGGGACTATGCAAAATCACATGTACCTTATTGTAGTATGTTTCTTTCTTTTTACCATAAGACCAAGCAAGCTGTTTCCCCCTGACTTCACTCTTTGTTTTAAGCCAAGTCATTCAACTGCAGGTGTACAGATATGAAAGAGTTATTAGTAAAATTGCCATCATATGAGTCTCAAGAAAGCAAATGAGTTTAGTTTGTACAATGTTAAATGTTTTCTCTAAAGGGTAATTGGAAACAGAAATGTACCCATTTTGTATTGAATTGAATTTTTCTCCTTCATAAAGGAGTGGATTGACATGAAACTTAGATGGAACCCTGAGGACTACCTGGGCATCACAACTATCCGTGTCCCGTCTGACAGGATCTGGCTCCCCGATGTTGTACTATATGATAAGTATGTGGCATTTTTTAGAGAATTAAAAAAAAATTTGTACTGTCGGATTTCAGGCAAGTAGAATTTTTTAGCAGTCTGATGTGTCTCGTGTGGGAATCTGGTTATCAGAAGAGACCTCTGACAACAAAGGAACTTTTATGCTAATTTCTAAATAAACCTACAGCTTTCTTTAAAGTAGGAGTTGTCATAGTTTATATAAAATAACCTGTTTGCTGAAACTTTTGTAATTTCTATCAACAGCTCAGATGGACGTTTTGAAGGAACTGTTACCAAGGCTGTTGTTAAGTATGATGGAACCATATCTTGGACTCCTCCGGCTAATTACAAATCAGCCTGCACCATCGATGTCACCTTTTTCCCTTTTGACCTCCAGAACTGTTCAATGAAGTTTGGATCTTGGACCTATGATGGCTCACAGGTGAGTGTCCACTAATTGGTATGAGCACATATTTGTATCAGTCATGATCATGAGTGACAAGAGGTTTCATGCCCATATTTGAATAGGTGGACATAATTCTGGAGGACTTCCACGTAGACAAGCAGGACTATTTTGACAATGGCGAATGGGAGATAGTGAAGGCCACTGGCAGCCGTGGTCTGAGGACCGATGGCAGCAGCGCCTATCCCACCATCACCTACTTCTTTATAATCCGGAGATTGCCACTTTTCTACACCCTCTTCCTCATCATCCCCTGCATTGGCCTGTCCTTCCTCACCATTCTTGTCTTCTATCTGCCCTCGAACGGTGGTGAAAAAATTTCTCTCTGCACCTCAGTGCTGGTGTCGCTCACTGTCTTCCTCTTGGTCATTGAGGAGATCATCCCCTCCTCTTCAAAGGCAATCCCTCTTATCGGGGAGTATCTGGTGTTCACTATGATCTTCGTCACACTCTCCATCATCATCACAGTCTTTGCGATCAACATCCACCATCGCTCTTCTTCTACACATCATGGTATGGCACCGTGGGTGAGGAGGATTTTCCTGCATCGACTGCCTAAACTGCTGTGCATGCGCAGTCACGTGGACCGCTACGCCACAGGTGCAGTCGGACAAGGATCAGTGAAGGACTCAACGCCTGAGCTCTCCTCTCTTCTCTACACTCGACACAACCTCCAAGCCGCTTTGGAGTCTATTCGCTACATAACCATGCATGTGGTGAAAGAAAATCAGGTCAGAGAGGTGAGTTAGACTGTATTTTATTTGACATGAAGCAAAACTACAGAGGAACAATAAACTACGTGAAATTGATGATCAAAGTGAATAAAATGAAACTCATCACATTCACACTGATTACCTGACATGTGCTTCACTTTTATTATAGGTGGTGCAGGACTGGAAGTTTGTAGCCCAGGTTTTGGATCGAATGTTTTTGTGGGCCTTCCTCCTGGTTTCTGTCTTTGGCTCTGCTCTCCTCTTCATCCCAGTTATTTACAAATGGGCTAGCATCATTGTCCCTACCCATGCTGGAAGCATCCTTTGAAAGCCACAGTTTACATAACGACAAGAAGAAGACAAACTCGTTAACATCCCTTCATGGACATTTTTGACAGTTGAAAGAACAAGATACTGAGAATACCAGAGCAATTCTACTCTGGATATTCATAGTCAGTCTGCAGGCGACAACTGTGCGGGGGACCTTGTTAGCTGAGAGGACGTAGACAGACTGTGTCCAAAGTCCTTATCATAAACTGATCTTAAGCAGAATTTCAGATTGCATTTGGACTGGAAATGCAACAAATTAAAGAATGTTCAAGGCAAACAGCATTGCATGCAAAATATTGTGACGTTGTGAGTGATATTTTGATGAACAAAATTTTCCAAAAAAGCCATGCACAGATGAGAAAGAGGAGCTGCACAAAGCTTAAAGACCTTCAGCAGTAAATACTCATGGTGATGTAACACAAAAATATGATGAACATGACAGCTTAACAAACAATCTACCACGACAACTGGTACAATGTATATGTATAGCAAATACAGGATACTGCAAATGACAACAAAGTGTTGATTTGTTTTAAGAATATGAAATTCTGAATTTCTGAGAGTAAAGATGATTTTAAGATAATTTCTTTCTGTCAACTTTCCACCCAAATAAATGGCAGTAGAACACATTCATTTGGCCTTGTGTTCTCACTGGTATCATGGAGTGGAGATTTACAGTTTAGTTCTGTCAGGTGTAGACACGAACAATATATTGAGAATGGTCCTTGAAGAAATAGCACGACCACTTAATGCGCTGGATGTTTTTTTGTATGTTAATCTCAACGTAGAGGGAAGTCTCTGGCAAGATGATCACCATAACATGATTTGTCTTGGAGTTAGGCACACTCTGAATAGTCATTAAACTTTCTGGGAAAACAGAATTCTCTTAGGTAGACACAGAGCCTCTTTTCAGATTTTCTTGTCAGGACTTGAAATTCCCAGCACTCCCCTTCAGCATGAGGACACAACGTGCATTCTTTTAGAACTGTGAAACAATCCATGGTAACAGCTCTGGAATTAAATGGCATAGGTCCAGGATGATTTATGCACACTAATAGCTTATCACAAAGACCTAGTTCTAATAAAGAAGCACAAAATATGCCTTAACACGAATTGGAGTAAATCTCTCTTACTGCATGTAGATAACTAAGATATTATCATTTGGGGAAGTGTAAAAAGTCCATGGCTCACTTTACCTCAAAGTGAGGGTACAGTGGAAGATTATCTGTGCTTCAGCCTTAAATAGAACATGCACTGCCCCTGAGTGGTCATACATCCACACTACATCTAAAAAAAAAAAAAACATATCGAAAACATTAAGGCCTCTCAAGCTTAAACTATTTGCTCTACTGTTGATGTCAGTGAAATTTTAAAACCTCTGGACAGCCAGGCTAAAAGTGAAACTGATTAACACAATCATGCACTCATAAAAATGTAGACGGTGTTCTGTGTAGTACAGAGAACATGGAGAGATTTATGGTGGCAGCTGACTGGTGACATCTTTTTACCGAATATTTTCCTTTGCACACCTTAAAGCATCTCTGTTCGTATATTTAATAAGACAAGTTGTTGTATGTCACCAACCTGAACATTTATACCTTGAAGCCCTAAATCCCATGATTGCTAAATTAAGTCCCAACAAGATCATGTCAGTTAAAGTTTATTTGGATCAGTCATACTGTGGAGAGCACAGATGAATGACACAGAAACAAACACATTCTGCAATCTAAATCCCACCGAGCAATGAGGTTTGGCATTTGAGGCACTTAACAACTTAACAACCACATCTTACAATTTCATGAGTGAGTAAGGAAGACTTAGACTTTTAGAATTACTTTTTTTATGGTAATATTTAACAAAATGCATTTGTTTCAATGAAATACCACAAAAATACTCCATTAACTACTGTTAAAGATCAAAGTTTAACACTACCAGTGTTAATGATTACTCTAATAAATGCTTGTTTACATCATGTACACATAACCTCTATTCACATCCAGTGAAAAGTTACATAAAGCAGAGATTCACAGTTGTGTAAGCGGTGGTGATGAACCTTTACCACGGGGCCAAAATGAGAACTAGATGTGTTTGAACTGGCTTTCAATATGTATTTCAGAATTTTTGTGGGAAATCACTCATACTAATACATTAATGTGCTGTCTCTATTTTTTCTTTTTGCATTTTCAGTTCGTTTTAGACTTTTACTGAAGGAGGTTATTTGTGAAACTAGAAGGTTGAGCAGGATGTCCCTCTCTCACAGACTGTATAGGCTAATATTTACTTTGACTTACTCAAACTAAAATCAGCAAGTGGACAGAAAATATACTTTTAAGACGAAAAATACTTCTGTTAAAAGTGTTAAACGTGCATGAATTTAAGTTGTAACTGAGCGCCAGATATTAAATGTGCCACATAGAGTTAAACTTCATAATGTACTGAGCAGAATTAACACAAGCCTGTGCAATAAGGTTTCAACAAAGAGGCCACCTTTGTTTATCCATTCCAGTTGAACAGAAAAAAAGCCCCAAAGAACAGTAAATCTATAAACCGCTTATGTAAGCTTTTTCAGAAAGTGCAGTTACATATTGACTGGTGCCGTACTCAGAAGGTTTCACACTGGTATCTGGGGAACTGCACGAGTGCAGCTACTCCATTTGAAACAGGTGAGTTCCAGTTTATCCTGTGTGTAATTCAGTATCACCTTTTTCAAAGTAATGTTGAGGTTTTTTTTTTCTTCTTACAGGGTAAACATGACCTCCAGTGGAAATGCAGCAGCACTTCTTCTCTTTATAACTGCAATTTTCCTGTCATGGAGAGGTAGTCATGGAGGCCGGATTTTAATTGTTCCTTTGGAGGGAAGCCACTGGGTGAACATGGACATCATGATCAAGGCTCTCCACTCGCAAGGACACTCCATCGATGTGGTACGGACCAATCAAAGCTGGTACATCAAAGATGATTCCCTGCACTACAAAACCATCACAGTTCCTGTCTTTAAAGCTTTTAATAATGATTTTATTCGCCCCATCCTCAAAAAGATCATAGCTATAGAGAGGGGGGAGAGCCCTGTTGTGAGTTTTGTGAGTTTGCAGGTTGAAATGTTCAATGCAATGTTTGACGTCCATGGAATGATGTGCAAAATGGCTACCACCATGTTTGAGAACAAAGAATTGATGAACAGTTTAAGGGCAAAGAATTACGACATGGTCCTTACCGATCCAGCATGGGGTGCAGGTGTATTGTTGGCTCATGCTCTGAAACTACCTCTTATCTATAATGTACGATGGATTACCAGTGGGGAGGGGCACTTGGCCATTGCACCCTCTCCTTTATCTTATGTTCCAATGACGGGTTCAGGACTCACAGATAAAATGACTTTCACACAGAGAGTCAAAAATCTCATTTTCTACGCCATCTGGGGAGCACAGGATGCATTTTTGATTCAGCCTCAGTATCAAGCTGTCTGTGATCAATATTTTGGCCCAGGAGTCAGATATAGTGATTTATTATCAGGAGCAGACTTATGGCTCATGAGAGTGGACTTTGTGTTTGAATTTCCTCGTCCCACGATGCCTAATGTTATCTATATTGGAGGGTTCCAGTGTAAACCTGCAGAACCACTTCCTGACCATTTGGAGCAGTTTGTGCAAAGCTCTGGAGAGCACGGTGTCATAATCATGTCTCTGGGGACTTTTGTGAATGAACTTCCTAATGACATGGCAAATGAAATTGCTGCTGCTTTTGCTAAGTTGCCACAGAAAGTCATCTGGAGCTATAAAGGTAGCAGACCATCCACTCTGAGCAACAACACTTTGGTGGTCGACTGGATGCCACAGAATGACCTTTTAGGACATCCAAAGACTAAATTATTTGTTGCTCATGGAGGAACAAACGGAGTCCAAGAAGCCATGTATCATGGAGTCCCAGTTGTGGGTCTACCCTTGTTTTTTGACCAGTATGACAACCTGCTCCGTCTGCAAGAGAGAGGAGCAGCTAAAATGCTCACATTAGCCACGGTGGACAAAGATGACAACTTCCTAAAGGCCATACAAGAAGTCCTGAATGAGCCGTCCTACAGGATGAACATGCAGAGGCTCTCCAAGCTTCACCGAGATCAGCCTATGAGGCCGATGGATACCGCCCTCTTCTGGATAGAGTTCATCATGAGACACAAAGGTGCAGCTCACCTGAAAGCCCAATCCTACAGAATGCCTTGGCACGCCTATTATTCTGTAGATGTAGTGCTGTTTATTCTGGTCATTTTTACAGTGATTACTTTTGTAACTGTTTTGTTTTTTAGGTTTGTATGCCTTAAGAAATGCCTGAAAAGAAGAAATAATGAAACAAATAAAAAAAACAAATGAAACTGTCAGCTGTCTTCTGTCAGTTGAACTTAAGAGTATTTCTAAATTCAAATGGAAGTCTATTTTAACTGCATCAGTTGATTATTTAAAAAAAAAAAATTCAACCATCCAGTGGCAGCCCCATGCCTACAGGCTTTAACACCTTTAGTGGGGGACTTGATGTCATGTTAGACTCAGCTGCAAGTCAAATTTTAACAAAGATTAACATGAAATTCCACTTTTTTTGTTTTATTTTTGTTTTCATATATCACTGGATATATTGAGTTTTTACCCAAGCTGTGTGACAATGAAACAAGCAGTTATTTCTTATATGTTAGATTATCATTACTTAGTTGATTTATTTATTTTACTTAATTCAGTTGCACTTTGACAATGAATGCAAGAGTCGCTCTGATTTTTAGGGCCATCTCATTCACTGAATGAAAAACATGTTTACATTTACATTTCCACCCCACAGTGTGCACTAAAATACATCAAGGCAGACAGCAATGCATTCTGTGTCCTGTAGTTTTGATGACAGAGTAACTCCAGCTGTTCCCCAGCTGCCTAAATGTATTCCAAGGAGAGAGTTGCAGCAGCTGTTAGAAAGAGGAGCAAAGCAACCTTCACTGGAAATAGGCTGCACACATATACGCACATGAATATATGTATTATATGAATAAAACTCTCTACAAGAGCCCTACATGCAGCCTTCTGCTTGTGATGATGACCTAAAACATGTAACATTGAATGTTCAGCCTCAATGCAAGAATTTTTTTATTTCCTTCATCAAGGTTTTCTTTCTCGTTGATGATGTCAGAGTTAACATTGGTGACTGCTTTCTTGGCAAACATATAACAAAGAAAGCAACTCTACATTTTGCTGTTTGAGTAATTTTAATGTGACGCAACAACAGCAGAAAATGTCCATAGTAACTTAACACAGCTGTGGTCATTAGATATAAGTAATGGTTTCAAGTAGAATAGTACATTAGATGTATTACATAAAAAATGGGGTCTAACTTTAAATGGTGATGTACAGTATATACAGTATATATAAGGCATGTCCAAATATATGATTTTAATTTTCCTTACATCATTATATGCTATATAAGACAAAACAATGGCAATAAGAAAACAGCATATTTGGCTTACTTTGTTTTTCGCAATTTAAAATGAATGAATGAAAAATCTTGACATTCACACATGCATTGATCATGAGGACAAGCTACAAAAAGCCCTAATTGTTGAAAATGGGAAACACACCAGTTCTTTTCATCAAACAGTCAAATTACTTAAGCACAGCTGATCAGAGTGCATCCCAAATCCTGTCTTTGTAATATTCATATAGGAGGACATTACATAACGTTTATTCTGAACATCAACACTGATTTATTTTCATAAAGTAGCTGAGACATGGAATGAGCAAAACAGGGCTGCAACACATCCAGATGTTCCATGTAGGCATTTACCTTTGGTGAACTCTGGATGGGATGTTTTTTTTACGTTTGATGGATGCAGGGTACAACACACATGGTTGATCTAGTCTCACGGTCACATCATCTGTGGTTACAAAGTGCATGGTTAAACAGACAAAGTGGTTATTTCTGCTTCTGCATCTTACGATCAGATTTAGCTCCTGTGAGTCAAAAATCATGTGACACAGCGTCTTTCACATCTGCCTGGCTGCTGCAAATGGACATGTGGTTTTCCTGTGAGATATTTTTACCTATCATATACCATACCAAAGGGCTGTACATGAGAACAGCTTTGTGATACGTGTAGTTCAGCCAAGTCTTTCTGTTACACTTTCTACCGATTCTAAATCTCTCTTCTTCTTTGTACTGGAACATTTATCTGAGAGCTCTTTTAAAATTGTTGCAAATCAAAAGTCTTTGCCCATCCACACTGGCAAATAATTGGTACATTTGGTACAAAAAAAGAAATTCTGGTTTAATTGGACTGCACAGTTTATGATAATGTGGTGGTATAATATATAATGTTATACCAGTAACAAGGTTCATATTTTTTGGTACACTTATTCTAGTATTTTAAGGACATTCTTTGGATTATACTTAGTCCAACAGAGTATTCTTCCTTACCTTTCAATAACAGATTTCTGCTTGTAAAAAAGTTTGAATGACCCTGTTTATCACATTGCTAATTGTGTAAATGCGGCATTGTTATAACAACTATGAATTTTTCAGTACCGTTAGTACTCAAATTTTGTCGTTGCCACACGTGATCAATTCCATCATATTTATTATTACATTCATCATTATGTTAGCAATTAAAATCATATATGTGACTTTCATGGTTCGATGAAGATAATAATGACTACAAAGTAGGTCAACACTGAAAGGTTCAGTCTTACCTGGAAGACTGTACGCTCCCTCACAGTTGTTATAGAGACTGTCGTTCTCAGCAGTCGGAATATTCTGGTATCTGGTTTTATAAAAAGGTCGAAAGGGGAATGAAAATAATGTTGGATGTTACAGTTAATATAACAAAGAACTTCCTGATTTTTGTCAAATCAGAAGTGACTGCATTTAAGTCAAGGGTCAATTTTTTTCAACATTTCTGATGTGGCTCATTTGTATCTATATGCACTGGTAACATAACATGGTGCAGTTAGTTTTGTAATAGATTAATATTCTTACCCTTCTGCGTCCTCTATGCTGAATGAATCCTCTTCTTCTAAATAATAAAAAATTAATGAGACCAACAAGTAAAAGCCCATCATAACTCAATCAATAATAATCAATAATTTTTAATTGTGGTTGTGTACAGTATTTTTAAATTGGCGTAAAATCTGGATAATCTGGACAGCGAGGTTATGTTTGCTCTCTAAGTCTAAGAGTCTGTCTTGACTGTGATTCTACTGTAAACCCACCACTCTGTGATTCCACATTTTCTTGCTCCTCCACATCTTCTCGCTCCTCCACATCGTCTCGCTCCTCCACATCTTCTCGCTCTTCCAGCACATCTGCATTTGCCCGCCAACTCATTGCACTGTAAGAATCAAATTCTTAATAATTTTCCTGCCATTTTCTTAGCTGCTTAGGACACATCTGAAAGACTAAACTGGAGCTCACCATGGATCTGAATAAATGGTGTGGCCTTCTGAAACAAAACAAATACAATGTAACGACACACAGATTAAGTTCACTATGCTCTGATAAGAGTTGTGATACGGTGTACTGTAGACTTTAGTACTACTTTAAATGATAATGTTTCTAAAACTGAATGGTTTATTTTAGTTTAGTTGGACTCCTCTGACCTTGTTTGTTTGAGATGCACCACAGAAACAATCCAAAGAACAGCAACAGCATTATCAATCCAAAAGGGACAATCACCATGGGAAGCAAAAATCCTAGAAAACCAATGGATATTATGAGCTATATTCCCCAAAACATTTCTTAGGTAAAATAAAAAGGAAAAAAGAAAGGCAAACAGACATTGTAGATCCTAACCTTTGTGGACCTCCAGAAACACTGCATTTTTTCCATAAAATTTGTTCTCATGCTCTTGGATGCATTCAGATGGCAACACAGTGCAGCTGTAATGACCCGAATCCCTCAGGACAGCGTCCTCGATAGTGAAAGAGGCCTCCATCCGAGCAACATCAAATGCTGTCACTTGGAGGATATTCTCATTCTTCCACAGGTAAGAGTAGATGAGCTGACATTCATTGAGTGTATGCAGGGTGTCAGAAAGCGTACACTTGAATTCAACATGGTCTCCCTCGTAAACAGTTAGCCTCCCAACTACTGAAATGTCTGCTGGAAGAGAATTGGCTGCATGGCAGTAAGAGAATGAATGAGTATAAAGAAATGACAACCTCATCAAATTTTCATAGGAAGAGAAAAACTCACCGATGACCAGAATCTGAATTATGTTGTCTCCTCTCTCAGCAACTGCAGGGAGTGTGTAATTTGGGGGGGAATACACACAGCTGTAGTTTCCACTGTGATCAAGGCGAACTTTAGAAATTTTGAAGGTGACATCATTCTGATCTTGCTTCTGTGTCATTTTCTTAAATCCATGCCCATTTTTCAACAAAAAAACATTAACCATGGAGTCTTTTTTTATCCCGAATGTGCTGCAGGTTAAGTAAAGGTCATCGTTCTCGCTTACAGTTTTCTGCTGGGCCAGGATCTTTGCAGGAGAAATATCTGCATGACACAATGAAAACTGCTGAATGATTTCGTTAAAAACAACAGCACACACTCTCCATTAAGTGATGGAGATATTGCTCACCTTTGGTCTGGCTTATGACCTCTTTTACCAAAGCACCTCAAAGACAAAAAGTACAAAATAACATGATTTTTTTCCAGCCTTAAAGTGCAGAGAGAACTTTCGAAACAAACTGTGCATTTACTTACAGATGAGAAGGGTGAATGTGTTCATCATAAAATTAAGAATTATGGCTTGCATACACAGCCTCTCCAGCAGACCCTGTGATGCTTTGTAGAAGCAACTTTTAAGCTCTCGTCTACACCCACAGAATGGGTCTATATCAAACTACTTCCTGTGCCTGTTGTTTTAGCTGCTGTTTTAGGTTTCATTGCAAACTGTTTGTTCCAAAATTAAATTCCCTCAAAAAAAAAGCAGCACTTAAAACTTACATTGATTTTTTACTGCGAAAAATCTTCTGTGATTAATCACTGAGTCCTTCTCAACATCATCTATTTAGTACACTATACAGTATCCGTTTGAGACATCTTCAGACCTTCCGCATGAGTTCTAAGGAAGGAAATCTATTAGCCAGGGAACTCTTATCAGACCAGACCCTCAGTTAAAACACAAGCTTTCTGTGCTTCCCTGCAAGGACTCTATCAGCATGGATGGTAATCGCAGAGCTCACCATCTGCTCTGATGTCTTAGTTGTACATTAACTTAGACAATTGCATGTCCATGGTCAGACTTTGCTCTTTAAAAAATGTCTCTGACTCACACACGCTCATACAATTTGAATTTATCTAGTGAGATCACAATAGCAGTGTTATCATTATGTTTTCTTTTATGTCATACAGCTTTTTGTGTGGGAGGCTAATCATTGTCTTTAAAATAATTTTAGTTTTTAATATCCATCAATAAATGTCTTTCATGTGAGGAGAAAATTAACCAGTGGTTGTTATGCTCATTTCAACTTTACGCCTGCCTTTGATGCTGTGTCTTAACAGAGAAACAAGGAGTTTCTTGGCCAGATGATAAAAACGGAGAAGCCAACCAACTCTGTCATCATTTCCTCTCTACATCAGCTCTGATTATGTAAGTTCAGTTGGCACAAGGTGGACAAGGAGGATCTGGAAAAATGTGATTTATAGTGTGCTTCTGTTTCTGTTACTATCAAAATGTCTTTTCTCTCACTGCAATCCCAAGGTTCCTTCAAAAACTACTTGTAAATCACTTGTAGTAACAAAGCATTACCACATGGTGTCAACATTTTAACAGCCTACATCATAGCTGGGGTTCACTTTTCTGTAAACAGGGGAGGAAATACTCTATTCACCTGTTCCAATTTTATATTGGCCTGTTAAAAAAAGTCCAAACTAAAGTGATGAATTTCACACTGTAATGGTATTCTAATGTTTTTTGTAATGTAATGTTTGAGCCACTATACCAAGCCTTAAATTATTCAAACCCATACCATATATATATATATATATATATATTTTTTCAACATATAGACTTCTATTGGCTGGAAAATAGAGATATAAGTGATCAAGTATACTATGCAAGAGCTTTTTATTGCTTAGTGTAAAAAAAAAAAAATCTAAATAAATGACGGAGTTATTCAATTATATATATAAAAAAGAATATTTAAAAAAAGAAAAAGCAAAACTATACCACGCTATTTCAAATAGTCATGAAAGAAGAAAAAAAAGATGAACCTTCAGCTCCCAAGAGCACCATCCTCACAGTCCCGGCCAGAGTAAAGGTCTGAATCACACAGTGAATCTGTTGAGGAAACAATAAACCTCTGTAATGGCAAGGGAGCTTTCTTACCTCAAAGACGTGTAGGATGTTGCCAAAGAGGAGTGGTCAAAAAATCTGAGTGGAAACACATAAATACTTAAACTTGTTGGCGAATATACAGAAAAACAATGAACATGATGTTCTTTAATGAAACTCCAATGAAACTCAAAAAATCTAGAGACGAAAGAAGTAATAAAAGAAAAAGGTAGAAGATAGGAGACATTGTGCTTGAGATATAAATAACACAATTAGCTGTCTCCTACCTTCTACCTTTTTCTTTTATCACTTGTTTAGTTAGCCAAATGTAACATAATGGGCAATTTAAAACATACATATAAATCAAACATTAGCATAGTTACAATTATCTTTTAGCTTCAAATGTTTTCACTGTATTCTTAAATTCTTATTCAACATACAGATAATATTGAGGAAGTCTTTAAGCAGTCCCAAATGAAGTTTGAATCCTGACATTGATCCAAACATACAGCCAGAGTTGTAGAAAACCATCTTCAGCAACAAGAAGATCAAAGAACAGTCCCAATCTCAACATCATGGAGTCAAGACAAAAGCAACTGAGAAGCAGCTGAGACAGCTGGGAAAGAAAGATTTCAAATGCTCAAAAATACTCCAACCAGCCTAGTACTGTTAAACCAAAAAAAAAAATTAGTTTCTTTATATAAAGAAAACAGACTAGCAAAAACTGCTCATGATAATAATTTTGAAAACAGCATTACAGCGTATTGAAAACGTTACACTCAGTGACTTCAAAAAGTAAATAAACTCATAGGACGAAGCTGGTTGTGTGCTGGGTACTGCTCTGGAGCCCTTGGAGATGATTGTCAAAAGAAGAATGTTGCACAAGCTTCACAACACAATACTACAGCGTACATCCTCTGAGCAACGCAATGTCTTCAGCCAGAGGCTTCTTCAGTACAACTGCAATAAGAATCACGACGGAAAGTAAATCCTTCCCACTGCAATAGCTTCACATAATGACAAATCTATAATGACTATTCGTTGCAATATATACAGCAACAATACAATTTCCCTTTGGGGATTAATGAAGGATAATTCAACTTAACCGAACCAAAAGTCACAGCAAGACCATCTGTGTGGACATTTGCTGTTTTTAATCAATCAATCAATCAATCAGTCAACATTTATTTATATAGCACCTTACAACAACCAGAGATTGACCAAAGTGCTTCACAATTCCAGAAATAGATTTAAAATTAGATTACATATAACACAAAAATGATGTTAAAAAAAAATACTGAGTTTTCTGATAGTGTGGTTGTGAGGAATATAATAATAAAAAAAAAATTTTAAATGAAAATCCCAATTCCTCAGGTGTATTCACCACCTGCCATGTATGCCAACAGTTTAGAAATGCTGTTATAGGTTGTATTGAAGGGTAAGAAAAAAATGACCTATTTGGTGTTTCGAGCAGAGGACTTGTTGGATCTTTAATGCCGTAAGGGTAATCCCTAGGTGTCATACATTGGATTACAATCCTGAATGAAACTTTACATAGTAGAATGTCTAATGCTGTCTAATGCTGCATAAACTTTCTCACAATACCAAATGAAAACAGTCGGCATGGATGACAGAGCTTTACTAGATGCATCACAGAAACTTAGCAGGTTAAAAAATGATGAGGAAAGGCTGCCAGATGTTATCTTTCACATCAGTTTAGTCATACAATTACACACAAACTGTGACCGATGCTATGTGTAAGCACCATCATCTAGTAACAAAGGTAATTTTGATTTTTGAGTTCTTTCTTATGTTTTTTAAAAAACTCACAACAACTTTTTGTTGTCAGCCCTCATCACCCATAGAAAGTGTTTATTGACAGAAAATTGTTAGAATGAAGACAAAATCTCGAAAGAGTGAAGATTAACATTGTGTGTGTTAAGTACGTTGTCTCTTTTATTCACTGTCATGTCTTGGTGGTGGATGCCTCCACACTGAAAGATCAGATTATGGGATTTCCTGTGAGCTTTGGAGCCTATTCAAATTGAATTAAAGCAAACCCAAAAAGAGGTTCTCATTTTTTAAGCCATTTACTCAGAATTAAAGAGTATTTCAAATATTTCAGCCAACAAAACAATACACGTACAAACAGACAAACAAAAATCACTGATCCGTGGTCACTTTTTTCTCCTTGATCTTCTATTTTCACTTATTCTAAGGCATGGCTACAATCATATGCAAACAGGTTCTGTGCATTTCAGAACTTTGGTATTCAATTGTTTTTTAAACAGGATCAAATGTCATCCCAGAGTAATAGAGGCTGAAGGAAGAGACCAGCTGTTCCCAGGATACACACGAGGACGAAAACCCATAGGAAGATCCTGTCGATAACCATAGCAACATACTTCCAGTCATCCTGAACCTGTGAGAGGATCACAGTAAAGCATTTTTGGTGTTAAAGTGACATTTTCATTGTTTCCTTGACTGCAAGTTGCTCAATAAATATTCAGAATATAAACATAGAATATCAATATACATATTTAGAATATGTCCTCACCTCTTTTGCTTCATTCTGTAATCTCATGTTCTCTGCTATGTATTTAACACTCTCAATGGCCTCCCTGACCTCAGGAGAGAGGGGCAAAAGGGACATTATTCCTCCATCCAGAGACTCAGAGCTGGAGCACTGACTCTCCCCTCCGACACCTGCAGCACTCCCACCGGTCAGGGTCCCCAGGCTACCGAGTCTCCCACTCCCTCCTCCAGAGTCTAAAGGCAGTTTGCCAGATCTCTTTTGCCAACAACAGTTGCATCGCCCTTCGCAGCACAAGAAGCCCGAGCCAGCACATTTGGCTGAATCTCCGCTCAAATTATTGAGATTGGAGAGCTCTGTGTTGTTAAAATGGTGCTGGCGGTTTGTAAGGCTCGACACCACACTGGAGGCAAGAGCCTGCGGCTTGTGCTGCTTTTGCTGGGTACTTGACGAATGAACAGCGCAGGGTCTCGCATGCATCGCTTGAACACTGCCAGCCACGGTCACCTTCTCCGGGTCCCTCTCTGGCCTGGTCATGAACATCACTCTGGGCAGCAGTCCCAAGAACACACTTCGTACCCAGCAGGGCATGGTGTGCGTCTTTGGTGTTCGGTAATGGACATTCAACACAAAAACAGTAATGACAATAGAGAGGGTGACAAAAATCATGGTGAAGAGGAGGTACTCGCCAATCAGCGGAATGACGAGCGAGGTGGAAGGAATGGTTTCTGTAATGACGAGGAGGAAGACAGTCAAAGACAGCAGGACGGAGATACATAACGTGACTTTCTCTCCACAGTCAGAGGGCAGATAGAAGACAAGCACTGTGAGGAAGGAGATGAGGAGGCAGGGGATGATTACGTTGATAGTGTAGAAAAGAGGCAGGCGGCGGATGTATAAAGAATATGTGATATCTGTGTAGATCTCCTCACAGCAGTTGTACTTGATGTCATGTTTGTAGCCAGGAGCATCAATTATCGTCCATACACCGGCCTCCCAGAAGTCCTTGAGGTTGATAGTTGAGCCAATCAGAACCAGGTCAATCTTAGCTTTGTCATAGGTCCAGGAGCCAAACTTCATTGTGCAGTTCTGGTAGTCGAAAGGGAAGTAGGTGACGTCTATCTTGCAGGAGCTCTTGAATATTGCAGGAGGGATCCAAGTAACATCACCATTGTAGTGAAGCAGGGCCTTTGTTTTGTCATCTACCTGGAAATCCCCAACTGCACTGTACAGACAGACAGACAGAAAGACCGTGTGACAACAGGAGCACGGTGAAAGTTGAAGAGGAAGGGCAGGGTCAGATTGAATTAAAAGACATATTGTGTTATGAAAACAAAGAGCACCCCAAATTAGCAATGGAGACTGACTTAGTATACTTACTTGTTGTACAGGACAATGTCTGGTTTCCATATCCTGTCGGATGGTACTCGGATAAACTCAACCCCTCCAAAATCTTTTGGGTTCCATTTGAGTTTATAGTCATTCCAGATCTGAAAAACAATCCAAATTATCAATTTACCTAAAAAAATAGAAAACAAATTGGGAGAGTTTATATTGTCAGGCAGAATTTTGCAACAATAAGAGTTCACATTTTCAGTTTGAGTTTAAATAAAGCTAAAATTTCTAAGCAGCAGTCCATAATATAACAGATAGAACGGACCACGTCCATGTGAGGCAGCACTTTAGTTGCTGAACGCTTACTAAAAATTCAACTTTTGATGGCAATGAATTGTACTCATATACTTTAGTATCGGACAAATTCAAAGTTTAACCCCCACAAGTCAGATGCAATGTTACGGGAACACCAATGAACCTGCAATTCATCACAAGGGGAACATGTATGCCTGTATCAACAGTCTTTTATCGTTTAAACAATTTGGCATTAAACTGAAAACCTCTTAAAATAAATCAAGTCACCAATTGCTTCCTCTTGCTATTATCTCATTTGATTGTTGTTTTATACATTCTCAATGTATAAATACACACTACAATGTTCCACATGAAAGCAATTCAAACTCATCGTCTCCTCCTGCCACATAAAACAGAGCTTATACCGTAATGTGTGTGTGATGAGATCAATGAGATTATAGTTTATAGTATGTGTTATGGACCTTTTGGTCACTGCGATTGACCCACTGCTCGGCAAAGCCAGTGTTCCTCATGAGACTCATGAAGCAGCAATATCAAAGCAGCCTCAGAGTGCTATAAATAATTCACTTAATTACGAAACTGTATTTTGTCAAACTGGGATGTGCGGCAGGGGAAATGCAGCATGCCCCACTGGGGTACTTTTTTCATTCCCCAAAGACATAGCCACAAAGAAAAAAGGTAAATGATTTTAAAGTAAAAGAAAAAATGTCACTCCTATGAACACCAAAGAGCTTTCACAGCTCAGATCTCTTGCAGAAATACAGCTCTGACACAATGGTTTATTCGCTGAGGGCTTGTCAAATGGACACCTGCCTAATTTTTCTCAGACCTGATTCAGTGCTCAGAGGCACCATGTGGTAAAAAGCCTGATGCTATCTTTTTACCTAGGTGTGTACATGGGCTGTAATTATGTTTTAGCCTTGATTTTTAATCATTTTAACTTGGGTTAAAACCCCCAGGTTCAGCTTGATGCAGATGGTTTCTATCACGCAAACCAAAAGTTATTTGATTGACATTTTAGGATTTCTTAACTTCTGTCAATTTTTTTTAAAAACACAATGGAATTGAATCTCAGTGCAAATCCTTGATATTTTTCCTCCTCATAAGTATGATAACGTTGATCAATGTATTTAAACAGCTTCTGCCCATGAATAATTCATCCTGTCAGTCTGGCCCCAAAGAATCATGTATGACAGCAGTCTGGATCCATAGTTGATGCCCTTGTTCAAGGTCTGTTTTAACAGTCATGGGCCGTAAACTTACATGTCTCAGCCAAAGATTGGTCTCCATGATCTGATTGACTTCATCCTGAAAACAGAGTAAACTTGATTATATGGACATTAAGCCAAAGAAAAACAGATAAATGTTAACATCTTCAGTCAAAACCGGAAGACTGCTGTCACAGGTGATCATGCAATTTACCACTGAGAACTATTTGTGTGCTTTCTGCAGCGTCAGGCCTCGGTATATGCAAGACATGAGGATTCAGAGAGACGCACCTGAGCGCTCTATGCCTGGTGCATAGCACACATGACAGCTGGAGCCAAGAGGTGGCTCATGTCATGTTTGTAGCCAGGAGCTTTTTTTTTTTTTTCTAACGGCTCACTGGTAACGATGGAGCAACTGAACTAAGGAGGGGAGGGAAGAAGCTGTGAGGGTCAGGCCTCTGTGTGACTTAGACCGTAAATGAACCAATCTCATGACCCAGTGCATAACATTAACCATTCATGTGACCACTTTTTATCCAGGAGAGCTCACTGGCTTGATGGTAAGCCCAGGTGGACATACGATCCAGGATTAATCTATGTTGATTATCTTTGGGAGAACAGAAGTTTCACCGCACTTTTATAGCGAACATACATATCTTAAAATAGCAATACTTTTCTGTTACATGTTGGCTGACTGCATGATCAAACAAAGAATTTATCGGCCTGAAATATTTGGAAAAGCATCTTTCTTTCTTTATTTCTTTCTTCTCCCTTTCCTTTGTTTTTGCAAGAATAATAGAAATACATGGATACAACTCTTGTGTCTGCAAATAAAATATTTAGCATTTATCACATTATTTATCATTATTAATTAACAAACATGTACAACTCTTGCAAAAATAAATGGATTAATTGATAAATAAAGTCAATAAACCTTTTTTTACACAATGACAAACTATTTTCTCTTAAAGAACAGGCACTGGTAACAAAACACACACTGTCACTGCCCACAGAGTCTGAACCCTGATAGTGGGATGATGACTCAGCAGCCCAGCCGATGAGCTATTGATGGTCTAAATGAACTCATATAGCCATGTTGTAATTGGTGTAGGCGAACCAATATAAATTGCCTCTGGGCTAGGAGCACCAGGTGTTGTTGAGGTGGTCATCCATCACCTGCTAAATAAAAGCTTTTTTTCTGTCATGTACATCCTTTTGTTGCACCTTGACACATTATCAGTAATATTTCCTGGATTTATTTGAAAAATGTTTCTTACTAATATTTATATGAATTTCTCTGTCTCTTTTTCTTCTTTTGAACAAGACAGGTCCGTATTTGTGATTTTAGTCTCTTGGGAAAATAGCTCATATTGCTTATTCACAGATAAAGGAAAACAGATGATAGATGAGCCATACGGTGTCAAATTTCCCATTAGCTAGTAAAATTGAGTTGCAGAAACCTTGTGGTTGTGATTTCAGATAGTTAAATACTATTATTATACTACAGATCATCTGTGGTGCCCCAACGACCCTCCAGGGTTATGGGATAGACGAGACGAGATGAAAATACTATTTTATTGTTTAACATTTCGCTTTTTTCTGATAGTTAGATGACAACAATCTGTACATGACACAATAGAAAACTATATCATGAATGAAAGAGCCACCACTAAATGAACACTCATTATTTGACAAACTATTATCTGCTTGTTTAATCAATAGAATGAGAAAAGACTTATAAATGACAATACAGTCTTACTTATTTCTGTTTAGCCATGAATTGTACAAAATGTGTAAGTGTACTTAAGTTTAAATAATTTTGAGTGAGGCAGTAAACATTTATCTTACTTCAATATCAAATTTGGTGAAATGCTGAAGCAGAACACAAGCACACACAGCAAATATTAAGTATATCTGAGGCTGTGCATTTTGTGAATGAAGCGAGATTTCCCCATCAAACAAAATAATTTTAACCTAATTACCGTCACCTTCGCTGGACCTGACTGTGTCAATAGTCTGTGTTCCAAGTGTCCTCTGTCTGGCCGGCTGGTCTACAATCAACTAATGCCAGCAAAATCCATCCCTAAAAGAGGACAGCTCATCTTAAACAGCAGTGACAGAGGCTGC
Source organism: Leuresthes tenuis (assembly GCF_036924035.1). NCBI lineage: Eukaryota > Metazoa > Chordata > Actinopteri > Atheriniformes > Atherinopsidae > Leuresthes > Leuresthes tenuis. Next base: position 12,750,811 of record NW_027325356.1, read on the forward strand.
CTAACCTCAGAGTCGCTCAGGCAACTGACATTTCCCATCTTTCTCATTGGCAGGGAGTGTTGCAGGTGTTTGAGACAGCATCCCAATTCTGTCCTTTTGTAATATTTTTTTGTCTACATAACTTGACAAATGGATACACAAGCTAGTCACAATCAGAGCCTTTTTCTGAGCTTGGATTTCCCACTCTCCTCACACTCCTTATGTTGTTGTTTTTTTCTTTTTCCAGGTCATGCCGATTGAGCAGAGTGATGTACAATATTTTTGACTGTGGTGCCCCATGAATAACAGGAATTAAAAACATCATCACAGAAAAAGAGGAAAAACCTTTTGGCCACTTACCACTTTGACCAGCTGTGACATGGACACCTCAAATTGCACAATGACTGGGTCAGACACATTTTCCACTGGTCTTATGTACTGATTGTAGTTGGAGAATATCACAGAAAAGAGCTTGTGCTCTGCTTCTGAACATGTGCCTCCTGCACCAGAAAAGAATATCAGATATGGATCATTTACTGCTATATTGTTCACATGTCAAATTTCACATTCTCAAGTTATTTCCAAAAGCTCTTTAAGTGCTACAAAGAAAAACATCTGGAACTACTACAAATACAATATGTTTCTCTCAAAGAACAGCAACCAAAATTACATGAAATTACTGTTATCATGGTTAAAATTAAAGTTTATACCTGTGCTTATTTAATTCATGCATTAAATGTGATGAATTTTTTTAAGGTAATCTACCTGAACTGTCCCCATCAGGCCTATTGTGATTAATTAGACAAATATATAGCAGTCTTATGTAAAGCAACAAGTAAGATAACATTTGAGAGAAATCCAGCTATTACTCACCTGATAAAAGATACAGAAGGAACAAACAGCCAGGAAATATGAACCAGAATCTGCCATTCATGTTGTCCCAATTGACAGATGCCAAATAATCCAGGGTCAGCGACAGCAGAGATCCGTGAAGCACACAGAGGGAGAGAGTGGGGAGAGTGAAAGAGCGTTTGCAGCTGCAGACAGAACCAGAGAGCAGGGGGAGGGAGGTAGAGCCACACCGAAGCGTGCAGCCAGTCAGAGACTTACTGAGGGGAACCACACAATGCAAAAATGTGAAACCAATAGCCTCTTAACAGAATCAAACAAGGGGAAAAAGTTCAAACTTACAATTATAATAAGCTCGTTGACTTTCCCAAAACAGATTTTTTTTCTGTGAAAATCCTCCTTGGCATATGTGATGATAGGCTGTGTCACCAATGACTTGAAACTGAAAGAAGGTGCATGGAATCCAAGTAAAATTAGCTTTTTGCTCCGCTGATTTACAGCAGAAATGTTATTATAAATCATAAGTTAATCGAGCTCTGGCAAACAAATATGTTTCCTTTTTTTTTCTTTTACTGACATTGAACTTAGGTGGTACATACTTGTGTTTTCACCCACAACCATCCATGTTGACTTCAATCAAAATAAAATGCTTCTAGGCCAACGGGTTGGGGTTTGATGGCCTTCAGCATAACACATTTTTCATTCTTTCTTTTTTTTTCCATCTCTTTATTAACAAGTTTTTTTTTTCAAAATACAACAGTAAAGATGTCACTCTGTGTTTCATGACCTCTCTGTCCTTATCTATTCAGAGTTGTATTTTTGTCTCTTTTGGACAGCAGTGCGGCCCAGTGGTCTGTCCTTCAACAAGAAGAAAGGGAATGCCAAGTGTTTTTCAGCTAACATCCACTGAAGCGTCCTTAGATGATAAATAAATCTTTTCTGGGAGAAGGGACACAGCACTTAAACACCTCTAAAAGGGGGAAGTGAAAAGAGAGCAGTCTCATTGGATTTTATAAAGGTCTGGTATATATAATGAAAATGACTCATTTCCCTTTCAGAAAGTTTTCATTCATTCAGACAAAGCGGAATGAAATTTGGACTGTTTATACACCTATACTTACCTGATGCTTGAATCACTCAACAAAACTGTCTTTCATGATAAACAGCTTCCAGCTAACTCGTTTCAAAGTTTATCCGTTTGATTTAAACATCACTGAAAATCCTCAGAGGACTGCATTATGCTAAATATTAAATCCTTGTTGGAGACATACAGTTTAAGTTAAGACATACTGCTGCTGACTCAAGGCTTGTGATGAATTTAAACATTTATTGAGTGATGAAGTAAGGCTCCACCAGATTCGTTTATGTTGTAGAAAGTGATGTATTTGGGAAGGTGTAGTAACACTACAATGTCTGTCTTCATTAGGAGGTGAGTGAAAAGGGAATAAATGATTTTGAAAACTGTAAACTCCAAGAGTCAAACACAGCAATTCTGTCTGTTATCACAAGTACTGATTGCTATCTGTTGATTTAAAGGAAGTTCTCGCTAAAGAACCAACACTCTGCAGAATCTCTAACTAGCCTACTCAGCACTGTTTATTGAGCAGTAAACCTTGAGTGGGTCTGTGTGTGCGTGTTGCTTTGTGTGGCTCAATGTATGTGTGCCTGTGTTAAAATCATCTGTTAAAATGGGCACTTGCCAAGGATCAGCTCAAAAGTAAATAAAGTTGGCTTCCTCTTCTTCATAATTTCGAAACCTTAGTATATTTGTGTCAGTTCTACAAATTTTCTGAAAGTACTTGAGTCATTATAATTAACACTAGGTTCAACTCCAACAGTCTTGTTGGATCAACAGTTTTCTTTTTGCCTGGTCACACATTCTCATATTCAAAATGGGTGGCTGTCTTATCTATATGATAAAATGTCCTACCTGGCACATCTTCACTGAGCAAATTGGCTCACAGAACACATTTTATCACTAGCTAAACAGATTAACAAAGCACTTTGGCAAGACCCTGACAATTTTAAGACTTTTGTGGGCATTTTATATATTCTTAATCAGACTAAAAGAGAACACAAATTTGTCTTTATTATATTTCAGTGACATGGTAACACAAATCAGAAGTTAAACAACAACAACAACAGCAGACATATCTTTGTCATGTAAGATTTTTTCTGTTTCTTTATTTTTTCCCACCACAGTTCAGCATATCTCAGTGCAGTGGAAGCCACATTTAGTCCAGTTCTGCAGCTGCCCTTTGTAGACGTAGGTGTGCCATTTTCTAAAAACAGGGGCTGTTTTATTGCTTTATCCTGATCTCTTTTTATATTATATATTATAACACATATTTCCAAACATACTGTCTGGTCAACTGATATACCCATTAGTTGTAACTCTGATTAAATCCCCTCTGGTATTGTGTTGGGAAGGTTTGGCACAAAGGACATCATGTTGCTGCATCTGTCTCCTAAAAGCTGCCAGCAAACATTAAGAAACTTTTACTGAACTGGATGCCCTCAGAACTGTTTATCCTAACAGCTTTAATGAAAGCCCACAAGGTACTCTGTTCCGCTCGATGCTGATCAGATGCGTGGGGTGTCTGAGCTCGGCTGCTGAATGGGAATGATTTGCCTTTGGAAGACAGGCTGGAGAAACAGGCCCAGGGTGCCCACCACACAAACTATCACAAAGATCCACAGGAACATACGATCTACCACCATGGCCACGTACTTCCAGTCCTCTATCACCTGCAAAAACACAAAAGCCATATTTATAAGCAGTATGTTTGTTCTTCTTGTTCTTTTTTTTCTTTTTTTCTTTTCAACAGCAAAGATATCTATCAGGAATAAAGTATATCTGTGATTATATCTGTGTTAAAGGGAGTAATAAAACAATAAAAATGTAAAGAAACATCTCAAAACACATTGAGTGTGTAAATGACTGAACAAGTGCTTATTTCTTATTTAACTGAATTGACTGAGTGTTACATAACATTCTGTCTGTGTCATCCAGTTATAGAAATAGCTTTGACTTGGATATTCCCTCTGTAAACATTCTGAAATTCCCATCTCCATACTGCCCCATAAAACTTGTAAATATACACTGACAAGCTTTTGACCTTTTCACCCCATTGTAATTACTTTCCCAGGATTTTGAGACAAGTAATTTCTCATTCTGGGTTCCCTCCCTTTTAGATTGATTTGTCATCAAAGCAATCGACTAACCAAAGTCTGCCTGCATAGGACATAACCACTATTTGAGGTTAGTAGTATTCCTTCCTACACCTAAAGGGTCTCAGAGTGTACAATAAATTACATTACATCAATAAATAAGCCAGAAATGAAATAGGCACTGGCAGCTGAGCCTGGATGTCAAACATTTGAGAGAGCCTTGTTAGCACTGATGGCAAAATATTCTTTTTCCTGCAGTTTTACAACAGTTTTAGAACTATGAAATTTGCTATTATCATAGTATAAGACTGGAGGAAGAAAAAACATCACATGGTATATTAACTTTATATTAATACATGCTGCTAAAATAATAAGGAACATAAAACATTTTTATTAGTAACTTCATTGGTAGTTTGATATTTTAACTCAATCTCGCTGTATACATTTGTTACCAAGCCTTGTGCTAGCTATGCTAACCACCTCCTGGCTCCAGCCCAATGCCATTGATTTTACCATTTAAACAGATTTTATTCTTCTATCTTCAGCCACTCTTCAAAAATTCAATGAGCACTCGTAGCAGTGAAAAACAAACAATCAAACAAAACTCATGCTGTGGCGGTGATTTTAGATATCTGCTCACTTTCAGATAGTGACATTAGCCAGCTGGCAGGGTATTGCTTTTACTTCTGCTTTTATGGTCAAGAAGAGTGTGTGACAGACTATTACAATTCCACTGAGATCTATTACCGTCTTTTGTTATCCAAAAGGAAAAAGAACAAATGTAACTTTTTACAGCAATGAATATTAAAACTAGAAAATGTTCAAGCCTGTAGCTATCTGATCAACAACCCTTAATGAGAGTGCCTTGAGATTACATTTGTTGTGATTTGGTGCTATAGAACTAAAACTGAATTTGATAAAATTGAATTGAATGGATTCAACAAAGTATTTGGTCTATACATACACTCTGATCGTCATCATCTCCCATCATGTGTTCAGCTACAAATCGCACCCCATTCACCGCCTCCTGGACATCAGCAGCCCAGTCTGAGTTGCTTCTTTGATGAAGGTCCTGTGTGGAAGTGAAACCACTGTGAAGGTAATCTGAGGAGCACAAGTCACCTTTTCTGTTGGTGTGGCCGTATCCCATCGGAGCAGCTACATTTTTGTGTCCTGGAGTGGAGAAGGCAGAGTCAGAGGATAGTAGGGCAGAGGAGGACAAAGTGAAACCTGTTTTAGAGTCAACTGGGTAACCCTGACCCAAAATGGCTCTCCTGGCCCGTAGGTATCTCTGTTGACGCAGTCTCTGACGTGCAGAGTAGTTGTGAGGGCGTCTCATGAAGAGTAAGGCAGGCAGTTTCACAAGGAATATCAACTTGACCCAGGAGGGCATGGTATGGGTGCTTGGGGAGCGGTGGTGGACGTTGAGCACGCAAACACTGGTGATAATAGAAAACGTCACCAGCACCATGGTGAACATCAGGTACTTGCCAATCAGGGGCACGTCCAGTGATGTAGGAGGAACGATCTTTGAGATTAAAAGCAGGAACACTGTGAGAGCCAGGAGGACCGAAATGCAAAGGGTCATCTTCTCTCCACAGTCTGAAGGCAAGTAGAAGACCAGAATGGCCAAAGAGGTGATTAAAACACATGGAATTATAAGGTTTATGGTGTAAAAAAGGGGCTTCCTTTTGATGATAAAGTCATATGTGAGGTCCACATAAGTGGGATCCAAAGGGTTGACGGTTCGTCTGCCTGGCAGTGCCAAGATATCCCACTCCCCACTGGGAGTAAAGTCATCCATACTAGCCATCTCAGACTTCAAGATCAGGTCAATCTCTGTGTGGTCATAAGTCCAGGAGCGGAACTTGAGGGTGCAGTTCTGTTGGTCAAAGGGGAAATGCTTGACCTCAATCTTGCAAGCACTTTTATAGATGGCTGGAGGAAGCCAGTTGATGCTGCCATTGAAAAGGACAATGGCATTGGTGAAGACTGTTACCTCATATGTTCCATCAGCACTGCAGGCAAAGGAAAAAGAAAGACATTTTAAAGAGCTTGTCAATTGACCATTGAGGCAAGTATTGTCTACACTGCAATCATTGTGAAGATAAGAAGAAAGGTAACCCCTAGTACTATAGTACTGGTTAAGCTAACAACACTCCAATCAATCAATCAAACCAAAATACTAGTACATACAGTAAAGACTGAAACCTTCATTATGCTTGAAACCGCAGAGGTTTCAGAGAATCCCTCAGAAAAAACGTATATACCAACATCATGTGGAAGCTTACTTGTTGTATAGGACTATATCCGGCAGCCAAATGTGTCTGGATGGAATACGCAGCTTGTCGATGCCTTCATACTTTGCAGGGTCCCAAGATAACCTGTAATCAACCCAGTGCTGGAGAGACAAAGGGACTTGATCCTCAAGTCTCATTTCTGAATTCAGTGAGCTTCCTCAGTAACAGCTCATTTCTAATTACATGCCTCATTATCAGTGAAATATGTTTGAAGTACAATTACCAAAGCAGTTTGTTCCACATTGAGAGAGGAAGAATGGATGTGGTTTAATTCAAGTTCAGGAGGAAGGACATTTACAAAGACATGAGGCGTCTCAGAGAATTTGAAGCTATGTTCCATAATGCTTACCTGAGTGAGCCAAACGTTTGTGGTCATGATCTGTTCTCTTTCATTCTGAAGACATACATATTTGGAAAAAAATATATTCAGTACAGGTTTAAAGCACAAATACAATCATCAATCCAGAGGGAATATCAAAGCTATGCAATGTTTTGCTTTGGAAGTCAGCACAACTGTAGCCCATCTGTGAAACTTTCAAGTAGTGCATGTTTACCAGTTCTGATAGCTGAAAAAAAGTCTAGATTTGCAGACTGGTGTGGGTGGACGAGGAGGGACTTACATGACTGACAACTAGGGAACCCAAGTTGGCTATCTATTCCAGTATGTTTTATGTTTCACTGTGTTTTAAACTTCACTTCTGTTTTCATTTGCTGCTTATTTGACTTTTGCTTTCATTTGCTTCTTTGGTGGGTTTTGGTCCCTGAGGTTTAGGCATTAGAAAGTGCTCCTTTATGGTTAGAACATAAATAATTCCCTGCCTTTAAATAGAGTCTCACAACATTTCCCATATTTTCATTTTCTTTTTTTGTCTACCTTGCAGTGGTGAGATGTGATGAAAACACAAACATAATATAGAAATAAACAAAAACCGCCAACTCAAATCCGTTACTTTCTAAAGTTCTGATAGGTGTCACAATGAAATAGTTAGTTTGCATCAATTTGCACAAATCTAAATCATGACCAAGCTGTTACACTCATGGTTACAAAAAGATGGGTTTTGCTTTTAAGCATGAAATCCCTGCTCACTGAACTTGCTCAACATTTTGCTTTTGAGTTTATGGACTTGGATTCCTTGCTTGACTTTTTCCCCTATGACAGCATAGCGTTTATTTAGATCCAATTTGGAGTAAAACATTAAATTAAGAGGGGATTGTTTTAGGATGGGGCTACCTTTAGACAAACATCAACTTTTTGAGTATATGTAGTTTTTGCAGTTTTCAATCAGATCCATCAATTGTTCATAACATCATGTTTCAAGGGAAGACTGGCAACAATGAAAATACAAAACCTGGGGCTTTAGAATGCAAAGATACAAACCAGTGGGTGCATGTTTTGCTTTGTTTTTTTTTTTTCAGTTTATGCGTTAACGTATTTTTTGATTGCATTGCCTTCATGTGACCATAACATACACTTTCAATAAAGTGATACCAAATAGCAATTACCCCAAGGGGTGCAATACAAACTCATAACCTGAAGCTGTGAACGAGCCTCCTATCGTGGTCTACAACTGAGAGGAGCCTCCACCGTAAATCAGCAGGAAGCCTAGACCACTGTGGCTAAAACAGCTTTATGGCCTCTTTTAATCCAATGTGCTGAAGTTTCTATCTGGACATGACAGAGGCAGGAGTCACAGCTGACCAGATATATTTTCCTCTTCATCCATTCATTTAGAACTACAGCTCTGAAGCAGAGGGCTCTTTGAAATTAACTGCTTTCACAAAGGTTTGAGGCTCCTGCTTGGTCTGTTCCATCATCCTCCTTGTGTCATCCAGTCCATGACTTCTCGCCTACCCCTTTGTCTCAGCACATTATCTCTCTCACACACTAATAGATGCATGAAGAAAAAAAAACAAAAACATAAACAAATATGCACATATTTTCATGAGTTGGGTATTTGCTGCCTTACCACGCTGATTAGCTGGGCTAGGGACACTTGCAACTTCACTGTGACTCTTTCGGTCCTGTTGACAGCCGGGCGAATGAGTGGGTTGTAGCGATCCTTTCCCAGCAGCCAGTTCATTAAACGCTCCTCTGAGTCAGCACTATTGCTACCTGGTGACATAATTTAATATTTTTCACAGGCATGTCATGTTTGCACATCCAAAACATATGCTTCCAGACAACCCTACACAACATCAAACACTCTTATCAGTAGTAGAGCTGTGGAGAAATTAGTAGCTGCACATGCAGCTGGCTCTAGATGTAAATGCGTCTAACACAGTTTGTTGGTTAATGGCTATGCTTTTATACAACCTATAGTTTTCAGGGTAAGTTCACAAATCAGGTAAGAGAGAAAAAAAGACAAGTAAACTGTTTCTTATTCCTCATGGTAACCTCAAAATATAACAAAATGTACCTGCATGAATTACATGAAAAGCCACAACCTTCAAAAACAACATTAGATGGCGGCATGTAGTGTATTACATGACAGCATCACGGAAATAATGTCAATTAAAAGTGGATTACTACATTTCTGATACTCTCAGAACATCAAATACATCTCTTCTGTCAAGGTCTGTGGAATTTCTAAGATATGTATAAGGTGTTCAAAGTATCAACGCATTGGTCATGTATTAGACGCTAATAACAAACAAAGCTATAATTATTAAGTGTTTGCTTATGATCAAATGATAAAGTCCTTGTTGGGTGGCTGAGGGAGAGTAAACATGACATAAAAACATGAAACAACTTTTCTTTCCATTCTTATGTTTTCATTATTTCACTGTCCACTTACTTGTATCTTTTCCTGGTTAGGTTCAGGCACTGAAACAACTTGATTAGGGTTTAGGAAAAGACCAAAGTCAGGTTTGAAACACACCACGTCATTATGAGCTCAGTACATCAGGTAATCGTTAAATACGAATGTGTGTCCATAGAAAAAAAAAAGTAGAACTATCACTGCAAAGGCAAAAAAATGTTCAATATCTATGTTTTCCATCTTCAGTTCTCTATTGCAATACAGCTCCTGTTGTGAGACTAATGATGTTTTTCACTCTTGTTGTGGTAACAATTTTAATGCTCATAGGGTAATGATGTTGACAGTTGTAACTCTTGACTAGGACAAAAGTGTTATATTATTGTATGAGTTTAAAGGTTTAGATGTAAAAGAATAGATATTTGGAGAAAACCATACATTGTTCCCGTTAGGTGACGGGATGCTGCCCTACTCAGAACAACTACCTACCAAAACATAGTCATTTCACAATTTTTAAAGTTTGGATTGTTAAACTATTTCATACTGATATATATATCTATATATACTCTACAAGGTTGTCTAGCCTCCTGCTGTATCTCAACCTAAACTCAACTTCAGATGTCACTGCACTCTTCAGCTCTTGCTTTTTTGTTTTGCTTGTAATATCAGATTTCATCATTAAATAACTCATGAAATAAATTAGCTAAAAATGCTATTCAACTTTGTTGAATGTTTTATATCCTGAAAGAGCAGTCTGACTTCTAATTAGTGTTCTTTAATTTCTTATGTTGCAAGTTAGATATTCTAATTTCCCATTTGTCAACGAATGTTCCATTAGTACATCATTGGTAACTGTTGTTACAAAAAATAAACACATATGATAATATATCGTCCAAATAAGCTAGTCCTAATGTTAACAATTAAAACTTAGACAAAACACAAAGGAACGGAGCGATGGAGCAGACACGTAATGGAAAAATTATGATATGAGTTCTCAATGGTGTCATTAAGCGGCCAGCAGCTGTTATGCTCTGCAGTATATATTTTAACAACTTGAGCTGTTAAACACTTGACTCCCTATTAGATCGTGTCCTGCAGAGGGAACAGTCCCCTATCAGCTGTCCATAGTTGTCATGCAGACAAGGGAAATGTATGTGAAACGTATTAGAGAATAACATTTTTTATTGAAATTCAGTTGTGTGGTCTGAGCTCTCAGGCAATTTACTGTAAGTTCTCTGAGGCAGAGCCTGAATAAGAGAGGGGCCCTGTGGAGTTGAGTGGGTCACTCATGCCCCTCCTCCCAAAAATCATTTGTTCGAAAAAAGCTGTAAAATAATGGAAGAAAAGGGAGTTGCTTTAGTGTCTCTTTGTGTCATGCTGGCAAAACATGTAACAGACATTTCTTTAAAATCAGGAAACTGCATCAACTTGTGAAAAAGGTATAATATATATATATATTAATATAATATATATAATATAATATATAATATATCCCCTTTAAGGACGGCAGCTGTTGTCAGTTAAGAAAGCCTGGGATTGTAATTTATGAAAATTAAACTGAAATGTTGGAGGCCCCAAAGTAATTTCCAAATGAGTAATAAAATGTGGGATTTGGGTAGATATTATCACAGCTGGGAATAATTCTGGATATATGCCTAAAGCAAAACCATGATGTCTTTTAAATGAGAATATAAATTCCAAAACACAGCTAAAGCCCCATTCCTGATAAATGTTGCCAAAGTCACAGGTGAGATCAAGCCTGATTAAAACTGATGACTGGCTCTTCTCATCTGGAGCAGAATGGGTGTATGAGGCACTGCCTTCTCCATTATCTTTATATGTAGATGCATATTAATTAATACCCTCACTCACTGTGGAGAGCTGCAGCTGAGTCGACAAAGTCAGGGGAAACACTCAAATGAGGTGACACTCTTGCTAAGAGGATCACTGAAGAAGAACCACCACTATCACCATACAGTAAGGAAGTGTCTATGGCTACAAAAATTAATCAAACGTGTCTTTCATAAAGCTTTGTAATGTTGCTTTGTGGTTTTATCGCTGGTCTTGTTAAGAATCAAACTGTGCATGTCATTATGAGCCCGCAGTCTCCTGCAGCTTTGCAGGGTGCAGCGTACCAGCAGTATCGTACCCCACAGGTCAGCGCATGCTGCCACGACTGTGCCTTTTTCAGTCACTTGGCTGAGGTCCCACCCAGTGTGACTTCTACAGCACCATTCAACAGATGGTGCATTGTCAAACCTCTTGGAAAACAGAGTCAAACAAGCTCTTTTTTCCCCAGAGGTGAAGGCCACTTGCAGAGCAGCCAGTCTGGGAGAGGTCGGCTGCTGTGTAAAGTCCATAATGCCTTTTTGTATGTGTGTGCAGGTTTAACGTGCAAAAGAGGCAGCCTCTTGCAAATGTTACATTGACGTTACACTGATTGAGAGTGAGGTCAGGCGTGTTAAAACAATGCCAGAGTAAGCCTTTGCAGTGTTGATAAGGTCATTCTGTACAGCACTCTGAAAAGAAAAAAACATTATTCTGCGAAAATATTACACAGTTGGATAATTGAGCTTATAATGATGTGTGCAAAGGAACCTTTTTCCCTTTTCCTCTATGTCCTATAATAATCTGAGTTAATAAAACTGGAGCATTTATCTATTCCTCTGTGTTTTTACTTAATGCCTTATATTGGGAACAATGCAGGAGTACAAAGACATTTTTCTGTGATGCTAAAGAGGACTCATCACATATATGTCATCACTGATGACAAAACTTTTAGATTGGGGTATTTCTTCTCCATTTCATGAATTAGACCTATCCTGTGAGGAAGTGCGAACTAATTATATGTTATTTTACCGAGTGCATTGGGTCATGTGAAATTCTAAAGGAAAGGAAGAATGCCAAGCTGTGATTTTAACTTTGAATGTTGCGTACATTTAATGTTGTGTCTTACAGTCGTATGAAAGTTGATTATTTGGTCACTACAGCACATCGGATGGCATCACTGACTCATCAAAATACCATAATCGAAATAAATTATTCTAATCGTATCTCGTTTTTTTCTCATCAAAACAAAAGAACTTTGGAATAGTTGCAACTTTTATCATTTTCTCCACGCCACTGCTCTGAAAACTGAAAACACTTAGCTCACATTATAACCTGCAATTCAACTTCATGACGCCCAGATGAGAAAATCATTTCTCTGCAGAAATACTTTTACTCTTAAAAAAAAGAGAGCTGACGCGCAGACAGAGGCGCACGCTTAAAACCTGCCTTCATTCTTTGGTTAAGATACGGATAGAAAAGAAAGGCATACTTACAGTGAATCAAAGCGAAAAAGTGCGCGAGGATGAGGAGAGCCCGAGTCATTTTGACTGCATCATCTGGTCCGCGGGAGTTGTAAGTGACGAAGCCCCAAAGCTGCGGTGTTCAGCAGTCTTCCCATCGGACATGTCGGTTTGATAAGTTCAGCAGCAATGTGCTGTTGCCTGTTGCCCCACCGTGGGCTTGTTTCGCTGCCACCCACCTTGTGGAATTCACCGAGCCTCCGCTAACCTCACGGGACTCCGCAAAAGAGCAGGACCCTGCTCTGGCTGGCTGCTGTTTCTGTTCCCCGTCAATCCCGCAGGTCCTGTCCCCGGGTCTGTGATCAGTTACAGCAAGTTTACACCAGCGCAGCAGCTGTTTTACATGATGGGTTTTACATGATAGGTTCGTCAAACCGTAGCCTATCATCAAAGATGCTGTTCGCTCTATTTTGAAAATAGAAAAGGGAAATGAGGTGATCCTATCAAAGGGGTTCCACAACCCATCCTTATTTCTATGACCTCTGTTGTCCCCACACCCCCAATAAATAAAATAATAAAAATAATAAATAAAAACTACCACAGAGAAAACAAGAAGTAATTTTAAAAGCTCATGTCAGTATTCCCTACACCATCTTTTATCCCTCAATATATTAGGGTATCTTGAATCCAGCATTTATTTACATGTCAGCATTACAAGTATCCTTCATCCTCTATCCTCCACAGATTTGGTCAATCAGCATCCTCAGTGAGATTACCCAAAGTATCCAGGTACAGATGTCTGTTGTCACATTTGGGCTCAATTCTCCTCCAGACAGCCAACACAACTTGGTGGCTTGAGATCATTTGCTGACTTTCTTTTCCTCAGAGGAAGACTGTAAATTATTCTCTGGATGTGAGATTCGGTATGGTGAGGGCCAAGCAGTCAGACCAGCAGCAGAGTAATCTTAGCATAGCAGATTTACAGTCACCAAGCTGCTAAAAGCGTCATTTTATTGACCAGTAAAGAACCTGTATCAGTCATTGAGAGCAGTCCAAAGGACTCTCCTGCGGTTTTAAATCTGAACTCCTAAGACCTCTGATCTGGATCATTGCAAGCAGATCAATAGGGGCTGATCAGGTTTTCACACAGTATTGTTTTTTTTTAACTCAGTCTTGAGTTGACAGAGCTCTGTACTGATTGTTTTAAGTGGGTTTTTGTGGTTTTTAAAACTTTATTATTATCAGTCAAATATACACGAATTACATGCATTTGCCAATACTGCAGATACATTTCTAAGACTTTCTGATGGTATTTCATATTGCTTAGTGAACCATTTCTGCCTTAACGCTGCTGATCAGCTATTTATCACTTTGTATTGCTTCGTATTCAAAGGCAGAAACTTGAAACGTCCAAGTTATTCATTGTAAACCTTAAATTGTTGCTTTTTTCCCCTTCATGTTGAACAACTGAGTAGCGCAAACTGAACAATTCTATGCCTTACAAGTTGAAGGCACATGCAGCTACAGATTTTTCCATGAACACATTAAAGTCATCATAAATCCCTTTATCATTTGACTGAGACATTTAAAGAATGGTTCAAATAATATTTTATAAGCACTTTTTGTGCAGTCTTAGAATCATTTAGCTGAAACTGAGCAGCTTTTACAGTGTTATAATTCACTGTATTTTAACCTGTTGTAACCTAATCTGTACAGTAACCCCAGATCTCCATGTTCGATACAAGTCATTTTGTTCTTTTACACCATGCTTTCATTAATTCAGCAAATAAAACATTGACAAAATGTCAATCAGTTCCATTTTTTAAGAATTTGTTTGCATAGGACTTGACAACCAGCTCAGAATATGTGGAGAAGAACTACACTGTCATAAGTGGTGAAACATGACTGCTCAACGAACCATGAGCCAGTTCATTTTCTAAATGCCTGCATACTTCATTATATTAGTGGTGGCAATTTACAGCGACACATACTGTGAAATGCTCAATATCTACAATACAATTACTAATTGGAGAGCAGGAGGTTTCTTTGTTCATTGGATTAAAGCCCGCGATCAGTAATAGGATCCCATCCAATATATCTTAATTCATAGGCAGATAGATAATTACACTATTCATTCCAAAAGAACAAAGCTTTTAGCACCATCCGAGGTAATAATTTAACTTCCTTCTTTCCAAAGAAAAAAATCTAGTTTACTCTGAAGGAGTGAATTTAAGGTGCATAATAACAGTTTGGTGGGCCACAGTTGCTCATACATTTAAATGTCAAACAAGCAATTTTATGATATGCTAATCCTGCTTCAATCCCCTACAACGTCTTGTAAATGATCACATGTGTACCCACACATATTGGAGTTCATGTATAGCAGGCAGACACTCTGTTTGAGGAAATCAAGTGAGATGTTGGCTGCGCACTGTTTTATTAACGTCAGTGATGAGGCCTCAGGGAAAAATTCTCCCTGGTCTCTCTGCTCTTTGAAAATGTAGCAACATATAGAAATGCACAGAACAACTTTGCTGCTGCAATTTTCTGCATATGCAGTTCATTGTGAATTGTAAAGCTGTCGCAGATATTTGAACTTGCACCTGGATCACATTTTGAAACAGATAAAATTCCCGACATCATCAGCCTGAGTTTGTTTTGTTTAGTTGTAATTACAGATTGCTTGGCAAACAAAGATGACTCTGAAAAAGATAAGAAGATAAGATTGATTGATTGATACGTGAGAAATGTTTGCACAACTCTTTAAGTTGTGCCTAAAAGAGACAATGACTTGAAACACATGGAATACATGCTATATACAAGTAAAAAGAGACAGAATTGATTACATTACAGTTTTTACTTTTTGTAACATCTCCCAGAATATTTGAATGATGCATGAAAAATATAAATTATTTTCATAATAACTGTGAAGATAGGACCAGGTACTATATCTTCTTTAATATTCCACTCCAGAGCTACTTATATTCATTAAAACAGGAATGCAATTGCTTAACAGTGAGCACCCTAAGAGACATTGATTAATCACAGGATGCTGATCATTTTGGTGTATTGTTTTCATGTGGAGAATTTAATTCTAGCATCTGCAGAAACCCTCTTGTCTAGATAAAAGCTGCGAATTTTGAAAAGTGACATACACCCGTTGCTGTCTTCACAAATCAGATGTAAAAGGTGCTTGGAGTGGGTGTAGTGACACAGGCAGGTGGTTAGCATGTGTGTGAGAGATTTTTCTCTTTTCCAGGGAAGCGTGATGGAAGAGAAATGGCTAATCAAAGAATTGCTGCTGTTGCAGTACCGTGTTGCACCACTGCAATCCAACCCTTTGAGGGATATATATCAAGCAGGCAGTTCATTACCTGAAGTGCTTGGCTGCCGTGCCAGAGAGTCTCAGGCTCATGTGTAGATATTGATCACCTGCTGCACCGTCCCATCGCCTGCAGGAAGATCAGCCATCCCACTGGTTTATTTAGGATATTTAAGTGTTATAATCTACGGGCCAGTGGGGGGGACTGGAGCCTATCATAGTTGCCATATTTTAAATCAAAACTAAAATCTGAAGACCCTAAAAAAGAATACATGGAGAGAATAGTTGTAAAAAGTTTTAGAAATGAACTAAACTATAACTTTGATTAACATAACTCAAGTATTTGTATTAGGTATCACAGTCACAATAGTTGCACTGTAGCCCTGCCATCTCCATTCAGTGTTCTCTTGTAGATGGACTAATAAACACTATTAACATTAGCCAATATGAGAAAGTCCTTTCTCTGGCTTCTTTTGTGAACTCTCAGACACATCTTGCTCTTGGAGAAATTTTTGTTGTTCCACTTTGGGAGGCCTTGAATTTCCTCAACCTGTCAACAATCCACCGGAAACTCTTCAGTGATAACTTTGTGTCAGGTGAATGTCGACAATTTTTTTGTCTGAGGTCTTCAGAAACCTCTCTATCTGGTAAATTTGTGTTCTTAAAAATAGAAAAAAAAACACTCTCTCACTTGATTGTAATCTCATCAACTGAAAATACAATATGCTTTCCAAATTAACAGCTAATCTAAGGTATTACCATCATATTTAATGTATGTATTATTGAAAAGTTTCTATCACTAAATAAATTTGTTTAAGTGAGGTCTGTTTGTTTATTTTCTTCAAAATTCATATCTATGCAGTTATATTTCCTGAAGAGTTTTCAAACTCCCAAGCAGCATTGTATTTGCATTGGATCACCTGTACTTTGAAGCACTGCCTCCCTAAAAAGATAAATAAATGACACTTTTACACAGATTCAAGTAACAATTTGCACTGAGGCTTTGTGCTGTCGATGCATACCTTTGCAATAGCACATACTATACGATATTATCATATACATTATATTTGATATCTCTACACTCAAAGCAATGGAAGCTCTTTGATGGTTTGCGGCATGCCCTTAAGTGCACCTGCTCCCTGGCAGACACAGTTATCTACACCTCTGTTTGGCCTGAACAACCAATCCACAAACTCTGTGTGGCTGCAAAAAACCCCCATAAAACTTGACAGGTGAAAATAAGTACTTCTGGTCCAATCCTGCATAACACGAAACACCTCTGGATGCAATGTCATACAGTCCACCTGTCATTATGACTTTGAAAATAATCTTAGAGTAGAATAGAATCTTTTTTACATTGTCAAGGCTATGTAAAAATAAGGATTGATGGTGGAGATGTTGTGTGAGATCATATTGCATTTCACAGGTGTAAATAATGAATGCATATGCATATCTGAGGGCATTTTGATGAAGTGAAAGACTGCAACACACAACCACAATAGGGCCACATTTTGACAGGTGATATCATATTGTACATAACTTAGGACTGAGATTTTTTTTTTTAAGGAAGCAAATAAATAGTGGATAATAAAGATTGGATGGGAGAGTAAAGCTAGACAATGGAAAGCTAGTGTAAAGCCATATCTCCGTGGTCCACATCTATTTCATTAGACTGGAGAGAACATATTATCCGCCCATGAATGTATTCTGCACTCAGTGATAGACAGGAAAATAACACCACTCCCGAGTTCAGACTCCTATGTGTCATACAACAACATTGAAGAAGATAGATGGTGTTTAGGTGACACCTGCAGAAGTACTCTGCAGTGGCATTTTTTTACAGCGCATGGAGAGGTGTTAAACAACACCTGTCTCGAGGCACACCCCCACACATTCTGAACTGATCGATTGGTCTGCGCCATGTCTGACCTCCCCCCCACACCCCAAGACGTCCACAATCAACGAGGTTGTTGCTGTTGTTTTCTTTTTCCTTTGTTTATTTTTTGTCATCGAAGCCTCCTCTGAAGAAGACTGGAAGTTGAAAGCCTGGCTTATAAAACTGTATGTCAAAGATTATTAACTGAAAAGACTGGCAGAGCAGGAACTGCAGGAAATAAATTAGTTATGTCTCCCTAAATGGTTTTCCCAAGACAGAATGAATAAAAGATTGAGAAGGAAAAAAAAACTGTGAATGGCTCTCGACAGTCTCACTGAACATTGTAAAATATGTATGTGCAGTATGCATGATAATAAGTGTACATTCAGTAAAATATCAGTTTGTTTGCCTGTGAGTAATCTATGGCGCTGTGTTAAGAGAACTGTAAAATTGAACTCATTTGTCACTGTGGGATCGTTTACATGGGCACAATTTACTGACATCCATCCCCACAATGGTAACTGACTGGAATCAATTCTTTCTGCCCTAGATGAGATCTTAATGTGCTTAGAAAGGTGTGCCGAAGAGCTTTGAGACAAGACCACAGAGGAAACCAAGCCAGGCGAATTGTGTCTAAGAGTCAGATGTTAGGGACAAAACTAATAAAGACACAAAAGTCACTACCGTGTAAGAGAAAACAAAAAAATAGCAAGACTACTTGATTAGAAAGATAAAGATAGTACTATTAGAATGCCCAGGTTATCACTGCATAACCTTAAATGTCAGAGGATGTCACTGCCCCATAGGATGCTGATTATTTCAAGTCCACCCTGTCCTCATTCATTCAATAAAGAGAGATCACAGAAAAGTTTGGTTGTAACCAGTAAAATATAATGTGCTTAAGATCCACTTAGATTTAATGTACGTTCATGTGCTCTTTTATTTTATAGGTGTAAGATCAGTCAAGATATGTGTTGTATGGAAAAAGCATAATAGATTTAACATTTAGATAATATAATATAAGACATTTTACACAATCAAACATTAAGCAAAGCAAACAATATAGAAATATATATTTGTAAAAAATATGTACAGTTGTATGTGGAGAATGTGTTTTTGTTTATTTTCATATTACATTGCTCACAATTGTGGTTCACCCTGTTCATTTTGGAAATGCAATATCCTGTCTGCCATTGATATAACAACATGAAAAATCCTAATTCAAAACTCAATCCCCTGAACTCATTTGTGTTAAACAGGAAGAACAGGAGACATTGGTGCTGGCTGAACATAATTATGATGGAGTAGGACTGACTCCGGTGTTATGGACCTTGGAAGATGAGGCCCCCTCCTGGGGCTCATAGTAAGGTCAGAGCTGTACAGATTCGATCAATGTCTATCAATGCTGCACATGGAAATGACCCACATGGGCCTGACCAGGAGTGTCAGATGGGTTTTGCACCACTACGAAGGTGGTCCCTGTGGGAGGACCACAAGATTATGTCCACTGCTGAATGAAGTGGGATGAAGTTATTATTTATTAGTTCAACATGACTGAAATCAAACAAGTGAACAAACTTGACTTAAAGAAATCTTAAATAAACAGTTTGGAGTAAAAATGTTCAGGCTTCTGTTAAAGATTTATATTCTTATTTCTGAATTTCAAGTGACGTCATTTTTGTAATACGTTTTACCTGGAAATAGCTGTGTGATTGATTTCACAAACTTGTATAGGACTGGAGCCTTCATGACGTAACTTTACCCTTCAAGCCATTTCTGAGTAGATATGAGTTAATGGTGTCTGTACATTTGGCCAGGATTGTATCTCTGTGATTCAATTGGGTGTCTGTGTTACCATCAAACCAACTCTCAAGGGGAAAAGACTGAAAGGACAAAGCCTCTCTGTCATCCATAAGACCCTGGGGACCACAGAGGCCCTCATTACCCCAGAGAACCCCTTGAGGGGGGGCTGGGTTCAGATGGTACGGTGACTGATTGCAGCACGTCTGCCTGGATTTGCTGCTAATGATGCAGGGCAGAAACAATCAGCTAACCACTGACAGTGTGACTGGTAGTTACTCGAAACTAAGTGAAACAGATTGGATACAGAGCTGTAGTTCCCGCATGGAAATCTGACCATCCATCAATTAGCTGAAAGCAAATACCCTAAGGTAGAAGAGGTTAGTTTGTTATTGGTGGAATATAGCTCTTAAGTGTACCAACATGGTTACATTCCATCCGGTGTCTGTGATGCAACTCACATCAGATACTGTGATCTTGAATTATGGGATCATATCATTTGTGTTAGAAATGAGATGAGGTATACAGAGAAAAATGAAAAATTGGTTGTAACAACAAATAATGTATGCACTGCTTGGGAAGTAAGTAACAAGTAAACACTGAAATATTATTGCATTCCCACCTATAGTCAAATTAATTATTGAAGCAATAAAATGTTTTTTTGAATTTCATATAAAGTCCATGAACAGCAACTTCCATTTTGTGAAAACATTGAAAGCAAATTCCACTGTTGACCTCATTTTAATTTCAAATTAATCAATTTCTACTTAAAATAAAGTATGGTTTCCCCTTTGGGAAATATGCTTTTCCTCTGTTTGGCAAAAAAATTAGAAGCTCAAAGCAGAAAGACTGTAAAGGGGGGAAGCAGTTAGCCCAACTGCGAAACAGTAATAAAACAACTGTATTCCACCTCTGGATCTCAATATTAGCTTGATCAGAAATTACTGAAAAATGAACTTTCATTAAAAGGTCAGTTGTAATTTTTGCATGTAAATTGATAACTTCTTGAGCAGCGGTGACATGACAAAACAGAGACATTAAGTACACGAGACTGAATGTGACTGACATCTTGTTCATAAATTGAAATAGGCAATAGGCTGCCGCAATTCTTAAAAGTAAACAAATTTATTTTTGCTGCTTTTACCAAGAGACAACAATTGATAGAGCCTTTCACCAGTACAGCTTGCAAGGTGTATTTAAATATTTAATTTGCTCTCTGGGTTCATAGCTGCAGGTACCTGTGATCTGGCACAGAGGGGTGGATATTCCCAACAGAGAATCAGTTGTCAAGCGTTAAATCAGAGAGGGCAGAATTAGCGACCCTTAATGCATGTTATATGGTGGCACCTGCAGAGGAAAAACTGAACTCCAAGAGTAGATGACTGGGTTAAGAATGGTACAGACTGAACTTGATTTGAACGATCTTTTTCCTGCTTGTCATGACATTTGTGAAAATCTTAGTGATTCATCATTATTTTATCACCTTTTTCATTTCGAACCAACTTTAAAAGCAGAGACCAAAAGGACTAACAGGCTTTACAATGACCGAAAAAGGAAGAAAACTGATCCGTCATTATGATTTGGTAAACAGGAAGCAGAAACAAGAGCAATTCCATATTTATTGGGCATAAAGTTTTTTTGTTTGTTTGATTAGTTTTTTTAACAGCAGCGATTAATTAATTAATTAGAAGGAATCTTTGTGATGAACTATAAGCCTGACCCCCAACCCCCTTTACTTTCGTTCTTTCTTTTTGTTTTTTCAACTGAGTTTGTTTGGTACACAGAGCTTGATCTTTGTCGACATCAGCATTCTCCTTTTCTAACCTAGTAACGGCTTTGTGTTCCACTCCACTTGTGCTGTAGGGGAGGAGGGAGCAAGCATAAGTCAGTGGGTCTACATGATGAGATTAACTTGATTATAGCTATAGTTGGGTTATGCTCCTTATCTGAGCAAGGGTAATTATCCTTGAATATATGGCGGTGAATGAATCAATCACTAGTACAAAGCTTGTCATACCCCAGTATCATTAGTAGCGCTGTACCCATTTCAACTATCGCTAATAGATCCACTTCCGGTTGACGTCTTCACCACCAACAACAACAAAACTAAGGTATTCGAGAAAGATGGCGAACGAAGAGCAAGATGAAGCTACGTCCCTCTACATTTCGTTTGGGATGAGTATGGCTATGGCACTAAGGCGCATTCTCCATCGCATTGTTTATTTCCTTCAGACGGCGGCAACAACAACAGTAATGCTGTCTCCTTTGACTTCTGGTTGACGATCGTGGGAAAAAATCTCGAGCATGCGCAGAACGCTCGAACCGATCCACTGTCGTTTACATGCACTTCAATGTACATTTGGATCAAGTTATCATTTGGATCGGGTAACTGCACTGAATGTCACTTTGTTTGGATTTTCCTGGAAAAAAGAAAGAAAGACATACATACATTACATAGAAATCAGACCGCAGTCTTGTATAGATAAATACGTTATATCCAACCAAGACAGGTGTAATTTTTTTAGGCCTATTTAACAATCTATCTATCTATCTATCTATCTATCTATCTATCTATCTATCTATCTATCTATCTATCTATCTATCTATCTATCTATCTATCTATCTATCTATCTATCTATCTATCTATCTATCTATCTATCTATCTATCTATCTATCTATCTATCTATCTATCTATATCTATATATCAAGATATATAGATATATATCATAATATATATAAATATCATATCATACAGTATATATATCTATAGATATGTATACACACCTCTCACCATCATCATTTCTCAAGGTTAGAGGAACGCCATTTTCTTTCCAACTTGTTGTCTGCTTTAAAGCACATAGCTGTGAATTACACCAAAGAGACAGCCTCTTAATCTTGGCCTCCAACCTGTGTTGTTTATCCTGTAGCCAAGCATTATTTAGGAAAACTGCAGCTGTTGTCTACACGTTATTACATGTGATGGTCCTAGTAGGTATAGCATATAGTACTGCATTCACATGCAGACTTGAAGACTTGAAGACTTGAAGACTTGAAGACTTTCAGAGGTACTTTGTCTCTAAGCCTTGGCAAAGGGCCACACAGACTTCAAGTATCCAGGTTATCTATGATGTTCAATCTCAGGTC
The DNA here is from genome assembly GCF_036924035.1 of Leuresthes tenuis. Lineage (NCBI taxonomy): Eukaryota > Metazoa > Chordata > Actinopteri > Atheriniformes > Atherinopsidae > Leuresthes > Leuresthes tenuis. The sequence continues at coordinate 12,773,298 of NW_027325356.1, forward strand.
AGCTTCACTTGCGTTAAGGTTATCTGGGCTTTCTAATGGGGCTTGGTACCTATTTTTGGATGGTGGAGATGATGATGTATCCCCCCCGACATGTCGTCCTGGCCCCCCACTTGCCGTAGCATTTTTGTTGTACCTCCTCAATCTCTTGTTGTGACCGCAGATTCTGTTTCCGAACATTAGAAAACTCGGTTAGAAGCTGTTTCTTAGTTATTTAGATGTTGAGTTTCAATGTTTGGCAGTGATTAGTGTCTGAAACGTTACACTTTGTTGCTAATATTTTGTTTTGATTGACTGATACTAACACATTTATTTGATGTTTGACAAAAAATAGAAATTATTACAGAGAGAAATCTTCCAGGTATCGAATGTGACAGATGACTTTTTCAATCCTATCTTAATAATCATTTTATGTTTTGGTTTGAAAGCAAGTGCCCCTCCTTAGCATTGGACCACCGAGCAAGATTAGGGCAATGCTCTTAGCTTGATTATCTATTCTGTAATCAAAATATTGAAATTAATAATTGTAATCTATTTATAACATGGTAGCTGAAGAGGGCAATTAGAGGAGAAGTTTGACATTTGCCTCAAGGCCTCAAGCTAATAAGAGACTCTGCAGATACAGCTCAGAAATGGAATTAATTCATTCACAAAATCTTACATCACATCTGCTCTTTTCTACTTTGGAGCAAAATCTGAGTATCTTGCTAGTTCTGGCCACATCTAACCTCCCAAGTTCTTGTCTCGGCCCTGGTGAGCTCTACAGAGAGGTTACTGACTGGTCCACAGGTAGAGGTAAATTGGATGTGTCACAGCCTGCAGGACTCCAGATGGTGTGTTTCTCCCCTTGAGACCCTCTCCTTCTCGAAATCTCCACTGTGATCAGAATCATTTGTGGAAAATGTTATCTGCCACCTACAGCTTCTCAGCAGAGCCACCATATGTCCCCACGTTTTCTCACTGTATGATACCCCTCCCTATTTCCCACACCCTGCCATATTCTCAGGACAAGATGGAAGTTGGGTACACACTTGAAAGAAAGTTTCTTGATTGCATTCCTCCTCAGTCATGCTCTGCCAGTCAAGAAACTTACAATGTAGCTAATTGTACAGTTGAGATCACACAAAATGTGTTGTGCTTGGAAGGACTTGTTGAAGAAAAGGGAGTAGGGTTTGTACATTCATTGTAGTACTCCGCCTACAATACATAATTTAGTGTGAGCTTCGTGGCTCACAGTACTTCTTTTCAGTAAGTTAATGCTGCTGTGCTGAGAGGATTGCTGAGCTCAGCGGTTCACACAAATGTAACGGTAATGAGCTGCTTAATTAGCTCATTGCAGTGGTGTTTGGCTGAATTAAGTTACATTAAGTTAGAGTAAGCACTGGGTGGGAGAAACATTGATAGTTAAGCCATGAATGAGGCATGAAATGCCAATATCAGCCCATGTGGAATGACACAAAGCCAAGGTGAGATATTGTGTTATACCCTGCTGAGATGTATAGAATTACAAAAAGGATCAAATGTGTCACATATCACAGCCTTAAAGGTAGTCAAGGTGCTCCATTTAGTTGAACATAAAAATCATTTTAAAAAATATGATCAGTTGTGTGACAAATATAAAAAGAGTTTGAGAGATGCTCAAAACTGTGAACTGTGCTGGTGAAACTGTCCTCTGCCAAATACAGCCCTTGTGGTGTATGCTCATGCAGGGCGAAAGGGCCTATAATAACATTTGTAGCATATGCAATTTCTTGTGGCCGTCACAGCAACTTCCTGTGAATTATAAAAATAACGTTAGTGAAGGTGATGGCTGCAATCTTAAGAAGCATTTTAGTCCCCACCATTAATAATTTTCTCACCTTCAACAAATAGTTTTGGTTTCTATGTCTAATTAAGTGAAGATACTGGCTAAACACAACTAGGATGTGAGAAAGGGTCATAACAACGTTTTGAGCTTATTTATAACCAGAGCAACCAGCAAAATGGAATCTACAAGGGTGTCATCCTGTTGTAAAAAGAAGGCATATTAGCCCCAAAACAATTTTTTGCCAAAACTAACCGGTTTAATATGTTGATCCTGAACTTGGGTTGTGAATGATTTAAAGGGTTGCGTGTTACCACACACATCTAACTTCGTGAGCAATTTGTTCTAAGTTTGACCCATTGTTCAACTTTAAGTACTTGCTCCTATCAGAGTTAGCTGAAACAATATGCACAGTACTTTTACTCTTTACTCTGGGCAGGACTGAGTAAGTGTTCTCTGTCTTCATGTGCCTTACATTTCAGGCCTGTTGGCCAGGGCCAGGCAGGGTATGATTTAGAGTATATTTCTCCTCTTAGCTAATTGATTTAAGCTGTGCCTCCTTCCCAACATGTCAGTCTGTCAAGGTGTTTCTCTGGCTCAGTAAACTATATTTGCATTAGGATAGATAGACTGGCAATGGTGCGTGCATTTATGAGACCCCTTCCACCTACCCATTTTGCGTGTTGCCAGAGCAGCAGTGCCCCAGAAAGTAAATAGACTCTGGCTTGAATGTGATTAGGCAGCAGTTTACTTGGTTAGCCCATATGAGGAACAACAGATCCCACTGAACAGTGATGCTCCACAGATAACCCTTATCAAATTAGGCTGGCACAACACCGCATTTTTCCATTACACTGAAAAACTCGTGAAGAATACATTGCTTTATGAAAGATTGTGAAAGCCATCTTTGCATCTTTTCATGTTGTAATAATGTCAGCATGCATCTTAGTATTAACCTGCTTTTTTGTAAGTGTGATCTGGATCAGAATCAGCTCATCCATGTGATGCCTCATTCTACATTTCCACAAGCCTCTGAGTGCACATATTTTATATTTACTTTTCTACTTGTCCTTCAAACCTGACTCCATCTATAGCTTTAGCGTTTTCTTCTGATGAAGTGCCCTGACACTTCTGGTGAAGTCGCTGCAGTTCAAGGTGACATTGCTCTTTATTTGGTACTATTTGAGAATAATGACCCTCATTGGGCTCATTAAAGAGACACTTAAACTGACTAAGACCCATGGAATTGACAAGTGCCTTTTTAAAGTAATTATGTTTTGGGAGACACTGGTGCACAAAGTAAATGTGCGGTACCAATTAGTAAAATACACTGTATACCAAATCTACAACCTGCTATTACGTTTGACTGTCTTCATTTGTCCATTTTTTCTTCTTTCCTTCATGTAATGGAGATAAAATGACACACGGTTAGAAGAATCCGCCAGAGCATGTGATGTTTCTTTCTCTCTGTGACTAAGATGGACATCTGTACTTCACAGAGATGTAGAGATTCAAACTTTGTGGTCCAAAAAGATTTCTAGAGTTAAGCTTGGTATATTGATGTGCATTTCTTACTGTCACCTTGAATCAGTATTTCTGTTCATTCTCTGGCCTACGTCTTACATGCGGTCCATTTGCAGGGTCTTGGGAAAACCCCAGTGAAAATATATCATGAACTCCCGAGGTGACAATTTCCAAGGGAGCCTTCCAGTATGTGGAGGAGGCCTGCCATTGGATACTGGAAGTAACCCTTTCGGTCTGTGCACAGATGCCGCTTGTTGAACTAATCACTCCAGCTATAAAGAGGCTGTATGTGATGTACTTAGTCATTGCTGTGAGTTACGATAATGTGTTTTTTTTTTCTTAAAACATTTGTTGGATTTTCAGTGAATTGTCTTTTTATTCAATCTCGATGATCTTTTCATTGTAAATTGCCTCTCTGTCAACATACATATGATTAAACCATCTGTAGAAAAAATTCAGTGAATTCTGAACAATGTACGTTAACATGATAAGGTAAAACTATATCTACTGTAAATAAAAGAAATTAATATGTAAAATAATATAATATGATCATAATTATAATGATAAAAGAATATAAAATAATATCTGCACATCTTCGACTATGCCTATTCTAAAGAAAAATTGTGGACAGGTGTCAGTGGCTCCCTCAAGATCAGTGTCCTGTCAGGTTTTCCCCTGGTACAGCAAGCTTTATTTGCCCACACTGAGAAACATTTTAAAGCCACAAAGGGGCTTTTTGTCCAGATAGTTGTGTATTTACATGACGGATAAAAGATATGAGTGATAAACATTCTCTGTAATTAAACTGAAATCTCATTCTTGTGTGGATAATCTAAGTCATATCGTTGACAGCACTTACTATCCAGGCCCTGTATCCTGGATATGAACTTCCCTCTCTGCCTCTCCTTGAATGCTCACTGTCTCCCAGAGGAATACTGGATATATATTGCTCCTCCCTGGTGAGGATGGCGCTGTCACCTCTGACAAACAGCTTCTCTGTATGTGGTGAATCAGCAGTAGAAGCACTTGAAGAATGGCTTCAGTGATCCCAAGCTAAACATCGAAGCGCCTTCAAATACTCATAAGACAGTGGTTTAACAGTGGTTTAACCTGCTTCAGATGCATATATTTGTTTTTAGCAATGATGAACTTCAAGTGCTCAACCTGGCTAGAATATTTTTCAAAGATAATTGTAAAGGGCATGGCATTAAATAGGGCAAGGTTTAATTATGTGTTCCAATAACAAGATAGACATTCTTTTATATTAGAAAAATACCACCTAATTGTGAACATTTGTAATTTGTAGAGACGTGGCATGACAAAAATTAAACATGCCAGCAGTTGAGTGTTTACATCGTAAAATTAAGTTTTAGTTTATTCCGAGAAAGATGACATTTAGAACCTTGATGCTGCCCCTTTTGACGTCAGTGGTGGTGTTTCTCATGGAGGAATAATAAAGGCTGCAAATGGTGGGAAATGATTTGTTTTTGCTGTCTGGGATGAGATGAGGTGACAACACAAGGTTTTAATTAAGTTTTCCTCTCGTGCAGATGGAGGACAGAAGAGTGGGATAAATCACAGAGGACAGCAGCAATCTGCCTCTTTATTAGTGCGTACAGAACCATGCTTTGACAAACTACATGTCCACTGCTCAATCATAAAACTAGAGAGAAAAGACTATCAGGGTGCAATTGAAGATATTTCTTTTTAGTGTGTTCTTACACTTGACAGTCCTTGGGCTTGCCTTTGTGACACTGCTGCGGATGTGCTTTTCCTGAATTTTTTTCATATACGCTCAGCCTAAAATATTTAACACTGAAGTGCCCCTTTCCATGATTCTCTTGTCTGTGTCCTTCCCCTGAATTTGTCTTCTTCTTGAGTGAAATAAATGTGGAGCTGTCTATGCAACCAATTGAGTACAGTATACAATATTTTTCTTAGCTGTGCAGTATTGGTTCTCATGAAAAATGTTATTATCATCTGTGGAAATATATACATATAGGTGGATTGTATATATTTTACACAAGACAATGATTGCTTATAAAAACAAGCAAATGTCACTGTAATTAATATTGGAGCATGGAGTCAGCAGTGGATGTAACTTGTTTAGCTGGATAGATTAATTGAATTTAGCGAAATGTTGTACGACTGCTGCCTTCTGCTATAACATGACTTTCTAACAGCCAATGCATGTAGAAGACAGTACCTCACAGTGTCCACAATAAGCAATCGATGTAGCATAATTAGCCCTGATCCAGAACGGATACTATCGATTTAACCTGCAAATGAAAAGTCGACCTGGTAAACATAGGGTAGGTTTGTGGCTTTGGAATTACCCTGGCAATTAAATGAAGTGATGCGACCAGTTGGAAAGGCCGAAAATATATGAATGTCTTAGAATGTGAAAACAAAAAACTCAAGAAACTCAAGAAACTTTGTGCCTTTATACTTTAAATTAAACAGTACAAGTCACTAACTGAGAAAGCCCAAATGAAATTGAATTTAATTCAAAATATTTAGTTAATCGTGCAGTGAAATGATTGTGTTAGAGTGCATAATTATTCATTAGAAATTAACTCAGAATTATTCACTGTAAACAGTCATTGTTTATGGCTGTTGTTGTGAGTTGAAATGACCTCCTGTATAGTTCTTTGTTGCAGCAGAGCTGAAGGAGCCTCTGACTGAACACACTCTGTTTTTTCATCGTATCTATTAAGTGTCACAGACCATCTTATTCTGGATTATTGGGTGATGATTCCCACCTCATTTGGAGGCCACAAACGGTCTTGTAGACACTGAAAGACTTTATTTTAAGAGTCACGGTGGGTATCACTCGATGAATAAATAAACGGACATACCATCTCTCTATATACAAGGATTTTTGTTTGTGCCTGTTTCACATTTGACCATGAGAGCAGCTTAGCTCTCCTACCTGTGTTGATAATATAGCCCGACCTCCACAGTTAGTGACCCAAAACCTTCAAAACCTTCAAATTAATTATTATGTTTACCAGACTGGAACCCTGACCTTTCCAGGAAAACCATTACAATAATAAAGTCCCTGACCTCACTGCACACTCAGAGAGTTCAGTTTGATTCTTAGAGTTTATCACTCAAATGAAATATTTTCCATGGTGACTTTGTTGGTCAACAATCACGTAAATATAAATTGAATAAAATTGCTGCTGGCTTAGAGAGAAATGAGACAGATGTGGCCATGGGAGAATTCTGTAATCCTGTTATTAACATTAGACCTGGTTCTTAAGCTGTATTTCTATGGTATTTTATCAGTGGCTGGCGCAGGTTTTGATATTAACCAACACCACCAGCTTCTTTTATAGGCCTTTAGACAGCAATGACAAGTCAAACATGACTGCAACATGAGAGATAAAAACCAAATTTATATTATATTTACTGAATTGACTAATAGGTTATAACATTTCTAAGATGTGCATGCTTATGAGTAAATTTGACATGAAGCTTTGAATTTTTACCAGTAATCTTTGAGTGGGCTGTTTACATTGTCCTCTGCCTATAATAAAATACTAATTTGCAGAAGGCCAAATAAAAGAGAGGGTAAGTGTATTTAAGGGGACACTCTATGATAGCCTAATTAGAAGCTGCAGAAAAGCACTATTCTGGACCAGTCAACTGCTCCAAAATCTCTGCCGATAGCAGGCTTACTCATATCAGAGATGACATTTCAAGTTTGCTTTTAAGCTGCTGCATGCTGATGGTAACCCACCCTGTCTACTCTAACTATATTTAAAGACTAAAAGGTCTGCATCTTGAAAGCTTAATGTGATCTTCCTAAGATCAAATCCATCTGGCTTTGAACCTAAAACTCCAAAATATTTGGAAGTTCTATTTTTTTCCAAGTGACAGTGATAAAATAGCTTACCTTCATACATTTAATCTAGAAACACTTTGCCAGTTTGCTTAACCATAAAATATCAGTTAAGATCTGAATTACAGACATACATTTAGCCTGATACACAGAAACAGACAGTTGCCCAACACTATGGGTATTATCCATAACTTAATCTTGTCTATGGCATAATGTTGAGCCAACACTGCACCCTAGTGGGCTGCAGATACCAAAACTAATGGTTTGATTATGCAGTCATCAAAAAAAAAAAATCTTATCTAAAAAATCTTATCATCGTTTTGCCATTTGCCATGTGAGCTCCTCAAAAGGTTGTAAAGGAGAGCAAGTAAAACAGTACATGATTAACCAATTTACTATGCAGAGTAAATCAAAACTTAAGAGGTATTTTTCCAATAAACATCGGTCTGGCTGATGTGGACTCATTATTTGTTAAGCATAACACAAAAATCAATGATGACATTGTATAGGCAGTCACACTCAAATGTTTAAAACTGTCAGCAAATTCAGTGACATTGTAATAGTCAATTTAATGTACATGTATATGAGTAACTACTAGGACCAAATTCCTCAGTCCAAAATCTAGCTGTGAGTGTCAAAGTGTCCATCAAAGATTCTTCACATTTTTACATTCTGGGCACATAAAGTCTATTTGTATTGCTGTCATATTTAAGTCTCCACTGCTCATGGGCACATTTTCAGAGAGTCAGCAAGTCAGCAAGCTCACATAATAAGCATTGATCATTTACTTCAAACTGCAGCCAAGTGATAGAGAATAGTCAAAGAAATTAGAAGAAAATAAGATATTGTAAAAATTATTTGATGGTAAACAATACATATTAAGGAACAGTCAATAACTAAAGGGTTTAAACCATCTGGAATGCGATAATAGGTGTATTACAGGGGCATAAAATTATGCTGCAAGGGGTGGTACTAAAACCAAGTGAAAGGGTAAATTTTTTTATTACCTGTTTTTGTTAGATGTGGGAAATTATTAAATATAATTGATAAAAGCTATTAAAAGCAATCACTTGACTGTATGCACAGCATCATGTTTATTGTCAAACAGAAAAAAGTGGCCAAGCAAAAACATTACAGTACTCCCCCTATGTGAAAATGTTGTATAAATTAGCTGCACATACTTTTTGATAAGGGGTCTATAAAGTAACTGATGGTGAAAGAATTTTCGTTTTTCTGTAGACTCTCTTATAATGAAAATATCATTGAAGCTGTGTAAAAGTAATTTACTACTGATAAAAATCCTGAATGAAAACTTCAGGTTGGTCCTCCTCACTAATATAAGCTGCATCATTAGTATAGCAAAACTAAAGTGTCAGTATGTAAGTAGCATTTTACCTTTGTACCTGCTAGAAATAAAGCTCTATATACAGGAACATTAGATAAATATGAGGGGTTGTAAGATGGGAGAAAAGGTGATCTGATCCACACATTGCCGGTAGTTATTAAACCAATCTGTGAGCAAAATTAATAAGAATACTAAGAAATACTGTCTGAAATTCAAAAGCATAGGACATTTAATCACGTTGCAACAAGGGAACATCTACATACAGAGGCTGTGATTCAAATGTTCAAAGATACAAAGTTCTAAGCAAGCTTTTACAGGGTAAACAGATGGAGGCTTGGATTTTGTTTATACAAGTCATGAGACATTCCCTTCTGCCCGTCTGGAAGCAGACAGTGGTGTCGATTATAACGAGGCTGTGGAAAATCCTCTTCTCAGAGCAGACAGTGCTGCTGATACCACAGAGGCTGTGGGACATTCTCTTCTGACAGCAATGAGAGCAGACAGTGGTGACCTCCGAGTACAGATATTCTTATGCATAGGTTCAATAGCTGCAACATAAGCAGTTACACAGAGTTAGAAATTATTATGATTAAGTGAGCTTAAAGGATAAAAAATATTTTATCATGATCCAAGCTACCATTGGCAGAGAGGCCAGGCACACAAGTCACATGGACAAATCACCTGACCAACACAGAGCCAAATAAGACAACCCACGCAGCTCACACCAACTCCTACAGTCAATTTAGACTCACCAATCAACCTAACATGTATGTTTTTTAAATGTGGGAGAAAGCCTGAGTCGCTACTGGAGGGGAACCCCGTCACAGTGAGGCAGTAGAGGGAAAATTCATTATTTGGTGGACCAACTGACATTTGAGAGTGAGCAGCTTACATATAAAATGTGATCCAACCAAACAAAATACTTTATTTTGTAAAAGGTCAGTTGCCAAACAATAGGAAACCATGGATTTCATATTCAGCAATGCAAAGCTAACAGTACTATCTATTGAGTCAATTCTAAAATATACAGTAACTTATGCAGTCAAAAAATGTTGGTGAGTACTGCGTAATATTTCCATGAGAAATGTAGTGACCTCCACCGCGTACATCGATAAAAGTTTTGAAGTGTTGCATAAAAGATAATACTCATAACAGAGGCCTATTTCATCAATGTAGGCTACTTGAGTAAAAGTACGTTTCACTTATTATAACTGTAATTTGAAAATATAAGTATTATTCATATGACAAAATGTTACAAATAAAATTATTTTATCATTAGATAATCATTCAAATCATTTGGAAAATCATCCCGTATTCAAGGCTGGGTTTTTAAATCTAAGACAGGAAAATACTACTTTTCTCTTGCAAGCAAATTACACTCAATATGAAACCATTGTCCGCTATAAATGTTTAATGACATGTTCCACTGTCATAAACTTTTCTTTATTTTCTTATCCCTAAATAAACAGAGGACGCACTGAATGCTGGGATTCTGCGGGAACGGGGAGATTGCCAAACGCCATCTTTAAACCCCATAAGAGGCCAGCTACAGTTGCACTGGGATGAAAAACACTATCCTTATAGCCGGATTATAGGTCAGATTGTAAAAATTATATGTTTGTTTCCCAGTCACTTAAATGTCATTGAAGTGTACGATGGGACTGTGAGGAGACGATCACGGGACAATGCGAGACCTTAAAAATGTTGCTATCATAGGCAGTCAACAACAATAGACGGAAAGACAACAACAACGGACTAGCTCACTAGCAGCTTGCTAAGCACTGCGCTTTTTTTCATACGCTAACTAGAAGCTAGCTAACGTTAGCTACTTCTTTAGCAAATCTATCCGGTTGCTCTAAAATTTGACCCGACGAAGGTTCTAGCTGTCACTGAAAATCGGCAACATTTATCGGGACAGCCAGTTGTTCCTCGGTACTTTTAAACATCTGTTTTGTTGTCAAATGTACGCTGTTATCCGAGCTAGCTAAAAAGCTAAGTTCTCCGACTTCTCCCCCTCCCCAGCGGCCCAGCCGGAGATGCGTGGAAGATGTCGGTGTCGGGGCTGAAGGCCGAACTGAAGTTTTTGGAGTCCATTTTTGATCCAAACCACGAAAGGTTCAGGATAATTGACTGGAAGCCTGACGAACTGAGCTGCCAGTTTAATGTAACTGGGGAAAAGCTGTTAATTATCCACTGTAATATAACGGTAAGTAGAAAGAAACACAAGTACCGGGGTGTAGCTAGTTATATACTTCCCTTGTTGGGTGTTAGCAAGCTAAAGTTAGACTCTCAATTTGCTAATCTGGTAGCAGTCTACCTCTACAATTGTACAAATTGCTGCTGCATGGGACAGGTGATGCGTAGTTTCGTTAGCGAGTGTCAATGGGAGCTAAGTACTGTTGTCAGGCAATTGTATCGTTCGGTCAACTAGACATTGTACGTGTTGGAAGCTATCCTAGCATTCGGCTAATGATGCGTCCAGAATGCTAATGTCGTCACCTCAGATTTTACGTATGTTGTTTTTATGTTTTGAATGTGTGTTTAGTACTGCAATACACAAGAGCGTTTGTCAAATATATTGTTGCAACTGTCTTTTTTATGTTGTTTACTGCTGTCTTCAGGAGTCTTATCCATCTACGCCACCGATATGGTTTGTGGACTCTGATGACCCGAGCTTGGCGCAAGTTTTGGAGAGGTTGGAAGATGTGCGAAAAGGAAGCACTCTGGTAGGTCAGCCATACCTGGTTATTTAGCGATTCTTTAATGGGCACTTTGGAAAGGTTTTCTGACAGCGTTATTTATCACTGCAAATATTTACCTGGAAACCTTTGACATCTTAAATATTGATTGGATATTGGAAATACACTAGATGGTATGGATCTCACAGTCAGGCAGGGGGCTTAATTCAGGTAAAAAAACAAACAAACAAACAAATAATCTGCTATTTTGGTTGGTTCATGGTAAACAAGAATGAAGTCCAGCAGATAATTGTAATGCTCACCTGACTCTTTTTTATATGTGTCCCTATGTCAAGTGAGAGCTGATTTAGCTTTGACCTGAATACTTTCATACTCTGCCAAAAGTAAGAGGTATATGACTGCAAAAGGAGACCACATTTTGAACTTAACATACCTAATTGTGCTTTACTGAATCAGCACTGACCAGACTGCTACACGAGGAAGATTTTCTTTAAATCTTTGAGACCTAATTCCAGTCTGCTGAAGTCAGATAAACACTTAATGTTGGCTTTTATGGGGTTAGTCCAGACTACCACAGAAGTGCAAGACTTGCACTACTTTGGAAAGAGTTCATTGTACTTTTGAGTTTGGACTTTTTAGTGTTCTATATCTTTGATATTCAGAACTACAAGATTATTCCATGTTTTACAAGGGCTTTCAAAACAGCCTGCACGTTGTGCTCAAATCTGGAAACTTTATTTTGGCATTTGATGAACGTGCCGACGACCATATCTTCAGTAGGCAAGAGGACCATGACGTTGGATTATCGAAGCCAGTTTCCACGCATTGTTCAGTGTGTGTTGAAATGAGGGTGGTGAGAATGAGCCGGCATCGGCACAAAGTCTTGAGCCGTCGTTAAAACGACGAATGTCCTGCAGACTCTTGTACATCTCAAAATCATATTTATATAAGCTGATACACAATCTATCTTTGAATCTATAAGGAATTAGATTAACATCAGAAACTAAACCCCACCTAGCATCATCTTTAACAAATTACCATTAAGTTAGCACTGGAGGCAAATGCAATTTTATCCAGAACCTGAACTGTTATTACTGAAAACCATCTGGATATAATTTCCCACAACTGACAGGCTTTCTTACATTGCCACAACCACGATCGTCAGTAAACTGGACAACTCTGTTGTTGTGATTTGGACGAAATTACGTCAGGGACTGCCCAGTTGCCGAGGCGTACAGATCAATCTCTCCAGAAAGGAAAACCCCTGGTGAATACAGCTGCTATTCATTGTCATTAGGTTATAACACAAAGGTAGAAAAAATGAAAAAATAATCTATCAGTCCTCTGTAAGTCATGGCAAATGTTTTCATCAATTTCGTTCTGTGACTCCAGTGCTTGTGAGGACCCGACCAGACTGTGTCTACACAGTCGGGGTTTGGTGCACAGCTGGTCTCTGCAGGAGCAAACAGTCAGCTGCCGTGGAGACTCTGGGTGCTCTCTGATGGTCCCTCTCTTAAATCTGCGAGTCTGCTTGAGTCGGATGGACCCGTGGTGCTTGCTCTTTGGACTTCCTAGTTTCCGCTTCAGAATGTGTGACACTGATTATCATTACATTGTGTTGCTGTGTCCAGCCTACCTATTGTGAGTGATGTAGATTTTCTTTAATTGTAAATTAGCAGTAAAATTACAGCCACCGTGTCTGTAGGTTTCCTGCACGCCGACCTGTGTCAGCCACACTCTGCACAGTCATCCTTTTCTTGAAGACTTTAATTTATTTATTTTTTTAGATTTCAGCATCCGTGCACCTCTCTGAGCTGACTGCATTTACTGCAGTTCTAAAACTGTGAAAGGAAATGTGTGCGGGATCCAGTTTGTCTTGGCGTAGATACTTTTCAGATTATGTGACTATGCCCGCTTCTAGTTGGAAAGCTGCTCGGCCTTTTATACACGAGACCCCAGATGTCTGCGACAGGCAGCTCCTTCTGAAATCCCAGTTATGTGTAGAAATCCTGGGATCTGTTAGCCTACTTACTTCCTGATACAACTCAAAATGTGTGTTATAAGGAAATGTTGTCTGGGTTTATTATTATTATTATTTATGTTTGTGCATGAATTTCAGTTATTTCAGATTACAGCATTGTTAAAGATGAGCGTTAGTTTAGAGCAAACCTCGACTTTTGTGAATCGATAAGATCAGTCTGCTTGTTTCTGTTGCACAGATGTTTTAGTGGTCTGCCTTATTTGAACTGCACCAGATTTGCAAAAGGCAGAACACTCTCCTGGCAGTTTAACCCAATCAGATTTGGGGTGCTGTTCAGGGAAAGGTTGTAAGACCCAAACATAGGTTGAAAACAGCTTCCTATAACCGCAGGGTTTCTGAACAGTTTGACAAAATTGTTGCTCCCAACTAAAACATTTATTTCTCATCCTCTGATAAAGCAATAAATATGAAATTTAATTAATTTTAGAGGCTACATTTTTTGGTATAGTGTTAATCAATATTTTGAAAGAAAAGATTTGTATAATAGGTCTTGAAAGTAACAATTTTAATGCAACACTCAAGGTGATGGGTAAAAAGCCTGGAGAGTGGCTCCAGGTCTGAAAGGGAGATGCACATATGTTGCATCCCATGTTCATCGGTTAATGATTAACACCCATCTCTTTCTTTGGGAGTACAAACATTTTAGTTTCCCCACATTTGTTTGCAGCACTTCTAGTGAGTTGTATGTTTATATCTTTATGTTGTAATAGTCGTCATAAGGGAGTACCTTGCTCTGAATTTATTGCTACTTGAACAGATTGCACAATTTTGCAACATCCCTCATCTTCAGTTTGAATTATTTGTAACACACCTTCTGAAGAGGAAGTCATTCCTTATCTTCAACCTGGCACAGTCATGGATCACCCCATTTGCTTCCATGAACATGTGATTTGAAAGAAGAAAAAAAGTCCTGCCCATTCAAACAGAATATACACACACACACACACACATGGACTTTTCTGCCAGAAGACATCGGTCATAAGTTGCATTTGCAAACTTAAATAGTTAATCTAATGTAAGTCTGTGTCCCTTCATCGTTGTGCTCTTCTCCCTCCAGCTTTTGCAGCAGTTGAAAAAACTCATTTGTGACCTTTGTCGACTGTACAACCTTCCACAACATCCTGATGTGGAGATGCTGGACCAGCCTCTGCCTGCAGGTCCTGTGGGACAAGACCGTAAGGCAAGTGTGTGTGCGAGTCGGTTCGTGTTGGGGAAATGCCGCCCAGCGACCGTACAGTTTGACTGTTGTCCACTGTTTGATCACTTTTGTTGGTTGTGAGATGCTCATTTGAAATAGGACATTTACTTGCTTTTCTAAACTACTTGAGATGGTTACGAAACATCAGTCTGATTTATAGAGAGCCTTGGTTATTAAACGGGGTTTTGTCTGTGTTTGTAGCATGGAACAGAGGAGGTCACATCTGAAGAAGAGGAGGAGGAGGAGATGGGAGAGGTAAGTTATCATCTTTGATTGTATTTTTAATAGTATGACTTGTGATGATACAGGTTTCAGTATTTTTGCTGTCATCTTAATCACATATTTTTATGAGGAGTGTTTTAGGTGGTGGATATTTTTAATGCAATGTAGTTGTGGGAGCATTAGCCCTCCATCCTCCCTCCTGCTCCTGTTGTTAGTTCTTCACTTTATTTCATTATAACGATGCAACAGTACATTTGTACAATCACTGATATGCATTTCTTTGTTTTATTTAGTTTTATTCTTTTTTTTACTGCTCGCCAATCATGCATTTTTAAAAATATCATTGATCAGGACATCGAAGACCTGGACCACTATGAAATGAAAGAAGAGGAGCCCGTGGATGGCAAGAAATCCGAGGACGATGGCATCGAGAAGGAGAATCTGGCAATCCTGGAGAAGATCCGAAAGAACCAGAGACAAGACCACTTGAATGTATGTCTATGTGAATTATACCTGAGATTTGTCACCTGTATACAGCCTATTGTCAAGTTAGTTTTGGTGTGTGCCTCTCCAGGCAGCAAAAACATGAAAGATATTGTATTTCCACTTTGAAAGGGATGAGATTTTTCCATAATCCTGTTCAGTGACTCAGCTGTGCAGCTGACTCAGGATCTGAAAGGTGTCAAAAATAGAGAAATATATTATTATCGCTGTGAAATCAATATTGCATACTTGTCATACACTTGTTTGACTTTAAAAAAAATATATATATATATATTTTGAGGATCTTTTGAAACATTCTCTCAAGGGCTGCATTGATCTAAATATTAACATCGAGACAGACGAAACTGTGTCTTTGATGTCAGCCCAGATGAAGTACAAATGACAGGTTTTCCTCGGCGGTAAATTCCAAAGCACCGTGTTCTTTGTCTTTGTTGTTACAGTTGTTTATTTATTTTTTATTTTTTTGCATGTATAATTTTGCAGGGAGCCGTGTCGGGTTCAGTGCAAGCTTCTGACCGCCTGATGAAGGAGCTTAGAGAGATCTATAGGTCTCAGAGTTACAAGACAGGTATGCACATTACACTGCACAAATCCAACATACCGTAATAGATTATCTCCCGTAGTTATGACAGATGAGCACTGCTTAACATCAAGGAAGCATTGCAGCTTGCAGCATGCATGGTCAGGAGAAAGGGCTTCGTATCGGGTTTAGTTTTGTAGAACCTCAGGCATACTGACTGTTCTAACTTGCTGTTATGTGGTGTTATGAGAGGATTTGTTCTCCTGAAAAGCGTAATGTGCTTTTCCTCATTGTGTTACTTTTTAGAAGGGGATGAAAAACGAGAATAAATCACTCATCTTGATACATTGACTGCAGTGGGACATGTTGCCGAAGCCTCATGAAACGCATTTCCTTTTCAGGCATCTACTCGGTGGAGCTGCTTAACGACAGCCTGTATGAGTGGCACGTCAAACTGAGGACGTGAGTATCGTGTGTTGCTGCCTTTTTCTCCTCGTGTCAGCATAAACACGGACTGACTGCACTGTTTATTGGCCAACAGGGTGGATCCGGATAGCCCGTTACACAGTGATTTACAAGTCTTAAAGGAAAAGGAAGGAATGGATTACATATTACTAAACTTCTCATATAAAGTGAGTAAAAGTGACTTTGCATGAATGTAAGTGAACTAGAATTTTGTCGTCTTTGAAGACTGTTTAAGAAGCATCTTTGCTGGTTGTCCGCGCAGGATAATTTCCCCTTCGATCCACCGTTCGTCCGGGTTGTGTCACCAGTGCTTTCTGGAGGGTTTGTACATTTGCTGAAGTTTCTTCTATCACGAGTTACCACCATGAAGCACAGTTCATGTTACAATTAAGTGTTGTTGTTTTTTTCTCTTGCTGCAGTTATGTTCTTGGAGGAGGCGCCCTGTGCATGGAACTTCTCACCAAGCAGGTGTGTTGAGTGCATTATTTAGTATCTGTTCACATTAAAAAAAAAAAAGAAAGAAAAAGAAACCTGCTCTTCATGTCCTTGGGTTTCATGATTGCAGGGTTGGAGCAGTGCCTATTCCATTGAGTCTGTCATCATGCAGATCAATGCCACTTTAGTCAAAGGAAAAGCCAGAGTGCAGTTCGGAGCCAATAAAGTAAGTGAGGATGATGTTGTTTCAAGTTGTGACATCGTTTGCTTTGCATGATAAATTATCTGGACCATCTGTTGGTTTTCTGCTGCCAAATTTAGCTATGTGCTATATTTGTAACCATTCTTCCTTTTTTCCTATTGGCAGCACCTTAGTTTTCACTTACTTTTTTTCATAAATCTATATTTAATGGGGCTTTTCTCCTTTATGTTCAGAAGTTAAAGAAAATAAGAAAAAACAATGATTGAAAGATTTGTGTCACAGGTGCAGCTTATTGTTGCTATATAAAGCCAGTGACCTGGAGTAAACCAGCGTGTGCGCAGGTCAAGACTTTAGACAGCCCAGTGTCAGGTCCTGTGTTGAAGGGTCAATTGCTCAGCCTGACAATATTTATACTCTAAAGTTCTTTGAAACTCCAGTAACTTTAGAGAATTATATTAAACAGCTAAACAGAAGCTACATATGATGGGTTCAGTCACAGTATTTTTTCTAACTTTACTCCTGAGCGGATGAGAATGTTGGGAGTGTGATGAATGTATCTTTCCAAATCTTTTTAAAAAAAAAAAATCAACAATCCATAGAAGACCACGGTCTCTCTTTCTGTTCTGTCACCCTAACCCGATGCTGCGATGCAAACACTGAAGTTGTTTTCATTTGAACTTTGTGATGCAGAACCAGTACAATCTTGCCAGAGCACAGCAGTCATACAAATCCCTGGTTCAGATCCATGAAAAGAACGGTGAGTGTCTCCGTCTCCGGTTTCATACAGACTGCATTAATGACCTTGTTTACTGAAACCAAATCTCCCCTTTACATCAAAGCGGAGGTATGTTGGTGCTTGGATTTATAAGCATGTAGTCCACAGGATTACACTACATTTATGTAACTGGTGTCTTTGGGGTTTATACTAACAGGATCTATAAAGGCAACATGTTGCAGACTGTATACTGTGCAAGTGATTTAACAGCAATTGTTTACAATTCAAACTTTGATGTCAATATCACTTTGGCTGTAATGTCATCTGGACTTTAATCCCTACCTCAACATGTAAAATGTGGGAAACATTGAGGGAGCAGATGAGCCGTAGCACGTTTCATCTTACCGGATGCACCTGCAGCCCGTGCACTGTCCAGTCACAAGCAGCACAATACAGCAAGCTTTAATTCCAGTTAGTTTTCCCTCACCTTTTGGATCCATGAAAACACTGAAGTATGTTTCACTAACATGTTTCAATCATTGTAGCAGCTGCTCTGTGAGCAGTCCACATACATGACATAAATGAGAAAAGGAGGTTATTAACTGGCATTCTGTATAGCTGGTGTTTTTGGAACATAATCGGGGTGCTTAACTGCTACGAGATGCGTACTGTAACTGATGCAGTCAGGTCTTTGTACTATTTAGATGACTTGTCTTGCTTTCCATTTGTCAAACATGGCTGAATAGTGCCATCATTGAAATGCCATCAAACAGTGATGATCCCGAACCTTTGATCGCCGGACCTTCACCATTTCACAGACGCGGCACCTTTTCTCCATATGAAGTGAATGGTTGTGATTTTTCACCTTGTTTGTCAGGTATTCGATGTGGACATGAGGAGAAGTCCACTCGTAGACCGCTGCACTTGAGTATTGGAAACAGTTTGACACTCGAATTACGGCTGTTGTTATAGTATTAAACAAGTGACACTTCATGAAATAAGAATCAGAGTTAAAAACGGTCAAATGGAGTGTTTACAGCTCTCCACATTTTGGGCATGAATTATACTGAGGCAATAACAATAAAATATCTTCCTGTGGGCTCCAAGTTGTTTTTTCAACCCTGACGTTCTTCTCACTCGGTGACATCTCCCCACTGCTTGTTTGCTGACATCATCGGATAAGCATAAAGTTTCTCCTTTTAAACGATCTCACATAGATGCGAAGTGCCCATAAAGCGGAAAGATGCTAAGTGATGTAACCGTTCAGCTCACCTTTCCTCTCTTCGAATAAAAACAGAGCTGATCAGCACCTCTGATTAGTCCTTTCGGTAAAGTTAGATTTATATTCTGTTGGGGGGAAAATGTGCAATAAGAAGAAAATTTCTTGTTGTCCGTGACCTCATTCAAGCATGACCGTGTGTTTTAAAAATAAAGCTGCTGACGGCTTTATGTAAGTTGTATCTACCCCTGTCGGGCTGCATAGAGCTGCATTTAATTGCAACTAAAATGAGAGCTGAAAGCCCTGCTGAACCATGTGTCCTGAGTGCAAACCGTTCAGCACTTTGTGGCATGCTGTGTCTTGATTGTTGGACTAATCAGAGCTGGTTGGAAATGCAGACACAAGCCAATGAGGCAGAAAATGATGCACATGTTCAAATGGATTTGGTTTCATTGTCCCGTTACCCTGTACTCACTGTGCTCTCTGTGCTTCTCTTCAAGGCTGGTACACACCCCCCAAGGAGGACGGCTAATACAGACTGTTGCCTTTCCTGCGCTGGGACCACATGTCTTAGATTTTTCTTTTCTTTGAGACCAATTTTGTTTTGTTTTTTTTATCCTGCGAGTTATTTTGTTTCCTACATGACAGTTTGAGCTCCAGACCAAATTCCTCATACATTGACCACCCAAAAGCGAGCACATGGACACAGATGCGTTCACCCCAGCCTAAAACGGGACACTCGTCTCACTGTACATCTGTTGTGTGATGCAGGGTTTTTTTTTATTTTTTTTCCTCTCTCTGACGGCAACATTGATCCCATACCCCGAAAGTTGGTGGTCTAGATATCATGCAGTCTCACCCTTTGGTTTTGGCATCAAGCATGCCGAGGTTACTTTGTGGCTTTGAGTTGAAAGGTGCGGCATGGCTTTATCCTCCTGCAGTGGCAGTCTGACACTCCAGGTGCCAGACTCTGCTTCTCTGGCCACACACTGGATCTGAGACTGGCACGCAACATTTCCTGATATGATGCTGTGGTAGCTGGGATGAACATTTAGAAAAAGCTGGTGGTGGGGACAGAACGCTGCCCTTTCTCTCCTGGGATGGCCTCTGTAATATTGCGCTCATGCATCATCTTTTTAATACCAAGACCCCTCCTTTGAGAAGGGGGTGAGGGAAAAAAAAAAACTTCAGAGGCTAGTTGCTTTCATACCTCTTATCTTTTAAAGCTTAAGGCCCTGACCTGGAAGGAGGATGAAGGGAGATGCCATGATTAAGAACAGCATGCTGCTGACTTTCAAACTTGGAGCTCTCCACCGTCATCCCAAACCGGAGCTGGACAACTCTCTGTGGGAGAGGTTTGATGTGTGGTCGGTCTGACAGCAGAACAAGCATGATCAGGCAAAGCAGGGGCATGTATGGATTGGATCACACTGTTATGTTGTTGATTTTAACTCCGCTGTAAACATGTATATTTGTATTTCTGCAAATGGATTTAATTGTTTATAATGTAACCTTGTCGAGGTCTTTGGCTGGGCAGAGACCGTATTGCTATATACACTTGACTATTAATGGTTGGGGCACTGCAACTTCTGAAGACCTGTTTAGACTAAAGAAAAAAAGAAAAAAAAAAGTCGCTTCATGGATTATCTTGAAGTATTAGAAGAAAACAAAAGTGCACCATATTCTTATGTAAGCTTAATGACTACTGCAGTTTTGTTCATTTCTCTCCTCTTTTTTTATTTTTTTTTTTGTAATCCTAATGTTTTTGGTAACAGTGACCATGCCACCCCCCCCCTCCCACCCTTCATTTGATGGCACATCATACCAACAGTTGCTATAACAATAATGACAGACAGCTGTTGGTGGCATATCAAAGGTTTGGCTATTCATATCTAACCCACTTAAACTACATAAACCTCAGTAAGACTATGCAGCGGGGACGCGGTATTATGAAAAAAAAATTTAAAAAAAGTTTGTCGTCACCTGCTTAGTTCTTGAAGTTGGTTAGCATCCTGACTACCAGCCCAATTCAGCTGTCTGGGGGGGAAAAAAAGTGACCTTTACCTTTTGACTTTTCCTTAAAACTCGAGGCTGCTTTAAAATGCAGCCACAGTTACATGTTCACAGCAATAGTCTCCACCACATACCTTCTAGCCTCACACCTGGGAGTCAACTGGAGTCTGTTCCGTTTCCAGAATATTTGTTCAGGTTTAATAAATATTTGTTCAGATTTACCACAGGAAAGACTCAGCTGTTCCCATTACCACTTCTCTGGTTACTATTCATGACCACTCTCAGCACTGCTGTACCCCTCAGCATGCTGAGGCTTTGATGTAATGTGAATAATATGCAGAAAACTGTGTGGAGCATTCCAATTAATGCAGTTCCACGTTTGTTGTGGGTGTTCTGTTGTGTGGCTTCTTTGCGTCTTTTGAAGTATATTGTCCTGATAACCGGGGTATAAGGCTTGGTTATGCCATTTCATACAGTCAGTCCTCATTTTGGAGTTGATTTTTGAAATCCCAGGGTGATAATAACCTCAGTCCCAATGGATGGATTAATTTAAACAAACGTGTTCCCGTTCAGCACATCTGACATTTGTTTAGACTTGCAGAATAAAACGGATGATCCTTTTCTTTCTTTCTTTTTTTTTTAAATCGGACATATTACGAATCATTGGCATGGTTGTTAGCTGTTGTGATGTGCATTGGTAATGTACTAATCACCTCATTCTGGTCACATTGTTGAGCCCACCCGTGCATTCTCTGGAGAAGCAAACTCAGGAATACATACTGCACACTCTTCTTTGCAAAGGATTGGTTCAGAGTATCATTACAAATGGCAAAGACTGAATGTCTCAATATTTTTTTCTTTTTTTTTGTGTGTTCTCTCCTCCTTTTAAAATTACGCCCTCGTTTTTACCTGTCGGCATTGTGATGTGTTTTGCTGTCGCATCCCACACACATCGTTACTTAGGCTAAGGATTACTAATTGAGTGTTTTTGAATGATTGGATATGTGGAGCAGAGATGGCTCCCAATCCTCGGATTAATCTGCGCTTGATGAGGAGTTCAGAGCACAGCTACAATTTTTCTTTGATATTGCTGTATTTTGCATGTCAGTATATCAGTGGGTATCCCCCCCCCAAAATAAAAAAAAAAACAAACTCTGGGAGACAGAGTGGTTGTGTTTGGTGGCTAGAAAGGCTAGATAAATCCATCTTTTCATGACTTGACACAGACTCGACAATGGAGCTTGAATTATCTTTTAAAGAAGCCAGGATGGTTCCCAAGAAAAGCAGCGGCTGAGATTTGGGTGCCATCAGAACCATTGTTATCCTGCGTCATGAAGCTGATCTCTGGAGAAATGGGTGTACTTGAGTCTTGTACACTGAACAACTTCTCTTACATCAACACATGTCTGACTAACAAGAACTTCTCAGCTTAGACGAGTAACACATTGGCCAGAGAACTGAACTATTCTGGGTTTGTTACCTTGCTTCATTAACTGCGGTGGCCGGGTTATAAAGTTATGCACTGTAAGCATGCTTTGGTTTGGTTTCCTTTTTTTCTTTTCTTTTTTTTCTTTTTTTTTTTTTTCCATTGCAAGGGTGATTTTGACAATGTAATTTGTAAACTTGCATCAAGTTTATGAATAAAGACTTTTATGAAATAACTAGGGGTTCTGCTCTCATTAATATAATTCATTGAGAAAATTGCCAGAGTTAAGTGATCCAAAAGATTGAGCCCCAGATAATACGGAGAAGCCAACTGTTTGGGCTTCTGTGTACAGAGAAGTAAAATTCAAATGCTACCTTTGAGTTGTTAGACTAAAGGTTCATACTTCCAACCATAAATGAACCGCTTTATAGCTCCTGAGCTGCGATAGATGTGTTTTGCTCTTCCAGGTGTTTTGACACACTTATTATATTTTCCAGCAGAGGCAGACGACTACAGCTCAACTTGTAAGAATTTGTTCGTACTTTTACAAAACGAAATCGCAGCTCGTGTTTATTAATGTAAGCAATTGTGCCTGTATTGCTCAAATCATTCTTTTAATTAAATGTTGTAAAGCGATAGAGGCAGATCATTTGTCAGATTACCTGATTCGATTGAATTTATAATAATTCAGTGTCGTCTGTAACTGTGTGGTTGCCTGAGCTTCCATACAAACATCTATTTGAAAGTTTGTGAATCACTCAAGGGATTAGGTCAATATAGGACCTAAAAATAATCGTATATTAATCTTGATGCTTGAACTAGTTAAGGAGAAACCAAAAAAAAAAAAAGACAAACGGGCTATTTTTCATCATTTATGACCTTAAATTAGCAAGCGACAAAAAATCCGAACTCCGAGGAGTAAAAATGAATTTGAAACTGAAGTCAGGTCATTTTTCAGAGTTTAGAACATTCTGGTTTCAAGTGTTATGATTCAAGAAATAAAAACACTTAATTCCAGCACAAGAACCTCACCGTGGTGGTCGTATCGTGGTTTTGGCCAAAGATCGCTGTCAGTCATTGATAGAACAAAGAATACTGAATTATTATTTATTTTCCTTAAATCTCAAGAAAATGTTTGTGACATATAAAGACAAGTGTGAGCACACGAATCATTGGGTAGACTTCCTCTGCTCGCGTTTTGTTTGTCTTCGGATGGCGCTGACTTTGACCACCTTCTCTGGGACTTATGTCTGGATTACATGTTGGGCTGGATAAGATGAATAGATTTCATCAGCACACAACAGACATAATGACAGGATATCTTGAACGTAATGTCTGGCACAGGAAGAGCCAAGAACTAGTGACATGGATGGGAGAGAAGCCGACAAAACTGTAGATAGATGAGTAATTCTTGGTCTTAAGTTAACTGCATGCTTTGTGTCTGTGATTCTTTTTTACATAATATATTTGATATTCTTCAAATTACAGTATGATGTGAGCTTCAGTTAGTTAAAAGGTACTTTTACTTTTACTATTTTTACTAGACAATCAAATTAAAACATTCAGAAATATTGAGCTTGATTATGCCTGAGTGCAAGTGAATGCAGTAGGTGATGTTAGATGAAGCACAGTTAAGTTATGTTTGATGATTTGGAAGATTACCAAAGGCTAAGCAGCCTTAAAATAGCCACTGCAACTATGAAGCATTACATGGGAAACAGTCCTGTGGTAGCAAACATCAAAAAGCTAAAGTTAGAAAACCCTTGTGGTGATTGCAAACCATACTGGCAAGTTCAGAGGACACTTCTGTGAACAGCTGCACATTTGGCTGCAGGTGATCGCACCATATCAGTGTCTCAATGCCAGCACATTTTTATCTGGAGAGTCCTGTTATTCCTACGTTAACACAACCACTTTCACGATCTTGGTGCGGCTCTCGCACGTCACGATCTTCCCAGGTGCTTAAATCGGTGGTGATATGTATCTGTCAAGGCTGTTTGCTATTTATGAAGTGAAGTATCTCAAGTCTCAGCATAAATGTAATTAAGAACCTCCCTCTGATAATGGTCAGAGGCGTACTCCTGAATAAACAATAGCAGTTCAATAATACCTTTCACCATGTGCTTTGAGATTTGACTTTCTTTTATGCTTGAAATAACCACTGTAGGTATGATAAACAGCTTTATCTTTTCCCAAAATCTCGATGCTTTTTTTTCACCCTGTGCCCCTGTCTTCTTCCTTCACCTCAACTCCCCTCAAACAATGTCTGTAGATCCCACTGTCTACCTGAGCGAATAAGTCTAATCACTGTCTCTTCTTATGTAGAAAATAAATAAAGTAAAGAAAATAAAAATCAGAAAACTATTTGTATTTGAGTAAAGATTGTGTGTACGTTTCTAAATACTCTTATTTATTTTTCATCTATGTCTGTGTGTGCTGTATCACACCACTAGATGGTACTGGAGCACTCTTGTAACTTCAGGTTTTGTACTTTTTTTCTTTTTCTCGCTACCTCACAAAATCAAGATGCTCTGCAGGCTTGTTACATTAGTCAATAGTAGGTGCTTCATTATAACAATGACTCCTGTTCTTCTTTAAGGTTGAATGAATGAACAAATAGGTAATTCCTTTCAGTGAGAACTATGGGATGCAGTCCTATATGGACCTGGATCCCTCATATTCTCCCGTCAGCGTGTTTAGAGTCAGATATCGTTGTGTGGTTGGCAAGCACACCTCTCTTAGATGTCAGGTTTGTGATAAATAGCTGATCAATTTCTCTCAGTCCTGGATGAATATAGATATTAGAAATCCCTCAAACCTTGAACCAGAACGCAATTTTTCAAGGTGTAAATAACTTCACATTGAATCACAACGATGAGAGTGATAAGTGGATCCCAGCGGTTCACAAATGAAAGGCTAATTGCAATCATTATTTTTGTTCATGTGTGGCTTTGGTTATCTGGCCTTAATATCCAGTTTGCGCCAAACAGTTTGTTAAGTCTGCCGCTTGCCACACACGGCACTGTGAGGAGACCAATAAGGCTTTGGGCCTGGAGGAAAGTGGCTGTGCATCTCTGTGGTTAACGTGCACGTGTCCACACGGAAAAGAAAGGAAAAGCTGACTTTTTACTTCTTTCACCCGGAGCAAAAGCACACCACGTGGTGGGCCGCATTCAAAATCAGCTGGGGTTGCTTGATAGCCAGCGGCTGAACGGCTGCGTCCATTAGAGCTTGACCCTCACTGCTCTGGCTTCCACAGTAACATACTAAAGTGTATATACAGATTCAGACTGAATGTATCAGAGGAGTCGTGAGGATTTTAGCCTTTTGCCTTGCCTGAGTGATGGGTCAGATGCCACATAATGGATTAATGAGCAGATGTGTGAAATTGACCCTGGTCGTTTGTATGTGCTGAATGGAGAAAAGATTTCTTTCTCACTGATTTCAGTTCCACAAAAAAAATATTCAGAAAACAGTTTTCATATCAAGTAAAAGGCAACAGTAAGCTAGCTTTTAGCTTGGCTTTTTAACAAGCAGACTAGAATATAGAGAAAAGCAAACCTGGCTCTGTCCAGAAGCAACAGAATCTTGCACAATTAGCTACACTTTAAGGGTAAAGGCGTGAGCATTTAAAGATGAAAGAAAAGATTCTGAACTAACGTAAAACCTAAACTCTTAACCACCTGTGGAGGAAACATGCTTGTCGTTTACATCTCAGTTATGTATGATAAAAAAGGATCTCAATGCAATTCTAATGTACCAAAATCTCACTCATCTGTTGATAATGTGTAAAGCTTTTTAGCTTTTAAACTCAGAAACAGACGGTAAACATATATGCACAATATGTCGCTTTCTTGCACGTGGGAGTTTTCTCACCTCAGCAGAGATACTTCAGGTTAGAAAAAAAAATACAAACTGCAGTTTTTTTAAGATTCATTTAATTAAAGTAATCTGTTCCTGCTGAGTAATTGTCCCAAAGATGCACTGAACAGTGCAGAAATACAGGAACGAAACAATATGTTTTTACAGACAGCTGGGGCTTTCTGGTGTTAATAGACAGGCAGAAATGTTATAGTGGTCTGTGTGAACCTTGTTAGAGTAAACTGAGAACACTGGCGCAGAGCTGCAGTAATGATGTCTGTCTATGAGAGAAGAAGCAGCCAGCCCCACAATGACCCGATGTTACAGATCATCTGGGAAACAAGAAAGGTGTCACCAACACACATCATTACCTCACCGGCTTTCAAGTCTCCACCGCTCATGTGTTGCCACTGGTTGATCAAAAAACTGGTTGAAATTGCTTATGTTGTTTAACACATATACGGGCCACATATACGTTGAACCAGATAGTAAAGTTCAAATTGTAGCTGAGGAATAGGACAGTCTACTAAGACCACACATGATTAAGAAATAGTATTTTTGATTGGCTGTGAATGATTGTCTGTGTGGAGACTATTGTGGCAACAGAATAATTTCATGTATGTGTGGAATGAATTCTTGCCAGATACACTCAGAGGGGTACAGAGGAATGCAGGTCTTCCCGTGAGAATCAACAGCAAACTTTTGAAAATACAGAGCAAATAACTGTGCAAATACAGTTATTTGTATTTGCACAGTGTTGAGGCAAACTTGTAAAGGGAGACAGTTTATTTGATTCAGCAAAAACTGCTTGGCCACCAGAGTAAACCACTGCTACTTTGCATGTCAAGAAACAATAAATACCTATATATTCACACTATTCCCAGCCAAAAGAGCTTGGTTTGACTCCCGCCGTGCCACATGGAGATGCTTTTTGAGGAATGAATAGTAAACTGAAAGGCAGCTTTTTAAGCCAAACCAGGATTTTTCATAACAGAAAAAATGCCATTAATCATGCCTACCAAACAACAACAATTAAAACAATCACCGAACGTATATAATCAGATTTCTGAATTATGAGGAAATGAGCAGTGCTCTCAGCTCTGAGTCGTTGAGGACATGTTTGCCTGAGGAAGCTGACTGACAGATCTCAGATCAGTTCAAATGAACAACTCTACCACACAAACAGAAAGCTTGTTTTAACTGAGCCACACTGCTTAAATGAACAGCAGATATATTTTGGCTGCTTTCAAGCTGGGGACTAAATCGTCAACATTGAAAAGTCACACTACCTACTTTCTCGTGGCGGGTATGTCCTGCCGAGGATTCAGCCGAGATACTGATTCAATGTGAGGTGGCCATTAGGGGAGGAAGAGTCTCAATCCAGCTGTTGCGGCAGGGTATCAGTGTATCTGTTAGCAATGGCTGTCTCCAGGAAAAGTTTGCAAAACTGCCAGGTAAAAAAATGAGACGGGTGTTTGCTATGGTCCTTTACTCTCTATCTCTGTGTAGCTCCATAAAATCAATCCACCGAACATGGTTACTCCTCAAACTTCAGCACTCTGAGTAAGTGCACAACATTTTTATACACTGTGGTGTGATGCTGGCTCTTTCCAAAATTCCTCCATGGCATGGTAAGTGCACATTCAAACCTGCCCAGGATTGGCTGTACACAACAAGGATTTCAACTAGAACACTAAATACACAACTAGTCTTTAGAAATTACAGGGTACCTACAAGGTATTTTGGAAGAAAGAAGAAACAGGAAACAGAAGCACTGATTATAGTAAACCATAAGTATTGTTGAAATTACTGGTTGCCTACCTGGTACTTTGGAGGGAAAAAGAAAATAAGTGTGGCGTTCATATTTTTATGAGTACTGGTTACTTATATTGTTTGAGATTTAAGAGTACTGTATATTTAGTGTGTACAGCGCAGGTGCACAAAGCTGAGTAGTTTGCAGTGACATGGCACTTTAAGAAAAAATAAAGCTGGGTATCTGGCACCCAAATGACATCAGCAGTCGGGGGATTTTTTTAAATCTCCTTCTCATACACTATGAATAATCACATTTTATTTGGTGGACATTAATCGGAAAGTCCTTGTACATTATTACTAAAGAAAGTTGACAAGTATGCATTACATTACACATGACTGTACTGTATTTTCTTCATTTTTGCCCGATAGATATATAGGTTTTAAAGTGATAGCATGGCTGATAGCTTAGCTGAGAAACTCTAACTAGACTAGGGGAGAACATGCAAACTCCACAAAGAAAAGCCCAAGCTGAGATTCAACCAGGAACCTTCTTTCAGCGATATATAGTGGTTAATCTATAGAAACATTTCATATTCACTAACTAGTTTCTTCCATTAACTTCTACTACCTCATAGGTAACAAGCTTCGCCTGTACATTTACTGTCATTAACAGTTTGAACCTCCACCTTTGTCTCCGAGTCTGCGTCACGAATCCTTCTGTGTGCCCACCCTGATACCCGCAAGATAAGACAACACAAATGATTGCAATAAACTGGATCGTGCATGCTTTAGTGAACAACAGTTTCTGATGATAAAAGCTGTCTGATTTGATTTATCTTGTGTTTTTTTTTTTTGATGAATGGACCACAGAAGTCCACCTGTGCTGCAGGACTGAGAGTGAACTGTCTTACAAAAAGGGTAATTTGATCTAATTGTCTCTTTTTATTCTGTCAGTTTAAGAGACTCCATATGAGACGTTACAGTCCTGCAGGAAAAAGTGAAACTGTGCACATTCTTGTAGCTCCAAATGCAGCAACCTCATTAGAAATGAACCCCTGTACCTAGATGTTGGGTTCCTATCAGAAGCGGAGCTGATTGATGACCTTAATTCCTGCAGGTTCATTTGGTGCGGGACTGAACGCCAGTTAAACTCTTTTCCAATTCACTTAAAAGCCAGATGTTACCGAGTGTTAGCTGGTTTTATCACCAGTCTAAAGGGCTTTGAGAACCAAGCTTTTACTATCTTGGTCACTCTTTTGGCTCCTTCATGTCTAAAGTCCCAGCCTGCTGTTTAGACGGGGGGGGGTTTGTTCTTCAGGGGATGGCATATACATTTTGTCCATTCTAAACAGCTTGTATTGACCATAACCAAAGATCCAAGATGCTTTCAAGGCACATTTCTAAATGTCTCGATGAGTGTAAAACACAGAAAGAACTCATCTGTGCTGGAAGGTAAACATCAGCTTTTGGTTCCTTTGGGGGATTTGTTTTCTTTTAACAAATCCCCCAAAGGGTTAGTAAACAAATACTAAAGCAAAACCTCTCATAAGGCACTCATGCAGAATTTAAAAAGATACAAATCCGTCTGCCTTTCATCTCTTTTATAGCCTCCAGGTCTGTCCTTCGCAGGGAATATCTCCCTTCAAATCACCAGTCGCTGATGACAAATTTACCTCAAAGGACCTTGGAATAAATTGCCGGCTGACATGGGGCACAGAATTTGAAATGAAACATAAAGTTAAAAAAAAACAAAAAAAAACCTATAGACACACAATGTGATGCTAAAAAAGGGAAATCTTCTTTCCACTGCTGTGTGTTTTGAGTGTTAGCAATGTCAACAAAAGTTTATGTGATAAATGAGGCTGGGCACATTAATTTTGCATTAACTAATGAAATCATTATCACGAAATTTTTATTTGTCTCCCATTAACACCGTTTTTATTATTATTTTTATTGAAACGTCTGTTGCTCACTGGCTTTTATTTTGAAAAAGTCCATTGTGGGCTAGCCTAGTATGTTGCTTACTGCTGCAGCACTCACAGGAGACAGTCAGAAAAGAAAAGAATGGCGAATGAAGTGGGCTAACCAGAGGTTTAGAAGGTTACGGAACTTTTACTTGGCCATTTTCATTTCAAGGTTTTTACCAGATGGCACAGTTGACAGAGCCAAAATCATTTGTAAGCACTGCAACGTTGAATGGTCTTATCACCAGAGTACTTCAATCATATGACTGTACAGTTTCAATAAAAGTTTGTGATATTTTTTTAATTTTGAATACATCATTGGATTTTGCATATAACAATGCGATTAATCGTGATTAATCACAGGAAATCATGCGATTAACGCGATTATAGAACTTAATATTTGCCCAGCCCAAGTGTTAAATCTAACAAGCGAGTGAGTGCAGGTTGGGAGTGTGATCAAATTAAGAGGTGACAAATGAGTGTCCACCATAGAGCTCAGGTTTGTATCCACTTTACCCAATCAGACATAACATTATGACCAGCAGCCTAATGTTGAGTAGGTTATCCTCATGCTGCCAAAGAACATCTGAGTGTGTGTTGGGAACCCAACCTGGACCAGAGTTTGACTCAGGTCCAGCTTCTCAACACTTTAAGAAAAACACCTTCAAAGTTACTTGAAAGAAAAAAAGTAAGTCACCCCGAGCCTTCCCCAGGAAAGAGACTTATTTATTTTACAGTCGCCATCGTACAGCTTTTCTGCTGAAGCCCTGCCTTTTCTTAAAAAAAATTCTTAGATTACACCCAATATTTCTACCCTATTGGTTTGGCTTTCAACCAACCACTCAAATTCCTTCTTCATGAGGTAATGGTGTCCCACCATGCCGGTTCCAGCCGGTACCAGGCAGTTGGACAAAAAACCTTTTTAGAAAACTTTACTTTTTGTGTTTTAGTATGATTCAACCAGTACATTGGTTGAATACATTCACAGATACATTCATAATACGTGTGAGTTAACCAAATTATATTATATACATATCAGACTCTTTATCATGTTCTCTGAGACCTTCCAATACAGTTTGAAGTCTGTTGCTGCGGGAGATTTCTAAACTATGGTGTCTAACCTGATAGCTGATTTTTGTATGGGCGACTATTCTGAAAACAGAAATCCCTCCAAAAGTACTTGGCCAGCAGCGATTTAATGTCTGTGATTGAAAAAATATGTCAAATTGTATAGAACTATATGAAAAGATGACCCTACGTCCTTCATGATTAAATACTTCAGTAAACTATGGTATCAGTCACTTGTTTCACATCTCCTTTAATATGGCATTCATCATTTAGAGTAAAATAGATGGCGCCACCTTATTATTGACAGTTTGCAACAGTATTGATAAGCATTGATAGTGTCTTTGGGTTTGACTCCTCTTTTCCTCACAAATCATGTATAAAGTCTATCAGCCAGGAGTGGCTAGTAGAGTTTATAGTAATATAATCCAGCAAGTCGAAAGCTTGATGCCTTTCATAAAAGTACAGCTACAAAAGATGGGCATACTCATTTCAAATAGCATTTGGAGACTCTGTCTCTAACATTAAGCTTTGTACTTACAGTCATATTGGAGGGAACTGCATAATTTTGTCACTACGTCACAGTACCAAAAAGAAAGTGAAGTCTTATTTAGTTTTTAGTAAATCAAACAGTTTAGCGGAGCTCTGCTGCTCACAGCACTGAGACTCCAACCTTCGTAGGGCTTCTTTCATGTCTCCATTAAAAGATTCACTTTTTCACAAATTTGCCTCTTAGGCTGCAGTAACATCACAATCAAAAGCCAGAATTCATAAAGGCCAGCCCTCAAAATCCACTTCTTCCCTGGTTTAATGCATATGTAAATATTAATGCTCCGTGAATCTGCATTTTGCCCCATATTTTGTAGATGCCATGGCTCTTTTCATTCATATCAGATAAATCTCCGAGTGAGGGCTCTCAATTTTCAGCTGCTCATTATTAAGACCCAGCGCTTGACTGCACAGGAATCTGACACCTGCATCTCTCAAAAATTCTCTAAAAAATATGCAAAGACAAAAATGATACAATTTAAAAGTAGTCTGATACAGATGCAATCAGTAGCAAAAACCTCTGCTCTTCCACAATGGCGAAATAAATAGTTTTTTGGTGATTGTTAAGGGGGAGTCTTTTCACCTTGAGTGCTGCCTTCTTGTCCTCCCTATGGTGAAAGATAGCTGGAGATTCAGTTCAGCGTGACGCTATGCTTCCCTGCGCAGACTTATACTTCAGAGCGGGCTAAATGGATTTCCATTAGAGGGGCTATGACTCATTCCAGATGCTTACTCAATACTGTGTGGGCAGTGTAGCAGAAAGTTTCCTCAGGACAAAATAAAATGCAACAACAAAGCCAAAGACTAATGTATAGGACAGTGTCTATAGAAGTCTGTGCTTTGTTCCTTCTGCAAAACAAGCGTGCCTAACATTAGGTGGAAATGCTGTCAATGCTACGCCATCCATACAGTGAAAAAGAAATGGAAAAATGTCCACAGAAAAAGCAGGAAAATAATGATCTCCTGAAGCCCTACAGTCTTGATTGTAATTCTTTGGATTGAAATGTGTTTTTGACCCATCATTTTGCTTAAGATGAAAGAATAAATCATCATCTGTTTTGTGTGTGGTGGAGCTCAAGGCTGTGAGCGCATGTTTTGTTCCCCTATTCGCAATGTATGCATCTCTTCAGCATTATGTCTGGACTCAGGCTGGACCTGCATGGAGCGATCGATAGGAAAAGCAATGATCTCAGTGAAATGGAGCGTCCATCTTACTGTGATTCACTCATGCAGTACACTAACTGCAGAGAAGAGATGGAAATGAATCATTGTCCAAGCATGGATATAAAACCTTATCTCATTAAAACTTCTCTGTAATTTAAATGGAAATAGAGCATTTGCCCAAGAAAAGCAGATGCCTTTCCTAAAGTGTTTTACAGTATACATCTTCAAAAGCATGCTCTGTGCAAATGAAAGTATAGGTCAGCAAGTTGAACTTTTTAAAAAATTGAATAAGAATTTGAATCTTAACTTCCTTTGTTGGTTCTGTTGATCATACAAATTTTCCCCTCTCTCCTACTCCTATTAACACCTCCATCACAAAAAACGATCGTATCAGCTAAAATATGGCCAAGAAACTTCTAAATGGTTTCAAGATTAAAGAGAAAATTAACAATGATATCATCAACGGAGTGAACAAGTCACACAAATTGATTCAAAAGAAAATGAATCTAGCCTTATTGGATTTATCACATTTCCATGACATGTGCAGAGCTTTGTAGACTGATTAATGCAAAGCCTTGTTGCTTCATTATTGTTTCATTGCATTAGGTTAGAAGGATAATCTTCTGTTTGTCCTTTGTTGCTGTAGTTACTACCAAAACATGTAAAGCTCGCTGCAGCAATTCGGAGGTCTTATTTAAAATATCTTTGCACAGTGAGTACCTTTGCAGGGCAGAAGGCAAAGACTGCAGCATCGTTAGAATATCATCTTTATTTCTGAAAGGACAGTTTACTAAAGATGCACAACATATATAGTGTACATAATTTCTCACCTTTTTTATTTGTGGATATGATATCACTCTGCCTTTTTTTTACATTGACTCTCTGATTCAAATGGCAAGTGGCTTTCACTTTCTTGCTCTTAATACGCTACAGTATATGTTGTTACAGCCCTAGAAACAATGAGAAAACATGCAATGATATGCCCTCTGATGTTTTCCCTGCATGATTGTGCTGGATGAGCAGAAGCCCTCCCTTGTGAGGCTGTATTTCATGGGTGCTGGAGCTTGTCACGCAAATATGGTGCGTGGTTAGCAGCACAAAAAACACCACAGCTTGACACAAAATACCCCCACTCACAAAGTCACTGCATGTTTGACAGTCATGCTGGCTCAAAAAAAAAAAACTCACATACAAAAAAATGAAATCAAGTTTGCCAATACATAGGGAATCCTAGTTTCATGAGGAATTTTTCACAATTTACTGGGAGACCAGGTTGGCAGTTCATGGCTGAAGATCCTCCTGAGTGGCTGCACAGCTATTTGTAACATTAGGTTACAGCAGTT
Source organism: Leuresthes tenuis (assembly GCF_036924035.1). Classification (NCBI taxonomy): domain Eukaryota; kingdom Metazoa; phylum Chordata; class Actinopteri; order Atheriniformes; family Atherinopsidae; genus Leuresthes; species Leuresthes tenuis. The sequence goes on from NW_027325356.1 coordinate 12,807,175, forward strand.
GGATGTGATTTCCTCTTTAGGTTGATAATGAATGACCCTTTTGTCCCCCCCAAAAAAACCCAAATAAAAAGTGAATTTGGAAGTTATTTTCACTATGTTTGAAGTTTTTATTAGAATCTTGCTTGATGGTCTAACACTGTTTGGCTTAAATTCAGCTGCTATTTGTAGCGTGTTTTATAGTTTAATTCTGACTCTTTCATTTAAATATGCAACACCTGCTTAAAATTCATCCCCACCTACTAACCAGAATCTAGATTTGCACCAATTTCCAATAAAAGTGTGTGGGAATTTAAGAACAATGCATAAACAAGTTTTCCACAAACTTTTGATCAGCTATTTGTTCTGTCTCAAAATATATCTTCTGTACCCACTATGTGTCTGTTCCTTTGGTAGTGTGTCTGCCTTTGACTGATGGTTGCCCCCTGAAGCACACAACATATCTACTGGACAATAATTTCCCTCGACGGCTCCATTAGGTGAAGAAGCTAGAGGAAAAGGAGTGGAGGAGGAGGAGAGGGAAGGTGGATATTAAAAGGAGGGATGGAGGAAGTGGAGAACAGGATGGTTTGAAGGAGGGATGAGGGGAATGATTGACCTCCTGGGAACAGACTAAAATGCCTCCCTATCCCTAATCTTTGGCTCTATTTTGAGAAGCAGCAAGAGGGATGTTGGAGACAGAAGGACACTGCTGACAGATGATCAGACATGAGGGCACTCACAGGCCTGATGAATGGGATCTCTACAGTTGTTAAATTGCTGCACCATGGCGGAGACAGGGATGGACAGAAAAGACAAAGAACTTTCCATTACCGGGGGACAATTGCTTTGACAAGATGGGCTTTTTGCTTTGATGTAATATTTGAATTGCCATTAGACAAAAGTATAGTTTTAATGCAGGTGAAAATCGTGACTATGAAAAAAATACTTCACCCTGCAGATATGACTTTAAAAAGGCATTCAACAGGCTCTTGAAAATTGTAACCACTTTTCCAGAGATGATGTCAACAAACGTATTTTTTACACCAGCAGATCAGACAGTGTCCAGGTTACAGAAAGCTGACAGAGAAATCAAGAGAAAAAAACGGTCTCCTCCACTTAGAACAGAATGTCCTGTTGAGAATGGATCATTGTCTGACTGTGTGAGTGCCAAAAGGTAAGGGCTTCTATATAAGGGATGAGACTATAGAGCCTCAGTGGTGATAAGTATCTTATCAGCTTGTTGCCTGCCTCCTGAACTCTCAGAGGATATCTGTTGTATTACAGTCATGGCCACCAGCAGATAAAGGGTTTTCTGTTTTTTTTTTTTACCTTTGCACAACATATAATAAAGACAAAACATCGCTTTGATGGTGTTTCAATGATCTCATAAGTCATTTCTGACAGAAAGAAATCAGGTCTAATTAAAAGTTTGTGCCATGCCATTCTTTTTTGCACTTTAAGCATGTCATTTTAGTCTAGGTTAAATTTCCTGAGACTGCTATTACACAGCATAGACAGCAACATACATTATGTTGTGTTTTCTGTTGCCAATTACATGGAGGATTTCCAGGCATTTTCACTTGATTGTGATATATGTTGTCATTGGTTTTTCCAACAACCAGATGTAGGGATTTCATTTTCACATACATTTAGACATTATACCCCTCTAAATGGACCTTTGGAGGCTTCGAGGCTGGATAGGAGGTTAGGTTGGTTTCACACAGGCAAGCCTCATCAATCTCTTAGTTCATTCTGTTGACAAAGGGGGTTCTCTTTCATTGGCAAGAGCAGTCGATAGTCTACGGCTGCCCAGATGAGAGCAATTCCATTAAAAAGGCCTTCCACCTTGGGCGTCAAAAAAAGGGCTTATCAGAGGCCAGCAGCAAGGGAGGTACACAGCCACCCATCGTCAACTGGGAGAGGAGTGAATGAACGCTGCTGACAATCTCTCCTGCTTCTTCCTTTTCTCCTGTCATGTCCTTGACAAGAGAAATGCTACTGCCTTCCTCATGAGCTCCTACACACATATCAGGCTAAAGCAGGGCTGTTTGACACAGAAACTGGATCTATACGCCGGGTGTCTGGATGGGGTATATTTATATATGGTATATATCTATATTGTATCTGGACACTGAAATAACCTCTGCGTTACCTGGTAAATTCAAAAAATGTTTAAGGAGACATGTGGACTGATACAAAAGAATATATAGTTAGCTGATGACAATATCCAACAATACAACAATTTTTTTTTTCCTTGTGGTCAAAAGACAACTTGTTATATCCCAGAGGAAAATTTGACTGTCCTAATTTTTTTCTCCTAATGCTAGGAAAAAAACATTACTGTGTGATTCACACGTCAGTCTCATTTCCTTTTGTTGGATTTGTTTCTGATATTCATCTTCACAAATTCACTGGGAAAAACAGGTGAGACAGGAAATTGAGCGACAGGAGGGATTTTGTTAAAGGAAATGCCACCAACTTGACTAAATATCCTGCAAATGGTAGCGCAAATAAATCAATAGTCTAGTTTTGTTTTTCAAGAAAGTACAACAAAAAAGATTGCATTATCCTCTCACATTGATTTGTAAATGTTTTGTGTCTTATCTAACGAACACAATGTTTTTGCAGTGTCTCGTAAAAGGGATTTGCCATGTGTAGATTATCATGTAGCAAGGCATCTCCGGTGAATTATGTCATCATGTAGCGAGAATTTGGGTAGACGCTGAACACATACATCATCATGTGAGCTTCCTGTCTTTATAGATAAATAAGCATGGGAAACAGAAATGGTCCAATTTTGGAGCCCTTTTTGTTTGTGACTCTGTAACATTTTGCACTAAGGAGCAACACAGTTATTTTACAGTATCTTCAGTCAAGAGTGCAGGTTAGCCCCCCTTTTGGTGCTTTCTTTTAAAACCACCTGTTCGCCCTTGTCAAAAATTACATGAAAAAGATGAAAGTCAACCAGAACACTGAACAGGAGATGATAATTCCAGTAGGATCATTGCTCCAAGAAACCTTTTTTAAGTTGAAAAAAGAAACCAATTTGATTTTTCAATATTGCTGTTCAACATATTGTTGTTGTAGATAGACAAACTGTTACTGTAGAAATAGCAATATGCCTGATATGGATGACCTCAAACAGTTTTACATTTCTTCCACAGGATAAATCGACTCACTAAATTGCATATGGACGGAAATTACATTCATCAACTGCACTATAACTGCAGTTTTCAAAGAATAAAACATTTTAAAAATGAGAAAATACAAGCATGCATGAGATAAGAACAGCATCTCTCTGATTGAAGGTGTGTTCGGGTTTAGTTGTAGTTGTTTCTAAAATAGGGACTTTGAGCTTTAGTATGTATGGTTTTAATTAACTGAATTAAATGAATTTGCTCGTGTCTTCTTTGACTTTGGCTTCATTAAAGTGAAATTACATTAAATGGAAACTATTTGTAATCATTTAATGTTTGTGTAACATCAAATAGAAGTGTATCAAGTTTTGTTGTGCATGAATGTGATAGAGGAACAAAATGATGAATAGAAACAGGCCTTTTAGTCTTGTAACATCAACTTCACAGCATAACATCTCATTCTTGGTCTGGCATGTGTGACTGGCGATCACAAGTATTCCTTTTGAGAGCAGCAGTCGTGCACATGAGTAATAGCACGTGGGCTTTACTGTGTCCCTGAATCAATTTCCTGGTCTCAAACATGACATGACAAGTTTGTGGACTACGCCACTAAACTATACCTCTCATGCTATGTCAGTGCCAAATGTTCAAGGATTAGCATCTGTTACAGTAAAGAAACCTAAAGTTTCCTGTAAATGTTAATGAGAAAAATTCTAATATTTACGCATTAACTCTTGATTTGACTGAAATATACAATGAACATTAGTGAGTTGCACATTTGACACTTAGTTTTGTTCTGTATTTAGTTTTGAATGAAGTGACAGTAGCATAAATGCCAGAAAGAAAACACAGATGAAGCATTTTTCTTTTAAGCTAATGTCCCAAACACCCACAGGTTTTTGTGGTATGAGAGTCATGGGAAAATCTCTTATTTTATAACTGCCATCCCAAGTTATGGAAAAAGTTCTGTGATATAGGTAGTCCCTTAATCTCCAGCTGCTTAAATATCACTTGGCCTTGCAGGTGGTGCAGAGGAGGTTTGTGTGCATCTTAATCATAGTGCCTCAGAAGACCTTTAGCATGTCACGCCATTCTTAGTATGCAATTATGAATCTGCAAGTCAAATGTTAGCAGAAGCAACATCAGGAACACATCAGGTTTTAGAGACTTAATATCCTTAATGAGCCAGAATTTCCAAAAACAACTGAAATCAGTAAACCCAGCTAAACCCAGTCAGTAGCTCTTACCAGCAGGAAACATCAGACTGGAAAAGTTATGATGAAAAAAACAGCATTCTTTTTGTCTTATTACTATTTCTTAAATTAGAATATAATTCTTCTAACTTTAATCATACAAAAGGTACGTTTTGGTAAGGGAGCGATGGCAGACTATTTCATTGATGGGCTCTAAATGCTGACGATATTTCATCTATCCTGTAGTTGATGACCTTTTCACAAGGATTTGTATAATTAGATGAGTGTTGGCAGGGATCTAGAGGGAACCCAGCAGGGATAAGCACGTCATCCGTCAGGTTGATATTTCTTTGTTCGCAAGAGTCTTAAACACAAGAGCCCAAGGGCTGCAGCAACAATGTTATCAGTATGTCATAAAGCTATCACTTGTGAGTTTAGGGCTATTACGAATGTTTGAATTAAAGGTTGATCAGTTGACAACCAAAAACCTAGTAGCCTTGACCTTACCAAAGACAAACTAGCTTGAAGAAACGTTCTTCAACCTGAGCACTATCATACCCGGTATTCAAAAGTGGAGTAATGTTGCAGACGACTGGAAATATTGTCTTCAAAAAAACAAACACTAGCGCATGTTTGTGCTTTCAAAATGTCAAGCCACACTTGACAAAGCTTTCACAGACTACCTGGGAGGCAGAGACATACTAAAGTTGTTGGCGAAGCGTACTACATCTGGATCCCTGATCACCCATTACACATTGCAGTCTGTTATGTTTGAAGTGCACATTTTGACCATAATGACTACTGATTGTCAGACAGGAGAAGAAATGTATGCCAAAGTACCTTTTACTGATGAAACATTCCATTTAGAAAGTGGAAAGCACTGCTGCTGATTGAGTGGGGCTTAGCAAAAGTTCATCCGTTGCCTCCTCGTCCTCTCTTCAATTTGTTGGAGCTGTTCTATTCTCCAATCCAACTCAAATAAGCAGAGATGGCCGTCAAATTGAAATGCGTCACCCAAACAGTAAAAGATGTATATGTAAGACTATGATTGCTGAAATTACTGATTCGAAGCATGGCTTCTCCTCTTATAATAATTTTATAAGAAGCTTGCATCCTCAATTCCACTCCTCCTCTCCTCTTGAGTGATTCATCTGCCTATCAGTCATGAGTGAGCTTCTACCAAACAGATGAACTGACATTATATGTGGAACTAGTCAGTGAGTAGGAGCTACAAGTGTTATTTGTTGTCACAGTTGTAACCCTCCTGGATAGGTAGCTAATAGTATAGTATGCTGATTGGCCCACAATGCATTGTAGCCACAAATGGAGCCTGTGTTGGAACCTAGAAAGATGGATTCTCTTGTGATTGCGATCTCAAGAATCTCATCACAATCTACGGTAGTTGCTTTGCGAGATGACATCTCCTTTATTTTTTTTACAGGGGTGTTGTTCCTGTCAGAGCAGTAAATGCAAAAAAGTGTGGTAGAGTTATTATTGGGGTTCTGAGTTTAATTGTCATCAACACTGGGTGTGCAGATGGTTCTCTACAAATGACTGTGTTGTGGTGACTGAGCTGTCTTTATTCGTAACGCAATTCAGCTGGAATGCATGGGATACGGTCCTGAAGAATTCATGATGATAGGAACAACCAGACAATTCGTGTCTTTGCAATGAAGCAAACACAGGCTTCTAAGCTTTGTACAATCTGTGCAATTCTTGTTTAGAAGAACATGAAAGAACTAAGGAGATATCTTTGATCATGGCCAAAAACAGAAGCCATACATTTGACTGTGATAAAGGTTCAAACACCACCGTTGACACCATCTTGTGATGAAAGAGACAAATTTCTAAGAGTGGCAGAAAATTCAGGTAATCATCCTAGATGTGGAATTAAAAGGTTTAGTGGAGCAGATATAACTTCTAAATGAGTAGTAAACCAGTGAGTATAAAGTTTTAATATGTGCTGTAGTAAGCAAAGCGGTCATTTTTCAGTCTGTAAGATCAAAAAAAATTTTCTTTACATTAATGTGACACTCCGAAGCCATGTTGCTCTTCACAGTCACAGCCTGCCACGACTCAGCAGGTATCATCATCACCATACACTCTGCAAACATCAAACCAGTGGGAGCCAAGTTCATCAGATGCTTGTTGTACAGAGTGGCTTGGACTGAACGTAGAAGACGGCTGTAATTGGATAGTGTGTGGTTCCCTTTTTAACCTGATTTGCTTTCACAAAGGAGCACTGCACTCCGTTTCTAAATTTCATTCATGTCTATGGGATATATGATGTGAGAACTGATTTGCACTGGGTCTAGCTTGGAGCAAAGTGGGGCATGCCGTCCTCGTGCTCTGCACTGAAGTTAAAACAAGTTTAATTTGGGCGCAGTGACAGCATGTTGGCGTGTCCAGTCAGAGAGACTCCAATAGATTTCAACAAATCACTCACCTCAAAAAAATTGCCAAACTGCAAAGTCATGGGCTGCCTGAAGTTGTCTCTCATTTTTGGGATTCTTGGTGCGACTGTCCCCAACAAACTGTCAGATTACTCCCTGTTGGCAGGTTTTCTCCAAGCTTGATGGCAGATACGGCACATCATGCATCCAAGTCAACAGCTGGAAAAACTGGCAACACACTGGATATCTTTTCAGTCGCCTCACAATTGGCACCAAATCTGTATGCAGTTTACGCATGTGCACCCTCCTGGCCTGCTCTGTACCCAACACTCAGCGGAGAGCACAGCTCATACCGCGACCTATATGAAAACAGCTTCAAGGAGAGAGGATTTAATGTCATTTACCACAATAAGGCGTCTTTTTTTTCAGAGCTGTCATTTTAAAGAATTCATTTTTTAATCTCAGATGAGCAAAGCAGCATAACAGCCCTTATATACATCACAGGTGCCTGAAAGACTTTTACAAAGGGTACACCTGTGCGTCCTCGCTCATAGACCCTCTGAAAAGCCTCCTATATCATCGGTCCCTTCAGCTGCACTTACTTTAAATTACATTAAAGTAATCAAGTCATCTCTCAAAATCCTTTGCTGAGATCGATTTCTAGGTCACAGGCAGGGGGATGGAGTCGGATGGAGACAGGATGGCACAAAGCAGAGAAATGCAAAGAGGACTGAATTGAATTGAATTGAATTGAATTGAATTGAATTGAATTGAATTGAATTGAATTGAATTGAATTGAACTGAACTGAATTGAATTGAATTGAATTGAATTGAATTGAATTGAATTGAATTGAATTGAATTGAATTGAATTGAATTGAATTGAATTGAATTGAATTGAATTGAACTGAATTGAATTGAATTGAATTAAATAATGTTGTGTCAATCCCAAAGCAAGAAATTATTTTGCATAGGAAAGTATCGATTACAGATATAAGTTATTTGTCGCTAGTTATTGTAAAAATAAAAAGGTTAATGGGTCAGTCATTGCTGTGGACAGGAATGGTCTGCTGTAACATTTATTGTTGGAGTGGAGTTGACGAAGTCCTGACTAAAAACACTCCTTTGTTTGATCATCACATTATGTTGAGGTTATGCAGTGTTGTCCATTGTGTTTATTAACTTGTGCAGCATTCTTTTTTGCACATTCAGCTCCAGAAGCCATAGAGCGGCCTCCGGCACAGAGCCAGCCTTCTTTATCAGTTTGCTCTGTTTCACTGAGTCGCTGACTCTGATGTAGATGCCCCAACAGATGGCTGCAAAGCTTTTTGCACTCTCAATCACAGACTTATAGAAGACAGACAGCATCTTGTTGCAGACTTTGAAAGATAAAACATCCTCAAGAAGTACCGTTTGTTCTGTTCCTTCTTGTTGACAGCCACAGTTTTTCACTTCATGTTCTTCATGTCTGCTTATCAGGTAAACTCCCAGGTACGTGTGGTCCTCCACCATCTCCCCCTCCTCTCCCATGGATAGAAATATTAGATTTTCTCCTGATCCTCCTAAAATCCAAAAACCAGTTCCTTGTATTCACCATCTTGTCCATCACTAATACACCCCACAACTGCAAACTCATCTGAGTAGTATATCTGGAGATGAGTTGACGGGAAGTCTGAGGCGTACGGAACTACTTTCCGTGGCATCTCACAAAATAGTACACGCTGAATTGTATCAAAAGCACTGGAGAAATCAAAGAACATGATTCAAGGGTGGAAGCTCAACAAAATAAAACAGAAAGTAAGGAAACTGATGTACAAGGTGAAGATAAATAACTGACAGAAATGAACTAGATTACAAAACATAACCATGTAGAAACTAATAAACTAAACCACAGAAAGACGGACCAGCACATAAATGTACAAAGTGGTTGTAAACAAATGGAGACGATGCATACAAAAAGGCTCTATATCTGTAGGAATCATTTCCTTAATGTTGTCAGTCACTCATGATAACTGTCTGAGTCCACGAGTTGCAAATACAAACACTTTTACTTGGCAACACATGATTGCACTGTGATATGACTTTGCAGCTGTGTGGCAATTGTCAGTCATTGCAGTCACTGGATTTTTGCTCAGTACTGGTTAAAGATCATGGCATTTTCTTTTGAATATTCTTGTTAAGGTGATATGATAGCAAAGAAATACCCAACACATATGCTTTCCCAAGTTTGATGAAGAAAGTACTAGAGGTAAGCAGGGCCTACGAAACCATGCAATTATACCCACTTCTAATCCAAGCTGTTTTCTAAACTGCCAACGTTTAAAAGTTTATATTTTTACCGATTTGTCGAGTTTAGTGACTTTTACATGAACCACTGTCTTCTGAGAGCTGTACCCTCCTTCTGTCACAATCGCCTCTCAATTAGTCACAGAAAGGGAAGAAATGAAAGGGAGCCACTCTAATTATCCTTCAGTCCCCGCAAGTTATGTTAATAGTCGCTTCCGGCTTAAGTAGGCTATCTATATGCAAAGTCACTTCTGATGAATTTCTTCATTATTTATTGTTAATGTGTCACTGTATCACTATGATGAGGAGAGATGGTTGTTGGTTCTACACTATCTTGCCCTATTAGACACAAAGAGTTGCCATGACTGTACAAACTGAGGAGTAGTGTACTGCCATGCAGAGCTTTGCACTTTGATATGCAGGCATCGTATTTGCCTTGTGGATTCTATGCTTTTGTGATTTGTGTTTTGAGTTCAGTTTTCAATGCAAGATTCATCTTTTGATTATTAAAGAGTGTTTAGCCATCGTTTTGTCCTTTTATGAGATTAACCACATTTAGATGAGACACTCTTTCCTTCTGCAACAAACTGTTTCTTTGTTTTCTGGTTTATCAAGGTGAGACATCCCTAAACAGTGACATCACCAGCTGGGAATATTATCAATATATGCAATATGTCTTATTGCACCTGTTTCAGACCGAGAGACAGAGGGAGTCTCTCAGAATACCCAGCACATTGTACAAACCTTTCAAGTGGCAGTTTACAGCTAGTAATCTCAAAAGCCTTTCAAATTGCTTGCATTATTCATAACGAAAAGGCAGCTGTTTACTGATTATTCCCTCTCTCTTGAACTTGGTAGTATTTCTAAGTTTGAAAACAGCTTGAAGATACAGACACTTGCAAATGCAAAACATTACCACTCTTCGTAGTATTGAATTCGGTGTGTGTCAGCATTTCTCAGAGACCACAATCCTCTGACTCAACAGAAAAAAAAAACTCATCTTTACAGCATCAGCCCCTGCTAAGTCCCGACACTTATCAAGTCTTTCACCTTGAGGTTGCCCTCTGAGGTCGGTCCATTTCCCCTGAAACAGGAGCAGGATTGTGGTGAACCTTTACTGCTAAGCCTCTGTTCTCAGGAACACTGACCTCAATCAAAGGGAGAACTTGATCCACTGGCCATGCACTCTGTAGCCCACCAAGACCTGTTTAGGACATCAGTTGATGGATATTTGTGGTTCAATGGGTGTGTGTGTGGATCTCTGAGTGACCATCTGGAAGTGTGTGAGCAGTGAGTATTGGTAGTGTCTGTCTTAGATTGATATTTGCTTCATATTTTCCAAGTATTCCTTTCTTTTTGTTGCTTTTGGAACATCACAGCTTCATATTTTTAAAAAAGTTGTAGAATGTCCTTCTGTGATGTGGTGAAACAGAGTTATAGCTTTTGAATAGATTTCATGTGCCTCAAGATCATTGAATACACTGATCACACAAGGTACTGTGCCATCAAACCATTCAAGAGAAATCATGAATACCACTGACGCTGGAGTTTTGGTAAAAGGCTTTTCCCCCACAGCAACAATATGCAGGAAGGTGGTGATTGGTGACACACTTATCTCCTTCCAGGTTCGATTACAGTCGTAATGTTTCCTATCTCCATTAAGTGTATTTGATTTCCCGCTGAGGGGGAAGCTGGCAGGGCAGAGATATGACTGCAGCGCCAGGGCCAAGAGGGCAGCTCTTGCAAGCATTACTTCGACTGATGTGCCTGGAAGCGGAGGAAAAGTGGCAATGCTTATACAATTAGAGAGGAGACTGAGTCAGACCTCATTTTTGAAAGAGGTTTGAGCCGCTGCCCTCAGAGAGTATTATTAATTCACTGTCCTCGCCCGTTCTTTGCAGATAGAAGGATTATATAGCAGTGGATGACAAAATGACATGCAAAGAGGAGCTCGGAAGGGCCATGATTGAAAGAATGGATTTTCTCATTGGTCACAAGAGAATTATCTGAAAATTAAGGTGAAAGGGGAAAACATTTAGTGGTACAGGAAAGAAATAGATTAGATTTCCTTTTTTTTTTTAACATAAAGGTGATTTGAAGAAGTACTCCTTATTGATAGAAATGCAGAGATGTTAGCTAGGCATAAAAGTTGCTATGCACCAATGTAAAACACCAGACAGAAGGTGATGGAAACATGCAGTGTTTCAATTGTCACACATCTCACATCAAAGTGTCCTTGGGCAAGACTCTGGATGTATAACAAACAAGTATGTCCTTGAAGCCCCTCCCCTTCAGAATATGGATGGAATCTGGATGGAAGATGGAATCTTAGCTTTTTCCTTGTGGAGGTGCCCTTGGCAAGACAAAAATATTTTGCCATGTCCACAATCTTACTCTTTTGATCTCTACTCACAGCTGGTAAGCAGTGATGAGGGTATGAATGTAGATAAAGTGACACCTTTTACCTCTGGTTCACCACTCTCTTCACCACAACACGATGGTACTATTTTCATTCCTGCTGCATCACGCATCTCATAGCAAACTTGCTCAACGTCACTCCTAGCTGAACCCACCAGCATCATACCATTTGCAGAAAGCAAGAAGGTGATCCTGAGTCCACCAAACCACTCCAGTGAGAATCGCTTGTTGAATTTGGGTAAATCTCCCCGATTTGAATTTTTGATTAGTTTAAATATTATTGTCATACCTGCTTAAATGTGGAGACAGCTTATTTATTTGATGTACAGTATATTCAGGTTCTTGAAAGGTAAAATATTGCTGTGATCCACTTCAAAGTGAGGTTCCAATCACTCAGTTTTCTTACTGATAATCTTGGTCACTGTTGTGGTGGAAACAAAGCAATCAGTGCAATCACTTCAGCCGGCTGCTCTCACATTGAGTAGCAGGTTCCCTGCTTTCCCTGATTACTGTCCACCTGTGTCTTATCAGGGAGAGGGAGGACAGCTACCTGACAGAGATGCATCTTTCTGGACAACTCCCTCTTTGAAGCTCTTCAGTAAATAAATGTAGTGATGTACTTACATCGAGTAACAAGCTGAATTGTGCCTCGTGGGTACTGTCATTCCAAAATGCAGGATTAACTGAAATAAAACTTTGGAGAGGTGTTGGTTTAATCTTTTCTTTTTATAACTAGATATGTTGTTTTCTTTGCCGATCATTCATGAGGATCAACGGGAACAAATTATTTTAAAACCGGTTGTAGTAATTAAGAGCAGTGGTGTATTACAGGCATGCAAGCAAAATAAAAATGAATCAGTGTGATTTTAGATTTAATTTAGATTTAGACTCCATTTAAACACAATATTTGAACATTAATACAATAAAATGACTGCACTTAGAAACACATTATTGATAATGGCGAAGATTAATATGTTTCAAGCTTGGGGTTGTTCAAGCACCTTAAGGTTTCAGGAGGAAAACCCTGTCTTGGAAAGAGGTTTCCAGCTGAGGTGTGGTTTGATATGGGATCCTTTGTTGTAAATAGACTGTATGAGTCTTGCTGGACTGTTCTGCTCTGCCCGTTGTGCTGAATCCAGTTTGTAGTGCAGTGGAAGTCATGTTCCGTCTGAAAGAGCCATAAGAGTGCCCTGACCTGTCACAATATCATCCACAGCACTCAATTACATCAGATATTCCCCATGTCTCGACCTCGGTATGAAGCAGAATTGATCAAAACCATCTAAAAAAAAGACTCACTTTTAATGATCCATTCAGACAAGAATTTCACATCATAACAACATAGTCAGTTGTGCAAAAGAACAAGCGGTCCAAAAAGTTTTGTGTCATGTTTATTTATTTCTTTTTTCAAAAAACTGAAAATTGTATAACTTTTATCTTTTGCTGTGGTGCCAAAAATAGGCTTCCATAGTTGGAGGCAAAGACAGAAGGTAAGATTTTTAAGAATCAACAAAATCCACACAGTGTTTGTTCCCTAACTCTAACATTGCAATTATACGGTGATAATTAAGTCCCTTAACTTTAACTAAGTAAGATCTTTTGATCAAACTGTGATGTTTTGGCAGTTTTACTTAATTTCATTATGACCATTGACTGAATCTAACCTGGTATGGACCTAGGCTGTAAACTAGAAATTAAATTATGTAATCCTCCCAAAGCTGTACCAAACTCTTTATCTTGACCTTTAATTCAGATATCTGTGCAGTACTTTAAAAACTAGATGTGTATTTAATCCCGTTTTCTTAATAAGAAGGGCCTCAGACAGAGGTATTGTTACAGATTTTCAGATGTCAAAATGGAGATTCATCTTATCTTATACATATAGTTTCAGAGCAACATCATGAAATAGTAAACAGTATTGCACCAGCATTACTTTTCTGTCATTTGTGTCAAATCTGAATCTGTGCTGCTTCAATTTAAAGTTGCATGGATCCTCCTTTTTACTTGTACATTAGCAAGAATACTATGTAGGTTTTAAACATGATGGAGCCTCATTTTGTTGGATTGTATTTGATTTGAAGAATCCAACCAGTTTACAAAACAACAAAATGATAGACTGTCTTTACGTTATGCTTTCCATAGTAAATGATAAGCTTTACTGCCACGTCAGTGAAATCCTTCAGTGAGTCATCCGTCACAGGTGTCAAGATCAATGTGGCCCGAGTCCTAGAAATATAGGAAATATACTGTTATCCCTCTTCTGAAATAGGAAAACTGTTTAAAAAACTCATTTAAGATTGATCCTCATACACCTGAAGCACCATGTTTGCTTCTGAGTTGATGAATGAATAGAAAGAGGGGAGGAGGGAAAATGGATTTTTTTGTCGGATGGAATTAAGTAACACCAGACCCTTCAATTAGCTCTGTTTCACATGTCAATTTACATCACTGATGCTGTTGCACTGTGTGATAACACCGAGGTGGGGTGGGGGCAACTGAGGGAGAAAGACTAGTAAAAAAAAATGAATGGGGTATAGAAAAGGTAATATGGGGAGACACGTATGAGCTGAATAAGGTAAATGTCAGGAGGGAAAAGGCAGGAGGAGAAAGGGCAAGTGATTGACAAGGACATAAATATAGAAGCAGAGATTGAGGGGGTGAAATGGATAGGAAGAGGTATAAATGAAAAAGAGATTGATAGGTGTCTTTTTCAGTGTTGCTGTCTAAGTGTAAAATCCCAGAATCAGCTCAGTACCTGCATGTCAGTTTGATATGGAAAAAATGGTGGATAATGATAATGCTGTCATTCACTGAAAAAAAGGCTTTCTATAGGGTGCTCTGAACACATGAGGGGACAATAAAGTGTGAGCTTTACATTGTGAATGATTACTAGATTTTTGTCACACATGAAGCTCCTCAGGAATCTGTACGTTGCATAACAGTCAGCACACTCATTCACTGTGAATTTTGACTAGTGTGTGACTGAAGCCATCTTTGTTTTATCTTGAACTTTTTTCTTTTTAGAGATCGTGTGACGTTTACTGCCAGAATTTATTGGTATTTCACCATCTCTGTCCAAAATACAAAATAGTGTCACAATCCATCGTTAAAGACTGTGAGTCGGCAACATCTGCCGAGAAAAGAGTTTAGTGGGCAGCATCCACACGGCCTGACGGACAATGTGTAACATGTAAACCTGTATCTAATTCTAATCCAAATCGTGTTTCTTTGCCCCCAACTTTCGTATTCGTATCACTTTGATACGAATCACAAATTAGATGACAAGACGAGGAGACCAGCACTTTGAACAGGTGTGCGTGGGCCTGAGTGGTGCACATAATGTGACCAGAGAAGAGCGCAACATTTTCTGTGGCTTTTTTGAAGCGGTGGATGTTGGCCAGACTCGTGGATTTCAACAGGTGCACTCCGGCTTACTACTCAATTTGCATGTTTGACAACAGCTCTGAAAAGGTTTAGTGTACAGCGGTCCAAAACTGATCAACAGGCAGCAGCCTGGAAATACAAACAGATTGTCATGCAGCCGTGACAAGTTGGCAGGTGCAATCCCCATACTCAGCTCAAGGTAAGTGGGAAGGAAGACAAAAAAACAAGCTATACAACATTCTAATATTATTAACAAATTATTTTATAGACTTAGACTTAAAGGACACAACCACAAATGGCATTTTGGTACGAAACACCAAGTCCAAACCTTTGCATGTTTACAAGAAAATTCTACTGTTGTGATATAATACCCTGCATTAGCTACATCTGTCCTTCAATTCATTCTTGTTTGTGTCCCTCATGCATCAATTGCAGGGTAGCATTTGGGTCCAATTTGTGGAATTGGCCCCCTGTGGCCCCCATGTAAGTCTCTGTAGATTGTAGCTGTGGATTTGCGGAATCCTCAACAGGCGCCAGACGTGTCTCTTGCAGTGACTGACTTAAATAATAAACATGGCGTGGAATAGGCCACAGAGCTGACAGACAGGTGTTTGGGCTGAGTTTGATCTCGTCGCTGGGACAGAACTTAAAGTCGCTGATGTTGCCACTGCGGGAGTTTTGAGATCCTTGAAACCTGTAAAACCATAAGTTCCCAGAAACAGTGTGCTCGTTAATCTATATGAAATATGTGAAAAGTAATTACACAGTTCTTAAAGGGGGAATGGCAACAATGTCCTCCACAATTCCCTATCCTGCCAACTGATTCATGGCTTTTAATGGGCTTTTAAGCCAGATTAAAAACTTGATGCCCTCCACTATTAAAGCAGCTTCAGTTTCAGAGTATCACATTTATGAGATTTCCAATAAAGCCAAGAGACCTAAAATGAATGTGAATTACTTTGATGAATCCACATCAAAATGGCATATCTTGTTGAAGTACAAAACTTGATTGGAAAGCGTGAATATTACTTTGACGTTCTGAATGTTACTTTTCTCTGGCATATGTTTTTTGTGATTTTTTTTTAATGTTTTTCCAGTGAGTTTTTTCCTGCCCAATTTGAAACTCATCACTTTTTCATTAAATCTCTAAACGATCTGCCACTGTTCTACATGACGCGATGTTAGCGCTATAAAACAGATGCAGCAATTACTTTAGCTTTTTCTGAAAAGAGGTCATATCTTTATTCCACTTTATAATCCAACACTGCAACTCTTTTTGTGTTTCCAATGAATGTCCGTTTTCAGAACAGGGCGACTAAATAACTGTGGTCATGGACAAATCTGAAAGCTATCTCAGCACTCTGTTCTCACTCGAGCAGAAAAAAGGTGTGAAGTCAGAGTGAACATCTGCATGCGGATGGGGACACGTCGTACAGCGTGCACCCCATTCAGAGGGAATATGGGGAAACGGTGGCTCTCCCCTCACACTGCAGCTCAGCTCATTTCTTGCACAACACCCATCTCTCCTGTGGTCAGACCGGTGAAATTGATTGCCCTGCTTGCATTATATGAGCAACAGTCACTGTGGGATTTACTTTGCTGTTAGGAACATCAACCCACTCCACCCTCAAGTCCAAATTGATTATAAAACTGCATTCTGCTGACACTGACACATCAGTGAGTTTGAATGTGTGTGTGTGTGTAAGCAGTAGCGGGGGTAGAAAGCATTGGGAGGATGATGGAAGCTATTTGAAAATGCAGCAACATTAGAGTGGTTGCATTGTATTTCTGTACCTTGTGGGATGTTCATTATCCAAAGGAGGAGTACAGTGTAATATGACATCTCCCTGAATTGTGATGGCGTTTTAAACATTTTCCTAATCTTCCATTTCCACAAACATTATTGTTAAACCCCAATTGCAAAATTTTAGAACTGTCTGATTGTTTCTTTGTAACAATAAGGGCAGTCGCTTCTTTGTTGCTGCTACTAAAAATTCATAGAATACAAAAAACATCAAAATTTAATAATGTCATCATTTAATGAATTAGAAACCTCTTCTATGGAATATTACTTTAGAGGTTTGCTGTCTTTTCTTTTTTTAAAGAAATTCAAGACAAATAATGATAACTACTTACAGGTGTGATTAAATAAACCAGGCTGGAAGTATTCAGATGGTAAGGGGGAATCTTTGATGCCTTTTTAATATGATCCTTTTTTTTTTGCTCAAACAAATAAGTGAAGGTCCTCCTGGTAAATATTTTATTCAATGATGTTTGCTGAATTTCTCCTCGAGGAAAGATGACAAAGTATTAGACTGAAAACATGGATTTTGATTCGACTGATGCACACACAAGTCAATAGGTTAGAGCAGATTATTATAAAACTGAAAATTGTTCAGATGGCACTGATCAGAGTATACATTTCAAGTAATAGACTCATTTTTTACACTCATTTTCATTATTAGTTTGTAAGTATGTATTCATCTGTCCTTCCAATAGCTTTAGGGCTGTAAACTACAACTGGTCTGAGCAAGATTTGGGAACGACTGTCTCTCCATCACAGGGCTAACATGGAGACCATGCACGATCACAG
This sequence comes from Leuresthes tenuis, assembly GCF_036924035.1. Lineage (NCBI taxonomy): Eukaryota > Metazoa > Chordata > Actinopteri > Atheriniformes > Atherinopsidae > Leuresthes > Leuresthes tenuis. The sequence goes on from NW_027325356.1 coordinate 12,824,556, forward strand.
CCAATTCACAGTCAATTATAATCTTAGAATATTGGCCATGTTTCTTTAGGTTTTGGCAGGAGGCCAGAGCACTAGATAAAACCCATCAGTGATGCACACCTTCACTCCTATGACACATAATGAAAGTAAGACGAAAAGGAATGAAACACTCAGATTTCATCAGATCATGACAGTTACAATCAAATCTGCTTTGAATTAATCAACCCACTTAATAATTTATCAACAAATTTCCCCCATTCATTTTACTGCTTCATTTTTAGATTTCAAAAGGATTTTTACATACGAGAAGAGGTCTGACTACAGTCTAGACAGTTCATAGTTTTCAGACTGGAGGCACCACGAGGAGCTTATGGGATAAAAGGACTTTTATTGCAACTTCAACATGTTTGGTTTCCTGCATGCTGTCAAATATGAGAAAATGCTGAAACAGCAAGTGAATACAACAAAAAAAAATAATACTCATCATCCACTGAGGCTGCCATTCATGTTCACCCTGATTGCACATAGTCTAGATTTAGATAACGTGCTTTAATTTGGTTATATCCCTAACATTTGCATGTGGAAGAACACAAGGAACAGAAGAATTGAAAATGAAATAATTTGCAAGTTTGCACACATGCAAAATACTGGTTCCTGCACAAAAGATACCTGCATTGTAGTAATTATCATCAGGCAATCACCAATTGGCCAGAATTATAGTGACATGAAAGAGAATGTTTCCCTTCCCAGCTGCACACAGCAGATAAGCACACTGGTTATTTAGTTGGATATTTGTGACCTTTATTCCTTATTTTCATACCATTGTTTGTGTTGTTCCTCCGAAGCACACCAGTAGTTCTTTTCCTAGTACACTTTTAGAGTGAATTATTCCATATCCTATTTCTCCAGCTCTGCTATTGTCCACTACCTGCCAGCTCCATCACCTTGCCCAAGGGTGAAACCTGGTCCCTGACCCTCCTGATAATGATTTTGTTTGACTTCAGTCTGGCTTCTGTTGTTCCGTAATTCAATTTTACAATAACAAAAAGAAAGGAAATTACATTAACAATTCATAGCCTGTGGTTAGTCATGACATAGAAACAGAAGAAGAAAGAACATTATATTTGTTTTTTGTATTTAGCCAAATTTTCCATCTTTTTTTTTTTCAGTTAGTCTTTTCAAAAATAAGGTTCACAATATGTTTGACATGTCTGCTGTGTGCTCTTGTATAAATCACTGGGCTTCGTTCGCTTCAACTAGTAAAAGTTCAGTGCCCGGACACATCCTTTATATAAACACAAACGCCCATCGGCACAGTTTAGGAAATGTTGCAAACAAGGGAGGAGTGGGGAAGCCAAAAAAGAGAGAAGACTAGAAGAGGAGAGGAGGGGAGTCTGTGTAGAAGGTCATGCTATAAAAGATGTCTCCTTGCATTTAGACTTTGTTCTGTCAATCTGCACACAAATGCCACAGAGCTGAATAGTATAAGTTCAACAATTCACCAATTTCACATAGAGTCATCCATCTACGCAGCCTTGGGTGAGCAGTACAAAGAAAGAAATAGCTCTTCTTTACCACGAAGAATCAGTGATTCAGCTTCATCAGCCTAAAACCTGTTTCCAGCACTACAGACCTTGAACTGAAAATGTTTTTCAGGTCAAGTAGAGAAATTTTAAATTTGAATGTATTCATTTTTGTATTTGACTTTACAATGACAGCTCAACACAATGATCCACCACAACATTAAACCCACCGACAGGTAAATGAGAAAAACCGCTCATCCCGTTGCAGCACAACCTGTATCCTGGCATTCAGATGGTTGCTCTGTTCCCACTTTAAGGGAACAGCTCACTACATCTGTGGGAACCAATCCACAAAGACCTCACAACAAACAGAGACTAAATGTTCTGTTGCTAATGTCCAGGTACCAGACACTTTGATGGTCTTTGTGTACAACAATCACCAGTCTGAGAGTCCACTTGATAAAGTTGTATTTAAAGGATGTTGCCTCAACTCATTCCACACAATATGAGGAAGAGATGCTCCTCCTGAAGGGTCCAGAATAGAAATATTTTAGAAAATTCATTAACAACTGTTAATGACTGCAAATATTACGTCTATATGACTGTTCAAATTTCACTCGAAATGATCTGTATATTTACTGAGATAGTAACTGCCAGGCAATTTCAAGATGGCTTTCAAGTGGCAAGATTTAGCTCTACAAGGACTTGTAGAGGTACATGTTTGTTTCAGTATTTTTATGGGGAACAAACTCATTTCAACCAGTAGTCGCAAACCCTCGCTCTCAAGACTTTTTCTCAAGACCATTTTTAATCACACATCACAGCGAGTGAAAGACAGGATTTACTTTTGTGGTCAAACTCTCCGGGCAGCGTGTGCCCAAGGGAGCTGGAGTGTGCACGATATCCACAGCAAGCATTTTAAAAGCAGAAGTTAGCGCGCCACGAGGAACAAGTGAACCACAAGTTCTTTTCAGAGCCCGGTTCTTTATTTCTCCTTCAGAGATGTATCCAAGAAAATGTGATTTTGGTTGGAAAGTTGACCCTTTTCGGCTTTCCAAAAAACCCTGCAATCATGGATCAGTGGATGCTGTTTGTTTTTCCTGGCCAGAAACAGTGTTTTCTTGTTTATCTTTGCTGGCAACTGGAGTAGTGCACATTTACAAGTCACTGTCATCTTTTAACAATATCTGAAACAATGCCAGTGAAGAGACAGGCTGCCAAAGCTTATATCATACCTGGAACAAGTTGTAAATCAAACGCCCTCTGAGGTTTGATGTAACAAATCACCAAAGGATATTTTAATCCAGCATCCAGTGGTTTGTAAAAAAGTCATAAACAAGAGATTAGCCACTTTTCCTCAATCGCCATCTATCGCATGACATTGACATTCAGTATGAAAAATGTGCATGGTACACAATGTAGAGCCAGGGTGTTGGTTTCTGGACCAGGCGCAGCTCGTCTTGGAAATGCATTGATAACAGAATGAGCAGCCAAATGTTCAAAAGAAGAGGAAGAACCGGCCAACTTCCATTTTCTGCACTTTCTTGGCAGCCAGTCACACATACATTAGGTCACTAATGCAATGACTACCATCAGCTTTAGAAGGTGGCATTTTTACAAGGTAAGAAGGCAGGCTTCCAATAAGCAAAGAGAAGTTCCAATCAATTCCAAAGCGCAAGAGAAGAAGCAATAAATGGTAAGTCGAAGGTCATCAAAGCTGAGACTGAATATACACAGAATGATGTAAAGGCTGGAACATAACAGATGGCGTTCCAATTTGAAATTAAAGAGGGTATATTCTAAAACGATCACACCAGCGCTCGTGTATGTTATACCCATAAGTGCTTTGTTACATTTTGTCATCATACACAGACTCACAAAGTGAAAACAAAGTTAGAGAGCATGAGTAAAGAGTGATGCACAGTTTATTGCAAGCAGGAAACTAGCTCCGAGCTTGGACTGGACAGGTTATGTATTCATCTAAAGCTCTCAGATAACAGGTTTTAATGATGGCCTTTGACCTCCTGCCTCCATGTATTTAGTTCTGTTTTGTTTTTTAAGAAAAAAGACCAGAGGAATATCGGAACAATACAAAATTACTTTGATTGAAATCTTCTATTAACCTTTTCTATCACATTTTCCTCTGTTACTCTTTTAAATTACATTAGTAATATTAGTTTGTCATGTTTCTCTGTCTAAGTTTATCTAATTTGTTTCTATCTCAACACATAGGCTGGTAACAGGGTGAACCCCCGGGGGGTGTGGTAAGGTGACGGTCAAACAACGTTTCCACAGGTATAAATGTTTAAATCTCTCTTTGTCCTGGATCTTTCTGCACTGCGCTGAAGGTGTTTGATTGACCTTTTCTTTGGCAAAGAAAATAAAAAAAGAGAAGTCTTTCACAACAGAATCTTTGTGGGCTAACATGATGCTACCATTTCTGAATTCTCCTCCAATGACTGCATCTCTTCCAGCCTGCTGGTTTCAATTCTTCTGAGCATATCTCAAGAGCCAACTAGTTCCCCGGGCTAGTCAGTGTAGTCTTTCCAATAGTCCAGTGGTTCAAACCCTCCATTATATGTTGGAGACTGCTGATTTGTCTCCTGCTCCAGTGTAAGTTGACCTATCTGACTCCCAGCCTATGCCCTTTGTGAGATTGCTGGTCACATCTGTGTGTCTTTCCTCTAGGCTGCCTTCCCAGTTATCTCTGTGGATGGCCTTGATTGTCTGTTCTGGCTTACTTATGCAGCAGCCGTAGTTGTGTTCCATGCCTCTAGGCCTTTCCAACCAGCCAATAATGAAATATGTTATGAAATCATTTTACCTTTCTGAAAAGTACAATTTCCTATATTTACCTACTCCATGTACATTTCACTCATAGTGACTGTTTGCAAGGAAGGTTGAGTGGGAAATCAGTCACAAAACTTAGTAGAAAGTGAGAGAGTGATAGCCGACATTAAAGAGGAGATAAAAAAAAAGAATGAATAACAGATTAAAACAGAGCATTCTTATCCCTTTGAGCCAACTTCCCTTCTTGCAGGTATGATAACTAATGTTAATGTGCTGATGCGTGACTAAAAAGAAGATTGTACAGAAACTACAAATGGTGGATTGGCTACATTAACAATTTAAGCAATGTACATAGTTGTGGTTTCCTAAAACACAGCATGGCAGTGTATTTTCCTGATGACTTGATGGTTCCACACAAGGTTACCAGAGCTCCAGTCATTCAGCTGCAAGGCTATCCGCCGGGTTCTGTTGTGCTCCAGTTCCGCAGTCCTCAGTGCATCCCAAGACTGTCTGAGACTTGAAGGGGAACTCCGGTATTTTTAAACCTAGACCTTTTATCTGGCATGAAATTAGTTTATCTACTCACAGAGAACAGCTTGGCGAAAGTCGGCATCCTTCGCTATTTAGATAAGTCGCGATAGGCATATATCCCTATAACGGAGTGAACAGTTCAGGGATAATGCAACCTCTAAATAAGGCATTATCTGTCTTTATTTCACCAATACTTTAAGACGAATGAATGAACGAACGCGTACTATTGCTCTGTTAGCACATAGCTACTGTTATGTGGCTACTTGCAGCTATAGGAGAGCTAACGGAAGGAATTCTACACACACCTCAACTGGGACCACTTCATTGACACGCATGGCTGCAGCACATAAGATGTTGTTTTCTAGACAGAGTTTCTATTTCTAAAGTGTGATATTGCACTAGAGGCAGGAGTTGCGTCGATGAATAGCAGACAAATAACTGAAAAACAACAAACATGTCCATATAAACTCAGAGATTCAATGTTCATTTAAAGTATTTGCAACATAAAGTTCTTTTTACATCTGTTTGACATATAGTATATGGGTGATGGCAGCAATTTTAATACATCCTGCTAGCTATACTAAATTTTTTATAGCCGTAAATCTTGTCCTCCTGGTTTTATACAGAAGAAAAGGGAGTATCTCAGAAAAGAAGACCCATGGGGGAATCTGTCGAGTCCACTTAACTCTCATTCCCTGTCTGGGTAATTACACATGAAATTGGGAGAGCCAAGAACACCTACAACCACACATCCTCCATTTTTTCTGCAGGCTCTTCATTTGGACGCACACACAGTTTATAGCACACTCACACACACACACACACACACGCATACACACACTAGATTGATAATCTGTTTCAGACACATGCACGTGCAAACACACATGAACTTGAGAAAGCCTTTCTTTGCATTTAGCCTCTTCTCTCCTTTGCTGTCCATACCTCCTGCTCCCCTTTCCTATTTGCTCTGTCTGGCTCTGTGTCTATTAGGTGTGACACTCCATTCTGCTTTTTAATCACCTCACTCTGTTTTGTCCTTCTGGAGCCAAATAACTTCACAGGTGATGGTCATAAAACCCATACATTCCCTGTCAAGAACTGCATGGGAGCACAAATACAATTTCACGATGTTAAAAGTTCACAGGTTGACTGTCGCATTTTTCTAGCCATATTTTTCCCTCTCGGTTGCACGCGTAAAAAACCCTGTCAAAAAAGGCTAAATGATTTGAAGTTTGAATTGCTTGACAAGGTGAACAGAGACAAACTTGTTTGTGTTGAATCATTCAGTTGTATTTGCAGACAGGCACAAAATATTCGAATGCAGGTAATAATGAGGGTAATGCACCATGTTGTCAGTGTGTGTGATGTCAAGGGATCACACATGTGAAAAGGGTAAGCCTTGAAATGTTGAAATGAAAACAGAGAAGATTGTCACACGTAACATGTCATTTGGTATTATTGCAGACAACTGAGAATAGGCCCCATTCATTCATCGTTCATGCCTCAGTCCTCGGCCTCCTGGCCCGGGTCAGATATATCCGTAACATAACAAGTGCTACTTGCCTTGAAATGCTGCATTCCCCAGATTTTACTGCCTTTACTCCTGTTCCAGATTTTTATTTTTTTCTTAAAAAGAAAGAAAACGATGGATGTTTTTTTTCAGTACAGCACATCGCTAGTGGTGCAACAGCAAGTCAAATCTATGCATTCAAAATCTCAATCTCCGTGTGGTTCCACCAGTAACACCTGCAGGCACTCATGCAAGCACTGCCATGTTGTGTCGGCTGAAATCACTCTTATCTCAATCCCGAGAATGTCTTTGGCTGTCCTTGGAGGGGAGCAGTCAGGAATGAAGGGGTGGCGGGCAAAGGGTGGTGGGGATGTGGGAGAGGTGGTGGCTGGGCTTCAGGGACTGCAGATATAAGTATTCCTCTCTCATCTGTGACCGGGCTGGAAAAGTGAGAGACACAGGAGCAAAGCACAGGCACAGCATGAGCTTTGACAGGATGCTGGCTCAGGTTCAGAAAGCAAAGACGCGTCGTAGCAAGATCTTGCTACAGAAATGATAGAATAAAGAATATGATGTCAAATATAATCAGAGAGACTTCTGAAAAGGATGGAACACCGAACAGAAATATTTCTTAATTGTCAGCAAATCCATCATCTACTGATTTGTTGATACCAATTTTCATTTAGCAAATATTCAATCACCTGTAACCCTCCCTGAATCTGTAAAATTCAAAGGAATGGATAACAAAACAAAATCCCATACCAGTACACCAGCATGCACTCACATGCCCTGCATCCATTTGTACAAGATGATCACTTTTGTAATCTTTCTCCCCTTTCACACTAAATTCTGGCATCTTTAACAGTGTGTTTATGGAGTTTTTTTGTTTTTTGTGTGTGTTTTTCAGTGAAACACGATCAGAGTAAATAAACCAATGACCCCGGCTGGATCTGACAGAACTGCATGCATGCACCTTTGCTTCTCTTTCATGATCAGTAAAGTCCCTGCAGATTCAAGTCTATGTTCAGTTCTGTGTGTCAGCCCACTTAGCTAATGATCTCAACCATAATGACTCAAAAATCAATACATCCGTATACACCTACTATACCTAATCAGGTTAATCAAAATGGTCGTTTGACCCAAAACAACTGCTCTCTTCAGCTCCCCGCTACAGAAACAGGCATTTATCGGTGAGTGATGAACAAGACCTGTCCCTAAAAATGAGATGTGGACAGAGTAAATAATCCCACAACAACACTATTGATTTGGTTGCAGAGCTAAGTGGCTCAAAAAGCCTCTCTGACATCATTTTACCATTAGTAAACATAATGGCTTTTCCTGAGCCTGCACTTTTCTTCATGCAAACATGCATGGTCATGCACACAGACTCACACAGACTTATCTGGTCATGTGCCACTCTGGAAGTAATTAGCCGAGCAGTAACTTTCATCATCGTGTGGTGGGGTGATGTGTGGAACTGTCAGAGACTCAAAAGCGTATAAATGGGAAATCAATCACATGATGAACAGAAAATCAGTTGATAATGATTTTGATGGTTAATTGATAATTCAGTCCATTTTATTTTTTTTTGGGGGGGGGGTATAAATGAAACGTTCTCAAATATTTTGTTTGGCCATATTTCATGTCACAGCTTTTTTATTCCATTAAATGTTTTTCACAGAAACATTCCCTTCAGAATTGAAAAGTTATGGATGGATTGGCATAAAAATTCGACTTGATGTCGACTAGCACAGAGGTGATTAACTTTTTTTTGAGGGAGGTCTGCAGACAAGGACTGCTCTTGTAATTTGTTTTTGTCTGGCATCTATATTCCATGTTGACTACTTTGCCACTATATTGTTTTGCACAGTCCTCCTGTGGAGGAGGAGCTGGAGCGCACAGTAACACTCTCATAGAGGTTCTGCCTTATCATTTGTCATTCTCAGAATAAACAAAGAGCAGCTCCGAAGAGATGATGGCACCAGAGCATTTTCATTACTAATCAACACACAGCCTCCACTAACCCCCTCATTAAGATGAATGTCTGTTTCATTGCAGTTGTTGTTGAGATATTTAATTAAAAATCAAAGGCATCAACTAAATGGTGGAGCTTCAAAGAAACAGTGTGTGGGCTCCATCCTCGGTGCACATGTGAATTGGAGCTTTTGCAATATGGTCATGTCAAAACAGCCATAATATTAAGAAGTTGTATTGTGTTGTTATTGTTGTTTTGTACGGGTTTGAAAAGTTATAGCTAAGAATCTCCCTTCATCTCCTTACAACAACCAAAAAAAGAGCAAAACAGAATTAACAACGTTATCGATGAGTTTTACATATGGAATTCTCAGTGGTGTGACTTTAGTATATATCATATTATTATCCTCATTTTCTGATCTTTTAACTGAAGAGGTCCAGACATTATACAGAACCAACCCTGAACGTACGCCCCCAGCATCTTTTTGGACCTGCATCATGAAGATATGTGAGGTAATGAACTCGACCTTCCTGTTTTTTCCCTGAATTCGTTTTTATGAAATACTCTAACTGCTAAGTTAGCAAGCTGAAACATGTTATCTACTTAAAGCAAACAGTCACAGTGATCTAAAGCCAAGAAAAGCACTCCGAGCAAATGTTCTCTCACCGCTTTTAGAACACTGTTCATTTTTGAGGCTGCGGTCGCTCGCAACACACTTATTTACCTGGAACTGAAGCACCATCTGTATCAGAGATTTTACCTGAGGAAGAGGGAAAACCATGTTAGCATAGAGGAGATGTAAATGTGATACAATAAAAGATCTAATCCTCTTGTTTGATGAATGTATGTCTGTATTTTGTCAGTCAAATTTAATGTCTCTCACTGGAAAACAGAAAATTGAGCCCTTAAATTTGCATGCACTGGTGTGCATATGTGCATGCCGATGAAGTCAGTGGATCAGAGGCCCTACAGCCTGTCTGCAGAGGCCCTGACCTCTGTAATGCTTTGTCAGAGGTCTGATCAGACCAGGGCAGAAAGGTGAGTGCAGACGTCAAAAATGGCTTATTAGTATGAATAGATGCACGCACACATCCGTGCACAAAAACACACACCCAGACATATGTATGCATATCCACATGCTTAAATCCCATATCATCTTCAGAAAGAGGAGCAAGGTGTGATAGGTAAGGACCACTGGCCAAGTCCCTGCCTGCTTTCTATTGCCTACAGCCATTTTACTTAATGAATGCTCCACAGAAAATGACTCTTCTTGTATAATAGTTTATGGTTGAACCCACTGGTCAAGGCCCTTCAACATAACCCACACTTTATCCTTTTATATAATTTACTTCAATTAAAGATATTGTGAGTGAACAGCTCCCCCGGGGCTCAATTTCATCACCGGGTGTTAATTATGTTCACTCAGATGGGACATGGCTTGTATCCTTGTGAGGGAATGACAAACTGGTGCTCCTCTAATGAATAAATAGTCGTTGGATCATTCTCTTCCCGCACGTTTTCTGGTCACGTGTCTGTCTGCTGCTGAAATTTACAGGGGATGTGCTTCACCTGTGAAAATATGCCATTGACTTAGAGCTGAACTAAGAACAAAAGATCCAATGCCAAGTTCCCAAAACATAAGACCCCCTCCGTTACAATTCAATCAAATGTGTCCATCTAAAAGTTCAGTCATGTACTCTACGGTCAGTGTTTTCTCAATATTTATGAATATTTGTAGCACAAATTAATTTCAAGCCAAGAAAAAGAGCACAAAGATCATGACCTTTTCATGATATTTTTTGTGCAGCACTTCCAGTTTTCTCTTTGTCTCTTTGGCAGTCCATATGACTGTGTCTGTCATTCCTGAAGTTTTCCCACTATGAAGATCTCTCAAGGGAGGAGCTGTCACTGGACACACTATATCCTGAGGGGAAGGAAAAAGTGTGCACAGCTCCATCAAGAACTCAACTTATATCTTGCTGAGGGTAGCCAAGACATATGCAAAATATCTCCAAGCTATTTGGGCACTTAGCACATTTGGGTTGAATGGTTTCTAAACTTGTCTTTAGGGGTTTTGTGCTGAGACAGTTGGTTTTCTTTCACATTAATGCATATGAATCACTGCAACTGTCAAAGCCCAGAAATGTTTGCAACACCTTTCATTTTCATTTGAAAGCAGTCAGCTCTTTTTCTTTAAAAAGGAAAAAGGTCACAATAACTGGGTTTTTTTTGTTTGTTTTTGCTTTAAACTCATAAACTTCAGATCACAAGCTCTATCTGATTAAAGTCTGAGTTTGCCATTGGAATGCACCATTTCCACATATCTATGAACCAAATGGCTTTTCAAACTTGCTAACTGGACATTAAGACATCTAGCCATGCTTTTTAGAATTTCACAAGCTTCGGTAACATTCTAACCAGAAGGTAAATAGAACATGGCATTCTTACCTCTCTCTGTTGATGTAATTAGGATCATTACATGTGTTGTACTGAAGTGTCACTCAAACATATTGCATGCATATTTGTTTAAACCAACAGAAACTAAGCTGAGGCAGTCAGGTTTGCAAAGACAGTACACATATCATGCCAATCATCCCCTAAAATGTGTGTAAAAAAGAATCCAGTTAATAGACCAAAACTGTCATCTTAGGTTTACATTTTTGAGGACTGCCCACTTCACCTGTCCTGCATGTGAAAGTGTACAAGGGAGGCAAATAATATATCACATGTTAGGTGAGGGTCTGGGTTTGAAAGGTTAAAAGTGATTTATAATTTACTGAACACATATATTGGAGATATGAGACTTATTTATAAGAGCATCAGCGCTCATAACATTCTGTTGTTCACCACTACACATGCTAGAGATGTATGGGTTGAACTGTACCTTTATTCAACATTTGCTCAGCTTGTGCGCCAAACGTGAGAACTTTAGATGGTTGCTTTCAGCCTAACAAGCCGAGAATTACAGCTGCTCTGAGACGATGGTGAGAGAGACAAGGAAAGATAAGACTACCGCCTGGAGCGCTCCAAGCCTTCACAGCACATAAAGATACGTCTAATAAACTGCTCCTACTTACTGCCAAGGTGACTCTTTCCCAGAGAAAACAAGCCTGGATATCTCAGTGGAAAATATAGGTTTGTCTTGTGTGTGCCTCACCCTCAAGTTAACAAGCAACCTCAGTCAGTGGTCACTGGAGAAGAGTTCTTATAAAGTGCTTGCTATATTTTTGTAATATTTGAAAGATAATATTAACGTTACTGTACATTTAAGACTAGACCCCCAAAGACAGAAGTAAATCGATAAAAGTCGATGTGTGTGCTCTAATCTGTACAGAAATATGCAGAACTACAAAATGTTTGGTACTTTAAGTTGTCTGCTTTGCATTTGCTTATATGCAGGTTAAGGTTTGTGGCAAGCATTTTCCAAAACTTCAGCCAGTAATTTGGAGCTGTGATAGCTTTCTTAAATGTTCTGGAATCCTCAAAACTTTGGTTGTTGCCCCCTGAGTTTAAAGTTTAATTTCTGATCGGGCTTTTCATCTTCACATACAGCAGAGGTCTGGTGCCACTTTGTCATTTTGAATGGTGATACATCTCACACCTTTTGTAAGTTGGTGTGTCCAGCATGGCTTGCACACTGACAAAGTGCATGAACTAGATGCGTGGACCTTTGAGTAAGGCTGTCTCTACACTGGGACAGAGCAGATGGATTCCCAAATAGCACAGGCCTTGTAAAGGGACATTACAGAAAAGCAGTGCTTTCTGTGTTCTTTCAGTATATTATTTCATCTACTGCTGTTCTAAGCCTGTATATTTTTCTTTGCTACAACATCTCTCATTTAGGAGAGCACTGCAGTGAGTCAAGCTCCAATATGAAAGGTTATGGCATTGTTTGCATCAGCAATGACCAATGTGTCAAGCATAACCAGGATTTAAACCATCAGACATGAAACAATGGCTTCCCGGACTAAAGTGTACTTACATAATCATTGCCTTTGCAGATCTGTGAGCCAGCAAGACTTGTTATGCTATGCTAGACACACATACACACACGTATATATGTGTATAAATGTATTTAAATGTATTTAAATGTATATGCGTGTATATATATATATATATATATATATATATATATATATATATATATATATATATATATACATATATTGAGTGACAATGAACTCCTGTCTGCTGTTCATTCCATATACAGTACATGGATAGATATTCAATTTAAACTGATGTAAAACTGAGAAATGCAGCAAATCAGCACATTTTAGTCTCTTAGTGTTGATGTTCAGTTAGTTGGAAACCAGACTGTATTTTGGTCGCCATTTTTGTCTTTCTTTCCACTTTCATCCACTCACTGAACCATAGAATCAGAGGAAATGTGATCTGTATCGTTTGGGTCGACAACTTGATACAGGTCAAGGAATCTCTGTAGAAGGGTTCAGTGACATCTACCTGCTCCCTTCCAAAAGTGATATGCTAATAAGACATTTATAAGCTCATGGCCCGATGAGCTGAAGTAAAAGGCCCTCCAAAGTGAGAGGAGTCACACTTTTAGATGTGTTGAATATCATTTCATCATTCTGACATTTCCCAAATGGGAAGTTGTTGTTTTTTTTTTGCCAGCACTCCTCAGAAGAGGATGTCGCAATAGATTCCAGACACCTCTTTTTATAGCATACTCGTTTATATGTAACAGACTCCCGCCTAAGAGAAAGCTGTGTGAATATTTCCACTTAATTGAGCGAGACTGCTGAGATCTCCTGTCTGCTGTTCATTCCACAAGATAAAGAGTTTAGCCCGTGCCATGTGTGTAATGAGGCTGTGGTTATGTCTGCCAGTGGCAAGTCATCAGCCGCTGCGCAGCCTGGACATCCTCCTGTCTTCCACACTACCCAGCACACATCCATCATCTACACGATGTAATCATCCCTGAGAAAACAACACATCTATGGAGTCTCCGGGACCCACTGTTGCACATTGACAAACCCACTAGGAAATTACTTATATTGCACAGCTCTGTGACTGTCAAATATAGCCTGTCTCTCACCTATGTTTTTTAAAGGGAGTCTCAGCTCTTTTTCCTTCCTCTCTCTTTCCAACCATCCCCCATTTGGAGCATAAAACAAAGATGAGAAACCCATTGTCTTGTGATAATTTCCCAGGGGAGAAGCCCATTGAGTGTTACTGAGCTGTGTCTAATTTGTCTGGGAAGGTGTTAAAGAGGTACTCAAGAGCGATAGGTGCTCATGTTTTGTGGCATGTGAAATCTTACAGTAGATTCCTCACAGCAGCTGCACCTCTCTAAAACTCCTTGTTTGTTTCATGTAAACAGTCAAGAGTTTGCATCTCCAGATACTTTACATATTCCAGAGGCGGGCTAATGGTGGCTATGATGCACCTGGAGGACCAATTAATGCTTTTTTAAACACCTCTAAAACGAAAATAAAGATTGCGTCAAGCTGCTTGGATTTGGCGTGGCTTTTATGGAATTCATCAAAAAAGTTAAACGGCCACATTGAATTTGCTGAATCGATATGCAATTACAAGACAAACAAGTTATTGATATTCTAATGTTCCAGGGGAGCAAATAAACCACAGCATCTAAATAGAAGACAGAGATCAAAGTTTGATATCTACAGTCACAGTTTTGTATATTTCAAATTGTATGACATATGAAGCTAAGCTGGGAATAACAAACATCATTGTCTACATACTTTCCCAATCTAAGTATCCTCTTTATGACTGAAAATAGTATTAAATGTCCTTCAATCATATTTGTGACCTGATATTTTTATTCTAGTCATTATTATGTTAAATGCTTTGAGGACCAGCTGTGTTTTAAAAAGTTTTAACATTAGATAACTCCACAGTTCAGTCCTCACCACACACTCTGAAACACATTCCAGCAGTCTGAGAATCACTTTGCCATTTAATTATCAAGCAGGCCAATCAATGCTCTTTGTCCTTAGTTGATTCCTGCCAGCCTGCATCCATGTGCAGTAAGAGCAAGGAGAGGGTTTGAAACAGGCCGACATTAAGGTTAGAAGACATGAATCAAGACGTGATTGAGGGCACGTCCATCACCAGTTTTGCCTCTGACATGGCAAGAAAACTTAAATCAGCCAGTTATTGGTTTTGATACATGCACAGCCAGTTCTTGCAGACACATTTGCATGACAACAGCAGCACTTCAAGATGTCACTGGTTGACATTTCTCATCCTTTACTGGCCACCTCCCAAAATTCCTGCACAGAGTATTTGAATAAGAAGCAGCCCAGTGACCGTTTCTCTATGCGTCTCTGCAGCTCCGCTGTTGAGCAAAATTCCTCTACACACTCAGAGCCTCCACTTCAAGACTGACAGGTTGCTATGAGACCAGCTTTTAAGATTACTAAATTCACCTTATCGCACACCAGCCACAGTTTACCTGCTCTGTTGGAGACTTTCTTTGTGGGTCAGAGAAAACATTCAACATTAAAATTAAAATGAGAAAGAAAATGAGGAGGAGGTCACAGCGGGGGGTATCCAATCACTATAACCTCCAGCAAGGCAATCAATATGAGTTTAACTGTTTAATTCTCACTCTGGTAATTATGCTTTGGAATAATGAAATCGCATTCAAGGGGAAGCATGAGCGACATAATAATCGTTCTGCTGAGACTAGAACCAGGATGAGAATGTGGGAAGAAATAGCAGTTATTATTTGAACTATATTTTATATAAATATAAAATGTCCAGAATAATAAAAAGGAAAAGAACCATAGTGTAAGGATTACAACTATGGATGAAATGATAAAGTGATATATTAGAAAACAGTGACAATTAACACACTTAAAACATCTGTTCCGTTAGCAGACTTTTTATGGTTTTCCAGCCTCACTTATTGAGCCCAAATATGGTCCCGCAAGCCAGCTGTCCATAATAAAAGGACAGTGTGGACAGAAGTGCAGTAAATTTTCATCCGTCGGAGGCCATTGACTGTGTCACACTGACTGAAGAGGCAGACTTGTGAACCATGCTGCCCTGATTCCTCACTGTCACACACAATACACTCACATGCCTACCGTGATTCTAAACGACTGTCATTATGTACCCTCAAATGTAAGAGTCATGCTCCAGAGTCCAACTCAACTGAAATGATTTGAAGAACAGTCTTTACTCCTCACTTGAGCTCAAGGGCTTTTGGATATGTTGTGTGTTTAACATATCCATCTTTAAAAATTACACTTCAGCATTTCATCCATCATCCGTCCTTTCATGGTCCTCTTAAATGCCATGAATCACTCAAAATAAATGCCAAAGACTCATTTTTTGCAGCATCTGAAGTAGTCCAAGTACATACTTGCATCCCAGTTAACAGGCACTAAATCCTTATTTTGCATGGTATGACAGCGTGGGTTCTATCAAACGAGGGTGACACCCTTAGCTGGGTTCAAAAGGTAACGTGTCGACTGGGGCGCTTCTCTCGGCAACAAATCTGGAGCTTCACAGAGAGTGACAGAAAAATCATTAGACTAAGACAAGGAGAAATGTTTTTGGGAGATTCATAGATGAATGTCTTAAATCACTTAAAAGGCTGCAAGTGTCACTATTACGTGCTGACATAGCTGCAAAAAAAGGTTACAGGAAGGCGAGTCCATTAAGTTGGATGACCGCAGCTGAGCCGGGACTGCCAAAAGGGTCACACTCAGCCAACATCAAACATACAAGATTAGATCTATACCCTCGCCGAGCCAGTCTACAGATTCTGTTTACCCAGCAATGACATCATGTTTGTGCTAGAATGATGAACGGGCTTTTAGGAGCAGCTAAGAAATGCCCATGCATTTTCTTTAAAAAGTCAGTCGTTACACCATAGATTTGTGCTACGGTTGTGACGTATACTTCAAATAGCAAATATGCTTGTGATTTCAGTTTGTAAAGGCTTCCGTAATGATAAGTATGCAAAGCACTCTGTGAAAACCCACATGCAGTTGTTGATTTTGCATATAGAGAATCAGGGCTTGCACATGGATACTCAGTCTGACACTGGAAAATGATTAATCACCACAAGCACGGCAGACCTTGAATACAAAGTAAACTTTGGAAATATTCATAAAACTATTACCTATATATTAATGTGAACGGTGGGAGGATCAATACTACCTTAGCTAAGTCTGATCTACTTCATATATTAACTAACCTAATATTCACAAAGAAGGTTTTTGTCAATTAAAACACACGACTAACATTCAACATCATTTTCAGGTTGATGAATGTCCCTGCTCCTCACAAGAAGAAAATTGCTTTTCTACCTGAAGCCTGTCTTATTTTTGTGTAAACCTCAAACTATTCTGAAAGTTTGTGGATTTGGAAAAACAGAAAAATACCAGGACAAATGTTTGAGATTCCACATTATTTATGGTTCAACAATCAAATGTAAGCACACTTCTGGCAACCACCACGTTAAATCCTGTGAATCCTGTAAAAAGTGGCCAGGTTTACCGTACTTAGACGCTGTATCCTATCAGTGAGGCACCATTTAGGTGAATTTGATTGACTCATCGTGGATTTATTTCATTTTTATTTTTTTAAGGATTATGGTTATGAACATGGCTATACCTCGTGTTTCCAGCAAACCATGGCATCAGAACAAAATGAAGATGTCTGAACTGAAGTGCTTTTAAAGAAAGGACTTTCTCTGCATCAGATCAATGGTAGACTTAGAACAGTCAAAACAAAGCTGGTGTGGTCCCTGAGGAGAAGTAGTTTCTTCTCAAGAGTAAAAGAAACTACAGAGTAGGCTAAGACTTACCAACATTTTATAGTAAACGTCTGGGAAAAAATGTCCAGTCACTGACCAATCCAATTTTAAGATTTGTGGTGGTAACAAGAGTGTGTTTATTCGGTGACAGAAAGGGAAGAGAATGATACCTCAGTGTCTCCAACCTGCAGGGGAACATAATGGAGGACATATATAAGTCTGGGGATGTTTTGCTGCTTCATATTTGGACACTTGAACTAAATCAGCTCCATCTAGATCTAGAGTAAGAAGCACTCCATTCTTGAGAGAAACACAACACCCTCTAGTGTGTACTTTCGTGAAGATGGATTCATACTGCAGCAGCCCAAACACACCTTCAAGCTTTGTAAGAGCTACTAAAAAAAATCAGTGTCGACTAAAAAGAGACGACTCTCATGGTCAGCTGAAGACTTATGGGGACATAAATATTCCTGACATCACAGGAGGCTCTCCGGAGCCTTGTCGGGTCATGCTACGATAACATGAGTTATCAGGTTTGATACAAACATGTGGAGCTGCCCAAGTGCTAAAGTTCTCAAAGCAGAAGATGATCTGGAAGGAGTTTACATTTTTGACAAAGATGACTTTAAGCTGCAGTTGTTAGGCTGATAACATTTGTCATTACGATCTTAAACTCTTAAATATATCTTATGAATAAAAGAATAATTAGACAACTGATAATTACATCACTTGTAACAACACAATAAAATAATAATGGTACTTTGTGGTGACTATTCTTACAATTTATTTTTACAAATATTTTACTGCAGATGTATTCTTGCTGAAGTATTTAAAAACATTTTTAATGTGTGCTGATTAATTTCACATTTGGGCACAAGTATTTTCATCCAGTTAAGGATCTACACGTCTTATGCTGCCAAAAGTTAAAAAAAAACTGCTGTTCTAATGAATCAGTGAGAAACAGGAAAAAGTCCCTTGTACTGTCACCATCAAAATCTGGATTCATGTGCACTAGAATCCTGGCAAATGGGGAGAACACACACATCTACATTAGTCATTTAGTGTGAGAACACTATTGATGGATCCTTTCATAGTAGATGTACCATCTGATACTTGATACTGTTCATTGCTTAACAAAATGTCCACATTGATCAGCCTTCCTTGAACAACCAAAGGTGACATCAGCCCTCCTGCTTGGTGAGAAACTGAATGAGGCAGTTTTTTTTTTTAAACCTCCAGCCTGCACTTTGATCGACAGGCATGGGAAAGCAAACAAAGTTGCACAGTCAGATTGAAGAAGCGGGGAGGGATAGACACACAGGCTCGAGCACACACAGGCTCAAACACAAGGGATAAAACCCCATAGAACAGCATGCCTTCTCTGGGGGACAGCAGACAAACTATTACATTGTGGTCGAACCTTCTCTGTCTGTATCTTTTATTTTTCCTATTTCGTGTACGTTCTCAGTTTGTTTGAGTGATGCTTTAAAACTTTAAAGCATTGCAGGCTGATTAAATTAAATTAAATTGGTAAAAGTCCATTGATTATTTATACAACCACTTAAATCAAAATGTCCAGAGGTATATCAAGGGCCTGATGGTTGTTTTGTTTTGTTTTTTAAGAGGAATCATAAAAATGTGTCATTATATGCAGGCTATAGTGTTACCTTTTACCCCATTAAACTGGATTCTGCACTATCTCTACAGTGTAGGGGTGGAAGCATAAAAGGTTATCCGATCCTCAATTATGCAGGACATTTTGTTAAGCACGTCTCCTGTTTGTCAGCAGCCGCCTCACCTGATGTTCTAATTATTTCCTGCAGTAAATTCACATGCAGTCATCTGCTGTCTACTTGAGCAATTATATATCGATTTCTTTGCTTGAGGACCTTGGTGATACAGTTGTTGAAGGAAACCTTCACAAATTAAATGCTTCAACCTCCCTCAGTCAGAAAAAAATCAAACCTAAACCTGACTGAATGACAGTGAGGAAAACAGACGGTACAAAGCACAAATCTTATGGTGCTGTTACTTTGAATGTCCAGAAGCTGTTTAAATCACTTCAGCATGTTTCCATGGAGACTAGTGTGTGGATATGGTGCTTGCAAGACAAGATTCACGGGGGCAAAACTGAAGGCACATTGATGAATTACAGTAAGTCACGGTGGTGAGGATGAATATGTTTGCACCTGTGATTGTGCAAATGGAAGTGATGGGGCCATGACAGAAAAGAGATAGGAAAGAAGAGGGAAAGGAAAATGAGAAAAAATAAATGGTAAATGGACTGCACTTGTATAGCACTTTTGTAGTCTAGCTGACCACTCAAAGTGCCTCTAACACTACATGCCACGTTCACCTATTCACACATGCTCACACAGCTCATTAGCCTATGCATATCTATGTGCTTCCTACTCATTCACACACATTCATACACCGATGGATGCATCGATATGCAACGTGGGGTTCAGTGTAAAGCGCAGTAAGTGACATTAAGTGTTGCTACATAAACAGTCAAGATGAGTTTCTGCCAGTTTTATACATTGGCTTTTCCTACATGTACGTTAGGTAACAGCCTGTTAAAAAGTGTCTCACACACTCAAACAACATTTAGCATGGCAACAGTGTGTTAATATGAAATATGTTTTGACTGACATTTTCAAGGTATTTTTATTTGAATGCTTGTTCTCAGCACCTTGGATTTTTCTTGATGTCAACAGGAAACGCATCAGATATGTGAGCATGAGCGTAAATATTTGTAAGAGGTGTCCCCGTTGCTTGTTTAGCATGTTAGTTTCCCATTTTCCCAGCTTTATCTGAAACAGTACAGGCATACACACTCAAAAGTATATATCAATTTTTTTTTTACCGCACAGGGCAAAATTTGGAAGCTATTAAACATGCAGTTCGCTTTTACTTCAGCCTGACACCATAGCAGAGGCTCATGTAGCACATAAATACTGTACTAGTTAAGTGTGCTGCCGAGCAAGAAGACAAGGTTTGACAACCAGGAACTTTGTGACTTTGGAGCACATATGAAACATAAACAAGTGTCTATGAAACTTCTAAAATATTACAGGAAATGGAAAGGTAATAGGGTCCAATTTGTATGCTCGAGTGCTTAAGCATTAGAATAATTTTCACAGCCAACTACCTAGAAGAGAAAAATAAACTTGTCATATATCTCAGCAGCGTGCCAGGGGTTTGAAATGTCAGCAGTAACTGTGGAAGGTATTAACAGTCACCTATAGCAAACATAAGCTGTCGTCTTGTCTGACATTCCCCAGCCTTGTCAAAAGAAATTCCTGCTACATACATGCTAACAGAAAAAAAAAGGCTCTGTTTATTGTTTTTTTTTGTCGGTTCTGTTAGCTTGTTGTGGCTAATGGACTCAAGGGACCACAGGTGACATGCTGCACAGTATCAAAGCAAAATTGCAATAACATTTTACTTTCTACACGTAACATGAGGGCGGAAATGCGGAAAACCGTTGATGAGGCTCAGATAATGTGCCAAACAATCCTGACTGCGTCACTACACAGTGTTTTTTAACTGCTGTGAAGTGGCCTCTATTTGTGCTGATGCACCAGCAGACCCTCCAGGATCATTTTAAGTGTGACAGGTTGAGCAGACGTACCTAAAAATCCTCCTGGCAAGCATATTCCTGTGTACGGTCCATAGGAGCCCGCTTGCATCTTAAGAGGTGCTACATTACAGAATTTGCATTATAAAGGATGTCAGTAGTGGCAGCCGGTGGAGGCTGTTGAACGAAATCACAGCAAAGTAACAAAAGATTTGCAATGTAAGTCATGCTCGGTTACCTTAATAACACACCTGCTCCTGCCTACCACAGATCTAATTTCTGCTGCATGAGAAATATTTCCATCACATCATATTTAGGGGGAGTTGTGGCACTGAGGTTACGCCTATGGTATGAGATCCCTGGAATAAGACATATAATCTGTCAAGTGAAACAAATTTAAAGGTTTGCACTCTTTGTTTGTGAGACTGAATGTCCCAGAAGTGTGTCAGTAATAAAAGATAAAAGATGACTGCTACAATAAGGCACACCAGAACCCATTCCCTTGTCTTGAAAGCTTTACAACACAAGCCACTGCTTAATCAGATTAATGTCCTGGATTTGGGATGAAATTACTCAGCTAAAGTGAAGAGTAATTACACTCATCAAGGTTCCAACGTATGCCTAAGTGCAGCACTTGCAGGATTTCAAGAGAGAAAATAATAGATTTTTTTTTTCCAGAGCATGGAGTTGTCTTTCCCAAAGGCCTGTCAGGGTTAAACTCTGATCTGTGCGCCGTGACTTGCTCAAGGCTGTGTCTGTGGTGATATTAAAAAGAAATATTGCTTCATAAAACCCCGCTGCGCTGCAGCCATGACTCCTGTTAATGCAGACTGCTGCTCCAGTAAGTCTCTGGGAGGGAAAATGGGATTCTGTCCTCCGATTGCAAAGGCAATTAAGTGTTAAGCATGTGAACCCACAATCATATCCACCAAAGAAATTGAAAGACACCTTGGAGAGCAATGTTTACTCATGCTGCTGCTTTGAGCAATTTTACCTTCTCAACTCATGGATATGCGTAATAGACTTAACAAGGACAATACCCAGTGCTGATACAGACTTCAGCATCCTCAATTGCAATTAAAACACTGCAGTTGCCATCTGGGCATGAGGGCACTGAGAATGGGGAGAGGACACCTTACCCTTGAGTCCTGTTGATGGCACAAGACTCAAGGGTAAAGTGTAAAACTGCTTTTAAATACTGACTTTTATTACTTTTCAAAAGTCTAAATGTCAGAACGTAAAATGTAGGCAATAGTTTGAAGAAAATATGAGACATAGTGTAATTGCCCCACTTTTATTGTTATCCTAAAAGTAACTATAAAAACTGCGCTGTAGGTTACAGGTTCAGACAGCAGTGTGGCTTCAGGGACCAGCAAACCTTTAATATTCTGCTGATGCAGCGCTTGACCCCTTGCAGCAGATATGCTACATCATTATGTATAATAATAAAAAAAAAATGTCGGAGCGTGCAGCTGTGATTGTGTTTCCGTTCACAACCCAGCGCACTGGTGAGAGAAGTTTCAGAAGTCCGGTAGGTGGCAGTGAACGTTCTCAGGTATGGAGGGCAGGTTGTGGGGGGCGTGTGTTCCTCTTGCACAAGCGCTCCCATGTTGCGTAGTCTGGAAACCTGACGTTGTTAGCAGCAGCCGAGCAGTCAGAGCGACAGCAACGCGCGCGTGTGAGTGTGTGTATGCGTGTGTGTGTGTGTGACAGTGACAGTGAGTTGCGTCAGGGCAGAAAAGAAAGTGCCAGTGGCTGCTCTCCGCCGGCTCGCGCACTCCTCCTCGGACAGTCAGAGTCGCACGAGACTGGCGACACGCTCCGACCCTGGTCTGCTGGTCGCGTGTGACCCGAGGTTTCCCACTTTTGACGACTGGACCCGGGCTGAGCTGACAGAAAAGGTGGAACTAAACTACATTCATTGACTTTTGAGCGATGAACTGGCAGAATGGCCAAGTGGTTCAAGGAGCACCTAGGATTCAAAACTACCAAAGCACCCCCTCCGGCGCCTCCGAAGCCGGACTACAGGCACTGTCACACCGGTGTGCCCGGTGCGCCTGGCTTCCAGCAAACAAGCTCCGGGGCCACCTTTCCGAGTCCCGCTCAGCCGGACATCCTCGCTGCTTACAAACTACAAAAGGACCTAGACTTCGAAGACCCGTACACTCCAGGTGGAAATATTTCATTCGGCTCCAGCTTGAACACTGTGGGGTCGCCGGATATCAAGTATGTGTCACCAAAGCATCGACTTATCAAGGTGGAAACAATCGAAAAGAGCAGCCCAGCTCCCGGTGGAGGTGTCACAGTCACACAAACTGTAGCTGTAGCTGTAAGCAGCGTTAAATCTCCTACTTCCCCTCCCTCGGACCACGACAACAAGGAGAAGGTGGGTGAAGTTTGGTCCGAGCTTTAGCCGGTGGCCAAGTAACCTGTAGGGCAACAACTTTCTTCTCTCTCTTCTTCGTCTCAGTGTTTTTAAGTAGATATTTTCACCTCGGTCGGTTTTTTTTTTTCCTTCTCTAAATTCAATCACAGAATTACATGTGCTTAATAAAACGCATGCCTGTTCCTTTACTAGAATGAAACGTAATCCAACTCCTGAAAGAAATTAATCGTTACAACTGGCAGAACTTGTTATCACAAACACACAACGGCAACCCACACGAGTTGCGACATAGTCTGCTGTCTAATATCTAACCTGCACTACAGGGAGTGCTGTCCTGTATGACACAACTTAATATAAGAGCATATATGCCCGTAATACTAAAAAGGAATGAGGAAAACTATGTATCTTTTGCTAACTTTTTTGAGAGTTAAAGTGCTGGCAAACCAAAACTGAACCTATACAACATGATCTAAACTTAACCACTGTGCCTCCAATGAAACTTGAATCTTATTCAGTGAGACGCATCCATTCAACATTAGCTCATTGCAGTAATCCCTGCTGCCCTGTGGAGAAATTATTTATGAGTTTGAGTTCACGGCTTTAATTTGATCCTCTCTTTTGCACAGTCCTGTGAGCCACCACAAGCCTTGCACCGTAGCTTTTTAAAGGTGCCCAAAGCTAAAGAGGAGACAGACGAGCAGAAGGCATGCAGGTCCATGCTTCTGAGCACAATTGTCTGGCTCCTAAGGAATCTGTGCTATGGAATCATTCAGAGAAAGCTGAGATGTGGTGTCACTGGGCTTAAAGACGTGCTGTATGATGAGTGGGATCCAGCTGAAGAATGTTTTCATAGTTTGCATTGCTTGTTAGCAGAGAAGAAAGCACAGTCCTGCGAAAATACACACTGTGCGCCCCCTCAGATCATACCTTGGTCACGACTGTGTGCTGAAATTTTCTGTGTTCCCCTCGGTTTCACCCTCCCGTTACTTCCTCCTTCACTTGGGTTTGCTTTTGCACCTGTCTTGTGACATGTGGCAACTTCACAGTTGGTTCTGGTTCAACACTTTTATAGATGTCCCACACAGTCTTCAGCCTGACACAAGGGTGTTGCATGAAGGAGGACGTATTTTTCTGTTTTTTTCCTCTGTGCTCTGATGACAAAGTAAGTGCTGCAGCCATCGCCAGGGAAATCGACAAGAAAAGCTCACAAAATCATGTTCTTTTATGATACCGCCACTATTTTCACCTGCTCCCCACAAACTTGGTCGCTAAAGCCAGACACCAAAAATGTACCGTTGCCACGGCAGCTTCTCTTGCTGATTAAACAGACTGTAGCTGTCTTGTGATAACTAGAAAATATTGAAATCTACTTAATTTAGGACGTCTAATGTGTCTCTGTCGTCACGTGCACACATGGGTTTAACAGATAGGTGGTTGATAGAATACTCCGAGTCAGATCCCTCACACCCAGCAATATGAATGATGTTGTGGACGAGTTAAATCAGTGCTGACAGCTGGTGGGCGTTGGCAATATGTGGAGAGAAGGGTTTAAGGGTTTCATGTCAGGTGACGAAGATTGGATGAAAATGGTGCTGCAGCGGTGCGGGGGGGGGGGTTGAGATGTCACACCAGGAATACCTCCCCGACCCATATCGCCTTGCACACTTTGGCGGCAGATTTATTTAGTTTAAGAGTTGAATATTTTCCCCACGTTGGTGTTTCGAAGCTGAGTTCAACCTCTCGCAGGGGTCAAAGTTTCGTGGAGAAGCCGAGCATCTTTTTTTCTGACCCGGGCTGGCCGCCATGATTGTTTGTAAATCGTTGTTAGCAGAACTCTCTGGATGAGGGTTTTCAAAGTGCTGCTTACAAAGGATCGTTCCCTTTTACAGGCACTTGTTTCAACAACCTCTGTGGGAGGATGCGCTGTTTGCAGTGTGTTACATACTCTCTCCTGTCAGGTTACTGGTTTGTGTTTAAAGGGGGTGGGGGGGGGGTAGTCTTGTTCGGGGCTTGCCTCATGTTGAAACAGTTTTCATGCTCCCTTTATCAGCCAGTGTGATCTTCCATGTTTAAGTGATATGTGGGCAGCTTGTAGCACACACATCCTTGCATGAATGCACATCAGTCTGACAGTTATTTATTTCTTTTTTTGTGACAGCACAGGCTGAACGGTGGCTGCCAAGAGACCGAGCAAAAGAGCATGCAAGCGTCTCAACAGCTCAGCTCGGTTACATTGATGTTTTAATTACTTGACTCATGAATGCTAATTATATCACTGCTCACCTAATGCCTGAAATGCCAATAGCAGCACCAAGTGAATTTTCCTCAGTCCATTTCAATTCAGCAGACTCGGACTCGTTGTCGTTGCAGTTCAGTTCCTATTTTGAGACCGTTTGAGGTTAAGGAGCATTATTCATAGCTTACAAGATATTGGGATGTGTGTTGTCTTTAATGATGCCAAGCCCTTCATGGTAGAGTTAGCTGAGTGAGATGATCAATTATCATACTGCCTACAAACTAATTAAAGGCCTCATCTCCCAGCTCATCGCTCTACTCAGCACAGAACTGACTTCTTTCAAGGTCGCCGAAAGTGATGACGGGCTCCGCTCAAAAATGCGTAAACAAAAGCAGTTGTGTGAAGCTGACTGGCGGGCTGCGACATCCCCGTGAAGCGCCGCCTGTAATCATCAGTATCTGTTTGTGCACCTGGGAAACTGCTGTTTGGCTCCCCTCGGGTCTCACGGTCTCTTTTGATTCAGTTATGACTCGAGCTCGCTTGTACATCTATCTATAGAAGCACGCCACTGGATCCCACTCTCAGACATTTGTTCTGCCGCCAACACAGGCACCTGGATCCACAGATTTGGTTTGTGCTGATTTTCCTTCTTTGCATCTTTTCACAAGATCTGACTCAACATTTCAATCTTTCAATCGATTTGGAAGAATTGCCTTTCTCTTTCAGTCCCGTATGGATCTGACTCCTCGATCACAGCACATCAGAGTATGTTTACAAAAGAGTCCACAGAGTTTAGGGAAATTTGGCAGAAAAATGAAGTCTTTTAAAAATTAAGCAAAAATGGATTAGGTTGTGGCATGGAGGCATGGAAAATAAATTCCAATTGCACCATTACTTCTGGACTGTGGGTCCCGGGAGCAAAGTGAAGCAACGCTATTACAGAGGAGAACATCTGGGGTTACGTTCGTGAAGATAGTTCCACTCGGTGTTCTTGGTATTCTTAATGAAACCCAACCAGCTGGAATGTCAATATCGATATAAACATGGTATTTCTAAAGAGAAGAGCTGAGACGGGCCAGGTGTGAAATGTTCAATCTCATCAACATTTCTCAGAAGTGGAGTATGCGCTACTCTCCAGTGACAGTTTGTTTTTCATAGTTTTACTCAGTTCCTGCATGCACATTGTAATAACAATCATGTTTTTTAATCATGTGTAGCTTTCTGTTTCTGAGAAAAGACGAAGCATCGCATTTACAAATAGATTAAAGACCAGTACATAAAGCTTCTATCAGAAGAACCTTTTTAGCTTCATCTCTTTGAGTCATTTGAGTACGTCTCAGCCGGTCGGATTTGTAATGGGCAGACTGAGCTTGGAATGGTGCACTGCCACATCAGAAGAAGCTCAGCAGCAGGTGCATCACCGTCCGACCTGCATTCCTCCAGTGTAGATGGCACCGCCTTCTCTGCGTGGCGAAGCTTTGCTCGGCTTCGCTTCCCGCCGCCCCGAACCGTCGGTGGAGTTTTATGAACGCATTCCACGCGCACTGTCATCTGTCAGTGATGGGAGAAAGGTCAAGCGCAAATATCACCTGGGTCCGCCAGAGTGCTTTTCTTCTGGGAGCCGGAAAATAGATGAAAACATCATGTTTTGTTATAGCAGCCTCTTTGTAACGGACTGTTTGATCAGAGCCCTGACTGAATGTGGGAAGCTGTGCAGATTATGGCCTTGTTGCTCCGCTCTTTCATAAACTCAAATGTTTTGGAAAACTTTTTCGGCAGCAGTTGTACATTTTTGAATTTTTACGTAGGCAAAGCAGATTAGATAAGTTTCAATCGGATGATTCCATACTTGGAATAATGTTTTCTGTAATATAAACATGCAGGACTTTGAAGTCATTTTAGGCCGCTGCTGTGACAGTTTTTAATGCGCAGGTTGAAATAATCAACAGATTGGTGTGAAAGCTGTGTTGTGCTGTGTGTCTGTGGATCTTGCAGCTGTTGTTTTTGATAATCAGTTCAGGGAACATTGAGACTAACATCTTCAAGTCACACAATAATTATTTTCATGATTAATATAAACAGTGCAGAGTTATTGAATCGCTGCATTGCTATGACTACTCTGCCTCAAAAGAGCAAAATCTAGACTGTGGGACTTTTGATTTTCCGTTTCACCAACGGTTTGCAGAGGTGTTGTCGGACCTGAACCATTTCCTGAACTGTTTGACAAGCGCATAAACATCCGGATGAGTTTCCATTCCAAGCATATTTTTCATATTCAGATTGTTTCCTGCTCTTAACTGTCAATGACAAAAGAACACTGCCGTGCATTCCTGACCAAAACAAAAAATCCTGGAAGGGCATTTTGAGAGGAAGGAAGAGGAACAAAGCCGGACCTCATGCCCCTTTAAGTCGCGCCTCCGCCGGAGCAGTATGAAGTCATGTTGTAGTGGAAGATGCGCTGAAAGCTATCATGTAAAGGGTGTTCAGCAGAGCTTACAAAGGTTTGGCTTTTCAACACAATATCATTTTGGTGGATCCGCAAATCCTATTACATTAACATCCCGGCACTGTAATCCAGCATAAATGAGTGTAATAACCAGTCATGGTTAAGTTTTATGTACTACCATCCACCACATGTGAAGGAAAGTTATAGGTCTGGGAAACGGTGGCCTTTCGCCATTGTTTGCTTATTTTCTTTCCTCCCTCCATCTGGGAGCCGTCTTTCCAGTTTAAAGAGTCCCGATGGAGTCTGCTGGTGTTTGTGTTGCTCGATTTGCTTTTTCTAACTTTGCGCCGGAACATCGGTCACATGATTCCACCAGGTCACAATTAGCCTGCAGACTGGTGCTGCAGCTCTGGCCGCTTGGGAGTTGGAGACACATGGCTCTGTTTTGTTTAATGACAGTGTGTTGCAGCCGAGTGTAGAGTGAGGGAGTCCTCGTCGGCAGGCAGATCGTCTCACACAGATTAAAAGGAAACAAATGAATTTGCCACCCATCTGAGAAAATCTTTCTGCGCCATTTTTTGCCAAATCAGTTGCTCTAGCCTCGCCGAGTGAAAACGTTGTGCATTTCAGCTGTTATTAAAGAGTCATGTTGCGTCAATATTCAATGCAGACACGTTGATTGGCCTTTTTATCTCCTGCACAAATGCAGGCTGTTTTTTTGGGGGGGTTTTTTTGCGTCACAGCCGGAGGCAGCCAGACTTCCGTGTTACAGCCAGAGCTGCCCTGTGATCTGAGTGCCCACCGGGAAGCTGAACACCTCCGTTGGATTCCAGAGTCTCAATTCATGTGCTCTGTGAATGAGATTTGATTCAAGTAAATAAACTGCTGTCTGTTGTATTTTTTGCTGTTTTGCTTACACAAAGTCATGCTTTTTATTTTATTTTTAGCTATTTTAAAGATAGTAACATAGGGCGGGAATGCAAACCATTATCTGCTGTTGTTTGGTATAAAATAAAGAATGGCTTGGTTGCTCCAGGATTAAGGAAGTGCTCCCTTCCTGACAGGAAGTGTTTACAACTTGGTGACATTCCCTTTTTTCTTTTTTTTTTTCTTTTTTAACTTGACAAGTTTGCACTCGCCCCTCTGTGTGGGCTAGATATTCTGGCTGCTGCTTGCTTGCTCAGATATAACCAAGGTTAATGCTCCTGGCTGTCTTGACTTCAGCAATCTGGATGTTGGAAATGGTGACAAATAGGAATGGCACATGGCCAGTGCGTGCTCTGCTGAGGGCCGTTTGTGGAAGCACAATGGCACTTGTCCCTCACCCAGTATAATGTAGCTTCCCTCGCCTTTTGCTCCTGCGCTCGGAGAGGTGGGAAGCCACGTAGCAATGGCCGCGGCGTGGGGCTCCACCCTGCTCTTGCTCTATTGTCAGCGTAGGTGACGTGTTGAGACCTCGGTGCATCCCCGCCACAGAGGTTATCTGAGGCCGCTGAGCTCCCGGCCTCAATCAACACGTCCCCACATAGCATCGGCAAACCTCGAGCTTTGTTTACGGACAGACTGCGGCTTGTTTTCCTCCCTGCTCTGTGCATAACTCTGTCAGAATCAAAGCTTCTCTCCCAGTGGATCTTACCACATTGTTTCATGAAGCCCTACTTTCCTAATCGTGTCAATTTTTATCTTACAGAATCTGCGATTAGCAGCCGTGTTGTTTGCGGTTGTACATTGTTGTAGAGGCGTCGGATATATGTCGGCATACTTGTGCGTGCAGTGGGAGGACAGTTTTATGACTCCTCTTTTCAGCCTACTGCCAGATGCCCAAGTTTTTCCATACTAATTCTGACCAAAGAGTTGGCTGGGGGGGGGTCGGTGTAGTCATGTTGAGGACAAATTGCCTCGTACACGCGTGTGGAGGATTATCATATTTTATAAAATTCCAACAGTTCGCCATGGCACCTGAATTATTCTCAACTCTTGAGCCGCACCACTTACTGTATGTAGCAGAAACACTGCCAATAAATCTATCACACAGGCATGGGGACGGAGAAAGGAAATTGGATTTTGCCAAGCGTGTCGTCAAGTACTTAATCTCGAATATCTGTCGCGTATTAAGAGCACCTTCATAGGGTGCGACCCACAGGCTCCTCTTCTCTCTCCACTGGAGGTCTTAAGTGGCTGTGTGGATTGTGTTTCAATGAAAAGGAGGTCCTTCGGGACAAGCTGAGGTGCATTTTTGTGCTTCACTGCTTTGGGTGCAAACAAAAGATGCATTCATTTCATCAGGAG
This sequence comes from Leuresthes tenuis, assembly GCF_036924035.1. NCBI lineage: Eukaryota > Metazoa > Chordata > Actinopteri > Atheriniformes > Atherinopsidae > Leuresthes > Leuresthes tenuis. The sequence continues at coordinate 12,854,553 of NW_027325356.1, forward strand.
ACACGAGCAGGCAGAAGAAGAATTTATTGAGGACTGAAAGTGCACGTTTAGCTGTTCAAATGTGCGAAAGCCAGAGTATTACACTCCGGATATTTCGTTAGGAGCGGGTGAGCGGGGGGTATAGCTCGGTTTAGGGAGTCTGTTGATACAGTCAGTGATACAGAGAGTAAATCTTCTGACTTTATGGTCGGATAAAGGTCACATTTTCATTCTTTTTGACTGTTTTAAAAGGCCCAAAATGTCTGTCTTCTGTTGTCTTTTCAGCTAAAGGATTTTCCCCAGAAAGTTCTGACCACCAGGGAAAATTCGGTGATCCATAAGGTTATTTGTGTCAGTACCCAGAATTCACCACTGTCATTTGGTTTAAAGCTGTTGATCAAATCAAGCTCTTGTGATTAAAATTAAATCAAATTTTGTTTTTACATGACCGGCACTTTCCAGCTAATGAACACTTAGAGGACGACTTGATATTATTGAGTTATTTTTTTTCCTGTTGAGTCAAACCAAAGCTACAGCGACGGTTCTGTTGGCAAAGGCAGAAGCACTCTGTGACTTCAAAGTCAACTCTTATCAGCTTTGAATATGCTTTTTGACTAAATGATAACATCAAATTATTTATTTGGATTTCTCAAATGATACCAATAAGGTAAGAGAGGTTTGAGATATTATATTTATGAACACCGTCTATGCATAGAATTCGGCTCATGGAGGGTAGGGACACAGTGGTGGAGTCATACATTCCTGAAAAAAGAAGACGTTTTGATTCTGTAGCGAAGATAGTTAGAAAAAAAGATATTATGTAAACTACAGCTGCATCTCACATTAAAGGGATTTCCTTCTGAATATAGAGCGACAGCTGCTGCTGACGGCAATGAAAAATGACAAAGAGGATCTATTTTTAAATTCCATAAGGTCTAGTCTTTTTTTTTTTTTTTAAACTCAGTGAGTTTCTTGATGTTCTTTGGGATTGCTTGCAAGCTCATGACTGTTAATCTGGGAAGAGTCGCTATCTCCATAAACTTTGATTTGAGTTCTGCACTGACGGAGGACTTGTCAGAACCCATGTCGGCAATTTACACGCTCATACCTTCACATTTACGTGAGGTTTCTTAACATTTCATTTGTGTTCATAAGTGTGTAAAGCATACGTAAACTATGACTAACAACATACTGAACTAAATGTTCCATAAAAGCGTCCTGATGCACAGCAATCATAGTCCCACTGGTGAAATGTGGAGTTATCCAGGTGTGCTCATGCGCCTTTCTTTCTTATTCAGCTATTTCACGCGCTGCTGATCTTTGTTCTGAATGTTGGGCGTGTGGCATCGGCTTTGCCGTTGCTGCATCTGGAAGCATTTTTTTTTTCGTGCTAATGGTGATCAACAGCAGCCCCACTAGAATGCTCACACCAAAAGAACAAGCTTAGCCCCTTGGGGGGTGGGGTGCGAGCTCCTCTCCACATGGACGAGAGTGCAGAGATCAGAAGAGCCCACGTTTTAATGTGGTTGAAATCTTAAAGGGAGACGGGCATGCGGTACATAAAATGACACCCGGATGCAGATGTCAAAGGGATACATGTGCAAAGCTGATGGTATTGTGAAAAGTTATAATCCGTCTAAGATGACTGTATTTTATGCACAGAGAGTAATAATCCAGTTGGTTGAGTCAATTGTAATATAAAATAATGACAGAAGGTATTCCTTCATAAACCTATTCCTTTTTTTCCCAGCTGTATCAGATTGCGCATGTACTGAAGATGCGGATGACGCTTGGCCTCTTTTTTTCATGTTCTGTGTGCTTACTGACACTGAATTGCTGATCTCGAGTGATTCTCCAGTTAGTCGAAAAGCAAAGCAAATGAGCACACCTGGAAAAAAAAGCCGAATCTTTGTTTATCCCTGGTGAAGTGGTCTTCGCTGGTGCGTGGACTGCAGCAGCTCGTGACTGATTGCAAAACAGCGCCTTTTATAGCAAATGTATTAATTTGATTAGGTACCTCTTCAGACTCCTAAGTAGGCCTTTAAAGGAGGCACATCACTCTTCAAAGCTCCCAGAGAGGCAGAACGCTCTAGCTGCGACTGTGTTTCTCTGGAAACGTTTCAATAAAGTTTCATTAATGTCAGGGCTGTGCATGGTGGGAAATGCACTCCTGCACTGTCTCTCCTTAAGAGGCCAAGCCAGTTTTCCATCTGCCTAATCTGTGTGGGAGACGTAGAAGCTGCCTCAGTCCTCACAAGGGGGGCCCTCAATGAATTGTAACCAGATTTGTGCTTGCTTCTTAGAAACATTGAAAGTATCTTATTGGACAAAACTATATTATATCAACAAAGACGCTGGGATATTTGTGCCTTCAGGGAGCGTTCTTTGCCAGCATGTTCTTCTGGTGTTAGGATGGCTGCGCATACTCTATTCATCCATCTGTTTACAGACAAAAAGAAAGTAGATGAACCGTCTGCAGCACACTACAGTGAGGCACAGCTTACTGCATTTGGTTTTATATGAACATCGGAGCACTCCCCCCCCACACTCAACAGGAGTAAACATACTTTCCACAACTGTCTCCTGTTAAAAGCTGAAAAAGAATAGCATCTCCTTCTCTATTGTCGTCCCTCCCCTCCCTTCCTATCTCCTCTGCCACGACTGTCTTTCCTCACAATAGAGGCATGTTTTCTTTATTGTCACACTAAAGAACAAAGGAGCAATAGCAGCAAAAAAAAAAAAGAAAAAGCCTTTTGAAATGCCGTAATGCAATTGAGCTGCTAAGCACTGAGTTGTATTAGGTTATCAGTGGCTGAAATCCCTTGTGGCGTGAGACATAAATCACACACGTCAGTCCTTTTTCTTTGTTTTTTTTTTTTTCTTTCCCTCCTCCCTCTTTCGACAGCCTACTGACTTTTTCTGGCAGTCTCAGAGGCCCTTCAACCTTGATGCATTCAGTCCATCCTGCACCAGACGTGACATAGATATCATAGTTCTGACTGCATTCATTTAGCAGGTGTGATGCTTAACTTAGTTTTCTGTCTTTTTAGATGCTTTGTGGTGTTAAGATTGGTGGCTTCGTAGTAAAATCATCAGACTGCTCTTTAATTAATTTGCTCTTCATCGATTGCTGTTGTTAAACGACCATGCTGGACTTGTTACTCCAGAGGCAGCAGCCTGTTTTCTATTTAACGCTACTGAAAGTCCACTCAGCTGCTCAAATTTCACCTAATACAATTTCTGAAAATTGTATTCTTTTGTCCACGATTATCTGATGAGCTCGCTGAGTGCGGGCAGAGAATTGAAGCCGGTATTTTCTCACTTCTAATGGAAGACTTGGGCTGAATCAGAGTGTAATCCTAGAAGCTCTAGTCTCATTGAACATTGTGCCAAAGTGGCAGGTGCCCCACTATAGTCTCCCTCCTTGGCTAATGTTCCCCCTGATTTGAGGTCAGCCTCATCGCCTGACAGTCGCAGTGCTTTGTCGCCGTCTCCTTTGTGAGATGCTAGAGCTGAGGCAGGTAGAAGACAGATCCTAACCAGCCAGGATCTGAGCTGAGGAATCAAAGTAAAAGGGAAAAGGCCTATGCCCATCAGGTGGCTTTGTGAGAATCACATGCACTGCAGCTTAGCAAATGTCTGATAGATGGAGGCAAGTGCTGACGTGGGGATTTTACTGTCATGACAAGTGTGGCTTGGCTGCAGTTCTGACACACCCTGGCACGCCACAGGGCAGATGGCGATGCCTTCGTTCTCCAGCACCCCTTTCCTCCCCACCCCGTACTTCTTCTGCTGTCGAGCTGCCATTAGTGCAGTGGAACAGGAAGGACGCATTGGAACAATTTAGAACTATTAACCAGCCTCCTCCCTAACATGAGCTTATGTGCAGGGGCTGGATGATGGCACCGTACAAAGCTCTTAATCTTAATTGTTGGTCATTGAATCCCAGGGTTAAAAAAAGTTGTTTTGCATGCTTACAGTTGACAAAAGGTATGAAGAAGAAACCAGATAGGGGTGATGGCATTTTGTAATCTAGTTCATCACCTTTTCAAAGAGATGTTTTGTAACACATCTGCTTCACGACGCAAAACTAAATTTGCAAGAGACGGCCTTATTTTATGTCGACTCACAACTTTTGGTGTCATTCTTGTTTGACAGTCGGCAGGCAGGAAATAGGTTGGTGATAAACTTAAATTAGCCTTTGATTCGAAAAGAAAAAAAATGAGTTGCTGACTAAAATAAGAACATAAGCCAGGTTCTGGGGAGAGTTTTTCCTGCCCAGCTCTCAGCTAAATATACCGGCATGCCTGTAAAATGTAAATTGTTAAGACATGTCCTTGTAACCTTTTTTTAAGAATAGATGAAAAGGCCAAAAAACACGGTGATTGCTTTGTGAACAGCTGTGGATGTATTCCCCTCTGTAAGACCAACAGGAATCTTGATTGTAGCTTTAGAGCAGAATGTTTTGAGTTTTGAGTTATTTTCATTTGTATTCCAAGTATTGCTTCACAATTTCCAGAGGGAGGACTGTTTTGGAACCAGCTGCTCCTTTAGACTTTGGTTTAACCTAATGTTGGTTGTTTAGTAGGGTTTAAGAACGCATAGGTGAGGACGACGGTGAGAACATATTAAATATCCGGCCTAAGCGACTAACAAGAAAAAGCTTACTGTGTGAGAGTCAAATTTAAGAGTTAATTTGGCTCTTTTTGTCTAACACTATTGGAAGTTTACATCACATACCACATACAGGCCTTGATTTGTCCTACATTATGTCAACAGGAAAGGCTAATGGATGATGTCATGCATTTGGACTGGCTCCACAAACAACTCAGTAAGTTATTGCCATTATTTCCTGAAGCATGCCCAAACATCCTTTGCTCTGTGATAGAGGTGCAGTAAGGTCACCATCACTGTGGGCAAATATGCAACATAATCTACCGCTGTGATCTGAAGGAAGGGGAAATCTGCTAAAGTTTCCTTAAGACGAGCACATGGGTGCTTGATGTACTAGCTGGGAAAGATTGACTTTGTCCATGTGCTTCTTCTTAAGAAAATCTAGACAGTGCTTCAAAGGATGCAAGATACAGCATGTGAAGTGTTATCCCATTTGTGGATTTTGGTCTTAAACCTTGAGTTACTCTGCTACAGGATGTGGACCACAGTCAGATGTCCACTGGCCTTCATCTCTCCCATTTAAAGGATTCTTATGTTTGTTTTTTTTTTAGTAAGGGTTACTTATCCTTAGGTTTGGGCTGTGTTTTGCAGTGACTGTATCTTGGCTCGGTTTGGCATACGGTATGATTATCGATGGCCGAGTTTCCATCCAAGAACGTGCAAGATGTTAATGACAGTGTGGCGGGGATGCGTAATTCCTTGGGTCTGCAAGGATGTCTCTTATCAGAATGACTGAATTTGAATCAAACTTGTGAGTAAAATATGTATATTTTCTGGAGCACAAAAACAAACCAGAGAACTGTTTGTATTGGCTTTTTCTCCCTGCTTGAATTCACATAAGCAAAACATTCAAGGAACCCATAATTATGCTGTTGCAGGGAGAAAAAAAAGAAGTTATTTTCTCCCAAACAGATGGAGAGGGAATACTAGAGAAGGCAGATTTAACACACAGTTGCTGCTCTGAACACATTCACGGTACCAACTTCCTCTGTTATTATTGCTTAATCCATGTATAGTGGGGATGATCTGTGCAGGAATATACCTGCCAGGACTACTTTGTCACTAAGCGGCTTACAAATTATACCCGGTGAACTTTCTGCCATTTAATTCTTGGAAACTTTTCAAAATGCGGATTCTTAAAAATTCATTACTGTGTTAAGTTACACTTGACCTCTATCGGTACTGTAAAAATGCTGGTACATTCCAATTGGAAGGTGTATCTGTACAGTTTACTTGCTTCCTTGAAGCTTGTCAGGTTTGTGTGTGTGTGTGTGTGTGTGTGTGTGTGTGTGTGCATGGGACACTCATGGGTGGCCCACATGTGGAGTTTACCTCCGAGGAGTGTGCTCTTTCTGTGGCAGAACGGACAGCGGTTGTTCTTAGGGAATCTGGCTTGGTCGAGGCACAGGACGGTGAACATGAGGCTCAGTCCATCCCCAGTCCTCCCCACCCAACCCCATCCAACAGATGAGCGATGAGCTTGTTTATAATGAAACCAAATCCCTTCCTGTTACGCATGAGTCATCGGGTGTAGTGCCAGTCATTTACACTGTCACATACTTACTACCCCCTTCCAAAAAAAACCGACACCATAGCTGAGGACTTGCTGCTCCCTAAAGGTTTGAGCTGTATTTCTTGGTCTTAGGATCTCCACCTAATTGCCATCTACTGCACAAAATACTCAGCAATAGAGCAAGACTGCAATTAGCCGTGGCTCGCTGCGAGCTTGGCATAAATCTGCCAAATTGTTTCTCTTAAGAAAGTTGAGCAGTTGTGGTCTTCTGTCCTCTACTTTTGAAATGTAGGCCTGTCACTTGGCTATCATATAATTAGGCAGACCAGCAGCAGCAGAGAGCGTGCTGTGAGGCTAAAAAGCTGAGGCATTGTGGTGGTGTGCCGAGGCATACAGAGGTGGGTTGTTATTTATGTGTTCCTCCCTTTATACGCTGCCTTGCCTCGGTGGTAATCGCTCGGTCCTGTCCCGGGCCATAGCACTATCTGTCATTGCATCTCTCCGGATGCTTCACCCATGTTCTGGTGTTCCATCAGAGCAGCAAAATGAATTCTCCTCTTGCTGTTTCTCGTAGCCCCTTTCGTTAATCTCGCCTTTTCTCTTGTTTTTCCCCCTCTGCAGCTGATTATCCTTGAAGACTACGCTGACCCTTTCGATGCGGAGCAGGCTGGAGGCACTCAGACCGCCACGGAAAAAGTGACGACAGAGAACGATGGCTACATGGAGCCATATGAGGCGCAGAAGATGATGGCAGGTATAGATCAAACCTTGACTCATTGACCTCTGCAGTGCTCAGTTACCTAACCTGTAGTCACCTAACAAATCCTTGCCACCCTCACAAGTTAAGTGACATGTAATCAATATCTGTCTTTTCTATGACTTCTAATTGTATTTCTTAGTGGAGTGCTAATTGATATTCAGTGTGGTTTGACCGTATGAAATAATGCAGAGGCTCAGATGGCCCGATGCCATTTTACACGACAGGTGCAGCGGTGCAGAAATAAGCTGTGTGCCACAAAAGATGTCAGCACACTTTATAAAGCAGGGCCTTTGCCCCAAATATCATACAGACCTTCAGCTGATCCAGACCAGTGCTGTGCGCATGAGGACACATCCACTTGCTAAGATTTCCAGGAAGTTTTTTTTTTTTTTTTTTTGCTTCTTTTTTTTGAGACAACAATAGGTTTGCGCTAACATAAGAATTTAGCCAAACCACATTCCCCACACAGCTTTTGTCAAAGCATCCATTCTGTGGCTGAGCACAGAAATGATAAAGAACAAGAATATTCAGAAAGAAGAGAGAAATTATGAACTAAAACACGTGGCACATTTACCCCTTTTCGGATATTTTACGACTATTTCCTGTCTTTTATTAATTCAGTATTTAATTTGCCTATGAATGTCAAACCTTTAGCTTGTTATTTCTGAAGTTGGGAATTACAAGATGTGGAATACATGGAAGCTTTGCTATCTACTGACCGAGTCACATTCTATGCCGGCACCGTTTACCACAACATGGCTCCCAGACATGTATCTTATAAATGCCTCTGTCTCTGCTCAGCATTTTTCTTTTTTTTAATGGGCCTCCAGACAATTTCCTGTTTTCATCTGTGTCACTGGTTTGACCTCTGGCCCAGTCTCAGTCCCAGTCCCTCAGCTGAGTGCAAAAACTCAAGATTAAGATAAAACAAAGATTAACATAGCTCTGTGCTTAGCTGCATCGACGAGTCACTATTCTGGCAGCAGTTTTTTTTGCGTAATCTAATGAAGTCATTTGTTTGTTTTTGGGAATCTTGCTGTCTTAGAAACTAGAAACGGTCTTTTTAATCGAGTTGTTAGTGGAATTATACTTTGCTATTGTCATACCACGACCGTATTACCCGATAAAGAACGTACCCTTTGAGCTTTGAATAAGACAAGTCATTTGAATATTCTGTCACTTAATTGTTTTAGTAGAGGACAATGAATACAGTTTATCATCCTCCCCTACAAACGCATTACAGAAAATGTCCACAGAGCACTGACACAGAGGTGCGAAAATCATGATCAATGGTTCAAATTACTCTTAGTCTGATTACTTTTTTTATAGTATAATGCTTTATTGAAACCTTTCACATATGGTCCTGTATGACTGAACCACATTGTTATTATACTGCCAGTTTTTATGAAACGTACAGAAACACTGAGGGCAAATGCCTTCCTCCAAGTTCACTCAGTTGCACAGGTTCACACTTGGATGCCGCCGAGTTTAGCGGCACCCATGCAGTTAGAGGGTTAAATGCCTTGCCCAAGAGTTTCTCAGGAATATAACGAGGGTCAGTGGCTTTCACTTTCTCCAACTTTGCAAGGACGGTTGCTTCCAACAATACATCAGCAAAACTGGCTGTGACTATAGAATAATTGCTGTTTCTTTCCCTCTGACAACGGATCGGTCACTGTACAGCTCAGAATTTCATCCAGAAAGGAGAGGAGCTAACTGCTGCACCGTAACAGAGACAGGACCCTGCCTCGCTTGATTCTATGTCATTTTGTCACTATTCACAGAATTATAGCTCTTTCATATACAGATGGATGCAGATGGACACCCAACCTCAAACCTGCCAACCTTACAGAAACCCTTCTATTCATAGCTATTATTAATAATTTGATTACTATGAGGTACATTTAACGCATTGGTATAATAGCCGATATATTTCCTGTCTAAATAATTCCCCTAATTCTCATATAAGGACCTTTCAAGTTTCAAGGAGTTTCTGGTTTCAACACAAGATGAACTCATAAGTTGTTGTTGGGTTGAATCTCAGGCAGAGACACGTGAATACACTTTGCCTTTAGTGTTGTTTTTCCTCGCAGCTCTTAGCAGAGATTTGGCAGTGATCAGACCGTAGGCGCAGATCTGTAAAGCAACACTGTGACTAAGTCCTTCCATTAACATTTCCACAGACTTAAGACCTCTCCTAAACAGTCCAATTTAAACCACCAGGAGACACTTTGGGAAATAGATCTTGCAAAACATTATGAGAGGTACAGTGGTGAAGTGGATGTGGTTTCGAGCATCTCTCTCAAATGTTTTTTTTTTTTTATTCATTATTTGTTTGTTTAGCTTTTAAGTCAGATTCTGTACTGTAACATCTTCAGACAAATCACTTACCGTATGCCAGAGGATTATCTCCTGTAAAGCCCACCATCTTATGCGGGATAGCAAATGAATTGAGGGCAATTAGTGGCCTTTGGAGATTAGCTAAACATTTTGTCCATTTAGTGATGCTGCTGAAAGAAAGTTGAAATCTTGTGAGCAAGTATTTTACTTCCCAACTAAAACTTCCAGTTGCCAAATAATGAAGCGTTTTTTTTTGTTTGATCTTTGTGCTTTCTGACTCTGACATCATTGTGATCAACAGGTGTCATGTCAGATTATGCCCACACGCTAATCTTTCATGACTTTATAGTCCACAAAAGGGGAAATGAATTTCAAAGCTTACGGTTCAGTTTCAGGAACACATTCTTTGTGTAGGGCTTCTTCCGTTGGTTTTCATACGGGCGAATTTCGCACGAAAGCCAACGGACCGAAAGGAGGTACCTCGTGGTTGCGTTCAAATTACCCATGGCGTCTTTAAAATGTTTCTTCTAGAATTCTGTTAAAACTGGAGTTGTCTTTTTGAATATATAATTATAGTTCCTTGACTACACAACATGCACACCTTAACCACAGGAAGGTGTGGCATGTAAGGCCTGAGGCATACAGTGCCTCAGCCGTTTATATAACAGAATGAGTATTCCCGCTGTTTTTGTGTGGACGTTTGTTGGGTCACACTTTTAGGAATATGTTACTCACTTTGTGTGTGTGTGTGTGTGAGAGAGAAGAAGAAAGATGGCTAAACAGACTGGTGCTCAGTCCTGTGTGTGCATGTGCTGTAAACTCCATGCCTCTTTTTCCCCAAGAGCCATCCTTGGTGAGGTTGAGCTCGCTGATTTATGGGCCTGCTGGAGGGGCATGTCACAACTTCCTTAACCTGAAAAGCCAGCCCCACCCCCACCCCGTCCCATGAGCTGCTCCACGCCGGGGCTCAATGCACCACCTGCAGTTGTGTGAAGACGTGTGCTTAGCTGCTGTCTTAACAGCGTTGCATGCGTGTGTGTTTACAGACTGCCATGAATGTTGGTCATGTCTACATGCATCCGCCATTGCTTGTGCTATCTCTGTATCGGTGTGAATCTTGTCAGCCATGTGCCTGTGTGTGACCATAAGAGAATTGTATTCACCCCACATTGCGCTAACATCACAACTTATTGCGTTTGTTGTTTGTTGTTTGTATCTTATACGGGGCCTGGTGCATTTTGGAGGTGTACCACAGATTTCACACTCCGTATCTTGTTCATTCCCACATAATGCTAATATGAGCCTGCAAACACACACACACACTCCCTCAACTGCAAAATGCACTGCCATTTTCTGTATACCTCAACACAAGCAGCAGCATCCAATCACAGGAGGAGCTGTTGGAAGAAACTGATCTTTGCAGTTTCTTTTCTGCTCCTCTCAGTTCCATCATACATTGTTGTAGCTGTTGAGACTTGTTGCACTGACAAGTACAAGGGGCTGAACTAGTACTACAGGGCAGAGTGCGTCAAGCCGTTTCTCAATGAACACAAACTCATCCTCACACACACACACACACACACACACACACACACACACACACAGGCAATCAGACGACCATGTGAGAGTTTTCCCACAGAACAGGAGAGGCCTGTTGTGCAAACAGTTTGCATGATTGAGCCTTCCCGAACAAACAGACTCCAGACCAGCCAATTTGCCAGGCCTCGAGCCACACAGTAGGTACACCACCACACCGACAGTTTGTGTTGAGAGGTGTGCACCTATGTGAGGGTTTCTGGTGCGACATATGCTACGCCATTGGTGAATGTTATTACCCAGCAAGTCAAGGTTGTGACCTCAGTTTGTCTTCATTCCATGTTTTGAGGTCATGCTCCCTCATTTTGCAGGTATGCAATATGACTAAAACGCTCCCAGTGGAAAAACGTTGATGTTTTCCACAACGGTTGACTCATATTAGACGGGTGCTCGCTATTTCTCTCTTTATCTCAGTGTCTGTGAAATTTGCTGGGAAATGTCTCCCGGCACTGGCACCACCTGTGCCGCACTCCAGATGATGTGGAGGCCAGAATTCGGTGCCAATGAGATGAATCATTAGCAGTGAAGTTGATAATTTTGCTTACTCATGGTAGCGTGGTGCTAAGCCCCTCTTGGCACCGGTCTGAATGGTTGCAAGAACATGTTTAGAGGTGCGACATTGAGAGGGAAGAAGAAGGGGGGGTGTTATAGAAATAAAATAAAAAAACACTGGGAAACTGGCCAAGACAGAAACAGAAAAACTGACGAGAGTGATAAGAGAGAGGCCTGGAGTCAGAGGCAGTGGGAACAAATTCATGTTCCAGCACCTGTGGGTTGGTTTACGGGGGACTCTTTAAGACAAAAGAATGGAGACAGGTTGTGCCAAATGGTTTCCATCTCTACCTCACTCGCTCACAAGAGTGAAAGCTCACCCCAGGCGATGGCAGGTACATGTGGCGGCACATTTCTTGGCCTGTAAGTCTGCTTTTATTGCCCCAAGCTGTAACTTGAGGAATATCCGGAGCATATGCAGACAGTGGCATTTTTCAGAGGTTAGGTGTTTTTCAGCAGCCCTGCAAACCTGTGCCATGAGTGTTTAGATTCTGGTGTTTTGTTGGAAGTGGATAACTAGCGACAATTATCCTCTCATCTCCAGAATATTTGTTTCAGGGCATTGGAAGGATTGCTTAAGGATTACCTCAGCAGCTCATTTTATGCATTACCTCAGCTGATTATAGTTAGCTATAAATAAGCATGGACTGCAAGGCCAATAGTGATCTGGGCAAGGAAGTAAATAATTATCACTCTCCTCCCTCCTCTCATGCCTCACAATTTCTTTTTCCAGCTATTTTTGCCCTGAAATAAACTGTTAGTTTCTCTGTTTATTACCATAAATATCTTCTCTCACAACTAGTCTCACATGCTGGTGACTGATGAGAAAGTTGTTTTGGAAAATACGGAGTTCCCTTTGGACAGAATTCATGCCACTGAATAGTGATGAGCATAACTAGCTCAAAAGGACATGTAAAATATTTATGTTCTTGGACAGCGGCTGAGGTGTTGGAAACTGTGGAGTTGCAAGTTGGGAAATGAGCACTAAACGTGGGGCAAGTTTTCATTGAGGAGCCACTGGATTCGCATGAGGTGTTATTTAAGGACAGCTGGCGCGCTCTGGTACATAGAGGATTCACAGTTTCACAGCATCCAATAAACTAAAACACCCGAGCAGGCATTCAAAACATGAAATCCCAACTAAATGAAGTAAAAGCAACTCGTTTGATTACAGTCTAATACTGAGTTACGGTGTTTTAGTCTTGGCATTTTGTTGCAGCCTTGCAACTAGATGGCACTGTATCCTGTATCCTGTATCCTATCCGTTTTTCTGCGACTACGTCTTACATCTCCACCTAGTTCAGTGCTTGCCAAATTTGTTCGAAGCGAGCTTCCTGTGAATGTCACGTCTGCATGATCTCATGAGTAATGACTGACAGTTATTACACATTGCTATGACAAGGTGGTATCAAGAGATGCAAAACCAGTGTGCCTTTTATCTTCTTCTATTTTGCTTGGTGCTGTTATTGGAATTTATTTGTATAAAGAGCAAAATTTGATTCCAGAAAATGGACTGGTAGCCAGAGATGTGCAGATTAATCTCGTTTGTTTTTGTACTGAACTCTGCGGTGTCAGTGACGGATGACTTTTGATGGCATGCCGTTCAGTATGGCAGCTGAACGTATCCGACTGGACTTGAAACCCAAGCAAGAAGCTGCAGGGAACCATGTGGAAACTTTCTGTAATTGTTGTACTTTGAGCCACTAATATCCTCTTGAAATGACAGCCATGTTATTTTTACTAGAGCCTCAGTGTCCAATAGGACTGAGCTTGTTCTGATCTGTGTAACTGCATGTGTACAGTCAGACATTTCCTTCCCAGTTTAGAAATAGTGTCCGTACTACCCTGACACTAACAGTGACATCAAGTTCAGTGGGTTATGGCTATGTGCTTTTGTGTGTTTGTGGGCTGCTGGAATCTGGCCAACAGAGCGGAAGGTGTAGGAGGTTGGAGGAGAGGGGGAGAGCAGGAAGACTGACGACTTATTGATGAAACGAAAAAATCTCTAGCTCAGCCTGATAACCTTCCTCCCCCTTAGTTAGTGATGAATTTCTTCCAGGACTGAAACTAAAGCTACTCGAACAAGACTTTGCACACTTTGGGACTGCACGGTTATCAATATACTTGACATTTTTACAAGAAACTGCATCTGTGCTGGTGAGAGCATAGCATTATACATTTGTAATTAATATATGATGCCGCTGCTGCTTCTGTCATGCCTTCCCTTTACTCAACAGTTCTTCCCAACACATGCATGGAATCTCGAGATTCCGAACAAATTTTCTGAAATTCATGTTTTGAACCCAGCACTGTTCATAATTAGATTTTTAGGGGTCAACAGGTGGAGATTTAGTGTATATTTTATTCTGTCACATTTAGTCTGAAAAGCCTTTTTAAGACCCACCTCCTGAAAGGCTCCCAATGTTTGTCGGCTAGTGTGTCAAAATGATCGAGTACAAGACTTTTGCTTCTTTTTTCTCTCGGTTTTCCAAACAAGGTACAGTATATGCATGTTACACAGTGATAGATTTGTCACGCTTTTCTAAAAATCAAGTTTGAACAAACTTGAAATAAGCACGTACTCCAGATGCGCGTTTCTTCAGAATTTTTCCCGCTGTTGACTTGTTGGCATGTGGTGCATTCACCTGAGTCGGAGGTAAGCTAGCAGTTCAGTGCGCAGATTTGTTGTTGTAAAGCACGAAGGCTGCTTTTTACAAAGCAACAAATGGTCTTTGTTTGTTACTATACCAATTATGCGGAAAAAAAAAATACATCCAAAGATCGCTTCTCAAGTTATTCTGTGTGGGAACGTTTTCCTCGTTCGACTTTGCTTGCTAGGTTCCTCCGTCCTCGTGGCAACGTAGAAAAACAACATTAGCAGCATTGGCTTAGTTTTTTTCGTACCAGGGAATGCATTAAGCCAAGCTGATGCTAAAGCCCCCTCTGCTGGATAACAAAGCAGACTACTTCAAATAGGCTGATCCTCAGGCTGATCCTGAGGCTGATCCTCAGGCTGTAGTTTGAGTTTGAATGGCGTACTGACGTTTGAAGTTCCTGAACACTTGTATTAACTTTAAAGAAAAAGTGACAGCCCAACATGGTGTCACACAGTGGATGAGTGGCAGTCTTCCTGGTGTTTCAGTTTCAGTGGCTTCTGTGGGGGGAAAAAGTTACTTTTGTGTGGACTTTACAGAACGTTTACTTCCACAAGCATCTGTTAAGGAAAGTGAAACCTCCCAAAAGCACAGTACGACCAATTAAAAACATGATCAAAAGTCTCTAATTAATCCAACAGCTAACCGTCCAAAGTTTGTAACAGCTGGTTCTTGGACCCATGCAGGTTGGTGTAGAGCAGGTTTTATCATGTTTTTGCTCTCTCCCATGACACTCGGTGTGCTTGGAGAAAGCCTCGGACTCACTGGACGTTGGGGTTTGCCGCCGTAACAGAGCACCACATTCTTTGCGCACACCTGTGAGCATCTCGCTTGAATTTTTCTTCTCTCTGTGTATGACCTGCATTTGGTCTGCAGTGAAGGATTTGTGACAAGCTAGTTGACTGCTCGCAGACGCACACACAGTCACAAAGATGCCAAAATCCAGCAGCCAGCATGTCGGAGCAGAAGTAGCGTGTACTGGCAAGAGTGACTGCAGGCCTCTGATACCCCGCTGTGCCAAGCCAAGGATGAACGGCATGGCAGACTCTCTAACCATCAGTTACAGCTGAGTGGGTAGGGAGGGTTGGAGCACAGGGATGAGGGACTGGGCAGCCACTTTGCCGCAGGTCGGAGGTGCTGAAGTCATTCATTTTAAAGGTGTGATTAATGACACCATTAATCCACGTCTGGGCCACTGCAGAGGAGGACGGGGCAGGATTCATACCTGCTGCTGGCTAATGTGCATCAGCTCTGTTAATCGACACACGTACACACAACTGCTGTGTGCACATACACTCTTACACTCTTTTCTTTGATACGTCAAGTACTCATTTTCCCTTAAGTGGGGGAGAAACGTCAGGCTGTAGCGTGTGTCTTTGTGGCACGCAGTTACTCGATGGATGCTTGTCATCGGATTTTTATTGGCTGCTAGGTAAGGGAGTGAAACAGTGAATTGGTAGTTGAAAGAGAGATGGCACCAACCTGATTGCAGGCCTGTGTTTTTTTTAGATGGCTACAGCCAAGCTGGAGAGGAACTCAGGCCTGTTGACGCTCTGGTGCGATGGAGAGATTTTAGGTGTGTGTGTTCAAGAGAGCAGCTGGTTCTATGCAGCTCTTGACAGACATGACAGGACAGATGGGGAAAAGAAAAAGACTCGAAAGCCTGATGTTCTGAAACCTATACAATAAATAGAATAATCTACTGGATCTCTGTGTTAGTGTTGCTCCACTGACTTAGTTTAAGTTGTCTTGGTTGTGTTATGTGCCGAGCTTTTGAGGCTGTATTGACAAAGTACTACACAAACGATCTAATAAAGCTCACGACTGAGCCGAGAGGCAGTGTTGGAGAACCTCATCTGTAACCTCACATTTTGGGCCATCTGTTATTTAAGCACGCCGGGATCAATATGACACGGTTTTTCAATCATAACCCTGGAATGATACCCTCTTTCACTGCGAGGCTTGCTTGAGACTCTTTGTTGTTTGAGATGGAGATGAAAGAACAGGCTGAGAGCACATTTCTTTTCATTCAGGCTCCTTTTTGAGTTCTGATTTCTTATTTTTGAAATATTAACAAACAAGCCTGAATGCTTCCAACAAAAAGAGAAGTGATAATGTGCTGAAAGTGGTCAATTCTATGTCAGTGGAGACGAGGATGTCACGGCGTGAGTAATGACGCTTGAGAGGCCTGTTGAGAAAAGGGTTGGATTCCTAGAATTTGAAGAGCTGTATGAAGCCGTCATCCTAAACCAGTCCTGCATCTCACCTGAGCGCTTGTCTTTTTTCTTTTACTTGCTTGTAGCCTCTTAGCATTTGCAGCTGTGTGTGGTTGTCCAATTTTCTGTCCCGTTCCTTTTCTTTGTGTTATCTTCATTTGCCATGAATTGTCTCTCGTGACACATCCACTTCCTACTGTCTCCATCTGTCTTCTGTACATTAAATCCATTTCTCTTACTGCCCTCTGCGCCTGATTTTCTGCATTGGTCTTTTCCTCATGGCACCGTTAGTCCTCTCTATCAGTCCAGCCAGGAGGCAGTTGCCTGGGACATTCCTGTTTTCACTATGATAGGCTATGGACTGAGCTTTTTTTTTGTTTTGTTTTGTTTTTGTTTTTACAGCCTTGTTGTCTTGTAAAATAACATAGGAGTCTTTTTTTCCCCTCTGGAACACAATTTACTGGTGACATTTATTCAGGAATGACCTTCTCTGGGTTTGTCTTCCAGAGACACACACCATTATCTCTCCTTGCAGAGTTAATTCAGCCATGATTGCTTGATTCTTCTTCTTCTTTTGTGTCTGTATACGTCTCCTTGCTTACAATAAACAGATGTGTTCTATGTCGCTTAATTTACTCTTCAGTTGTAATTTTGACTACTGTTCAACTGCTCTGCTCGTACACTCCCAAGTTCTCACATTTAAGAAAGAATGTCATGCTTAAACTTGAGGCAGCTAATTGATTAAAATAGGGAAGTAGCACCATAAAGGCACAAGGGAGATTATAACCTTATCAGAGTATGTCAAGTGTTCGTTCCAAGATTCGAGATCCAATTAGCTAGATGGATGGCTACGGCGTAACGCACTCTCCCATACGAGCAGTGCGTTTTAAGACTCATGATGAAAGACAAGAATTTTAGAATCATTACACCTTGCAGTAGGTATTTAAAGAGACGAGACTCGCATTTTGTAAATGACCTGCGAGACTTCATAGAGACCCTGAGAGCCTTTGCATTTTTCACACAGGCAATCTGGAACCTTTTCCTGCTCATTACCTATTCCATCAAGAGGTTAATTACAAATATCTCTATCTTTAATTGTGTTTTTGTTTGCTTCTATTTCTCTTTCTCCCCCTCTGTCTGCTGCGTCTTTGTTTGCATCCCATCTTATCAATCGCAGAGTGTGATCGTTGGAGCATTGAGGCGAGGCACCAGGTCTGCCTGGGGCTTGGCCGCTGGGTTTGGGTTGTAATAGTTTGATGCAGCCTGTTAATTTGATGCAGTATGTGGCCAAGGAGCCTCATAAAGGGGGAGACATGGCCCTCAATCATCAGTGGGATACCATGAAATGGGATGGAGGTAAGGAGATGGGGAGAGGGAGGAGACAGATTATTTGGAGAGAGGATGAAGATGAAAGAGAACAGGTCTGTCAGTGTCAAAGCACCACGGGGCGGTGGAGAAGAAGATGAGGGCAAAGGGAGGAAAGACCAGCAGAAATTGGACTGTGACTTTGGTTAGAGTAAACTTCTTTAAAATCACAATAGTTTCACCTTCATAGATTGGAATCTGTGTTTGAAATGACAGTCAGAAAGTAAACCCACTCAGAAAGACTGCCAATAATCTGCTGTTCTTATTGTCAGCTGCAGCTTTGTATGGAGAGTGAGCATGGGAGATTGAGAATTTGTGACAGTGAGTGAAAGAAACGGCAGAGGATTGCTATCAGCAGTCGACGAGAATGGGTAAGGACACTGAGGCAGAGAGAAAAGAAGGGAAAAAAACAAATGGGAGGATAGAAGACGCAAAGAAGCAGAGAATGAGGTTGTTGGGTGTGAGAGGTTAATTTCCATTGGAGCATTGCATTTTCTCGCCTCCTGTGTGCATCAGTGTGGTCTCACTTTCTGAGGGAGATGAAATGCAGCCACGGACGGAGTGAATTATTAATGCAAAGATCTCCTTCTCCACCAAATCCAATAAGTTGCCTATGATTTGCCTGTCAAAAAGATTGGTGTCCTATGTGAGGGGGAAGTCCTGGATCACGTGGTGCCCTGAGTTCTCCTCCCTTGGTAATTGTCTCGTGCACAGTATTGGCTATCGGGTCATGGTGATTAAGGAAGCCAGGGATAGGCTTTCAGTGTGGGATTTCACAGCAAGCCTCTCCTGTGCCACCGTTGTCCAGAGCATAAGGCCACGGTTAACCCCCAGCTCAGTGATCTGGAAGTACTGATTGCGATATTGATGTGGAACAGCGGATGAGAGCCGGATTGGTTTATTTTGCTTCTTTTTCAGTCTGACTCGGTCTTTCTCTCACACATCTGTCTGCATGTGGTTTTATAGGCTCCCCAGGCTTCAGTATTAATTGGTTATGACACGTCTCGTAAGTTTTGGTATCATAAGTTATGTTGCATCCCAGACACATTTTTGCGGCTTGATTGATTTCCTTCTGCCAAGATCCTCTTTTTATCAGCCATTTCACAGCTTCATTCTCATTTATTGGAAAATCTGTTTTCTTGATAAATGTATTTTTCTCAGTGAATTTACAACACTTCACTAACATTTCCTTGCTCTGCCTTCTTCAGGGTGGCTGTTGCCAAATTGCTCTTTTTGATAAATATTGTTTCAACAGGAGCATAAACGCATTCTTTAGATGGTAATCTAACCTTCTAATGATGCACTTACAGATGGCACCTGTTTTGCTGATATCATCTGGTTGCACCTTTATTTGAGCACTTCTTTGTGGAAAGCTATTTTGAATAAATGGTTTTATCCTGTTTGTCTGTTAGGGTATGGCTTCTGAAACAATTGCTCTGGAGATAGCCTATATCTTCTTGCTTTGTTTCTTGATCTGCATGTCTGCGTCTTTCTTTCTCAAGCCAGCCGTCTACTGTCTGTCCAAACGTAACAGGAATTAGTCATGACTGGAATGACGTGTTCGAAGGTCTGATCTTGAAGGTCGGAGGGAGGAGGTGACAAATACGACCAAAAAAATAATAATGACAATGATTTGAGACTATAAATCAGTGACGAAAGAGAGATGTGTGCTTTCCAGTGGAGTGTGAAGTTAGCTGAGAGAAATCCAGCGGGAAGGTGACTTCTGTGCATGTTGGAGGGCTCATCCCTGGGATGATGCATAGGTTGTCTGACTTGAGCCTTGGCCTTCTGTGGGGGGCATTTATGCTTTTTCGAGTGCACTGGTTTATGTCTCCAGAATACAGAACCTCTATTGATTTTAACAGAGGATGGACAAACAAACACTGAAACTGAGCCCTCTCCTTATTAAGTGCCTTATTGGGTATCCAGAAACGGTTTCTCCTTTTAGATAATGTTCCCTACATGTGACTGTTTACCTTTTTATGAATGAAATGCTTATTTTATGCTTACCAGGTCCACATCTTCAAACACTTGGAGTTGAGTTGAGTTCAGTCGCAAAAGCAAGTTCCTCTGAGCTACAAAGAGTTGGAAACTCTGATTAATTTAGCCTTGGAACAGAGCCACATCCTTTTCCCACAAAGATTATTAATGCTCTGTCAGGTGTCTAGATTAGTACTGGAGACCACACTGCCATCCATTATAGGTGGTGTAATAAATAACATCACTGTACCTTTTTGGAAGTGTGTGTCCCCATTGAACCAGTCAGGCATGTCATGTGTGGTCTGACTCATGCTCTGAAGAAAACATGACACCCTTATTATTTCACTGTTGGCCACTGAGTGAGCGTGGGCTAACAGAAGCGCAGACATTTCTGTTAACCGTCTTGGTGTCCAGTTACTGACAATCGTTGCTTGTTGATCAGACCGAGTCACGCACGCAGGGTGTAATTGGATCCACTGCATCTGTTAATGAGCTAATAAGCACTTATAACTGCTGTAATCTGTCATGTTGGACTAATCTGCTGAAAGAAATCAAGCTGGGATGTGTTACATTGAACTGATAGCGGGCTGAAGTTTTAACATGACCTTGTAGCGTTTCATTGTCTGGACATAGCCTGTGATGATGTATATGGTGATGACAGGCCTTTGGGCATTAATGTGCTCTTTACCCATGGAAATATAATCACCGGTCTCTTAATTTGTATTAATAAGAAAATGAAAGGCAATTTCTCTGAAGATTTTTTTTCAACATCTATAGACCCTCCGGTCAAGTTAGGTGTCTTGACTGTGGATGTAAAACTGAGAGTCAAAACAGAGACATATCGAACCCTTTGGCAGCACGACCACAGAAACACAAACTATCAAACGCAAAATCTGACATTGGGTCCTGACTTTATGCCAAAACATATTTGCATTAAGCGCTGTCAGCCCGCATTATCTTTGAACTTCCGCATGACTCACACAAAGCCCGCTCTGACAGGCACATAAAGCTTCGAGGTTGAGGGAGTGCTAGTGAAAGGACTGCCAATAAATATTGTGAAAAATCTCAAGTAGTGACATTTCCGCTTCTTTCAGGTCCCACTGACAGCAGGAAATCCTCCGTCCTGTTAAGAGTGGCCTGACGGTGCGGCGGTCACTGTTAGAGCCTGCACCAGTCGGCTGAGAGAAAGGGCGCACATTAGGTGCTGCAATGTGGTGATAAAAAACAAATCAAAATAGCTCCTCCTGTGCGCTGGTATCAGTTTGCATTGATGTCCACATCAGCATGTACTGCAGACAAGATGGCTGACAACATGTCTACATGTTCTTATACCTATTTTTTTTTTTTTTCTCCACATGTTCAGGGGCATCAGTGTTGCACTCTGAGTACTGACAACATATGAACGTCTGTTTTTAGTTGTCCCCCTTCACACACAGGCAGGAAACCTCTTCTCAGCTCTGTGTCTCTGCAGGCAGTAATTTCATTATCAGGCCTCAGAGCTCATTAAGCCCGAGCAGATGTGGCAGACGGAGAGATGTGTTGCTTACACAGGGCAGCAGGTGAACTGCAGAGACGAGTTTGTGCGTAGCATGCATGTCTGTCTGCATCACTGTGGCTGATATAGGTCCAGCGTGTCTCTATGGAGTCCTCCACCACCAACTGTTGGTGGCAGTCTACATATTTACGTCCTCTTATATGTCTGCGTGTGAGTATTTAATGTGTTTCCTTGCTTGTCTAAATCTGTCCTGCAGAACTCACTGTAATAGGATAATGTCTAACAAATAAATGTTCATTTTGGCTGGATTTTAGCCGTTAGTTATTATGTAATTCAGCAAAATCATATTAACTGTCATAAATTATATATAAATGTTAAATGCAAGTTAATATCATGATAGAGTGTAAGTGGAAAATGGGTTTTAATGGCTTCAATGTCCATTTTTTAAAAATATTTTTTGTTTAAATTCCGGAGCCATTAAAATAAAAATTAAAATTAAAATCATCTGTCAGAGATTTAATACGTTTATCTCGACTATTAACTTTGGCATTTAAATATCCTCTGTTGGATTTGCATGTTAGGCTCAGACAGGAATCCTGTGAGTGGGCGAACAAATGGACAGTTTATCAGGTGTGTGTTCACACACTCCGCTGTGCAGACACTTTGTAGCACAAATGGGATGAGGAAAATAATCACAAAAAGTGCGTTTGCCTGTCTGGTGTCTTTGTTTCGGAGACTGTTGACAGAACCCTCAATCATATGTAGCTTGGACCTGTTGTAATAATACTGTACATCTAAAAGTGTTTAATAACGCTTCTTATGTGCATGTGATGATATGGCATCAGCAGCATGCAATTCCTCTCTAATGAGAAATGAATTCTGCCATGGAGTTCGTTTGGAAGTGAGATAACAGAGTAATTACATCTTGACACCCAGTGATTATTACCGTGAGAATATTATCAATCAGTTTGTTTACTCCGAGCGATTTCTGTACCTCATCTGTTTCTGTTTCTGCTCTGGTTGTGTTAGCTATTCATATCTTAGTAATCTTTGACTATGTGCTTTTTATCGCTCATCTTCTCAGCGAGATAAGCAACACGGGTTCATTTGGAAACCATTAAGCTGTCAGGAATGCCGCAGGTGGTGCATCAGTTTGAACTTTGTCATTTTTTTTCTATGCCGCCAGAGTGGATTTGTTCCCCCCAGAGTGAAAACATTCAAGGTCTGCCATTCTTAGAAATTGAAGAGTCAGTTGTTGGAGTGAACAATTAACTGACTGCACTCAATTGGTCCGTTATGTCTTTTCTATCTGTCTGTATGTGCTCTTTCTGACAAACAAAGTGGAGGCATCCATTACTCTGCACCCATCCACCTCAAGGTTGACCCTCTGCTGCCCCGCACAAGTCCACAGATGTCTGGCTCCGTTGCTCCTCTACAGCTCTCACTCAGTGCTCCGTCAGCAGGTCCACATGTCACTGTCAGCAGGCCGCGAGCAGGGCATCCAGGCTTGGACTCGAGGCACATCAACACCCCCCTCGGGGCGCCGAGGCCACCCGCAGACTCGCCGTGCCAGGTCAGGCCGGGCCAGCCGTTGGGTTGAATAGAGGTGGACTACGTCCTGAGGAGAGAGACGAAGAGGGAGCAGAAGCTGTGCCCTGCTCGGAGCATATGGTCTCACCAGTTATCCCGAGGCCTGTTGGTAACCTCTGAATAGAACTCCTCGTAAAAGCGAGCTCTGTCACTGTGTGCGTTGGAGTGAGGCTGTTTCTGTCCTATTTTTTTGGCCGAGCCCGGCTGCTCAGTGGGTACTGGGCCACAGGAACGAGCAGAGAACAGCTGGCCCATTCAGAGCAGACTGCTGCCCCACAGGAAACCCTCTTTATACCCTCTCCGTCTAACTCATCAGCACCTACAAGCACACGGAGAAGACTTGGCTCGATGTCTTTCTCTTCTCTCCTTAATTGTGCTGCCTTTGTGTCCTCTGGCTGCCTTCTCGGTTTAGATTCAGCAAAGGGAGTAAATGGGACAGATAAGTGAATAACCTCAGTCAAAATGATTCTCCACAGTTGTCAACAGTCTTAACTGGTGATGCATAGAAATTCTGATTCAAGTGCAAATACCATAAAAAACATTTACGTGTCTGATTTTTGCCTATGGATATGCTCTTGGCACTAATTAGAGAGCTTCTGAGAATAACTGAATTAGAGGGTGAAGTTACAGACAATGCTCTTCATCTGTGTTGTTAATTAGACAGTTTGTTTGCTCCGGTTCTTTTCTTAGAATGTGAAGGAATGAAGCAGGCTGATGGGATTAGGCTGATCAAACTTGAAAAGTGTTAAGCTCCATCTCGGATGATTCTTGGAAACCCAATTAAAGCATTTAGACAAGGAATGTTGACTTCTTGCAGTGCTCTTTTCTCAAACGTTTTGCTTGTGCAACCAGTCAGCATTCACATGCATTCATTGTATGATGTGGAAAATACTGAATCCTGTTCTTTTTCTTTCCATTTTTAACCTGCTTTCTACCCACCTGAGTACTATCCTGCTGTTGAAGCTGTGCTGGTGCACTGATGTAAATAATATTCATGGAATCTCAGGAGAGGAAACATACCAAAGCTCCTCTGGGGTTATATGGGGAGACCCCTACCCTCTTCAGCCACAGCTTTGTGGCCAGTGCTCCCTCTGTGTTAAGAAGCAGTATTCAGCACAACAAAGCACTTGAGCAGTAAAGCCCCTATACTTGGATTGCACCAGGTGGGTCATTTCCTGACCACACAAAGGCACAATGTGGAGACTCTAGGACCATCAGAATAACAATAGGGGACCTCTCATCCTGCTTTACGCTTTTACCCAGAGCAGTCTCCAACTGATTAGAAACACCAAAGCCATCTCAAGGGGCATCAGATAAACACGGTAGTGCTGGGCAACGGTGTTGAGGGAAGTAAACAACAGGCAAGATTTGATTTTGGAGATCCTGACTGCTTTTAGGAAAATGGTGAAGGAAACAGATTTTTTTTCATTTTAAATGAATGACAACAGCGCAAAACTGAAACAGTTAAGACCAAAGCCAAGTTGCTGAAGTAGCCAAGAAGACTAACAGCGGCCACCAAGTGTTAGGCCATGGCATGCTGCCAGGAAATTGAGCTCTCAGAAATTTGGACATTTTGAGAGCATATGTCTGCCTCAGAGAACATGTTCCGACATCGTGGAGTACTAATCATAGGCAAGAACAGTTTGCCCTTAAATTGAGTGAACGGCTCTGCTCCTCGCCGCCTCTCTCAGCAAGATCCCAAGGAGAAATGAAGATGGCAACTGAGAATAGATTTAGAAATAAGTTTGTCACAGCAGCAGGCGACAAGGTGGTCACAGTGCAAGGCTAAACAAGCTAAATACAAAACATAACAAAGCAAGAAACATTACCAATAGGAGAAAAGAAAAGTATATACAAACATAACATAATGGGAACACAGAAAGATCAAAGAGCTGTATCTACAAATGGTTTGATTTTGAACTTTACGGTTTGTAGAAATGATTGCGCAAATGATCAGTGCAAAGATCTCCTGTCCCTCACTGACTCACACATCTCCACTTTCTGTCTGATTGTTTTGCATGCTTTCTGGATCGGTTTGTTGATTCTGTTGGCATCTCTGGCAGTAATGCTGCTCCCCCAGCAGACCACAGCACAGTAAATGGCACTCGCCACCACAGACTGATAAAAGATCTCCAACATCTGGCTGCAAACATTGAAAAACCTGAGCTTCCTCGGGAAGTACAGTCTGCTCATTCCCTGCTTGTAAACAGCGTCCATGTTGGTCCTCCAGTTCAGTCTTTTGTTCAGGTGCACACCTTGGTAATTGTAGGTGTCCACAAGTTCAACCTCTTCACCCAGGATCTTAACGGGATTAGTCTGAGATTTGTCTCTCCATACATTTATCACCATCTCCTTTTGGTGACATTTAGAAGCAGATGATTCCTGCGGGACCACTCCACAAAGCTGTCCGCCGTCCCTCTCTGATACACCCTACCACTGCATCGGAGAACTTCTGCAGGCGGCATGACTCAGAGTTCCGGAAAGTCCGAGGTGCACAGAGTGAACAGGAATGGAGACAGAACAGGCCCCTGTGGTGCTCCTATGTCACTAACCACCACATCGGAGTATTCTCCAGCCGAACAAACCGTCTCACAGATAGTCAGCAACCTGAGAAACAATGGATACGCTGACACTCGTCAGCTGAGAATGAGCATGCTGCAGCACGTGAATGACATCATCGTCCGCACCCACATGAGGCTGGTAGGCAAATGGAGGAGGGTTCAAGGAGGGTCTCACCTGAGGTTCAAGGTAGGCCAGGACCAGTCTCTCAAAAACCTTCATAAGGTGTGACATAAGGGCAAGTTAGCCATTAGCTTTCTGTTAAAGCACGGAAAAAATGTGGATTATTGCAGTTTTCATGCAGAGGCTTTCTTCAAAACAAGTGTCATTCATCTCCTGCTCATAGTTTGTCATCCTGTCTTGTTGGTAATTTTCAAGGGAAGATTGATCCACATGCATGCATAATGCGTTGGAACTGTTCACCCTAAGTTTTTGGACTGCATACAGTTGGCTGTGGAGGGACTCAGTGGACCTCAGTGGACTGGTGCAGATCACAAAATATACATCACAAGCTGATGTGGTTACCATGAATTTAGCGTTAGGATCATTTGCACCATGAGTTTAAAAAAAAAAAAAGAAGCAAACTAATGCAGCATCAATGGTGGTTGTGAGCAATATATAAGTAAAAAATATGCAATAAGGAGACTTAAGTTAAAGATTGTTTCCAACTGTCACTTGAATTTGCCTTGTCTTCATCTTAAGAGGGAAGGTAAAAGCCAGTGCGTCTGAAATGATTCAGCTGAGTTGGTTTGAACATCTATTAAAGAGTCTCCCCTGTGTGGCTCACTGTCAGGATAAATTACTGACACCTGTAACTGGGAGGGGATCCAAGAGCAGATCCTGTATATCATAGGGTTGGAGAGAGACCTGCAGGACGCATTTGTCAAACTGCAACACTTTCGGTACTCTGGTTAGTGCAAGTTCACGTTATGGAAAAGCTGTAGTTCAAGTCTCCTGTATCCTTCCTAAGCATACCCAGACAGTTTTGTGTGGGTTAATGTTGCCTAGTCCAGGATGAATGGCAAAGGATTAGTCGATGGAAGGATAAATGGATGTATCTATGCATGTATTTCAAAACTAATGTCCCACTTTGTTTAATTCACATGGCTCACTTATTGAAAGTTTAAGGCATGTGCTTGGCTTCTCATTTCCTTGCTGCAGAGAAGCTCCACCCAGTGTGCATATACTATCCTAAAGCAAAATGCAGCAGGCTTTCTCCCCCATTATTGTAAAGATGCCTCCCCTCCTTGGAGCGCCTCCTCATCTTTGACTTGGAAGTCCATTGGGAGTGTTTGCTGTGAATAATACATTAATGCATACAGGTAGCGATTATGCAAACTACTGCAGGCAATCCGTAAAAGTGACTGTGTGTGCGCTTGTGTTAATGTGGGAGACGATGTTTTGTATTTTGAACCCATGTAAATCTCCGTCTATGTTGACACTTCAGAGTGTAACACTGGCCAGCATTCTGCAGTTTCATGTTGTCTAATTGGACTCATTTTTTCTTCTTGAAGCAGTGAAGTTCCATGCAGACAGTCCCAGCATGAGCAGGCTTTGGTAGTCACAGTCTGACCTAGTATTTCCAGCAGCGGCAGTGCGCTGTGAGGATGCCGACGGGGGCCGGTGGGGGTGAGTTTCAGACAGAGGAGGGGATTTTATGTACAGCCACCGCAGCACTTTTCCAAACTCTTGCGGCTTGCCTTTTGTTCTCCATCTCTCATTCTCTCTTCCCCCCTGCTCTCTGGGGACTTTTGTTATCACCCCCCCTGTATTTATCAAAATTTCTCTGCAGTCCCTGCAAGGCTCCATTTTCTTTCCATCTCCGCCAGCCCCGCAGAGCTTCTCAAAGGAAACGTCTCAAACAGAGCGGTTTGGGTCCTGGTTAGAGACGGGGGTCCATGACATCAGGTAGGCTGTCTGTCTGCTGCCTGGTTTGATTGCAAGAGCTGTGCGCAGGCGTGTGACAGCAGTGGCCGTGTCTGTGAAGTAAGCCTGTGAATGAAGACGGAAGCCCCCTGCTTCCCTCCCACTCAGGCTCTCCATATCCTGACAAAGGAAAGCCACTCACAGGGTCAGACGGTGACAGACACTTGTGACAATTGCACTCCATTCATTCTCCTCTGGGTTTCTTCCCTCTTTTCACTCTGCGCCGCTCTCTTCCCTCTCCCATTTAGCCTCTGTTTTCGGAGGAAGATTACATAAGAGCTGGGCTGCTTTTCCTCCTGGCTAAACGAGG
The DNA here is from genome assembly GCF_036924035.1 of Leuresthes tenuis. NCBI lineage: Eukaryota > Metazoa > Chordata > Actinopteri > Atheriniformes > Atherinopsidae > Leuresthes > Leuresthes tenuis. Next base: position 12,882,062 of record NW_027325356.1, read on the forward strand.
GAGTTTAATTGAAAAGGAGATCCGGAATGAAAACTCCCATTCCTTTTCAGGCCTCTGTTCTGTGAAAGCACGGAAATGTACCAGGGGAAAGAAGACGACATGTTACATGGGAGTCGGTGAAAGAAATGGGTCATGTTCTTAAAACAAAATGAAAGAGAAAAGGTCTGACATCCCAGCCATATCCGCACTACCTATAATGATCCTAAAGTCTTTTTTTTTTTGTTATACTTGAGTCTAACAAACTGATCACATAAAGCTTATTTTTTGTCTTGAGGAAAGCTACGACGTCTCTGCAATAAAATACAACAGAAAACTCTCTAGTGTACAGAATAATATTAAAGCTGTATTGTTCCACTGTTTTTTCTAATGAAATCATATTGCATTAAACCCTCTGGGATGTGGGCTGAGAATTATGTGATTGTGCAGCACATCTATGTACAACTGCGGCTTGTCTCACAGTAATAGATGGGCGGTAAATGTGAGGTTTCTTTCTCTCCTGGTTGCGGTTGCAATGTTTGAAACTAAACTAAAGCTTGCTCCTTTATTAACTTCAGACAAACTCCAGTTTTAATAGTGTCGTTCAAATTTAATCTTCAAAAAAGGCCGCAACTTCTGTGAGGTCGCCACTGATTATTCAGCATTATAAACACCAGCAGGTTCGTTACTGTGAATACATTTGAATTTAAAATAAGGTTATGCTGACAGAGGGCTTGTGTGTTTTCTCTCCTTCTCGTACAAAGAGACAAAACATCTGTATCCCCACCTGTTTCTCCTCTGAGAATGCCAACCTGTTTGTCTGAGGCTTCTTGTCCTTAAAATCCCACTCCCTGTTGTTGAGCCCCAGTGCCCTGATACCTCCGTCAGCATACTGATGGTGTTGACTAATGGGACTGTCTGTCCACAGTCAGAGGTGGGACTGGGTAAGCCGATGGTTATCAGTGTTTTTTTTTTTTTAAGAGAGCCATTGCAAAGGCTGCAGATGTACTAAATCTTGCAGATCCCGGGAGACCTGAGTAAGTCTAAACTGATGATTGTGTACTGCTGCCCACACAGCAGACCTTTCAATCTACAAGCTACTCACATGATCTCTTTAGCTGATCATTTATTCAGCATAAATGTAGCCCTTACAAGGTTAAGAGCTGGAGAGTCACAAGGGCTGTGTATTTAATTGGCTTTGATCTCGGATGATGCATTATTAAGATAACTTAAACGAGCTAAGGCAGGCCTTGGAAAGTGTTGAATCAGGAGATGAGCTTGCAAAGAGGGAACACATGACTGCTTGCAGTTGCTGATTTTTTTTTTTTTAGGCTGTGCACATGGAAGGTAGGAGAGTGTGTTGCACTCTGAAACAGTTGTGTGTCTGGAGGCATTTTCCCCTTATTTATTTATAAAGTGATCTTTGCCTGTGCTTCAGAATGGTTCTCCTCAAATTAATACTCAATTAAAGCCTACTGTTTCAAAAGCACACACTGAATACGATGTGGGTCCCACCAATGATTTATCCTCACTTCAGAGCAGGTTTTCAGATATTCTTAAGTTCAAACTGGCCTTTCAGATGCAGGGTCTGTGTGCTGATGAGAAAAAGACTCAACTTTTTAAAGTTTTTAGTAGCTTGGACTCATTGACATGTTGTAGATGTTTTCCATCTGGGCTAATCTGTATTGATAAAGTATTCTCTGTCTGAATGTTTATCTGTAAGAACATTTTCTTTTCTTAGCTTTCCCAGTTTCACTGTCCATATGGCAAAGTTACCTTACTGTTAAGTTTGAATCAGTCTTTATTGCCTGAGGCCTTTTTTCTAAATAAAGCCTGCATTTTCTCTATGATGCACGTGTACATGCTTTATAATGTATGATGATACTGTAAATGGATAACACAGTTTAGTGCTGCAGAGACGGTCATAATATTGAAGTCGCAGCAGCAGTCCAGCTATTTTTGGAGCACTCAGTCTGTTTTACAGCTCAGCTTTCTTATATTAAAACAAATGATAGACGGCAACAAATCCATCCATCTACTCCAACCCATTAGGACCGGATGCAACATGAGCTCACCTGTCCGCATTCTAGAGGGCCTCAGGTATTAATGTGTTAAGTGCTTTGACATTTTCCCATAGAAAGTGTTCCACAGTGTATTTTTAGAAACGGGCCCTTTAGATATTCTGTTATGAACCAAAATTGACACAGAAAATGAAAAATATGTTTTCTTACTACTTATTGTGTGGTGCATATCGAGCTGTTTAAATGGCCACATGCACGCTACCACAGGTTAACTGATTGTTGTTTTCATATTATTATCGTATAAGATAATTAAGACTTTTAGATTTTGATGAAGAATTTGTTCCCCAGAGAAACCAATTTTTTCTGTAAACATTTTCAGTTTTGTAGCCAAATGGTTGGTGACATTTCTATTGATAATGTAAAAAGAATTCCCATATTTTTCTATTTCTTTAATCAGATGGCTAAACATGTCAGAAATTATGGAAGCAGCTCATGAAGACTACAAGTAAACTTATTTCCACTTAAAGCATTTCTAGACTGTCGCTCTGCTCTAATAAAATCCTGCGTTTGTAGCAACAGAGTCGGACAAAGTCACCATTCAAGTAAAAAAACCGCATGTAAAAAAAAACGCTGGTTAATGTAATAAAAATGCAGTCCTGAGGTTGACTGGGCTGAAGATAACCCAGCTAGTCCACATTGACTTTTTACGTGTTCGTTCCCGCCTTATACATGAATAATGTTAACCACAATTGACATCAATCAACATTTATTTATATAGCACCTTACAACAACCAGACGTGTTCAGAGTGAGAGGGATCACTGTTTGTACTTTGCAAGACATATTACTACCACCAAAGAATCCGTCTTACAATGACAACTCCTACAGAGGTTAGCTCATATGCTGATATAACATCCGTTATATCTGAGCTGGAGGGTATAGCTTCATTAAAAGAAAAGAAAGGAGCAACACTGAAGACTTCTCTTGGCTAAAATTATTTATTTGTCCTTCGAACAGGTCTTGTTAGAGTTTGATTTATCAACTAGCCCCTCTGGTTGTATACAGAGGTACACAGATGGTTCATCCAATCACCTGCCAAGCATTTCGTGAAAGTGCCAGCCCTTTTCAAACGCTTCACATGGACAACTTCCCAGTTCTCTGTGAGAAACCATCTGGCATGTAAGGTTATGAACTTCTAAAGTAAGGGTTTCTGTCGCTTTTCCCCTCTCCCTCAGTGAAGCTGTGCCTGTTCAACTTTGGTTTCTTAGTTCCGTTTCAAACAGCAGAGCCAGACTTTTCGCTTAAAATTCCCTGAGTTCTTGCTTTCACTCAACGTTTGACAGAAGAAGCTTCCACTGTAGCCAAAGACGACTTGGTTACGTAAAATGACAGATGCAGCTAGCTGTCTCATCACTGTGAACCCAGCGGTGTCTGAAGGTTGTCTGACCCATTTTTAATACCACAACAGGGATACTCTGAGATCTTTATAGCTTGCATTAAAACAACTGAGCTAAAATGTTTAGGACAAGCATTTTAGGCTTATGTTGAATTCTTTTTTTTTCATCTCAGACCTTTGCGTGACAAGTGATTGAGTTTGATAACATCATGATGGATAACATTTTTGGCTGGCGTGCACTTTAGTGATTCACATCCAGTGAAGCGTAGCACAGACAAGCCAATATTACGGTAGGATATAATTGAGCGTTTAGAACAGGCATTTTGCTCAGTGAAATATTGCTGCAATGCCTGTGTTAGTATGATGTTTTTTCACATTACCGCGCTGAGCTAGTTGTCTAGATTTGCCAGAACTTGTAGAAAATAAATAGTTTACTGGACACCACCTGTTTTTGTGGCCTCTGTCCCTCACTTTGCTAAAGGGCCATGAAAACAGTACCACGAGTATCAGGCTTTTTGCATTGCCTTTGATGGCAACTTCAACATGTGGAGAAATCCCAAAGCTTGGTTCGTGGCTTTGGTTGCTAAGCTGCGTCTAGATAATTGCTGTTTAAAGGAAGGGTTTAACAAAAAGTCAATGGTCTTCTCGAACAGGGTCTCTCCTACCTGCACTCATTCCATTCCCTAGGTGCACTTATTCAGACTCGTCTGCAGTTTGTCGCTGGTACTGCAGAGAAATGTTGTCACTTCCAGCCCATTTCAGTTACCCTCAGTGCTTCAGACCTTCCTAGTCCGCCTCATACTGGCCCTATTTCTTGAGCAGTTGTTCTGCAATTATGCCAGCTGACAGACCCTGAAGTCTGACTACCACTTTAGATCCCAATAACACGTGCCTCTTTCAGTCAAGACACAATTAACTGAAATGTCCCCAATTTTCAAGTGTAGCAGAGGTATTTCAATTTGCCCATGCTACGAATAATAGAATGCTAAACAAATGGAGGAAGCGAAATGAGATTGTTCTGCTCTCTTGAACCTCAGTTCATGCACAATTGGATGATTGGCTGTGACAGCTAATGGCAATACAAAGAATTAAAGGCATTAACATCATCAGGGTGAGAGCAGGTGTAATTGAGACATGGCATGTGGCCAGCAAACTGACCGAAAGCCGTGTTTAAACGTCAGGAAAATGAGAGATGGAGCAGGCTCGGTCAATGCTAATTTTGTGAATCTGGTAACTGTTAGACCTAAGATGGATGTGTTGTGTTTCCTGCTATTTTAGAGGGCTGCAAAGAAAATTTATTTTCTGTTTCATTTCGCTCAACCTGAGATGAGAAAGAGCACGATGCAGGTGCAAAGCAGACAAAGAAACCTATCTTGTTCTCCTCTCCTTTGGCTTTTTACCATACTTGGCCAAACATTTGGCTTATAACATTTTTTTTCGAGGATAACTACTTGACTTTTATCTTCAGCTCTGTTAAAGGTGGCGAAATTTCGGTAGCCAGTCTGCCCCCGTGACCTTCGGGTCATTTGGAAATAATGTTAGATGGCTGAGCAACACTGGAACAAGACTCAGCGCTGGGTGCTGAGCAGCATACTGCTGGTTAGGTGGCTAACAGGCCTCCATCACTGTCACAGGAATGACAGCAAAAGTGAGAGCAGCTGCCCCAACCCATTACTGCTCTCAACAGTGCTGGGAATGCTCAGAGTTACGCACACACCCACACACACACACACACACACTTGTCATTCTCTGACACATTTAGCTGTCTGGCTTTTGTTCTAATGGAAGAATGGGCTTGGCTTTTAAAAGTGGTCAATTAAGCACAATTGAGGAAGGGAAGGAAATCTGCATGTTACTTAATGAATGTCAGGAGACAAGTAATTATGACGTCTGTAGAATGTGATTCTGGCATGAAAATGAGCTTATCCGGACTGATGCATTAGTGAGGATAGCGATTTATGAGATGTGGATGTATTTCTCTTTAGCATGTACCAATCTATGGAGCATGTTATGAATATAAATGGACTAATTTGCGGTCTTTGTTACAGCAGAGGAGGATGATAATTACTGGGCACCTTTCGAGCGGAAGGTCACAGCCTCGACCGCTGCAAGCATTGACTCTCTTTTCATCAGACATCGTATTATACTTGTTTGATGAATACTAACAATGATGCTAACAACGCTGAATTTCTGTAAAGTCAAACAGCATCTACTCTGTAGTTTTTAAATCCGTCTTGCGCACCATTGTCCTGGGTTTTCTGAATTCAAAGAACAGCATTTTATAGTTGATATAGATGTGTATTTGACAGAGAGAACTGCAGCATTTGACTGTGTTTTGACAAGACGCATCTGTGCTAGTCGTACCGTTGACATATTAAAAAACAATTTCCCAGCTTGAAAAGTGTTTTAAATCAACAAAGCCAACACTGACTTGGGGTCATCTATTCAGGACATTCTTAGATCTCTTTCATTTTCAACTATTTACTGATCAAGACTCTTTCTTTGCAGTAGTCTTTGACAACCATCCACTAAATGTTTCAGTTTTAATGGTATGTGTGGGACCTTTGCAGCCCAGTCGCACTGCCTTTTTCGCTCTCTGAGACTGCTTTTGTTCTTTCCTTGGCTCAAAGAGCTCCAGATTTAGCAGGTGGAACCAATGCCTCCAGGTAATACAGCTCAAGGTCGCAATGATCCTCCGCCACACTGATATCAACTTCAGAAGGGCCTGGGAGGGCAGAAAACTCTAGGAGCTGCTGTTTCACACATTTATTTCACACATTTCCTGACTTAATGGTCCCGCTAACTGAGGACCGAGCTCACGGAGATGACACTAACAAAGTTTTAGCTGAATGACCTCAGTTGTGTGTGCTCCTTTACAGCTGTCGTTACTCTCCTGCTGGGGATTAGTTTCACTTCTAGATCACTGGAAGATAGAGATGAATGTTGTTCCACTTAGCTAGAAGTCATCTTTGTCCTCTTGCCAGCCACCATCATTGTAAACACAGCAGCGCTTTGCCAAAGTACTTCCACAGATGGCTCAATGAAGCACTCTGCCTTGTTGTTCCTGTTTATTCAGCACTGCTCATCCCCATAATGAAATAGCTTCATTACAGCAATTTGCACTCATTCAGCATTCTGGGAGAGCATGCAGATGTCTCAAGTTGCACCGGTAAGCGTTGAGAAAATGAACTGGTCCCACTTTAAGAAAAATGACACAGAACTTCATGTAATGTCTTTAGAAAATGAGGTGTTTGTGTAACTAGTGTTCGACATCAACACACAGGCGCCATTACACACGAGCCTTTCCAATCCTTCTATCAAAGACACAGCCACACAACCTCAATTTTTTAAAAAACAGCCCCGATCAAAAGAGCCAAAGAACAGATGCGTCTCATCCAAAATAGAACTGAAGATAGTTACAACCAATTCACAGTGCTAACAACCCAAACCCCCGTGACGAAATCCAGATACCAGCAGCAGCAGACAGTGCTGTGGATTCATCCAAAAACATCCAAAAGCAGCCGCAGTGAGGGAAAAACAGATTTAGGAGGTATAAGAGCATTTATGTGCTTCAAAGGCAATTGCAAGCTCAATTTCCTTCCTCTGCACTGATAAAAGAAGCTATTCTACATGAAAGAATACCATAGCATGTATGTTTGATTTCATCCGGAGACACTCCACACCTAGATTTGTGTCAAACTCAGGTTCTGCGTTTAGTCGGTGACGAAGCCTGTGAAGAGCTGACATTCATGCGGCGTCTTCTTTAAAATGTTTTCTTCACTCTTCATGTCACGTTGTCCCAGCCGTGCTGGAGTGTCTGATAAGTGATGAAGTCTGCATGAGAACAGTCTGTGGGGAATCTGCATTTGGGAGACATTCATCAACATGAGATCTCACCAGAAGGGAATGCGTGTGCATCTTCAAGCAGGGACTGATGGATTCCTGAAGATTAGGAATTAACATGAAATTCTTGATCACTCAAATCATCTCTGAGGTTTGCTTTTTTTGTTTTTGTTAAAAACTGATTAAAGTCAGCAGTTAAAGCCCTTTTTGTTTAGCATTTTAGAAGCTGGATGACAGAGAATGAACGTATACACGAGCTGACATGAAAGGCTTTTTCTGTTTGCTTTTCATTTAAATCAAATCAAATCTGATAGATTCAGACTGAAGCGTTTGCAAATGCCTCAGTAATACACCTGCTGCACATTAATTTAATAAGATACACTTTGTGCATATTGTAGATTGTCACATCTGCTTGTGCTGTGCAATGATGTGGTTGTAATTGATAGGCTTATTAACTTATGCGTTCACTTTCCTTCCTGCTTTACAGCAGCTGTGTTGATTTTCAGCCTGATAGACATGTAAATACTTTGTCTGATTCTGATGCAAACTGCACTCTTTGTACCCGAACGCACCCATATCCAGAGTCCAAAAACTTGGGTTGATTTGGAGAGTTGAAAACCAACGTCATAGTACCGCTCAGGGGGATCTTCATTGTGGGGGTAAGCTCAGCCGGACAGGCAACTGATACTCTGGAAGCGTTTTAGTGTTTTTATGAAGAAGCAACTCATTTTAACCAGTAGTCTGGGACTTGAGTGAGTGAGAAGCAGGATTTCCTTTTCGGTCAAACTCTCCAGGCAGTGCCACTCCAGCTTGAGCGTGCGAGTCCTCTACCAAGACGGTTTTAACTTTGGAAGTTAAGTTTTGGCACAATCTCTGGATTTCTTTCGGCCCAGTCTCACTCGACGCTTCAGTCCTCTCTTTTCATCTCACGTCCTAATTTTTTTTTCTCTGTTCTGACTTTCTGCATTACAACACAACGCGTTGTAACCATATTATGTTGTAGATCTTTAAAGTGTTTTGATTTTCAACAGATGGTGTCCACCACATTCAAACAGATTCATATTTGCCCGGGAACATCATGATTATTAGTATTCAGTCCTTGCTTGAATTCCCCTCAGATTCTGAAAAGTAATTTTCCTCCTTCTCAGAGGTCATTTGCGAAGCCCGTTGTGTAAAAGATAAAGCTTCACGTGTTTCTCTCAGTTTCCTGTCCTTTATGAATAGACAGGAAATTGAAAGCAGTAATTCTTGATAAGGCAGCACACCTTTCAGAGATGGATTTTTCCATGACATTTCAGAATCGTTTGCTTTGCTTCTTTTGCTCCATCACATTCCCCTTCCCTCGTAACCATGTGGGTGGTGCACACTTGTTTTTTGAATTTGTGTTTGAAAGTGCTCCATTTCTCGCCGGAGAGCGCAGCGCATCGGACTGCTTTACATCATCAGAGGATCAGGATGGTCTTTGATCCCGGGGGTGCAGTGCAGAGGGTGTCTGCCTGTTAATTGCTCACCGCTGGAGAAACTGCTGGGCTCAGTGACAGAATCCACGGTAGTAATGGAAAAGATGCGAGTCAAAAGATTGGGGTGATGTCTGTTCATCATTTCTGTACTACGACCCCACTTATAATGTTTGTGATGTTTGGCTGAAAATAAATAGATTAGAATAAAAAGATTTTTTACTGAAATAAATAGGTCAGCTAACAGATATTGTGACGTTTTTTTTTTTAGCTCCAATGCTTCAACATCCTAAAATGTGCTTTCACACTGGCAAAGATCCTTGTTTGGGACCCTCATTGGTTTAGCAAGTGCTTCTCTGACATTATCAATCAGTCTCATTCATACATGCCAGAATGGCACCAGGTCAGATGGACACGGATAAGAGATCATGTGCTAAGTGAGACTGAAGGTGACACTGATATTGATGAGAGATGCTTTAGAGCAAAAGACACTGACCATAAGGCTGATAACCGTTCTCTCTGTGGCGAGAAATATGATTACTATCAGACGTCTGCTGTCTAACTGCTAAGAATTTGTCATACTGCACATTTAATCAGTATCAGTCAACTGGGAGATTAACAGTGCAAGAATGAATGACTGCATGGAAAGAAGATAACTTCCCTTGAAGAAGCCGTTTTTGTGCTCAAGAGCTCATTTGTATGCATTACAAACAAACAAGACAACTGATATTCACTGTGCTACAAACACCAGGATGTAACCATGCAATGCAGGTTGAAGACAACATCAGCTGTTCGTTCTTTCTGCCTTCCTCATGCCGTTTTCAGTTCGGATTAAAACACAGTTGTCAGGTTTTTATCGCCCGAATTGACCAGCTACGTCAAACGAATTCTGGTTGGTGCTTGGCTTAATGTACTTTACCCAACCACTTAACCACAGCAAGTGGAAGTGGATGACATTTGCAATTACTACTTTTCACACATCTAACTTTCTACAGCGAGGTGGATCACAGAAAGCCTCTCAAACGCATCGTTGTGATGTTAAACAGACAGATTGTCCATTTCAGAGAAAATATGTAAGATATTGTCAACAAAATCAAAGATTGGACACATGTGAACACACCCTTGATTGCTTTGGAAGAATTTTTTTTGGGAGATTTAAAGCCTCCTCCATATAGAGTTTTTTTTTTTTTTCCCCAATTTTTGTCATCGAGTAAAAACTGGGCTTTAGTTGTGCTTGCTCCCATATGTTTAGCATTTGGGTCCAACACAAAGCCTTGTGCATGATGGGCCTAGGGCCTTTACCAATGTGGCAGATGGTGGATTATCCAAACAAGTGGACAAATTACCTTGGGTTCCCCTCTGCGCCTGGCCACTGTTTAGAGTAGCAGAGGGCCCAGCGACCAGGCCTGCCAACAGTGGGTCAGCTGGCTCTGAGTGCTGCCCACACACTGCTCTGCCTCACTTCCAGGCATCTTCATCTTCCCGCCTTTCCCTTTCTTTTCCCATTTTTCACTGTCAGCTCTGACTCATTCTTCTTCCTCTTGGCAAGATCTCAGTCAGCACCAACATATTTAGTTTCAGCACAATCCCTCTTCTTGGTTCTGGTAGAAATGGTTCATGATTCAAAGTGAAGCTCTTCTGCAGATGGGGTTTCTTTTTGAGTGATTTCATTTTGCTCTGCTGCTTTCTAAAGGAAGGAGTGTAATTATGATGAGAGGTCCAACAAATGGCTGTTCGGTTGCACTCTATTGTAGGTAAAACAATAAAAAAACAAGCGAGGCATTAATTCTGCTGGGCCTCATTTATAGCGGAGAGGCACACAAGCTAATCTCATTTACCTCGAACAGTTCTAAGAAGTCATATGTCACCTTCCATAAAATGTCTAGGACATCTAATCTACCAGTGCCATACAGTAGGCTTGATGGTGATGAATTATGCTTTTAGGATGTGAATCTTAAGTCTTAATGGTGATCAAATGCCTCTTTCTTAATTGAATTGTCCTGCAGGCATCCATGTTAGTGTATCAGGACTGGAGCCAGGGGAGGCTTCAAGACTCTCTGTGTCCTGTACAGATAGACCCTGAACAGCTAACGAACATTATTAATGAAGCCTACTAATGCAAGCAGACGGCATTTCAAATGGTACCATTTCAAGGGAGCTAAACCGCCATGATAGAATAAAATGTCTCATCTGCGACAGCCACATCATCTGTCGCATCCGTTCGTGTTTTTATGCATGAGTTCTTGGAGTCGTCAGTATTTTTTTTTGGCGCTCCTCTTCTGTCCTATCAGGACTCGGATCGAGAGCCGGGCTCCCCCGTTTCGCGGGCTGCCAGTGGAAAGGTCATTCAGCCAGCAGAGAATGTGTTTGCTGCTGCCACATCATCCGTCGTGTGTCCACAAGAATTTGCGCAACAGCAGTGGAAAATGTCAGTACACAGGGTGCATGATGATAAGACACTTCCGACATTATTTTAGTCTATCTTCTCAGAATTGAGCACGGGGAGTGGTGAATCATGTTTTTTCTTGTGGAATGATCGCACAGTGAGCACAGAAGCAGGCCGATAATGTTACTCTTATGCCCTGTGTTTTTTTTTTTTTTTGGCTGTAATGTGGAAAGGAAAGACTGACAAACTCTGGAGAATCTGAGCCAGAAGAAGTTGGCCCCTCCTGTTCCTGACAGGATTCTGGTTGCTTCCTATGTCTCAGCAGGAAGTGCAAGAAGTCAGACTTCTTAGTCTTTCATCTCCACACCCACAGGACGGGAGCCTCTGTCTCCCCATATGTTTAGTAGGCAGTCTCATACACTGCTCAAAGATTCTGCCTCCATGTTTGACTCTATGCCTGCGTCCAAATGCCCGCTTCACACTCCCAACACACGTACACATTAATAGCCGAGTAGACACACAGTAGAGTTTCCAAACTCTGCATAAATCAAGTCTCTCACTCTCTAACAAGTCGTCGGAGATCGCTTCCCCCGTTTCTTCATCTGCCTGATATCCCGTCAGCCCCTCAGAGACTCCTACTCAACAAAAGTATGTTTTATTCATTGGAGAAAACAGAGACGCCGAGTTAGAATTACACTTGTCAGAGGTTAACAGCACAACTGTGCATAGCGGAGAGATTAAGGCTGCTCGACATTCAGCCACCTCACAAGTGTGGAATCCGGTGTGTGCGTGCTCCCAGAAGAGAGCGCATGAGCAACAGTCGGGAGGGAGGCAGCAGGTGCAAGAATGTGTTAGCAGCTCTGAGCGGGATGGGTCTTGTCAGCCCACCCTTGGCACACTGTCGGGAGGTGGGGGAGGGTATATTATTGTCTCGGCGTGACATGTCCGTGGGTGTGCGTGTGGTTGTCAGCCACTGGTAATGTGCCTTGTGTACTACTGTACATGCATTTGTGCAAGTCATCTGCGCCCTTCGATGCACTCGTGTAACTACAGATCTCATATTTGTGTGTCGACTGGCTGACTTTTCTTTATTATGGACTTGTGTTCCACTCATCTGGAGGAAAGTTGGAGTCGAGCAGCTCTCTACTGGCTCTCTGAGCAGCTGTATACCAGGATAAGTGCAGATATGCAGCCTCGTGAGGCCCCGACGTGGTATTTTAGACCACGGTAATGGATGGTTTTGCCCTCCAAGGTGGAGTTTTTCAGTGTTTGTGCGTATGAATGATTATTGTGGAAAACGGGGCAGTGTGGTATTTCTTTTACACAGCATGACGTGTCTAGGAAGACGGTCTAAGTCAACACTGGCATTCCTTTACAAAACATGTTTGGCAGCTGTTCTTAACCCTGTGATAACACGCTCCCTGCCCCAGTCACAGAATTGGCTTCATCCATCAGCGGTCGGGCCCTTTGTTTTGTTTTTTTTTTCGCTTGCGTCGACATTTCGGGAAAGGGGTTTTGGCGACGTAGTATACATTCCTGCTGAGGCTGAAGAAGGCAGCCAAACCTCATGGAGGATGATTACACTCCTGAGGGAAACGGTGGATGCAGTGGTAGCCGGGCTAACCTTTACTGCATGTTTACCTCCTGCAATGGCTTCCTTACCTCCTTTAAACCCTATTCAAAAAAATGTAACCGTTCCTGTAATTTGATCACTCTCATAAGAAGGTTTTCCTTTTTTGGTTTTCCTTTAAAAGTCATAAAAGATCACATTTCCTTCATTTGGCACCTGCGTAGTCATGAGTTGGTATCAGTTAGACAAACAGCTCCTTTGTTTAGTCACCTCAACCTCTGTTGCTCAGTCAGTGGTATGAGGCATACCTTGGCAGTCTTATCAACCCCTTTTTCCACAATGGCAGCAGCACGTTACTGGATCTGGGATCTGGGAAGTGTATGAGGCAAGAATTACTCACTCAGCATCATCCAGTTTTTAATTGGTATGAGTGTTTTTTACGGGATTGCCATTGACTTTTAACTGCAGGGTACAAAGATACTCTATGGGGAAACTTGCTGTGCAGCTTCCAGTCAGATGTTAATAACTGCTCTACAATAGTGACACTGCCTTTCCCAAAACACTGCACTGGCAGAGCTCAGCCGCAAAGCCGTAGTTTCATTAGTGGTGTTTTTTTTGAGACTTGGACTATAAAAATCCGTGGCATGCTGACGGATGTTTGGCAGAAGTTCCTGAGCGACTGGTGGTGCTTTTGTTGCCGCTGGCGAAACTGGCGAAGAAGCCCACGTGGCACGATGCAGCCACATGTCTGGGGTCCAGCCAGCAGACAGGCATCATAAAACTCAGGCATGGGGCCTTGCTCAGCAGACACCGACACAGTATTATTACAGAATACTGCTATGAGCTTTTAATGAAGATAAGTAATGCAATAAAGTCTTTTTAATTTTTTATGACAGTTTTATGTTTTTATACCATCTGTACTTTGATTAGGCCCATGATTGTTATTCTTTTTAGTCGTTTTAATGATACGAGATTCAGAGCATCATAAATCCAGTGGCTTATCATCAGCAAGACCACTTTACCATTAATGATATTTTTCTTAAGACTAGTGTAAGATAAGTCGCATTGATTTCAACATTAAACCGCACAAGTAAGTCATGCAAGAACAACACCAAAAGAATAAAATACAACTGAAATTAGACTTCTGTTTCAGATGGATCATGGAGATCCACCCTTCAAAATTAGGTATGCTGATGCCTGAGACTTCTTCATTACAAGCCACTATTGGAACTGCAGCACTTCAACCTGAGGTCACAGAGGCATAAGCCAGTAATCTTTAACACTAATGCCCACACATCATCAATCACAGGCCCATAAAGCAGTCTCACTCCTGCAGTTTATGAACTACTGTGTAATCTAAGGGTGGTGGCATATGCTAATTAGTTTGTGATGGAGCTAACTCAGTCAAGGTTTACATTAGAACTTTGTCTTTTTTTTTTTTACCTTCGGTGTGCAGTTTCCTCTTATTGTTCTGCTGTTTTTGCTGTTTGTTTGAGTCATTAAACGTAATGCTATAGCTTCACTCGGGACCTTTCCTAAATGAGTGTGATCACAGCGTATTCGTAGATCTGAATTAAGAAGCTGATTTGTCTCGACACTCGACTAATGTTTGAGCGTGGTCACATGCTAATGTGATGCATATTGTTGGCAGGAAGTGTGTTTGTTCTCTTCTTCATAGCAAGAAGTGCTTGTTGGCTTTATTGACTTAGTTTCTGTATTTCATCTGACTTCATATCACTGTTAACACCTTACATTAAAGTGGATTACCCACACAAACAGCCTCAGTTGCCCAAACAACATAAACGGAGGGCAGTGCTATAATGCATTCTTATCCTTTCAGTGGAAGTGACATCCCCCGGGCTCTTTTTTTCCTGTCCTCCTTTCTTGTGTTTGCAGTTGTATTGTCTTGTTTACTCCTCAGGGGCAGGTACTCAGCGGTATTGATGTGTTAGCTCTCCTCATGAATTTCAAAGCCATTTGATTAATAGTGAGCCGCGTGAAAGCTGATGAAATTTTAAAAACCCATCCCATGGAAAATGTATGCATCATCCCCATGCAGTGTTGTCAAATATTGACTTAAATACCAGCAAGGGATCTCGAATTTTGATTTTGATGTATTGTGACATATCAATCAAGTACCTTATGGGAAAAATTAAATGTCATGACTAAAACAATGTTGTAAAATCATGCAACTGACAGACGAGGTTTAATAAAACCATGAATTCAATATGTGACTGTCGCATGGCTGCTGGCATGTCTATGGCAGTTTATAGCTGATGAACGTTTCACACATGAGGATAAACGGGCAAGAATTCCTTGAAAAACAATGTGAAATGTGTATTGCTTCCCTGTGTGATGATGTTTTTTAAGAAAGCGGAAAAATCTCACGGCGCACGTGTCAGGTGTTCACACGAGTTCATTTCAGGTTTCAGTGCTTCTCGCAGTCAATCAGGATCGTTTTTGCATCTTTGTGTATCTGATAAGCCGGTGGGGCATTTGCAGAGACCAAATGCCCTCTTGTTGCATGTCTCCTGTGTCCTCTGAGACCATCTGTTGTGCTTCCGCTCTGGTCGTTCTTCCAGTGTCTGCTGTGTTTGGGCCGGTCGGCACTCAGCGGCACATGCACCGGAGCTCGGTTAGCATATTTACGCCAACCAGTCGGCATGTGGGTAAAACGGAAAAAAAAAAGAAAACATATGAGGACTCGGGAGCGCATCTCGGCCCTAAAGTAGGGATTTCATCATTAGATGAATGTGGTTTGGTCGTATACACAAAATGAATTGCACATATTTGTTTGTCTGTGTATAAAATGGTGTGTATATGTGGTACATCACGTCCTCTTACCTTAGTTTTGTTGTAACCTTTATCTATTTCACATTCCTCCCCTGCTCTGGTCCGTCTGCCCTGTCAGAATGAATCGGGTTGGACAGAGCTGAAAGATCTGACTGGACTTTATCAGAAGTTTCTCTCCGGGCTGTCTCATGTCTGATGTAATGGAAGCTGAAGAGAGCAGACAACAAACACACACACACACACACACAGGCACTAGTACAGTAGACTTTTAGTCTCACTTGGTACAGATGCACATGGACGGTGATCAGAGAGGGCAGACTTTGTTTAGACAGAGCAGGGGTGGGATAAGGTGTATCGCTGTCATGATTTTCATTGAGGCACAAGTCAAATGATGATTAATGTGCATTAAGTTGATGTGTCGCAGCAGAAATTGTTTTCTGGAATCTATTCATTGAAGCCCATTACGCTTCAGTTGTTCCAGTTATTTTCTCGACCGAAACCTCATGGTGCATTAAGTAGTTTTCTTAGTTTTCCTGCATATTTTTGCCATATTAAAAACTTATATATACGTGACTGTTCATTTTTTATTTTTATTTTTTTTCAAATTTGATCTCACTTGCTGCAGCCACTCATAGAATTCATTTAGATATCCACAACCTGACCTCCTCTATGAAAAGCTGTTCAGGGCCTCTTTCGGTTTAATCCGCCGTTGGTCATGTTGTTCCATTTGCTCAGTAGAGGGGTGACTTGGATTGGATCACACACAGTCATGTAAACACCGTTAGCAGCTTACCGTTGTAATCCACCCCTACTGTATTTACTCTCTGCATGTGTAATCACGCAGAGAACACCGACCAAGAGGCAGCACTCATCTGAAGGTCAGAGCAGCCCCACATGTCAAAAGATCGTGGTCAATGCTTGTGTAACTGTTTGCACTCCCAAAGCCTTTCTAATGCACGTCTCCCAGAGGACATGCGCGTCCTCTGGACCGCACGGATTGGTGAAGAGGTCACAGTGGTGCTCCAGCAGAAGTAGCCCTCTCGGATAAACAGAACAAATCAATACCAAGCTTTCTGGCGTCTCCCTGTCTCTCTCTCTCTGTCTTTTACTCTGAATGTCCAACATTTTCTGAATTAAATTTTTTTCTACATACCTTTTATTAAATATTAATGCCTTTCTATTGAACTACTTTTACAGTTTTTCCTATTCTGCTGGCGTCTTATTCTCCTATTCTCTGCCATAAAACAAGCCTTAGACTTTGATGTTAAGGAATACCACAAGCAGCTTTTTTTTCCTTCTTCTTTTTGGGTTGCGTGCGTGATGCATTTGGAGCTTATACTTGCCGTCATATGCATAAAACTGAGGTCATACACAGTTCACGTTGTGTAATGTTGCCACAAGAAACAATTTGCTGGGGTCCTTTGTTTGTAACCCAGTTTGTGAGTAAGAACGTCAGCGCCTTGGCGTTCATCCGTCTGCACTAATGAGAGACATCCAAGAAGAGCAAAGTGACTGTCAGCTCCGCTCAGAGCTGAGGGGATGGTACTTAATTTTCTCTCAGATTACTCAGCTCCCGTTTCTGTCTGCATTGTTGTGCTGCAGGGAAGGATTATTGGATTATCACACAAATGGGGAAAAGGAGCGGAAAAAAAGACTTAAAAGTATGACATTCTTGTTCCAGGTGCCTACAGTTTTTAACTTGTCAGGTGTGCTTTGGCTTTTTGGGCTTTTTACAAATTGTTCTTTGGCACCAGGATAATGTTGCACTTAAACTTGTGCTGAAAGATCACAAGCTCAGTTTCCCAGCAGCATCTCCTGAGAACATATCCAGTCACACAATAAAGCAGAGATCTCTCTCACTCGGCAGGTAAAACCAGAATTTAAGTTCATATACATGACCCCTGTCTGGCCCATGTCAGTATCATCATGCTTTTCTGTAAAGGGCTTCCCTTGTGCCATACATGGGATTTTCTCACTGTCATCTCCTTCTCATTTTTCATTCCTGCAGAAAAGAGAGGACTGGACAGTCTTGACATCCCCCAGGGGAATGTGAGCTCACTGAAGGTTAAGGCAGGAAGGGGTATGAGTGGGTCTTTGCTGACTGTTGCTGTAGGGCTATCACCATTAATGGGCTATTGACTCCCAATGGGGTGGAGGCATGAAGCAGCTATTCATCATAGCCATGTCCACGTGTCATCAGACTTCCCTGTCCCCCCTCCTCGAGGACCACCCAAGCAGATCATGCATCACGACAATAAACACCCACCGACTCAACTGTCCCGTCATTTCCTTTTTGTCCCTTTCCCTTCTCTTAGGCTCAGTTTATCTCCTCTGCTCTTTCCGTTTCCCCTTCTGAGAACCAATCGTACTCAAGTCTCTTTTCCTCGGCAATACACAACCTGAACTCTGGGTGCACCCTCCTCTAATCCACCACCAGTCTTATCTCAGCACTAGAACAATAGCTACAGAGCGAACACGGCTCAGAGCTGCAGCCTGCAGAAAAATCACTCTGCTCCCACAAGGCTGTGGGGACTCTGCATCCAGCAGCACCATCCAAGCAGCCTGCCTCCGCCTCACATTAAGTCATTCTCTGTGTGTGGAGAGGAAGATGCCAGCTTCTTTCTGTTTGGCTGTCGACTAAATGGAATTTCTGTTGCTGCAGTGCAGACGGCAGAGGACTAATCGTATCGGCTCTTGCTGTCACCGTGTCAGCATGCTGATCTACAGCTAGTCTTTTGTTTGTTCACTGCGGAGCTCCGTTAGTTTGCCGCGAGGACAATTATGTGATTCATGTAGGTAAACGGGCGCCTTTTCAATTCGCTGTCCCAATTCATCTTCTATTAATGAGCGTTCACCTCAGCTCCTAAGGAGCTGTAATTGTAGTTGTGCTCTGCAAAAGATCAATGCCATCATCCGTGCGGTGGCCCTTCGGTGAACAGGCATATACACAGTTGAGGCATTGCTAATGTCACACAGCAAGGCGGGATCAAACCACAGGGAGCCACTCTACAGTGTCACATTATCTCATCCTAAACAGCAAATCCAGTTAATCACTCATTACTGCCAGACTTTGTCCGTTAGTAATCCTTTTAATGATAACTCCAGTTTGTCCGTGTTTAGTACTTGACCTCTTGCTCTTCTAATTCAGCTTATGTTTTAAGCCTCGCCTTTAGGGGTATGGATCTCAAGAGTAGTTTTCAACAGCCGGAGAAGTCCAATACCTCAGCCCAAAGGGAAATATCTCAGGTTCAGGTTGATGTCAATGAAATCCGCCACCATTGAACTTAATAAAAAAAAGATTTACTGGAGTATAAGCAGACATCAGCAGCTTAAAGTTTTCAGTTTGCCCTGTTTAGTATATACATTCATGGCTCTGTGAGAAACACAACAGATTGACATTCTTGTTTTTTATTCAAACCTTTGACCGGCTGATGTTTGGATTTCTGTCACATGTGGCGCAGTAGATACAGGTTGATGATTATATGCTGGAGTATGGCAAACCAGACATGACCAGCGGTGATTACAGAAGGATATGTTCGGATGAAAATAATTTGCTTTCAGTTACTATGTCAAACGAGAGGAATTTTGCTGATTTAATCCAAGTTTACTTCACTTTGAAGCTGTGTCTACTGAACCTCACAACTGCGTTGAGCCTTCAGGTGATGTGTGTTGATTAGTGTTCCCCGTGTCTGTGTTTTCCACTTTCTTCTCCCATCACCCTCCTCCACTTCCTGTCACAGTCTCTGTGTTTATTTCTCTTGTGTATTGCTTTGTTTCTGCTGTCTCTTTAGCATTACTCTCTGCCCTAGTAATGGAATGAATCCTTATACACGTCACTGTGTTGTGGAAGACTTTTCAGCTCCTGTCTCTTACGGCCACCACAAGTTCACCCACCAACGCATCACTATTTAAAAGACTGCCTGCGCAATTCGTTGCCTGTTCTTTCATTCTTGCGATGTGCAGCTGAGTACCAAATTATCAGATGTTTGAAATGCCATTTTAATAACTTCCTTCATTCGTTCACAAAGGTGACTTAGCTCCATGGGTCTGCCTGCAAGTGCCTCTCACTCCATGCCATCTGCCAACAGAAAGTCCTTTCTAAGAAAGTTCACACCAAAAATAGCACAAGACCCAAAGTACTTTTCTCTTGTGGGCCAAAGCATGAATAGACTTGGTCTGAGAATTGGCTTGCAGGCTTCCTATAAATGTATATATATGCATACATGTGTGACAGGCAGAGGCTTCAGTGTGTACTCACCACAGGCTTGGCACAGTATGAGCCAGGGGGAAGGAGGAGACGGAGAACAAATGGCATGGCTGCTTCTGTTTGGTCTGCAGGAGGGGGATGAAGACGCAGCAGCCCATAGACACGCATCTTCCTAGCAGGCAGACAAACGTGTTATGTTGAGAGAAAAGCAGCGCATGGCTGGAAATGCTCAAAGCTGACAGCAGATGCAAATTGTTTTTAAATGAATCAAGTGAGAAATGTTCATCACGAGCAGGCCAGAAGCAGCACGGATGCTAATTTATTCTTTTTGTCTCTGCGGCGTTTGATCCTTCGAAACACACTGAGACACAAAAGTGAATTTAAATTGGAGAAAGATGTGAGGACAAAACAGACAGGGCTGTTTTGTCTGTGCTTATCGTAACTTTGCTCCCAGAGGTTCGTGGGGAGCAGCCAGTGACAAGAGCCTATTCTCAGCTCGCCTCTCTCGACACCCAACAGTGGGCCACTATGGGTCAGGGAGCAAACACCTTCCCTTGTCAGCCGGCTTCCTGACCGACAAGCGCTATCTGTGGATGACCCCTGACCGAGCTCAAATCCCCGGCTGCCACCACAGCATCAACTCTGCTCGCTCATCACAGACGCAGGCAATCGAACAGAATGAAATCAAAGGTGCAGAAAAGCCTTGCTGCCACACAGGCTGGTTGCATTTGTTTTGTTCATCAAGAAGGAGTGTGTTTTTGTCATGAAACAAACTCTGCAGGGCCAGTTTCTCACAGAGATACAGTTGCAGAAATACATTTTAGTATTGGCGTTCACTGTAGTGTTTTAGTAATGAATCCTTGTAAGTCAGTAAGTGTATGCACTGGTAATTATTTTGTGACTGTGAAGAGTTATATCACTGGAACATTCTTTGTATCGAGTTACTCATTTCTTTCTTTATCATATTCCTATAACGTATAAAGTCGGCCGATATTCACGCTGCTAATACTTCAGCCAACTGAAATGTTAACAATTCATTTCTTTAAGACGGGTTATGCTCCCTGCACTCCCGCAAGCGCTCCGCAGCAGCCAGTTCTCTCCAACCCGAGGCGTAGGGGGACATGTTAGCACATTTATGCAGTTGTTATCGTCATTCTGGTAACTGGTTGGCAAAAATGGTAAAATAAGCTTGAGAAAGACTGGAGTGGTCTGGATGACGAGCACTAGATAGCTTAGGCAGTCGTTTACATGCAGCAGGATGCGGCTGCCAGGTTGGTTGCAGTAAATGTTTTGTGATTTAATCCAGAGCTCTCTGCCTGCCCATGCTCAGCCATGATAATATGCCCAGAGGGCTCCTGCTGTGGAAGGTAGAACAGCAGCATCGCCAAATTCATTGCAAGAAGCATCTTCTTTTGTCTTTACTGGTAATCTTTAACTCATGAACCCAACATGATGTGCAACACGCTTTCTATTTAATTGAATTATTTATTTCAGACCTTTAAGCAGCTACGCATTTTTTGTTGCTGTGGGTATGACACTGAATTTCCTTCTTTCCTCCTGGCCACCATATGTACATTAAGATGTGCTGCATGAGTGACGATGAGGAAAGAAATCAGATTTTCACATGCTGTTTGGCTGCCATGACCTCATAAGTTGTAAAAAGTCAAAAAGGGGAAGTGCAGCATCTGGAGAGGAACTCTGGGACATCCGGGGAGGGGAAGGTAAATCAAGGGAGGGTGTGGTGCTTGACCTCTGACCCCAACTGGGGAAGACAGAATATCGACTGCAGCTATGTTCCATCATATACCACCATGTCAATCACTGTAATTTGCCTGAACAGATGTGTCCCCACCTAGTTTACGAAGTATTCCTCAATAGAAATACAAAAAAAGATGGTCGGAGGAAGGCTGGAAGAAAGAATAAGATAAGAAAGTACAGAAGTGGAATAAGGTCTACAGAGCTGTTCTTGTTCTTGAGTGTCACTCATCTGCTACAGTTTGTCAGAGGCAATGGGCTTCGAGTCAAAGCGTTCTCCCCATCAGAATACCTCGCCATCCCAACAGTAATAGCAATCTTTTTTGGCCCCTTACCTTTTCTCCCATTGTCAGCCTCTGTCAGCTTCTTCAACCCTCTTCTAAAGCTATTTGTTCACCTGTAGGGGTTGTACCGCCTAATCATGCCACAATCTTATGATACCAAGTCTTTTAACTGCTTAGATCAAAGAGCGTAAATTTGCCTCATGTAGGATTACACTGAGATACAGGCCCTGGCAGCCTCAACTCACTCTGCCCCCCCCCACCACCACCAACACCACCACCAGCAGCGGGTAGCTCCATTAGGCTCAACGCATTGCTCATTTTTCCGCAAGAGCTCCCTTGGGCTAAGAGGCAATTATGCAGTAGTGTGGCATAATATTTCATTCTCATCACATTGCTTTGCTCTGTGGTGTTGCTGGTCGCTAACAGCTTCATGTGGCCCAGGAGGAAGGGTGTGGGCTGCTAACAACTTCATGTGAGTAGAGAAAGACTGGAGGGGGGAGGAGGAGTTGAGAGAGGAGGGGAGTTCTCAAGGGCACAAAGCTTCATTAGCAGTCAGGTCTTTTTCACCTGCTTGCATAGACGGTTAAAGGGTGTGCATACATCTCAGTGTTGGTCTGTTGATGTTTAGATTTTCAAAGTGATTGAAAAGCAAAAAAGAATGAATTCCCGCTGTAATCATTACGCTATTCTATTCTATTCTGTTTTTTCCCCCCTTTTATTTTTTAATACTGCTTTTTACTTCTCAGGAAAGAACCTTTGACTCTATCTTTTAAGTTTTGGAGATAAGCCCAGCTGCTGCCGCATGCGTGTAAATATCTCATAGGGTGCAGGTGCAAGGCAGCCTTCAAGGGAGTGTCTATCTTACCGGTGATTTAATATGTCCACAGTAGAAAGTATGGACACTTCAAAGGCCTCATCCTCAGATAAGCCAGAGGTCTTGAAATGGTCCATAAAGTGTTTACTGTTCCATGTTCTTAGGAGCTGCACCAATGTTCAAAAATATGTGGGTTCCTTCTGATCTGGGTGAAGATTGCCCACGCCAGAAGGTCTTAATTTGTTTTTGTGCAACCGCCATGATGGATTATAAAGAAAATCCCCTCATGTTGTGAGACTGGTAGCTTTTTTTTCTGGATCTTCCATTGCTCTCCCTGCTTTGATAGGTGGACGGATGGGCTGCACCTTAATCTGCTGATAACTGCATTAGGTCAAAGGTGCAGTTGGCGGTCAGGTCTCTGTCAATCACTTTAGATATGAGGAAAAGTAGGTTGCCATGAAATGTAAAGTGAAAACACACATTTTTAGCTCCTCTTGCACCAATTTTGCGACAAGTCTCTACATGTTGTTGGTCTAAAATAGAAATTAGGCTTTGATGAGAAAAAGGAAATGAATGCTCTTCACCTCCTTTTTCTGACAGCTAATGCATTTGCAGCCTACGGCAGAAGATGTGTGATCTTTGCCGCTTCTTCCTCTCGTGCTCGTAGTTCAGCTCTTACACTTTCTCTTTCTCACCTTGCCTGAGTATTTTAAAACTGACACTGAAACGATATTTGCCATCATGAAGTGCACAACTCACAGTCAATGTTGACTATATTTGTTTTAGATATGTTTTCCTGTTGTTGGTGACAATAAAGCAGTGCATTCATAGCAATAAAGGGATTATTGGCAATAATAAATGTACGGTCAGTCATAGTGTTAAAGAAAGCTTCCCCTACACCCAAGCTTGTGATGTCTTTGACTGTTTTTAAGGATATTAAATCAGTTAAATCAGTTTTTCACTTTCTTAAGTACTCCTTAGCGTTGGTCTGCTCTCTATTGAGTGTATTTTATGAGTGTACCTTCAATAAGATGTGGATTATTATTGCCATTATTATTGGTGTATTATGATTTTTTTTTTAGTTATCATTACAAATGTGGACAATATGTTGATATGTCAGTCAGTCGGATTAAACTAAATGAAGCTGTTATCACTGCATTAAATTTGCTTGTCAGAATAGAAGAGTTGATGTAAAGTTAATCACGCGATTATATTTTAAGTCAGTTAAATGTAATTTTGTTATCTAATACATTTATTCACCCGCCACTCTTTGAATTCATTGGATAAGATGGTGCGCCTGGCGGTAAGATGTTTAGTTTGAAAGCATTTTTCAAAAGTGGCCTTCGTGGCGCGCCTGAGGGTTACATAAGCAAAACCTTTCTATGCTTTCCTTTTGTGTCCCCTGCTTTATCTACACGCTGTGGCAGGTCAACAGCGTCACTTGGATTTTCATAGACCGTCTGTCACCGTGAGTGGGAAAGATGCAGAGGGGAGAGAGACACGCCCACTGTGTCTGCAGGGGGTTTAAGGGGAATTGTGTGTATACACACACACAGTTTTCCCGTTGTGGCACATTGGCATGAATCATCGACATTGTCAGTCTGAAAGCAAGAGCATTAATAAAAGAGGGAACGGCATTGTTTTTAATGCCAAGTAATGCAGTACATGTCAAGTGTCAGTATATCAGTATATTAGTTTTTTGCTCCCTGTATGTTGCTTGTGGGTAAAAATGAAAACAGTATCCATCCCAGCATCTCTATCGCCTGCAGCCATCTTACATCGTCAGTATTGATTCTTCAAATACCCGGATTTGCTTGCTGCTGGTATTTTGTATTGTTACTCCAATTTGAGTGAGAGGCACCTGGCCTCTACATAAAAAAAATACTTTCATCTCCTATATATATAGCACATTTTTTAAATATACACATAATGGTGCAACTGTTAATCACCAAGACTGAGACTTGCTGTATGGGTCTGCAGCTGCCTTAGTATTTTGATATAAACAAGATCCATATCTTCACCCTAATAGGTGTTATGGTGCTCTTTTCTTTGCAAATTGAGGCCGCTGCCTTCAGTTTTAGCCTCATTATAAGAGCACATGTTTCTAAAGCTTTGAATATGAGGCTATCACTAGCAAAATGAGCTGCAATATCTTCTCACCTTCAGCCACTGTTTGTTGCATAAGAAATTTAAGTTTAGTTTTAAAAACCTGGCGGTAACGATCATTGTTTCTTCTTCATTGCAGAGATCAGGTCTGGTGGTCGAGGCACTAAGGAAGGCCCTGTAAGGCAGCTGCCCCTGTACGACACGCCATATGAGCCAGCCGAGAACGGTGGAGACTCAGACCCAGAGCGCTTGCGGTGCCCCAGAGAGAGCCGGCTGCCCCAGGATGACGAGCGACCCCCAGAGGAGTACGACCAGCCATGGGAGTGGAAGAAGGAGAGGATTTCCAAAGCCTTTGCAGGTACTACACAGAATTTTTTGATCTTCCATCAAGCTTTATTAAAATTAACTTCTTGTGTTGTGAAGGAGAAGACGAAGCAGTTAAAAATAGACTGTAGCACACTACAGAGGACATAAAGATACGTGTCCTCTGTTGTCTGAACATTCTTTTTCCAATTTGATTCAGATTTAAAGACGTAATCTCTCAGCTCTGCCTGTCGAGCACTATTTTAACTTTGAATGTTCAGACAATGAATCTAACAATCACCACATCTAGCCGGCTGCTTTATAAACGAGTCAAGGTTTTAACGCAGTTAAATCAGAATCTGTTTCTCTTTGGCTTTACTAACCCCGGTGTCTGTTTTTCCAGCTCTAATATATTTCATTACGGTCTCTGCCAGGTTATGGTAGCTCTCCTGCAGCTGCAACAAGCTCTCTGTTTACGCTTCTTCTTTTTTTCCTCCTTTGTTATTGCACCTGCTACGTTCATTTCGCAGGTGTCCGGGCTACTGTTTGCTGTTTTGATACAATTCCTGCTAGTTTAAGCTAAGTTGAAACCAAAGCTGCTCGGGGAGGGGGCATGATGGGTTGTGCATTTGCATGTAGGTGCAGGTAGTCGCTCTGGTTTGAGAGCTTGAGCTTGGCTAACACAGCCATAACATCAAACGGGGCTGTTCCAGGACAGATTGCGGCTTTGGAATACATATAGGTGCTCGAAATGAAAAAAAAATTACAAAAAATATGCCAAGCCTCTTACATGAGAAAAGAAAATCAAAACCTTGACTCTTTTTTTATCGCCCCTTTTCTCTTTCTATATTTTTTCTTTTTTTTATCCTTGAACAGCTCTGCTTTGTTATGACTGCATTAGCTACGACGGCTCTGTAAGTGGCACTGGATCAGATCCACACAGAAGAAAGGACTCCACTTCTAAATCCCTCACAGGTACCATTGGAGACGGGGCTGGGGAGTGTCTCTTTCTTTCTTTCTGTGTATACTCTAGTTAGAACTTCAACACTGATGCCCTAACTTGTGGATAATTACTGTTTCTCTAGAAATGCCGTGAAAAGATGACATGTACAAGCCTTTCTTACATTTTCTCAGTCATTTCAGGATTTTTTTTACATTTGAGTCGTAAATATCATTTTATCAGAACTACATTCACCTGTTCAAATACTTTGAATTCTGTCCTCTAATTCGAATGACATTATTAGGATGCTACTTGCTTGATTTTCCTGAACTTGAAGTGGACTCAAACATGCAAAGACATGGTGGAAATACTTAAAAATAGCTTTGCAGCAAGTGCAATTAACACTTGTTCGTGCTCAGAAGAAGAAGGGGGTGATGGGGTGTACGGGGTGATGCACTCCTCCAGCTAAAGGAGAGCAGCAGAAGGAGAATGGTTAGCACTGCAGTTAAATAAACACTGACATGCTTGTATGGCCTTTTATACAGACATCCTACATGCAAACGGAGAGCACAGCAAATTGGTTTCTACTACAGCTCATTGGTTGTTCAAGCTCAGACAGTTTTGCCTTAGAAGACACAGACAAAACAAGATGAAGGGATTTGTTGGAATCGAACGCCACGATGACAGAAAAGTCGAAAAGAAACAGAATTCATCTTCCATACCTGAACTGTAAATAGTTTCAATATGTTACGTATGTTTCAGAGAGTGAGAACTGTACACTATATGATGGCACCAACGTGGCTGAATCATTCATAAGTGGGCTTATGAATGAGCCCATTTTTTTTAGATTATGGCTGAACTAAAGAACAAAAAAAAAAAAAAGGCATCAAGAATATGAATGACCTGAAGCTTTGTTTAGACTGGCTGTAAAATGTAATCTCTACACATTAGAACAGACGCACATGTGCACATTTATAATATACTGCCATTTATTTCTGCGTTATTTCTGGATCTACTTGCTTAGGCATTTTGATAAAGCCAAACGATTACAGTACAGAAGATACGGGAGACAAAAACCCCTCCGTGTAGTTGCGTTGGGTGAGATGGACTCACTGCAGACTTTTAGAGAAGTCGAGGGGTGGATAATAACATCGTGCAGTGAAAGAAAAGTGCACCCTGAATCGTAATTTATACGTATGATAACATTTTTATGTTCCAACATTAAAACATTCTATTAATGCCAAATCCTTAAGCCTCTTTCGTCTGACTCTCTAATGGTGAATTTAATTTCAGTGAGCCCACAGATTCAACCAGTATTACCACATTCATAAGACAAGCCATAATAAATCACCCCACATGATATTATTAATTCATATACTCGCGCTCTAATTTCTAGCTGGAGTTATGGTGGAGTAACTGTCCAAAATCACTGGAAGAGTTCCATAAAAGTTTGTTGGGTTTCCATCAGGAATGGAAGAGAAAGTTTCTGCTGCCATGTGTGTCAGTTTTAAGTGTGTGCCTTGTCTTTTATGTGGCATTAGAATGGTAGAAAGCTCCTGGACCTCATTTGTGGACAGAGAATAAGAGGCACAAGGAGTATTTGGTGCATACTTGTTACTGTTTAGAGCACCACTCTGTACCAACCAGCAGTTCTTGAGAATATCACTTATTGCTCTTTGCAGGACGAGAACTGGAGGGGGACAGGCTCAGTTTGCTCTAAGATGTTGTAAGATGTGTCCGCCTGTTAATGAATCATCTCTCTATGTTTGTCCCAATCTTTTCTGTCGCCTCGCTCCTGTCTCCTTCTGTGAGGTCTTCACGTCGTTGTGCCTCTGCCAGTGATTAGTTAAGTAAGGGCTGCTGCACTGTTGATCACTTTCCCTCTCTCCCTCATCATTTTTCTGTCCAGCAGCAGTCTTCACTAACATGTTCTTCTTTCAACTCTCCCTTCGCAGACAGCGACCCGCTTTTGATGCTGATTCATTCGATTTCCACAGAGGAGAGATGAGTCTTGTCCTGGTGTCTTTTAAAATGGGAAATGTGAACTTTAAAAAATAATTTAGATTTATTCCACGTCTTCGTAATTGGCTCTTGACACACATTCATGGTAGCATTTCTGTAACAGTGACACAGTCCCATATCACCACTCTCCCACCTCTTTGCTCCGCTGTAGGGACCGTGGTTTTACACCAAACAGGCTTTACTTCCTCTGAGCCAGACAATCTCAATATCATCTGATGAAAGAATATACTTCCGTTGCTCAGCACATTTATTCCCAGGTTCAGTGTGGTGAACCAGCCTGCTAGTTTTTTTTCTTTGCTCATAATTTCCTCAGCTATGACAGAACCTCAGATAGTCTGAAGCACCCATCTGTTTTCAGTGCACTGTCCATGGCTTCTGGAGGTTAGCCACTCTGATTAGTGGCACTCATTCTATACCTCCTAATTCCGCCTAATCCTCCTAATTTTGTTTATTCCTACTTCATCACTGATGTTCCTTTGTCCTTCCTTAATTTTCTATTTTTTAAATCGCTCGCAATCAGTTTTCTCGGTTTTTCTTGCAGATAGATGGAATTGAATAGCCTGTTGTTCAGCTGTCCAGCTAATTGCAGATCACAGATGTCCAAAACGCATTGTGTCGACTCCACGGACCAAAGCTGTAACTGCAAAATAAACCAAAACAATCAAAACTGTTTCCAAAGAACAAATATATGTCCCTTCATGCATTATCTATACCCACTTTACCCAATCGAGGATTCAACAGTCTGCTATTATACCGAGGATGATGGTGAAGCCATTTACTGCTTTAGTTGTTTGAACTGGATGTTTTGTTAAAATCCTGTGTGATTGGCAGCTTGTTGGACTCCCTACTTAGCTTTAGTGTTGTTTTGTAGCCCTCAGCAGTTACCTAAAAAGAATACACAATGAAGCTTGATTCAAGCATCTCTGTGGGTAGTTGCTAAAGCCGGTCTTGTTTTATCTTTATGTGCTTTTCGGTTTCCAGAGGGCAATTTTCCTCAGTTACATTCCTTGAGTTGCTGAAGCACTTTACAGCGTTTCTAATATCAATGATTAATGATGCTGTTCAGCTTTTTTTTTTTTCTTTTTAAGACGTTCTTTCCTCTACACATTGAAACCTTTACGGTTTATATTCCAACAATTATGTGGGAAATGAAAATGTCTCCAAAAAAAAAAAAAACTACTGGCAGATAATGAAAAAAAAAACGCACAACCTTACGAAATGTTGGAGTGGGTGTTTAAAAAGAAATGGATTAAATAACAACCGAGCGCTACCTACACCCTCCCACCACGCTATAACACAATAACGCAATCAGTATAAAAGACCATTTGTCTTCATTAACAATAAGGAGAGGGGAGCAGAGTAATGCTTCATGCTGCAGCCGTTTTTCCATAGCAGTGCCCATCACTGCCTGAATGCTCGCCTCTCCACAACTCTCGGTCTGCTGTTATTACTCACTGCTGGACCATCCTCTGACAGGTATGCAGTGGAATGTAAATTCCCTGCCTTGTTAGGCTGTTGGGAGGCTGTGTACTTGCGGTTTGGCTAATCACTCATCCTCGCTCCCCTCCACCCCCACTGAACAAACGCACTCGCCACAACCTCTTTCCTGCCTCCCTTCAGGCTGCTCAGAAGGTGATGGATGAGCCTGGAGGTGAAGAGTGAGAACGATGCATAAGAATCTGACCATTTATAAAGAGCCTGCGTGAGAGGACAAGAGAAGATGTTCATCAGCCTGTACATTTTGGCTCTCAGACGTGAACCCCTGCCATTGGGAATCTGAGCCATGTCAAAGAAGGAATGTGACCAAGAGCCACTGTTACCTAATCTCCTTGCCCCCTGTTAACAACTAGGAACTCCTTTCACATTTTTCGTGGCCAGAGTACCATGCATTTAACACGGGAGATCAGAGATGCCGCGGTCGCCTTCTTCTCCAGGTCTTAGAGATCTCTGTTTTTTTTTTCTTTTTAATGAATCTTCATGGGCTTAACGACCCTGAAATTTGAGACTCGAGTTTAATGTCCTAAAATAAATAATTGATTCAGTTACAGTCCTGCACTGGTGGCTTGCACCATGATTAAAGCCAGCTGTTTGGATGGTGCCATTTTTCTGTGTCTCATTGCCTTGCTGGTCCGATTTCCCCCTGCACCGTCTGTCAGTGTGCAGCTCTGTCTGGTTCTCCTAGCCTGTGCTGCAACATGCTGCTGATAACCTTCCTGACAGCCCTCTTTCATGAGTCTCAAATGTGTCCTGCCGTCTTCCACAGGGCTCTGCCATTGGTCTTATCTTAACTGACACACACTGGCCACACACAACAGCACTGCAAGCCTCCCTGCTCCTACTGGCCGGCTGTCAGTAACTCATCTCTCCCTTCTCTATATAGAAGGGCAGGGGGAAAAAAGGCTTTGCTGTCATTTCATCGCCATCATCCACCCTCTGTGCCATCCTTTTTTTTTTTAATACAACTTTTCAAAAGAGATCTGCTCTTTGAAAAAAAAGAGCCGGACCATATAATGTGACGGATACAGTATGTAGAGAATTATGAGGTGGCATTTCGGTTCCCCTGGACCATTACACCATTGTTATCTGTAATAATTTGAGTGGTGACGAGCCTGGTTTTGTGGTTTGAGCTCCTCTGCTCACAATAAGCAGCATAAACATCACAATCTTCCAGCTTGTTGTGAATATGCATGCAATTAGCCAACCGAATTAAGCAGAGCTAAATTAAATGCCGTTGGTGGAAACGAGCATAGCTGTTGATTTATGGTGCTGCGCTGTTTGATAGCGACAAAATGCCACGAGCAAATGAAATGCTCATACAAACAAATACATGGCCTTGAAAAAAAATACTCCTCAAAGAGTAAAGACAATATAATCATAGATTAAAAGCAGATTTTTGTCCATTATTGAAGTATTCTATACTTTTAATTTTCATTTAGTTTTCAGGTTGAAGACAGCGGTGAAGCAAAAATAAACCACATGTATATAAGACATGCAGTGCACAGAATGATGTTTTCAGATTTTCCCATTTCCTATTAAAATTCCTCATGTGGCCTATTTGGTGCCGGCCAATTTTGTGAGCGACAGGTTCTTTGTTGATCCAGAATCATTCACAGCCTCATTTCCTATGTCAACAAGAGGAGTTGCTCACTAATATGGATTGGGGATTATGCAGATGAGACATGACATATTGATCCAGATGCAATCAGGTTAGGTGACAAAGAAGGCGTTTTTATGTGCCCCCCCCCCCCCCCCCCACACACACACACACACACACTCACAAAAAATTGCCATTTGACTCTGCATTATTTCTCAAAAGAGGAAGAATACAAACACTTCAAAGCAAGCGACCAAGGGACTAGCAATAATTTCAAATGCAATGAACAGTGAGGCACAAAAAATGGGCTCAGCAAAGTTTTTCTTAATTTTCACATTGCTAAATGCCATTTTTCAGCCATGCAACCAAGCGAGTCTGAGCCACATTCATCCAAATCATCTCCTCATTCCCACAGTGAGGCTGTAGAGTGCAGGCAGCCTTCTGCTCCCCAAACAATTACGCGCTAATCGGCAATGTGAAATGAGTGTTGGGCTTTTAATCTCATTGGAAGAGACTCCCATACCTCACCACAAAGTAGAGGAAGTTATATCTTGCAGAGTTTTTGACCTTGTGATTCCATTCCACCACTGCCCTACAACTTTCCCATCACGATCGACAGCACGCAGCTCCTCCCTCTAGCCACCTTTATTGAGATTAGCCCCCTGACACCACCAGCCCAGCTATTTAATTGCATGTCGGATTGAATATTCTCCAGTTTCCCCCTTCATCTAGCTCACATATATTGCTTCTAATTATAATGCACCTTGTTGTAATTCCTCACAGTGGAAGACACAAATCTATACCATCATTTTAATGCTTCCATTGAAGACCAGCCTGTATACCAACACACCGTTGCACATGAACGTTAATGAAGTCAGCAGTATTCATTTCATGTTAGCCTGCAGCAGTAGCACTTAGTCAACTCTTTTTAATAAGGGGTGTTACGTATTGAAAATCTTACCATACAGTTAACTAAATAATTGCTGTCCTTCAAGACGTACTTGATTTACTAACTCAAAGCTTGCTTCATATCCCGCTGCAGTTAATGATTGTGCAATTAACATTGCTCTAACCAAAGCAACAATTGTCAAAACTACATGTGTAAAAAAAAAAAATCATGCACACAAAAATAGGATGAATTATATGTATGATGTACATCAAATAATCTATTCTATCTCTGTTCATTCACGTCCTTAGTTAGATAAAGCTGTCCTCACCCTTACATGACTGAGACAAAGGACTATAACTGTCACATGTAAACATGATTTTATATTTTCCCAAGACCCTAAATATACCTGATATGTGGCTCTGCAACAGGAGTGAGGAAAAACGCATGCACAGAGCATTGTTGTCGTAAACTGCAAAACTGCCGCAGCGCTGCTAAAAGCAAGCTGGATGAATGCTTGCTGTCTTTCAGAGCTAAATGCCCTCCACAAATGGGCTGCGATAAATTCCATTTGCATGTCTCCGGTATCCGGTACTCATGGTTGCTGTTTGAGTAGGCAGTTAAAGTCAAATGCCTGACTCTTATGATTGTGAGCCGTCAAATCTGATTCTATATATTGATTGGAATAATTTACCTTTGATATGTAGTGCCTAACCAACCGAGAGAACTTGTATCATCGTTATTTAATGAATGCTTTTTTTGTTGTTGTTCTTTTGTTTTTGTTCTTTTGCCTCCCATTCAGGAGCTTATAACAACCACTAACTTGTTACGATGCCTCTGGATTTGTGTTAAAAATGCACAAACTGCCATAAGTAGCAGCTGACCTGATGTCACCATACTAATTTTTTTACTCCGTTTCCTCTTCTTTCACGTACTGGTGTAAGATCTCCAGCACCATGGACAGTGACATGACATTCGTAATATCGCTTGCATTGCTGGAAGGTTTGTTTTGAAATCTATTGAGATAACTGTGATAAAACCATGAACAACCCACCCTCTAAAGAAACTTGCAGCTCTGTAGTTTTCTGAAGCTGTTACTGTTGGATTGCATTTATTTATTAGTCTTGGCTTGTGATGCAGGCTGTCTTGGATGAAGGAAAAAAAAAAACCTTTCCCTCTCCATCTCATTTATTCAGCATTCTCAGCTATTTAACAAGCGGCCCTACGTTAGAAACAGATGTGCTGCTGTGAGAGTGCTTGATTTAGCTTGCTAATGTCTCGGCTGGACACGAGGCATACATTATCTCAGGGGCAAAGCCCGAGTAATGTCCACTGGCTGGATGGATTATCATGAGGTACGTGTCGGTGACAGATATTATCTGCTTTGCAGTTTGTCTTAATATATAGTCCTGAGGTCAGAATCACAGCAGAGTGTATGCTTCTGCACCGCAGCATGCACTTTTAAAGCACAGCATTGTATTATTTGGGTGCACTGCCATGTTGAAGAGTGTCACACACCATATCATGAATTAGACCTTGGAAGAATATGAGATTCAGACTTTTGCATGGCCGTGTTTCTATTGTATCCACAGATACACTAGAAGTTGTTCAATCTCTGTTTCTCTGAATCTGATGTTGATTTGATAGGGCCTGTAGAATAAGGCAACTTTCAGTTCTGTTCTGTAACTCAGCAGTCTTTGTATTTTGAACTTGATCCAAAGTTGAAGCAATAAAAGCCAGCCTTGTTTTTAAATCTAACTCAACTTCCTTTTCAGTCCTGTTGTGATCCTTCGTTCTCTAGTCCACAGGGGCTGCTGATTCTTTGATCACAGCATAAACCTGCGCTCAAGGCAGGCATCTTTTGCTCTGAACAACAGTATTTCCCATTTACTCCTTGTTCCTTTTTCTCTTTTTCTTCTGTTTTCCTCTGTCATTACTTCCCTTTCCTCACTCCTTTTACCGTTGTTCTCTTGTTGCTGTCCTCTCTTTCCCTCCACATCTCCTCTGGGGACACTTGCAGTAGAGATTAAAGTGATCAAGGACCTACCGTGGCCCCCTCCTGTTGGCCAACTCAACACCAGCCCTCCCCCGTCGGAGGAGCTGGAGTCTCCTTCCCAGACAGCTCAGCCGTCACCAGGACAGACGAGCTATGACCAGCACCACCATGGTGGGTGTTGGTGTTCATACTGTCCAGCCTCTTTTCCATCCATCCATCCATCCATCCATCCGTCCGTCCATCCATTCATCCATCCTTCCGTCTGTCCATCCCTCCTTCCGTCTGTCCATCCATTCATCTAACCATCTGTCTATCCGTCCAATTATCCACCCATCCATTTGTCTGCTTTCATTGAGAAAGTGAAAAATGTATTTATTACTTAAGTGATGAATCCCATATTTGTATTTTGTGAGTTCTTTTTCATGTTTGGTGCCTGATCTGTTGAGGGGGCAGTTTAAAAAAAAAAAGTAATGATAAATCTAGCCAAGCACGTATAAGTGCAGACATGCTGCTTTAATCTGGACGGTTTGTCTTGAATTTTTTTCAGCTAATGATGACTTATTGAAAGACTTCTCATCTTTGAGATGCACTGAATAATATGACTTTGAGCATTAGCTCTGTAATGACTGCACTTTTCCATCTGGATTACATGTGGCAGAAAATCACTAACTCCTGTGCAGGTTTTAGGCTGAAGCCTCATTAGTTTTAATTGTGCTGAACTGCCTTCTGCATGCGTAATTGCCTTTCGCTGTGACCCCCATTTCCTCTTGTCAACATACTCATAACCATCCCAGATGTCCCTCGACCCGCTGTTCTCTACAAGTGGCTTACCTGAAGTAAGAAAAATCAAGCTGATTTGAGGCAATTTCAGCTGTTGACTTATTGCCACATTTATCATCATAACGGGCACAATGGATAAGTAATTCCCCTACTTTTAACCAAGAGAACCATTAGTTGCATTTTGAAGCCCTTGCACTCATTCACACTCTCACTGCTGTAATTACCGAGGGAAAAGAAGGACATGTAGCAGAACTAATGCCAGGAATGGGATTTCCCCAGGCACAGCAGGAAGACTTAGAGCGAAGCCATGTAAGAGGACACCGCTGTGTGCTATAGGCAAGGACAGGGCATGAAGTTGATTTATGTCCATAAATCCATGGGAAACGTTCTGGTTCCTGGTGTGATGTGAGTGGGTTTAAGATTGGCGTCCAACTGTAAAGTGATCCTCACTCTGTCTCGGCTTGTATGGCCCCACTCTGCAACTGTCAGGTCAAAGGTCCATGGGGCAGACACGCGTGGGGGGTTGATGCCCTCTACGACCCTTCTGAATACAGTTACAATGAACTCTGCTGACCTCAGAGTGCAGGCTTACCCACACTTACATACCGAGACATTAGTCATCCATCATACACAGGGTTACTTACAGACTCTAGACTTGCTCAGACAGGGTAAGGAGCTAAGGCTCTATGTGTTATTAAAGGCAATTTATTATTGGTTTGTTCCAATATAGATGGGATTGAATTTCATAATCACAGATGAAATGCAGATTAGCAGAACTGATTTTACATCTAAATATAAACTGGGGGCTCTTCGTCTGAGTATAATAAAGAGCTTCTCTCATTTTGAAATGAATTAATTGTCCATGCTTTGAAGCATCTCCCTCACCTTCTCTTTCCTCTGATGTTCGAAGGCTGAAAAAAGAAAGATATAAAGATCTAGTTTTAAACAGATTCACTGCTAGGCTCTTTGGAGGCTAATTCCTTTGTCTTGGAAAACCTAATTAGAATTTCATTTTGAAATCTTCATAAAAGAAGGAAGAGTATTTCGAGATGGGGGGGGGGGGGGGGGGGGGTGTCTTCAGAGACTCAACTTATAGATTCAACAGCGGCAGCAGAGCTCTAAAACTATTATTAACAGCCATCCAACCAATCATCATTTGAGATCTCTGTGCACATAATTAATATCAACATAAGAGCCAGAACTTTTTTTTTTTTTCATTGTTATTATTTTCTCCTTTTTAAAGCTATGAATTGTTGTGGTACCCGACCTCTCTGAGCGGCAATTTTGGTGTGCAGTGCATTTTTAATAAGATGCAGACCTGTTAATCATTCCACACAACCTTGTTGGAAAACTTAATTTTCACCTCACAATACAGCAGTCGACGACACACGTCGCCCCTCAGAGTAGTCATCCTTTTTGATGGGAGTATCATTAGCAAATGAGAATTAATTAGCCAGCTTAATTAGAGACATTTGCGCAGGAGTGTGCGTGCAGCTGGGGGTGAGGAGTAGTCGGGTTGCTCAGAATCCTCAGCGATGAATGTTACTTTGTCTTTTGTATGAGTCTTGAAGTTTGCCATTCCATTTTTGTGGTAGTTTCTTGGTTGTTTTTATGCGATTAGATGTCAGCTGAAGGACACGCTCTCGTTGTTCTTCATGGTATTTCTTTTTCTGTCGTGCTGTGTTACGTTGCAGCGCTCTGTCATGTGTGTTGGGTGTGCTTTAATTGCAAAAAATGTCCTTTTGACATTTATTTTTACCCCGTGTCCACGCCAGTCAGCACACTCACACTCCTGTTTTTTTTTTCTATTAATTTGCAGCATCCTCTGAGGAAAGCTGCGTGCTTGAAGGGGACAGGTCTTTCAGCCATCAGTCACCATCTGACTGACAGTTCAATCTGATACACAGATTCCATTTGCTGTGCTTTACAAGCAACGGCACTGATAACACACCAAGATGCCCCAGCAAATTTCAGTATGTGTCTTTGTGTGTTCATGGGTAGACGCGCACACGTCCCTGTGCGTATGTGTGTGTTTTCAACGTCCCGTCCGCCTTCAGCTGCCTCTCAGGGCTTTTGTTCTCCTGTGAGCCAATCCTCTCGTCAATCTCCTGTCGACCATGTCTCAGACTGTGCACTTTGAAGAATGAAAGGCGAATTGGTTCGCCTCACTCCCACTTAAATTCAACCTTAAAACATCATTCTACAACAGTTTGCAGCTAGTGTAGGTTAGATGGCTTTCAAACAAAGCGGACATGACTGCTTTCACACTTGAGTACATAAATTGAAAGCTTTTGTTTCATTTGGGGGAAATACTTTTCTTTTGGAACTATGTACTCTCCCTACAGAAAGCTTAGCTCTGACAGGTAAGGTTGACGGGGTGAGCTCCTCTGAGAGCAGCCATTCAACCCATTCTTGGTGGTGAGGGAAAAAAACCAAGGTCAAAAAAGCCATGATTGTGGCAATTTACAGTAGCATCTAGAGAATTGAGGAAATGTGAAGACATGAGGTCAGGTTGATGGCTCCGTGGGCTGTTTGATGGACGATACACACATTCTTCTTTGGGCCACAAAACAAAAATATTTTCCAGATTCTGTTATGTAGATCATAGGCACACAGGAAATGAAATTATAGGATGTTCAAAGTGCAGTCTACATCAGGACATAAGCTGTAAGGAGAAATATCTTTTAGTATCGTAATCATTTTGACCCACAGAAACAGCTGAGGCAGGAGAACATTGCTCTGCCTTTTCTTACTCTGGAGACATTCCTGCAGATCATTTCCTCGTATCTCGTACTATCAGTGACAAGCATGAGAGAAAAGAGAACAAGACGGAGAGTTCAAGAGTGGAGGCCAGAGTGTTTGAGATGAAGAGATCAGAAGAGAGTGTGACGGGGAGACGTTGAGGAAGACGCAGGGCCGGACATATGCACAATGAAAGAGGCAAGGCTGAAAGCAAAGGAGGGTGAGCAATTGGCTGCATCTTCATGTTGTGATCTGTCAGCATTGACAGGGGCTGAGTGGAGCAAACATGCATCTCCTGTGTCCCCTCGGCCAGTTTCCATGGAAACGCTTTTTTCTCACCCCAACACATATACAGTACGTTCATCTGACTCTCTTTGTTAACCCAGCAGTCAGCCTAAGGATCAGATGGGCTGTATGAAAGAGCAGACAACGTATGTTATTTGTATGCACTTACACAGGAGCAGCATTTGATTGTCTGCAGTCCATGCAGCAGTCTGGAGGAAATTGGGCTGCAGCTTATACTTATCCACGAGTCCGAGGTCAGAACCACAATTTACCCAGCTGTCATGCAGCAGAACAATTTGGCCGTCATTTTAGAAGTCAGACATAGCCCCTATAACGAACAGAAGTGCAGAGGCCAAGATAACAATCAGTCAGTTGGAATAATCATTTCCATGAGTTTATGTTGAGTACGAGGCATGTGAGCTTAAGGCCAACGAGTTCAACCCGCTGTTTAGTATGGAGGTTAAGGGGAGCCCCTGGTGGTTGGATGCGAACTAACAGCAATCTGTAGTACATGTTTGATCATGTTCAATCAGCAACCAGTGTTCAACAGGCATTTCTGGAAGAACAAAAAACGTTCAGCCACCACAAAAACACTAGATAAATACTACATTACAAGCATCTGTTGAAATGGAAGGTGATGTAAAGCATGGACTGCCCTGTTTCTGGTATATCAGCACACTATATTAAGTTACTGAGGTGGAGCTAGTTCTAATAACTTGATATACATTTACATGTTTACAGGTGTATAAGAAGAAAAACTTTTTCAGATGTTTTTTTGCATAATGTCCACATGGCGGTTTCCCCTTGCTCTAGGTCAGCTGAAAAGTAGCTATAAAATATTCCTCACTGAAATGAATTGGTAAGACATAAAGTTGTTCAAAATTAGAATATTTAAGGAAATTACTTGTGAGGAGTACTTCAAGACACATTAACAGTTGTCACTTAGTTAACCCCCCCCTGGATTGCAAGATCACATCAATGCCTGTTTGCACTAAGTGGCTGAATTTTACCATTTGCACATATTGTGTCTCCTACTGCAAGAGAAGATCACTTGTTATCCCGTTTGGACTTAGCTGTTTTCTCAATTTCTTGCTGAGATGTGCTCACTGTGTACTGCGCAGGCTATATTGACCGTTTAAAACGGCCGGGCCTTCCTCTCAGTGTGATACGGGAGCACTTGGCAAGCTCACAGACTGTACAGTGTAATGCAATTCTCTGAGTGGAATGCAGAGTCTAGACAGATGTAGGTCCGTCTCCATCGACATGCCATGAACATCACAGTGCCTGCCTGTCTGTTCAGTGTGTGCCTTGTTCATCTGGGGTAATTAAACAGGGGAATGAAGACTATCCAGCAAAACTGTCTAGTTTCATCC
This sequence comes from Leuresthes tenuis, assembly GCF_036924035.1. NCBI lineage: Eukaryota > Metazoa > Chordata > Actinopteri > Atheriniformes > Atherinopsidae > Leuresthes > Leuresthes tenuis. Next base: position 12,921,089 of record NW_027325356.1, read on the forward strand.
TGTTTTCCCCTTGCATCCGCCTCAGCCTGAAAGTGGTCAGCAGTCTCCAGCTAAAGCTCGTCATACAGCTGTCGTTGGAAGCCACCCCTCCGTTACTGCTTGAAAAGCGTGTCAGTGGCTTTAAATAGTTTTCTTCCCAAAGCTTGTAGGGGGGTGGGTTTGACGTCAATTATAGTGATGGATGGCCAAGGAAAAATGACCCCCCCCCCCCCCCCCCCCCCCCCCCCCGCACACACACACACACACGACCACCTTTGGTGAGCACAACTCCACCCTCCACTGTCCAGGCTTTCAGTCTTTAACTCTTTGCCATAGGTGCAGATTCGCTCTTATTTGTCCTTGTGAATAATCCCATCTCTTTTGATCTCCCGTTAGCATCTGGAAATAAATGTTCGTGCCTTTTTCTGTGTCGTTTATTTGGCTGGGATTTAGCTCGATGACCTCCGGCAGCCGTGCCGTGAGCACAGGTCACCTCGAGCCTGCACATACCACCAAACACTTCCCTGTGAGGTTTGCCAAGAGAGCTTGTCATGTCCTCAGTGGACCGTGGAAGCTGGAAAAGCCAGATGAATGTTTAACTTGCTGGGCCTGTGTGTGGGATTTTTTTCTATGGTTGTGTGTGTGTGTGTCCTAATATTGGTACTTTCTCACATTCATTTTTCTGATCCGCTTGTTTGCACATTTGTGTGTCCATAAAGAGCTCACACATACTGTAACAGATATGATTGTATTTGCAGACACACGGTTTGAACGTTTTAGAGGAAGTTTGTGTGTGTTTTCTTTCGCTTGAATGTGTACACAGTGGGGAAGGATTGATTTATGCCTCTTCCACTGTGTGTACATGCCCTTCAGTTGGATGAGTTACACAAAGCGATTCTGTGGGTGTGTGAATGAAAAAGCAAAACCTGGATTTCGGTTCTCACACATTTGCACTGATCTAGTTCAACAAATACATGTGACACAAATTTATGCCCTAAGCTTTACAAATAACTACTGCCTATTCAGCACACAAGTGACCTGAAACCAACTTCCAGCTGAAGTTCACGTACAGGATGTGTAGAGTTATCATTATCAGAGATGTAAAATGTTTCAGAATTTCAACGTGTCTTTTCAAGCTGCATTTTCCTTTATTACAGTCCAGTTTGACGGAGTGGAAAAGTCTCGAATGTCGCCCACCAAGGACGGGAAAACTCGCCCACTGCAACGACATTCCAGTGGCTGTCTGGTCAACACCAAAATGACCTCTGTAGACCACTGCAGCGCCTCTCTCGGGGAACGCATCGACCCTACGATGCCTCTAGAAAGCCAGTTGTGAGTCAGATCGTTTTTTCATATTTTTTATTTTGTGTTCAGGAGCGGAGCAACTTTCCCCTCTTTGTTCTAATATATGCAGTCTCACCGTTTTATTGTTGGTCTCTGTTTCTTGCCACTGACTGTAGTTGGTACCATGGAGCCATCAGCCGAACAGATGCAGAGTCCCTGCTCAGGCTGTGCAAGGAGGCCAGCTACCTTGTGAGAAACAGCGAGACCAGCAAGAACGATTACTCCCTCTCCCTTAAGTAAGGGCAATACACTAATCACCTAAACGGCAAACAGTTAACAGGATTATCAGAGGCAGAGCTGCACGTGACAAGCCTCGGTAAAAATGTAACCCTGAAATACTCAACATGGTCCTGCCTGTTTGGCCAATACAGATTTTGAGATTAAAGTGTATTTTTTCTGATTTGTTCACAGTGAACAAGTTGTATACCTGTTCGCTGTTGATCTACTGACTGCGTCTTTTCTGTATGGTAATAATTTTCACCCTTCCGACCTCTGTCTACCTCCTACTGTTCAACCGGCCCCTGCTTTGTCCTCCATCTCTCCTTGGTAACCCCCCCCCCCCCCCCCCCCCCTCTGACAGCATCAGCTTCTTCATTTGCTGATGTGTCCGCAACTTGGTTAAAGACGCCCTTTTTTGGCGACCTCTGCTCACGTTGCTTCCAGCAGAGGGTTCAAAGGAGCAACTTTGATTGGTTTAGTCTGCAGTGTGACATTTGGAAGAGGTTGCTTCAGCTTCAAGGCCCGCAATGCAGTCACATCCAATCCCTTTGAAGGGAATGTGCAGCTTTCGTGCGTTTTTTTTCATGGTTTTTCGCTACCGGGTGTCAGATCCAGGTACTATGGCAACAGTGTGAGAAACAAAAGCAGGAATTTGTAACGGTACACCAAAATCAGGTGTAGTTATGTCGCTTTAGCTTTGAAACCTTAGTATCTTTGTTAACAAATTATATTTGAATAATTACTTCATACACACATAATTTTTCATCACAATGACTCATAGCATTTAGAAAAATCTCACCAACACTTTGTCAGCCTTAAGATGGGATGAAGCTGTCTTGAGTAGAGACACTGATTTGCCTTTGTTAGAGCAGATATCCTCTTGCTGGAGGCTTGTATGTCTTGGAGAAGAAATGTAATTCTGCTCACTGCTAATGCAGTTTTCTCCATGCTACTGTCACTTCATCCCTCATTGGATGATCACGGAAGTATGCTCATGCTTATTAGTTCTAAATGACTACTACCCAGTGTGTGTAGCAGATTAAGTAATAACTAAGTACATGCTTGAGATATAATTTCTTAACTATGGCTCTGTACGTCTGTGAAAGGAATTTGAATTATTTGAGTTGTTATTTGTGCAACATAACAGGAGGCAAATCCGCACAACTTAAAAAAAATGTTAATTTTCTACATTTTTGTGGTCTTTTTTTTTCGTTATATCAAGTGATCGACTCAGTCATTGCAGAATATTCCCCACCTTTGCCCTTTAATAGCTGTTTTGTAGCTTGTTAAAGATGCTTTTGGTGTGGTAAACATAAAACAGCTGTAATGGTCTGAATCTCAGCTGACAGCGTGTCACTGAAGCAGTTCTGTCATGTATTGGAAACAAACACTGTGACCGAGTGGCAGCAGAGGTCATGTGTGCCAACTCCAGTACAACGATTCCACTCGTCTTACAGAAGATGTTGTATTTCTTCAGGTCTTTTTTTTTTTCCATCATTCTTTTGCAAACCGATCTTAGACTCATCTGCCTAAAGAACGCTGTTACACAAATGCTCTGGCTTTTTAAGTAGGTTCCTGGAAAAGTCTGATATCGCTTCTCGTCTCGGTGATTTGTACCTTGTGGCGAGCCCCCTGTTTTTGCTCCGGTAAATTATTTTCTTTGTGGTAGACGTAATCACGTGTCTACCTCCTGGGAAGTGCTCTTCAGTTGGCCAGATGTTGTGAAGGGTATTTTTCTTCTTTACCACGGAAAGGACCTTGTGATCATCCATCACTGTTGTCTTCGGTACATATTCAGCCCTTTTAATGTTGTCAAGCATTCCTCCTCTGGTAAGTCATTTTAAATAACTGAATGTGGCCCACAGTCTTTGGAACCAGAGGGGGTATAAATTTATTATCATCAATACAGATCCTGGGTAGAAATACATTATTTAGCATTCTAATAGAGATATAGCAGTAGCACATCCATTCCATATCATTTAGAGTAAAATGGTAAGTTATGAAGAATACATGTGATAAATATACCTCTGATTAGAAAAAGAGATGAATTATTTGGTAGGGATTTGTTTTCTTGTTGGTCTAGTTATGCCAACACATTTTAAGTATAATAGCAATTCAAGCTAACGCTGAGGGCTTTACCGCCCCAAATATGTCTTTTTTTCCCCCAGACTGAACTCAACCAGGGATATGATGTGAACATGACATCTTTTTTTCTTTAATGTGGAGTTCCAGCATTTTTATCATTTAGTTCAGCGATGGTCTCATTACACAATTTCACATTGCAGAGATGACCAGATGACCCTTACTAATGGTATAATTAGAGCTAATATGTGAATAGTTAGCTAGCCTTACTGATGGGCAGTAGTCGGCCTGTGCTTCTATGGTGGCTACTGTATTGAGCATCTTTAACCAAGTCATTGGATGATTTCTGTGTTGTTGATCTTCTTTTTCTAGCCGTGCAGTGAAATCATTTAACCTGTGACTCTACTAAGAACTATAGAATATTACAGAACATGACCAGTGCGTTCATGCGACAGAACTGTCAGGTAGTTTGCCTAAAAGATTTCGGTCCATTTAGGGATGAACCAAGTTGACTTTTCTAAGGCAAGTTTTAATGACAGCAGATGTTGAAAATATGAAGAAAAGAAAAACTTTGCAGTAATAGTTTATTCTCTTCATTTGGGTTAGTGTACTCTATTGCTGGGCACACTTTTAAGTTACATATTTTCTCATGATGTGTTTCGGTGACATGTCGTGTGATACCTGCGTCGCAAATTCCTGTATTTACTGGCTGAATAGATGCAGGGAAAACACCTGCTGCACAATAACAGAACAGGCTGTCATCTGCAAAGAATTGTAACTTGCAGGTTTCTGTCATTGAACCTTCAGACTGACAAAAGACTCTCTTCGATCAGATCACAGAGATCCCTGTCAGGACCGGTCATCTTACATTAAGATGTTATTCACTCTTTATCCTCCAAATCCCACGTCTGTCAGAGGAAGCCATGTTGACTGTTTTGCCAGTCGAAAGAGCGGGATGTGTGTCTTTGTGGAACACTGGCGTGGATGCATTCCCTCCATTGTGTAAGGCACTTCTTAGATTTCCCAGGACATCATGTTGTGGCTGTGGCATCAATCATGTTAAGCCCATAGAACGATCTCATTCATGGGAATGACGGGCGCCGCCACCTTACAGGCTCCGAGTTCAGCATTCACCCACAAGTGCTCCTCCACTGCTGCCACGGAAAATGAGCCGAAACCCAAGGTGAAGGTACTCCATGTCTGAGGTCGCTGAAAAATGTATGAGGCCATGAGGTGGCACAAATGTGTTTTGCATTATTGATAAAGACAGGCATCCCTGAGACCACCCGCTTCTCCAGTCCTCTGCCTGGAACGAAAAGCTTTTTCCATCGGTTTTGCACACCCTTTTTTTTTTGTTTCTGTTCCCTGCACCTCCTCTTCTCCTTCCTCTCTTCTCCGTGAATTTCACAGACGGTGGTGGCATCCTGTTTCCGCTGTCTGAGGGGAGACACGGTTAGAGAAATAAGAAAAGGGATTCAGTTTAACGCAAGAGTGCAAATATCAGGAAACTGAAAAGTAAATTGAAAGCACTCTGCAAAAAGTATTTGCCCATGTTTATGTATTTGCATGCTCATCAACCTGATTGGACTTAATTGTGCTGTTTCTAATCAGCTGTAACCCAAAAGATGGCAGGGATCATCCCAGAAAAGCTCATTGAATTTGTGCTCATGTAAGATTATAGATCACATACAGTATCTGATGTCCAGCGACGCTTAAAAAGGTTGCATTCTGCAAAGGGTTATTATCATGTTGGCTTTCTGGTGCAGTGAATTCATAACACTGAGAGCATCATTCACAAAGCAATATGTTGAAGGTGGAGATAAGCTGTCAGGCTCTTCCTGCTATGAGTGCTATTTGGTTCAAATCAAAGTCATAAACCTCAATAAACACGACAGCAGACCTCCCGTGAGATTCATCCTGATTACGCAAATACAGGTCCACGAACACAGGCACATGATAACACCACAAAGGCCTGTCAACTCAAAAATAGCCTCATATTCATTTTATCAACAACAGTGCTGTGTTGCTCCGTTGTCCTGGTTTCCGTCTCCGCGGGACTGTAACATGATAAGCAGCTCCGAACACTGACTGGAAAACCAGCTGGGAATCTAAAAATGATGCTATTGATGTGTTTGCCTTTTTAAGTGTGGCTCTGTGTAACCTAACGTCTTTTGCTCCCAGCGCTTCTGGTGAAGATTCATCAAATTCACTTTGCAGGGAAGAATTTTTTATTTTATTTTTTATTTTTTTCTCAAATAAGCTTTGATGGCGCCACTTGCAGAATCATCAAACTGGAATAGACCTGCAGCGGGAGAAATTCGTCCTGCTTTCCTCAAATCATGATGAACTTTTTAACGGCATACTCAGATAGCGCAGCCAGCGGCGCGGTAATGGAGAAGTCTGATAGTTTGTTTACATCAGTTTTATGGCTCAGCAGGCCTGCAGCACTCTACCTCATTTCGTCTATAAAAAAAGCTTTTAAGCTTTGAAATACTTCAGCCATCCCCATCAGTTTCCATACAAAGTGCATAGTCGTCATGAATTTCTTTCTCTGTTATCTCTAAATTAACTATCACAGTTCTTAAAGCGGAATTGGTGAAATCAGTAATAATATATATTGTTACTCTTGATGGGTCGCGGATTCTTGAGAAGTTTCTGTTCATCGCTGTTTTATCCTTTCTCTCTTTGCATCACGGAGTGAACACAATCACTTTAAACACTCATGGAGGTGATGAGTGAAGAGTTGACGAATCGTCGCTCTCGCTCATCACAGATAACACGCTACAACTACGTGCACGTTTTTCCAGTAGGAACACGTTTGTTAACAGTAAAAAGTAGGACTTCTGTGTTTCATAATCCAGGAATGGAAACTAAGGTTGTAAATCTCTGCGTCTGCATCTACCGAGAACAGAAAAACATGCTCGTGTCTGCTGCTGACACGATGACATCTCACCATCTTCTGGTGTTGGTGACCATAGAAACAATATTTCTGCTACTTCAAACCTCATATCCACTTACCTACTGCCTGCCATTGGTCATAAGAGTCCTATTCCTTGAGTTTGACACGCACGGGATGCAAAATGTTCAAAATCACCAGCTTACCAACCGGCTGGGTCGGTAAAAGTAGGATTAGATATGAGGTTTTCCTTCCTCATTTTTCCTTTTCCTTGGTAAAAAACAACACAGCAGAAACAGAGTTTCCATTTAAGATGAAACAATGCAGAACCAGGTGGGAGTGTAATGAGCTGGAAACAAGCGGTGCATGTTATGTACAGGACATGCCATCATGTCTGAGGCTAGTATTTGCATCAACAGCAATCATAACGTCTTAGAGGCATTATCTGCTGATTGAAGGAGCCATTATGCTAATGTTTGTTTGGGTTTTTTTTGTGGGGAAAATGTATCCTAAGTGTATATTTGCAGGCCGTGGGGAACATTTGTTTTGTATCAGGCCCCCTCGTTAACACTTACTGTCGCATCACTTAACTTCTAAAAAGTCATTTTCTATTTTAAAGCAGAAGATTACTGGCAAGCTGTAAAATGCATCGATCGAAGGCTCCGAGAAACACACAGGGGGCTTTTAATTTGCTGTGCATTTATCGGCGTGGCTTAAGTGATTTATCTGGAGGGTTTATTAGCCTCATCCTTACACTGCATGTAAGGCAGCAACCTTAAGAAACTTTCCTTTTAGGCTGCCCCCCCCCGGGCAGCTTCAGAGTTAGCAGTTGTTGGAGAACCCAGTAGGAACCATTTTTTAGCTTTGAGCATTATTAATAAGTGTCCAGGGGACAGATATTAATATTTGATCAAATTATGGATGAAAATCATTAATGCCAAATGGCCAACTGTTGAAACAAGAACTAATGACCAAAACAAGTACCGTCGTCAAGTGCCTGGTGTCATGAACTTGTTAAACCGGTGCAGAAATGATGGAGCAGACAGTAAAAGTTTGACTCTGAGCTTTGACCGTCACATCTGGCAGTTATTAGAATACATGCACAATGATCACAAGTCACATCTCCTTCAAATAGTTCTGTAATATATATCAAAACTTAGCTACAAGAAAGAAAAATCAATTATACTGCCGGAAATAAACACTAGAGCCTTTTCTAAACCGAAATGACAGTGCATTAAAGAGATAGTGTGTGGGCAAGGGTGTGTTTTTACAGCGCGTTGCCTTTGATCGTGACCTTAAATGATTGTGTGATCCATCGCTGATACCATTCGGAAAGTGAGGACGTAAGTCAGACCCACTTGTGACATGAGACCAGTGAAATGTAATTACCGAAATGACAAGATAAGACGCAGCATCACGTAACGTGAAAGGTACATTTAAATGTCTGATGGATTGCCTACGCACTGAAACTACGGTGAGAGGTTTAATCGTTGCTGATATGAGGTCACCATTATCGTCGAATGTTTTGCCTGTGTTTTCTTTGCTTAAAGATAGACAGCACACTCCATAGCAACTCCAGAGGCAGGTGACTGCGGTTTGAGCCACATCTAAGCTGCTCAAAGCCAGCCTTATAGCCATTCAATGCTTGTCCTTCTCTCAGACACTTTCATGGAGGGAATTGCTGGTTAAAAGGAGGTTAATTCGGCATGACAACGAGTGATGTACTTGAAATGCGAGGCATCTTTCGGTTATTGTTTAAAAGGGAGGATCTGAAAACTAGATAAATCAAGCAACAATAATTCCAAGTCTTTGGCCCAGATTGTAATATTTCAACATCCATTCAGTGGGCTGCAATGAATTTGGTTTCAAAAAGGAGTGTTGAATTGTTCATTAGTCTTGAACAGGACTTTAGTGCTTCCTCCTTGGCATATTTTTCATTTTCTACTAAAATATCCCAGCATTTAGTAGATAAATTAGCACTACCCTGAGGTTGGAATTTGCATTTTTGAGTAAACTGTCTGTACGTTGGTGGGGCGTATTACCATGACAACCACTACAGGACCAACTGTATATACTTTAGTGATCCCCTGACTGATTCCTGATTGGCAAACGTTGCCGTGCTAACAGCCTACAGTAAGACGGTTGCCATGGTAAGCAGAGTATCTGCTAATCATCAACATACCATTAATGTAGTTCTAATTGAGCTAACCATATTCTCTGTCCTTCTTTCTTGTCTTCCTCTGTTTCCAGGAGCAGCCAGGGCTTCATGCACATGAAGCTGTCGCGGACGAAGGAGAACAAGTACATCCTGGGCCAGAACAGCTGCCCTTTCGATAGTGTCCCTGAGATCATCCATTTCTACTCCAGCCGCAAGCTGCCCATTAAGGGCGCCGAACACATGTCCCTGCTCTACCCTGTAGCCATCAGGACACTATAGTGCTCTCGGTCACTTGCAGGCGTCTGCCCCTTCAGAACTCTTTGGGCCACCCTGCGGCTCCATGCTTACCCGTCCCTCCGGACAGAACCAGCAAGGCTCATGTCAACGGGAAGATGAAGAGTGGCATCTGAAAACTGCTGATCCTGACTCACCTCACTGGCCAACAGCGTCCGGACCTGTGTCAAAGGCCTCCTGCATCTCATACAGAGTCAACATGGCATAAATATTTCATTATTTTATTGTATTTTATTTTATTTATGACGGACATCCATTTATCACATCAGAGACTATCTGAAGAACATCATTTCAGTGATTGTTGAGCTGATTACCCATAGCACTTAACACTCAAAGAAAAGAGAGGTACAACATATCGTATGTCGCTGGGTTCAACTTTTGATCAACTATTGTACCTTTTTCGTAAGTGCGCAGCCTGACAGCTGTATGAGCGTCTCATTTGGACATGTTCTGCTCTTGTTGTAGTCGTATTTTCTAAAGGGAACTTGAAGATTGTGAGGGAAGCGACATTTACGACACGTGTAGAGTGATATCGTCCTCATGGGCCCCGTACCGCGGCCAGCATATTGAATAAAGCTGGCCGAATATGAATGGTGCGTCCCCAGCTGTGAGGACACAACGGGCCTGTGCGCTCTGCAGACTGATCTCTCTATGTTGTCATAGTGCATGTTGTCTGCTATCCATCACTGAGTGGATGTATCACACCAGTGACAGTGTAAGTACCACACTGGTGAGACAGGCAGGAAAGCATGATGGATGGGTCGAGCCATCTGACACAGTACAATTGGCAGAGGCTGGAGACCAGAGCCTGTCCAAATGGACCAAATTACCCCATCCCCCACCCCGTAGAATGGCTTTACATTGGGAGAATGAAATATGCCTGCATTGTCTACCTCAGAAAATCAATTTCATTCGCCCATCTGCAGATCAATAGGTACAATGGGATTGCAGACATCGATCTGTTCTCCCTGCGACATTCCCAATTCCCTTAAAACTGTGCTGTTGGTTTCAGGAATATGTTGGTTTTTTTTAAATACAGTTCTAATCAGAGTGATGAAATTGAGCAGATTTTTTATTTTTTTTTCCAGATCAGCAATTGTCTGTATAGTCACTGTTATAATACTGTGTGATGTCAGTAACAAATGTTTGTTTAATGCCTTATAATGCATGGGTCAGTTCAGTCCGCTAGATCAGCTTGTTTCCAGTTCTGCTTTTAACGATTGTTCTGTGACTGTAATTTATTCTGGGGTAATTATTACTGGCGTGCTCCTGCTTTGTGATTGGCCCATCAGCCCGCTCGCCCTCATCGTCCTGTGCCGATGTGATCGTGTTTTATGGGACTTTCCCTCCACTCTCTTTCGCGGTGGCGCTTTGGATTTAAGTTTGTTTCCTGTTCTGCTAAGTGCTCGCTTGCCTCGGCCACTCGAGTCTCGACTCTGCGACCATTAACTCTGCGTCATCTGAGCGACAGGGCTGCCAAGCCTCGTGATGATGGCCTACCCCCCCATCCCTCCCTCCAACCCCCCACATCGATCACAGCGCTGTCTGTCCGAACCAGATAAACACCTACCTTCAACCTGTCACCCTTCCACTTCACAGCCAAACCTCCTGATGTCCACACGTGTGAATGTGAGTGTGTCCTACGCAATGAATGCTTACGAGAATGTGCGCACAGTGAGAGTTTTAAACTTTCCGTCTTCATTCTTCAATCCCACTTTGTTGAAGCAACTCTTAGAGATTTTTTCTTCCCCCCCCCCGTTTTTTATTCCCGAGTCAATAATATTTCTATCGACCAGTTACAGCAACAAGAAGCTGATATGCTAATGGTATAGCATCATGACATCATCCTAATGAGACGGCCTAATGCATGTCTTAGGAGTTGCATGATTCACTGATTTCTAATGAGCAAGTAAACATAAAAATGTAGTGCGTGGGAGGCTGTGGCAGAAAATGACACTATCAATCAGAAACGGACCTTTTAGCAAGCACGATCACTCTCTCTCTCTCTATATATAAGTCCAATGCATATTGGACTTTGATCATTTATCTGCTGTGTGCTATGCAACTATAAACTGCAGTCACTGAAGGGAAGATGATAGGAGTGTGTGCCTCGGAGAGAGATGTTCATGACTAATGTGATGGTACAACATGTCCACCAGGAGGAGATGTAATCAGCAGCGTGGCATGAGCAGCAGTGCAGCAAGAGAGCAGTCGGACGGCGCTGTCAACAGATCAGTGTGTCTAATGAGGGTGCCTCTTCAGGTTTTTTATTGAGGAACAGTATGTTGTCTAAGTTGGACCTATGTATTTCCTTGAGAGAAGACATCCTGAGAAGGAATGCAAATTAGAAAACTAAACTATGTGTGATATGTGTCCCTTTATGTTGCAAATGTTCACTGTGTGGTAGATCAAATACTGACTGTAGAGTCTATTTAGTTACCGCTGCTGATGAGTATTACTCAACTAAAAGGAAAAAGGCCTGCGTGTGATGGCCGCACTGCCTGGAGAGAAGCTCTAGCTTTGGAGAAAGGGAAACTGGAGAGATATAGGGGACGAATAAGGGAGCGACAGAGGGAAGGGTGTTCTGACAGGGGGGAGGGATTTGCTGCAGTAAGCAGGCACACTCTCGACATCCCTCATTTCTAAAAAGAGAACCTGACGGGGCCCTTCTCCTCCCTCAGAAGTGTCTTAAAGCTTGTGTGTGAATGTGTGTATCAAGACACAGTTGTGCATGCGTGAGGCAGTGTTTGTTGAGCCGTGCATTTGCGTGTGTGTGTGCGTGTGTGCGTGCTTGTGTGTGTTCTGGTGTGAGCAGCCATCAGCCATTGACTTGCCCCGAGTGTATCTTGTGTCTTGCTTTACTGTGGTAAAGTGGCATGTATGAGTTTTCTTTGTGTTCATTTTCGTGCCACGTATGTATGCACTACTATAACACATCTCTGTATAGTCCCTCATGGCCAAATGTATATACTGAATGTATTGTATGGGGACGTAGAGGCACCATGGTGCAAACTAAATAAAGTTGGGTTTATGAGTTTAACGTGCGAGTTGCTAGTTTGATTTCCCTCTTTGTTTTCTGTCAGTTCACACTCAACTCACCACAGTAAAGCACAGACATCATTATTTAGAAGGACAACAAAGCCCCTTTCGGAATCTCCACCATCATCAGTTACCATGGTGAAGCGCTCAATAAGTAGGGAATAGCGTCCATTGTTTGAGTCAAGGACAGAATGCCGGAGCCATTATCAAGCCAGTTGTTCAACACTTGTTCTCTATTGATCCACTTTGTTGCACAGTCTTGTGATATATTTTTCCCAGCGGTATGTGCTTAATATGTCAGTCACTTATGTTATATTTCGTAGATTTCGCTATCACACCTTTTATTTACGTCACTTTTAAAGCAGATGAGCAGTGTCTCTCCATGCTGTACATTTATTGAAATGTAAATCAGATCTTTGGGTCAAGAATGTTGCTCTTCAAGAGCTTAGCACAAGACAGATGACCTGATTTTTTAAATTTTTTTTCAAAAGGCATAAAAACAAAGATGACATATTTCTGTCACCGGAGCAAAACAGGATCTTTCTGTTGTTTGGGTGCATTTTTCACCCATTTTTCCTGTAAATGGCTTTGAGCTCTGTGAGAGGTTTCTACGCTCTTTTAGGTTGTCAGATTTTTTTTTTATTGAAACTGAGGGACTGTGGCCAAAAACCTTCAGGTTGGGCCTCTTTAGGAAGTCTGTGTGGATTTCAAGCTGCTAGGATCGTTACCCTGAGATAGAAGCCACCATCTTCTCCTCTTCAGCCTTTTTACAGATGGTGTGATGTTTATGTAAAGAATTTGGTGGTATTTATTTTTGTCAATTTTCCTTCTACCATTTCATTGTTTCCTGTAACACCAAGACCAAAGCATGATTGATCCACCCCCCATGCTTATCAGCTGGACGGATGTTCCTTTTCTAAAGATTTGCATTATTGGTTACTGCTGCCAGAAGGTCGACGGGACCTTTGTCCAAAAAGGATTGGCTTTGTTTCAATGTCTAGTCACAACAAGAGAGATGTTCCCAGGTCTTCCCGAAGATCTTTTAGAGTCAAACTCTTTTTATTTGCCATTCAAGCAGCTCTCACAGAAGGTTTTCTTGGTCTTAAAAACTCTTCTCTATCTCAGATTTCTGTACATTTAACACAGGCTTTTTGGACTGAGATGATGCTCAACTCGTGAGTTTAAAATATACTAAACAGAACACAGCATGATATCTGCTTAACATTCTCTATTGTCTGTTCATGTTCCAAACTGAGGAAACTGAAAAAAAAACAAACACTTTTCATAGCCTTCCGCGTATTGCTCATCAAATATTTCAAATTTCACACCTCTTTGCCGCAGGAATGAGCTCATGGCCGCTTGCTCATGGATCAAGTTTTGAGAGTAAAACATTTTTGATGAAACACTGAAATTTGAATCACATGACCTTCCTAATCAAATATTGTGAACAAGCCATAGTCCTTACAGGCCCATTGAGTTCTGACAGCTTGGTAAATGGTAAAAGGGCTCAGATATTTCTCAGCATGCCTTCATTTTTGCGTAGGGCTCCTTTCCTTTTCAAATGTTGCACTAGCTGTGCTTAAAAGGCTGAAAAGGAATTTGACTTAATCTCCCAGCAACTTTTACCAGAAATTTACTTTCCGCTGTATGATTAGTAGCATCCGCTCGTTGCAAGTAACAGATAAAAGAACATTCTTGAACATCCAAGAGGAGACGGATTAAGTAAAACATTACTGTTTAGTGTCTAATAAATCATTTATTTTCCTTTGCCAGACATTTGTTATTTGAAAGATAAACATGTATTCTGATACTAATTACAAGGGGGGAAAAGTGTATTTCTTCCAAGTAAATTGAATATTCATATTTTACTGAAAAATATGTATTGTGTATATCCATTTTATATTTGCTGGACTCTATTTTGTTAATAGCCGTATGATTGCATGTGTATTGTCTAATCTAATGCAACAACAGAAGATTTACTTGACGTTTGCGTTCATGCTTTTGCAAAGAATTTGCAGTGCACCAGGTAACAGCAACATAAAAAACAATTGCCAAGGCATTCTACTCTTTACACATCATTACAATATGTCTGTGATCAGGGTTCTGCACTCATTCCTGTTGAAGACCATTCAAATCATAATAACCACAATGGCTTTCCCCCAAATGCCTCTCACAGCAGTTGCATTGTGATGGGGGGGAAAACGGTTTCAGCGTATTTTGGCCTCAAAGCAACCGGCAGACGTTCAGAAGGGGCATCGGCGGGAGGCTCATGAAAAGATTTGAACACTCAGCCTCTTCAGTTGTGTGATAGCAGGCAGAATCTGCGCTTACCTCAAGGATGGCTTTTACAATAACAGATAGGCCATATATGCAGCTTATGTGAGGGTATGGAAAAATGGATATTTTTTATGTTGTGACCATGGAAGGAGCCAAATACGATACTTTGTGTCTTAAATACATGAGAGTTCACTATTGGAAAAAAAAACAAGAGGAGAGTGGATTAGGAGGAGGAGGGGGAGGGGGGGGGGGGGTGAGTGAGGGCTTTTTAGATTTTGTATCTGATTTCCATACAGTACCTCGCACTCTATTAGATTTAAGTAAAAAAAAAAAAAAAGGTAAAGCATGGTAAGAGGTAATGCTATTTCAACTTTGAAGTCTCACTTTCTCTGTATTAAGTGCGTGATCATTGGCCCTCGCTCTGCTGCAGCTCTGTTCCCTTTCCACATAAGCTCCATCAAGGGTTAAAGCGCCTGGGATGAAATGCATCAAAGAAGCTTTTGCGGACAAAGGGAGCGCTGAAAAAGAGGGGAGAAAGAATAAAAAGCATGGCTTGAAAGCAATGAATGGGCAACAAGGGTATAAAATGGCCTTGCGTCCATCAAAAGCTCATTTCATATTCCGCTCAGTCACGCCAGGCAGAAAGCAATCTCAGGTAACAGACCTTATGTTAATAACACCTGAGTTGCCTCCTTTCAGAAAGACAAAAGCATATGGAGGCCATTATACCAACTCCAGCCTTTCTTTCAGCTCTGGGATGTTTGAGGATTTTATCTGGGGAGAAGAGTGTTGTATTGTTCTTTATGTCTGTGAAGGCTTGATTAGACAAGCTCCTCCATAGTTCCAACAGGTCTGGCACTTATAATTTCTATCGACTTAATATATTGCCAGCAATGACATGGTTCAGGACCTTGGTCGTTACCCGAATCCCAGGTGCTGTGGGAGTAATTTGGCAGATTTGTGCCGGTTTCAAAGCTGCTGTTTTGAATCATTAGGGAGGCCTTGTTAGAGTTGTTTATGCCATTTCCTGCCTGTGCTCAGAAGTGGCCTTTCACTGTTCTGACTCTACTGGTACGGTGGCAACATCTGAGAAATGACAAGAAATCATAAAGAAAGATTACTTCTGTATAATATTGTGACTCCCCGTAGCTCTTCCATGGCAGGATGGACCAATCAATCAACCAATCAACTATCAGGCATAATGTGAATAAATGGAGGCCCAGAAAACAACAAAGATCACTTGTTATAGGACGTGCAACAGTCTGCATGTTCATAAAGCAGACAGCGTTGGTGTGTAAGTTACTGCTCACCTAAAAGAACGCTGTTGTCTGTCTGCATTTTCCTAAAAATCCAAAGGCTGTTGGAAGAAGTTTAGTTGAGAGATGTGGATTAAGTTTGAGGGGCAAACACTGCATTCCAGCACAAGAACCTTAATCCATCGGTGAAACACGGTGGTGGCAGTATCATGGTTTGGCGGTTGAGCATGGCTTATCATTGTTTTCATTTTGATTAACCTGCTTCTGTTAAGGTAAGATTTGCAAGCACCATTAACTAATGTTCAGAGAATCTTCGTACAAAAAACCCACTGTGAAGTAGCAAAACTTTCCCTAAATATTTCAGAACTAAACTCTCCAATGCTCTCTTTGAGTTGTACTGCATTTTTTCACACTATTTCCTAATTAGTTATTTTTTGTTATTTCTGAATACATCGATAAGAGAGCAGTACACAGAGGCTGATATGTTTGTGTTATTCAGGAAAAAAAATAGAAACTGTAACTCCTGGTAGCTTTTGAGAAGCAGTCTTTTTTCCCTCCTTTTCTGTGGCTTTGAGTGTGTTGTCAAAGGACACTTCAATTCATGGACATGCTGAGGATCAAACTGCTATGCTTCCAGTCGGATGGCGACTACCAGCTGATCCACAGTTGCCGATTTATTGAAGTTGTTTGTTTTATTTTGTGGTTGCAGGAACGTTCCCTGAAAGTTGGTTTTGGTTGTTGTTTTGTTCAGCAACACAGTTTTTATCGGATCTTTTTAGCTGAAAGTGGACAATAAGAGCTCGTTATCGTTGCTGAAACAATAACTTTGTGCAAATGCTGAAGCATTCGATAGAGATGTGAAGACAGAGTTGACAGGTGCCAACGGTCTATTACAGTGTTTTGTGATTTCAGTTATCAGGTGCTCTCAGATTACTCACTCAGTAGATGAGAACAAAAGGGGCCTCAGTGTGGCGTGCAAAAACGTCTTTACTAAGCCATATGTTTGGTGATGTTTCGCACACCACAGAGTGTCTCCATGACAACTTCACTTGGTAATTTGCCACAGTAAATTGTTTACAATTTCATGAAAGCTGTGCTTATAGGGTTTGAGTTACAGTAACAGCCTGTGCATTCAAAGGTAAATGTCTGATACACTACACTGAACGCACACTTAATTCGATAGTACATCTCCTTTAACAGCTTAGTGGCACTACTGAAGCCACAAGAAAAAAAACAAGTCTACATTGCTGCTTAGTTTCAAATGTCAGCCTCTTTCTCTCTCTCTGAGCAGCCACAACTGTCTCCTCTTTAATTTGCAGCCAACGTCCCCTCTTTTCACAACTGTTCTGTCAGTGTGGCGTTTCCCTCAGCACAATGAAAATGCTTTATATTGAAAGTACCCTTGGAGGCTGTCGGAGGTGGAAATTGCCCGCAGGTGTGCATGCATATAAAACGGTAACAAGGACAGACGGACACAAAGCGCTGTTTGGGTGCTGCGCTCATGAAAGGCCAATCCGCTGATTGAGCTGTCACATTCACAGATGCAGCAATAAAACCGCACAGGGCAATTACAGTAGATGGAGGATGGTAAGCAGAGGAAAGAGAAGAGGGGGTCCTCCCCACAAACACCCCGATGGGAGACAACGAGACAAAGCAAATGTCTCCATCTGTAATAAAACTGGGAAAGGGGGGAGAAGAGGGTTCAGCTGAAGGTTACAATTCTCTAACAAGCATAGAGACACTGCAGACATCAGTGCAACCGTGCAACTTCCTCAGCTCAGCCTCCTTCTTTGGTAAATTTAAAAATTATTTATCTCAAAGTGTTCAGCTGGGGGGTGGGAAGGGGAATCAAGAGGGTGATCTGGGAAAGCAAACCCACAAGCAATACCTGGGACAGAACAATGTTCTGCCGTGTTGGTTTAAATCAAGTACTGCATTACCATCTAGTGTACAAATAGGAGAACTACAATAGCAGAAGACAGCATAAATGCTTGAAATGACGTCATGAGCTCTTACATTGTTGACCGGGTTAAATTTAAGACTTTTTAAACAAGTTTTATGACGGAATACAATGACATTTGAGGCTGGAATCCACAAAGAAAGTGAAGAGACTTCTTTAGCTCGAGCCTACGTAGGAAATGTGAACGGGTCCAGGAGCCCATTGTCTCCTTAATCGAAACATTTTGGACCAAGTCA
This sequence comes from Leuresthes tenuis, assembly GCF_036924035.1. Classification (NCBI taxonomy): domain Eukaryota; kingdom Metazoa; phylum Chordata; class Actinopteri; order Atheriniformes; family Atherinopsidae; genus Leuresthes; species Leuresthes tenuis. The sequence continues at coordinate 12,938,829 of NW_027325356.1, forward strand.
TTGAAAGAAAATAGATGCAACACACGACTTGTCAGAAAAAAAGATAATTAAACCGTTATCAGCCTCTTAGCAGCTGATAAACAGCTTAGAAAGTAATATTTAGTATTTTTTATTTGTAATATATAATGTAATATATATATATTTGTAATATTTTTACACAAACATTACTGGATGCATGTGTATCTTGGGGGGGGGGGGGGGGGGGGGGGGGCATAGTTGGCAGTCACAGATTTGTAATGAACCTCTATGAGAAATATACATATATATAGATCTTTTGTAAACTCTTGTTGACTCAGACACCAAAAAAAAAGTCTCAGACTGAGCGAGCTGTTATATTTCTCAGTGAATAACTGCATAGCCTGATCCACGTCATCATTAATGTCACCGAGTGTTTTTATGAAATTCTATGTGCCCTGTGCTAATATTCATGTGTTGCTTCGTATTTTAAGACTCTACAGAGAATTTACTGTCTTTGGGACTCAGGAGATATCAGTTTACTCTTTCACAGTCGTCTGCTCTTGTAAAAGAGCAGGATGTGATCCCTTTAAAATGATGAACTATTTCCATCTGTTTTTAGGCAACCGGTACGGTTTTACCGTCTTACCATCTCTATTTAAAGCCAAGTGCTGCTATCTGCCACCTAGTCGCATGCGCGCCTCTGTGAAAATGCTGCACAGAAACGGTGTCTATAGCATCAAAGAAGATACATTTAAGAGCCTCAATGATAAATTCTGGATGCTTTAGTGCTACAGCCAAAAATAGAAATGTACGAAATCCACAATGACAAAACAAACCAATGAGACATTTGAAGGTTAAGGAGGTACAGACGCTGTCGATGTGGTAAACATTAAGTTTATTACAAAGTTTATGATACTGGAAAAAGCCGTAACCTCTGCTATGACCTCTGGAGCTCAGCTGAAACAGTTCTGTCTGTATATTTAAAGATGTTCAAGGCAACAATGCAACTAAGATATCATTTCCTTTTTGTTTGGGTGGAGAAGTTAGACCAGCTTTTCACTCGTCTCTCTCCTCGACAGGAGGCTTTGTCCATGGAGTATGGGCTCAGAGTCCTGCTCCTCCAGCAAATATGAGCTCGAGGGCAGCCTGGATGTCACCATCTGTGGCCTGCAGCGCCCTCAGCATCAGCTCCTCATCCTGGATCCCCATGTCCCTGAGCTGCTGCATCTGGGACTGCCAGCGGCCCTGGCAAAACAGACACACATTCGAAGAATCTTTAGTCCAAACACCACCCGGTTCCTCCCTCATTATCTGCTCAAAGAACTGAATATGTGGCCTTTTGTGCAGTTAGTTTACCTGCAGAGCAGACATGTTGGTGGCTTGCAGAGCTTGTTGCAGAGCCTGGCTGAAGAGGTCATTGCTGACTGGTGTCCCAGCGGGCATGGGGGCTACACCACTGGAGGGGTCCGACTTAATCAAAGACAATGATTGGAAATAAAGGAAAAAAAAGAACAAGTGGTGATTTAGCCAGACGCTGCAGCAGGGCTCATATTTTTAAACCAAAAAGAAAATCATTAATGAACAATATTCCACTCTCAATAAATTACACAACAGCTCAGTTTATGGTTGTAAGAACTATTCACGTGTTCCTACATCTGCCGCCTCACCTGACTAGCTGTTGTTGGAGTGACAGCACTGCTGTCGGGAGTGCTGGCGAGGGCCAGAGCAGTTGCCAGCTCGCTCTGTGTAATAGGTCGGGGGCCTGTTGCTCCGCTGTGGCCCAAAGACACGGGTCGCATTCCTGCTGAGAGCCCGCCTCTGTTGGAGGGACCTGCAGGGCTCCCCTGTCACACACATTCACACACACACCGCACGCCGTTTACAGCCATTAGCAGCCTCAGTTTTGCAGTACATGATGTCTGATGTTGAGCTCAAACTTACAGACTGAAATTCTTCTTCATCGTCTGACATGCCTTCAAACATGAAGCCTCCTGACGGAAAACGCATCAAAGACAAGGGGAAATTTTATGAGCCAATCTTTTAATATTTGATCTCAATGTTGCTGCATCAGATCCTTGCAGCTACCCGCGACTGTTACCGATGCCCCCTAACCTTCCATAATGTCTGCCTTCTTGTACTTCTTGCTTACCTGGCATATCGCTGTAAGAACTGGCAGAGACATTGCGAGAGGAGCTGGCACTGGACTGAGAGGGCATACTGCCCGCCACAGAGTGCAGGACCAGGATGATGGCGTTGACGAGAGCTGGGTGTGAACTGATTAATCTGTCAGAAAGACGGGGTAAAGGAAAGAGGAATTTGAATGACCGCTCATTCCACCGTACTCAAACAGAATCTGTCAAAAGAGAGCTCATGAAAATGAAAATCCATACTCACACGTCCAGCATGTTGGGGTCTGTGAACTGCACAAAGAGATCTTTATCTTGGAGCACTCCTGAATGTTTAAGGGAGAAATGTTACAGTTAACTTAACTGTCATGGTACAAAGGCAATGGGTGGAAAAAAAGGTGTCTGTAGAACTCAGCAGGGCCTTACCTAAGGCTACTGGGTCTGACCTGAGGCCCGGTGTGGCTACAATGATCTGATCCAGAGACTCTTTGTTAGTCAGCATTTTATATACCTGAGGGCAGGGAAAATAAAGTTACTGCAGCAACAGAAGAAACGGCAGCAGTTAGTGACAGCTGCAGAAACAGCAGAAGTAGACATCCGTGTTAGCATCACACAGCTATGCAGAAACTGTCTCCATCTCCTCATCATTCGAGCCAACATGTTGGCATGTTTCTGCCAAGGAAAGAAGCCAAGTTTTAACAGCTGAACGTGTTCCTTTTGAGGGCTTAACTTTGCCCAGCCTCTCGTTGCTCCGGGTTTCTGTTCACCCTGAGCTCCGAAAGGCAGTAGGGTGATCCGACAAGAAGCAAACAGCTGTGAACACAGGCGTGACAGGACCCAAAGGGCGGTGGAGAGGAATCGAATCATTCGAACCAGAAAGGTCTCTCGGCCAAGAAATTGTGTCCAACTATGAGGAAAAGTAACAATTCCAGAGCATTCCTGTACAACACAGACATTGGTGTTTTACTGTTTACTTTATTGGGATGTCAGACACAAACTGCCAATTAATATAACTTATCTAAACTAGGTCTGAGCAAGAATGAATGTTTTTCCATCTTACATGGAGATTTTATTATTCTAATATTTAAAGGCTTCTTAACTCTGATGGACTGATTTTGAATGAGCTGAGTTCTCACAAAGAGTTCCTGAAATCTATAAAGTCTAAATAGCTCGAGAAGATCCTGTACTGAACACACGAATGAAGCCACACTGCAGCGAACTGAACAGTAATGAGCAACACAGCTCCTAGGATTAGAAGAATGAGGTGCAGCTTCAGATGAAGAATGAATTACTTCATGTTTGGTCTGCAGTCCATTCGTGTTTCAATCAAACCACACCAGAGTTTGTTGGGTAGCAAACACCCACATGTTCAAGCGGTCTCAGTCTGCTTGTTTGATGCGAACCAAGATTCACGTGCCAGACTTCGTAATTCCTGAAATGATCCGCACTAACGGAACAATGACACCAAGGTTCATTTAAATCGAACCTAACCTCTAAGATGCTAGAACAGTTTTATTATGCTGTGACTCTTTTACTTCAGAGTTTTTAGACTTTCAGTGTCTCTTGCTGTGACTACAGAGAAGTATTTCTCTCTGTTAAACTGTATTGGGACAGCAGGAACTGCCTGACACCCAGTGTTTCCACTGCAAAGTACAGAGTAGGGTTAGAGGGTATTCAAACTTTTGATAAACTTCAACTGTAAATTCATATAGAAAAAATTTTGAGATTTGAAATTAGACATTAGACATATCCTATAGAGTGATAGTCTGACACCCCCCCCTTCCAATTACAGGAATTACTGTGCATTTACTGTGTTAGGTTTACAGTAGAATATTTCACTTCTGAAGTTCTTGAATGAAAGAAGTCCCTGAGAGTAAAAGTAACAAGAATTTTTGGTCAAACCACAGCTGTAATGTTTTTACTGACAATAGAGGAAGTACCTAAATTTACGTGTTTTTTTCACATTGTGAAAAAGAGCATATGAGTTTATCCAATTCATTAGTCAAAACACTCAGCCTGAGTGTAAGTCTATGCCCTTCCATTGATAGAAATGACTCAGAAATCTAATAGCATTTGTATGGATCCTCTACTCACTGAGTCTCTGTAGGCAGAGTTGAGAGAATGAAGAGCAGCATGAAACACCCTAAACTCCCTGGCTGCAGTTGCTCTGTTAACTGGTTCTACAAAAAAAAAAGAGGAGAAAACACACACAAACACATATTTAAACAATTTGATGAATTTAGATTAGATCAAACAGCTTAAATCACAGACAGACCTGAATTGCTCTCTGGCTCTAGCCACGTCTTTTTCAGAATGTGTAAGGTGGCTCCTGACTGAACCCCACAGGCATCCAGCGTCAGGTCATCTTTGAGCTTCCGTCCACAGTGAACCAACTCTGGAAAAAAAACCCATGAAAACAGACAGAAAACTTAAAAAAAACACAACATGTAAAATATGAACACAGTTGAGGAATGACTACAGAACACTGCGGTTCAATTCATTGTGCGTCTGTGTTTCTGCCTGTACAAAAACAAAACACAAACATTTTTCTCCACAGTTTATTCATTAAGACAAACCTATTAGCTCAGGGTCAGGGATGGCGTCAGCGAGTTGAGCTGCAACGAGCTGTTTTAAGGTGGCGACTCTGTACCCTCCAGGTGGAACATCCCCTGGCATCATCTCTGGGAAGTGAAAGATGGACTTCGGCTGATCCACCAGTTTCAGTGACAGCTGCCAGTCTGAAGAGGCCATCTCTAGCATTTAACACTAGAAAACATACGGTATCACATTTACAAGGTGTCACGGAAAACAGCAACTCAATCGAAATTCGATCTTTAAAGTGTGCCTGGGGTCCCTGATAGCTAAAAGCAGAATGTTGTAATCGAGCCTTCATTTTGGGATAGGTCTATTAGTCCAGTAACACAAATATTAGGAAATGGAAACAAGACAAAACACATTTCCACGTTGAAACATACATTTTGCGGGATTTTGAAGAGACATTTGGGTTAGCAAACCATCTTACTAATAAAGAAACGTGCAATTTGCTCACTTAAACTTAAACGTATAATGTACTGTGACTACATTGGAGCAGTTTCCCAATCAAGCAAATAAATATAAATAGCATCACAATAAATGCCATTAAAAAAATACGACAAATGAGGAGTTAAACAACTGCACACTCACCGTTTTACTGTTGACGCTCAGTCCACTTCCTGGTTTTAGTCACGTGCTCTATGTGACGTTTACTTCTTCACTCTGAACGAAGGATATTTTACAATCCGTTATAATACACCGTACATATGACGACTTTTTTCAGTCGTCATATGTCCTGTCAGTGTCACAGGACATATGTTTATAGTAGTGACTTTAGGCAACTGTCTCTACTCACTATATACTGGAACAATGATATTCATAGCACTGGACCAAGCTCCACACATATAACCGCCAAATTAAAAACAAAACAAAACAGATATTCTAAAAGAACAGAAAAAACAGCCACATAAAACACAAGTGGACTATATATTACTGTGAACGATACGATAAATGTATATTAGTCAAGCCTAAATTGCAATAAAGGTGAACATCTTGTTAAATAGGCCATTTATGAACTATCCTAAACTAGCGTAAGTGTAGGTCAGGAGTGAAACGTGAACAAATGTCAGAGAACATTACTAAAATGACAACAAATCACAAAACATGAATCGGAACAAATGAGTAATAGATTAATTGACAAATGATGTGCATTGACTTCAAGGTGATTTGAAGAACTTAATCAGAAACTTTCTATTACCCCGTTTCTGACAGACTTGGACAAGACAAGACTGAGTTTATTTTGCCGAAAGTCCTCCATCTCAGGGGCTTGCAAACTTTTCAGCCTGCGACCAACACAAAACTAGTAGCAGAGACTTCAAGCCGCCACTATCGCTGGCTGAATAGACATAATTAATAAACCAAGGGGAGAGCAGCCCCGACTAGCATTATACTATCTTTTTTTTTCCTCGCAGCAATCTTGGTGAAAATATATTATTAGCAATCACCACAACGGGGTCCCAACCCCACCTTGGAAACCTATTTAAAGATGAAGTCTTTATTTATGCTGTTACAGTGCCCAGTGTTCACTAAACGGTTAAACGGAGTGGGGGTCGGTACAGTGGAGTGACATCACTGCTGGACAAAAGCAGCAAGGAGTGGTTTCTTTAAGGAGAACCGTCCCAAATCAATGGAATAACCCAGACATCCACAGCTAAACTCATTGCAGTTACACCCTCCCGTCAAAACAAAGTGTGTCAGTCGCAGTTTTTAAGCAGCGCTTTGTTGTCAGAGAGGAATGAACTGCGCTGGAAAATAAACGTCTCGACAGAGGAAAAAAAAAAGTCACCACTGCTGGACGGTCGGTGGGTTTTTAAGTTTCGACATCTTATCATGGTAAGCATGGCAAATATATACGTGACGATAATATAAAATGAGTGAACAATAAGGGGGTTATCAAAAAAAAAACAAAAAAAATCTGTGAACTTCGGTGACTCGCGAGGACGAGCAACAGCTGGGGAGCTGAGGAACCGCGTGAACTCAGAGCAGGGGTAGCGATAACTACTTCGTTTTACAAGCTCAAAAAAGAAAAAGCTGTAGTCGTAGGTTTAAAGGCAACGTGTGCTGTAGTTTTCATCACCGTCAGGGTTCGCTTTGCCACGCAGAATGCTTTTTAAGAGATGGAGCTAATAAGCTAACGTATTAATCAAGCAGACAGCGCCCCCTTTTGACAGAAAGTACGTCCTGCATTTAAAGACAACATCCCATTATATAGGAGCATGAAAGCTGTCTTTCATTTTATTAATCCTCTTTTTCAGGCAGGTATAGATACATTTTAGAGACACAGTTGTTCAGGAGAAGGTGGGAAAGTTAACTTGTAAACTGTCTGGTGAAAAACAAAAAAAAAAAAACGCCATTAACATTGAGGGAGTAGTTTTGAGGAGGCCTGTGGGAAGCAGCTGGAGCAGGAGCTGGTGTTCTCTGTTCTGCCCTGAAGATTTTAGCGATCCTCATCCTGTACTGAGCTCATGATGGTGCAGCTGCGTCTTGCTCACAGTATACTCGGTCTTCCTCCAGGATTTAGGAGGATGTAGCGTTTACAACCCATGACAACATTTCACAGGAAATGATCAGATGTCCAACATGTATCAGGATTCTGTTGGACACTGCTCAGCTGCCTCCCCACATGTCACTGTACCTACAGTGTTCTGTATCTAAAGAAATGCCAAAGACCTTTTCACAGCAGCCATTAAGACATGAAACAGGGTGGGGGGGCACGTAACCGGAAGCTTCTCCTCTTTAGGTACAGGGGCCTACTTAATGTGATTAGTAACACCTGTATTTACTGACTGCTTCATGGAAAAATGGCTTCTGTGAAAAAGGCGTGTATGCAGTCAACTACTTTTATCCTATTTTGGATTTGCTGTAGGACTGTAAGAGAAAAAAAAAACATAAATGCAAATTAATCTTTCAGTGATTTGATCAGAAGTACCACTTTTATGCTGCTTTTCAGACATAAAACTTGAAATTTATGAAGCTCTTCTACTCAGTTTTACGAACTGATAAAGTGTTATATTAAATGTCTTGACTAAAGGGAATCCAAGTCATTCTTAAGAGGGCTCCATAAATTCTAGTTACTGCCACTATCTGAATTCAAAAGGCTCACTTTGGGGCCAGAAATACCCCCATCCTCAAAGGGTGAATGGTTTCAAGTGGTTTAAGGACTTTTGCTGTGAGGCTAGCAATATGGCAGTGAGACATCTGAGCCCAGGGGGTCAGCCAGACCCATTACATTAATAGTGAGGAGTAGACTCAAGGGAAGTTGTGGCAGTAAAAAAAAAAAAAAAAGGCTAACCGTTGGAGAGTTACTCTCACCGAGATTTCAGTTAGAATGGAGTGATGATGCTATGAACCATCCTGTAAATCTTAATGATCTGTAATACTTTGAGAATCGTTTCTCTTTTCTCTGACCTCAGTAAGAAGTTTAATAATCCTGAGCAGAGCGACAGAAATGAAATACACGGGCGATTATGACTCATAAGCCGACAACCATTCGCCAAAAGGAAATTCAAGACTTTCAGACAGTCTTTCGGGGGCCGCTTCTCCTCTCTTTTAATGCTCCTTAAACGGCACCCTTATAAAGACGCGCCGTGAACAGCACTGATCTGAGAGTCTGAATGGAGACCCAGCAGTGTTTTTGATACATTGTTGTAATCTAGCGACAGTTAAAAAGGCATTTAGGGTTTGGTCAGCTTGTTTTTGCCACTGCCGTCGAAGTGAATCATAAACCGAGGAGAAGAGAAAAGCACGCGTGCTGGCAAGGGGTCAGTGAAGTGCTTGAGTCATTCGGTTAAAAAAAAACAACTTTTGATGGCTTCCTGGTGTCTGGACAGTGCAGTCTGAGTCAGCCCGTGGTTTGCTGTGTTGGCAGAGTTCAGTTCATGCTATCCTTGGGAATCTACTTAGGGAAATCTTGCCCTCTATGAGAGGATGGCTGTGGTCTGTGTCTGGTCTTTTCTTCATTGAATATTTATTCCCACTTTGGAATCTCTGCGCAGTCAGTGAATAACATATTCTCCGTCTGCGAGGTTAGATATCTTGGGAGATTAATGGAGTGTTACAGACTTCTTGACTTGTTCTACTTCTGTAAGTTTGTAGAGCAAGTGGTGAGCGGGGCTGTGATGGAAACTGCTGAACTCCAACTCCTGCCCACATCCTCTCTGCCGAAGCCATAAAAGGAGGCTCATGGAAAAAAAAGTTTTGGTGATCCTGAGAGGTGGAGCTGCTGTGTTGGAATGACTCACCGCCCCCGAACCATAGCAACAGATCGGTCATGTGCTACCAGCCGATTTGATATTACGTGTCCATATATTCAAGATGCAGAAAGTCAGAGTTTGCGGAGCTTGTGTGGGGTGCTGGCCAGCGTTCAGTCTCACCTGGACATTCATGAAAGATGGGAATCGCCAGGGTGATTATTGCTAATGCTGGACAACGCCTCATTTGTGGTTTAGAATAGGAAAACAAGAGGAGAGAGATAGAAAGGAGATAAAAACCAAAGCCGAACTCTGGGCCATTTGTCTCAATATGCTGAGAAAATGACAGCAGTTGTAATCAGCCACTGCTGTAAAACAAGATGTACGACTGCATTTAGATTGTTGCTGCTGGGGATCCTAAGATCTTTGATCTGGAAAACCTTAAGGTTATAAGGGGTTGGCTCACCTTTTCTTACACGACTGTAGCTCTGCTTTTTCATGTTTGAGTTAGGAAGACCATTAAAGTTTCTTCACAGACAGGCTGAAAATACAAACTCACGTTTGAAACTTAACTGACGCAGACAGAGAAATCTTAAAGTCACCTTGCATACACACAAAAGAGACTTGTTACTCTGTCGCTTTCAGTTGTATTCATATTCAGTGGCTTTGAACAGTGACTTCTTAAAAGTGGAAAAATCAAGACTCTCGTTAGTGTTATCTGAAATGCAAAGTCAAGTTTTTGTCTCATTATTGACCGCTCCCAATCTAGCAGAGATAAATATGCACGGGGGATAGTTTTGTCTGTCTCTACTCCCACTTGAATTAGTGTTTTCAGCCTGGAAAGCAAAAAGAATGAGTCGGCCGCTTCCAGCCAACTCTGGAAGTCCCCATTCGTCATCGCAGCTCTACGCCCAATGAAAGAGAAAAGCCTTGAGGAAACCAGAGAAAAGACTGGAGTAGTCACCTTCAGGCAAACCTTCAGATAAGTCTGGTAGTTAGAAGAGTCTTTTTGAATAGTCACGGAACATCGGGTTGTCGTGGCCTCTCAAATATCACCCACATGTAGAACCTCGCAAACAGAAACAATAACAGAGGACACCCCTCCCAGTTTTAATTACCTGTTAGTCCACACATTTTCTTATGCTACTGTACCACTTTTATGTCCTCTTTAATTATGTTCAGTGTCCTCACTTGTCTGTTTTGTTTCTCCCCCCACAGCTCTGCGTCTGAAGAAGTTGGCTTGCTGTTTGAATTCGCCCTGAAAGACCATGTTATCCGTCCTCCTGCCTGCAATGCTGGCCCTCCAAGCAATGGGTGGGTGTCGCCCCCTGTCCAAGGTTTGCCATTAAAGCCGAGTCACCGCAGGGGGAAAAAAATGCATTTGCCTGTTAGACAACACACCCTGCAGGGTTTATTATTCTTCTCCCTTCAAAGGCTTCATTGGGCAAAACAACAGTTTAAATGAGGCTACTCCCAAAATAATGTGCCAGGAGTTGGAAAGTCATAAAGCGCCCTGCTTAAACTCTATCAATCTATCCAGACAAGTCTACAGAGAGCATCCTCCTATTCATATGAATGTCCTGCCTGTGGGAGTCAAGGCACATTTTTCATGATAATTCCTTTCGAGTCTAATCTTCACAGGGTTTTATAATGTGATATGAAGGTGTGTGTGTGTGTGTTTGGGGGTGGGGGGGTCTTTTTTCTCTATAGTTCAGCTTGCAAGACACAATAGCTTTGACCTTTTTTTCATACAAGGGGGAGCAGGAAGAGCTCAGGGCTCTTGGCGAGGCCATCTGTAAAAACAAAAAATGCTGGAAGTGCAGTTTTTCTGCTGTGACTCAGATTGTCATGAGGAAGTCATCCTCTCATATTTCTAACACTGGGAAGGAGCGTGCTCGCGGGTGATGTTGCAACTGAGAATTCATAGCTAAAAAAGCTCAAAAGTTTCACTTCGGTAGAAGCGGCGTTCCAAGAAGAAATTGTGTCATCATAAAAAGGGAACAAATTGCCTGGGCTGGTTTGATAGCATCTCATGACACAGTGTATAAAAGAAAGAAAATGAGCGTGTCAACACAGGGATGAACAATGTATATATACTCAAACACCTTTTCCTTGCTGGCACACGATGCTAATCTAAATGTCATCATGTAGCTTTAGGAAGAGAAAATAAGTTTAAAAGGTGTGATTTTAGAACATCACCGTGATTTAGCAGACATACAATGTCCACCATGAACTTTTATCTTCTGAAATACTACCGTGTAAGTAAGGTGGTTTGCTTTTGGCTTCTCTGCTCTTTGGTTGAACTGGCACAACCTCCTTTAGGCCATCAGTGGCAAATTTCAGGCCTGACTCAGTGGACCTAAGCGACTTCAGTGGTTCATTAAGGACCTATTCTCTCCCACCACCAATGGGCTTTCGGCCTGCTCATTACTTGCTGTGTAGCATCCGCTGTCTAACTCACTCCCTTCACCAGGAGGAAAGACGGGTAGGAGGTGTCGGGGACTGATGGAGCTCTTTAACTTACGGGTAATGGGCTATTGTAGCTCACACAATGATTCACTTTCTCTCTGCTAACTGGAGCACTAAGTGAATTAGTTGGAGTCTAGTTGGATACTAAAGTCTACCCTTGTAACACAGTGTGATGATAAAGAAAAAAAACCTGCATTGTGGTACATTCTTTTATCCAGTGGAATATAAGCAACTGGGAGAGATTATCTGGTGCTTTTCCACTCAAAACCAAAAGAATCGCTCATTAATTATTGAGTTGTGCTGATTACTGTTTTGAATCCAGCGGCATGCGCTTAATAAACCAAACAATCTTTATGGAGATAACTACGTATAGGGCATGTTTTGTTTTCTTGTAGTGACTACACAAACTTAAAATCTCACATATTTACAAGCAGCTGTTTGGTTTTGTTTTTTTGTTTTGTTTTTTTATGTGTGGCAGCATCTGGGCTGATACGATGCATAGTCTCCCAGGTCTCCGGGGATTACCGGCTATAGTCTTTTTTTTTTTTTTTTGTATAAAGCTGCGTCTTTGCTTGGTAACTCCAACAAAAGCCCATATGAGACATGATTTCACTTTGTGGCCACAAGAAACAGACAGGAGGGCGACACATGAGCACACTGTCATAGCGTGCAGCAGCATTGTCTCCTGAGCTCCCAGCTATGTTATCCAGCTATGTATCACTCTCAGTGAAACATCTGTCCTTGGTTGCTCACGCAGTTCTGCACAGAGGTGTCGCAATGTGGGACCGTTGCTTTTTTCTTGTTGTTTAAACACATTATTAAGGAAGCAAGTGTGTGTGTGTGTGTAGTTATCTATAAAAAGCAACTGGACCTTTGACCCCTGACCCCACTGGCTATATTTAATAACCCTCCATCCTTTTTTCCATATGTTTGATCCTATTCATAGCTTAACTTTCTACTCATCACACTCATTATAGTCGTCGTGGTAATGAGCGTCAGCAGAACGCACGGAATCTCTTTGTATGTACAGTAACAACTGAGGCACATCTGCTAGCTGAGTACAGTAACATCCTTGGCTCATTTCAGCATAACACACAGCAGTGTCAGCCAGTGGCAGAGCTAACAGGAGGCTGTCTAGCTAATTGCTTGTTGTTGTCAGACTGTGCGTTCGGCTAACACAGCCACAAATCTGGCCGAGCGCGCTGCGTGCAGCTCTTCGTACCCAAACAATAAAGGAGAAAAGTAGTCATGCAAATGCAGAAATGGAAACCTGACCTGACGAAGGGAGCTGCAAGGTAATTCAAATTACCGAGCATAATTGGGTAGATTGGATCTGGTGTAGGTAGTCGGCAGGTACGCCTTATGGTGGGGAGTCGGAGCGTGAAAATAGCCCACTCATGCCTTCATCTCTGGCGTACTTTTTAAAGGTCTGCTAACTATGAATGCCCTCTCCCTGCCCTCCTTTTCTCTTCACAGCAATTGATTCTGCAGAGAGGGGACACTTTAGCCTGTGCAGAAATTCAATTTAGGGTTATTACCCCGTATCAGTGATGTTCTTGCTAATTTGATTGCGTCCAGTAAAGTATCCTTTAAAAACAATCGAGGACAGGCTCAGCAAAGATTGGTTTCGCTGTAGTGAATACATAATGACCAGTCTCTGACGGCTTGCCTGTGTCTCACCGTTCCCCAGCTCTTCTTTTCTCACCACGCACTCATCGAAGCAGAGCGCATTACCCAACAAGCACCTCATAATTATTTCAACCAGTCCTAAAAATTCTGCCTTGTGGGATCGTTAAAAAATTGATACCGGTGATGTGCCGAGATTGCAGTTCTGGAGGGGATGAGGGGCCCGCAGCCATATGTTGTTGGCTCGCTGTGTCCAGTGGGCTGTGAGGAATTAGTGGAACGAATGCTGATCTGTGCTTGGAAAGTATCGCACCTTCTTACTTGCGGCTGAGCCATGACAGCAGCCACAGGGAGATGCAGGGGGATGCATCTGTGTCACGGTGCCGGTGCTGTCAGGCCTCTGTCATTGAGACGCACGACTGGCAACAAACGGACCCTTACGTTCCTCGTATCACTCGCATCGCATGAAAACACGAAGCAGAAAAAGATGTAAGTTTCACGAGGCAGCAATCATTTTAACTCAAAAACCCTACAGCAAACACTTTGTGAGCCCAGCTCAGAGTCGTTTTGTTCTGACTTCAGGAATGCTCTCCAGCTAGTCTCTGGATTATTTCGTGTTCAGGGGTACGTAGGCTGCCTTGCACACAGCATTGTGCAAGAATTGCTGACACATTTGTAATGTCACTCAAGGCATCTGACTGTGACGTTACTCCAAAAGCTTCAGCTTGCTATTGCTGAGGTGCTTCACGTCAGATGTTGACATCTGCTTTATGTCTGAAAATGGTATTTTCAGACATTTAGTTGAATTAAGTCCAGGCAATGGTTTCCTTTGTCATTTTGACTGTCTAGAAGCTCCCAAACAGAATATTTCCAAGCAGGTTTCAAGATTTTTCTTCTTCTTCTTCTTTTTGTCATATATATTCTGCTTGCAAGTTATTTTTCTGTAAGTTTGATCTCCACAGTTCCCAGTAACTGTCTTTTTCAATGGCATTTCTGACAGAAAAGAATTGAAAGCACTTGAAAGATATTTCTATAAAGCCTTCTCCTCCGTTATAGGCTTCACTTGGCGTCATTTTTCTCGCTTTATCAGTTGCTCAGAGGAGCCCTTGATTGTTGAGTGTTACCACAAGCTCTAAAGACTCAGGATCTGTCACATGGAACCATCGTCAGCTGACTGTTGCTGGCGGGTCTCAATCAATTAAAGAAGTTCTCAAATTTTACAAATAGAACCCGACATTTGCACTCACCACATTTGAATTTAATTACGTATGGCTTGTCATTAATAGAAATTAGTTGTGCTCAACTGAAATCTGACTCTGTGACCCTCGTACAATATTTGGAGGGCCCCTGTGTACACTGCCCTTTCATTTTATCCTTAGCCTCCTGCTCATCAAAAGCTCTCTGTCCCTCGGGCGTGTGAGCCAGAGACTTGCCTTTATCTGCCCACTTTCCTTCAGACACCACTATCTGACTGCCAGAGTCCATTAACAGGTTATCTACAGGATATGAGATGGCATATATCCATGAAAGATGTGTGACAGAAGAAGCAGCAATAGGGAGCGAGAAAAGTAAAAGGGGGGGGGAAGTGGAGAAATGGTGCGTTCCTCTGTGATTTATGAGATTGCTGAGAATGAGCAAGTCAGAATTCTCATCCCCCCTATCTGCGATCGCCTGTATCTCTCGCTGAGTGGCGGAAGCTTACAGTCCATGATGGGTTCCCGGAGAAAAGAAATGGAAGAGATCATCTTCAGAGCTCGATGTTTAACGTGATCCCTTCACACTGCAGAAGGCTCGCTCTCCGCCACCCATAATGTGACTCTTTCACTGAGGGGCCATTTGATAAAGGCTGGATAAGGCGCAGAAATCTTCTGCTTTTTTGATTTTTTTTAACCATCACGCTCCCTCGGCACTCTGACCCCTCCACGTTCTCTGCATGCAGTTTTCTTTTTTTTCTTTGTCTTCAACGTGAGCCTGTTGGACATCTGCTCCTTACAGGAGGAAATCAAAAGCTAGCTTTTCCCTCAGACTTTACAGGCATTGGTTATATGATGAGGATTATCAGTGTGAAAGTGCTCGCGCGACCCTTTGAGCAAACTCCTCTGATGTTAACGTGGTGCAAAAATGTCCAGAATGAAATTGCGTTGAGCTGCAGTTTCATGCATCAGCAGGTGGGGGCAGTGTTGTAAAAGCATATTTCTCCCACTGGTCTTCTTGCCTGACTCAAACCTCCCTAATCGCAGCCTGGATGTGGTGCACCCTAAATATCTATTTACTTTGCTTTGTCAATATTGCCTGTAATTTACTCTCCAGTGCTGATGTTTGATTTTGCTTATGTATAAAATCGTGTGAACATTTCTTCCCATGTTGTATGTTACATCAAACCTTTACCTCCTCTAATCTGTGTGCTTACTATGTTGAACAAAAGGTTTGACTGTCTAAATGGCTCCGCTCAATATCTGTTATTAAACTGTAGCAATTATGAGATTTATGAGGGAAGGCTGCAACGTGTTCTACTTTGTGTGGTTGAATGGTATCGAACCGGTTCAAGTTGGGGTGAAGTTGTTTTGTTTATTGAGCTGGAAGAATTTGGTATTGAATTTCATGCAAAAGATGTATGTGTGCCAGTAGATATGGAGCGTATGAGCTGAGTAAGCTAGCGAACTATGAAAATGATCAGTGCAGATAGAGCTGCAGACAAAACGTACTGGAACAATGTCAGATTGTTGTCTGCTGTGTGCGTATTTGTGCGTCAAGGACAGCGCAAGGGCTCAGGCATGTCTATACCCTTTGTATACGTGTGTGTATGCGGTTGGGATGATGGGAACCTCCCTGCTCCAGAGCAGCTTTTGTAGCAGCTTCTCCATTGTAGTGTCAGGGTACCTCATGTCCGATTCCTCAGACAGTGTGATGCCAGGGAGCTGTCAGCAGTCATACAAGTGTGGAATATCAATGTGTTCTCTGGCCTTTGGGTGTCTGTTCTGCATGAAATTCACTTGTTAATGCATCTTTGGAGTATTTACACAATCCCTCCACTTAATGAGTCAATACGTGACAGTGGAAAGAAACGACTATCATTTGAAAGTCTCGTACGAGTTCTACAGAACTGATCAGCTTGGTCAGCTTTAAGAATCTGTTTTTTTTCTTCTTTCCCCAAGAAGAAATAAGCTGCTCCACCGTTTGATTAAACTCTACACGTCTGGAGCAAACTGCGACCGACCGGGTAGTTTACATGAATAGAATTCAGGGTCTAAATGTACTAACTCAGGCAAATTAGCACGAGGCCAAAAATACTGAGCATGTGCAGATGCGAATGCCCAGATCTGTGGTGAGATACCAGTTCTTCTCAGTAATGATCTCCACAGTCCACCAAGAGCATCGCTAATTAGCATGGGGTTGGAAACTAATAGACCTAAAATTCGTAAAGACACAGGTGCGGCTTGCTTCTTGTGCTATGACAGATGCAATAGGCTAAAGTAACCACTTAGATGTGTTTGAGCTGTTTGGGCCTTTTTTTTTTCAGCCTACATCATTGAATAAACTCTTTTCACATAAGTTTCACGAGGTTTCCATCGGTTGCTGAGTAACATTCACATTTCCCACTGTTTTCCACTGATAGGATCATGGACATGGCACTAGAATTACATGAAAATATGGACACATTTTTAACTTTCTCAGGAGGCGTGGGGTCTTTAGAGTGCAGGGAACCTTTGGAGAACCTCGTGGCCGTTTTAGGAACATTATGTACACCTGCATTCAGCAAGGACCACAGGACCAGGGACTGCGTGAGGTCCACGAAACTCCAGCTAAAGAAGCCACAGTGCTATAGCACCTGAGAACAAAGAAGGAAGAGTTGCGAGAAGTTTTTGTCTGTATTATTTATTTGTATTATTGTAGTTGTGAGTCCAAGGTCATTTCAAGTTCACTGCAGTGTGTTAGGAATGAAAAAAAAACCTCAGTATTTTCTGACAGCATGTTTCTCTGGCATTCCAAATGAATTAACACAAGTGTAGAAATTTGTTCCCGTCTACCACGCACCCATTGTTCCGATGGTATTTCCAGCTCACAGCAACAAATGCAGTTCACATCAAGTGTGAAATCTACGGCAAAGTTTTTCTCCCAGCAGTAGATGTTAACAACATCAGCGGTAAATCTGCCGCCACAGTCTATTTTAAACCTAAAATACAGGCTGAATGTGTCGTTTGATAAGTCAGTAGCTCAAATTTTCACACAACAGATCGCAAGACATAAAGTATCATAACATCGGAAGTGATTTTATGTTTTTTCGAATCAACTTGTTTTCATTGAAAAAGTGTTTGTTCGTATGCCTTTCCAATACAAAACGCCACCATAGCACATTCGTGCTTTTGTACTCATGATACGTAAACGCAGCTACATCACCGTAAATAAAACACACCTAAAATAAATGGATATTCCAGGTTTGACTGATTTCCCAGTTTCCCGGTGTGCTAGTGTCCTGAAACTAGCGCAATTAAAGAGAAGCTTACAATTATTAATGTTACTAATTGCGCCTGAACATTGCTTCGTGTTAAATGTTAAAATGTCTGCCTTGAGAAAAGCTTGCATGTGTTAATAGTGCTTGCTTGGAAGGCATTAAATCCTATCTTTGAAATGTGACTTGCTTCATGTAGTGGCCACAGCTGTTTAGTTAATTTAAATATGAGAATCCTTTCAAGCTCATGCTGTTCTTATAGTAATATAAAGAGAACTTGATGAGTACGGCTTCAACAATCAGCACTTTAAGACTTCATGAACTCAGAAATGGTGTCTGGTTATTTGTAACTGTCTCAATTTCGACATAAAACCTTGAGTTTACTAATACTTGAATTGACGGAGCCCAATCCATCTATTTGATGTGCCAACACACTGTATTCGTAAATGTGCAAGGGTGCAGACGTGCCCTTACCTGTCTGAGTCTCCCAGGTTAATGTGAGGTGTCTCTGGATTTAATGAACAGTCTGGTACATTACTCTGCAAGCACCCTGCCCATAATACCTCAGATTCACATATTTGCTCCCTCCTTGTGTCTCCCAGTCTCCTCGCCAGCCTTCACGCTCGGTCTCACGTGCCGCGTTAGAATGCCGTTAACTGTAGGAAAAACCCAGCAACAGCCATGCCTTTCAGATTTGAGGAAAGCTGGTTGGAGGGAGGTGTTGATATTGACAAGGTGGTGGCTAGTCTTGAAAGTAGAGTGGAGCGCAATGTAAAAATCACTCAGTCTTTTCCAGCCAGCCCAGTGTCTGGCTGGTAAGCGGGGCCCGTTGCCAGCACTCACAAAGGGTGTAATGAGTTTATTTCATGTCGGCTGTGAAAGTGCCTGTCTCTGTCTCACAGGCACTCAAACAGAGCTGAAGCCCATAAACACAAAGTGCAGTGAGTAAATCCCCACGGCCTGACGTCTCCCAGCCTGCCCTCTATGGCTTCTGAGCATCTCTTTATCGAGAGGGAGACATCAGATCCTCGCTTGACCCCAGAGAAGACACAATGGGGCGGCACAGCCCCCTCACCAGTCTTCAGTCTCTCAGACTTGTGTCTTGGCAGAAAAGGTGCAGACCTCCGGAGAGACCACCATTTAGATCCTCCATACAACATGGTCGCCGTAAATAACAGCATATCAAAAACAGCCAAGTGTGCAGTGATTTGCTTGGCGCCTCGGTGTTTCACCTCTGAATAGGACAGCACGTGTGCGTTTTTTCCATGACGTCAGCTGGCACAGCTTTTCCTACTCTCCTGTCCAGTGCCTTCCCCGTGACGCAATGCAAAATGCTCCCCTTGTGTTCTTTTTCCAAGTGCAGGTCAGTAGCTCTGCTGAGGGTCAGAGTAGGTGGCAGGTCACTGGTTAAAAGAAGTGTGTGGGGAAAGAGGGAGGATGAGGAGGATAGTAGAGAGAGGAGTTTCTATCTCTGACATGGCTTTGGTCTGGGTTGAGGGATTAGTGTGTGAGGCTCCACCACAGTCTCTTCCCTGGCTTGTTTCCAGATATTATCTTTAAGTGTGAGCCCAACGCCGGCCTCTCTTTCTGTCTCCCTCTTCCCTTCCCCCTTCGTGTAGGAAGTCAGTGGTGTGAGTCATCCCAGGCTGCTCAGGGAGTGATTTAATTGCTCTCTGTCTTCCTCCTTCAACACGTACGTCTCGTAGAGGGCTGTCACTGACCCTCCACTCCTACAAATAACACCAGCGCCGCAAAGGTTGGGCCACCTCCAAAGACCGTGCAAATACACACTCCAGAAATTTCAGTTCTCCCCACTGATAGCGCAACAGTACCGCCATGCTTTGCTGTGATAACTCTTCCATATTCTGTCGCCTTGCTGAGTGAATGTGGGCACAATATGGGGGAGATGGAACCCCCACAACACACACACACACACACACAGCAGCAGAAGCGTGTTGGGCTTTTGTAATCACAGTTTAGAAAAAAAAAGTCTTCCCCGTCATCCCTGTCAGGGTTGGAGAATTGTTTTGTGAGTGGCACGTGGTTGGAATTGATGATTTGTTCCAGGTCAAAATGGTGGAGCAGAAATCTCAGTTGAAATGAAGTCAAACCAACCTATTAATCAGTGGCTCAGGTATGCTGGACTATGATTGGAAAAAATAGACAATTTTCTTTTCCAGTGTTGTTTCTATTTTCGTTCTTTACGTTTCAGACAAAGGAAACATGTTATGTTGCAGTGCCCAGTACTTAACCTTTTTACATTTGGATAGAAAAAAGAACATGTCTCTCTCTCTGAAAGTCTTTTCCTAAGACATCTAAACCACAGCACCCATGCTGAGAGCTCTGCACACACCATGCTGTCCATTTTCGCTCCCTTTTCTGCACTTGGGAGGTGAGACATAAGGTGGCACTGTTCCTGCAGACGATTTGGTTGGTGGGGGTGTGATGTGGAGAGGACACCTTGCGGGGATTGGCTGAATGTGATTGAAAATGGGGCTGCCTTGACTTAGCATTACCCATCCGTATGAACCCTCTCAGATGAAAGACTTGTTTGTTGTTAATGGGGGAAGTCATTATAGCACCTCTGCAGCAGTCAGATCTCCTTCACAGCAAAGTGATTCAGCACTGACATTGGCTGTGTTATAGACGGAGCTCAAAAAGGGGTGAAGAGGCTAAAATGCCAATGTGATTACAACAATTAGAGAGGCTGAGCATAAAGCAGAATGTATTGCCCGGGGACCGAGTGGCTTTTTTCTCCCCTGTGATGCTGATGAGTGTCTCAGTGCTCTATAACAGCAGACGGGGATCAATGGAGAATGCTGACTCTTGAGGAAACTATGGATGTACTCAGGACCACCTGAGATGGCTGCTAATCCAAAATGATTATGCACCGTACTCTTTGCTCTGGGTCTAGTCTAGACAAAACAATCCACACACACACACACATATACACAAATGCGAAAGGGAAAAAAAAAACAGCCTTTGAACAAGAAACACAGTCACTTTTCATTCCCACGAAAAACACACTCAAGAGTTTCACTGCAGTTATCTTCAACCGCCATCACCTCCTCCAGATTTTTTCAGATTTAACTAAAGATTAAACCAAAGCTGTACAGATGCTGTTGCCTCCGTCACTGAGTTTTACTGCACTGAGCCATCGCCAGGAGGCAAAGCAAACAAAGTCCCGATGCCTACCTAGAGAACCCCTCTTCTTCCTCCCTTTCACATTCATCCCAGCTTAGTGGGATGAATGTGAGAGGATGGGTGCCTCTGAAGCAGCCACAGAATATTTTTTAGATGTTTAAAATGTTACATCCATTTTAATTTTCAAAGACATTCAAGTTTGAGTAGGTGCAAGTCTGTTTCACTTGAAGACGGCACACGGAATTAATGCCGTGATTCAGCGAATACTGTGTATTTATACTTGATCTGGGCCAGGTAGTATTAGCTAATCGTGTTTACTGTATATTTAATACTACCTAGGTGACAAAGAGGTGTTGTCTGGCATAGTGAAGGCTCCCATAAGCAGCTGTTTTCTAGAAAGAATGTATAAAAGCACATTTGATCATACTCCTTTGTAGTGAAGAGATTCTTTTGCATCGAGCAAAATCGAAATGAATTAATTATTTTTTGCTGATGATTGACATTAGTTTCGTATTCCACATCCTCTCTTACAGCTGTGCTGGAACTCCAAGTCCCGGAGCAACCAGTGGTCGCGCTGCACAGAAGCGATGTCACACTCAACTGCTCCTTCAGCCACGTCGGTCCCTTCAACTTGTCTGATCTGAGTGTCTTCTGGCAGCTGACAGACACCAAACGCAGCGTTCATGGGTACTGGGCGGGACGCGACCAGCTGGTGGACCAGGCTGAGACCTTTGCCAACCGCACCAGCTTGTTCCCCAGCGAGCTGGGCCTGGGCAACGCTTCGCTCCTGCTGAGCAGGGTGGTGGTGGCTGACGAAGGCAGTTACACCTGCTTTGTCAGGGTGCAGGACTATGGAAGCGCCGCTTTGTTTCTGCAGGTGGCAGGTGAGTCAGGCTCAAAAGGGAGTGTTTGTAAAAGTTATTTCAGATATAGTTTGTATCAACTGATTTATTACACAGTGCTGATCAACACCTGAGATGAGCACCATTTTAACTTTGAAGATTCCATATTATGCCTAAACTTTTGTGGTTTTCTTCAATAAAAGGTATAAAAGGATGAGAATGGAGGATTTCTCCCTCATTTAGAAATTCTGGATCTGAATTAAGCGTTGCCCAACAACTTTGCTTGGACTAGGTCGGCAGGCCAAAGAGAGGCACAGCTAACAGCTAACAGCTATTCAAAGCGTGTGTGGCTCCAAGTAGACCATGAAGTCATCGTAGAACTAATCGTCTGATAGATTACGTGTTTTAGCCACAGTCAGATCCAGACTAACTTCTGGAGGTTCTAGGTTCTATTCTGCTAAAAAGTTTAGTTTTATCAGACCTATTAGAATGGTTAGTGTTGTTAGCATCTTTTATGCTGTATGTTGTTAGCTTTGGTTAACTTCGTATGACTGTAATCAACATCCTTGGCTAGCCTCTCAGCTTCAAACCAACAGTGATGGGTACAGTTTCACTTTGTCTGCTTCATAGAACCTTCATGTTTGCCTTTGCTTAAATGCACAGACATCTCCCCTTTCAGAGGAGGAATTTGATGTTTGGATGCTTGACCAAAAGCAAAACGTACACGGAATCTTCAAGGTTCTTGGCAAGTACGTTGGTCTTAGCAGCTAGAAGAACTTGTCACAGTTATTCTGTGAATTTAGGCGGCGCCAGTTACTTAAGTCTCATCATCCGATTCCACATTCGACATGTGATGCTGAGATGAGGGCTCTGCAGGTTCAGTCTGTTGCATAACTTTGCAACCTTTTTCACCAGGATTACAGTAACGACTCCAGCTGTGTGTTTGAGCTTGTTATAATGCTGCAGGATGATTTTTATGCCTCCATCTATGGTATTGCTCGATGGAGAATTCTTTCTGGCCTTTGCACGGTATTGTTTACACATTGTTTTTACACATATCAGTTTTCACTTGAAGCAAACGGAAAAAAACAAAAACAACAACAACTGTAAGGTCACAAATGAATGATCATAGTATTGATCATCATATTGCAGTGCTTGATGGCCTATCTGTTAAACTTCCAAATGACAGAAATACATTGTGAAGCACTTATTTTGTACCTCGTCTTCATGACATCAACGGACTGACCACATACACACCAGTAGTTATGGGTAATTCAGAATAATTTCCTCTCACAAGATGTAAACAGGTGATAAACGGCTTATTTGGTGTTGCTGAGCATTGTTTTTTTGTCAATAAGCACTGATTGTGTTCCCTTTCATAATCAATATCTGCTGACTTTGATTATTAGCTGTTGTCATGGTCAATCAGTCACCGCTAACATCTTGTATCCCGTGTGGCTACATCGCCCTCCTTCACAGCTGAGACCCTTTTTTTTTGTAGTTACAATGATGCTTTGCCTCCCCTTCCTTTTCACATTTCTATATCTGCTATGAGAATTGCTCCACTCTTCTCCCAGGAAGGATGTGCATTAGACGGCGTTGATGAATAACAATTTCTTTTTTTTTTTTTCTTGTCTGAGTGTTAAAAGGAAAACAGTGTGTCCAACGGCGACAAATTGACTCTATTTCACACTGTGAACGTGGATTTTTAGAAATTCTATTTTTAGCCAATATTTACTCTTACTATCGCAAGCCTCCTTCATGCTGCACTGGAAGAAAATGAAAGGAGCCCTTGATGGAAATCTGTAAGTCAAATGCACAGCTGGAGGAGTTGGTGTGGCCCATGCTAAATCGGTCTTTGTGCCACTTTAAAAAAAGAAAAAAAAAAAAGCTCAAGCAAACTTATTTCATCACCCTTGCACCTTTGTTTGATGTGCTGTGATTGGCTGTGGGAATAAAGCATCCTCCCCCTTTCCACCTCTCTCTCTACATATTATTTGTCTCGAGGAATTGGAGGAGCACAATTGCAGTCGAGGCTGACAACTCAACCCCCCGCTTCCATTTCTGGCTGTGGGCTGAGTCGTCCCAAATTTTGATGCATGTTGGTGCTCTCCCAGGCCTCCCCACCTCTTCCCTCCACAAATTTCTGGATGTGTCTCAGTGCGTTGGGTCTCCAGATGAAGCAGCATTGAAGTGAAGGGGTGCAGCATCACTGTTAGCTGCAGATGCTGTCTATGGCTGAGGATCTTAAGTGCTGTGTTATGCTGAGCTGCTAAATATAATTAAGATTTTAATGGGAATCATGTCAAGCAGTTCCCAGGGTGACACTCACTGGAGAAAATCTGAAATTAGTAAATCGAGTTTGTCGCTGTTGCATTGTCATTGTCTCTATATCCTCACCCACCCATCCACTTCCTTACATCTTGTCCCTCCTTCCCTGAGTCCTCGCACTTTTCGTCTCCTTATTTCTCTTCTTATTTTCCCAGCTCCCTACACCAAGCCTGTGTTGACTTTAAAGCCTGAATCCAACCTGCGGCCAGGTGATGAGGTCGCCCTGACTTGCTTGGCATATGGAGGATACCCAGAAGGCAGTGTTATATGGCAGGACGAGAGTGGCCGCAACCTGACAGACAATATCACCACGTCAGTGGTGGCTAACGAAGAAGGGCTGTTCACGATGACCAGCATCCTGACAGTAGTGCTGGAGCCCAACAGCACCTACAGCTGCCGTCTGATCAACCCGCTACTTGGCGAGGAGGGCTTTGCCTTTGTCACGATCACAGGTGGGAGTGGTTCTTCTCCTCTAGTTCTTCGTAAGATGCTTTCAGTCAACCTTCATTCTTGTGCAAAGTAAACAGCCTAATTTCAGTGACTTCATGCAGTGATTAAATGTTAGCAGCTCAGACTAATCATTTTTCTCACTCATGCATATTCAGAGTTTCCTTTTTTTTCCCTTTTCTTTTTTAATTATTACTGTATGCTTTTGTGAATCAATCTGTCAAACAAATTTCCTCCTGTGGAGGCTTAACTTCTCTCTGTGTCTTCCTAAGTCAAAGCAAAGCTACAATGAAATGAATAGGAAGTAATGAAATGTCCAATTACAGTGCAATAAGCAAAACCCATCAGTTCTTCTGCATCGTTAAATTAGATCAGTGGGTGATTATATCCCTGAGGATAGTCAAATAAGTATTCATCACACATTTCAAAAGATGAAACAGTAATAAAGTAATATGCAAGAACGAAGCGATTAGTTTCCTAGCAGCTGTATGCAGGAAATGTTTCTTCTTTTTTTTACTTATATGCACGCCTTTGTCTGGTTGTTGATCCAGTTTTAAGCTGAATGTGTCACCGTCCTTATAGGATACCCCCCCTCCCTCACACACACACACCCTTCCACAACACTATCCACTGCTCGACCATGTCCCCCTGGCCCTGCTGGTGTACTCCATGTGTTGAATGCAGTAAGGATGCCGTGTAAGGTGGGCTATGGCTGGGTCTCTAATGGGAGCAGCACTGTGTGAAATGGCTCATAAATAAGTAGAGGTGGCCCGAGCCAGCTCTCTGGACTGTAGCTGGTGCTGATGCTCGGGCTGTTGAGACAGAGGTCGAGGCAGAGGTCAGGGAGTGCTGCTCCACTGGGCTGGGAAATGACTGTGCTGTCTGGAAACAGGATGGCCGATTGGCAGGACTGGACGGCTGAGTGAAGGTGGCCTTTCTAACAGTTTGGTTGGCCTTTTTCAAAACAGAGCAGATAACCAGTCAGAGGGACCATTGGGGGAGTGGGAAGGTATTAAACACATTGCGAGAATAGTACAACTGTAAAGTGTCTGCTAGAATAATTTGTGGGTGCTGTTATCGTTCTCTTTTTGCTGGATTCGTGTACCATTACATCATTACCCTTCATGTCACTTCCTTCAATTTGTCTCATTCCCTTTTACAGACTGTTGTTGTTTTTTTTATTTATTTTGAAATTTTTGAGAGAGCTATCTGGATTGGTGCTTTTAGACTTTGTTTTTTCAAGGGCAGCCGAGTCAGTGTTTTAGCACCACAGAGAGTAAAAGCTCAACTGTTAAGCCAAACCTTTTAACTCTACAGTTTGATTCCCTGACAAGAATGCGGAAAACATCAGTGGCACAGCCAGAAATATTCTACGAGATGCGCTTTGATAACATATAATCATGAGATTATATGCTATACAGATGATCAAGTGTGGCTATGTTGTCATTTGATGTCATCACAACCAAAAGACGTACTGGAGTAGATGGTGATGGATGCACTTACGGCCAAACACTGAATTACAGCTGTTGTTATAGGATTTTTCATTTAATTCTTTTCAGACAAACAACTGTGAATGCTGTGATCCAACAAATCGCCTCCTCAGTTATTGGGCTGTCTGTCCTTTTTATTTTGCTTAGAAGCCATAATGTCTCCATTTAGTGTTTGGCTTTACAATTAAATCCATAATCTTAATGTCGATAGATGCTCAGTGAACAGCTGTCTGATGAAGTTAGGCATCTTAAGGTACAGAGGCTTCAAACAAATGTGCACAAATGACATTTGTGTTAGTATCGGTACAGAACTGAATGGCAACAACTCAACAGTTATGGTCTCATGAGGTAATTGCATTTAAATAATAGCTTTGGCAGTCTGAGTTGTAAAGAAAAAGTAAAGAAACTCAGAATGAACAGACCCTATTAAAGAAAACAACCAAGAGTAGAGTGAAAAAAAGATGGTCGTTTTAAGAGCACTGGAGTTGTTGAAGTGTGATGTAGCAAAGATTCAAGAGGGACAGCAAAAGAAGCAAATCCCCAAATAAACCTTGGGAAAACCTTTAATTACAACAGTGGTGACTGGGACTTCCTGCAACTGGGTGCACATGAATAAGAGTCATTTTTCAGTCGGAGCGCCTGCACAGCTTGATGATGGCCCGAGTTATTTGTTAATACACAGAAGATTTATTGCATTTTATGTGGCAAGATGCGAGAGGGCTTGTTTGAAATGAAAATGTGTTTGCATTTGTTTACAACAGCTGGTGTGTGCTTAACAGTTTCTGTAATTAATTTTGACCCAGCACAGCACTGCAGAATGAGCCGAAGTCGAGTTGATACAGCGAAATGCGCTTTCTGTATACTCTGTAAACACAACCACGATCACCACACTCAGGCAGTGCTTGATCTTATGGGAACGTTTGAAATGGGTTGGAAATTCTAAAAGATCTACGGAAGTTGGGAAAAATAGTGAGACATGTGGGAGGTAAGAAAAATAGAGTGGGGTGGGGGGAGGTAGAGAGGGAACGAGCGTGTGATAATTTCACACTCTCTCCGATCTCTGATTGAAAAATTACAATAGTAATACAAATCTCCCCAAGCAGAACAGGAGTTTGACAAGGTTAATGTTGAGAAAATGAACCCTTTACCCACACTGAGGAGAGCGCTGTGTGCTCTGTCATGAGCTGCAAGTGGAGTCTGTGTTGAGTCAGCCATGTTAAGCTCACCTCTCTCATAGTTACCACCAGTTTCCTCAAAGTCCTCACGCATCACCTGCACACTGTCAAACATCTCACAGACAGTTGTTCCTGTAAACACGGCCTGCAGAGTGTCGGGCTCCCCTTTTTAAGACAATCTTTTCTATGGGGAGTGTTTTTGTGTTGCTGTGATATTGGTAGATTTGCAGAGGGAAGCCAGGCTGAGATTCAGACAGGCCTACGGCAACAGCTGGTATTAATGAACAGCCGGATGATGGAAAGGAGCAGCTTCAGTCCTCAAATGAACCGTGGCCTATCTGCTGGCGTGGACACTGTGCCTGTGTGCTAACCCCCCCCCTTATTCCTCCGTCTCACACTCCGAGCATTTTCTGACCACTTTGTTCTGTTCTCCTCAAAAAGAATAACGTTTTTGAAGGTTTTCAAGACCAAGACTGTATCCTTACTTTAAAAAAAAAAAAAAATTCACCTTGATCCTTTTCTATATGTGAAACTTTGGCAACGTATTCCATCTACTGGAGCTGTGTGATTACTGCAGTGTGCTGTCTGACGGTTGAGTTTCAGGGCCTTCACTGAACACCCTCTCCAGCACCACCCCCACTCCATCTGCTTGCTTTCTCAATGAGGATGGCGCCATTTCCCCAGCATCACTTTGCTGGCACAGCATTTACAGTGAAAAGTGTGCGGATGGAGATGGAGTGTGTGAATGAAATAGATGGAAAGATGAGCCTGGGAGATGGAGAGAGGGAGCCACGGAGGCAGGGTGAGGAGAGGGGGGAGAAGTTGATGACAGAAAGTAAGATAGAGACAACAACGTTTGCTGAGCTCAGAGCTGTAGCATTGTGGCCTGATGGGCTGGAGATGGGCTCAGTGACAAAGAGGGAGACCCCATCCCTCCTCAGCCACCAGCACCACCTACATGATTTTCTTTTGAATTTGACCCTTTAGCTGCCATTCTTTGGTCCTCTCTGTGCAGCGCCGTGGCTTTGTGGTTAGGTTCATAATAAAAGCAGCATGTATGTGTGCTTTTCTCAAGTATGTGATGGTTTAATTCCTCCTATAACCACAAAATACAGTGAATATACACACACTGTACACATAGTCGTTAAAAAGTTATGTCATATTTGACGATTTCTAATCAAGGCTTTCTGTAGTCCCAAGTCTGAAAGACTGAAACATCTGAACTTCCCTTTCTCTGTAAAAGACCAAGAAAGACAAACGTATACATGAAAAAGCTTTAGCCTACTCTTCCCACCATTTAGTAGAAAACGTGGTTTGAATGTTGTTTTTTTACATCAAACACACACAAAAAACCTTTTCTGAAAAATGAAGCTAATGTTTTCCTTACCTATAGATGACCTAACTACACAGAGCATGTAAGGTTGGACTCTCTCGTGCCTTTTCTTGGTGAAACCGCATGGGACTGATTGGACCGAGTGTTTTTTGCTGCGCATCAGTCACACTTGTTGGCTTTACATTTTAGATGGTGTGACTTGGCTTGACTACACAGGGTTTTTGGAACTGATTGCACACTCAAGAGTAGGTCCTTATTACCAAGTCATTTTTGGTTCCAAGCAAGCTGAGCCAAAACTAAACGATGACCTGAACACTGCAAACCCGGGTGTCCCACCACAAGTCCTGCACACACCTGCTCAATTCCTTGTTTTCGGTAGGGAGAAATCTTTTGGAAATCAGGGGCCACAGTTTACAAATCTGTCAGCGTGATGGTGAAACGTGAAACGAGAACATCTCGTGTGTTTGCACAGAGGGAATAAGGGCGCGCACAGGAATTACGAAGCCAAGAGCTCGATTTTAAACCAAGAATAAAGATTTACACATGGCTGTATTTCTCTCAGCTCTGATCACTCCGGTGTGATGCTCACATTAAAAAGATGCCAAACGCATCTATTAAAGCTGCGCTGCGCCATATGATGGAAAAATGCCACGTGTCTGTGAGAGTGAAAAGTGTCTTTTAACAGACCCTCACAGCTTGGCTTTGCTACTAATATCAAACTGTCCTAAATCTCAAAGAGACCACACACACATTGCCGAGCCCAGTTGTCTTCACGAAGCAGTGAATGCGGTCACTATGGCGAACCTTTGCTCTGCTGTCTTTTAGGCCACACGCTAACAGTTTAACTCGTAGTTTCCCTCAGATAGTCTTTTCTGTTTCTGCTGTTTTTTTCTGCTTGAGGTACACTTTTTTTTTTTTTTTTTGTCTGATTTATTTCCCCAAGGAGATTGTTTATTACACGTGATTGTGAGGCGTATGGATTCTAAACCAACCTTCACTGAGTAAACCAAGGTTAAAAAACAACTTTAATTGCTATATAAACATTGACCTTTGTCATGAAGACCGATTCTAACATTGTGTGAGCAACATTCATCTATCAAGTGTTTTTTTTTCCCCCACCATCAGATATTTTCCAGCTTGCTTCTTGCTCCTTTTGACTGACTATGTAATTATGCCTTTAGAGTTTAATCCTGACGTTACATTGCCATCTAAATAGCTATCTCTACCTCTACCTACCTCATCCTCTCTTGACCCATAAAGTGCTCAGTGCTCTCTGTTGTTTGTGAGAAATCTTCTATGAGATTGTTGTTCATTTCCATTATTTCTTCCACTTAGAATCTCTGCAGGTATTGTGTGGAAGTTTATTTTCTGTCTGAAATTGCAGTGAAAGTATTGCTCTTTCAGTACTGGACTGCCAAAGGGCCAAACAGAATGATGCATTGATCTACTTGTTCAAAGGTTCTCTCACAAAAGTAACTGTTGTGGCGAAATTGCAGTGATTGCAGCTACACGGTAAATATTTTACCATATGATAGGTATTTGTGCTTTTCTCTGCCAATATCTCCTGTCAAAACCTCGGTCGGTCTATTACGTTATTTAGTATTGTGTTTTTCAACTTCAAGCTTTCCATAACAAACCACCGTGTTGGTCCACCTTCTCACTGAATAAGGACTGATTTAAATGCAATTAACAGAGCCTTCAGAGAAACAGAAAACAGCAATATAAATGGATCTGTTGTCTGCGGAGCAGCAAGCAGGCAACTTTCCCGACCAAGCGCTGTATTAATTAGTGCCCAGTGTACAAATTGGCCCTCTTTCGCTTGCTGAATGTATACTCTGTCTTATCAGAAGCCCAGCTAGAGAAAACAACCACGTAGATGAATTAAGTAATGTAGACCATCTAAAATAAATCCAGGTAGGCGGCAGTGGTACCATTGTAAGCACATTAATTCCTATCAGGATTATTAACTCGGGACACTTGTCGCTGTCACCCCTCCTAAAACATTTGAATGTCCTCTTCTGGGCCTTAATTATAGGAAATTTTATCCCTGTATTATGGCCACGGTAAGGTTATTTATTATGCTCTTGGTCGTACTGTCTGCATCTCTGAGGGATTGTTGGGTAAGTTTCACTTAGTGTTCAGTTGCAGCTCTTTTACACTGGCACAGTCAGGAGGATAAAATACGCTACTCTTCTTTGTGCTGGGATTTATTCTCCCTTTATTTCATGGCTGCTCTTCCATTTCAACCTTTAGCCTTAAAGGCTTTTGGCACTGTCTTGATGTCAGAGTGATTTTTTATTTATTTATTTTTTTGCTTAAATTAAAAGCAATATTGATATAGCGCAGTGCATTGAGTGTGTGTTCCTCTTCACTGTGTGTTTAGTGTTTGCTCTCACAGAAAAGCTCAGCTGTGTGTGTGATTGCAGAGTACATTTGTGAGGACAAGAAGATCTTGTTTGTCTACATGAGTACACCTTGCAGGGTTTATTCCTGCCTTCCATGGGTTCAGCATCTGTGGGATGGATCCTGCTTTTGATTAGACAAACAGCAGTCTGGCATCTTAATGTCTGCTCGCTGACTGGTAAAAACCTGCCTCTCTGTCCTCCATGGCTTTCCTTTTCAGAACATCGTATTTATGATGGCGGTAAACGCACAAAAGCCCTCTTTTGTCACTGATCGGGTTCATTTTGATTGTGACTTGCAGCGAGGACTATCACTGGGACCAGTGGGTTCCTGTAGTGTACATTCCACATAGCTCCCTCTAAATCCTGTAAGAGGGATTGGTTTCAGAAGGTCTGGCATAAGTCCTGGCTTCACAATATGAAATTATATTAGCTTCTGCTTTTCAGAGTTACTGGGAGGTTATCCACCAACAAACAGCTGTGCACCCCTTCAGAGTTGGGTCATTTAATTATTCAGCTCATTCATTTGATGTTTCTCTCTACACCTGATAACACTATGAGTTATTGTCCTGCAAAGGATGTTTGCAGACTCAGTAAATTGCTTCTGTGCATGCAAAGAGTCCAAACTAGTGGCTGGATACTCAAGAGACCATTGTCTAAAGCTTTAAAGTTGTTTCAATTAGGGGGTGTTGAGAGATTTAACTTATTCTCAGTATAGGTGACTCTTTTCTTCGAAAACTCTGGAGACCAGTAATTGATTACCAAGTGTGAAATGGAAGTTAAGAATGGACTGAGTGTGCCTCTCTCCCAGATGAGAAGTTTTGAGCGGCTCCCTCTGTAATGACAGCTTAACTTGAATATACATAAGCACCCGCTGACACTCATTGTGTTAAGAAAAGCACCTATGGTACGGCCCTTAATTTCAATCCCTGGTGTCAAGTATCACAGTGATGACAGTGATTAAAGCCGTGCTGTGGTTGTGCTCCGTATGATACCAGTCTGAATGGACAGCGGCTTGAGATGACTCACATACCCTTCAAGATACATTAATATCCTCCCGCTGGCTTTAGCCACGCATGTCTCCCCAGAGCCTGACAGCTTGCAGCTCGTTACAGACAAACTGTCCAGAAGGAAACAAACTCGCTCCTCTTACCTTATTAATATTGTCAACTGTGCTTAATTGAATCGCCCCCCCATGTGTGTTGCTGCAGTAAGTGCAACTCTGTCAGTGGCAGAGACAGCTCAGTGACCCACACCACATCAGTCTGTCATATCTATAATGTATCTGTCTCCATACTTTCACCCACTTACTCGCCCAGACAAAGAGTGATGCTGTTTGTAATGTGAGGTCATATTGCATATGTGGCCGTTGAAGGGGTTAAGGATTGTAAATGGAGTTGCACTAATATCTGTTGTTCCACACATTGTTTTGGGAATCCAGTCTTTGGACAGACTCAGGTTTGGTCTCTGTTCTAACTGTAAATGTACCTATTTTCCTACTCTTCAGATACAAGAGTAGTTTAAAAGCCAAAAGTTTCAAAATTTCAAGTTGTCCATTTATTATATCTATATTCTAACACTCATTCAGTAAAAATGTGCTTAAAACATTTGGGATGCCTTTTTGTATATAACATGATGCTGCTGGGAAAGGAGGATAAGAAGTTGGATCAAAGAGTTGATTCAACAATGGACTCTTTACCTGTTAAATAACACTTCAGGGCAGCCTAACTTCTTATGTCCTTGGATTTCAGTTCATACATAATGTGATGACAGTGTGGCCTTGATGGTTTCACCAGTTACCGGTTTGAAAAGAATGCTGCTTCAACAAAGTTAGGACTAATACCCAAAGATGAAAAGGAGCGTTTCCTGTTGTGTGTTGTGCAACACGGGAAGAATTAGTGTCAGCACCCCAAAGCAAGGAGAGAAGCTGTTGAGGTTACAGAGTAAAATAGGACAAATTGTAACCCTATTCATTGTAAATCTGCCTTTGATTCTACAAGAATGTTTTTTTTTTTAATCCCAGTATTTTCTTATTTTTCATCAATTTTAAAACAAGGGGTGGCGAGCTTCACTGAAAGCAACAACGGAGATTTTAATCGCCTCACAATATAGAAAAAGGGTAAGAAGAGAAGAGTTTTTGTAAATGAAGCTTTACAATCAAGAACAAACTGTTGAGGGAAGTAAAGTTCACTTACTGTTTGAACATTTATCACTAACGTTGTCCAGAGTCACTCTCTTGTATAAAGAACACTGTCCCAAAGTCATGGCCGAAGTGAAAGAGTCAGTTTTGCTCTCATTTTATTTCTGAAAATGCTTGCTTAGCATAAACACTGCTTATAGCAGTGGCCTGGTTCACATTATTACACCTGGAAACAACTACAGTCTCAAGGCGCCAGCCTGAAAAAAGAGTTTTATGACTTCATGCACTGCTTAAGGGCAGTAAAACTGCAGGTCTAACTAAAGAGTCTTTAAGGTTTTCTTATAGCAAGTTTTCAAGAAGTTTGACTGATCCTTATTTCACACTCGTGTCAATCTAGCTTTTTGGCCTATTTGGCATTTTATCTGTTGAAGTTTTTTTTTTAGGTTTTTGGAAAAAAAGTCTCACTTGTATGTGAGATTTGATATTTGAATAGTCTCCTCCTCACTTTAGGCGCTATTATTTTCGCTTTCTTAATAAATGTCCTCATCAAACCATCTTTTCGTCACCATTTCTTGGTTTTGTGGAACATTTCTACCCATGTGGAGCTTTGGCATGATCGTACTGTCCCTGGCTTTTTTCTTTTTTTTTCCCCTCGGCCTGAGGCAGAGAATTTTCTCGAGTTAAATAACTTAGCTGCACACAAGTTGTAAGTCTGCGATTAGCCATGTTCCGCTGAGAGAGATTTACAGAGCCATTTTTCAGTCTGTCCAAAATATCCTGCTTTAAAAGGGCTAGAAGGAAACAAGCAATAACCCACGAGAAACTGTATTCTGACTTTGAGTTTTGGAAAAGCTTTGTGGCATTGTCAGACTTCACAGCACCGGCTCCAATTGCTTTTAGCTTTTGTAAAATTAGAATGTAACTGTGTTATAACTGTTACTTTTACATAAAATATTGGCACTCTTTCCAATGTGACTGGTGATTTTTGATTAGTAAGGTATTTCATAAGACCTTCAAACACAAAGAAGAAATGAGGTTTTATGATTGACACTCAGTAAATGTCTAAACTTCAGAGGAGCTGCATGGATCAATTTAACAGAGCCTTTTAATTGACTCAATAAAGCTGTTTTAGTGATTCATGATGATCTTCACTATCCCTACTTTTATCTTTTCATGTGTCAGTGGAACACACTGCTAGTGCCTAATTGCCATATTTGTTTAAGCTAGGAGTGACAGCATTTGAAAAAAAAAAAAAGTAGTTAAGCTAAATATGGCACAGGGCTACTCATTAGCTTCATGAAATTGAGGGTCTGAAATAACGAGTAGAAGCTTGTCTGCATATAGTCGTTATGCAAAGCTAGAGGTAGTTAGTTACACATGGTAACTATCTAAAATGATCTTGGTAATTCACTTCCTGATTTTCTTCAGAGGCATGCAGGGTAAAAACTCCCAGGGGAAATATGCTTTTGGGAATTCTACCTTAGATCAGAGCATTCTGAACAGACAGTTACAGATGACTTACAAAATATATACGTCACGGCTAGGTGTCGAGCCGCCTCATAAAAACGGACCCAAGAGCAGACACAGGACTCGGGGAGAATCAGAGTCGGAACAGAGTTTATTTACGTTTAAGTGGTGGGTGTTAAGGGCAAACGAGTAACCGGTGTAGAAGCAGGAGCAATCCAGACTCCGCCCCCAGGAAACCTGCCCAGCCCCACCTTAGACTCAGAAACCACAGCAAAACCGCACGATCGTGACAATATAGTCAATAATGTTCATTAAATATTCAGCATGAAGAAAAACCTTCCTGCAGAATATCAGTGATTGATTATTTGTTATATTTTTCCACAGAATTAAACTTGTTTGTGTCACAATAAAGTCTAATAAGTTAGCAAGTAGCAACATCTGAAGTTACCTTTTCGTATAGGGCAGTGCTCATGTCAGGCACTCTTTGATATATACCCAGAACTATGTTTTTTCTAACGCCTAAAAGGGAAAGAAATGCCTTGTCTTGTGAGGTTTGGTTATGTTCAAGAGATGGACGAATAGGGAGGCTCTGACCTGCACCAGAGTGTGAGCCCTGCCCAGCTCGGTTGCTTTGAGACTATTCATCTGTCTCTCCCGTATCCACCAAAGACTGCAGCAGAGGAAAATGAGAAATGCTGTTTTATAATGAGAGCCTTAGGCAGAGACATGTATTTTAAAAAAAAGAAAAAAAAAATCTGTCATTATATATTCTCCTAGTAATACTGCAGTGGGAGAAGCATACTAAGAACTCACTCTTTGAAGAAGTCCAGGATGTTCTTTAATGTTTTGGATAGAGCGTACATTGGTTTGTGATACGGGGTTGAGCAGGGTTGTTATATTTTATTCAGAGATGTTATCACGTGAACAGTAACCCTTCCTGTGGATGTAAACTATTCTTGTAACGACAAACACCGATAGCTGTGCTCCTTACTTTCAGAGACGAATTAGAGGTGTTTCTTTTTGAACATATTGACAACAACAATGTCAGTTTGTTTGCAAGAAGTATAGCAGAAACCTCCCCCTAAAAAGGCCCGCTCGGTTCAGGGACTAAATGCTGCTGTCGGCTTCAGCTGCATAGCATCTAAAGAGAGTCTAAAAAAAATGCCAACAGCTAATACAAACTGCAGATTTACAACACTTGAATTGATGGTTCGGTAAGTGTCTCGTTGAAGTTTAAATTGTCAGTGATATTTCACACCCACTTTGCACTATTCTGATGCAACACATGGCTTGTTTCAGCAATAAGGTGTGCACTTTACAGAGGGTCTCCAGGGAATCTCATGCTGCAGTGTGTTCTTAGTGGAATGAGCCCTTTGAGTAAGCACAGTGAAGTTGTTGCTGGTCCACAGTGTTAGATTAAAACTGAACATCATTTGAAGTTTCTCTCTGTATTATTCTACATGCAATGAGCCCATCTGTGAACTCTGTCACTTGGATGTTTCTTCCACCAGCAGCCTGCACATACCCAGTGACAGAATGATGCTACCTGCAGGTGCTGGATGTCATTTTAACACTGTACCGGTATATATATATGTCTTTTAAATTGATATATATGAATGATTTAAAACAAAAGGGCTTGCTTGTTGTTATAAGCACTTAAGTGTGTTGAAGCTGGTTGTTTTCTCATTTGAACTGTTTCCAGCCACGGCAGAATGCTTTGACAAATCTTTTGCATATGTTATAAACGGCAATAGGTATAGGCTGGTGGAAAATTCAGGCACGGAAAGAAAAGTGCTGTGAACGAGTACAACTGCAAACTGGTTCGCATTTCACCACTAAAGATTCTAAGATGACATTATATCAGAGTTTGCAGCCTGCTGTTCTACCCAAAGTGTCCTAAACAATGAATATTACTGCTGTGGCAGAGAGCAGACGTGGTAAAGGCATCTTTTTAATCCATTCATACCCATTTGTGTTTGTCAGCACCTCTCGTTCGTATCAACCAGACATTTAGTCTGCCCTGGCACTGATTGCCATCACTAATTATTGTCTCCTACACATCTCCAGTGACATCCGTACAGGCATTTCTTGTTTTAGAGCTAATTAAACATTTATGCAACACAAAGTTGTAAAGTGATTATCACACCAGAGTTCACCCTGGACTGCGAGGTTGCTTTGTAAAAATGAAGCACACCTCCCCACCCTTCTAACGAAAAAAAAAAAAAAATCAATAGTCCACTCTGAGTCCAACATCTTAATGCCACTCTCGGTGGAGAAGGATGTGCCGAAGTGATGGAGTCTCTGTCAGTTACTAGACATCAGATGAGTTTTTAATTGAGGCCCCAGTGGGGCAGGGAGGGACGCAGAAGACGCTGAGAGACAGTTGGCTTGTTCGGTGCTGGATGAGCTCGGCAGGGCATTCATGAGACAATGGAGTCTCCCACTTTCATTCCTCTGGCAGGCGCAGGCTGGTCAGTACGGCCCAAAATTTAGATTTGAGAGTGGATGGTAATGACGAACATCACGGTACGCTTTCTTTCTATTTTTGAAAGGACGCACTTGAAATGCCGAACACACTCTGCTTGCCGACTCCGACTGTATCAGTTCATTACCTGAAGTTGCAATCAGTTAACTGTTAATGTAGTTCACAGCTAACATGGAGGAGAGTGTCACGCCTTGTGAAAATTAAAAGCTTATCACTCTGTGCAGCTGACACTGTGTGTGTGCATGCATGTGTGTCATTTGCCCCTTTTTCTCACCGCTGCTGCACTACAAATTTGGGATTTTGTTATGGGTGGAGTGCTTCCAAGTCTGTTTCATGTATCATGAATCTCTTTTTCTTGCTTCACCATGTCCTTTCACAGCTGACTTGTCTTATCATTAGGACAAGGCCAACGCTGTCTGCTTTGTAGTTTGTCTTTTTGCTTTGTTTTCAAGCAGTACTACTTTGGGTGAAAGCTTGAGCATGGTCTCAGATGGTCTTCACTCGCGAGGGCGCGTTTCCTCCCGGTTTGCTCCTCTGTTGAGCTACGTGACTGATTTCCTCCCCTGCCCTTTTCTTAGCATGCAAATGTGTGTTTATTTAACAGTAAAACAGAAGCATACGCTCATGGTTTCAAATCCAGAAAGCTGATGCTTGTGGTGCACTTTGACGTGACATTTAAAATCCATTCTGTATCAGAACAAATAGTGTTTTGAAATCCACATCAGGCCATGTGTGTTTATTCTGCCTATTTTGCCCAACTCCACCCCGGCCAATATTAAAATATAGAGCATATTCTCACACCCCTCTGCCTGTAATGTACTCTTTACCCTGCTAACACGACAGCCCTGTAAAGAGCTGTAAATTCAGTTAATTAGCCATTCTGCTGGGTATAGGATTACCTTCAGCTGCAAAGATGAGAAAAATTCACTCTAACCTTGCCCCGGGCAGAGTGAAGTCTTGACTTGAAATCATTCTTTTGAAACTACCTGTGACTTAACTTTTACCAACCTTCCTTTCAGACACATCACTGACTGTCATTGTAGATAGGGTTGTATGTGCTGTGGTAATACACAATGACACAAGCTTCTGACAGATACTGGGAATATGTGGGTTCCGTTTGTTTATATCACTGTGACACTGTGTTTTTAGATTTGTAAAAACCCGCATATAAAATATGTTTGTCTGTATAAAAAGTAGATTAACATACAAATGTTAGACTAAAGCCGGTATATTCTTCTGATGAATCCCAGTGAAATCCAAACTATTATGTTGGTTAAAGTGGATGCTTCCGCTAAACCCGTTTCCCAGATGTTGATATGTTTCGGTAAAACCTCAGTACTGTTATGGAGCATTATCTAGATTTATTTTTTTCTGTTTGTAGTTACTAGCACTTGTGATGGATAAAACTTTTGCAGCAGCTAGCTTAGTCTTTGATCTGTAGCTCATAGGGTATATGTCTCTTTTTTTAATAAAACAGCTTGACATGTCTCTAGTTTACAATGTGATTCAGGGATTTCTTTTCTTTCTTATTTTTTTTAGCACAATTCACTTCCATTAGATATGATTTGTTCTGATCTTGTCTGATACGATCCTTAACATTTGTTTAATATTTTCCATTGCAAACAAAAGCAAACCATTTCATGGATATATTTGGTTGAAAAAAAAAACAGGGAATCAAGTATATTTACTGCTTTATATACATTTTTACTTCATTCTTTACCTTGATACACAAGTCAGTCTTAAGCAATAAACTAGGCACAAGGTGCTGTAATTATCTTTGGCCTCACAGAGCTCTGGCTATGTTGTTTCTGGGAAACGTCTTGAGCGTCCATGTGCTTATCTCGTGGGTTTTTGTCCTTGCCGTGGTGACATCCATGGATTCACTGTGACGTCTCACCTGGCGAGTGTTCAGATTTGTAGTGTTGCTGCTGTACTTTAACATAGATGTTAAACAGGCCTCAGACTTACGTGCCCTCCTCCTCATAAAATCTAAATGAATCCAGATTTTGGATTTGATGTCACATAGTAAACTGTTTTTAGCTTTCGAGTAACATCTTTGCATATAGGTGCTGTTAAATCTGAGCATTTAGCAGGCAGCAGAGTAACGGTGCGGACCCACTCTGATGTTTTACTCCAACTTTGTCTTTAGAAACAAGAACTGACTGTGGGATCAGAGGCAAAAACTTTTTGATGTACATTTAAAATGTTTCAAATCAGTTCAATTCAGTCCAGTTTTATTACATAGTGCCAAATCCCAACAAATGTGTCTTCAAAGATACTGTCCAAGACAAGCCAATTACAATCCAGTTCGTTGTTTTGCAATCTTTTCAGGATCTAATTAATTTTGATCTTTACACCCTTCCTCGCTCTCAACTGTTGCTCAGATTTTTCGACCCAAGTTAAAGGATCTTTCCTGAAACTGAATACACCCACAAAACTCATATATGTTCCAGTCATGCTTTTTTAAAATCTTTTTTCATGGAATGAATCCCATTATTCCTCATAAACGCTTATATATGGCTACATTTACATATGTGTGGATCTGAATGTGCAGCCTGGCTTAGTCTCTTTGCCCACAGCTCATCTGTTCATTTTATAACGTAACGCTATTTATATAGGAATGTCTACAACCAGCAGGCTCTGGTCAATTACAGAGCTGCCATTTTAAGTTGAACATGCTTTTTTTTTAATTGCATCCAGCTGTTTTTGTCAATTTTACACAATTAATTTTCTTCTTTCTATTTCTCCTTTCGGTATCATACTGCCAGATTTTCTTGTTTTGTATTCACACAACACAGTCATCTATTACATATCTGGACCTGGCTTGCCAATTGTAACTCAAGTGCATCAAATCTCCATGTCTCCTTTCAGTGTGTGAGTGTTGTGTGGCTGCTGGACAGAGGGAAATGTTTACACGTGGATCAATCAGATTAAAGTCTGACTCATTTTATAGGTGAGATAACCTTACCACTCCAGCTCACAATTCTAAATCCATAGCACCACACATAGGCAGGCTACCTTTGGACTCCAGCCTTCCAGTGGAGAAAGGTCAACAGCCGCCTGACATGTCTCTGAGAGACGGCTTACAAGGTGAAAGTGGACTGATACCACAAAACCTTGTTGTGATTCAGTCGCAGTCCAGCCTTCACGCAGTCACCAGTTCAGTACGAGCTTGTTTGCAGACCAGAAACTCCCTCATCAACTTGTTTTTTTCCTCCTGCGCCGGTGGCTTAGTCTTTCACCCCTTTTGCCTGTCCCTGCAACCTTCACTGACACATTAACTCACCCCTCCATCACCTCCCCCACCACCTCCAGATGGCTTTAATGATTCTCCTGCTGAGGAGAAAAAGAGGGCTGTTAGAAACTTTATTCCTATAAATGCAGAGCCATTACTCTGCTTTAATGTGCAAGTCTGCACATCGTACTCTCGTGTTTGCCACGAGCACATAGCATCAAGGGAAGGGTAATAATGTCAAAGAAATTGTGTAAGTAAATGGGCGCTAGGTTGTCGTAGAGATGAGCACATTAGCTCTCTGCATGCCAATAAGACACTGAGGTAGCATCTCCGTGAAAAGCTATTTATTGAAATGCAAAAAAGGGAGAAGCCTCTGAGCAGAGATGCTGACAGGACGGAAACCCGTCGCCATCCATCTCAGTTTGCCAAGTTTTCCCTTTACAAGTCAGCTCCTTGTCCTCTCCCAGCGAGGAGAAATGTAGCTAAAAATATTGTATAAACAGCTGGTGTGCCTGTGTTTTCACAAGCTTTTCATGCTGATGTCAAATTGG
The DNA here is from genome assembly GCF_036924035.1 of Leuresthes tenuis. Lineage (NCBI taxonomy): Eukaryota > Metazoa > Chordata > Actinopteri > Atheriniformes > Atherinopsidae > Leuresthes > Leuresthes tenuis. The sequence goes on from NW_027325356.1 coordinate 12,979,282, forward strand.
GAGGGTTCTGTGGTTTTGATGGACACCTCCGAGGTTGATAATAAAGGCTCATAATTGAAAGTGAAGCTGAAACAAATTCAAAGTCATTCGTTCAATGTAATCCTAATATTCATGCTCATGTTTTTCATTCCGGCTAATCCGTGTCCTCTGACACAGAGGCATCCTCTTTCCATTAGCCTTGTTGTTATTGTTTCTCCCAGTCTCTTTGCTGTGAGATCAGCTGTGCTATGCAGGAACCGAATAAAGACATTTAAATCACCAATGTCGGAGAGTCTATTTGCACTTGCCAAGGTAATATGCATCAATCAGCTCCCAAGTGTCGGCTGAATGTGATTTAAGTACAGCTGCATGATTTTTCTCTCTGAGTTTTACATCTAATTCCCTTTACAATTTCTTCCCTGTCTTACAGTATTGTCTGAATGAATGTCTACATCTCTGGCATGTGACCTGTTATTAGAGAGATATAAGCCGATTTTGAGTCTTGTCCTTGGCTGTGTCTCTGTGGTTTTGAGGGCTGTATAGGTGCCAGTAAGTCTGGGCCCCACTCAACCCTTGGGCTAGCCAGTAGTCCAACTCACTCCTCTGTGATCAACACTTCTCCACTAAGATCTCCCTCCCTTTCTCTTTTTTCACAGCCAGGCTGTTCATCCTGACAATGTAAAAAAAAAAAAGCCTAATTGACTTTTCCTCTTCCTCATCTTTTCAACTCGTCTTTAATGACCCTTGAGGCTCTTCTTTGCCAGAAGCCATCCCTCTGACGAGGGACATTATTCTCCTTTGGTCCCAGCTTAAGAGGCTAGGTTTCTTCTCGACAGGTAAAACTGGGGTGACAGTTGGAGGAAAAGCAGCTTTGATCTCCTCTGTCTTCTCGTTGCAGAAGCAAGATGACAGGCAAGGGAGTCTTAGGAGCACTTTATTTCACCAAAGGTGCAGGACAGAAAACACTCAGGCTTGTAAAAATGCCTGCAAATCTTGGCTCTCGCGTTCAATGAAGCCCAAACAATACCTAAGCTGGCCTCTTGTGAGTCCCCTATAGTGTCTTCCAGAGACTAAGGGAGCTTCATTTCTCACTGGCGATGCGCCTTGTGTTAGAGGCTTCACACGGAGGTGGTGTTTTATCATTTTCCTGCTTGCCCCCATTAAGTCTCTATTTTTACCTTAGGAGTCTTCTGTGGCCTCCTGTGGAACACAAAGCAGTCCCACCTTGTGTAAGGAGTGATCCTCAAGGGCACACTACAGGTGTGGTAAATAATATCGCATGATGTTGCAGACATTGAGGTGTTACAGTCCGTTTTTATTTTTTCTTTAAATAAATTTGACAGTGCTCAGCAAAAGGCTGCAAGAAATGGACGCAACAGCACATCCTATAATCTGTACAATGCAGCAGAAATGATAAAAAACTGTCAGTGTTTACGTCGTTTGTACAGGTCAAAATCACGTTCAAATGTTTGTCCAGATGCAGGTTTTTTCCCTTAAAGTACTGCAACAAGTCGAGCAATTATTCACTTCATCTTTCTGTGGTTTTATTGTTTTGCCTGATTGATATATATATATCATGGAGATGCTTCTGCAATTATGTGAACATATTGCATTTATCACTAATGTATGAGACACATGTTTGGGACAGCTGTGGATAGTTTAAAACAGACGTCTTATAAATAAACATCAAGAATGTCTGTTGGTTGTTGTGTCATGTAGGAAACTGCTATATTTCAAGTCAGACGGTGCAGAGGAAACACACCACCCACTACATTTTGCTTGCTTTCATTTTTGATGTGTGCAGAATAGATCTTTTGAATCCTTGTGGAACGGAAAGTTATTGCAAAATCATGATTGTAGAGCGATGATGCCAAAATAAAGCAGCGGGAGTGAAGTCATGGAAGATTATTGCACTGCCAAAGGTATGGTCACACTGGCACATATCAACCACATGGAATTAAGTTTAAATCCTTAGACTTCCATCTTTAGTCCAGACCTTCGTGTACCGAAGGACAGAAAACATCTGTTGTGCGGTTGGTACCGTTTTATGTTCTCTTTCTTTCTCGTGTGGTAACCTTACATTGTGTGCTATGAACACAGGGTTACTGTGCACTATTGTAAAATATTTGAAAAAAATCTTGTTGGAAAGTATGAAAGGGGAACGAGTGCATGAAAAGTTATTAGAGTTTCCAGATTATTCTGTTTTCTAAAATAAACATGTTGGGAGCGTGAAGAGCAGGCAGCCACTGTGTACGAGACTGGAACAGAAAAAAAAAAATTTACATTCTGCACATCACAGCCAGCAAGAGCCTGATACTGTAACCGCACCAAATCTGCAATCAAATTGGTTTGGAACTAAATGTTTGAATTGTATATATACATAGCACATATGACCAAATATTTGCCTTGTTGACACATTGGTGGCTTATGTTTGCTGTTCATAACTGCTGCATTGGACGCTGCGAACAATCCTGAAGAGAACCTGAAAATGAAATGAATCAGCTGTTTTTCCACTCATTTCTGTTTTCCATTTATAAAAGAGACCAAACATACGGAGAGAACAAAACCTATAGCAACACCTGATTCACCTCTATGTGATGGGCAGATGTTCTTGCTATTCTTTTAGCTCAATGTTTTAGCTTTATACCCTCTGTATTTAACCTCCGTGCTCTAAGGTGAGAAGTAATTTAAATGATCTGTAAGAGCCAGAGCTGCAATTCCCCCGATGATTTAACAACTTAGCAGCTTGCATATTTGGAATGTCGCATACAATTTAATGGTTGAATATTTATTTATGCAATAAACACAGCATCTAGTTGTCAGGTATGGGGAAAAAAAACTAATCAGTAAAAGTTTGGAATTTCCCTCATTTTACACCTTTAACCTTATGGGCCACACACGTTTTTTTTATTTTTTTTTTTATGATGATTTATACCTGATTCTTCTGATTTGCAATTTTTTAAACGTGTGTTCTGATAAACGCTTCACATTCACTGTGAACAGAAAACACGGAGTGCATAAGTCCAGTTTGTCCAGTTTGGTGCAGCTCTCCAGTCTGCACACCGTGACAGTGAAGCCCAAAGCACTCCATCCTTGCCCTGCACAGAGGGGAAAAAGAAAAAGAGGGAAGAGAAGATAGGTAAACAGAACCATTAGAGACAAATCTATTTCTGAAGAAAACAAAATCACATCATCAAACAAGAGAAAAAGAAAAATATGATCCTGCAGCCCTCCGGGCCTTGGCGTTGCAATGATAGCAGACTATGGCATTTGTCTTGATCAGTCTGCCTTGAGGGAGGGAGGGAGGGGGATGGTGGGAAGGTGTGAGAGTAAAGAGAATAAGAAAGACCAATGAAACAGGGGCCCAACTACGTCTCTACTTGACACAAAAGTCAGACGTATTTTTTACGTTTTGGACTTGACGAGACATGAGCAGCTCTAATGTGATTATTCTTCTTCCATACACGTTTTGTGGTTTTGCTGCTAGTGGTTCTCAGTTGGTCATTCTTTGAATATAGCAGAATGCAGCGCTGGTGGACAGAGAGCCACAGAAACATCAGTCATGACTAGCCTGGGGAGTCTTGGGCAGCTCCATCAAAATGACAAGATTGACTTTCCAGATTTTATCCTTTCTCAGTGACATTTGGTTGTTTCTCCTGCTTTGCTATCGCACCACCAACAAGTCACACCTTGTGTGATGACAGATGCTTGAAATACATATGTACAGCTAAAGAACATAACAGTGACCTTTAAACTGCAATAATGTAGTTCGATTGTGTGTAATTGTTTTCAGTTCTGGTGACAGATGCATACAAATAGTGATTCTGTTTCATCTGTCATTGACATTGATCTTAAAGATGTCCCTAAGGATAACTATCAAGGCTAAAAGTCAGGATAACAAAACAATGAGTCTGCAGCCATGCTGACAGCTCTGTGAGCGCTAAACATTTGTGTCAGGATGCACATAGGTTAACAATGCACGTGCACGTGTTAAGCAGGTGTGGAGATTGCCACGTTCGCCATCTTATTTGAGCCTTTTAGCATGTTAATATTTGCTCCGAAGCTCATAGTGTTTTGGCAGGTTTTCGTTGAAGTTGAAAGTTTTTTTTTGTTTTTTTTGAAAATGGCATTTGAGGAGAAGTTAAGAGATGAATGTGTGCTGAGTTTCATAGCACTTCACTCTGTAGTTTCTGAGAAAAGTCTAGAGCAATTCACCTAGTCCCCAAAGTCATTAGGATTCATTGTTAGGGAATCAGAAATGTCACGGCAGTTCATTTAATAGGTGCTGAATGGTGGTCTGATGGACTGACCAAATGATATTGTCGTCCCCCAAAAGTCTTAGCATTTTATATATATTTTTTTGAATGTCAGGTGTATTTGCTTTATGGCCAAATTGGATGCATTTCCATCTGAGAATGGAAAAGCCTCTATTTACCCTCCATCTTGGCTGGGTTGTATGTTTGTCTGCCCGTCTTCATCTCCAATTCCAAGTCCTTACAGATGCTTCATCATTACCTCTCTCCAGTGCCAGTCATTTTCCTTTTTTTTTTTGTGCCTTTTCTGCCCAGAGTGGGCATTCTCTGAAGAGGATTGTTTGTGCTACAGCCAGGCTCACAGCCATTTAATGGGTCTTCTGTTTTTTTTTTTCCCTTTCTTCTCCCTCTGCTCGGTTTGAATACCCCTGGGAAATTTGGCTGTGTCTGATATAGTTTTTTTTTTGTCCTGCTGACCAGGTTTTATTTCTTTTCATCAGTTTCCACTTTGCCAAAACACTCTTACTAACTTGGATGGCTAATTGTCTGCAAAGTGATTTCAGTGTAGTGCGGCAGGCTGTCTTAAACTCGTATGCTTGGGAACATTGTCAGAATAGTAACATTGTTGGAGATATTAAGAAGTTGGAGAATATTAAAGCAAAACCGTCAGAGCTTCTGACATTAGAGCAATATGTCGCAGAAGGCAGGGGGTGTGATAGTTTGTGCCAATGTGTCTGAAAGCCATGCCAGTGCTTTTTGAGTGAAATGACAACAGAGTCTTGTGCAACTGGTAAACTCTCTGCCATCTGGACATAATTGAAGGACTCAAGTGTCTTAATTGCTAACTAGTAAAGAAGCTCTGTCCCTGTTCACATTAAAGAAAGGTTTGTGCTCATTACTGTTTTTCTCCAGCAGCCCACTGTCTGTGAAAGTAAAGCCTGATTCCTAATGAATATGACAATGCTGACAAAAAGAGCAGTAGTCATTATCAGTGCCATGATGTTGCGCTTTACTAGCTGTGCCGTCTGGGTTATTTATAATTGTCATGACAAGAAACTCAAACAGTAAAGTTGCCAAACAGCAGAATAATGGTGATGGATGCTACGGTGACAGTTGTGTGCTTATTTTAGCTCTGCAAGAGTGAATAATGAGGTTCTCTATTCTCAACCCGTCTCTCTCTCTCCCTCTGCCCTCTCTGCTTCAGGTCAGAACATCGCATTCCCCACGGTGGCTCTCTGGGTAACTGTTGGCCTGGCCGTGTGTCTGCTGGTGCTGCTCGTTGCTCTGGCTGCTGTTTGCCGCAGGAAGATCAAGGAGAGCTGCGAGGTGGCCAGGAGAGAAGGTATGGGAGAAAAGAGGATTCCCATTCAACCCTTGCAGTTCGATATGAAATGAAATGGATAAAAGACTGTTTTGAGAGTCTCTTGCCTTCATTAGGAGCAATATGAACGGTGGCTTTATTGGCAGTGGCAAATTTGGAGCTGCACACAGTATATGCAGTAATTAAAAAAGCTGATGTTTTTTCTCAGTTTGGCGAATGCATACACAGTTCAAGGACTTGCTGAATAATAGATTTTAGCTTGTAATGCTCTAAAGCTCTTTCAAGCCTTCATAAGGCTTTCATTAAAATGCAGAATGATTCCTTAAACTCCTCACATATCAGCTCAGCAGATGAAATCCAACGTGATGCCAACATCATGTGGGAGGCACAATGAGAGCAAGAAAGATGGAGCAGAAAGCAGTGATGAGATGTTAACTGCTCAAGGAGCTTTGAGAATCCAGAGGGAGTTTTGCTTAATGCGTATGTGCTGGATCTTGGATGGTGGGACACATATCTTCGGCAGAGAAGAGCATCATTACTTGGGTCCAGTAATTAGTGTTGCGGAATAGCTGAGTATTGCCGCAAGTGCAACAAGAAAAAGTTTTGAAATGAGATGGATAGTGCAGAGCCACCAGCTCTGCTGTAATGAGATCTACTCAGAGTGGAGGAGACATTTAAATAAAGGTCAGCTTGAGTCTGCGCCAGGGCCCAGAGGTTTAAAAATAAATATGGAAGTGACACAGACTCAGAGGGAAGAGTAAATAGCTGCATGGAACATATGAAATGAAATGAAATGGAAAGAGAGGAATATAATGCTGGTCCTCCCACGGGCAAAGGGCTCCGAGGGTTGTGGGGCCCTTTCTACTGTGGGTTCGAAGAGGAGTTGCTTGTCTCGCCTGCAGCGCTAACACCGAAGGGGGGATTCATTATGTGGTCATCCACTGTCTGCCTTATTGAAATGTTAAGTCTTATTTTGTGCCCTGCCAGCACCGCTTCTGGTGTCTTTTCTAAAGATTTTCTAAGCACAAACTTCAGGACTCTGAATGCTGACTTTTTCACATGTCATGCAGACTATTATACTGCTTGTAGAGTGATAATATGTGAATATAGAAGTAGAGGGGCTCAAAATGGGGTTGCTACGCACATATCTGGGACTGTTGGGGATGCAGGAAGCAGAGATGTGCAACGTAATTGTGGTTGTCTTATCTTTTAATGGTGTTCTCGGGTATGGCCAGATTGAAGTTGACTCTCTTCACTGGGTCTGGGTAACGAGGGTACAAGGGTCAGAAAAAGTAGAGAAGTGAGTAAGTCATTTTTCTTCCCTGTCATAATGTGTATGCGGAGCACAGGAATGTGTATCACAACAGAGCAGCTTGTGGAGTTGCAGTTGGATGTGAAAGCTTAGTTCCTGAGCCAAAATTGTATCTCAACACCAGCATGGCTTTGTTTCCTCAAGCATAGCTTTTTCTCAGTCATTCCTCTCTTTTGCCATCTTTACATAATGATTATGGCTATGTTTCTAATATAATCTCTCAATGACCTATCCAGAGCCAATGATCCATTCCTACAACTCTCCTTTTACGTTCAGACAAGCATATGATTTAATCAAAACTTCTCTCGGGATCATGTGAAATCAACGTGGGACAGATTTCCTCTGTGTGAACGAAGAAAGTCATAAGGGAACCAGTGTGTCCCCCAGGGTGCTTTTACCACTGTGCTCCACATGTTACACAGAGGTTAACCTTCAGGTATAAAAAGGCTCAGCCCCAGCCAAAAGCTATTATTGATCTGCTCTGTGTACATGTCAGTCACAAATAACCGGCACATGCTTGATATATTTCATTCCAGCTCTGTGTACAGATCATGCTTTTTATCATGAAATTTACTGTATGCCTGGCCAAAATGCTGGCAAAAAAGTTTTTTTTGGTAGTGAAACAATAAAATTTAATCTTTACTATGAATATTTTATATCTAAAAGCAAAGAAAATTCATTAAAACCTTCACAGCACAAAAATCAGAAGTCATTAAGGCTTTTTTTTCCCAACATGCACAAAGATCTTAGAAAGCTGCGCTGTTTCCAGGATGCTAACATCAGTCAGTTCGCTCACAAATCAGTCTGTTTATAGCACCAAGGTGTACTAATGGGGGCTTTTTTTGTATTCCTTACATTTGAATTGTTTTATGATGTCACAGCTGTGTTTCAATAGACAACAAAACCAAAAATAAAAAAAACAATAGGGGAAGAAAGGAGGATGACATCGAACAGTAGCATTATCCTGGTTTCACTGAGCAGCTGTTTCTGTATTCTGACTCTCCTGTCTTTTATGTGTTTTGTCCAGCTTTAGCTCTTAAGCCGTAACCACCCACTCCCCCCCCCCCCCCCCCCCCCCCCCCCCACACACACACACACACTGTGAGTGCAGCCTGTAGAGGTATAGGATGGTAAGAGTAAGCGTATAAGGGAGGCAGCTCTCACTCCTCTGTGGATGCCCTCATCTTCACCCTGACTTTAAGGTGCCTTTAAATGAGCGTTACACTCTTCCAAAGCCTCGTCCCCCAAGGTATTCCTAGCGATGCCACATTGGCAGAACATTTGGTCGAGTGGGAAAAGGTTCCCACATCTGTGTTGATTTTGCACTACAAGTCTGAGGATGTAAAAAAATATATATGCTTATTTTTTCATGGTGCTTTCTTGGATTTTTTTCCCTCAAAGATGTACACATTATTATCAACTTAACTTGATGTTAGGCTCAAAGTTGCAACAGACTATCTTCTTGGCATCAGTGTGCAAATGAATTCAATCTGTCCAAATTCTAAAAACTTTGTGCCCAAAGTCATTTCTCACTGATCTCATTAATGATAAAGTGGAGCAATAATTTTCAGTAATGTTGTATACTGAGCACAATAAAGTAAAATGTATTTTTCATATTTCATATATGCTGTTTGGATGTAGAAATGCAGCACAGTTAACTTTTTTTTCCCTTAATTTCCCTTGAGGATTACAATCTCTGCTGTCAGAGTCAAAGAAAATTGAGCTAACATGGTGGAATATAAACATACGAATTGGGAAGCCTCGACATTTAGTTTTGTTATTAGTTTAATCTCATCTAACAGACAATAAACTACAGATTCTGATTAAGATGAGACTCATTTCACAGAATACCTCTCTGCCACTTGGATACTTTGTCACAGGCTATTTATAGCCGGTATATGTGTGTGCACATATGCACATGCATGAGCTGTGTGTATGAAAGTGTGACAGCCATCACTGTGTTGCCTCCCTAACTCTGTTGACAGTGGGTTTTCAGAAAGCCTGCAGCTAAAGCCTAATGTGATTACCGTCTTTGTGAAAGGGCTGGATAGGAGGTTAAAGGGTGGTTATGGTTGTGTGTATCTGTGTGATGGGGTGGGGGGTACCATTTTGTGCGGAGCTTCATCGTCATATAGCTCTCTCATCAAAGTTTGTCCTTTGAGCTGGGAGGGATCAGCTCACCATAGACTTGTGATGAAGTGACGACATTGCGCGCCTGCCTTTATACTGTGGCCCCTGCTGATAATGGCTCCTCTGTCTTCCCACAGCTGAAGAGGCCAAGATGCTGGAAGAAGAGGAGTCAAAGACAGGTCAGTATATCCACACCTGGTCAAGTCTTATCCTCTCATGCGGTCAGGAAAGAGTTAACATAGAAAATTCACCTGCAAGTTCCACATCCTGTTTCCATCCTGATCAGGCTACGAATAGATATTCAGTGTCTTGAAGTATGTTTTTATCTATTTTATTTTTTTTCACATATAGGTTATTGCACAAAAATAATAAAATAATGCCAAATTACCCACATTTTAGTGTGGCTTTGTCAAAAAGAAGTGTTTGTGTCAAAATGGTGAGACCTAACAGAGCAAACAACTAAGCATTAACTTGGTTTACTAAAGTTTGAGGGATCCTGAGAAAGCACGAGTGCACTTGACAAATGAGACTAACTCAAGGCACTGAATCCATTCAACAGAGCCACATCGTAGAGCTGTCAGTATGTTACTGCTTCCAACTGTTAATCAGTTGTTACACAAAGTGTACTGCTCTTCCACTACATATGTATAAGTGTTTGAGGCAGAAACGGGGGGACCAGCTCACTAATTTAGTGTTCCCAATTAGGTATTTTACATTTTATGTTCCCCCAAAGCTACTGCTATAACTATAAAATCCATCTTGTCTGTAAATTTAATGGTAACCAGTTCCACAAGTTTCAAGCGTGACAAAATGGCAGCCACAGTACTGCCGTGTCCTGCAAGCAAATGATCCTGTTTATCAAGCCAAATTGATTTTGCAATTCAACTCTGGCTGCAGTGTGTTAGGCATATAATTGTCACTTGGAGTAAGTTGTTTCAGATTTTATGATGACAGGTCCAGCAAAAATCAACCTGCATTATCATGCACTAGATCCCGTGAAGAGAAGTTTTGTCTGCCATTTACAAGAGTGTCAGGAGCCGAGCATTTTATGAAGGAAATGATAGGAAACAAGACCGTGAGTGTACCGACGGAACGTTCTGTGAGGCCGAGTGAGCTCGGTGTCGGTATCAGTATATTGACATATTTGGAATGTGAAATATTACACAGAAAAGAGCTTTGCTGTGACCTGGGGGACAGTCACAGTTTTTACAATGTACACCGACGTGATGAAAGCTATCGGCTGTCCCAAAGAATCAACGTGACCAGCTTACTGATTTAATGCATGTATGTCCATGAAGGCAAATGACTTGATCTTTTGTTGACAAGTTCTATATAAAAGGTTACATATAACTTTATTTCATATAAACTTGGAGGTTAAGAAGATTTGCCGCAGAGCAGTCACACAGTCGAGAAAAATAAAAGCAGAAGGGAAACTAAATATTTCTTTATTTTTTTGTCTCCAGCTGATAGTGAGCTTAGCTTAGTGTTCTGTAATGTTGGCAGCCACTTTCACATTGGCACGTTAGTTTAAGAGAGGGTGTAATATATCAAAGTTGACATGTTTGGAACGGTAAAATACTGCGAGAAAACGCTCCACCTGTGAAATGTTATTCCCAGTTGCCCGGTCTCATTCGGCTGCTTCAGCTGCAGTCTTTGTGACTGAAGGAGAGATGCATCTCACAGGCTGGTTGAGGTACATGTGAGCATGTGTTTCTGTTTAGCATCTTTGCCTTCATCTTTGCTTTGATTTAACACACTGACGTGTCACGTTAACGCTCATCAAACACTTGATGTGATGTTAACACTAATTGTAACATTCCACTGAAGTTGGATACTTGGCAGGTTGCCTGGCTGCATCACTGCAAAGACAAGAATAGAAAAGTTACATGTGGCCAAGTGAGAGGCTCAACTTCTGTAAAGATGCAAATATATTTACATGTGTGTTTTTGTACAGACTAAATCAATTAGAAAATAATTATAATTATGTTTGTATGTGTTAACATGCTCATCGTAGAGTGATGTCAGTCTTTTAATCTAACTCTGAGCAATAGAACAGTTACTTAAAACTCTGGTTTTGCTGAGTATTCGTATTTTGCTTTCCAAGAGTGCAGGTAAACTAAGGCAAAATATTGCCATGTTTGCTATTTTAACTCTGATTAGAGTTATTGTGATATTTTGCTGACTAGCAATATGACCTTATGAAGCCAGAATTAATTTTTCCATTAAAATACAGGGCAAGCTTCTTCTGCATTACTACCTTCAGAGAGTACCCCTCACAGTCCTCAGCAGTTCTCCCTCAAGCGTTAATGTCATTAGAGTTCTTCATTTGACTCCTTTTTTATTCTGATTGAATTATTTAGCCTTTCAGTGAACGCCAAAGTTAATACCATGTGATTTTAATAAGCTGAGAGGTGAAGGAGAGTCTCCGAGTAGAGGGGGACAATGGCTTTTATTCTCTATTGCCTCTCTCATGAATGTTTCAGAGATATCTGTGCAGCCAGGAGCAGGGTCAGCCATTCGCAACTACCTAGACTTGATAGCTCAGCTTTAGCTAAAAGGGCTGAGGAGAAAGAGGATGTAACTGTGAAACTGTAGTATGACTGCACTCCAGTGACAAGACAGAAACTTGCAGCCCCTCTTGCCCTCACCTCTTGCCGTCACCGCCCGTGCACCTGGTGGAACCAGGTGGATATTAGGGGCGGTGAGCTTGTGAAGTCAAGCTAATGGCTCTGTCTTATGAGATCACTCTCTAAGCAATCCAGACAGGCAGCTTTGTTTTGCCATCTGGCTCCAATTGCGCTGACAAAGGCAAAGGTTCCTGCATGAGACAAAGGAGCTAAAATGAGCCCCACTTTAATAAACCCAGGATGATGGCAAGCCACGTTTCTGTGTTATCTTAATGAGCTGTCCAAAGGAGAGCGCGCCTTCCCTTTCAAAGCCAGCCTGATTGGAACAATAACCAGTGATAACTAGGGACCTGTGCTCATTCATTTGCACTGGGATGGGAGCCCTTTGTTGGGTTTACAGCAGAGGCAAATAATGTTTAACAAACAGTGCCGCTAAAATTCTTTATATATTTGCTGGTGCTAAAGCCAACAGCAACACTTTCACTTGCACAATCACACATACAATTGCAAAAGGATACCCAAGACACACCGCAAAAAGAGGCTCTATTAGTGACTAATGTCCACCCCGATGCAGAGACAAACTGCATGTAGTTCTTGCTGCATTCATCCCTCACCTTCTCTCTGAAGTGTGTTCAATCATTTTAACATGATGTGTTGTTTATAAGGGGCTGCAGTCATGCAAGTGCAGCTCCTGTCAGAATCTGGCTTCAGCTTGTGTGCACTAACCCCTGGATGAGAGCGCTGGTGACCCAGTTCTTTCACAGACACAGAATCACTGGAAAAGAACAATTTGACTCGCCCTCTGAAAAGTGAGCAGGGTGTGAAAAACTGTTTTATTAACCCTTCTTAAGTGAGTCAAGGCCCTGTGAAGGTGGAATGTTAGGGAATATCAAGCCCTCGGCAGCTGATAGCAAGAGGAAGCTCCAGCCTGCACACTCTTCTCACTCCTTTAAGATGAGGCCACCACTGAAAGTTGAGTGACAGGACTGGAATCGTACTAAACCCTCAGGCCTTGTGGCTCATCACCCTAAATGTTGTGTAGATTTGGAGTAGCTAGCCGGCTGAGGTTATGATCAGGTGAATCTTGAACAGACAAACAGATATATAGCCAAGTTTATACTCATTGTGTCCCCTTTAGATCCTTTCTATCACATATGCCACTTTTACACCCAAAGTATTCTATTTAAACAGTTTTTTCAAGTGCAGACACCTGCTGTAACGAGCCAGTTAAACCTTTTCTGATTGCCATAGTCGTGTATTTATCCTGAGAGGTTGTTTCTCAGTCCAGAAACTACCTCCAGCCCCCAGAGACCAAGCCTGTCAGCAATATCACGAAAGGATGGCATTACACTGCACCAGCCAGGCTGCGTTGAACAACAGTTTCTAAAAATCGCAACTTTCTGAGATATGTAGGCCAGTTTATTGTTTTTCCCTGGACCTGGTGACAGCCTCGCACGTCAGGACTGAGAGTGAGCTTCCAGCTGTCTTGCACAAAGCTGGAAGAAAAGTGAGTTTTGCCCAGTGTAGATGCCCAACGTGCAGCAGTCTTATTGATAATCAACACGTGCACTCATGTTGTATTCTCATTAATGCTGATCGGGGCTGAAGCCAATTAAAACAAGGACACAGGACTGGATGCTGAAGTTTCCTGTTGCACTCAAAAGCTAGATTATAGTGGGTGTTAGTGGGCTTTTTGATCAGTGTGAAGAAGCTTAAAGAAATATAGCACTTTAGGTATAAGGTATTATTGATTGAGCATCTTAGAATTTTCCTTGAAATGACTAGAATGAAACCTGTGGAGGCTCCCAACCCTGATGCTTTAACACGATTGACTGACAGTCCGGGACAGTAACACAAGCAAATATTCAAGCAAACATCTATGTAAAAAAATGAATATTTCTAAATGTTTTTTATACACAACATATATGTAAATGTATATGTATGTATTTATATGTGTGTGTGTATAAAAATCTTGGTTATATTTAAACATTACCATCTGACAGTTTATTAGAAAGTTTCATACAGTATTCTTGCAAACATAACCTGGTTTGACACACCTGCAGGGTACAAACATCATTCCACACTGCTACAGTTCAAATTATTGAGAGGGCCCCGAAAAGCAGCCTGAGGCAGCTCAGCTTGACGAGCCGTGCTCCCCCCCCCCCCCCATAATTCTCTGGCACCACATATTCAACACTGGGCCCTCCCAACAGTCACACATTACTGACTAGAGATATGTAAATAGAACATTCATGTTGCCTTCATTATTAGATGTGGGTCAAGGGATAACTTCAAAAGTACTAATTAAAAGAGCTCCCTGCACACCATTGCTTAGTATTCGCACACATAATATTCAAGCTGCGTTTATATTCTTTGCTGGTTCAGCACCATAAAGGAGGCCACATCTTTACTGTTGTGTTTTCTCCTTGGGTGAACCATGCGGCGACTTTTCTGTTAAAGGCCACTGATTAGATAATAATGGTAATATGAACCTCTTATCACATGAATCATGTTTTTTTACACTACACTAAACCTTCTGATTAGATCTGTTTACCCGTTATTTTGTACTTTACAGTGTTTGTGTGTGTTGTAAAAGCCAGTTGCTGGAGCAAATTATCTGCTTTCCTCACCCTCCTTGCCTTTAAATTCAGGAAGAAACATATCAAGGGGTGTGCTTGCCATCAAGCTCATCCTGCTAGCTTTCAGAGGTTATCTGCTGGTTCGTGAGGGAAAAGGCCACCTGATCAGTGTCAGAAGAGATCAAAGAATTTTAGTGGCCTTTAAATCATTTGGAATAATGACCGTTGTCACAGTTAATAAAAGCAGTCAAACCACTTGGTGCTGTGCGTCACAACAACAGCTCAGTCCCACGGCTTGCTTGTTTGCATATTAGACAAACAGTCTTAGTGCTTTTGTGTGAGCACAGGGTTACTTGAGAAGCAAAGGCAATCTATTTTCTGGGATGAATCCCCCTGTACAGACGCCATTTACATCTTCCTGCCTTTCAACAACCACTACCACCACCACCTTCCCCTGATCCCCCTTCTGTCATGTAATCTACGCTCCTCTGACAGCATAGCCAAGGCCCGGTGGGAGAGCGCCTATCCATCTCACTACCCCAATCTGCCTCCCCTGTTTGGTTCCACATGAGCACTCAGCTGCTGTGACTAATTAAATAAAGCACTGTGCCCTCTGCTTCCTGTTAGCCATGGCAAGGTTGGTGCGCAGAGATGAAGCAGAGGAGCAGGAGGAAGACTGCTGAAGCAGGAGGAGAAAGGATAAATACTACAAAGCCAGTGATAATAGTTTGGTCATGACAGTGGACATGAAAATTACAATAATGCTAATGTGGCTATTTTACAGTTGGTAAAGTGCTGGCATTCATTCTTTGTTGTTCTCTTTTCTCCAGCCATCATACCGCTGAAGAACTAAAGCCAAGAGAATAAAGGTGCGTGGGATTTTAATATACTATGTGTCCTCAAATAGATCTTTATATTTATGTGTTGTTCACCCTTTTTTCTCCCTGTCACAATTGTCTGGTAAACTCAGCGGTAATGCTCTGAAGGACACGGTGTTCTCTTGGGGTTATTGGTAAGTGTTGCTGTAATGAGGCGCGGCTGCATTAATTTGGCACACAGGAATATGAGAAATCTTGACATTTTGATTGCAGGAATCACAAGGTCACTTACTGATATGAGTAATCTATTTAATTTTATCTGCGATGCAGACATACATTTCCAGGCCCACTCAAAGCCACAGTAGCTGTTTGAATCCTAGCAGTTTTGTTGTCACCTTCATGAAGTTGTAAAACTGCCAACTTCAGCTTGTGAGGCGTTTCGGCCGATCATTTTCATGGTTTCGCTAAGAGCGAAGTTGATGCAATGGTTTTACAAATTTTTCACATTTCATCACCATCTTTGTATAATCTTATGTTCATAAGGGTAATTTACTGAAATGTACATTCCCATTAGTTGAAAGCCTCCCAGGAGGAGCGCTGCCTCACTACGTAGTCTAGTTTTAATTCTATTGAAGGGCAGCTTGAACAGTTATGAGTTCCTCGTGTTTATTTTTCAGAAGAACAGTTGTTGTTTTCCTGCTCCTCAACACTCTCCCTGTGGCTTAGTCCGTGCTTTGCAATTCTGTTCAATTCAGTGCTATTCAGTCTTTTATAAAGTATGAATTTGGCGCTTTGTTCAGCACTGCTGGCTAAGAAACCTCTTTAAGCTTTAAAAACCACAACACACATCAGAAATTAGATTCGTAAGAAATAAATTGAGAAAAAGTGTTTTAGAGCAAAAAGATTTCCTCCAGAATAGCAAAGAATAACATTTAACTACTGCTGCTGCTACTAGTACTACTACAATACTACTACGATAATACCACAAAATACTACTACTACTAAAATAATAATACTGCTAACAAAATAATGATATTATAAAATAATGATAGTAAAATATTTTTGTTAAATATATTTTATTCACAGCAGTTTCATGCGAGCATGAGTTTCTCTCAGCATGTCCCATGTTTGTTGAAAGTGGAAGTGGCTTTCAGCACCATGGAGAGCAAACAAGGACATAGAAGTATGCTGTGTATACAACCCCTGGTAAAAAAAAAAAAATGTATATGGAAACAGCCCTTTTCAAGGGTGTTCATTCAGCTGTTTTGTTTTTGTTTTGTTTTTTTATAAAAAAGGCAAATCACAGACATGGAAGAAAAAAACATTTGAAGGTTAAAGTTCTCAATTTTAAAACATACTTAAAACATTTTATTTAAATTTCTTGCTTAGTTAGATCATCCATTTTCTGTGCTCGCTTAATCAAACTGAGGGTCACGGGTGGGTGGATCTCAGCAATCATTGGGCGAGAGGCTGGGTAGACATATACCCAGTGACTTTGAAGTGTAGCTTTCTGAAGTGTGCACACATTATTGTGAAACTGCAGGGGAGTTTAAACAGTCACTGCCTCTATTTTGTTTGTCTTTTGATGGTAGAAGAAGAAGAAAATGAACTAATGAGGTAAGACAGACCATGGTCAAAGACAAAGGGCGTCCATCCATCCATTTTCTATACCCGCTTATTCCAACACGCAGACTCCACACAAAAAGGCCACCGCACCACAGTGCAACCCGTTTTTTGATTAAGTAGAGGAAAAACATATGGAATTACTCAAATCTGAATGTGGAAGGATGAACCAAAAAAAAACTACTATTAGTACTTTGGTTAATCTCTTCTGACTTTTTGACAGCTTGAGTTCTTTGAGGTATGGACTTATTTTTTCACAAGTTAGCTATCTTTCATCAGGCCCCAACTTTCTTGTACATTCTCTGCCATCTCCCCTGGTTCTTAAACTGACATCAACCCCACATGATCAATTAAATGAATTTTCTTCAGGCTGTCACTTTTATATGTTTTGTTGCACCTGCATCAAAGAACAGTTCTTCTTCTTCTTGTCCAATTCAGATTTTTGATGCATCACTGAATATCACTTTTATCCAGACATCTGTAGTCCATGACTGCTTCTCTTTAGCCCAGTGTAACCTTGTTTTACTTCTGTTTAGTTTTACTCGAGAACCAGACTTGCAGCATCAGTCGTAAGCCAGAAGGTATTTAGAATACTGATGAGAGCCATACTTACTACAGTTGAACCTTTGGCTCCTTAGAATAGGAACGGGAAACTCCCAGAATTGTCGCTCTTTTCACTCAACCGTGGTCAGAATGTGTCATGCTCCGCTGACTTCCCTGAACCTTGCACATAGACTTCTATGAACGAGGAAAGCCCTGAACCTTTAAGCCACTTTGGGACATCTACGGTACTGTAACCAACAAAAGAAATAAACTTGTCATGAGGGCAGGGGACGTTTTTGTTCTCAAAGCTTTTATATCTAAGTGGAAATGCATTTTCTCCCCATTGTTTTGACATCTTCTATGCTGATATTGTGGGACACATTTTAGAGGCACTCCATCAATTTTGACCTGACAAAAAATTAATTTTTTTTTCTCTCACTGTGGTGTTTGAGAGATAACAGCACAGCATAGGCTGTCTCTTGTCAGAAAATGGAATGCAATTTGATTAATATTGCTGTTGTAAATATGTTTTTGTTGTTCAGGGCTGTTCCACATCAGTTACTTTATTGTGGTTCCGAAGCTGAGTTAATGCGCTGCATATATTTAGCATCCATGTCTGTGTGCGTGTACGGAATGGATGCACAAAATGAAATAGATGGTATTAGTATAGTATACCATATACCAGAAAATATACCAGAAAACAATTCATTTAACATGCCGACCAAACACCAGAGAAATTGAAGGAGTTCTCAACTGTTTCAGACGGTCACATTCCTGGATGGGAAAAAAAGTAGGCTTCATATGAAGGAGACACAGAATTGATTGTATATATAGCACATTCTCAGAACATTTCTTCAGGGAAAGAATCATAGCTTTGTCTGCTGAAAAAGGGCCACAAATAGCTTTTGAGATACCTGAGCGACCCCAGCATCTGACAAGCAGTTCTGATGGGAGTTTTGCCAGGTCAGTTACATCAGTGCTGTGTGCTGTTATTCATTGGCCCACTAACTCTTACTTTAATAACCAGCAGTTTGGTGTCAGTTGTGTGAATACGTTTTATAACAAACTCGGGCAGTTACAGCTTGTTTTTATTGTACCCTGATTGGTCATCGCTGTAAAGCCACAGCTTGCAGGGTGTGTGGAAGATGATGGAAGGTGCGGAAAGTAATTTCCTGTAACTAACCAAAATAAAGTCTGAACAGTAGGAGTCAAGAGAGGACATTTGTCATTACTGTAGTATCCACTGACCTTCACTATGACTGTTATGCGGCGCTAATATCCTGCAAGCCTCTAGACCTCCCTGCTGCTGAATCATCCTGGATCAATTATTCTAATATTTGTGTGGCAGTTTTGCTATCGATTAATGAATTTATGCAGAGCACAGCATATCTTATTTAATAAAGCAAGGCTCTGCGTTTAATCAAGTCCTTTTGGAATCAGGAGACACTTTGGTTTCATAAACCTTTGCCTTATCGATACATGTGTTCATATATAACTTGCGTTCATGAACTCAAACTTTTGTTTTATCCGAGCAGGGAAACTCAGATGGCATATTAAATGGCTATTTTAAGCACACTTGATAGTTAGTAAATTGAGCAAACTGTTGCCAACATTATTGGCTCATCCTTGCTGTGTGTTGCTGTAAATATGACAATCTGGTCATTAGGGAAACTTTGCGGTTCCGTAAAGTCAGAAAGAAGTGGAGGTGTTCATTGACTAGCACTTAGAATACATGTAAAAGACAAATGTATTCTGTTGAGGTTGCTTCTGGTCAATTTTGGCATCTACCGATTAAAGGAAAAAGATCCAGTTCTGAGTACAAGTTTACTTTTGCATAATGTACGTGGAAAAGAATTCAGTGCACTTGTTTTAATTGTATTTTTGGTTTTAAATGTTCCACGTTACACCTTGACCAGAATGTTTTTCTTTCAAGAATCATTCAGAATTGTTGTTGGATGTTTTAGCTGAACTGACTTCTAAGGACAGTCCACATATTTTGAATGGAG
This sequence comes from Leuresthes tenuis, assembly GCF_036924035.1. Classification (NCBI taxonomy): domain Eukaryota; kingdom Metazoa; phylum Chordata; class Actinopteri; order Atheriniformes; family Atherinopsidae; genus Leuresthes; species Leuresthes tenuis. The sequence goes on from NW_027325356.1 coordinate 12,998,473, forward strand.
TTGAGGTCAGAACTTTGAGAAGGCCATCCTAAAACTTTAATGTCAGCCTGCTTTATCTTTTCTACAACCAGCTTTGATGGATGTTTGGGCCAATTGTGACTGTTGGATCTGTCTATCTGACGATTTGAGGTTGAGCTGAAGAATTCTGAGGCCAAACAACTCAGTCTTGATCTCATCTGAACATGAAACGTTTCTGCAGAAGGCTGCTTCTTCCTCCCTTTGGTCAGCTTCAAACGTTAGTCAAGCTTAAAGGTGTTGATCTTGAGATCTTTAAGACACACGTTGTTCAGTTATTTGTGATGACACAAACCTTCTCTCCTCTTCTCAGCAATCCTACAGAAAGAAAATCTCTGACAAAATTACCATCCTGCTACTTCTGAATTCCCACTTTTGTTTTTGCTAATGGAATAGTAAAAGTAACCGCTGTCGCATGTGCCTGTGGCATTGGAGTTATCGCATCGTATCACACAGGTGGATCGGATATTAGACAGTTATAACTTAGAAGTAACATGGCTTTGAGAAAACTTCTTCTGCATTGCTAGCCCTCTGTTCATAATGTACATTGATATTTTAAAGTCCTTTTATTCCTTATATAAGTTAAGGGAATAAGGAATGGTACAGAACCTTGGCTGAGCCAGAGATTGCTGCAAATGAGAGAAGAATAAATATTCAAAGGCAGACATGAAGGGAATAAAGAAAACCAAAGAAATGAGGAACAGTATCCCCGTCGTCTACCTGAAGACTTTCAATGAATTCCAATGAGAGGGCAGATTGCATTATTAAAGATAGGCCCTATAGGTGCAATTAGCACTACATAATGGCTCTTTTGCAGCTCCTTTGGCAGAGATCTGAAATATTGATTTAATTTGCCCTTATATTTTCACTTAAACTCTGGCTTGTCATGCTAAGCATACATCTCATTGTTATGCTTCTTCTTTTTTTTTTAACTGTAATAGCTCAGGCTTTGCTCTGTCATGGTTTACTAAGTACATTCAGCACTGTGTATATGTAGTCCTTTCTCAGGGGATACAGAGGAAATAGAAATGGATAAAATACAATGAAATCTGAGATAGGAAAACTAACCTAAGTGTATTTTTAAAACTTTCAGCTGCCAGGTGTACAGTAGACAATGAGATGTGAGATTTCTGAGGTTGAGGAGTAGAGAAGAGCCAGAGAGGAGCTGCAGTTTTTTGTCCTTGGCTGTATGTGACAGGTGAAACCCAACAGACTCTGATGATGTCAGACAGGACACTTGTGTTGGACTCTCTCCAGGGATTTGTGGGGTATCTTGAGGTAGAGAGTGACTCACTATTCCACTTCCTCTGATCTCTGCATTATTTATGCTTTTGTCTCTGCCATTTATCATGAACCCACCCTCTCAGCCATTTATCATGACCCCCCCCCGCAGGCTCATTCTATAGTACACCTGTGATGGAATTGGTTGCAGCGATGATAGCATTTTAGTGAAGCCAATAACTAAATATACTAGCTCATATAAATATCAGGAAACTGCAGAACGGACAAGTGTGCTGTGTGGCAGTCTCTTGAAAACCTTGGCAAGCATCCCTCCACATCAAAATAGTGCAGTGAAAAATGAAATACAAAGAGGAAAATGCTGTGTTGGCTCCACTTTCTTACCTTTATATTAATTTCTCGGAGATGAAACTTGTAATAGGAGAGCCGCGGTAGGAGTTGCACAGCGACTGAATCACTGATCAATGACAGCTAATGAACACGGCAGGAGTTCTGCTCTGTTTGCCTCTCGACAGAGAGCTGCCTTCTCAAGAGAGCTTCTTCTCTGCTTTTTTTTTTTTGTGTGTGTGTGTGTTTTTTTTCTTGCCAGAAACGCACAGGAGCCTTCATTGAAACCAACTGCCTCTGGGCTCAATTAACTACCATAGATTACTCATATTGCAGATGATAAAACCGCATAGAAGATCAGGAGTGTGTTGATGCTGAAAAACATGAACAGACAGCACTGTGTGCATTGACACAGACAACTGGACATGAGACTGGACTATAAGATATGTTAGCAATGTTTAGAGGGTGAAATACTCTATGGGGACTATGATAGAAAAATAAAAAATAATGGGATTATCTCAGTTATCATAACAGAGTCTATTTGCATGCAAAACCATATACTATGTTAGGCTATTAGGTTGCTCCATGTGTCAATGTAGAGAGAAAAGACAGATAAAAAGTGAAAGTTTGATTCCCTGATGTTATTAAATGTTGCATGCATTCACTCACAAATGTGCAGAGCTGTGATCCCACAGCAGAGTCAAAGTAGGACATGTATTGTATGTATTGTGCTGTTGATATTTCGAGCTCCATGGTGATGACATGGCTTGCTTTCTGTGTGGGCACCGGGCCATGTCCTTTGTCATGACAGATAAACATCACTTAATATTCCTCCTTCAAGCTGCTCACTGTCTGTTTCTCTGCCTGCGTAGATGAAGAAGACTTGTATCCGAACAGTTGTCAATTCCAAGTATCTTTTTGTTTTCGCAACGTGAAAACCAACTTTCCTCTTTTACTTCAGAGCTTCTCATGTTTGAAATGTTTTGTTCCCAGAAAGCCTCAATGACCGGCGTCCAATTTCTAAACCTAATTAGGCCTTGTTATATGTAGAAGCCAGCATTTTCGAAAGAATCCCAGCATATTGTTTACAAAGCTGCTGGCTATCAAAGAGAAAATGTTCAGCACAGGAGAATTTACAGATGGCATAAACCTAAACACTGAACAGGCCCCTCACTGTGATGGGAATACGCAAGACATATTCCCAGTGACTTTCAAGTGGAGCTTTCTGAAGTGTGCACACATTATTGTGAAACTGCAGGGGAGTTTAAACAGTCACTGCCTCACTTTTGTTGGTCTTTTGATGGTAGAAGAAGAAAACGAACTGATGAGGTAAGAAGGACCATGGTCAAAGACAAAGGGCATCATCTATTTTCTATACCCGCTTATGCCAACTGAGGGTCTCGGGGGGGCTATCCCATCTGTTTAGGCAAGAGGCGGGGTACAAGTCGTCAGTCCATCACAGGGCCACACAGAGACAAACGAGACAAACAACCACTCACACTCGCAATCACACCCAGGGCCAAATTTAGAGACACCAATTAACCTAACATGCATGTTTTTGCATGGTGGGAGGAAGTCGGAGCTCCCAGAGAGAACCCACGCATACACAGAGAGAACATGCAAACTCCACACAGAAAGGCCCCGGCTGGGATTCGAACCAGGAACCCTCTTGCTGTGAGCGGACTGTGCTGACCTGCGGTGGTCAGCCCACACAAACAGCAAGTAATTCAAAATCAAGTGCTGCTCAGAAGTGATGGTGCTGAAGCACTCATGATAACACTCAAGTGTGAATGTGAACTGAGAGCTTGTTTAATATCACAGGCAATTTAGATGTGATGCATTAGCAAATCTGTCTGTTAATTGGTTAAAAGTTGTCTTTTTACTCTCATTTGCTCAAATGACCAACTTATGTGAATTGCCAAAGAGAGCATTTTTTTTCTTGCTTCAATCATCTGATTGTTTCACTTCCATTCTTCATCTCTTACAGTCTGTACCATTGGCTGCCTCACAGTGAAAAGATGGAGTGGGGTATAAATGATTGTGCATTAGGTGTCATTGGCTTATCACTATTTAAAATTGATATTAAAGTATTTTTACACATCACAAATCCATACATTTTACAAAAAAAAAAAAAAGCAAAATAGAAGGAGAGAAAGAAAAGCAGCCCAAAATAGGAAATGTCCACTGTGGCAAAGAGCGTGAGATGAACCAGGGCTGAATGGTAACTCTTTGACTGAAACGTGTCACAGTCCCTCGACTCTGCTCAGTTCATCTTATAAGGTGACAGTCACCTTCATGCTGCATCAGAAAACAAATCAATCACAACACAGGTGGGAGCCGCCTGCCATGTCATCCCGTGTGACTCTGAATATTCATTCAGATTAACATGCTGACAAAAAAAAAAAAAGAAGTTTGGTGAGGTAAATGATTGACTTGCCTGTTGAGGTGGCCAGCGTGCCAGTGTGAGCGCAGAACAAACCGAGGCCCTTTCTTTTCTCAGCTCTCCGTCTTCCTCCTGCTACCGAGTCACCGCCTTTGGAGTTTACCACAGGAGTCTCTTCAAATGATTGAGGTGGAGAATTAAGATTAATGCACTTCCATGTTCCACCTAGGCTCGGAGGTGAAAAATTCTTCTAATTAAGACATGGGGGGGCTGCAGACTGGTTCTATGTAGAGGCTGGGAGTGGGTTACCTCGACTGTTACCATGTAGCAAAAAGAGCTGATAAAGGTGTGAGATATTTCCGAGTGTGATGCATGCTGCGGCCTTGGAATAACAGTGTGGGAACTGAGTGACCTGTCAGACAACTCACTCTGACTTATTGTTATTGGGATAAAGTGGCAAAGCCCGTAGCAATAGCTGCTGCATCATTTCATCATTTTAAGTGATCATTGTTGTGTTGTAACCTATGTGAATCATCACTGCCCAGTCCCACACAGGGGTGGCTCCTCCAGAGTCTACCTTATTTAATACTTTCATGATGAGAGCTAGAGGAGTATATTGATGTCAATCATGTCTGCACAAAGTATAAAGCCACAAGCTGCTGTTGATTAGCTGAGGAAAATAATTGGAAAAAGGAGAGAGCAGCAAGCTTGTCAGCTCTGTCCGACTGTCTAGAAAAACATCTCCCACTAGTTACAAAGCTCACTTTAAGGCACAGAATCTTTGTGATATCTTCAACATGTCATATGTACACAGTGATTGTATTGTGATATACATGATATAATGTGCTAATCTGTGAGGTACAGTGTTGGTGGGTAGATTTTGTTTGTGTTCTTGGCATTAGGCGTACACTTGGAATATTGCAGTCACAGCTGGATAAGTCCATTAGTTTACATCTAGAATTAGAGCAGACTTCCTTATGTTCCCCAACTTAAATATTCTAAGTTCCCCAGCAGTCACTTGTGTTCAGATCTCATTCCTCATTGCTTTGTGGTTGGCCTGCAAATGAGTGACCATATTCCACACGAATCACTAGCCCATCAAACGTGGCTTGAGTGGTTTATATCAGTGTGTCGTCACGGCACCGACATTACTTTTAAACCTGTACTAAAATCCACTGGCGCCGAACACACATGTTCGTGCCAGGTGTTAACAGGCTTTATATTATCTTTAGGTGGACCCCAGCCTGCTGTTTCTACCTGCTCTGCTGAGCTGTGCTAATCTAATCTAATTGGCTGCTGCAGCTCGTTTGGTATAAGCTGCCATAAATTTGGCATCAGTTCTCTCATTTGATTCTTTTCTTTCTTTTTTTCTTTTGCAACACCATTCCCATTTTTTCCTTTAAATCACATTTATAGAACTGAACATTAGGGAGATCGGGTGACTTGAGGAACAGCAGCGATGGCATGTTCATTCATTGATTGGTTTTTATGTAGGAGAGGCAATATCTAATGCAACTCATGTATATTTAACGGACTCCATTACTCGTTTCAAAACAAGGATGTTGTGGAAATTGAGAGAAATTCAGCACTTGACTTTATTATGCGCCTTACTTGTTGGCATATACCCTACAGTTCAGTTTTTACTTGAAGGCAGTGAATTTACATGCATGGCTGGGCCTAATAACAATAGATTCTTCCCTTGCTGATGAGACTAACCACTATTTAGATATATTCCACCCCCTACTATTTGCGTCCTGCAGGGCTCTTGGGATGTTATTTCCATCGCAGGCTTGTACAGTAGCTGCTTAAATGTAAATATATCCATAGAGGCAGATCTGTATATCCTCTGTGAGTATTATACACTATTCTTCGTAATTATCCATTTGTGCGCAGAGAAGCATCCATGGAGAGTTTGATCATCTGGTAATGTTCTTTAAGTATCACCAAGGTTTAGCTGCTTCCTCATTATTCTGACTTTGTCTTTAAGTTTATTCCCAGTCATTTACTCTCACAGTGTGACGCCCGGTGTTCGTCTTTGATAGTTGCTCAGATTGTTGTTGCCGTTTTTGTCAAAAGCTACAGGAATACTTGGCATGATATTCCACAAATAGAGACTTTTCCCTTTTCTTTTTTTCCTTCTTCTGTTTTTTTTCCAGAGGACGGTTAACCTGAGGGAGGATTGAAATATTTCACTCTCATGTTGATGTAAATGAGGACAGAAATGGGCAGGTTGTAGATTTAGAATGCTTCATTAGATTGAATCCACTGTGCCTTTGTGTCTTTTACGTGAGCAATCTCCTATAGCCCGATTAAATTAGTGTGCAATCTCGTGTACCTGCAGTAAATGAATCTGTCCATCAGCTTGTGTCTCAGGGATGCTTCTGTCTCGCCATGGCTGCTTTGGATTTTCAGACAGAAAAGTCAATTTTATGAACCTTTAAGTTGAATTTTCTTCTTCTTTTTTTTTCCAATGTTATTTTTGGAGACTGTACAGAACATGTACAGCAGATATATATATATATATATATATATATACATATCTGCTGTACATGTTCATTGAGAATATTGGTGACATCGGCAGTCTTTTATTTTATCCCTGACCTCTTGACTCAACAGATTGCATCAGTCCACTTTGAAATTTAGAGGTCTCCAGGGAGACATGGGGATAAATTTGAATATGATGTCAAAAAAAACCCAAAACAAGTCACGGTGTGTTCATTTTCGTGATGGATGAGTTGGCAAGTTGGATTGCTTCCTGACAGAGAGCAAATGGAAGCTGAGCTAGATTCTGAAATGCTCCGTAAAGCAGATATTCTCATGGCAAGCTTTGTAATTTGCCAAGATTCCTATTATTCAGATTGACAGACTCTCTAACTGTATCAGTTTTTGTTTTGACATTTTGATGCAGTGAGCAATGCCCTCAGGGCTTTCATTTAGGATTTCCCCCACATCGCTTTGGCTGTCATGTGTAAAATGTAATAAAGGGATGATAATGAGCGTCAATTAAGAGGTACGAACGGCTTGCTAACGGTAACTATTTTTGTATTTCCTGTTATGAATTATAAAGTGAGCGCTTCAAACGCGGGAATGCATGCACTTACTGAATGAGGCAAAGCCAGTCATGTTCCAGTGTATCTAAATCGAAAGGAGAGTCATGATGTAGACAGCTGAAGTCTTTGTGGAACACAGAGCTCTAGCAAGAGTTTCCACTGCCACGAGTCAGAGATTATTAGCTCCTCTCAGGGTACATGTGTTGGTTATCTGACCAAGAAACAGAAGTTCAACCCGTCCTGATGGGTAAGTCCAGTGTATTCATTAAGGAGTGCAGCTGCATACAGATATAGCTCACTGACTCGAATAATGTATCTAAAAACCGAACTTCCGAGCATATAGCCAACTATAGAGCTTTTAAAAGCTTCAAGTAGGAGAGCGTCATGTGTGACATAATTAAATTCCATCCAAGTTAATTCAAACTGTTTAATGATGCAGGGAGAACAATCTCTTTGGCTGTGCTGGCAGTGAGAGGGTCCACAGAGGCTACGAGTGAAGGGAAGTTCAGAGACACACAGAGAAGAGGAGGTCTTGATTTATAGAGACTTGGAAGTTGCAGCTGTGTTGGAGAGCATATTCTTATTGGTGTAAATGTTTATTTAATTATGCCAAATCTGATGTTTTTTTTCTCTTCTCACCGCTATTTAATTGACGGCTTCTGCTTCGATCCATTTTGCTACTTTAACTAATCATATAAATGTGAATGATTAGAAGTATAAAGTTATTATCAATACTTGCTTAAGTTTGTGGGTTACATTTTGGGTTTTCATGATCAGCCTGCAGTGCTTTTCTATTTATCAAAGCTAATCTTCTCTCCCACAATGAACTAATTGAAGGCATTCATATTGTGCTTTTGCATCTTTTTTTCAGGAGTCGAGGCCAGGCGTTTGGGGGGAGAAGGAGAAGATGAGTCTGGCGGGTAATCCCACTCCACCTATCCATCAACCTGGAGAATATTTCCAGCATATCCCTGCAGAATGTCAGAGCCGCGCTGAGCAGAAGATGAGTCTATCATCTTTCTTTCTAAGACTTTCCCTAGAGTTTCTATCAAAACACATAAACACAGTATTACCATTATTTCTATCGTCCTCCGTCCTTTCATGTCAAAGGAGGATCGCGGCGGTGAGTAGATGCAACTGATTGAGTTGTGTTCTGTGCGGCACGCTGAGCAGCAGCCCTGTTTGAAAACTACAGGATGTGACAGGAGCCTTTGTCTGTCGCTGACATCACTTTGTATGCGTTGTGATGGAGCATGTGCCAGAGATCTCCTGTCTAATAGGAAGTGAGACACTTAAAGAGATGACCCTGGCTGAGTTGCCAGAGAGCAAGCTAGGCTCTCCCATTACTCCAGCACTTGTTAATTAGCGTCTGTCGCTGGACTAACTTGTACCTGTCAGTGTGCCCAGCTCTCCTATATTCAATAAGTTGAGGGAATTGACTCGGAATGCCGGCTAAGCTCCAACAAACTGCAAATGGTGCATGGGATACACCCTGATATTCTCTCCGACCTGACAGCTTTACATGTAAGAAATTGTTTTTAATGAACACAGACTATCTCAGCTTGTTTCTACAGCTGGTGTGGAATATTTTATCTGTTATTGGCTAGGGGGCATACAGGTTGTTTTGTTGTATTATTATTTTTTTTTTTGAGTTCTTAAGCAGTCCCAGTGCCGTATGTCAATGTATCAATACCAAAGCCATTTTTGTGTGATAACCCAGTGCCTATTTACATTAAAGAGACATGGTGAAACTGCCTGGTCATTGGTAATTATTGGTCTTGTTCCGTGGGCCACTCTGTGTTCACTCAGGCAGAACAAGGTCGAGTTTATTGCAGACATTTCTTCTCTTCACCCCTGGGATTAACCATGCTGTTCAGATTCATCCCTCTACATTCCATTAGATGATTTATAAGCCGACAACACTATTCTACATAATGAGTAAAGCATGAATTATGGTTAAAGTAATACAAATATTTCATTTACATGCAGATCAACTCTGACAAGCAGAATTTTTCCGAGTTAGACGCTATCCTATTTTAGGGCTAATCGCTCTCTGTTTGCAGATACGCAGTCATCCCAAACATTTTACATGTTTTGAATAATGGATTCTCTCTGTGATTGTTTGTTGCTGTCATATGCGAAATAGCTACCTGGCATAAAGTCTGACTTGTGTAACTGTTACAGAAACACCTCCCCAGAGCACATGCACACATATACCCGCAGGCCTGCGCAGGAGCATACTGTTTCCTTCTTATTTGGGTGGGACTGTTGATCAAACCCTCGGTTCTGCACAAACGTGCAAATCTCTCTGTACAGTAGCGCTTGACCTTGCTGTGTCCTCATGCCCCCAGACACCTGTCTGAAATTAAATGACAGATTAGTGGCTCCAGGCCCAAAGAGGGGTTTATTTGGTTGGCCCTTCTCTGTGAAGAAAAAAAATAATGCTGTGGGATTTAAGGAGGGCAAAGCCAGTCTTGAAGATCTTTCTGTCTTCTGGTAGTAAGTGATGGAGCCAGTGATGTCTGCAAAATGTCAAAGTGCCAAATGCCAAATGCCAAAATGTCTGCAAACACTTCTAAACTGTGGAGAGAAGGGACAGAAGCAAAAATAAATCTATAGATTTGTGAGTTACTTAAACTGAGTGATTGGAAGCAAAAGTTATATGTATTTACTGAATGTATAGAATAGCTTTGTGATGGAAAAAAAGCTAAGAAAACGTCAGATTGAAGGAAATCCGATGAAGCAGCAGCTTGGTGTTGATTTAGACACTGGATGTACAGCCTGGAAATAAAAGAAAATCATTCTTGTGAGACAAAACAGAGCAAATGCCCAGCCCTCAATTAATTGGAAGTCTGTCAAGCCTTTCACAATCCTTCAAGCAGGCTTCAAATGCAGATGACCATTAGTTGGCAGTCAGAAAGTAATTAATATAGTGAAAATATTGTGTTTTCGTAGCCAAAGTGAACAAAACAATGCCTTGGTGTTGAGATTTCATAATGAAAGCAACATATCATTTGAACGCAAACCCCGATTTGGCCGAGACAGATAATTGATACTTCACTTGCACTTTAAAAGTGACATCTGTCCCCTATCTCTTGTATTGTGATGCTTGTTTGCTTTATTAGTAGAACTCGGTTATTTAAATAAAAGGTGACATAGGCGACATCATTATATGATCCTCATACTTGATCGTACAGAGCGCTGTTTTCAACAAGTTTATGGCAAAATTGCAATATTAAAGACGAGTGACGAGTGCAGAACTTTGTTACTACATCAACAGTAAATAAGATCAGTTCTTCTCTTCAGTTGTGGTGTTTTAAAAGTAAACATTCTGCACAGTGCTTTGATTTAATTCCAAGGTGGTATGAGCATAAAGAGCCAATCAAGAAACATAGTTTCTGGCAAAATAAATGTAGATTCATCCGGAGCGGGATACATTCAGGAAAAGGTGATACAGAAGAGTTGCAGCTGGCCCGAGTTTCACTTCATGGATCTACAGTTCAAAGACTAGAGCCAGAGGAGAAACAGCGAGGCTTTCAGGTAATGTTTGACTACTCTAAAACCGCCACATACTCACGATAACACAATTCTCATTCTGATTCAGTGTGTGTTTCCATCATCTTTGTGCTGTTAGTGGTGCTAAAAAGAGAAGATTCACTAAAACAGAAGCGAAAAAAGAGCATTTAAAAAATGCTGTCCGTGTGGATGAGATGACACAGAAGACATATCTACTTTTCAAAAAGCTCTCCTCCTGTTCAGAGCTTACACACCCTGCCTCAGACTGTGATCCAAACATACACGATATTTATATTAGCACATTTGCTACGCTGCATTTAACTTGATTTGAACATAAATGGGGCCTTTAAAGTTGTAGCTCAAATAAGAACAGCTATGCTCTTTAATTTTTAATGCATGACAAATGCTCGCCTGGAAGTCCTACTTTCACCCCCCCTTTTGTTTGAAGGAAACGTCAGTGTTGGCATCTTTTCATTGCTACATAAATAGTGCCTGTGTTACATTTGTTAGAAGTGATCGGGCTGGAGGAGACAAACGGCAAATCCTCCCTCCATAAATACACCTGGCCTGCATTCTGCTTACGATGAGACACCTGAGGTCAGTTGCTCTTTGTCCAAGTACTCTGGACCCAGAGCTCAGCTGGTTTCAGTCTAATCAAGGACTTATTCACACCACAGAGAGCAAGTGAATGCAATTAGGCAGATGGTAGTAAAAAAAAAAAATTCAGCTCCATGACCAGGATTGAAGACCACTGTGTAATTGGTTTATTCATGGAAACGTGGGATACTCTATCACAAGTTATCAAGATGCATGTAAATAGGTCGTGCTATAGCTGCTGGTCAGATGCTTGGGATGTATCATGTAAACACTGTCTGCATGTGTGCACATCATCTTTACAATCTGCTGGATTTGTTCACCATTTACAGAGAAAACCAGCCTTTTCTACTGTTTGGTTTCTGCTTCACTTGTGTGTTGGGTGTACAGAGGCCGGAGTGAAATATAAAACAGGCAAAGACACTTAACCTCACTGGATTCCAATGGTGCAGGATATTGTGTGTTAACACCAGTACTTTAGGACTGAAGCTGCAAACGGCAATGATGTTTTATGATTTTTAAAAAATGTTATTTTCACTGCACAAATCTGCCACAGACAACCAAGAGAGGCTCCAGGTTAAGAGATGTTAATTATAATGTAGAGTAAAGTGTTACATGAATGGAGTTGTCTGTATTCCCTGAGTCAAACCTCAATTTATTCCAGTCGGTGCACTACTCTCTCTAATCATTAGCACAAAACCTGAGTGAGAGAGTCTTTGCTGTTTGACCCATTAAAAGTATTGAGATAAAGTGATACCACTTTTTTTCACTCTCAGCTCTCTGGGTTAGTCAAAGCAGATATTCCTTAACCCAAGTCTGATGTTGGAATAATAGGTTAGTGACAGAGCAAAGCCATAAAGAGAAAGAATTCCATGTCTTCTTAAAGACACCGATAGAAAACACAAGTATATGAGATTCACATTTATTATAAAATACTCACCTGCAATCCAGTGTAATCCATAAGGAGGTCCATGTAAATATAAAGGATTCCTGAATAAAGAAAAGATTGCTGAGCATTTCTTAAAACCATCTTTTTTTTCTATGTTTTTATGTAATTTTTAAAGTGTCCTTGCAGACAAAATAGGTGGGTATAAGGTTCGATTAAAATTCCTCAACCATATCATATTGTTAAGAGGCGAGAAAACGTGAAAACGAAAGGAAGAAAAAGTTCAAAGTAACTGAATACAAAGCACTCCATTCTCTCTCTCTATGTATCTCAAGCAGCCATACTGGGCATGAGATATTGGCCTGAGGATTTAACAGATTTTTAAAAAGAACAACAAAGATTTCATCTGGGGAGTGAGACACGCTGAAGAAAAAAAGACAATTGAGATGCTAAGAATAAAGTCTCAGTCTTAATTTTCAAAAACACCACTTGTGAGTGCATACACTGAATTCCTTGTTAGGATTTTTACCCAGCATTTCACAGCTGTCACGTCTCTAACATTCCAAATTTTACAGGCATGAGATAGAGAATAAGATCAAGGATGGAAACAGCATTAATAATATGGTGGACCTTATGCCAGACTTTCATGGCGAAGAGGGAGATTAGCCTTAAGGGAGAGCTCTTGATATATTCTGGATAAAGAAGGAACAACATTTCAGATTCAAGCGCCTGGAAATATTCCTCTCTGAGTGAACAGGCCGAGGGTCTCAGAAAAAGTAGCACCACTGCTTTTTGTGTTGAAATGAGCCAGCTGTGGTATGTCCACCTCCTGGATTCATCCCTGAGTTGGGAGGAAACCATGTTTGGGCAGATCAAGTGGATCATGGTCTTGGGGCTTCCAACATGGCTGAGCTGCCAGACCTTAGTGAAAGATAGATGGAGCAGTGGAATGCACTCTCAAGTCTTTGTTGCTGTATGATATCAGAATTGCATTATTGACCGTAGATGCTTACATCCTGCTGTAACATTACTGTCTCTTTACCCTTTTTCTTACATAAGCGTACCACTTGATGAAAAGCATTTCCAGAAAAATTTCACAGATGTTAATTCATGCTTTTGCTCTCGCAACATCCAGGTAAAATGTTATATGCGTTCCCATTTTCCAAAGAACAGATAATTAATACAAAAACAGTCAATCATGCATGGTGTTTGACAGAGCAACTTCATCTCGAACTAACCCCTGAACAAGGCAGTTTGAGAACAAATTAAATTTACTAATTTCATTGGTAAACACCAGTCGAATTTTGGGCTGCAACTGGTTGTGATAGAAATGTTGTCTCGGCACATTTGTACAGATTACACATTGAATTGTAACCTGCATCCATCTTGACCTTTCTCAAATGTCACACTATACAAATATATGTATTTTTTCTTCAAACATATTGTTTTTTTTTAAAAAAGGTGTTTAATTTCATCTTTGTCAACTACCAAAATATCAACAGCTGGTACAAAATATGTTCTAGCTTAGCTTCACAAATTCAAAATAAAAATTCTAACAACCACAGTAAAAAGCATCCCATACTTTAAACTTTAAACTCATGAACAGAATGGACGAAAATTAAGCAATTCCTTTTCCATCTTATACATTTGTTGCAAACTGATTTAAATTCTGTGTCATACTGGTACAGCTAAAATGATAAGAACAACTTTTTAACCATTACTTTTTTTTTAGATTGTTTGATTAATGAGAATAAAGATATGAGCCCCGTGTTTTACTGTTTGGAGCATGTGATTTGTATCATTGTGAGACAAACAAATTTTGCCCTTTTTCGGACGGTCTGAACAGCTTAGATGCTGATAGAATATGGTCTCCTCTATGGAAACGATGATGAAGAAATTAAATGAAACGATGATTCCTTTCCTTTTATGGCCCAACATGGGTTGTCGCTTCAAAAGTCACACCCAAAAACCGGCAAATTTCACAATTACTGCAGTCATTGTATGAATGTAGCAGTAGATGTGCTAGATGTAAACTCCTGAAATGCGTAGTTAAGCTACTAGACTGATCACAAGCAGTCGACTGCTTCACATCACTGGGGTTTTTTCTGTTGATGCGTTGGCAGCTGAACTTGGCAGGTTATCAAATTCCATGATTTGCCAAAAAAAGTGAGTTTCAGCAACATGCCCTCTACACCAACATGCAATTTTGACTTGCTGTTATGTCCGCTGATCAGTGAAATTGTGCCTTATCTCCAGCTGAGTCTCTGAAGATGCTGGGAAGGAAAGGTCAGATGGCCGTTGTTTACTTTTAAGTCGCAGCATCACACACTTGCAGGTGTGTTTGATACAACAAATTGCAGAGCTGCACACTGACATGGGCCCCGGTGGTATGTGGGCAGTTTTTAGACTCGAGGATCCTTGACAACAAGTCCAAAGATTCTGTAAAGAAGGGCAGACCTTGTAATGTCATGTGAAAAGCAATATCACCATGCAGTCGAACACATATAAAGAAGAAATAGGTTTGCTGTCAAGCCATGATATTCACTTTACGGGTGCTTTTCAAATGGTCAGATGCTAAAAGTGTGAGTGTGGTGTTTTCCAGGAAGCAAGCATTTCATTTCAAGTACATTCTTTTTGTATAAAAAATACATTTGAGACTGTTATAACGATGATTTTTTTTTTTCCCCACCGGCACTCTGCTGTCATTATACTTTCAGATCTGACAGTAACATTTAAGCAACAGCTGTACGATAGTATAATCCCAGTGTGGCACAAAAGCGAGTGCTCTTTGAATATAATAATGTATGTAGCAATGTCCTTGTTTTTCATCAACACTAATGGTTGAAAGCTGAAATATTCTGTTGAATATGAATCAATACAGACCCAACGATATTTTCTGACACCTCAACCCTCTCATTTATAATTAAGGTGGAGACAACAGTGTTGGCTCAATTCACACCCTTTACTCTTCTCTGCCTGTCTGGATTCAAGTGAAATAAAAGCATTTTCTTGTAACTTCATCAAAGTTTAATCATCGATTATCATCATCACTTCAAGGTGGAACACAAGACAAAAAAATCAAGTTTGCTGCCTTCCATCTTTGGATGTTTAACTGTGTTGAAGCATTTGAAGATGGTCCCTGTCAGAAACCAGCAGGACACAGGACACACGTGCAGGATCTTTACAGAATAAGAAAGTTTATTTAGAAACTTCTCAACAGGTGTTTCTGTCACAGCTTATGTTTTTCTGTCACAGTTTATGTTTTGATTGCTGTTATGTTCAGGCTTTGTCACAGTTTATGTTTTGATAATTATGTTTTCAGGTTTTTGTCATGTTTTTAGATTCAGTTCTTGTCATGTTTCTCCCCTGCCATCAGCTTCACTCACATCACCCGTTTTCTTGTCATCAGCTGCACGCGCTCAGTAATCACTCCCTCCACAGCATTTAGTCTCCTGGTTTTCTCTCGTTCATTGCAGAATCCTCACCAACCCTTCGTGTCTTGTCCACAAAAGCTAAGTCTGGTTTCCTGCCTCATAGTCTTGTTTTTTTCACGTTTAAGTATTTCTTATTATCTGGCTCAGCCGCACTTTGTTTTTTGCCATGCTCCCTGTTTTGTAATTTTGAAAAATAAACCTTTTTTGATTTTGAAAGACTGCATCTGGGTCCTACCTCCCCACCGTCCCTGACAGTTTCCAACAGAGAGACAAGAGATATGACAAATCTATGACACTGATCTCAATAACTAAGGCAGAGATAAATGCCAGTATAAAACTTAATCAAAATAAACATTCACGCCACTCCAGGAGGAAAATGAAAAACTCTAAAAGATTATTATTCAAATTTAGCTGCTCTCTTCTAAAGAGGCGTAACAAAGGAAAGCTCTCCTAATGGAGGATCTAGAAAATTCAAAAGGGAACAAGGTCATGCAACCACTCCTATAACGGAGGTGCTAATAAACTTACAAATCAAAATCACTCCTAAATGGAGGAAACCAAATCAGGCTACAAAGGTCATCAAAAGCTAAACTGGAATTCTAATCAAATTTTAACCAAAACAAAACTCTGAAGGAGGTACGCTCGACTGCAGTGATCAAACAGAGATCAAAGATACTGAGTGCAATGGGGATCAAAATACTGAGGACAGTGGATTCAAAGGCTAGAGGTTCGGCGGCTAGGATGATGACTGAAAGTACGACACACTGGCACTGGACAAGGGAAGACGAAGACTATTTAAACGCATGAGGAACCAAGGGAACAGGTGGAAACACTTAGGGAAGTTAACATTTCAAAATAAAACAGAAAGTGACGAGACAAAGGATTTCAAAAAGTGTTCGGAGATCATGACAGTCCGCAGAGATCACAAACTGTAAAGCATCAGGATCCAAAGACAGAAGAGTTTGGAAATGTTATTCAGTCAAAAATTGATTAAGAATGTCTGTTCTAGAGAACTGAGGGTACAAAGTGTCTCACTGTGATTCTGGACACTGTGGCTTTTGTTCCATTCCATTTAACTACAACTTTTTTAAACACATCTGAACAAGCAATGTTACAAGTGTTTTTTAAGAAATTATATTCTCACAATTTTTACATTCTGATGTTATTTTCATGATTTAAACAACTTTCCAGTCACTGGGGGAATCAAGGTGCACGTGTCATACCCTCACATCCATAAGATAGAAGCTGGGGTTGCAAATTAGAAGCCAATCATAAGAAATATGCTGTTTGAGCACGTGCCAATATCTTAGGTCTTCAAGTAAAAAGGTTATGGATGTCTGACTCTGGCAAGGAATTTCAAGATTTTAAAATTGAGAGTCAAAAAGAGATCACACAAATTATACCTGTTTTCGAGGCAGCCAGGAAAAAGCCTTTTGTGTTCAAGCAGAACATTGGAGCAAAACTGCAAAGATCAGGCGATATGGAATATTGTAGCACTGTGCACTGGAAGGAATCACAGATTGTCGTCTCATCGTAGAAGCAGCACACATGCAGAGCAAAAACATATTTTCAGACCAGCCTCGCGCTGATTGTGAAGCAGGATGCCACCAATATAATTGTGTGAGGTTGTTTCACTGCCCTATGAACTAGGCAGCTTGAAATTAGTGATCCAATCGTCAATTTGCTCTTATCAAAAAAGCATATGAGGAGAATGTCAGGTCATATGTCTGAAAAATGAAGTTTAACCAGAAGTGGAGTGGAGCTTACAACAAGAATGTGATCTTCAACACATTTGCAATTTCACTAAATGATGGCTCAAAAGAAGACATTGTGGGATGTAAAAACGGTGAAAGATGTAGTCAACACCCACACGTGAATCCCAATGATATGCTGTGCGTGATTTAAAGCAGGCAGCAGGTATTGGGGGGGGGGCATAAAAGATAATAAAATATACAAGATTAGCTTTTAAGGGTCTAAAGAATCATTACTTTTATTGATATCCTTGTCTGTGTTTGCAGGCCTCAGTTCAAAGAGAATAAATGTTTTTTCATGTTCTGATGAGTTGAAAGTCCACATCGTGCTTGCTTTTTTACATTAAGGGATTGCTAATGTCATGGGCCTTCACAAACAAGATGTTGGCGCAGTGTACACTACATGTTGCACAGAACATAACTAAGAAAGTGTTCACAATCCCCGCTGCAACCTGCTTATCAATCGCCATTGAGTTTATTATTTCTGGACAGTTGTGTAAAAGCCAACAAAAGCAGCAGCTTTACCAACTGTTGTGACTATGAGCAATAATTTTTTTAAGCAGTGCTCCCAGTACATACATTTATTTGTCGTTTGTGTGTTCATGTGCAGATTATTGAGTATCCACAAAATCCGGGTTTTATTTTTCTCCCAGTTGTTCTGTATATCTCCTTTGGGTTTTAATGTTCCACAAATAATGATCAGTCACTGGGTGCACTGAAGAGCAGATAAGTAATGACACTCCTGGTTGGCCAATAAAAACTGTTTTGATTTGTCTGTGCTTGCATATTTGATTTTCCCCATAAATTCGATTCACAATCTTATTACATGTAATAAGGATGAAGTGATATCTCGCTAGATTGTATTCCCTTTTCAAAACAAATTCTTCAGAGGTGCTGGAGTGAATCACTGGCCCAAACTTGGGAAAACAAAAGACACTGCGAAGGCAGAGGCTTATTTTAGCAACTGGAACGTGTGCTTCGCCAGACTCATCCAGTTGTGCTGGGCTAGGCCGTCCCTAATTAAAGTGTTCTGCTCTGCAGAGTCCCACAGTGGTCCTGAGCATGCAGAAGCTGTCTTATTCTTTCCATTCATCACATCTACTGTAATTACTTTTGTTTACAGTGGAGGAAACGGCAGCTGTCTGATTAGAAGTTATTGAGGAGATAACTCATAGGTAATTTCAAAATGGTGCTCAGCTTCTCTCCTGGGTGCTGATTAATCATTTCCTGTATGTAGTGCGGGGTAAATGTGGAGACGCTCATGGAGAATGACCCCGACAAATTACCACAGTGCTGTCAAATCTCTTGACCATTTTCCTTTAGAGTTGTGCCCCTTGTTTTCTCTGTGGTGATGATGGCTTCTCTTTTCCTGAGGCAAAATTGCAGTCTGCAAAACAGAGCAATTACTTGCCCTCAATCCAAAAAAAATCTTTCTCGCAAAGCAGAAGAATATTTATATCATGTTACTTTAAAGGACAGTTTCTGTTCTCAGTGTTTTATGGGTTTACTGAGATAGATCGAATGATTGGGGTTGATTGAGACCTGGCAGCACAGTGTCATGACTGGTCCTCAGTGGGCCGCAATGTATGACGTTTTACAATATGCAACACAGGTCAATGAATTGTGTGAAATACATACCAAGATATCCATCGCTGATACAAAATTAAATGTGCGACATCAAAATGGGCAATCGATACGCCAGTATCCACCTTCACTGTAAGCCATAGCTACCATAATGGTAATATTGTGACATTTCTTTTAGATCCAAATAAGATTTAAAACTGCTGAAGGGATGACTTTTGCGTGTGAAACATATCTAGTCTTTTGCATGTTTCACTGTTTTTTAAACATTCAAGTCAAGTCACCTTTATTCATATAGCACATTTAAAAACATCCGAGGTTGACCAAACTGCTTCATGGAATACAAATGCAACAACCATAAAAACAACTATAAATAATACATCCTAAAAATTACAATTTTATAAAACAAAAACAAATTCTGCTGGGATGATAAAGTTTGCCCATCTACAGAGGAAGGCAGAGAAGAAGAGATGGGTCTTTAGCATTGATTTGAATTGCAGCAGTGGAAGAAAATCTAATCTAGGGAGGTAAACTGTTCCATATTTTATGGGGAGCTACTGCAAAAGCTTGTTCACCATTTGATTGTAGCCTGATTCTAGTGACATCGGGGAGCAGTTGGTCGGCTGACCATGGATCTCTAGCTGGGGTACGTGCATTTAAGAGATCAAGTAAGTGAGTTGGAGCCTGTCCATACTGAGGATCCTGCATGCCAGAGGATCGATTTAAAAGTGTTGTTGTTTACTTTTAAATTCGTCCTCAGGCGTGCAGGGAGCCAGAGGAGTGCAGTACAGATGTAATATGGTCCCTTTTTTTCTTTCCTGTAAGTAGATGAGCAGCAGTATTCTGAACTAACTGCAGGCATCAAATGGATGGCTGATCTCAACCCGCACCCAAAACATTACAGTAATCAAACCGAGAATCTATGAGGGCATGGATCACCCTCTTTAAATCTTTAGTGGGGGAGATAGGGCTTTACTATTGCTATAACAACTGGAAAAAAATGGACCTCATAACTGGGGAGATCTGCTTGTCAAATTTAAAAGCATTGTCAAAATATACATCAAGATTCTTCACAAAAGAGTGAATATTACAAGCAAATGAACCTTGAGTGCCCATATCGAGAAATCCAGATTCTCCAAAGATTATAACCTTGGTCTTATTTTCATTGAGCTGAAGGAAGTTTAAGATCATACAAGACTTCATGATATTTAGACAAGCAAGCAGCAGCTGCAGTGAACACTGTTTTGGGGGGTTTAAATAGGGGCCAAATAGATTAGTACATTATCTCAAAAATTGATTCAGGTGCAGCAGTGAGAGGATATATAGAAGCCCAACACAGAACCTTGAGAGACACCACAGGTGAGTGGGGCTTTTTCAGGAGTAACCATCCAGGTGGACTCAAGAACTTCTGTCTGATAAGTAGGGCTCAAACCACTTGAGTGCAGCATCTTTTTTTCATACTTTTTTTTTTTTCAACCGTTACAAGAGGATGGAATGATCAACAGTGTCAAAGGCAGATGTTAAGTCAAAGAGTACCGAGATGGAAGAGTCTCCTGAATCTAAAGTTAGAATCAAATAATTAAAACCTTTAGAAGAGCAGATTTGGTGCTGTGAAGGGTCCGAAAACCAGATTGGAATTTTTATTATACATCAAAATGTTTGTAGCCGAGTAGAAATTTCTCTAGAACTATCGATAAAAGGGCAAATTATAGATGGGGATAAAATTAGAAAGGACAGAAGGGTCAAGAATCTCCCTTTCTAACAAGGTCTGCACAACATGTCTAAGAGCAGCAACAACACAGCCAGAGACGAGACTGGTGTTTACCTATGACACAGTACATAGTCCAACAGTGTCAAATATTTATTTGAGAAGTCGAGAGGAGATGCAGTCAGAGGGGCAATTTGTGGGCAGTATAAGATGAACCACCCTAGACAGGGAGGACAAGGAAATTGGCTCAAACTGCTCAATGACAGCTGAATAGTCAGTAGGAATAGAGGGGTCATGATTATTAAGTATGTTTGGTGAGGAGTGGAGGTGAGTAATTTTTTCAATGAAGAATTTAAGAAAAGACTCACACAGGGCAGGTGAGGGTGTAATAGGACTGGAATTGCAGGGATTTGTAAGTGCAGTAAATCACTAAAAAGGACCCTTCAGTTAAGTACATGGAGAGCTATTATTGATCGCTTCTAATTTATCAAACTGTTACTGTCCCAGTACTAATAAGGGGACATTGAGTCTCAGTCAGTCATGATGTAGGACAGATAGCTGCATTCCATTTTCCATGGCCCTGATATTCTTAATTTATCTGACTGTCTAATTTAAGGACCCCGTTTCATTTCACTGTATAATGTGCAAGGACTGCAGTTATAATTATTCAAACATGTCTCATCGATGTCAAACATATTCATTCATTTGTATCTCTGTTTAATTGCTCTCTAATCACTTGGGAGTAAAAACAAAAAGCTATGAAGTTTGACCTTCCGGTGTCTTCTTGTCATTGGGATATAGAGCAACTGGCAGTGTGTTTATGGGTCCTTTGTTTTAAGAAAAATAACATGGTCCTGCTCAGTGGAGTTTATGTGAGTGGAATACTCAGGTTTGTTGAACAAAACAATGCATCAAAAATGACAAAAGCTGCAAAATTGGTTTCTGAATCTGTATGATACGAATTAAAATTATATGAATTAAACTGTTTTTGTCAGTGACAACAGTCAAATCAGATCTTTGTGTTTCAGAAGAGTCTCCCTGCATCCTTGAGGACTGATTGGGTTCACTTAATTAAATGCTGTAATTGGACTGTTTAGAATATCTACTCAAACAGTCCAACATTACTTTGACTGTTATTTAATTTGACATGTTAATCAATCATCAACATAGCTAGAGCACACACTAAGATGTTAACAAGAGGTATAAATAGCATGCAGACAAAGGCGTGCTACGTAAGGCATTACGTTTGTACTTCTTTTGTTGACTTGTTTTGCTATTTCATCTTTAGGAACTGTACCTGGTGTGTTTTGCCAAGTAGTGGGACAAGTAAATGTAAAAAAATATATATCTGATAAAACTATTGGTGCGTAAAATGAATACTGCAGTCCTTTGTACAACCTTCCTTTAGTCCTTGCTTGCACCATTAATTTGCTTTTTCAGTGGCTCTTAATGCGTAAATATTACAGCTCAAAACCAGTTTCAGTGAACTTGCTGTTTGTACAGCACATCCACTCCCTTGCCAAAGTGTTAGATTAATTACTTTGCTTTAATGGGCCCCACTACTGAGTACTAGTAATTAAAAGATAATGATTGGTCCCTTTGAATGTTACAAATAAAGATGCACAAACTCATTTGTGTAATTCAGGTTGTTCAATAAAAGATTAGGCTGGCTGCGGGGGGCGTGGAGGTGTTGGGGTTACTTGCTATTTCTGCCAAATTACCCATGCTTTCCTGTGCTGTGTCTCAGGAATCCGTGTCAGATGAACTTTGGATTATCATGCTGGATACGAATAATGAATAGACACAGCTGTTCATTGGCATTCATCTCCACGACCCCCCTCATCTACGAATGCCAGAGAAAAATAAAAGTGAGGTCAGGAAAGTTTTATATTGGGACTGTATCTCTTGTTCTCACTTTTTATTGGATGATAACAGCTGTGTTTGGTGATGAAATTTTTTCAGTTCCTCTCTTGGGAGACTGTTAAAATTCCTCATGACCCTACTTCACACATCTTTAAATACTGATCTGTGACATATTACAGAGGAACTACTCTCTCTATTTTTTTTTTACTGGTTCATGTTTGATGCCTACAGCTTCAACTGCAGAAGCCTTCGCTGCCCCAACTGCCCCAACAAACTGCCCCAACAAAAAGACCCCATTGGTTGCTTGCTCATCCATGTTATAACAAGTTAAAATTACATTTCAAGAATAGGTGATCTCTAGTGGTCAATAGAGTGTGAAATGTGAAATGTCAAAATGGTGGTTATTAACCTAACGGTGGTGTAGTGCAAAGAATAATCAGGCCAATAACCTTGCCCTTCTTCTAACACTAACCCAGTAGTTGTATTACTCAGCACCATCCAGGAAGTGACAAAAGTCTTACTGCAAGGTGTTGTCTCATCACCAAGGCAACCAACAAAATGCCAACCGTTAATGTAACATTGGCGTTGTAAAAGTTATACATTTTATTTATTTTCAAGAATAGCACTGCCCTAGAGGCAGGCAGCCTGCTGCTGTAGCTCTGGACATACAGCATCTTTCTTTGCATCTTCCTGAGATTTTCTACTGAGTTTTTTCTATGAAAACACAAATTTCTTGAGCAGTTTGTTCTGTGCTGGTTTGGATGCTGTGCTGCTAGAACGACTTCTGTCGATAACTCTGGCAATTTATGTTATGATGCACAATCATGGCAAAAGGAAAGTTGTTTAACAGTTGGAGCAGCTAAATGAGTTTTAACAGCTCGAGTAATGCCTGGAATAAGATTACTGTATCATAATGAGTTGAAGAGGAGACGTCTTGGATGCAGAGGAGGAATGAAGTGGAGAGAAAGGTGACAGAGGTTTAAAGCATTTCTGCCCTTGATCATCGTTGGAGATGTGAGACACTGGTGGATGTAATGGACAAGGTTGGACCCATGATGAGGACACAGCAGGAATATCAGGAAGGCTGCATTCATTTTTCATTAGTACATGGTTGCAGGAGCAGCTCTGGTGCCTCTCTACTTGTTTTTGGGACTGTGTTCATGGGAGGACACTGCAGTCGGAGAGATGACCAAGATGTTACTACAACCAGGCCACCTTTTTCCATTGCTTCGTGGTCATGTACTACTTGTATTCCCTTTTGGGAGTCTTTCTAGACTCCTGGCTGCATCTAGATGGCATGGGAGCTTGTATTCACAGGTCCACTTAACTGCCACTGTTGCATAACATTACAGACAGCAGAGATTGTGAGCTTAATGTATTTCCATCTTTTTTTCTGCAACATTTGGGGGGGGGGGGGGGGGGGGGGGTGTTATAATGTAAATGTGCTTTTGCAGTTGCACAACATTTGCTGTTTCTGCAAAGTTTGATGAACTGAACTATTCAAAGACTCAACTAAAATGTCCTCAGAAAACTTTTTAGAAGCATTTTTGCATTGTAATATAGTATATATGGTACAGAATGGAAGCATAAAATAAAGTAAAATAATAATAATAATAAAAAGTTTGTTATACTAGATTTAGGATAATGCATTAATAATTTTTCACAGATTCACTGCAGCACATTAAATAGCCAGATACATTTCCCATCATTTTGTTAACACTAAGCCTATATAGACACTGTATAAACAGCAATTTTAAAGGTTACCTATTATCACGTTTACTTGTCATTTACTTACTTTGGTACATAATTTATTTCTAATCACCTTACTTACTATTATATTAATCATTATTCCATTTGACATGCATGATACTGCATGAGATTTGATTTGCCAAGAAGTGCATTCACCACAACATAACAAATGTGATGCTCAATATTCTAACCTAGAAATGGGATTTTGCGTCCACAGTGTTTAGTGTTCATACCACTATCACTAGCTGACGGCAGCAAACCACTGACAGATTGCCAAATGTGCTATTTGTGATTAGGGTTGGTCATGTGACCTGCTGTGCCTAAACAAGGTATTCTGAGAATAAGCGATGGATGGATTGCTTGGGGCCTAATCCACTTCAGGCACACACACAAAGCGAGGTGCTCTGCAAGAACTCAAGAGCAAAACAAGTAATTAACACCTGATCGTTAACGCACCTGAGAGGAAACATGTTACATGTAAACTCAGCTCTAACGCAGATGCAGTTGCTTCTCAGCAGGACAGAAAGCATGAGGCACATGAATGCACTGCTGCGCTCTTTCCTTCCTCTCAGTGTTTGTCATCATTAGACACACCAGGGGCCTGAGAGAAATGTTTCTCAGCCATATGAGAGCCTTGTAAGAGTGTGTTCATGAATCTTTTCCCATTGACAGTTCTGCACAGCTATTTTAACTATTATTTATCTGTGTTTACAGCCATAATCAAAGATTGAGTCCATGAAAATGTTAATGAGTTTTCTGACATCAAAAGAAACTTCTTGGAATATTTTTACACAGTTACACTATATTGCCAAAATTATTTGCTCATCTGCCTTCACACGCATATGAACTTAAGTGACATCCCATTAATAATCCATAGGGTTTAACATGACGTCAGCCCACCCTTTGCAGCTATAACAGCTTCA
This sequence comes from Leuresthes tenuis, assembly GCF_036924035.1. NCBI lineage: Eukaryota > Metazoa > Chordata > Actinopteri > Atheriniformes > Atherinopsidae > Leuresthes > Leuresthes tenuis. The sequence continues at coordinate 13,023,492 of NW_027325356.1, forward strand.
ACTCTTCTGGGCAAGCTTTCCACAAGGTTTAGGAGTGTGTTTATATCCCATTTATTCTTCCAGAAGTGCTTTTAGGAGGTCAGACACTGATGTTGGACAAGAAGGCTCTGCTCTAATTCTTTCCAAAGGTATTCTATCGGGTTGAGGTCAGGACTCTGTGCAGGCCAGTTAAGTTCTTCCATACCAAAGTCGCTCATCCCTGCCTTTATGGACCTTGCTTTGTGCACTGGTGCGCAGTCATGTTGGAACAGGAAGGGGCCATCCCCAAACTGTTTCCACAAAGTTGGGAGCATGAAACTGTCCAAAATATCTTGGTATGCTGAAGCATTCAGTTCATTTCACTGGCACAAAGGGGCCAAGCCCAGCTCCTGAAAAAAAACAAAACAAAACACCATAATCCCCCCTCCACCAAACTTTACACTTGACACAGTCAGACAAGTACCGTTCTCCTGGCAACTGCCAAACCCAGACTCGTCCATCAGATAGCCAGATGGAGAACCGTGATTGTCACGCCAGAGAACGCATCTCCACTGCTCTCGAGTTCAGCGGCGACGTGCTTACTATCCAACGCTTTGCATTGCACTTGATGATGTATGGCTGCTCGGCCATGGAAATCTGAAGGTCACATGAAGTTTGGAGGTCTGTAGCGATTGACTCTGCAGAAACTTGGCGACCGCTGCGCACTATGCGCCTCAGCATCCACTGACCGCGCTCTGTCGTGTTACGTGGTCTAGCACTTCCTGGCCGATTTGCTGTCGTTCCCAATCGCTTCAACTTTGTTATGATACCACTGACAGATGATTGTGGATTATTTAGTTGCGAAGAAATTTCCCTACTGGACCTGTTGTACAGATGACATCCTATCACGGTACCACGCTGGTATACACTGAGCTCCTGAGAGCGACCCATTCTTTCACAAATGTTTGTAGAAGCAGTCCGCATGCCTTGGTGCTTAATTATTTGGATGGCTGTGAATACGTTTGGCAATATCTATCTATCTATCTATCTATCTATCTATCTATCTATCTATCTATCTATCTATCTATCTATCTATCTATCTATCTATCTATCTATCTATCTATCTATCTATCTATCTATCTATCTATCTATCTATCTATCTATCTATCTATCTATCTATCTATCTATCTATATTATATACATTGATTTGTTGGTAATGCTCTGCATCGTGTATGTTTGTGAAGAATGCTGCAGAGAATTTGGTGTTTAAGTGGATCAGGTATTTGTTTGTTTTTACATAAGGATGTTTGCTTTTGGTTTTCAACGTCATGTTAAAGGCCAGCAACAAAAGAGTATAAGTAATTTCTCATGGGATCCAGCTTTTTAAAAATAAAATCTATAAAGCAAATGTTGATGCTGTGGCAGTGAGAATTAAACAATTATCCTGAGACCGAAACTGCCATAAGAGTCAGTTGTGGCATCAGGGTAAACACACGTTTGAATTAATTTGATTTCAATACTTGTGTTTCGAAACACAAAAAACATGCTTTGTTTTACCAAGCAGAAGCTTTGTGCCCCCACAGCAATCCAGGAGTGTACGTTAGATATTTTTATCGCTTCAGGCCTCGGAGCACTCTCATTGGGCACAAGATTTCCAGCGTTGCCTCAGCCAGATATGTGTTTATATTCTTAACAGCAGTTAAGGATTAAAGATCAGTGACATGCATACACTGCTAAGCTTGTTACCATATATGAATATCTTAATTCATCTATATAACTTATGACTTTCAAGTTTGTCATGAGAAAACTAAGAGATTTCCATATATTTAGTTTACCTTTTGTGCCTAAACAGACATATTGTTGACATTATTCCGGTTTGTAGGTACACCGAGGTGTCATTACAACAATTATGAATATTTAGTAGAAGAAATGGCATATTTGTAATATATAAGACACCGATATCAAAGCTAAAGACCTATTGTTCTTGCCTGACTGTTAGGTATCTGAAATCCAATATACAGCCGGAAGTTTCTTTGGGCCAATCAGAGGAATAGCTGAGGTAACCAATTAGTGTGAAACACCAGCTGTGTTCTGACGTCAATTTTTTTTACAATTTTAGTTATCTGATTCGTATACTGGCCTGACTTGTGCAGTCCAAGGGCTGGATTAAAATATGTGTTGGTAGTCTTAACTTCCGTTTCACGTTGAGTCCTAATTTAGCGATCTGAAACGTGTGAAAGAGTGAAAAACAAATATTCATCTCACGTGTCAGCTGATAATACCGTCCTTATTTCCTGCTTAATGTAGCACCATGGCCAAATTTCCCAAAGGAGTTCCCATGGAGAGAGACGCGGGTCTGCTGTGGGTCGGGGATAATCTGACGAACCTGGTGAGTCCAACTCATGTGGTAAAAACAACACAAGAATAACAAAAATACCCCACGTACACTACATCATGTGCCTTTTTTTTCTTTTTTTTTTTTTTACATTGTTAGGCACGTTAGGCATACTTATAACATAATATTAATTTTAGGCGTTTCCCATTGTTTTCTACTCCTGTACATAGCCTGAACATGTCCAAGGTTTGCTCCAGTGTCGTGGGATAGGCTGTTTTTTTTTTTCTGAAGTCTCTATGGACATTGTACTTGTGAAAGTAATTTGATCTTCTGTCACTATTGTGTCCATTTTTAAGTACAAGCTGCATGTTTTCCTTAATGTGTGGAAAGAGTATAACCACGGTTGATGGCAGAAAAACACTTGCAGGTTTCAGTGTGACAGACTCAAAGATTGTCGGTCATAGCACCAAGATGTGACATTATCATCGCACTTTTAATTTAATGTCCTCTGTGATGGAAAAACACGGTGGGAAAGAGGTTTTGAAAACACTGTCTGCGAACAGGTAATTGTGGACAGCACTCCCAAGTGCGTTGATGAAGGACTTTTGATTTGAACACCAGGCACAGGAACAGAAGCTTTCCATTAAGAGCAATTGGCAAATCAACATCTTGAGGCAATTATAAACATGTTTCTAAAAGAAAGTGCTGTTGGGTGGCTATACAGTGTGTGCTGATAATTACGGAGTGGATAATGGACAGAGGATACTAGCACATTGAAGGAGGTGCTGGACCCAATGGCCCATGATAATTAACTAAAATCTTAATGACACATTTGGGCAAAATGATCCCCCCAAGCTTGTGTATGATAAATATTTAATGTTTCTTTACAGTAATGATGGGAGTGCAACATGCCAAAGAACTGACTGACAAAGTTTCGCTATTGTTGTCTTATAATTAGAGAAAACTATCTTAACATTTTCCCAGAGTAGTCTCTGCCAGCATATAGCACTAATGAAGGAGTGCTGACAGCGAAGGGAATTGTGTGTAGGACTGCAGGTTGAAGAGACACCCAGTGCTAAATCAGTATGTGGTGTTGCTGTGGGGAATGTTAATCCTTCTGACAGTGTAAGAGTTACAAATTACAGGCCTACTTACAAGGAACTCTTTTCTTTGTGTGCATATGTCTCCTGTATAGATGTCATCTGGGAGTGAGCCAAAGTTGGTTTTGTCTGCTGGAAGGAAAATTACTCTTATAAAACAAGAACAAGTAAAGGGCCCACAGGATTTTCATTTCTGCTACAGGTTTGGCTAGATAGAGAAAAGACTAAGCATCTTGCAGATGTGACAAAGTGAACCAGAGTAGTCTTGTACAAACACATTAGTCAAGGTATTCTGACCAACTCACCTCTGTATAAGCTTTCTCTACAAAGTCTAGAAATCTCAGTTCAATTTCCATTCTTGCTGCTTTCACCCACACAGACACCAGAGGGAGTGGTGATCAATACACTGGACTTGACTATCATTATCAACACTTATATCCCCCTCAGTTCAGGGCCCATTAAATCAGAGGGCCACATTTATCCCGCCCAGTGTCTCACCAAGAGTTTTCAGTCACATAAAGGTTTGATTTACATGTCTTTAATGACGAGGCATCCTTAATTAGCTGATGGCATGAAAACACAGACATTTGTTAAAAGAATGACCATCAGAGGCTCAAGTAAATGTTTGCTTCAGGCTATTATCAATCTGTCATCGGTATCAAGCCACACTCAGAAAGCGCTTCATGTGATGGCTGTG